>NC_065451.1:13203233-14604928 GCF_917563875.1 Diabrotica virgifera virgifera | reverse complement strand
TATTTTTTTTGTAAACTGCTAATTCTTTTTGGTAAACATGATTTCTTATTTTTGTAAAACCGCTAGAGATCACAGTCTTTTTAATTTTATTTTAATTTGTTTCAATAAATATTGTTTGATTCATGGCAAAATACTATTTTATTATTGTCTTTTGCCTTTCTCTTGTTTCGTAAGTACAACAAAGGTTTGGATTAGTAAAGACGTAGATAAGGTAAGTCACGCCATATTTGCATCCATTTAAAAGTATAATTTTTAATAAGTTTATTAGCTTTCATGAATACAAAGTATCTTTTATGAATACAAAATATTTTTAAGCCACAAATCTTAACTAATAAACAGAAATTTCCACAGAAGTAACACCAGTGCAAGCACTGAAGTTGCTTGTATGTGGAAGTACAATATACTTTATGGAATATTATTAATACTTAATGTAAATATTTAAATAGTTATAATTACACCAATGACACTAATATTAGGTAACTAGTAGTAATCTGATCAAATCTACTTAACAATATAGTAAACCTATGAGAAAAAAAAACATTAACAGCAATAGGTAAAAACTGTAATTAAAACTTTGCATAAAAAGAAAAACATATAATAAATATATTTAAACATTCAACTAGACCTACTTATTTACAATTTCTTATGTACCCATACTACATCAAATTAAAAAAAAATTCAATTTAACTTAATGAACCGCTGTAATTAACTTCTTTTTTTTACTCAAGTGGATGATTTTTAATATGTTTTATTAATCTTTTCTTAAAAATATATAGTCGTCCAAACTTGATCGAGGACGGTTGTAGATAAAACAATTACTGTTATCAATTTACCATTTAAAGCTAATTATACCTTAATGGACTTAAAATATTAAAAATAATTCTGGTGTAGTGATACAAAACAGATTTTATATATTTAAATCAACCAAATTAATTATTTCAAAACAAATTAAATAATAAAAAATAAAGTATATTAATATTAGTGCTGGCGATTGTGTCAAAAATGTGTTGTGAATTTTATTTTTGGAATCCACCAATCAAGGTAACACCTCTTACTAATATTAATATTTAAATCAAAATGTCGAACGGATATAATCAGTATCCATTTCCATACTCTCAATGTCCAACATCTAGCCAAATGAACCTCAGCGACCAAAACTTAACAGTTCAACAACTAGGATATTTTCCATAACAAATGCAAATGGGACCACATCCTGCATCACAAATTCAGCAAAATTTCGCTCCAAGCCAGCCAAACCAGCCAATGCAGTTATATCAACCTCAATACCAGTATTCAGTCCAAAGTACATTACCACAATATCAACCCCCATCCACATCCAAAGCAAATGATGAAGAATGGCAAATAGTTCCAAATAAAAAACGTGGGAGAACCAGTCCGGAACAACATTCCAAACTTAAACAAACCAAAATAGATAACTACTGGCTCAACACACCAACAGCAAATAAATTTAATGTATTAATTAATGAAGAGACACAAGAAGCAGATACTGAAGAGGAAAAAAAACAGGAAGAGAAGCCTCCACCAATATTTATTGCCGGTGTTAAAAACATCCAACCATTAAACGAACTACTAAACACTATAGCCAAAGATAAACATTTAATCAGAGTGTTGAATGAAGAACAAGTCAAGGTACAGGCCCAAACAATTGAAATATACGACAGTATAATAAAAGCACTTGATGAGAAAAAAACCGAATATCATACATATCGTAAGAAGCAAGATAAACCCTTTAGAGTAGTGATTCGCCATCTTCATCCTACAGTGAATATACAAGAAATCAAAAAAGAAATAGAGAGCCAAGGACATATAGTTCTACAAATAACGAATATACTACAAAGAATTACAAAAAAACCCCTACCACTATTTTTTGTGGACTTAAAAATGCAAGATAATAATAAAGAAATTTATAAGATGGAATATTTACTCAACGCAAAAATTGATGTCGAAGCCCCAAGGCTAAAAAGAGAATTAGTACAATGTACCAGATGTCAAAGATATGGTCACACAAAAAATTTCTGCTATCATCAATACAGGTGTGTAAAATGTGCTCTAAATCACAAAACAGCTGATTGCCCTAACAAAATTAGATCTGATCTAGTAAAGTGTGTACTTTGCGGTAATAACCACCCAGCGAATTACAGAGGATGCAGTGTACATAAACAACTGCAAGAAGCAAGATTTCCAACCTTAAGAAAGAAAGAGTCACCGAATCAACTACAAAACCAACAGCTACCAGTGGCTACAACAAATATAAGTACAACACAAAGACCTACATATGCTCAAATGGTAAATACCAACCAACAAGATATTACAATGGTCACTCAGGCAAATGACATGCAGGAGTTAAAGAATATGATGAAAGGGCTTATGGAACAAATGAGCACCATGCTAAACTTATTAACAACACTTGTCTCAAAAATGAGCTAATGGCTAATACACTAAAATTTGCCATATGGAATGCTAATGGCTTGACACAACACAAACATGAGTTGTATGCATTTATAGTTAATCACCAATTAGACATAATACTGATTTCAGAAACACACTTCACGAAAAAAAGTTTCATAAGATTTCACAACTATAAAATATATCACACAACACATCCAGATGGAACTGCACATGGTGGGACAGCAATCATTATAAGAAACAACATCAAACATTACCAGACAACTCTCTATCAAAAAGCACATATTCAGGCCACAAATGTAGTTGTAGAAGACTGGACAGGACCTATAACTTTTTCAGCTATATATTGTCCACCAAAACATTCAATTAAACAACCAGAATTTAAAACCTTTTTTGATACACTTGGACCTAGGTTTATTTGTGGCGGAGACTACAATTCAAAACATCTAATGTGGGGATCTAGACTTATTAATACCAAAGGCCGTGAACTACAAAAAGAAATACTAATAGATAATCTGAACATAGTAACCACAAGGGGGCCAACATACTGGCCTACAGACCCTGCGAAAATTCCAGATCTCCTCGATTTTGCTATAGTGAGAGGAATAAATGAAAAATATTTTAAACCAAAGTCTTGTTACGATTTATCCTCTGACCATTCACCTGTTATCATAACTGTAAGCAAAAACATAACAAAAATAGAAAGGAGCTGTATATTACACAACAACAAAACAAATTGGAGTTATTTTAGATATCAAGTAAATAATCAAATCAATTTAGACATCCCACTAAAGACCGATAAACAAATCGAACAAGCAGTAGAACATTTTAACACAGTTTTACAGGAAGCAGCATGGAACTCAACACCATTACCTACAAATCGACATATGAACAAACACTGTTCCAATACAATACATGAAAAAATAATTGAGAAAAGAAAACTCAGAAAACAATGGCAATTATCAAGATCACCTCAAAGTAAAACAAACCTCAATAAAGCACAAAAAGACCTAAAAAAATTGATAATAGCAGAAAAAAATGCAAGCTTTGAGGAATACCTACAAAAACTAGATGCAACTCAAGCTACTGACTACTCGTTATGGAAGGCCACAAGGACTCTACGAAGGCAGAACTATACAGTCCCACCACTAAGAACACAAACAGGACAATGGGCGAGAAGTCCTCTAGAAAAGGCCGAAACATTTGCGACACACCTTAAAAAAGTCTTTACACCAAATGAGGGAAATTACTCACTACAAACTGAAGAAGAAATTATTTCGATACTCACAAAACCTTATCAACTAGAACTTCCTGAAAAAAGATTCACAAAAAATGAGGTAAAAAATATTATACAACACAACATCGATCCAAAAAAAGCTCCAGGATACGACCTGATTACAGGAAAAACTCTTCAGCAACTCCCAGAGAAAGGCTTCCAATTTCTGACACAGTTATTTAACTCTATAATGAGACTAGGTCATTTCCCATCACAGTGGAAACTAGCACAAATAACAATGATACTAAAGCCAGGAAAAGAACCAGAAAATGTACAGTCCTACCGTCCTATTAGTCTTCTTCCAGTGGTATCCAAAGTTTTTGAAAAGCTGACACTTACTAAGCTAATGCCTATAATAGAAAACAAAAAACTAATACCACCACACCAATTTGGGTTTATAAAACAACATTCAACAATACAACAGGTACATAGAATTGTAGAGAGAATCAACGAGGACTTTGAAAATAATAGGTACTGCTCGGCGGTATTTCTGGACGTAAGTCAGGCATTTGATAAAGTCTGGCATAAAGGCCTATTATGTAAACTAAAACAGAATTTACCTACAAATTACTATATACTCTTAAAGTCATATATCACCAACAGAAACTTCCAGGTAAAGTATGAGAATGAATACACAAACATACAACAAATTCTCGCTGGGGTGCCCCAAGGAAGTGTACTAGGACCTATATTATACCTTATATTCACTGCTGACTTACCGACAGATACACATATCACTACAGCCACATTTGCGGATGATACGGCAATACTATCATCGAACAAAAATCCCAAAATAGCCTCAGAAATCTTACAAAATAATCTAAATAAAATTCAACAATGGATGACAAAATGGAGAGTCAAAATTAATGAAAACAAATCGCTACACCTAACATTTACCACGCGTAGGGAAACATGTCCGGCTGTATACTTAAACGGTAAAGGAATCCCACAAGGGGATGAAGTCAAATATCTAGGTATGTACTTGGACAGAAGATTAAACTGGAGGAAGCATATATTTACTAAGCGAAAACAACTGGGTCATAAGTTAAGAACCATATATTGGCTGTTGGGCAAAAAATCAAAACTATCAACTGAAAATAAAATATTAATCTACAAATCCATCCTAAAACCAGTGTGGACTTATGGGATAGAATTATGGGGAACCGCCGCACATTCCAACATTGAAATCATACAAAGATTTCAGTCCAAAATATTGAGATCAATACTAGGAGTTCCATGGTTCATAACCAATGAAGCCATCCATCGGGACGCCGGACTACCATACGTCAAAGATGACATCAAAAAGTGCGCGAAAAAACATACAGAAAAACTTAAAGTGCATCCAAACGTGTTAGCAAAAAATTTAGTGAATAAACCGTGTACTGTTCGTAGGTTAAAACGAAAAGTTCCGTTAGAGTTAAGTGAACAATAGGTACTAAATTAATGTGTATAAGTTTATGTCAGAAATAGTCAGTGTTGTAGGCTAAGTTTTAAAAAAGGGGTGCATCACTGGATGCCTCCCTACATGTCATTCCTAATTATTGTCAGTCCTATTACTTATTGTCTGTTATCTACCTAAACATTTAGGTTTAGATTGTATAGATAGATTGTAATAAATGTGGGGTTAATAAAAAAAAAAAAAAAATATATATAACGAAGGACTTTCCTTGATTATATTTGGAAGGCTGTTGTAAAGCCTAGGGCTTAAATAAGAGTGTGCCCTTTGTCCGATAGTTCGACGAGCTCGTGGGACTTCATACTGGTTCGCATTTCAGGTGCTGTATTTATGATTGTGTGAGGTTAGTTGTTTATTATTTTTGTATTGCATTATGTTAGAATTTTTACAGTAAAGTTGTTGAATAGTCATTACTTGGGCTTCCTGATATAACATATTACTAGGATATCTATTACTTCTGGAGAGTATACACTTTAGAATTCGTTTAATCATTACCTCAAGGGGTTTAAGATAAGTGTCTGGGAGTATTATACAGTGCTAGTCAAAAGTCCGTACCCCCCCTCGTATCTTTTGAACGGTTATACCTATAATAGTGAAATTTGGAGGGAGGAAATAAACGGACGTAAGCTTCTTAACTAGTCATGACAGATTACGTAATAGTGACAGATGACTTTACAGCGCCACTGTGACAGATAATTTTAAATGGGACCTTATGGCAAGTGATACCTCGTTTGAAAGGTATTGAAAATACCTATTCATTTATACTAATTTTGTTTGAGTTTAAGCTAATTTTGATGAAAAAATGAAATAAATATAAAATTGTAGTTTCGCATTTAATTAATAAAAATTCAAAATTCTGCCTATGATTACTTGTCAAAAGGGTTGAAGTTTACGTAAAAACTACTAGAAAATTGAAAAACGTCAAATTTTTTGACAAAGAAACCATAGGCGGACATTTGAATTTTTGTTAATTAAATGAGAAACTACAATATTATATTTATTTAATTTATTCATCAAAATAAAAATCCACCTACACCCAAAAAAATTAGTATGGCTGAATAGGTATTTTAAATACCTTTCAAACGAGGTATCACTTGCCATAAGGTCCCATTTAAAATTATCGGTCACAGTGGCTCTGTAACGTCATCTGTCACTATTACGTCACCTGTCATGACTAGTTAAGGAGCTTATGTCCGTTTATTTCCTCCCTCCAAATTTTACTTTCGTACGTATAACCGTTCAAAAGATAAGAGGGGGGGTACGGACTTTTGACTAGCACTGTATATCTATGGTGTCTGGCATTGATCCCCATACTAGTAATCCATAGGTTATATGACTTTCGACAAATGCGTGGTAAAGTATTATTTTATGTTTTAAGTCTATGATGTTTTTTAGTTGACGAAATTTATATTTTAAGTATTTTATAATATTTTGTATTGACTATGTTTTTGTTAATTATTGGATTTGAGCTATCTTTTCTTTAATGTTTCTATTTTAGTATATGTTTGGTTCCCACAAGTAAACCAGTGGCGCCCATTATTTTATTTCTTTTTATTTGATATTCTTATTTGATTTTTCTATTTTTTTATTTCTAAGCTAATAAGAGAATATTAATAACGCCCCGTTAAGAACCACCCCCATATCTCTTCCGTACTGAGCAACCGAGGACATGTTCTTCAAATTGTGTAACACGTTAACATCCCCTTATATGATATATGCTTCTTTTTATGAGCATTTTTCAGTGCGTCACAAATGATAGAAAAAAAGGTAAGTCCGTGATAATATTTATAACATTTATTCTAACATGACATTTTAGTTATATCTGACAGTTGTCACATTTTATTTGCAATTTGGCATAAAAACAAATCAATTGTGTTTATTGCATTTATAAAATGGTATTTTCTTTGATTTGTATAGTCTTATAAATTGTACAGATTATATTCGTAGATATATTATATAATTCGTAAATAATTTTTTTTTCGATTATAGCGCCATCTATCGACAACTAGAATAAATGTTATAAATGTATGTAATCACAGACGTGCCTTTTTTCTGTCACATACAATTTAATGCGTAAGAAAGAAATCGAAAACCTGTGACGCACTGAAAGATGTTTATGAGAAAAAGAATATCAACATCTTATCAAATTCTATTTTCCTTTATTTCTGCAGGATGAATTTCGTCGTTACAATATTTATTCACCTATACAATATTTATTAACCAATATTTAAAGATGAAGTTACTACAAATAAAATGGTATCTTTGGATGGTGAAATGATTGTGAAAAGCAATAGTTTTAAGTGCCTAGGATCGGTATTACAGAGTAATAGAGAAATAAATGGAGATGCATGCAGTAGAATTAGTGCTGGATGGACGAAGTGAAAATAAGCGAGTGGTGTGTTGTGTGACAGAAAGATTCCAATAAAGCTGAAAAGAAAATTCTATAAAACAGCCATAAGACCGGCTATGATGTACGGAACTGAATGTTGGGCAGTGAAAAAGAAAGAGGAACAACGAATGCATGTGGCGGAAATGAGAATGCTTAGATGGATGAGTGGAGTGACAAAGAAGGATAAAATTAGAAATGAGTATATTAGGGGAAGTCTAGGTGTGGCACCAATTGATGCCAAAATGAGAGAGCATAGGTTAAGATGGTTTGGTCATGTTCAACGTCGAGACGTTAATCACCCAATACGAAGAATAGCTAAAGTGCAGGAGGAAGGAAGGAGTAGGAGAGGAATACCAAAGAAGACCTGGGGGAGACGATAAGGTAGGATATGTTGGTAAAGGGGATTAACATTGATATGGCCCAAGATAGAATTGTGTGGAGAAATGAAATTAGGGAAGCCAACCCCACATAGGGATAAGGCAAAGAGAATGATGATGATGACAATATTTATTAGCCTATTATATGTAGGTATTGATTTCATCTTTCAGGCGTTGTTTTATGAGTGGGTTCCCGAATTTGCTTGTGTCTTCGTTTTTGTGCATCTGTTGTTCTTCGTTTTATTATTTCCATTTTGAGCCTAATTTTGGTAACTACTGGTTTGTAATCTTATCCCATGTTGAAACTTGGATATGCTTTTACAGATATAATTGAGGCGCTCAGGGCAACAGTGGCCTAATCCCAAAAACGAAGTTTTGAGATAAATGCAATCTTTGCATTCGAATTTACATTGTGCTTATGGGATGGCGCTTCTTAATTAAATTATGTAGCGCCATTTAGCCAAATATAGTGGTAGGTTGTGTAGGCCGTTGTTAATAGAAATATTTAATGTTGCCGCTTTTATTGTTGCACTGTTGCTCTGAGCGCCTCAATTGCGTTCCCGTATCTTTGTCTAATAAATATAGTCTATTTGGTTTCTTACAATTCTCTCTTCTTGGTCTGATGGTGACTTCCACATGTATAGTCTTCTTTTTGAAATTTTGAACAATGAATTACAGTGGCGGTTCGTGGCTTTAGGGACAGGGTGTCGGCAAGGTTTTGTCTCCTCAGATAGGTATGCCATCTAATTAAAAGGCTTCAATTTCATAGGAGTTTTTATGTTTTTGTTTTTTTTTATTTTTTTTGTTTCTTTTTGTTTTTTCTATAAATTTAGAACCGAAACCTGTTTATAAATTAACTCTAATCTATGTTGTTTCGAAGCAGCAAAATGGGTTATAACGTCATTGTAAAATGTATTATTGCTTTGGAGAGATTTTAAAAGATTTGTTCTATTGACATGTGAGACAAGCTTGACATTCTCTCTTGTTTCATGGTGTTTCGACAATACGTTTTGACTCTTTTGAAACAAAAGAAATTCCGTTCATTTGATTCAGAATTTGCCCACATTTGAGCACAATAATTATTTATTAACTTCGGGAACAGTTTGTTGTACCTAATGAATTGCAGTATATAAAATTATACATATTTTGTAACTTATCCCACCTTCCGAAAATATTTGGATCAACATATAAAACTGTTAACTCATTTTCTTAATTTATTTTATTAAAGAATGATGAATAATTTTTAATGAACTTGTCTAATAGATATTTTGAAAATTCTTTGGCGTAACTTTTAAATTTTGAATCGTCAAAGAGGTCAATGACTTATGATTATGATAGTGAGTAAATAAAGCGGGGGTGCAATAGTTTTAACTTTTGCCTGGAGACCATACAACTCACCGGACATGAAGGCAGCGCCGTCATAAGTTTCCTTACCAATTTATTTTTGATATCAAAAAATTTTAATCTGTCCTTTAAAACACCAAAAATATATTCTGTCTTATGGCTTCTACTCACGTCTGAAAACCTAAAAACCTCTCATAAATATTAGACGTAACGCGTATCGAGGAACAATTGATAATTGTGAATGACATGTTACCTCTAACAGTAGATTCGTCTACTTCTACCGAAAAGGATCAAAATATAAAATGTAACTACTAATTGATTCGTTCATTCTGTGCTGTTTTAGGTACGCCGCTAAATGTCTTCGAGTCAGAAATTAAATTAGAAAATTCCAGATCGCATTTGATAAATAATTTTATTTGTTCTCTATAATTAACTTGATTTAACGAATGCTCCGATTCATGGTAATTCCTGGACAACTTAAAAAAATTACAATATCAATAATTAAACGACGTAAAACTACTTATTTCATAATTTCATCCCGGGCGTGATAGCAAGGTACGTGGTTAGGTATTACGTGCCTTGCTGCCGTTTGCAGATCACCGATTGGCAGATTGGTATCTGCCGGACTTGCCATTCAAATGAATAAGGGGAATGTATAATTGGTTGCCTATCGGCTAATATTCCATAGCTTCTTATTACAAGCAAATCGTCAATCTGGGGACGGCTTGCCGAGCCGGACTTTATAATAAGAATTTTATTCACAAAATCGCAATCGGGTGCATGGCTGTAGGATCATTAATTTGAAAAGTCTCTTACGCACAGCGCACAGGGATCACTTAACGTATCGGATCGATCGAATTCTTTTAAAAACAATGAATAAAATTTAGTCTGTATTATCTCACAGATATTTTTTATTTTACAGAAACGAATATCATCAACTCTGATAAAAGTAAATATTTAAAAAAAATTATAATGTGTCTATAAATGTGTGGGTCGGCACTGCCGACCATGCCGACCCTGACAAGCCGCCACTGATGAATTAGCTATAACAAAATTATTGTTTTCGAAAAATTCGATAGGCCTGTCATCCTTTTCGTTTTTATTGCTCAGACCGTATTCTCGTGTATATTCTTCTACTTTTTCTTCCCCAACGGAAAATGGATAGATATTTATTAAATGATTTAAAAAAATTACTAAGAAAAACAATAGGTATATTCATTTTTTTACCACTTTATGCGATATCACAATATTGTCAATTCAACTGCAATATTTATGTTTTTGCATGACTCGATAAGGTAAAAAGTATATTCAAAATAAATAGAGCAATTATTCTAAACGTTTTTTTTAACTAATTACTCCCTAGTAAAGGGCTAATTTTCAGTGTTTTAAAACTAAAATGAAATTAAAATTTAAGTACCTACATATGTTTTTTCCTTAGCTTTTAATACTCAATAATGTCCTTGTTAATTAATGCAATGAATGCCATTATTGGGCTTTCGTAAGTAAACATTGACGATAGTTATGGAAAATGTTTGGTTGTTTTCCGCGCTTAGCTCATTTCCTGCCAATTTTTATTAAAAATATAATATTCAGGAGCAAACATGGGGTGTAAGGTTGTTATAGAGGTAGCACTTTTTATCGGAACCACCAGATGCAGCGTTATAGACGGGATATGGTTCTTGTTGTTCTACATAAAACTCATTCTACATAAAACACCTAACTCTCACTTATAGCTTATAGTTCCACTGCCACACTCCGAGCGGGCGGAGGTAAATTCCTCACCAACAGTAAAAACATATAATCCGACAGGTATTTTCCTCACCAAATTTAAGGGTTCCTATTAATCCGGTAGGTATTTTCCTCACCAAATCACTTAGGTAATAAAATAAAAATGTAGATGTAATTTAAGAATGATTATTATGAAAGCATCCAAAATCCGAATAAAAAACATTAAATTCCTTACATTATAATAATAGTTTATAATATAGATAATAAGCAAAATGTATAAATTATTATTTAATATTTACTATTATACTAAGAGACACACTTTACAAAATCCATTTCATTTGATTAGACTGATATTAATACATTTTCTACATTTATTTTTCAATTTCAGTTTAACTCCTTTATCTTTGATAGGTTTAGCAATATGCAAACTTTAAATTTTAACATACGTATATATCTGAAATTCTTTAATTTATTCTAAGAAGATATATATGGATGGATGCGTATTATAAAACGATGAACTAAAATGCGACTGAAAAGATTCGCAAGCATTCGTAGTACGAATAACAGAAGAATTTGCCTCTGCTCACAAATATGGGGAGAATATGGTATTTTCCTCTACATAAGTTTCAACTAAATAATCAACATAATATTGTCTAAAATTTCAATTTCTGGTTTGCATGACATTAAATCAAACACAAAACAATCTGATACGTCTTCTGGTTTTATATATAATATGTAAGGCCAAAAGTCTGTTTGAGCCACTTACCTACTTCAGAATCATTTTGTATATTCTGATGTTAAATCAAGAGACTGGATTTTTCTATACCAAGCTTGGTGTAGATGAAATCTACAACCATGTATTTCAGTTTTCGGACACATTTGAATGATTGCATTATGTACAGCCTTTTCAAAAGCTACAAAAATTTTACTAGGATTGATTGGGGGGAGGGGCGATCAAAAATCTTCAAAAATTGCGTTACGTAATACGTGAAAGCCCCATTACGGTTCGTTACATAGGAGGGAGGGCGGGGTAAAAAATTTTCAAAAATTGCGTTACGTAAAACTTGAACTCCCCCAAACTCAATTTTGAGAGCTTTAAAAATTTCTGATTTTAATAAATAAACAAATTGTTGTAAGTTTCTGTTTATTGTTTGGCAGTAAACAGTATATCTAATAAAGATATAATGCCCATTTACATAATGCCCATTATAATGCCCATTACTTAACCCAAGACTAGTGAATAATTGCAAATAATATGTGGTACAGTAAGAAATGTACCATACATACGAGAGGGGCAAAATTATGAAATAAATTCATTTTCTCTAAAATGGAAGATTTTGGAGAAAAATGCCGAAACAGGTCGATTTTTATTTTTAAATTACAATTTTTTGGCCTATATTTCATACTAGTGACTTCATCCATCTGAACGTGATCACGTAGTCGATAATTTTTTTAAATGGCAATAGGGATCGTGTGGTAGCTTATTTGAAAGGGTGTTTAATTCTCTATTCAGTAATATAAACATTAACATATTTATTTGTACAGGGTGGCCAAAAAAATAATTCTTGGATTAAATTAATTGACACAAAAAGAAGAATGTATTTAATTTATTTGACTCAAAATACATTATATTGCTGCCAGAGAATAGAAAAAAATGTTTATTTGGCAAATGAACATTGCTTTTCGCTTAAATTAAATGTTCGAATTGCCAAGAGGAAGGTGAGAGGCTGTTTGAGATTTAATTTAAGTGAAACGAAATGTTTATTTGTAAAATAAACATTTTTTTCTACTTGCTACTCTGACAGCAGTACAATGCATTTTGAGTTATTATAGTCCAAGTAATGAAGCTTAAAATAGGACAAAACGCAATTTTTACAGAATAAATCGATTTGCTTGAAAAATTGAGAATAAGTAGTGGATAGTCCAAGGATTAAAATCTATATCATGCTGAAAGGCGCTTTTACCATGGGGGTGGTTTCCACCCCATCTCAGAGGTGGAAATTTTTTATTATATTTTAATCACAAAAGTTTTTAACCACCCTAATTAAAATTAGTCAATGACCTTATTTGGTCTTTTTTATTTATGTATTATTAATAGGTTCTAGAAGTTTGACCGGCTTAGAATGAACAGTTTTTAAAAAATGGAGTTAAAAGCAAATAACGAATTTTTGAAGTTTGGAAAAAATTGCTTTTTCTTCAGAATAGCAAGATTAGCATCGGAGATACGAAAAAATGTTCAAATATGAAATTGTAGCCGATTTAATTTTCAAAAACCTGGTTTGCAAAAATTTTTTTTACGGCAAAAATTGAGTGAGCTATCGACCATTATTAAAAATTGTAATGACATGCAAAAACCACCTTTACCAACCCTTTTAAAGTCACCTCTTCTTACGACTGAGGATTTTAACAATAATTAGTATTAATACCCTTATAGACCTTATAAAAACCTACAAAATTCTTTTTTACCAAACTTCTAGGATCAAAATTTAAAATGTTAGGGTTAAAAAATCAATATATTTTTTTGAAAAAAAAAGGAGAAATCCAATTGGAAGCATAATAATGTAAGTTAGCGGTGTTTTTAGTCAATGGCCTTATTCATTCTTATTTATTTATGTATTATTAATAGATTCTAGATGTTTGACTGGCTTAGAGTGATTAGTTTTTAAAAACAGGAGTTAAAAGCGAATAACGAATTTTTGTAGCTTGGTAAAAAATGCCATTTTCTTCAGAATATAAAGATTAGCATCAGAGATACGAAAATATGTTTCAATATAAAATTGTAGGTTATTCAATTCTCAAGAACTTGGTTTGAAATGAGAAAATGGTGAGAAATTTTTTGTACGGCAAAAATTGAGTGAATCGTAAATGAGTATACCTATCAAAACATTGATTTTTTCGATATAAAACTAACATTTTCGATGGCAAATAAATCGAAAACTGTTAATTTTATCAAAAAAATGTATAGAACATTTTTTGCTTAGAATGAATGTTTTTATCAACTTTTGCGGTCAAAATGTAATTAAAAATTTCCACCCCCGTGATGACAACCACCCCCATGGTAAAAGCGCCTGTCGGCATCATATAGATTTTGATCCTTGGTCTATCTACTACTTATTTTCAAATTTTCAAGCAAATCATACCTACATTCTTCTTTCTGCGTCAATTAATTCAATTCAAAAATTATTTTTTTGGTCACCCTGTATAAATAATGATGTTAATGTTTATATTATTGAATAGAGAATTATTTTACCTTTCAAATGAGCTACCAAACGTGACTAGTATGAAATATATGTCACAAAATTTTAATTTAAAAATAAAAATCGACCTGTTTCGGAATTTTTTTCCAAAATCGTCCTTTTAGAGAAAATGAATTTATTCCATAATTTTTACCCTCTCTGTATAAAATTCAATGTGGCTAAAAATCTTATATTTGTTTCACAACTAAATACAATTATCTTACTTTTGACACAGTTTATAAAGAGAACATTTTCCCCCTTGGTTGTTTTTTGAGCACAGCTCTTCACAAATTCTTGAACCTTATCAATATTGGAAGGAGGTTGACCAGGCATCATTTTTCGTCGATAAATATATTTTCTTATGTAACTGACATCAATCGTGGTAATTGTTTCAGTCAAATTACCTGCAAGCTCTTGGCGTATAATTTTTGCTGGTTTTTCAGTTAGATTCTCTTCGGATTTACGTTTACAAGAGTTAGAAACAATTTTTAGATATATCTTCTGACGATCTGGTTCATGATTATGTTGTAGGCTACTTCGAGATATTGTAAAATTTGCACCAATAGTAAACAATTTCGCACTACAAGTTGTTTTATTACACCTCCAGAACACTTCTTCACTTCTTAAAACTTTCATTTTATAAAAAATAAAATTTTCAAACACAAGTAAAGGTTTACCGCAATTACTTTCTATCAAACATGTCATTTTTGTCAAAATTACAATTGTGACTCAAAATAAAATACTATAATCAATTAACTAATTAATATTATGGGTACCTACTGTAATTTTATAGTAGATAAATAATTCCCTGAATGCCTTTTAGTAAAATCTACCTGAAAGAACCATTTCGGTTTTGGTGAGGAAAATACCTGTGGGATTATGATATACCCTTCCAAACGCAGGTAAAAAATTATTTTGGTGAGGAAAATACACCCGCCGCTCCGAGCAACTGCATTAATCTGCAGGGTAAACTTAGTGAGGGTAGCTGGTCAAAAGTTCACCGAGTACCTAATTGCCGTTATAAGTAATCTCTTCAGTTATTGGCCAACGGTTCCAAGCGGATGAGCTGATAAGTGCATGGGCACCTTTTGTCCTAACATTTATAAATGAGTCTTGAAGGCGAAAAAACCTATTAACAACGGTCAACGGCATTAAGATAGAGAAGACAATAGGGAATCACTGCATTAAAGATTCGGAGGGTACCCCTAGTACAATTAGCACGACTACGACAAATCATAGAAAAAATATTAATGAATTATCCAACGCCTTAAAAAGCCTTTCCGAAAAGGATTTAGCGTTGAATGTAAATAATCTAAATAATGACGATCCCTTAGTTCTGGCTAATAGTCTAGTCGCAACATAGGGGGTCCCGTGGGCAATTCTAGCTCGGGGTGATTCGATGGTGGTATTATAGGTTTTTTGGGTCGTTGAATCCAATGGATGTGCTGTGGAATCCCAAATGTGGTGCATTTAATTGTTATTAACAAATTATGGTAAAATTAGGTATTTTTCGGGAATTATTAGAAGCCCTTTAAATAAATTGATGGTGTTAAGGTCTTCTCTAGTGTATTTTTGGTCGCTGAATCGAGTACGACTAGTCGCGATTACTCAAAATATGTTCTTATTTTGTTAATAACAAAATAATTGCGTATTCGCCGAAAAGCTCCAAATAATGCTCTATCTACAGCAAGTTTGTAGTCTTTTTCATAGTATTTTTATACGCTAAATCGATTGCCACTACTTGTAATAGGTTAAACCACGTTCTGACTTTGTTATTAACATGGACGTTTTATTAATAAATTGTTGCAAAAATAACGGTTTATAGTACGTTTACTCACGGTTTTTGCTCTAAATTTTAAAAAACCACTTGGATTGACATGAAATTTGGCATACAAGTAGCTAACATGTCAAACAAAACAAGTGATATTGTACTGATCTGTGCTTTTACCATGGGGGTTAGTTTCACCGCTTTTCGTGGGTGAAAAAAGAAAACCTTTAAAATAAGTCCCGAAGTAGATAAAGTGATTAATTCTAAGCAACTTTTTTTCTATACAGTTTTTTCACTAAGTCAATACGTTTTGAGTTATTTGCGATTGAATATGTTTATTTTTCAACAAAAAACCCAAGTTGTTTCATGTTTTCAAAAAAAATTTCTTAGCAAATATATAGACTATAAAAAAGTGAAAAGAATAGTAGACCGTAGACCCAGTAGAAGCGGAGTTGTAGCTAATGAACAGGTTCATATTTGTCAAATTGCTAATCGAATATTTTAACATAAAATAAAAAAAATGAAGCATTTTTGAGGAAAACTCATTACAACTTTTTTAAAGTTTGTAAAAAAACTTTATTCTTGTTTTTTGAAAAAGTATTTAGTATCAAAAATAAGTAAGTTACGCTCAAAACAAAGTTGGTCCTTTTAGTTTTTGTAAAAAAAAAAACGGGAAAATCACCCCCTAATTAGCATCTCAAATGAAATTAATCGTTGCCGCTTCACAAGTTGCTTTACTTATGTCGTATTTATATGATCTGTAAGTTTCATCGTTTCGAAAGTGCTTATAAAACCACCAAAAACGTGGATTTTTTGTTGAAAGATGAACATATTTACTCGCAAATAACTCAAAAAGTATCGACTTAGTGAAAAAACTGTATAGAGCGAAAGTTGCTTAGAATTAATCAGTTTATCCATTTCCGGACTTATCTTAAAGGTTTATTTTTCACCCCCGAAAAGGGGTGAAAGTCACCTCCATGGCCAAAGCACACATCAGTACAATATCACTTGTTTTGTTTGACATGTTGACTACGTGTATGCCAAATTTTATGTCAATCCAAGCGGTTTTTTAAAATCTAGAGCAAAAATCGTGAGTACGCGTACTATAAACCGTTATTTTTGCAATAATTTATTAATAACAAAGTCATAACCTGGTTTAAGCTATCACCAGTAGTGACAATCGATTTAGCGTATAAAAATAGTATGAAAAGACTACAAACTTGCTGTAGATAGCGCATTATTTCGAGCTTTTCGGCGAATAAACAATTATTTTGTTATTAACAAAATAAGAATTATATATTTTGAGTAATCGCGACTAGTTGTATTCGATTCAGTGACCAAAAGTACACCAGAGAAGACCTTAACACCATCAATTTATTTACAGAGCTTCTAATTATTCCTGAAAAATACCAAATTTTACCATAATATGTTAATAACAATTAAACGCACTACATTTGGGCTTCCAGACCACTTCAATTGGATTCAGCGACCCAAAAAACCTATAATACCACCACCAAATCACGGCGAGCTAGAATTGCCCACGGGACCCCCTATGTTGCGACTAGACTATAACTGCAATAATGCACTTTATTGCAACTGGCTGAATGACTAATGTCTATGCCATTAAATAAAAAAAAACTGCAATAATAACTGATAGTCCTGTCGCCAGGGGGGGTACAACGGCCTCGTTAATTCAGATGGACTTACCCAAGTTTTTTTTATGTATTTTGACCCGTAGAACCCGAATTTTTTGGGTAACAGTTGATCCGGATGTCGATAAGATTGTTATAGACCAAGAACTTGAGGAATCAAATAACAGCGATTTTTGGCAAAACAAAACAATATTTTGTATTTTTTGGGTCATTTTAAGCAAAAAATATTTCTACAAGTTTTTTAGTAGGATGCACAGTTTTCGAGATAAACGCGGTTGAACTTTCAAAAAATCGAAAAACTGCAATTTTTAAACCCGAATAACTTTTGATTAAAAAATAAAATAGCAATTCTGCTTAGCGCCTTTGAAAGTTCAAGTCAAATTATGTCGGTTTTGATTATTTGCATTGCTAAAAATTTATTGTGTTATTGTTAAACAAAGCTACAAACAACTAGTGCGTGAGTGATGTTTCTATGATTTCTCATTTAAAATCGAACGAGTAGGTAGAATAGGTACTAGTGCAATCAAGACTATTTCTACGTTACATGCGTTAAAACGCATGTAAAAGCACGGGAAACCCTACGTGTTTATAGCTTTGTTAAACAATAAAAAAATAAATTTTTACCAACGCAAATAATCAAAACCGATATAATTTGACTTAAACTTTCAAATGCGGTAAGCAGACTTGCTATTTTATTTTTTAATCAAAAGTTATTCGGGTTCAAAAATTGCAATTTTTCGATTTTTTTAAAGTTCAACCGCGTTTATCTCGAAAACTGTGCATCCTACGAAAAAACTTGTAGAAATATTTTTTACTTAAAATGGCCCAAAAAATACAAAATATTGTTTTGTTTTGCCAAAAATCGCTGTTATTTGATTCCTCAAGTTCTTGGTCTATAACAATCTTATCGACATCCGGATCAACTGTTACCCAAAAAATTCGTGTTCTACGGGTCAAAATACATAAAAAAAACTTGAGTAAGTCCATCTGAATTAACGAGGCCGTTGTACCCCCCCTGGCGACAGGACTATGAATAAAATGTAATAAATATGATAACTTATCAGTAACATAAGTCAACTTTGTTGGTCAACAAGAAAAATATTGCTGAACACTTAGCTGTACCAATGAGGACCCTGTTAACGATAATAAAAAATTAATCAGACATCATGAAGGAGACTCTAACCGATCAAAATTTTTGTCATGCAAAAGACGACGAATTGCAGAATTTCGGGGTTTAAAGAAGTGCTTAATTAAATGGTTTGAGCAGTGTTGGAGCTAAAATATTAGTGATAGTGGACCACTGATAGAAGAAAAAACTTAAATATACTCTAAATCATTAGTTATAGCTAATTCAGAGGCAGTGATGGATGGCTAGAAAAGTTCAAACGAAGACATGAACTAGCTTTTAAAAAAGTTTGTGGAAAAGTGCAAATGTCAACATTGAAATCTGTAACAAATGGAGAAGTTTTTTTTAATATATTAGTGATAATACTCTACCTTTAAAAATGATAAATGCCATGGTGAGAAGAATAGTAAGGAACGTTTGACTATTCTGCTATCAGCAAACATGTCGGCTACAGAAGAATCATAACCATTAGTCATCGGTAAATCAAAAAAACCTCGTTGTTTTTCAAGATGTAATACTTGCTAAATATGAAACAAAGACAAAAACATGGATGACTTCTGCAATTTTCAAAAACTGACTTATTAATATTGATTAGAAAATGACTAAAGAAAAAATAAAAATGTTGCTATTTTTTGATAATAGTACAGCCCATGATAATATTTCACAAATGAAATAAATTAAAATCCAATATTAGGGCAGTCAATGAGAGCAAGGACAGGTCATTACCTCCGAATTCTATCCTACTGCATGGATTTTAATGAAATTTTAGGTATACCCTGAAAATATCTCCTTATTCAAAGTCTACCCTATGCCGATGTGTGCTTTTGTCTTGGGGTGGTTCCCACCCCTTCTGGGGGGTGGAAAATTTTTTGGTTAAACAACTACGGAAGTTGCTAGAGAACCTAATTCTAAGCAAAAATTGTTCCATAATTTTTTTTCGAAACCTCAATATTTTTGAGATATTCGTGGTTGAAAATTGGCCATTTTCATTGAAATATAACACCTTTTCAAACGGTTTTTTGCGAATACCTTAAAAACAATGCATCTAACTAAAAAAACTATAAAAACATTTTTGTAGCTTATAAAAAACAAAGAGGGTCGTTCATTCTTCAATCTTCTAGTTATAACACAAAAAGAGATATGATAGGTACAAAGAGTTTGTTTTTTTGGTGCATGCTCAAATCAGTGTATTCAACTTGAAATTACAGAGAAACGGTCGATTTTAGGTGTATAATGCTACCAATACCTTTTATTGTGCTTGAAAAGTCCTTTCAAATATGCAATATTAAATGTCGATTACATTCAAACTAAGCGAGATATGATGCAAAAAATTGATGACTAACGAATTTTAAGAAAAAAATTGAGAAGTATATTTAACCCCTCATCCACAAGAATTTAAATGCATCGTTTTCCTTCTACAATACATTTTACTACAGTGTTATTTTTATGTTCAAAAAGTTGAGCGGGTTTAAAATGAATGGTTTTTGAAAAAAATAAGATGAAATTATAGAGCGCATATTTAAATTTCCTTAAAAATCCTCTTTTTCTCCATGTAACTTGAAAATGATAAGAGATACTCTTATAAAAAACAAAATCAAAATGTTTATCTAGAAGAAACCTACATTTTTGTATGGCATCTTTTTTTGGTATCTCTTATCATTTTCGAGTTACATGGAGCAATAGGAAGATATTTAAGAAAATTTAAAAATGCGCTGCTCAATAATTTGATCTTATTTTTTTCAAAAACCATTCATTTTAAACCCGCCCAACTTTTTGAACATAAAAAGAACACTATAGTAAAATGTATTGTAGAAGAAAAACGATGCATTTGAATTCTTGTGGATGAGGGGTTAAATATACTTCTCATTTTTTTCTTAAAATACGTTAGTCATCAAATTTTTTACAGTTTATCTCGCATAGTTTGAATGTAATCGACATTTAATATTGCTTTTTTTAAAGGTCTTTTCAAGCACAACAAAAGTTATTGGGAGCATTATACACCTAAAATCGACCGTTTCTTTGTTATTTCAAGTTAAATACACTGATTTGACCATGCACCAAGAAAACAAGTTTTTTTCGCTTACCATATCTCTTTTTGTGTTATAACTAGAAGATTCATAAAGGAAAGAATCTCTTTGTTATTTTATAAGCTACAAAACTGTTTCATACAGTTCTTTTAGTTAGATGCATAGTTTTTAAGGTATTCGCAAAAAACCGTTTGAAAAGGTGTTATGTTTCAATGAAAATAGCCAATTTTCAACTAGGAATAACTCAAAAAGTATGGAGTTTTCGAAGAAAAATTATAGAACAGTTTCTGCTTAGTATTAGGTTCTCTAGCAACTTCCGTAGTTATTTAAGCAAAAAGTTTTCCACCCCGAGAAGGGGTGGGAACCGCCCCCAAGACAAAAGCACACATCGGCATAGGGTAGACTTTGTTTCTTGGGCTATTCCCTACTTATTGACTGCCCTAGCTAATACCACATCAAAATTACAACCTTTGTATTGGATTAAAGTATCATTAAAAACTTCAAGTCATTATGTCGAAAAGGGGTTGTGAGGAACATGTTGGCTAATATGGATTACCCTTGGCTAAATGTAACCGGGACTAGTATAAAAACTGTTATAAATACTGTGGTTTTCCATTATCATCAACAAAAGAAGCTGAAACCAAATATATTTCTATCTCAACTCCTGCAGAATCGAACACAGTGGTGTCTGAATCAGTAATATCCTTTAAGGACTTTGTTACATGTGATGATGGAGTTATGACTACTGTAACATTATCTGATAAAGAAACTATAGATTTAGTAGCTCGAAAAACCGATACCAATGATTTAGATGGCATAGAAGACTTGCATAATACTACGTGTGATTCATGGGTTACCATCAAAGAGACAAGAACTTTTGTATCTGATAGTCCCGGCAAAAAAGAACATCATGACATAAAATCTTGGTCCGATCTTAGACAGTGGTATTAAAAGTCGAATACATCAGTACCTATTTAAAGCTGTTGTGAATAAAGCCATATATGGCCATATGGCAAATATGATGGCCAGAGTGATATACAAAGATATACAGGGTGTCCCGAAAAGATTGGTCATAAATTATACCACATTCTGGGGTCAAAAATAGTTCGATTGAATCTAACTTACCTTAGTACAAATCTGCTCATAAAAAAGTTAGAGCTCTTTGAAGTTACAAAATGAAAATCGATTTTTTTCAATATATCGAAAACTATTAGAGATTTTTTATTAAAAATTGACATGTATCATTCTTATGGCAGGAACGTCTTAAAACAAAATTATAGTAAAATTTGTCCACCTCATAAAATGTTATGGGGGTTTTTGTTCCCTTAAACCCCCAAACTTTTGTGTACCTTCCAATTAATTCATTATTGTGGTACCATTAGTTAAACACAACGTTTCTAAAACTTTTTGCTTCTTAGTATTTTTTCGATAATCCAGTTCTTATCGAGATGTGGTTTCTTTTTTAATACATTTACATAACAATTTTATGGGGGTTTTGTTCCTTTAAACCCCCAAGTGTTTGTGTATGTTCCAATTAAACTATTATTGTGGTACTATTAGTTAAACACAGTGTTTTTAAAACTTTTTTGCCTGTTAGTCTCTTTTTGATAAGTCACCTATTATCTAGATGTGGCTTCTTTTTCAAAATATATCTAAAAATGTAAGTTATAAATAAACTTTCAGATTATTAACAGGTGTCTATAATCATACTTAACCATATACAAATATTTGGTGGATTCGACAAGAAAGTATTCAAAATATCTCAATAAACACTGGCTATCAAAAAAGTAATAAGAGGCAAAAAAGTTTTAAAACATTGTGTTTAACTAATGGTGCCACAATAATAATTTAATTGGAACGTACACAAAAGTTGGGGGGGGGGGAGCGTTAAACAAACAAAATCCAAATAAAATTTTTATGGAATATATATGAAAAAAATCGATTTTTATTTTGTAACTTCAAAGGGCTGTAACTTTTTTTGTGTGCACTATTGTATGTAGGTAAATGAGGTTCAATCAACCTATTTTTGACCCCATAATCTGTGGTATAATTTATGACCAATCTTTTCGGGAGACCCTGTATAATCATTATGGAACTAAAAGAAAATAGAAACAAAGTATGCTGAAATCTAAATGAAGACGTTGGCCTTGTAAAGGTCTAAATAAAAAATGGTGATCATTAAATAAAACAAAACAAATTTATATTTTTATTTATATTTATTCGACTAACACAGCCTAAAAAAACTGTACAATGACATTCTGCTTTCTTAATACATATCGTGATATTTCATATCCATCCGTTATATATCCTTTGCCTATAAATTTCCATAAATTTCTCTAAACCGATATTAGTATACATAATATTTTCAACAACAATATAAATTCCGTATTATCAACATTTATAGGTCCATCTCAACAATGCCTAACAAGTGTATCACACCAATGAGAACAAAAATTATTGTTAATACAACTAAACATCACAGATTATTAATAATGGAGTCTTGTCCACTTTTCGAGTACAAAAATATAAAGAAAGTTCTTAAATAATATAAGACATTTATTTGGTACGATGTTTAATGAGGTTGTTGAACTCCTAAGTAGAGCATAGAGTTTCAGTGAAAACGCGCCATCAAGTTCTAATATGCTCTAAGGCCTTCACCTCATTCCAAGACTTTCCTTTACCGCTTACATCGTCCATGATAGATCTTCTCCAAGTTTGTGCTTGACGACCTCGTTTTCTTTTTCCTTGAAGATTCCACTCTAGAGGGTAGTCTTTGAATGCTGGAGCTATTTTTTCGGAGTGTGTGATAGATCCGCCCCACTTTCTGGACTTAATTTCATTTTCTTCTTTCTTTTGTTCGGTCAGGTGTAGCAGACCTTCGTTTCTGATGATGTTATTCCAGAAAATACGAACAGGTCTTCGTAGTCATTTATTAGCAAAGACCTGCAGTTTGTCTGTTAGCGTTTTTGTCACTTTCCAGATTTCACATCCGTAGAATAGAACAGATATGACATTTGATTGGAACATTCGGATCTTTGTCTTTGTAGGATACTGGCCCGACCTCCAAACAGGGTTAAGGTTGCTAAATGCTTGTTAAGCTCATACGTATCCTCATACGATTATCATCTTTTGTTATTCTGAAGCTATTTTCTTGTGGCATTTTTTACAATTTTAACTATTTACAATGGGAAATAAGCCACAATATTATTAAAAAATGATTTTTATTAACGTTTCCACGCCCAAATCGGGTGCCGTTGCCAAAATACAAAATACAATAGTATTTGGACCCGATTTGGGCGTCGAAACGTTAATAAAAATCATTTTTTAATAATATTGTGGCTTATTTCCCATTGTAAATAGTTAAAATCATCTTTTGTATCTCCACTTTCTCTTATGATACTCCCAAGATACATCAAATTTTCTACATTTTCAATTCGAATGTTGTTAATAGTAAATAGTATGTTCATTGAATTTATTCTCATGGATTTGGTTTTATTAATATTGATTTTCAAACCTATTTTATTGTCTTAAGAGGCGAGTGTTTCTAACAAGTCAGCCACATCTTGGCACATTTGACCTAATAGGCAGATATCGTCGGCGTATTCTAGATCGCTTAGGCATGTGGTTAACGTCCGTTGTATCCCTCTTGTGTCGGAGTATAATTTAGAGAGAAAATAATCCACCGTTATGTTAAAAAGAAACGGAGAAAGCACGCATACCTGTCTGACTCCAATAAGTACATTAAATTCGTCACTGTTTATCCTATTGTGTGTCACGCTGCATTTCACCTCAGCTTACAGTGACTTTATAATGGAAATTATTTTTTGTAGAGCTCTACAATTTTCAATCTAGTGGCATGAGAAAAACTGTCATAGGCACGATCGAAATCGACAAAAACCATGTATAGGGCGAACGCTTAGATGTTTGGTGTTTATTCGTAAATCAGTTTTTGTTTTGGTTTGGATATGCCCTTCTACTATTGATTAACTACCAAAATATTCGGTCCTTTAGTTTTGCAATGGTTTCTTCTCTGTCCTTCCCAATCTTGTTCTGATTTATCCATTGTTTAAGTTCAATTACTAAAACTGTATGCTTTATCACTCATTGTCTTGTATCTTCTTTCTTGAGCCCTCCTGGACACATTTTTTACTTCTTTATTGAAGTTAAGTTTCGTTGATTATAATTTTTCTGTGCCTTTGTTGTTCCTGTATACTTTTTTGCATTCACCATCAAACAGTTCTTTATAATCAGTGTTTTTACTTCGTTTGTAATCTTTTTTGCAATTTCTCAGCTTTTGTTGTTTTATGGTTCCTATATCTCTTTAACATTACCATTTGCTTACTTCGATGATTTTTACTTATGTTTGTTTTCTTATTTATTCTTTTCTTCTTCTGTAATCAGCCTGACTGGTTAAAATATTCTTAGTCTCTTCGTTTACTAATTTCTATAACTGGGATTATATGATAAAGTAATGAATGTTGTAAAATGCTCTGCAAGGTTCCAGTATTGTCTCATTTTTGGTGCCATTTGAGCAATATTTTTAAGTAAATGCCTTTTTTGTCAATTAATTCTAAAATAATAAAATCTAAAATATAGTGACTAGAAACATAACAAAAGTGGACAATACTACCAACAAGAACACAAAATCAAGTTTTTCCTTACAAGCTTTTGCAACAACAAATTTATAAATTTTAGATTTATCTAGACTAAAAATATATCTCTTTTTAAACAATTTCTAAATTAGCTTGCTAAGAAAAACGATATGTTAGTAATGGTTCCAAGACATCTCGTAACGCGACAGTTCGTAACCCCACAAATTCGTAACGGACAGTTCGTAAATACCGTTACTAATAGTTATAGTTTTGAATTGTAGTGTTACGAACTGTCGCGTTACGGGATGTCTTGTCACGATTAGTAATTACAAAACTTGTAAATATAAGTCGTTAAAATTAGTAAAAAAATTAGCTACATATACGCAGTATAATAAAATGACAAGCTCCATAGGAACTAACCAATCTGACGGGCAATAGGTAGTAAATATATCGAAATTAATAAAGGTACAAATAAGATACTTGTGCTAGCGTTTCTATTACACTACCTTTACCGAACCATCAAATAAGTACATCTTACTTTTCAATTCACATCAAAACCAAAGAGGAGTACCTCAAAACACAAGAGATTAAACATTTTTTAAGTACAAAAACACAAAAAAATTAAAATTATAATAAAAAATGGGTTTACTAAAAAAAATTATTGCTATTTGAAACACTATGCAAATATAAGGGGATATTATAGGGCAAATACTAATATGAATAGTGCTAGCCAGACAGCTATGTTGATGGAAAAGCGTGCGAAGTAACGTTCACCAGGGTCCAGAGATCTATAGAAGCATCGGCACTAGGTATTAACAAGAAAAATGAAATTGTAGAGAGTTAGTCTAAAAAATAAATTTGTACCGTTAAGTAATAAATATTACTATAAATTAATTTTGTGTTTAGGATTTTAGAAAATAATTTCGGAAAAATAGGTCTACAATAGACGCCATATTCATAGCCAGACAAATTGCTGAGAAAGCACTGGAATATAATTAACCTGCATTTATGTGCTTTATAGATCTGACTAAAGCCTTCGATTGTGTAAGGTTAGAAGATGTGCTAAGATTGCTAAAGGAGAAAAATCAGCCCAACAAGAGGATATGGATAATTAAAGACATCAATACGAAGAACAAAACCAGAATAAAAGTCAAGAATGAACTAACATCGGAAGTAGAAATTAACTCGGAAATTCGACAAGGGGATAGCTTGAGCCCATTGCCTTTTAATTTAGTAAAGGACAAAATCATAGAAAACATTAAAAGTACTGGAAAAGGATATAATATGGCAGAAAAACAAATAAAAATCCTCTGTTACGCTGACGACGCAATCTTAATCTCCGACAACGAGGATAACCTACAGCGAATGGCACAAACTTTCAATACAGTGGCGAAGAACTACAGCATGAAAATATCAGCAGCTAAGACAAAATCCCTGGTAGTGTCAAGGGAACCCATTTGATGCAAATTAGTAACTAACGACGAACTAATTGAACAAGTCCCGAGATTCTAATCTCTGGGAGTCGAAATATGTAGTTATGGAGATGTTAAAGAGAGCGTCCGAAAGCAAGCCCATAAACAGAGGCGTAGCTACCGCCGTATCAGCCGTATCAATTATACGGGGCCCCTGACATTCAGGGGCCCCAGCGTGGCAAGTTGACACAAAATTCCATTCAGAAAATTGAACAAAATATTCTACAATAATTATTTCACTATTAAAACGCTTTGAACAGTGTTATATTGTTTGAAATGGATACTTTATATATAAACTATATATTTAGGTATACAAACTATATTTATGTAGGTACAGGTACCTATCTATTTTCTGCCTCTCGCCTTTCTATAACTACAGAGCTTTTTTGTTTTCAAGCTACTTTTTATTGTCTATTCACCGTTGCGTTGGTTGTATGTGAAACATTTTATAGTGTATAATGCCACATTGGAATATTTGTAATCACTTTACCTTTGAATATTTGAAACATTGAAACACTGTGTATTATGCGTATATTTTCGTGTAATCTGTTCTTTATCTATAAATTGTATTTAGGTATATCTAAGTGTTTGCCGTTAAGGCTATGGGTACATAATTCGCAAATATTTTACGTGTATCCCTACTTTTTCTGTCTTTACACGGCAAATTACGCGTAGTAAAATTCACACTGGTATGGACATGTAAACATTACTAGAATGTCATTCTACTTGAAAATGTCATTATTAATTTCAAGAGATGGGTTTTGAATGTTCTTGGATAACTGTTATTTTTATAATTGGAAATTATTAATTCAGTTAATAAATGTGATAATTTTTTCACTAACTATGTATTCAGTGATTGTAATAATTTGTTTGTACAACAAAGACTAATACTCAATCGAGAAAAGAGGAAAAGTGTTAAAATGATTTTTTAATAAGATATTGTTATGGAACGCTTACAATTTTGAACATCTTTAACAACAAAATACTTGGATCACAGAATATATTATCCCGATGTATTCTCTGCTTGGATCTTCCACAAAGAATATACACAATAAATAACTTTTTATTAAGTTCACGTCTTAAATCAATTATTTATCAAATACACTATATTTCAATAAAATTTAATCAATAACTCAACATATTCCCGATGCAATGTCAAATATTTAAAATTGTCACTGATTGTCAGTGTCTGACTGACAATATATGCTGACAATATTATATTCGGCTGAGTGCGTTGTAAGACAAAGATAGATTTGGAAAATATTACCACGGCATTGTGTTTATTTTTTTCGAATCCTAAAAAAACCAATAAATATTTTTGAAAAATTTAAACGTAGAATGAAAGACTAAATTATTACCGAGGGCCGAAAGTCCCTTAGAATAAATAAAAAGTTTATTTTGAATGATATATTTGAAATTAAAAATCACACTAAATTTTCTCTTAGTTTTTCACCCCTGTAACTTATTAAAATAAACATTATAGAAGTTCTCAGGGACTTTCGGCCCTCGCTAATAACGTGATCTTTCATTCTGCGTTTAAATTTTTCAAAAATACTTATTAGTTTTCTCAGGATTCGAAAAAAATGAATCCCCATTTGAATTGCATTGCAGCCGTAGATACGTACCGATCCTCTTAAAGTAAAGAGCTTTTTTGTTTACTATACGTTCATTTTCTATGTCCATTTACCCTTGGCTTGACAAAAACCGAATCTGTTTTTAAAACGAGTCTCGAAAATTCAAATCTATTTTTCGACTTTGGTTTATTAGAGTTTATTAGGTTTATTATTATTATCTATATTTGGCTTTTATACGCAGAACTTATTAGTTTCTAAGATTATGCTATTTGTAATTTATTTAAATTTTGCAATATACAGAGTGTTTCATTAAGAATTGGAAATAATTTAACTGTAGATTCCTGGGCCCAAATATTAAGATTTAACCCAAAAACAAAAAACGAAAATTGGTACGTTTATTCCAGAGATGAATCGATTTCATCAATTGCGAATTTCTAGTACCGATCATATTATTCGTCCGTTTTGGGTAGGTTAACTGTTATTTTATCGCATTATTTTTTGTGTGTTTAATTTTGAAGCATTTTTGACACTAGATTAGTAAATTATGAGGTATTCTAGTACTAAAAGTTTCTCTTGCTTTAGGTTGGTAAAATACACCGTTTTTTTGAAATTTTTTTCAAATTTTGTTCAAATTCAAAAAACGAATCATTTTCAAATCGATGTTTATAGAAGACGGTGTATCCGACCGACTAAAAGTAAGAGTAACTTTTAGTACTAGAATACCTCACGATTTAATAATCCAGCGTCAAAAATGCTTAAAAGTCAGGACAAAAAAGTTATGCGATAAAATAATCGTTGCCCTACCCAAAGAGGACGCATATGACCGGTACTAGAAATTCACAATTTATGAAATCGATTTATCTCTGGAAGATAAATAGACGTACCAGTTTTCGTTTTTCTAAATAGAAGTGTTCTAAAGGTATTTAAAAAACTGATTGAAAGTCACCATCTTCAAAGAACTCCAGCTCCCTTAGAAGTCAGACATTTACATTTTCGGAGTAGGTGATTTGGGTTAATCCTTAATATTTTGAGCCCAGGAATCTACAGTTAAAACATTTCTAATTATTAATGAAACACCCTGTATTGTTTTGTTTTATTTCATTATCTTTTATTTTTTAATAATATTGACGATTTTTGTAATTTCAGTAACTGTATTTGTTATTGTTTTTTCCTAATCTTTCTAGCTTTGTCCATAAAATTGTAAAACTTTCAGTGACAATATAGTCCTGTCGCCAGGGGGGGTACAACGGCCTTCTTAATTCAGATGGACTTACCCAAGTTTTTTTTACGTATTTTGGCCCGTAGAACACGAATTTTTTGGGTAACAGTTGATCCGGATGTCGATAAGATTGTTATAAACAAAGAAGTTGAGGAATTCCATAACAGCGATTTCTCGCAAAACAAAACATTTTTTTGTATTTTTTGGGTCATTCTAACCCAAAAATGTTCCTACAAGTTTTTTCGTAGGATGCATAGTTTTCGAGATAAACGCGGTTGAACTTTCAAAAAATCGAAAAATTGAAATTTTTGAACCCGAATAACCTTTGAATAAGAAATAAAATAGCAATTCTGCTTACCGCCTTTAAAAGTTTGAGTCAAATTATATCTGTTTTGAATATTTGCATTGTTAAAAATTTATTTTTTGATTGTTAAAAAAAGCTATAAACGCATAGTGTTTCCCGTGCCTAATACATGCGTTTTAATGCATGCTACGTAGAAATAGCCTCGCTTGCACTTTTACCTCTTCTACCTACTCGTTCGATTTTAAATGAGAAATCATTAAAAACATCACTCAAGCACTAGGTGTTTATAGCTTTTTTAACAATAAAATAATAAATTTTTAGCAATACAAATAATTAAAACCGATATAATTTGACTTGAACTTTCAAATGCGGTAAGCAGAATTGCTATTTTATTTTTTAATCAAAAGTTATTCGGGTTCAAAAATTGCAATTTTTCGATTTTTTGAAAGTTTAACCGCGTTTATCTCGAAAACTGTGCATCCTACGAAAAAATTTGTAGGAACATTTTTTGGTTAGAATGGCCCAAAAAATACAAAAAACTGTTTTGTTTTGCGAGAAATCGCTGTTATGTGATTCCTCAACTTCTTGGTTTATAACAATGTTATCGACATCCGGATCAACTGTTACCCAAAAAATTCGTGTTCTACAGGTCAAAATACATAAAAAAAACTTGGGTAAGTCCATCTGAATACAGGAGGCCGTTGTACCCCCCCTGGCGACAGGACTAATAAAGCATATTTCTATTCTATTCTATACAAGCGTTTTTGCTAGTTTTGTTAAAAAAATTTGTTAGTGCTATGCCATATCAGTGGTGGAAAAGGGCCCCGCGACAAACTTTGATATGGGGCCCCTGTGGGGCTAGCTACGCCACTGCCCATAAAGCCAATTACGTGTCAGGATGTGTGAGGGATGTCATCTGGAGAAATAAAGATATGAGGCTGGAAGTTAAAGTACGCATATATAAATCATGTGTAAGACCGATCATGACGCACGCGATAGAAACAAGATGTGACACAGCAGAAACCAAGAGGATACTGAGAACATCAGAAATAAGAACGTTGAGGTCAATAACTGGGAAAACACTGAGATACAGAATACCCAACGACAGAATAAGAGATCTCTGTAACATACAAGATATAGTACGGTGGGGAAGACAGAGACGACGAGAGTGGAATCAGCATGTGACGAGAATGGACAGCGAGAGGATAGCCCGTATAGTATAGCCAGAGATTCGAAGCCAACAGGCAAGAGACCAATAGGAAGGCTCTTTAAAAGGTGGCGAGATAGCTGGCAGTCAACATCACAGCTACGAATACAAGCTCAAAATCGGTTAAGAACAGGCCAAGAGGCCTAATATAAGAAGAAGAAGAAGAAGAAGAAGAAGAAGAAGAAGAAGAAGAATGATGTTTTTACTCTTCGTGTTAGGAGACTGTAAATAAATTAAAATAAGTGTAAATAAAAAAATAACAGTACAGTATCTTTTAGTGTTGTTCTAAAGTACTTCTCTTCGGCATCTAAACATACTAGAATTATAAAATACCTTGTATAAAATTTTACTAAAACATTTTTTTGCTTCTAAATAGAAAAATTGTATTATACATTTTATGATAGATAGATTACATATTTAAAAAAATATGATAAATATTTTTTAGTAAACTATGTCATTCTTAAGACAGATAAATAATCAATAAAATACTAAAAATCTCACTAAAAAATATAGTCACTTTTTATGTATGGTATTTTCATTTTCAATTAATACATTTTTTGGAAATTAATAAAGAAGGCCATTAGTACCATTTTACTTCTTCAAGTTTCGAATAGAAATCTACATAAAACAGTGACAAATTTGAGATGTATATCTATTTTATATCTCTTCTTCAGTTCTTGCATTTTTCGACATTATAAAAATCAAATATTTCAATTTTTTCTTATTTTTACTTCTACGCGATCTTCATTTCCCAATTTTTGACTTCTTCTTCCGATATTGCTAAATATTTCGTTTTCTTCATATGTATTTCCAGGTCTACCTTTCTGTACTTCTCTTTTAGCTTTCTGACCATGTAATTGTAACTGGTTGTCTGCGAAGCACAATGTGTAGAGATAATCGTCCCTTATCGGTATTCCGATACTCATACATTTTGACTTACAAGCTGTTAGTGAGTGTTCTAAAAATATTTTAATTAGAGTTAATGACGTTGGGCATCCCTGTAGTAGCCCTTTTGTTGTTTTGTAGTTGGCAAGTATCCTGTTTTCGATTTTTATATGTACTTCATTTCCCCTGTATATGTTCTTGATTGTTTGTGTTAGGTAAGCTGGTATCCCTAATTTTTGTACCATTGCTTTATATAGTTCTTTCCTTGGCACGGTGTCGTATTCCTTTCTAAGGTGTACAAACGCCATGTGCACATCTCTGTTTTAGCTATTTTCTTCCCTATTGTTTATTGTATTATATAGATAGCATCTTGAAAAGATTTTCCTGCTATGAATCATGCTTGCTCTTGATCTATTTTACCTTCTATACTTTTCTCTATGTTGTTGCTGAGGACCCTGCCATATAGTCTTCCCATTGTAGCGATGACGCTTACTCCCCTGTAATTCTCGCAGTTTTTTATTTTATTTCTTATATATCGATGTTATATAGATTTCCTGTCATTGTTTAAAAATGTCCTCTACATTATTGCTCTTTCCAAGATTCGCCTTATCATTCTTCTTAATTTCTCTATTCCATATTTCATTAGCTCCGCCACAATTCCTCCTGGTCCTCCAGCTTTATTGTTCTTCATGGAATTTATTGCTTGTTCCATCTCTTTGTCGGTTATGACTATTTTTTTCACCTTTGGGATCATTGTTTTTTTCTCATCTCCATCAATTCTGGATTCTGGTTTTTGGTTTCTATCAGTAAATTTTTATAGTGGTTCTCCCACTCGTATGCCCTGTATGTATTGTATAAAAGTTTTCTCTTTCCAGTTTGTTCGTAATGATTTCACAATTTTCCAGGCTTCTGAGCTTCTTATTCCTCTGAGCTTATTGAGATATTGTATGTAAATATTTTGAATCATAATACATATCACTGTATAAATGTCTTGAAAATATAGATTTTTAAATATAACCTCCTAAGACCTTCCTAAATTTATGAAACTCTCTCACTCTAATAGAACTATTATAGACAGAGCAGCATAAAGTATCTGTGTCTTAAAAATGACAAGTTTTACTCAAATATAGATGTACCAGCTGTCATTTAGATCACAGATTCTATTAAAAAGGTGCTATTATTATATAAAGTTCATATTTTGCCCTAAATATACATTTTGCATTTGTTAACTAAGAAACAGCTGCTACATTATACGTTTTATCCACTACATCTGGCCTTAAATTCGATTCCAATATAAAATATAGTATAATTATTGTTTTTACCAATACTTTATATAATATGATTAATTTTTTTACTACAGGCGTGGATTACATCTCAAATCCTGTATTTTATTATATTCTATAGACCGAATTCTCTTGTTACCAACCAAACAACATTAATATCGATACCTTAAGTATAAATAGAACAATATGGGACAATCTGAATTGATTTTAATATTAGTTTAGTCTAATCTGAAAATTGTACCACTTTCTCTCTTTCAGATTTTTTCGTTTTCTCTCTATTTCTCTTTATAACGCCATTAAACAAATATCATACGTACAACAGACCCTGTATAGAGAATATTGGAAGAAACTGAGGGAGGTCTATGTGCAGCAGTGGAAGCGATTGGCTGAATAGCTGGGTCCAGATTTTGGCAGACAATATTGCAAAAGTGACTAGGGAAAAAATCGCGGATCAGATGCGATATACCCTTCATTACCAGCCCTTCTGGAGAAGCTCTCTCCAGACCCTTCCAAAACTAAATTAGCAGCCTTCACTAAGAAGAAGAAGCTTACTGGATTAAGAGTGAGATTATCTGGGGAGGAACTAAAAAGAACCAATGATGTCAAGTAACTAGGGATAATCGTGGATTCAAAACTCAATTGGAGTACTCAATATTAACAATAAAATCAATAGTGCTAAACGTTTCTTCTAAAGGAAATCTGTTGGTTATACACATCAGTGATACGACCGATAGTTAGTTATGGTGATGCATAAGGAAACAAGAACCTTAAATAGTTCAGAAACGATATCTTTAGAGCCTATCACAGGTATTCTCCCCTGGAATTAAATATTATTTCGGCGGTAGCCCTTAAGAACATACTGAGATTTAAAGCAAACAATACCTAATTTCGAAGAATGTATTGAATAGCCTCGCAAATACTATTGGGATTATACTTGAGGAATCCATATTTATTATGATACACTCTGATATGCCACCAGAACTAATCTTCACTGAGAAGATCAACACAATTATACCATCAAAAAGTCTCAAATATTAATGGGGACTTAGTATGGTTCACTGATGGATCTAACACTGCCCAGCGTTATAGATCAGGTGTCTTTGGACAAAACTAGTAAAAACCGTTAAGATAAAGCAACGAGATTCGCGGTATTTTCGGGTTGTACTATACGGGAACCGGTATCTCGGAGAGATTTATTGCACGTCTGTTGCATATGGAGGTCAGCACAACAGAGAGCGTTTCGCGGTACTTTTTGGGGAATACAACAGATGATAGAACAGAGCGTCAGAGGGTCAGAACAAAAGAGAGTTATCATTGCACTTCTGTTGCTTGTAGCGGTCAACAGTCAAGGGAGAAAATTTTCGGTTTGCAATGCCTAAGAAGGTCTGTACTTCTAAAGGAATGAGGCGAAAAAGTGGTACTAATTCCAAATTAGATTAGACTGTATTATTGAATAATATTAACATATATTTGGAACACACTTTGAGAGGAGTACGGTTTTACAAACCCGAGAAGTAACAACGGTTTAAGGTTACTCAAAATATCGTAACCTACGGTTATGGTAGATTTGGCACCTACAGACTTTTTAGTAATATTTTTTATTTCTGCCTTTTATTATGTACAATTTTAAACAATGGAGGAGAATTTACCATTTTAAATCGTTTTTAAAGATGATTCATAACTACATGTAAGCAAGAAATCACTTCTTCTTCATTTCTATGGTTAATATAATGCTTACAAAAAAACTATAAAAACTAAAAAAACTAGAGTAATGTCTGGGATATAGATTTTGAAAAAATGTTAGGACTGGATATTGAGTTCTTATCTATTTACCACAAATCAGCCTAGAAATTAAGGATACGTTTTTTCACAAATCTTCTTCTCATACGTCAACCTAGAAATTTGTATCATTTATTTCATATAATATACATAGTTATGAATTCTTTTATTCTAGTAATCCTCCTCTATTATAATTTCAAAAATGAACTCGTAAATTCCGTAGTTGCCAAATCAGACTAGAAATATTTGTAACTGTATAATATATAATAATAATTATTTATTTTGTAAATAAGCCATCGACTAAATAGATTTTTGCTTATTACGAATCATAGAGATTAAATGATTATCATCTATATCATAGATATCCAAGATTACAAACGAAAATATTAATATTGTTATTTTTTTTACTTCAGTATTTTATTTCCGATATTCTATCACATTTTTGTCTTGTAGTTAGTTGTTAATTAAAAAGAAGAGGCTGAATAACGGGACATGCTAAAATATAATAAAAGACATAAATACTTTAAATCTTCTGTTTTAAATTGTAGTTTTTAGTGCACGTATATAGTGTAGATCCAATAATAACGGTGATATTTATTCCACCTATATCTTAAGTCTAAATAAACAGCAGGTCTGGTAGTCTAAATAAACTATATTATTTCAATTCGAGCTACTACAAGTCTTCCTGACGAGAGGTGAAACCTCGAAACACATGGACGAGAGTGGTAAGAGCAAGAGCTCATCTAGCAAGTTCTGGTAGAACATGCAAGAGAAATGCATCGTATATATACTGGTGAAATAAAAGTAGAAATGAAATAGCGTATATCAAACGTGGATCATATTTACGTAACAACTAGGAAAGAAAAAAGTTGTCTTAAAGAAAAACACAAGAAAATAGTATTAACTCTGTAGAGCAACTTCATGGATCAGAGATACTTGGAAGATAGCATTAGGGGGTGATATTAATTGTAAAAATATTTAAAAATTAAAGCCATAGAAGACCATGCAATATAAGAGGCAACCGTTCCAATTGATAATTCATTTACATTATAAAATATAAGGAAAAACTTTAGAAATAAATAAATATGAAAATACTTTATAATCCTCATTTCATGTCCCATATATTTAGCTTCCTCAGCCTGTCCTCATATCAAAAATTCTGGCAAACAATACCATTGCATAATTTCGTATATTTTCTGACTCCTTTGAGAAATCCCTTGAGTCGATCTTTGACATTATTCAGGGAAAGCACCGGAGTCTCCAATAATATTCTCTACCTCTCTCTACTACAGCTTATAAAATCACCTAAAAATAATAAAATTTATTAAAATCGTTTATAAAAGGTTTACTTTAATAAGAAAAGCCCAAAGTAGAGAAGACTTTGCAGAAGTCATCGCCAACCTTCGCTAAGAAGACGGCATCTAAAGAAGAAGATAAAATGTATACATTTATTAAAAGCTACATCAACAGCACAGAACTTTCTCGATCTGAAAAGGTCATCATCAGTGCTGATATAGATTTATCACATGCTGAACCACATCCTTCAGATTTATCACATGCTAAACCACATCCTTCCACGTGTCGTGTAGGGAGACAAGTTCACCCATCGTTTTAAATTATACATAAGAATGTAAATCTATCATAATCTTAAAACATTTAAAGAAATATTAATCACCCATTTTGGTGGCTCAACATGAGGTAAACTTGTATCAGCACTGATGGTGATCTTTTCAGATCGAAAACGTTGTGTATTTTGGATGTAGCCCTTTAAGGTATTTTAATAAATATACCTTTTATAAAGGATTTTAATAATTTGTTTGTGATTAATGGTATACAGCTATATAGCTACAGGAAAATTTTTCTTCGTGGACTTTCTAAAAATAATATTGGGCTAAAATTACTGACTAGAACTCAATAAATATTTGACTGTGATGGCTTAGTTACAGCAGATCAGTACTCTTATTTATATGATTGTATACATATAATGTTTATATACATGGATTATTGATATAAACGTGGTAACAGTGCTTTAGACTCTGAGAGAGTAATGAGAACACATCACGAAACACTTGAGTAGGAAAAGATGTCTATGTAGATCACATTCATAATTGGCGAGATTTTTGGTATGTACGTTTTTATTTCTTCCCAAATTTAAGACGTTTATAACGCTTTTAACAAGAGTAAAGTAGAAATATGTATAGTGTGTGTGTGTGAGTGAAAAAATGGCTTGGATGCGAGTCCGTTAGCCACAGATTTTTATTTTATTTTTACCTCAATTTATTAGTTTTGTTATATTTATACGTATTTCACTTAATGATTATATTTGTTTCTTTCAAGTAGTTTATGAGTAATTTAAATATTTCCATTTTATGGCAACTTAGTAGATATTCTATACTAATTGGAAAATGAACTTGTGTTTGTCGTAAATTGTAATATAATTGATTTATATATCTCTCGTTAATTTTGCATTCCAAGAAAATATGGTTTAAATCTCTAATCGAAACATTAATACAAAAACATACTGATGAATTAATTATTCCTAATTTGTGCAGATGTGCCTCATATTTCCCGAGAAATATGTATAGTCTTTATTAAACTATTGTTTAAACTTGATGTTTAACTATTGCTGCAACTTCACAAACTATTAAATTAAATATTAAATGTCTAGACATCCCGAAAAAATCGGGATATCTAGTATATCTATATTTTGCGGATACACATGTACACGTTACTTTTTGCCTTTTAAACTAGGTCACAAGTGGAGAGCGTTTGTTTGAAAAATGATACGCGAACTTATGGCTCGACGACCTTTTTCGCGCGTGTAATACAGCAAGTACGCGTACTCTAAGTCCGCCGAGTAAGTACGCCGTCGATACAACAAGTTTGAAATCTTACTCGTAACCCGTACGTGTATCACTGCCACGAGCCGCGAGCCTCGAGCCTCGAGCCATCATGTTATTGCGTTTAAAGTTACACTTATATTTTCACTAAGTAAGCAAATTGCCTAGAAATAATTCAATCGTTTATTGTTGAAAGGAGACAAGTTACATTTTATAAGTTTTGAGAAAACCGTAAAACACTATTTTAAGCTTTTTTGATTATTTGTTTTTGAGTAAACCTAATTATTTATAGGCTGTTTTATCCTCCTGATGAAAATATTGCCCTCTTATCTATGATATTTTGTTTGTTACCCACACTTTTCGATTTCGTCTTTTTTTTATTAGTATTAAAAATATATAATACGATAAAATTCCTAAATAGCACAAAGCATCTTCTCTCCACGACATCGCAATGAGTTATGAGTAAGTCTGCCGTGTATCACCGACGGCGAGCCGAGTAAGTCCGCGAGCAAGGACACACCAGGCGGCGCGCGTCCAGTCGACGTCGAGGCAGCTTAAGACACTTGGCGCGGTGTAACAGCGGCAGCTATGCTACAATTTAAAGTATTTGTATTTCGTTGTTGCCAAATTTAGTCGTGTGTTGGCTGCTGTACGATACGATGTCTGAAAGTTATGACGATTTGTCTTTTGTAATAAATGCAAGTTTACTTTACCTTAGATTAAAGAAAAAAAGAAACGCAGATATTGGATACATTCTATCATAAACGAACGAAAGTATAAGGAATTGTTTACACATTATATAACGAAATTAATATAATAAAGGCCCAGAGAAGTTTTTTAATTTTACAAGAATGTCGAAAAAATCTTTTCAGGAGTTAGTAGTTAGTATTAAAGAGCCATGTTCAAGAACTAACACCGTTATGAGGGAAAGCATATCACCTAAGAAAAACTATTTACAATGCTAAGAGGCTGTCCATTCTATGGTACGCCATTGAGCAAATACATGTGTTAAATTAATTCCCCTTTATTATACCCTATTAATTGGGAAATAGTGATGTTACAAATTAATATTAACAAAAAAATTATTCAAAATAAAGTCAAAGTACGTATCGAGAAAGACGAAAACCAGAATATACAAAACCGTAATAAGAGCAACAGTCACCTACGGATGTGAGGCATGGGCGCTAAATAAAACAGAAGAAGAAATGATAGAGAGTTGAGAACGGAACGTAATGAGAGCTATTTTCAGGGGAAAGAATACAGATACAGAAGACGGCTGACATAGAAGCACCAATCAAGAATTAAGGATGCTTTACAAGGAAGTATAACAAGATACACAAAGTCATAAAGAATCAGGTGGGCAGGTCATGTCGAGGGGATGGATAGGGAAAGAATTCCAAAGATGGTACTACTACGAAGACCAATTGGGACTAGGAGACGCGGTATACCAAGAAAAAGACTGCAAGAATGTTTCAGGAATATAATATAGTATCGATGGAAATTATACACTGGAAAGAGAAGGCGAAAAATAAGATATAGTGGAGAACCATAGTTCAGCAATATTTACATAATAGACATTAAATAAAATTATATTTATAAGTTATTAATGTAAACTGTATTATGTAAAATTGTAAATACAAGGCCTGTAGAGCATAATAAATAAAATAATAAATAAGGTAAGATAACTGATTTTTATCTTTATTTTTATGGAGTCAATAATTTTATTTTTATTAAAGTCAATCCTTCTGACAAATAACTCAAAGTCAAACTGGTCAATGGTTACAGATTTGAGAATTCTGTTTGACTGTTTGTGAAATTAGTTTCAAAGAGTTTGAAAAATAATTTATTGTAGATTACTTTTTCTGCAGATAGAAATGTATCTAATTAAGTTGCCCTTTAAGCTATAAGATAAAAATTAAAAATACAATGAGTCCCATATAAAAATAATTTGATATGGGAGTAAAAAATTCAAATAAAAATATAGTTCGAGTCTGTAATTTCCATCATTAAGCAAGATTTGGCAACACTCACAACAAAATTCGCTAGAAAACAGCTCAGACGTCTGTGTTGTACCACGATACACGCATATATGATATGCCGTCGAAGTCGTAAAACCGCTTGGGCGACATATGGTTTCTAGGATGGGTCGCACGAACGCCGCTGCAACGAAAATTTTAAGAGCGCCTGGTGTGTGTCACTGCATCAAAGTATAGTAATGGGATGCGTCGCTTTCGACATCTCAGCGAGGGTTAAGTCGATCTAAGCCGCCCCGTCTGTGTTAGTTCTTAAACCCGCGTACTTAAAGTTTGCGTGTGTATCACACGATTGGTCGTTATCATTGAGAGAGGACTTGTGTTCTTTACGGGAACACATAGGTAAGAGAGAGCGAAAAAAGCGTCTATTCACTCAGAGAGAAGACCGCAGAGAGAGTTTTGCGGTATTTTCACATGTCAGCTAGTGGTTTATTGAGAGAGTAGAGAAACGTGTGTTCTCCTCGAGAGTCAAAACGATAGAGAGGGTTTTCCGTTTGCAGTGTTCAAGAATGTCTGTATTTATATATGAGTGAGATAGAGTCAGAACTAAGAGTTAATAATAAGGGTTGACTAACTTCCAAATTATTCAAGATTTGAAGCACTTCTTGCACGTCTCCATATTTCTACTTAGCTTCTTAAAAGTTATGTAAACTGATTCAATTGGGAAACTTACAAAGCTATACATAATTCTTATTTTATATTATTATCAGACAATGTTATTGAAAACTTAAAAGCGTGAATTTTATGCATCAATACAGATATATTGCTGCGTTACGTATATTAGTGCTACATGATATAGATTTACTTGCTTCTTTGTTTCATAGATGAAATTAAAATTATTACTATTACGAAATTACTATTACTATTACGAAATTAAAATGTTCTAATAACTAAATAATATGAATTAGGGGCTACTAAAATGTGATGTTGGTGTTTGTATGTGAAATACAAATGTGTTAGGGGTAGATAAAGAAAGATGAAAAATTGTTTTAAATAAGTATAATACATAATATTATAAACAAGATACACAATGATATACTATTCGAAAAAATACAAGAATTTTTATATTACTTGTTAAAATAAACTTTTGTTTGTTTCTGTTAATTTAGAGCCTTGGGCTTTAGTCACATAGCAGAGTCATATAGACCAGTGCAATCGGATGTACTCTGGGCAAGTATTCAATCAACTAATCGTACATTGACAGGAATGGGATCATTATGGGATATTTGATGCCATGTTTGGAGCTGGAGGTAAGACACAGTACGTAGAAGTACGTTGGTTGGAGTTGGAAACAAGAGAGGAGACCTTCTCAAAAAATTCGCAGAAGACTCAGAGCTAGATGTCACTAACACATTCTTCCAATTACCATCTCGAAAGCTGTACAGCCGGAGGTGCCCTCAAGAATTCATCATCAACCCGTACGCGTCCACTGCTGGACATAGGTCTCCCTCAGCTCTTTTCATCTGTCTCTGTTTTGTGCGGCTTGCATCCAGTTACCGATAACATGCTTCTGATCATCGGCTTATCTGGTTGGTGGGCGTCCTCTGCTCCGTAGTGCTTCTTCTCGTGGCCTTCACTGGACAATACGTTTTGTCTATCGGTTGTCTGACAATCTGACGACGTTCCCAACGTCTGTTGTTTTTTCTAAGGCGTATTTTTTCGTTTGGGATTCGGTCTCTCTCAGATTCAGAAACAACTTCACATTTGTTATGACTTATCAGGGAACAGACATGGAGACAGACCAAGTTTCACTTGTGGCAATATTTCGATTAAAACAACTAAAAAAATACAGAAAAGGAAATTACAGCATACGATATACGTATGCTGAACGACCTTATTATGAAAATAACGATACAAGCCAAACGAGCAAGTAATTGCCATCAAGGATAAAACAGATAAAGGATAAAATATCGTACCTATTACAGAAATAGTTCAAAATGCAAAGGACAAACATCTAAAGGCAGAACAGTTATTCAGAAATATCATGGATGACAGATTTGATTCTGAAGTTAATGGACGAAAAAGGAAAAGCCAAATATGAGCCGGACAGATATAAAGCGACAAATATATCAATAAGGAAAATCAGAGAAGTGAAAGGAAATGAAGGAATAGAAAAATGCAAAGCAACTGAGACAGTTAGTAGACTCCAACTCCACATTGTAACTCCACATGATGGTTATAATGTGCACAAGAAAGTTAAAGAACTCACAGGTGGACTAAGGCTTAGGCAGAAAGAAAAAGCTAACTGATTCTAATGGAAACTTAATCTCAGTAAAAAAACTGATTAAGATAATAACGTAAATAAAATACCTAGAAAAACTGTTTGAAGACTAAAAAGATAACACTTTTGAGTTGGAAGAGGAGCTCCCCTAGTTGTTGAAGAAGTTTCTTCTAGTTTTATACTTACTTTATTGGAATTTTTCTTTAAAAATGTGTTATATAGGCAATAATTTAAGATATAAACGTTACAAGAAATTATACTGAGTTCAATACGGCAAATCACCATGTACTTGTTTATAAAAATGTATAATATTTGTGCATTTCTACTCTATGTACGTCTTCACATAAAATACCTTGTATAGTAATCATTACGGCATTTTTAGTGTGCAAGGATTCAAAAACTGCCTAATAAATCGATAAAAAAAATTGAAAACAATATTTCTTACCCTAATTTGTATTTAGCAACAAACCCAAAAGTCCTTTTTTTTCAACTATTTTTTAACTAAGAATAAGCAAATATCTTTTACATCTCAACTACTACTCGGTTTCTAATTCGGTATAAAGTTGCACAAAAAAATACGATATAAAATATTCGACTGTGAAAATTGAAACCTTTATTGTTATTAGCGAAAATTTGTGTTCTTGGAAATATTTTTAACAGTGTCAAAAAGTTAACGTGAAGATTTTTGAGTATAAAAAGAGTTGGAGGTTAGAATGAGCACTGACTGTTATATTAATTGTTATTAAGCTCTTTAAATTACGAAGTTTACTTTAAGAAATAAAAACATCGACTAAAAGAAAAATAATAAACAATCAAGCATTTTGTTTCCCCGGTATTAAAAATTTTAATGTTCATGTTACAATTTGTAGGATTTTTTTTTCATTGAAACAGTCAATATTTTTCGGTCAAAAAACCTATTATAAAAAGGAAAAGTAGAAGTATTTTGTTATTATTATGTACCGGGTGTCCCAATAAGAATGGCTCTCGGCCATATCTCAAGAACCGTTTATAGTACAGCTTTGAGAAAAACATTTTATAACAAAAGTTGTATCGGGAAAAGCCTGAAAAAATTATTTTCATAATTGTGGGTCCACCGCTAGAGGGCGTAATTGAATATCAAAAATTAAAAAATCTAAATTTTACAAAATTTTGCTAATGAAGGGGCACTGGAAATCCGATCATCGTATTCTTCAAAAAGTTCTGCGCATATTTGATGTCACAAGTTTAAGTCTACCTTTGCAAATAAGAGGTGGGGGTGAGTGGGAACCTTGTTATGAAAAAATAGCTGCAAACCCGGTTCTGCTAAATCGAATTTTGCAGACTTGGTCTTATTGAATACAGATCTTTTTTATCAATGTAAGAGTTATAATTTCGAACCAGCCTAATAAGTAATATGCCAGCTAGGAGGCGTAATTTAATTTTTTTCCGAAATCTAGTTTTCTTTGGAAAATATTAAATATAACTATGCATTTTTAATCCTGTATTATAAAATTAGATTAAATTAGCAATAGAATAGCGAAAACCGCATGTCGATACCTTTTTAAAATCTTTTTATATACTTTGGTTGGCGTCACGGACTCCGCAAATTTTGTAATCCATTTTAAAAATAGTTCTAGGCTACCTAGACACCTGAAATTTTCAGGACAGCTTAGAACTAGCTAAAAATGCAATATTTAACTGCTATTATACAGGGTGATTAATTATTAGTGGGGTGAAGCTCCGTAGATCCGTTATAGTAATAGATAGCGATAATACTTAATAACAAAAATTGTAGCGAACTTTGAGCTTCACATTACAAAATTAGCTAGAATGTTACAGGGTGTTCGATAAAATACTGGCAGACCAAACTTATGTTTTTTTTTAAATAGAACACCCTGTATTTTATTTTATATTCGAAATCCTCATAACTTTTCGATTACAAAAATATAAAGGTTTGGTATGTTATACGGGGTATTTATAAAGTTATAACCAATTTTATATGAAAATCGTAACAAGTTTAACTACCTGTATAAATAAAAGCAAGCACAAGGTCAATGGTTTATTGACGTCATATTTTTTTATTTATTGTCAAAATTTTCGTCAATGTTTGTTTTGCTAATTTTGTTTATATTGAATACAGGGTGAGAGAAAACGCAAGTACATTATTTTCTCAGTAATTTTAAATAGAATACCCTGTATTTTATATCATTATCGAAAAGTACCGTTACCATACTATAATTTTTGTATAACATTCCCTATGTGTAAATTTATTAGTTTTCGAGATATTTTCATTTTTCACAGCAAAATTATTAATAATTACGGGTCTAAATCTTTCCAAATTTTAAGTAAGCCATGACTGAATAATTGTCTAAAACTTACAATTTACGAATATTGATTATCAATATGTAATCAAAGTTGGCTACAATTTTTGTTATTAACTTTTATTACTATCTATTACTTATAATGGATCTACAAAGTTTTACTGACCAATCATGCTGTATGGATAAATATTTTTTTTTAATTTCGAACTATTTTAAAAATGTGACTACTGCAATGATATTTTAAAGTACGTTAATAAATCGATATCTACAAATTGATGGTGCCTAAGTGGCATTAGACTGCAGATCGAGAGGTCCCCAGTTGGAACCCGGCTGTTGCGTATCTTTTTTTACTTGTTTTAATAAATAATTAAAACTTTATATACTTAAAATTATATATACCGTTTTAAACAACAGTGGTATTTGGTATTTTAAAAAATACTATTTTATACTAGTGTAATTTTTGGAATCATAATTATAAATAACAGTTAATACATCTACTAAACATTTATCTTTTATATGTTAATTATTCTTTTCAAATATGTTGTGCCCTACATAAATATGTACATGTACAATAACAAAACCGTGATATTATAAAAAGTACTTTTTCTACTCTATGTCATATTATGTATAAGTTTTTAGTTTGTGAAAACTGTCATTATATTGTAGATAGCAGTGCGTGAAGGATTTAAAGTGTGCGTGAAGTAACAATGTATTTTAAATGGGATTTACTTTTTCGCACTGTTTTTAACTTTCGCGTTGTCGTGGTCGCAATCCTTATCTTTCGCGTTGTCATGGTGATGACAGTATGACCAATGAATTACAACAAAAGTTTTGACAGTTTTGTGGTTTGAAAGTAGTTAGAATTTTTAAATGTCAAAGTTCTAAAAATTGTAGAATAGAAATGAATTCCAGTGACGAAGAATTACAGTTTTTATATTTGTTTATCGTAGATAAAATATTGTATGAAACTGTACGTGAAGTACTTTTTGCGAACTTACGCGATTTATAGCACTCACTCCGTTGTCGCTCGTACTCTAAATATCGCGTGCGTTCGCAAAAAGCATACTTAACGAACTGTTTCATAAAATAACTATTTTTATTAGAGTTTAATTTTTGGAATTTTAAGCATTTTATCGTTAAATCGTTTATCGTTAAATAATTTTATATTCTTTCCTGTAAATAATAAAAAGGTTTTATTATAAAAAAGTTCTTTTTTATAAAAGTGTAATTATTTCTATTTCGAGATATCTTCAGAAACGTGTAAATTTAAAAACATAACTGTTACTGTTACCGGTAAACGAAGTTAAGGAAAAGTAGTAGTGTGCTATGGAAAAAACAAAGAAACATTTTCCAGATGTCAATGTTTATAAACGGGCTTTTCAACGCTTCTCATTTGTTTCGAGCCTCGGTCATATCTCGTATATTAATATTATACTCGGATTATACGACACAAAACAGAGGCTCGAAACAAATGAGAAGCGTTGAAAAGACCTATTAATTGAAACAACAATAAGACAAACAACACTATAAAATATAACAAAGAGACAAAAAACAACTATTTAGTGACGACCTAAATGTTCAAATTGTTGCCTATCATTTTCGATGCAACCATTCACTCTTTCAAGAGTAGATGGAACAGCAGTCTCAATTTCTCCTCTCGAAATGCTTTGAATGACGTTTCTTATTCTCTGGATCATGTTTTCTCGAGTAGTGTACTAGTAGTGTAGTAAATGATTGCATCGAAAATGATGGGCAACAATTTGAACATTTAGGTCGTTACTAAATCGTTGTTTTTATTTCTTTGTTATATTTTTTAGTGTTGTCTTATTGTTGTTTTAAATACTTATATTTATATATGTTGACATCTGGAAAATATTTCTTTGTTTTTCCATAGCACACTACTTTTCCTTAACTTAGTTTACCGGTGATAGTAACAGTTATATTTAAAATTTACACGTTTCTGAAAATATTTCGAGATAGAAAAAAGGTATCGACATGCGGTTTTCGCTATTGTATTGCTAATTTAATATAATTTTATAATACAAGAATAAAAATGGATAATTGTATCTCATATTTTCCACAGAAAACTAGAAAACTTCATATTTTCTGAAAAAATTAAATAACGCCTCCTAGCTGGCATATTACTTATTAGGCTGGTTCGAAATTATAACTCTTACATTGATGAAAAAGATCTGTTTTCAACAAGATCAAGATTGCAAAATTTGATTAAGCAGAACCGGCCTTGCAGCAATTTTTTCATAACAATGTCCCACTCACCACCACCGTTAATTAGCAAAGGTAGACTTAAACTTGTGCAATCAAATATGCACAGAATTTTATGAAGAATACGATGATCGAATTTCCAGTGCCCCTTCATTAGGAAATTTTGTAAAATTTAGATTTTTTAATTTTTATATTCAATTACGCCCTCTAGCGGTGGACCCACAATTATGAAAATCATTTCCAGGCTTTTCCCGAGGCAAATTTGGTTATAATTTTTTTCTCAAAGCTGTACTATAAACGGTTCCTGAGATATGGCCGAAAGCCATTCTTATTGGGACACCCGGTATATTCCTCAATATTTTCAATTGGAATTTTTAATTGATCTTTCCGATGGAGTTAAACTGTTGTTTTTAATAAACGTAATCTTCAGCTTAGACAGTCCAAATTAAAGATGATTAGTATTTAAAAAAATGTATGATCAATCATTTTTTAAAGATAGTGTAACGCGAGCCCTTCTTCCCTGCCATAGAGTCATCGAGAAAAGACGAGTTCATTGAAATTAAATATTTATAAATATATTTTTTTAGTAAAGTGTGTCTGTAAATAAATTAAAAAGAGAGTCTAACAAAAATTAAGTAAAAAAGTCCTTCCAAGAGTTCAAAATGATTAGAAAATATATAACATTTAATATAAATGTCAGCATCACTCAATAATGTTACTTACGAATAGTGTAAATCTAACATCTCAAAACTAGTGAATGATAGAAAAGAGTTCAGTCGAATACAGCAGTCCAGCATGTGAGGAAATTGATGATGAACTTGTCGCAACTAGACTTAGTCGAGCAATTGCTATCTTTACTACTCGCAGATTGAAACTTCCAAGGTTTCTCGTGTCCGGCTTTTCTGGGTGTTCCTCCTTTGTGCGGCAGTTCATCCAAGGGTTTGTTTTTACCTTTTTTTCTTATGTATTCCAGTATCCTTTCGGTTTCCGCTTCGTCTAGCATCCCGCTACGGTCAGGGCCTTTGACACCGTCTATCGTCCGGCAGAGAAATTCTTTTTTCGTCATAAGTCCGTATCTGCGAAAAAAATAAATTAGTGTTGGCAATGATATACATGAGAAATAAATATAGGTACCTAAAAGTGTTCTTTTATTTTTTACGTGGACTCAGACCCTCAACAATTAATAAAAGATAAAAAGAGCATTATTGCAACAAAAATTACAAAATTAAGAATTGTTAGCATAGAATTGTTAGCATAGTATAGAAGGTAGGTAGGAAATAGGCAAGAAGCTCGAGAAAACACGAGTCCTCTTCCTGGCCAGCAGATGGCATGGAGTGTGGAGGAGTAGGTATAGGGAGCTGAACGAGCCATAGTTGTTACCATGGATTAACTAGTCGAGGTATTGGTACCATTAAAGACGCGCAAGTCCCCCGGCTTGTATCAAATACCACCTGGGGCAGTGAAGCTCATAGGAATGGCTGAGTCTGTATGGCTTCTGGACTAGAGATGCATAAAGTCAAACTAGTTTGATTTTACTCAACAAACTTGACTTGATTTCGATATCTTTAGGTTTGACTTGAATTCAGACATCTTCAAACAGTTTGAAAAGTTTGAATATTACGCAACGTGTTTATTTTCAGTTTTGAATGAGACCGCCTACGCCTTTATTTGTTCAGTGGCGGATCAACGAGAGGAGGAGGGAGGCGTAGGGGTTAATTTCCCCTCTCCCAACAAGGTCAAAAAATTTTTTTTGACAAATTTCAATAAACATAGAAATTTATTGGCAGATACGATATTTAAACCGCAGACAGACAAATAAAACCCAATAAACGCGCCAGTTAGGATAATTATTAAGAAAGCTTAATGCATGTTTGTACATTAATTTTTTTTAAATTTAAACCCAACTTTTGTAGCCTGTATCCGAAAAAAATTTAAATTGTAAATATAAAACCATATAGACCTGGGTCCCGTGTACCAAAAAAAAGTTGATTAATAGTGACGTTCCAAATTTTTAAACTGTTCCACAATTAAAACTTCCCCTGTTCCAGTGTTCCCGTATATCAAAGTTTTTCCGACTAGACACCGGTAAGCTGTTAACAAATTTTCAGCTTGCTATTAATCAATTTTTTTTGGTACGCGGGATCCAGGTCTAATAGCCCTATGGTTAGTTTTGAATTTTAAAGAAATACCAACGAATATACAGCAATACTAGCTTTTGCATTATTGTGGTATATATTTTCGATTGAACTAGCAGCTCTGCCTCCTTTCGTACATCGGTAAGCTGTATGAAAGGATACTGCGATGATGAATCGATCAAGTGATTGAGAGATCAGGAGATTTATCCCCGAGGCAATTTGGTTTTTGATAAGGGAAAAGTTAGGTTAGGTACCTCCGTATTTCAGACAGAGATTTTTGCAATCTTGCAGTGTGCAAGAGAAAACAACCTGAGGGCATTCGAACTGCAGCGGGTTAACATATGCACAGATAGCCAAGCAGCCATTGGGGCTCTTATAAGCCCTAAGGTGAACTCTAGGCTGGTGTGGGAATGTCGACAAGAACTTGATAGACTGGCACAACATAACAGTGTTATACTGGTATGGGTTCCAGGTCATCGGGGCATATACGGCAATGAAAGAGCTGATGCACTTGCCAAGAGAGCATCAGCTACAAAATACCTGGGTCCAGAGCCGGCCGTGGGAGTGCCAAAAAGCACTGTCCGCGAACGAAAAAAAGCCTGGATCCGAAGCCAACACAACTCACACTGGGAGAGTGTACCCGGTCAAACACATGGCAAGATGTATATCGGACGGACATGTGCTAGTAGAGCTGAGTTACTGCTGAAAACAAGCAGGAATCAGCTCAGAGTCATAACAGGTTTCCTCACTGGACATGCGCCAGTTAAGGGTCACCTGCATACAATGGGGCTGTTTCATGGAGACTTGAGCTGCAGACTCTGTAACAGAGAACCTGAAACAGTCAACCATATTTTGCATGACTGTGAGGCATTGGATCGGAGGCGGCAAACACTTTTCGGAGACATCGAAATGACTCCAAAATTATATGGCACCCACCCACTAGACCTGTACAAGCTGGTACAGGGTTCCAGAATTCTGGAATGGGTTTCATAAACAATGGAAGATGTACAATAAGCCAAGTGGCTGCAGTACAACCGGTTCACAACAGACGGCTTCCAGGAAAAAAAAAAAAAAAAAAAAAAAAAAAAAAGGGAAAAGTACGATGTACAATATTTGATGTACAATAGAGGGGATGAACACCGCTGGCCTGTCCTGCTGTTGTTAGATGTTAGAAATACATTTATTACGCTCAGTGAAATGAGGTAATGAAGGCAATGAAAGAGATAGAATGTCCGGGTTACCTGATGAATTTAGTGGCGAAGTATGTGTGTGAGAGAAGGATTATAGTGAAAAAAAGCATGATAGATGTGACAGCATGAATTCCCCACGAGGCTCTCTTGGGTACATTGATATGGAACCTGGCATACGACAGGGTCATAAACTGTGGATACGGAGAGGGTACAACCTCCTTCGTATTCGCGTATGGCGTCGCTGTGCTAGTAGTAGCACAGTAATACCACCACCAACACTCCAAGAAGTAAAGAATGCAATAGCATCTCTTAAAGATCACAAAGCACCAGGAAATGATGGTATAAATGGAGAATTGATAAAAAAAGGAGGAAACGTTTTACATCAAAAATTGTATGACATTATTCTCAGAGTATGGCAACAGCAGAAAATGCCTAGAGAATGGAATGGAAGCGTTATAATACCCATATATAAGAAGGGAAATAAAGAGCAATTCCGAAACTACAGAGGCATATCGCTTATTAGTACAGCGTATAAGATTCTATCAATTATCTTACTAAAGAGACTCACTCCGTATTCGGAAGATATTCTAGGCGACTACCAATGCGGCTTTCGAAGTGGAAGGTCAACAATAGATCAAATATTTACCATCCGACAAATAGTAGAAAAAAACTGGGAATTCAACCGAGATGTACACCAAATCTTCGTAGATTTCCAGCAAGCATATGACTCGATAAAAAGAAGCAGACTATGGCTAGCAATGCTAGAAATGGGAATACCAAGAAAATTAGTGCAGCTCACTCAAATGTGCGTGGCAGACTCATATGCACAGGTAAAGATAGGAAACAGAACATCGATGCCATTTAGTATAACATCAGGGCTTAGACAAGGAGACCCTTTATCACCACTGCTATTCAATTTGGCTTTAGAATACGCAATAAGTAAAATATCGTCTGAACTAACAGGGGGATTCGCAAATCGAGGATCAAAACTATTGTTGGCCTTTGTGGATGATCTAGATGCAGTCGCTCATTCTACAAGAGACGTAAGAGAGGTGTTTTCACAGCTCGAGGAGGAAACAGGTAACCTGGGCCTTCGAATAAATGAAGAGAAGACGAAATATATGCTGGTGACCAAAAATCCAAGACCAAGAGTTAGGCAGAACGTAACTATTAATGACCACAACTTTGAAGTAGTGAAAGAGTTTAAATATCTGGGAGCAGTAATCACAGAGGACAATCACATAGAAAAAGAGGTCTCAGCAAGAATAGCTGCGGGAAATAGAGCATTATACTCCCTATCATCATTATTAAGATCTAAGCTTCTGAAAAGACAATCTAAATTAAGACTGTACATGTCAATTATTCGCCCAGTTGTTACATATGGGAGTGAAACATGGACTCTACATCAGCGAGAAATAAATAAATTGCTGATATTTGAAAGGAAAGTCCTCAGAATGATATTTGGTCCTCAAATAGATGAGTTGACAGGAGAGTGGAGAAGGCGCCGCAATGCTGAATTGGTGACTCTATATGGTACTGAAAACATCGTCAGACATAAAAAAGCTAATCGGATAAGATGGGCAGGTCATGTAGTAAGATCAGAGGAAGACAGAGTGCTAAAGACAGTGTTCTTCGAGAGACCAGACGGTAGAAGATCAGTGGGCCGTCCCAGAAAAAGATGGAAGGATGATGTTGAAACCGATCTATCTAGGATTGGGGTACAACAATGGCAAATCGAAGCGCAAGATCGCAGACGATGGAGGGCCATAGTGGATGCGGCGAAGACTCACCCCGAGTTGTAAAGCCAGTCAAGAAGAAGAAGAAGAAGAAATTTCATTAAACTACTTCACTTGATAGTGGTTCTAGCTCGACTGACAGCGCAGGTGACCTCCTTGCTATGTGCTGTCGACATTGACCGCGACCTAACTAGTAGCATCCACCGCGACCTACACCTTCACCTCGACCCACTTGTTCTGTTCTTACCCTAAGAAAAATATGGATGCTATCTTTGTTTAGATTGTAATTCTAAATAATATAAACCTTACCGTGGAGCATATATGAGTTGCCTGAGCACAGCCTTTAAATTGATTGGATGGGTTTCCAGAGTCCTTCTCTTACATTCCTCAATGCACCACTTCATGATTGTGCTGTACACCAGAATTTCACTAGAGACCTGCAATGAGTCCCTGGTGGTTATAGTTAAAATATCACAGTAGGTAAGGTTTAGAATTTCTTTTTGCTTCATGACCAAGTCCGCGTTCTTATCGATCTCCAGAAGACAGTTGTTCCTTAGGTTATCGACGAGATCTTGCACCCAGTCCCCGCTGCCTTCGTATTCTTCTTCTACGATAGGTGGCGCTGAAGGTTCTAAATCGAAGGGATCGACAGTTATGTTTTTGTATTCTGAGATGCATTTAGTCATATGGCGTAGGATGAGCAAGACGTTTGAGTTGTTGAGATGATTGTTGAGGATTTCTATGCATTGCTTTGCTAATGGCACGTTCTGTACTTTGACTGCAGTCGAGAAGAGGTTTAGGGCTATGATGGGTTTGTCTATCGACAGTGGGCCAGCTTTCATTGACCTAAAAAATATTCATGTATTAATGAATTGCTCTAAAACACTTAAGACAACTACAAACCAAATCAATCATCAATAATATAATCAATCAATAATCTAGTCAATACAGCATATAGAGCACAGTCCAACGTATTGTACAAAAGAATGCTCCCCTTCCCCCAACAATTAGTGGGAGGGTATCAGTGTACAAAGGAGTCCAGAAAGTCGAACGACAAGAATAACTACTTAACGCTACATGAAAATGGAGAGAGATAGAGAAGATCCTGAGGAATGTCATTCGACAACAACTAAAGGGCGATATATCCCTTAAAAGCAAAGAATGGATAACACAAAAAATAAGGTCATTGTTACTTCTGGGACTAGTAGATAGAGAGAGCTAGAGAATGTCCTGAAGAACATCATGCAACGACAACTGCAGGGCGATACATCCCTTAAAAGCAAATAATGGATAACACAATAAATAAAGTCATTGCTACTACTGGGGCTCTACTTAGGGATCCATCGTTACGATGAACTCAGATATAACAACATCAGAACTAATCTTCACTGAAAAGATTACACAATCATAATAACACAATTATACCATCTAAAACAAAAAGGGCAAAATATTAATGGGGACTTCTTGGGGGGGGGGGGAATATAATTCACGGATGTATCTAAATCCGCCCGTGGTACTTGATCAGGAATCTTTGGACAAACATGCAACTATAATAAATCTTACTCGTGAATCTGGCAGTAAAGAACCTATTGACTAACTCAAAACTGATGAGGAACTGTAAAGATATCTCCAACAGCCTGGCAAAAGCCGATGAAGTGTCTTTAATATGGGTTTCGGGTCATGAAGGGGTGCATGGGAATGAACGAGCAGATATGCGGCCCTTACATGATCAATATTACTGATGATTAGTAATACTGTCAGTATCCCCTCCACTATTAAAATGCTGATAGCGAATATCAGTATATCTAGATATTTCTTCAATGTCGCGTCAGTATTTTTCACTGTTTCATTTGTCGCATAACGCTCAATAATACTGTCGTTACTTGCAAATACTGTCAATAATACTGATCGTGTAAGGGCCGCTATATGTTATGGCCGTAAAAGAGAAACTTTTGAACTTCCAGAACCTATCTGTGGCATCATTAAAAATGCTACGAAAAACGAGGTTCAGAAACGGCTGATAAGGAATCATCAAAAGAAATGCAGAGCCAAAAAAATATTCAAGAATATTGATAAAAAACTCTCGAACAATTTGATGAACCTCACTAAGCTACAGATCAAAATGGTCACTGAAATGGTGACTGGATATTGCCGTTTAAGAAACCACCTATACAAACTAGGTAAGATGATTGAACCACGGTGCAGAAATGGAAGAAGAGACTGCCTTACATAGACTATGCCATTTCAATATGCTAAATGATGTAAAGCAGGAATTGACTGGTCAACTTAGGTTTGATCAGAAGTGATCCTAAAACTACCAATAAGCAAACTATTGAAAAACTTCAAATATACATACATATATGTGTTTACTAGGTAACTAGGACAAGCAAGCAGATACCTTGAAGAATAATCATTGACGGTTTAGAACTAGAATATGTGGATAGCTTGTAGCAGTAAAAAATCCGCTACAATGTTTTGTTTTAAACCCGCCTAATAAATAATTTTTCCTTGTATTTTGAGTTGGTAATATCATTCAATAAAATATCTTAAACCGCCCCTGTTGGAAATATTTCAAATTTTTACGCAATATTTAGAAACCTTATGAAATTTTATGTTCATCTGTGTAAGTATTTGTTAACTACTTAAATAATTCGTTGACAGTCCTTGAAACAGTCTACGCATATTTTCTCTTCTTTTGAGCGCGAAGAATTCCATGCTACTATTGGAGTAGATTTTGAAAGATCCCTTGGTTGTCTCAGCCGATTGGTCAACACCTTCAGCCGAGGAAAGTCATCGGCTTGACGCGCAAGAAGAATGTGAAAGGAGAAATTAGTTCGAAATGGATTTTTGAGCCGTCCACAGGTGGTTCCCGTCGAACTCACAGGAAACCACACCCTACCGTCATATATTGGCTGTTGTCGCTATGTGAAGTCGATTGAATGGTGTACAATTGATTCTGTGTCGATAGAAGTATTCCTATGGGTGAGTTGCCGGAATTTAATTAAAAATGAATATAATAAAACGAACGGTAATTTTATTGTTGTAACGAAAATGTGTTTCGTTTAGGTCTCTCGGAGAGGGTCGAGTCGGTGTGTGTGTGAATCGTTCACATGCTGTGTAGTGACTGAAGAAAAAAAACCACAAACGATAATAATGTTTGTGTTCCTTTTTCCCTGACCAGATGAGCAAATAAATCACTAGGTCTGGCGTCTACTTTTGCAGTTTTAAGAAAAACAATTTCGAATGCATTAAGTGAGTTGTTGACACAATAATTGTCTGATAAAGTACTTAATTAATGAGGGTGCAGCTTGTTGCACCGCACAGACGAAAAACAGATGTGACAGGGTAAAGCCATGTCTCTTAACATTTGTATTTGAATGTGCATTTCGAATGACTAACGTTGTTTCGTTTTTGAGAAAAAATATTAAAATTAAAATTAGCAAAAATAGTAATTAAAGCGTATCGCTATAGAAGAATATGCTTGAAGAAGTTCATTCCATAATTTTGGATTTTTAAGGTAAAAAATCAGATACGCAGTATTGTGTGACGCAGTTGTTACCGGTAGGTGGTGGAAGTTTCTGTCCCTTTTTTGAAGCCCTGTGTAGTCAAATATGGTCCAGTTTTAATAATATATGAAGTTCTCGATGAGATGTCTGGTTTTCCAGCTTTTGTCCTATTCCCATCTTCTAAGGAGCCTGTTTTTGTCATAAGAAGCCCCGCCCCCTGTTGATTGACACAAGATGGAAGTTTTTGTTTTGTGTAATATGACAAGGAGATGTTTCTATATAAAAAAGGTACTGTACGATTTTGTTTTTAAAAGGTGATTAAATTCCAAGTAAATATTAAAATTTGAAGTTGGGAATATCTTTTTGATATTTTTATAGAGAATGCTTTCAATATGGTTTTAAAGTGAATAATTGTAAAACGTTTAATATCTGAATATTTTCTGTGTTGTTATTCTAGCTGTCCTAAGTATTATTTGTTTAAAAATAAAGCCCTAATAACCGATGTAAATCAAATAGAATGGTAGTGACATTTGACAGCTGCATGACTTTAAAATATGTAGGTCAAATGTTATTTTAAAATACACTGCCCAATAAACTTTAAAGTTTTGTATATTGGTAAAAGTCATATAGAAGTTGTAGTTTTTTTGTTTTATTTGTTTTATTGTCGTTCCTAACGGTAAAATCTGTATTTTTTTGAGAATATATTTTTTCTAAATAATGAAAAATAAATTTTGAGGTTTAAATAAACATTATAGCAATGTACTTATTTTTATTTCTGCAGCCTTTTGGAAAATTATTAACCAGATTTCTAATACAACTGAAATTGAGTTTTAGTGAATAGGTAAATGGCATAGAAGCCAAGAATGAAGTTAAAAGTTGCCCGATTAGACCCAAAAGAGGAATCTCACATGAATGTCACCCCAATTGGTACCCGTAAGTAAAGATATGTGTCCAGTAAGTACCCAGTAGTAAATGTAAGGATTTTTCAAACGGCGTCCAAATTTCTTTAAATAGTAGGAAAGTCCTCCAGTCTGTGTACGTATTCTTTGCTTATTTGGTAATGGTAGTTAGTCTTCTTAAAACCCTCTCATCTCCCTAAGAATTCCATGGGCCGCCACCGAACAACCACTGAGCTGTCGTTAGCAAAAGAAGGTTTGAGTGTCTGCTCCTTCTACTTTAGCACCATTTCGACCCCCCCCCAGTATTAATGTAGTTAGTTTTATCCGTGACCCCATCTGAGCAGACATTTAAAACGCTTCAAGCTTCATATATGCTCGCTGGTGATTAAACATCAGCAAAGAAATTAAAAGAAGACTAGTGCTTGCCAATAAGTGTTACTATATCTTGAGAAGACAACGGTCCTTAAAGCTACCCAGAAAATTTAAAGTGATTAAGAAAAATCTTAAAAAGAATATATGGAGGAACAAACGAGCAAGGTTTGTGGCCAGGCGTTACAACTTTGAACTGTATCAAAACTTTAGGAAACCTGACGTAAAATTCATTAATGTAACAGCAATCAGACGAGAGGAAGTTTTTGACCGAAGACCGCCAATGGGTCAACGAGCCAGAGGAAGACCGAGACGACTTAGGTATCCAGACAACTTAGAGGACGATTCTGTCGGAGTTAGAGCATAGAGAAAAGTTGCCAGGGACAGGGGCGAATGACGGATTATTCTGAAGAAGGCTTTGTCTTATAAGCTAGGATGCCACTGAAGATGATGATGACATAATATTTTAAACATTCCATCTGAATGTTACTTCTTTTATTACTTTATTTATTATATCATTGTACAAATATTAATTATTTTTACTGATGAGAACCATTGGTGTGACCAATGTACTGTAATGACAGAACATATAAAACAACGTTATAGAAACTTTTTATATAATAACTACAACTTTTTAGAAAAATAACTAGTAAGTAAAATATTACTTTTCGCAGCATGATCTTTCTCTTCCTTCAGTCCTGGCCTGTCTTCCCTCAGTCCTAGAGTCTTTAAAGACTTTCCATATTTTCTGTGCCTACTCTCATAACATGTCCAAAGTATTTTAATTGTTGGAGATGGACTTTGCTGTTGAGTCTTTTGCTGACTTTCAGCTCATTTAAAATTGAGTTATTTGTCCTGCGGTCGGTCCACGGAATTCGTAACATTCTTCGCCAACATAATATCTCAGTAGCATCTACCTTGTCCAAAATTCACAATTCACATCTTTATGAAATCAGCATGGTATATGGGTGACATTAGATTCTGTATTAGGGTCCAAAGTTTTGATCAGCAAGGTAAAATTTACATTTTGGAAATATGAAGGAATAAGTGGGAGCTACAAATATTATACGTCTGATGTATTACCTTTTTATAAAACAGAGATACTTACAGGGAAAGATGTCTGTACGCTTCTTGTAGCTTTGCTTCACTGTAGTCTGATTCGCTTGAAGCGTTGGATTCCAAAATGGGTTTGGTTTCCTCGGGAGGTTCTGTTTCGACTTTGAGAACCATCTTGTAGTATATAGAAACTGAAACAAAGAGTGCCTTTAGTATGCCATTGTATCCCGATATCTTGGAGTCAATTTGAGATTGATAAAAGATATAAGTGATTAGAATTTTGTTAAACAATATAATTTTTATCTAATAGACAATACTATATTATTTTGGTAAATATTTTGTGATGTAATATTGCATTGTTTGATATAGTTGGGTTAGTCATCATCACCTAACAATTGGATTATTCATTCACACTTCATTTACAATCGTGTGTAATTGTTTAAAACCTTTACAGACGAAAACAATTAGATTTTTGTAAAAAAAATTCAAAAAATTATCAGGGGATTATAATCCCATATTTATTTAGTTTTCAATCTAGTTATATTGATCAAAAATACGTTATACAAGATTTTATTTAGCTAGAAGATTAGGTATACCCATACCTGGAAGTCACCTCAGGATCTTCTTCTTTATTCTTTGTGTGCCGTGCTTGTTTTCAAGCGTTGGCTATCATCTTATTATCAAGCTGATGAAATGAAACGGTTTCTCATTGTCACCCTTGTTGCAAAATAGCAATAATTGCGAAAAAACCATAAATAAACAAAAATTCGCATTTTACATTTTCCAACCATTTATGCTACACTTAGGACCTTCATATTTTAACCAGAAAAACTTTATGATATAATAAAACAATGCTGTAAATTTCATTAAGATCGGTTAAATAGATTTTGCAAAATAAATTTTGAAATCCAGACTAAAAATAAAGCTGAAGTTGAACTTTTTTTACATATAGAAGAATACTGTACCTTTCATTGGCAACTTGCAAAATTAAGATCGGTTATCTACCACGGCGTCAGAAATTTTTTTAAATAGCTGATTTCCACCAAAATTTCTTCCAATCTTTATCTAATATATTATTTTCTTGCTCTATATTTTGTTGTATTTTAATATTTTAATTCCACAAAAATCAAACTAATTTGATTATTGTTTGTGAAATATTGTTTAAACAATTGCTTGTATTTAAAAATAATAAACTTTTATTCTCTAAGTTAAAATATATGAACAAAGAAAGTTTTTGCTAAAAAAAGTGTTATTTCAAAAGACAGAGTATGGGTTTTTATTTTGCAATAAACAAATTTATTTATTTATATCAAAATTTAATAAAAATTAAAATTTATCAATCATTATCAAAGGTCATTGGAATGCCCAATCAGATCAAACTTATCCGCTGTCCTGCGCGTAGCACCAAAAATTAATGTTTATTTAAAAAAATTCTTGACGTCGCGACGTGGTAGTTAACCAATTTTAATTTTGTAAATTGCAGATGGAAGGTACAGTATTCTTCTACATGTAAAAAAATATTCAACTTGCTGTCTGCTTTATTTTCAGTGCTGAGACCTTTTAAAAAATTGAATTTTTTTTGCGAAAGCTGGATTGCAAAGTTTATTTTGTAAAATCTATTAAACTGATCTTAATGAAAGTTACAACATTGTTTCATTATACCATAATGTTTTTTTGGGTGAAGTATGAAAGTCCTAGGTGTAGCATAAATGGTTGAAAACGTATAATGCAAATACTTGTTTTTTTATGTTTTTTTCGCAATTATTGCTATTTTGCAACAAGGGTGAAAATTTTTAAAATTTTTAACCAATCCTGTATTATAGGAAACTTAATTACTCAACTTTTATGTCAGTACAACTTTTCTCGGAAATTAATACTTTTAAAGTTGTAATCAAAAAACGAAGAAAAAAATCGATTTTTTCCTTAACTTTTTTACTTGTTGATTATTTATACAATGTTCCGGACCTATTTGTGTGGGTGGATAACTCAATTATTATTATATCAGTTATTTTCAAGCAATTTTTGCAAAAAAATATGAGTCACCTCTCAAAATCCAAATGTACTAATATTTTTACAGATGTGCCCTGGTCTAAAACAATTCATCGACCGTTCAACCTGTCCATTGCCTAAAGTTACGCAGCCAGGATACAGAGGATACAGAGGTTGTACAGAGGGAACTTGGTACTTCAGGATACCGAGGGTAAAATCGTAAGAAACCAGAGAGACTATATTATGATAGGAAGAAGATACAGAAACTCTATCACATTCGCAACGACGCACAGTGGGGCAAGAGACAACATAAGTTGGCATTAAATCATTGTCGATATATTATGGCCAATTTTTTTTTCAAATATTATAAGTTGTGTGTACATAAAGAAAAACGATGTTTTTTCAATGTTTTCTTCTTCTTCTCTATGTGCCTATCCGTGACGAATGTTTTCGATCATCATGGCAATCTTTATTTTATTTGCAGCAGCGCGGAAAAGCTGCACAGATGTTGTGTTAAAGCAGGTTCCGAAGTTCTTTAACCAGAATGTTCTTCTTCTTCCTGGGCCACGCTTTACAAATATTTTTCCTTGAAGGATGGCTTGTTCAAAAAATGTTTTGCTCAAAATTTTCAAAGCTGCATGTCCCTAGTTACTACCGATATTGATTTAAATGATATTTGAAGTTTAGTCATGTATGTTATTATTTTATGTAGTTATTATCTATTATTATTTATATCTCAAAACAATTGTGTTAACATTATTTTTGAAAAATTGCTTAACCAAATTGTTCTTTAAAACCATTTACCGCATATTTATAAGAATAACATAAAATTTTGTAGGTAAAATATTAAAAATTTAAACTACAGATCATCATCAGAATCATCAGATGTGACGTCAACATCTTGCACATTCGGAGATTTGAACATATATATATATATATATATATATATATATATATATATATATATATATATATATATATATATTTTTACCAATGTTTCTTGGGTTTAGGTTCATAAAAAAAGCTTGTCTATGATGTTATGACCATATTTATTGATATATTATCCGACGTTTCGGCAGGAAATCCATGCCTTTTTCAAGGATTGACTAAAACAACATTTATTGAAAGCTACAATACAATTTAAAAGAAAATCGACTTACCATGCAATCGTAAATTTAGTTTTGAAACAAGTACACAAATAGACGTCACAATTAAAACCTAAAACCTAAACCCAAGAAACATTGGTAAAAAAATATATCAAGGTTCAAGAATTAAACTCAAACTATATATATATATATATATATATATATATATATATATATATATATATATATATATATATATATATATATATATATATATATATTGTTATATTTATATTTGATATAAAAATTAAAATTTGATAATTATAAACAAAATTCACTTTAATATAAAATATTTTTAATTTTCTCAACCTCGGGCATATAAATTTAGAACAACCTGTATACAACAAATTGTTATATTTAATTTTAAGAAGTGATTAGAATAAGCGTACGAAACTCGGAACAATGTGCTTAGATAAACAAAGTGAATGACGCGTACCATTATCGTTCTTCTCGGAAGGTCGATCATTAGCCTATGCTAAATAAAACTCAGTGAAATAGATGATAGTTCATTATCGTTTTTCGCGGAAGGTTTCGATCATTAGCCTATGCTAAATAAGACTCATTTGAAAGAGAGAATAGGTCATTAAAATTTGTAAATAGTTAGAAAGTATTTTAGAATGGGAATTAAATATTTTCTTTTGAAATCCATTAAGCATATTTAGAAAGATTAAAAATTGGTTTTGAGGAATATTACGAATGAGAGTTGGTGGTGGAAGATTGATTTGTGAATCTGGAAGGGATATTTAGAAAGTAGGGGAATGGATGACAAAGTGAGAGCAGAATGTTTTGAGCTGTCGAGAAGTGAAGTCGAGTAGTAGACGGTAGTGTTCGAGGAGTGAGAAAGCCGGTGTAGTTCCGTGAGTGTGGAGTATCTATCGTGGAACGAGAAGTAGGCCAGGTCGAGAGTAAAAGAACCTCCTTGAGCCCAGAGTGTCCCGGTAGCTGATAGCAGTTTCGAAAAAGGTAGAACACAGCATCACGACAAAAGCAGGAACGAGAGCTATTCGAGCTAGTTTTTCAAAGGAGAACATCACTGGAAGCCAGGACGAGGTTTGATCGCAGCCAAGGATAGCAGGAAAGGGTCTTGTGTGAGGACATTTTCAGTTCACCAGGAAAAGGTCAGTCTCATTTGTTTGGACATGAATGTATGGGTTTTTCGTATTAAATTCCACATAAAAAATTGAATAACATAATCAATAATATCAGAAAAGCTTCATCAAACTTAAATAGAGTTGTTCCTAATAACTCCTAATAGTTAAATGTTAATAAAAACTTTCAATTGAAAACCAAAAGGAAATAAGATTCCCATTTGTAAATGTTATGTTTAAGAATAATAAGAAATAGCAAATATTAAGCATTGATTGCCTTTTAAATAAAATAAAAAATATTTTGATTATAATTGTAACCCATATGTGTATTTTTTTTACTCTTTTCTTTTCTATCCCGATTAGGAACCATTAAGAAATATTTAGAAGCCACGGAAGTAAGTAATTAATTTATAATTCGCCCTGAGATTGAAAACATATTGATATGTGATCTGGTTAATTAATTAGATTAGTATTAATACATTGATTAAATTAAGTAACATATAAGAATATTATCTCATATCAATAATCAAGATCACATCAACTGTCGTCCAACGTGGAAAGCATTGTAAAGTATTTCTAGTGGCAAATTTGAAGGATAGAAAGAGTAAAGCCGGTATTTGAAAATTTATATGCCTGTGGTAAAAAGTGAGATACTTACATTTGATAACATAAAATTTTAGATCTCTTTAGGTACAAATTTTACATAACTGATTTAATATTTTATTTTTACGATATTTACATTTGATATATTTATTGACAATTTATAATATTTGGGTAAAAAAAAGTCGTCTTGGTAACATACTAGTAAAATTTCATATTTGGCGGGGATAATACTTCTTGAAAACAAATGTCTGTGACAAGAAGCCAAAGCAAGGACAACAAAAAACAAAAAGAACATTCAGACCAAGAAGATATTTTAGACACGACAATCATGGCATCAGAACAGCAAGAATTATCAGGAATAGATAAACTATTACAACTGATGCAACTCCAGTCACAAAAACTGGATGACAATCAAAGAGAAACAAAACAAGCAATGGATGAAGCAAAAAGGACAATGGATAAAAATCAGGAAGAAACACAACGAAAAATGGATGAAACACAACAAAAATTGGATCAAAAAATGGATGAAACAAAAAGAATAATGCAAGAAAATCAGAAGGAAACAAAACAAGCCATAGAAGAGAACAACAAGAAAATGGAGGAACGCATAGAAAAGTATGATATGAAAATTCAAGATAAAATAAAGGAGTTAATGAATGGCCAGAAAAAGGAACTAGAAAATTTGGAAAATAAGTTGGAAAATGCTATTCAAGTAGACAGAGAAGAAGTGGAAAAAAGAATCACAGAAATAGAAAAACAAGTCACCGAAAACCGGACGCAACAAAATGTCGGAGAAAGAAGAGAAATGGTTATACATAGCACAGATGACGTGAAGATAAGGTTTGGCGGGGATGTAAGAAGATTACACCCAGTGCCGTTCATAAATAGCCTGAAAAAGAAAATACAACACATCGGAAATTTCGAAACAGCAAAAGAAACTATCAGAAACCATCTAAAATATGAAGCAAGCCTATGGTTCGATTGCAAAGAAGAAGAATTTGACAGTTGGCAACAATTTGAACAAAAATTTTTGAATTATTTCTGGGGAAAAGTCCAACAATTGGAAATTAACAAGGAATTGCAAAATGGGAAATACAATGATAGGATGGGTATATCAGAAAGGACATATGCATTACAAATTTACTATAACGCAAAACATTTACAATATAATTACTCATCGGAACAATTAGTCGAACTGATTGCAAGACATTTCGAAGAAACGCTGGAAGACCATATCACATTGCAAAACTACAAAGACATAGATAGTTTATGCCAATTCCTACAAATAAGAGAATTACGTGTAAGAGAAACAAAATCAAGAAGGTCGCGAGAAGATTACAGGCCCCGAGAAACACAGGATTACAGAGATAGAAATCAAAATAGGAGGGACTATACAAGACGAGATTTTAATCCCAGAAGGGAAAACGAAAATAGAGACAACGGAAGAGGAAATTATGAACAAAGAAATAGGCAATGGAATGAGGACAGAAATCGAGAATACCAGAATAGAAACACCACACGCTCAAATCAAGAAAACAGAAATAATGGTAGACAAAATGAACAGGGATATCAAGAAAACCGAAACAGATCCGACAGACCAAGAGAAAATAGAAGAGAAGTAAATAATACCCAGACAGATGGATATGACGGAGAGAGACATTATGACGAAAATATAAACAACGATGAGCAACCGGCGTTTTTTCACGACGGCGCTCACTAAAAACCAAAAATCAAACAGGAATCTTTTGTAACCCCAAGGAGTTTATTAAATTGGCAAGAAACAACGAAAAGAAAAATGGAGTTAATTTAAAATTTGTGGATGGATTTATCAACGAGAAACCAATTAAAATTATGATAGACACTGGATCTGAAATAACATTGGTCAACAGAAAACTAATAGAAGAAGTTAACTTAACAAATTTAATTTACAAAATACCTAGGGTAAATTTAGTGGGCGCAAACAAACGGACATTGGCAACTATAAATGAAGGCATACGAGTAATGGTACGACTGGGTAAGAAGATGTATGCACTACAATGTGTAATAATGCCAAACATGTCACATGACATGATAGTAGGAGTTGACGAATTGGCAGAAAATCATGTAGTGATAGATTTTAAAAATAATACGATGAATCTAACAGAAGAAAAAGAAGAAGAACAGGACAAGGAACAGGAGAAACAAAATACGGACGAATCAGGTAAAGAACAAACAGTGGAAATGAATTTGGCAACGAAGCAAGGACAAAGAAGAAAAGGGAGAAAAAGTCAGAAAAAGACAAAAGAAAATGAAACCTGTGGCTCCTCAAAAGAAGAGTTGAGCCCAGAAGAAGAAAATTTGAGAGTATCAGAAACAAAGGAAACCTGGGATTCCTCAAAAGAAGAGACGAGCTCAGGAGAAGAAGAAATAAAGCAAAAAAATGAAAGCGAAAAAGATATGATCGAAACAGTGGCATTTGAAGAGGAGGCATATGAAAACGAGGATACAGAATACACGATAAAAGTATGTGAAAAATCTGAGGAAAAAGACAGAAGATTAATATGGGAAAAAGGGAAAGACAACATAATAGCCGACACTCTAACACATGATGAGGACACTGAAAATAAGGAAACAATTACTCTACAGGTGGGACTAATTAGAGTAATACAAGAAGAAGGGGTATAAGACGTAGATTAAAGTAAGGAAATATACAGGGAGTTGGTTTTGCCTCGAGAAAATTTATTTAAAAATGCAGATAAATTTTATCGAATACAAGGCGGGGATTTGTTATATTTCTATTTGATATAAAAATTAAAATTTGATAATTATAAACAAAATTCACTTTAATATAAAATATTTTTAATTTTCTCAACCTCGGGCATATAAATTTAGAACAACCTGTATACAACAAATTGTTATATTTAATTTTAAGAAGTGATTAGAATAAGCGTACGAAACTCGGAACAATGTGCTTAGATAAACAAAGTGAATGACGCGTACCATTATCGTTCTTCTCGGAAGGTCGATCATTAGCCTATGCTAAATAAAACTCAGTGAAATAGATGATAGTTCATTATCGTTTTTCGCGGAAGGTTTCGATCATTAGCCTATGCTAAATAAGACTCATTTGAAAGAGAGAATAGGTCATTAAAATTTGTAAATAGTTAGAAAGTATTTTAGAATGGGAATTAAATATTTTCTTTTGAAATCCATTAAGCATATTTAGAAAGATTAAAAATTGGTTTTGAGGAATATTACGAATGAGAGTTGGTGGTGGAAGATTGATTTGTGAATCTGGAAGGGATATTTAGAAAGTAGGGGAATGGATGACAAAGTGAGAGCAGAATGTTTTGAGCTGTCGAGAAGTGAAGTCGAGTAGTAGACGGTAGTGTTCGAGGAGTGAGAACGCCGGTGTAGTTCCGTGAGTGTGGAGTATCTATCGTGGAACGAGAAGTAGGCCAGGTCGAGAGTAAAAGAACCTCCTTGAGCCCAGAGTGTCCCGGTAGCTGATAGCAGTTTCGAAAAAGGTAGAACACAGCATCACGACAAAAGCAGGAACGAGAGCTATTCGAGCTAGTTTTTCAAAGGAGAACATCACTGGAAGCCAGGACGAGGTTTGATCGCAGCCAAGGATAGCAGGAAAGGGTCTTGTGTGAGGACATTTTCAGTTCACCAGGAAAAGGTCAGTCTCATTTGTTTGGACATGAATGTATGGGTTTTTCGTATTAAATTCCACATAAAAAATTGAATAACATAATCAATAATATCAGAAAAGCTTCATCAAACTTAAATAGAGTTGTTCCTAATAACTCCTAATAGTTAAATGTTAATAAAAACTTTCAATTGAAAACCAAAAGGAAATAAGATTCCCATTTGTAAATGTTATGTTTAAGAATAATAAGAAATAGCAAATATTAAGCATTGATTGCCTTTTAAATAAAATAAAAAATATTTTGATTATAATTGTAACCCATATGTGTATTTTTTTTACTCTTTTCTTTTCTATCCCGATTAGGAACCATTAAGAAATATTTAGAAGCCACGGAAGTAAGTAATTGATTTATAATTCGCCCTGAGATTGAAAACATATTGATATGTGATCTGGTTAATTAATTAGATTAGTATTAATACATTGATTAAATTAAGTAACATATAAGAATATTATCTCATATCAATAATCAAGATCACATCAATATATATATATATATATATATATATATATATATATATATATATATATATATATATATATATATATATATATATATATATATATATATATATATATATATATATATCAAACAGATGAAATAGAGAATGTGGAAAAATCCCCTTACGAACAATTCACACATCCACCATTTCGGGTTGGGAAAAATTTTTTGAATAGAATCAAAGATCCAAACACCAGTTCTTAGAAATGTGTTTCGCCCTCTTCAACCTCTCTGGGCTTATCAATAAAGATGAGAGGTTGAATATCTTTAGACACATTCCAATCAAAAAACAACATTCGAGACCTAGACATAGAAGGTGCGTAAATCTACGGCAAGTCCGACAATGACAGTCTCAAGTTTTAATTCCCTAATTACTTAAAGTAAGTAAAATATATGTTTAAAAACATGAGATGTAGATCCTTGAAACACACTCAGTGATCAAAAGATCCAAGGTTAATGGTTTGACGACCACTCGTACGAAATCAAACAGATGAAATAGAGAATGTGGAAAAATCCCCTTACGAACAATTCACACATCCACCATTTCGGGTTGGGAAAAATTTTTTGAATAGAATCAAAGATCCAAACACCAGTTCTTAGAAATGTGTTTCGCCCTCTTCAACCTCTCTGGGCTTATCAATAAAGATGAGAGGTTGAATATCTTTAGACACATTCCAATCAAAAAACAACATTCGAGACCTAGACATAGAAGGTGCGTAAATCTCATGTTTTTAAACATATATTTTACTTACTTTAAGTAATTAGGGAATTAAAACTTGAGACTGTCATTGTCGGACTTGCCGTAGATTTACGCACCTTCTATGTCTAGGTCTCGAATGTTGTTTTTTGATTGGAATGTGTCTAAAGATATTCAACCTCTCATCTTTATTGATAAGCCCAGAGAGGTTGAAGAGGGCGAAACACATTTCTAAGAACTGGTGTTTGGATCTTTGATTCTATTCAAAAAATTTTTCCCAACCCGAAATGGTGGATGTGTGAATTGTTCGTAAGGGGATTTTTCCACATTCTCTATTTCATCTGTTTGATTTCGTACGAGTGGTCGTCAAACCATTAACCTTGGATCTTTTGATCACTGAGTGTGTTTCAAGGATCTACATCTCATGTTTTTAAACATATATTTTACTTACTTTAAGTAATTAGGGAATTAAAACTTGAGACTGTCATTGTCGGACTTGCCGTAGATTTACGCACCTTCTATGTCTAGGTCTCGAATGTTGTTTTTTGATTGGAATGTGTCTAAAGATATTCAACCTCTCATCTTTATTGATAAGCCCAGAGAGGTTGAAGAGGGCGAAACACATTTCTAAGAACTGGTGTTTGGATCTTTGATTCTATTCAAAAAATTTTTCCCAACCCGAAATGGTGGATGTGTGAATTGTTCGTAAGGGGATTTTTCCACATTCTCTATTTCATCTGTTTGATTTCGTACGAGTGGTCGTCAAACCATTAACCTTGGATCTTTTGATCACTGAGTGTGTTTCAAGGATCTACATCTCATGTTTTTAAACATATATTTTACTTACTTTAAGTAATTAGGGAATTAAAACTTGAGACTGTCATTGTCGGACTTGCCGTAGATTTACGCACCTTCTATGTCTAGGTCTCGAATGTTGTTTTTTGATTGGAATGTGTCTAAAGATATTCAACCTCTCATCTTTATTGATAAGCCCAGAGAGGTTGAAGAGGGCGAAACACATTTCTAAGAACTGGTGTTTGGATCTTTGATTCTATTCAAAAAATTTTTCCCAACCCGAAATGGTGGATGTGTGAATTGTTCGTAAGGGGATTTTTCCACATTCTCTATTTCATCTGTTTGATTTCGTACGAGTGGTCGTCAAACCATTAACCTTGGATCTTTTGATCACTGAGTGTGTTTCAAGGATCTACATCTCATGTTTTTAAACATATATTTTACTTACTTTAAGTAATTAGGGAATTAAAACTTGAGACTGTCATTGTCGGACTTGCCGTAGATTTACGCACCTTCTATGTCTAGGTCTCGAATGTTGTTTTTTGATTGGAATGTGTCTAAAGATATTCAACCTCTCATCTTTATTGATAAGCCCAGAGAGGTTGAAGAGGGCGAAACACATTTCTAAGAACTGGTGTTTGGATCTTTGATTCTATTCAAAAAATTTTTCCCAACCCGAAATGGTGGATGTGTGAATTGTTCGTAAGGGGATTTTTCCACATTCTCTATTTCATCTGTTTGATTTCGTACGAGTGGTCGTCAAACCATTAACCTTGGATCTTTTGATCACTGAGTGTGTTTCAAGGATCTACATCTCATGTTTTTAAATATATATATATATATATATATATATATATATATATATATATATATATATATATATATATTATGCACTAATATGCAGTGCTTCCACTGGCAGGTGTTCTAATTTCTTTCTTTTTATGTTTCTTTTGCTTGTGATCAGTGGATCACTACTAATCAACAAAAAGTGGAATACATCTTAATTTGTTTTGGATCTACTACACTTTCTTGAATTATTATGCTTGAATTATGCAAATAACGAAAAATTAGAATAGAGTGTTTTTCAATTTAATTAGGTCAACATAACCTCACAAAAAATAAAATTATCAAAAAAGGAGCAAATATGAGCAAAAAGTTAAAATGACTATTTAAAGAATAATACTCAAGCTTTCAAAATAAAACAAAATTAAAGTTGGATCGGTCTGGGAACACTAACAAATCACTTGCTCTTTTTGAAAAATGCATATTTTGATATTTTGTACAGGTAATTTTAAACAACATATTATAAGAGACTATATTTACTTAATTATTATATCACATCTGTAATAATATTGTCACTTTCCTGAAGATCAAATATCCGTAGCCAATTTTACTAGTAAATTAACTTTTGACTTGAAATAAGTGGATCAAACGTAAGTCGAATCACGTTATCGCGGCCTATGCATTGTTAACACGGGACCATGTGCCCTTTGCGACGCGTCGCAACTGGTGGAGGGGGATTTAATGGGAAAAAAAATGATGCCAAATCATACGCAGGATTGTGAACTATTTAATTAAAATGAATGCGACAGAAAATACTGCATTTAGTATTTTCATTTTATGCCAACTTTTTAGCTCTCCTGTCCCACTGTGCGACGTAACAAGATTATCAACAATTCAGATTGAATCTAAAAAATATAAACAGAACCAATATAGACATAACATAGATCTTTCCACAATGAGAAACAGGGAAACACAGTTTAGCGTTGAAAAATGGATATATCAAGAACTACTGTCAGCTATAATTGATAACAATGCAAACATCCAATGGAAGAAATTAAAAAGCACTATAAAAATCACCTCAATAAAAAGTGCCAGAAAATAAAAAAAAATTTGAAAAACTATACTTAGACTTAAATAACGATTATGTTGCTGCTGCAGTTTTCTGTGATCTATCTAAAGCCTTTGACTGTGTCAATCACAAAATACTTCTTAATAAACTGGAAAGATATGGTTTTAGAGGCACTACTCTAAAGTGGTTCAGTTCATATTTGGAAGACAGATGCCAGTCTGTATCAATCAATGAGCGCTATTCTAGTAATATCTTTATTAATTGTTGCGTACCTCAAGGCTCTGTCTTGGGTCCTATCTTTTTCTTGATATATTTTAATGACATAATTAACCTCGATATTAATGGCCAGTTTACTATATTTGCAGATGATACCACAATTTTATGGCAAAACAAGGACTCTAAGGTACTGAACAAGACTATTAGTAGTGATATGCTAAAAATCTTAGAGTGGTGCAAAGCTAATTATTTGACATTTAATTTTTCAAAAACCAAATTAATTTCTTTTAAGAATGATCTAAACAACATTACTCTGGGTAATGAAGGCATTTGTTCTGACACTGTTAACAAATTTTTAGGTCTCTATATTGACAATAAACTTAAGTTTGAGCAACACACTGTATATTTAAGCAAAAAGATATCATCGGGTTGCTTTGCTGTCAAATCAGTTGCACACCATTTGGATTTCAAGATTGCAAAAAGTGTTTATGTGGCCCTGATTGAATCTAATTTAAGATACGGTATTGCCTTTTGGGGTAGCTGTTCTCTTCATCATTTTAGTAGAATCTTTATGCTACAAAAGAGAGCAGTTAGATATTTATGCAAGGCCAAGTTTGGTACATCATGCAGGCCTCTGTTCCGGAATCATGGTATCTTGACGCTTCCCTGCATATATATCGTTGAATTAGTGTGCTTAATTTTTAAAAAACATAAAGAGGATATTGGGACAGATTCCCTTAATAACACTCGTCTAACTTACGTTATTCCACTTCCAATTCCCTCTTCTACACTAATTAAAAAATCATTTATTTACACTGGAAAGAAAGTGCTTAATCACCTACCACTCAATATAAGATCCTCAAGCAATATTTTTGTATTCCGAAGAGCAATCAAGAAGTTTTTATTATCTAAATGTTATTATAGTATCGAGGAATTTTTTGAGGACAGTTACGCTAATTGATGGCTTTTTTATTTTTTTTATTATGGAAATTTTATAGTTAGTATTTTAATGTATCTTGTACTGTGTTTGTACTATACCACGTTCTGTTTTATAAATGTAAACTCATTTTTAGAAACAATAAATTTTCTCTTTCTCTCTCTCTCTCTCTCCATCTAACTATCTTCGAGCCTTAATCTATCCTTCTTTGGACATAGGCCTCCCCTTCTCCTTTGCATTGATTTCTATCCAGCGCTTTGATCATCCATCTGGATCCGGTATGTTTTTTGAGGTCGTCATCCATCTCATATGAGGCCTTCCTCTTCCTCTTTTGTGCTCCCTTGGTCGCCAGTAGATTATTTGCTTGTTCCATCTTTCATCTGCTTGTAGGATGGTGTGACCTGCAAATTTCCATTTGAGTTTTGCCACCTGTTCATTAACGTCTTTCACTTTGGTTACTTCTCTGATTTACACAATACAAAAATTAAATCTAATAATAAAACACTGAAAACGTTTGTTTTCTATACTTCCACAGAATTTATTATAACTAAGTGACTACAGCTGTTTCGGCTGCATTCAATAAGGGCATTCAACAATAGAAAAACAGACACTTCTACATACGCACTTCACCTTCTAGATCATAATCATTCTTTCAATGAAGAGTTTCAAATTCTGCATATTCAAAATAAAGGCCTTAAGCTATCTTTTTTTAGAATCTATGGAAATTAATAAACTGAAAAATACAGATATAATTCTGAATGACCGACTCGAGACAAACAGCTCCCCACTCCTCAACCTCTTTAGTTGAAGACTTAAAAAGGCGAACACTTTGTAAACTATATCAAAATCACCGAGAGAATAAACTCTCTGAACAGGAACTTCACAATCAAAGTAATCAACGGCCCCCCTTCCGACACACAAGAATCTCTCAAATGTTCCTGTTCATCTTCCGGCCACGTACTCCACCGAAAGCCCAAACGCAAAAAGATTCATGTACCGTCCGCTCTAATGCAAACATGCATTGACGAACTCCCGGTGGAGTACGAAAACATCCTTGAGGCTACCCCGTTAGCCTACCGTACCCACCTCTAACATTTCCTCTTCCCTACCCCGAACAGGGAGAAGTTGGTTTTTTGCGGTTTCCCAACTTCATTGCACAATTATACCTGTTCGTCCCAAGAAAATAGCCGCAACTATTTTCTCCACTCGAACACACACTGTCCACGCTGCGCTCAAAGCCACCTCCTGACCGCCGACGAGGGACGCAGGTTCGCCTGTCGTTGTACAATGGTTTCTAGGGAGACTGGTCGAGAGCAAAGCACGGACAGTACACGTAAATGTCTATGGAACCAACAACAATCCATCAAACTTTCTTCTCTGTTGACTTCTTAGCCTTCTGGACACCACCGTCCGGCAAAACCCAGGATCCAAGAACACCAGGACACGGCGCTTGCCCCAGTGTGTTTTTCGGACTGTTTGCTTTTGCTGCCAACACTAAACATTCACCTCAAACCCTGAAGAGGACAAAATCCTAAACGGGGAAGCACATTGAACGCATTTCTTCTGAACATTATCCAGACAAGCAAATCAAACAATGTAGTAGTAGTAGTAAACTATATCACTTGAGAAAGGCACTCTGCCGAAACAGCTGTAGTCACTTAGTTATAATAAATTCTGTGGAAGTATAGAAAACAAACGTTTTCAGTGTTTTATTATTAAGAAAATAGATAAAATGAACTTCCATCAAGTAACGGTCGAATCCATCAATTATTTACAAAAATTAAAATAATAATAAAAATAAAAGTAACATCCAAAATGTTTTACTCAAAGTAAATATAATAACCCTTCAACTCTAATTCGTAATTCTACTATTACTCAATACAACAGATAATGGAAAAATGCTTGGAGTTTGATCGTGAACTTCATCAGATATTCAGAGATTTTAAACAGGCATTTAATAAAGTATCCAGAATTAGACTGTGGACAACGATGCAGGAACTTGGCTTTCCAAAAAATCTAGTCAATTTGATACGGATGTGTATGTAACGGTTACAATGTAAGGTAAGAGTTGGAAAACAATACTCGGAGACATTCGAAATAAACAATGGACTAAAACAGAAAGATGCATTTTAATCAAAAGTCTTAGATCTCAGTAGATCAAAAGATCTACTGAGCTGCAACGATACCACTCTCTTAAGTTTCTCAGCCAGGAAATTCTTCTTTTATCTATGGATCTTTTACCCTAATGTTACCTTGCATTAGGAGCTTTAATATCTCATATTTCGTACCACTGATAATGTGACCTAAATATTCCAGCTTTCTTGTTTTGATGTTATTTATCACCTCACAATCCTTTTGTAGCCTTCGTAGCACTTCTGCATTTGTAACTCGTTGGACCCATGGTATCTTCAAAATCCTTCTATAGCACCACATCTCAAATGCTTCCAAATTCTCTATATTGTCTACTTTTAGTGTCCAGCTTTCCATTCCATACAACAAAGTCGAGAACACGTAATAAACATAAAATAAACGCAAAATTTAAAATTTTTACTAAAAGTAAATATAAAATCCTTTAAATGGGCATAACAATAAAATAGATACATACCTAGTTTACACATGGTTACAACCTAATCTTTGGCGACAATAAACACACAAACACGGCAAGTATTAGACTAATATTTATCAAACCACTAGAAATTAGCGATATTTTACTCTGCCAATACGATCAAATAATAATTTCAAATATTTGCTTTTCATTAAGAAGATAAGATACTGTGCGCTCTTGAGTATTTTGGTAATGAAACTGAGATGGTGAGATATATAATACCATGCGTTGGAGTTGGTTGTAAAAACTCAAATATTGCTCACTGTGAATCTTATTCCACAAATGGTGATTCAAGGAGAGTAGATAAATATTTGTGTTGCACTTATAGTTATTTATAGTTTAGATTTGCGGGTGAATAATCTACAAACAAATGCATGTAGAAATGTGATGTCTCATATAAATAAAAGAGAGGTTTTGTTTCCTTTTCTTCCTTTTTAATGTGTACCAACCCTTGCCAACAGATATTTAAATTACTACTTAAACTACAACGTACATATCAAAAACGATTAAATCATAATATATGGCCCAAAATACCCGTTCTAATAAAAACGCTTATGAGGAACAAAAATCTGCTAACAAAAGTTTTAACAGATATGGATTACCCATTGTCATGATACAAACAAAGAATTTCTGAAGATTCTGAAGAGAAAGGAAACAACTGAATACTGCAAGCAATCCAGAAACACTTATAAAAAGCAAATATGACAACAATACCAGATGTAAAGGGCTTATCAAACAAATTAAAAAGGATGGGAAATAAGTGCATCAAAACAACATTCAAAACAACCAATACACTGAGATATATCCTATCCAAAACCAAAGCTAACAACAAACAAGAGAGATTAAATAATTCCATCTATGTATAAAATTGTGTGAAGGTAAACATTTCTATGTGGGAAAAACCGTAAGTCTACTAACTGTCAAGATAGACGAGCACAAAACATACATCAATAATAGAGACTTCCATAAATCGAAGATATGCAAACATGCTTGGGATAATGAAGACAGACCACAGTGAAGAGATGCATCAATAATCATGAATAAAGCTCGGATTACAGGCAAAATGCCTTTTTTTTGCTTATTTTGCCTATTATAATTGTTCTTTGCACTTTTTGCCTTTTTTCGTGAATTCCGCCTATTTGTGCCTTTTTTTAAATTTCATGGTACTACCCATGATATTATTCTATTACTAAACCATTCTATAATAAAATTTTGGGTCAATAATAAAATATCAATGGTTTGTTTATATAACAGATTTCTAGGAAAATGTACCTGATCGAGATTTGAGGGTTAACTATTTGGAAATCCCTAAGCTTTATTAGTTTATTATCAGTTGTACAGTCGGTTACTGTATCAGAGTTTAGTCACAAATTGCTATATCCTAGTTTAGTTTTGTTGCGTATACCGAAAAGCAAAGAACACGTTTTAAAACGTTTTAGACATTTGTGTGAAAAGATGACATCTAAATTAAAGCTATGGATCGCACCTTATTCGGAACTTTCTCTAGAAGGAGATGGAGCATTTTGTAAACCATGCGGCAAATCGGTAAGTTTTATTTTTTCTCTTTTTTTCTCGTCCCACAACATAACTAAATTCTAAAGCGGTTTTAGAATTCTAATTATTTTTTTTTTAATTCTCAGATGTCAAGTAGAAAAAAGTACTTTATTGACCAGCATTGTAGAACCTCACTTCATAAACGTAATTTTGAAAAATTAAATTCCTCTAAGTTAGCCCAAATATCTCTGCGGGATAGTTTAAGCAGTTCAAAAAAAAAGGAGGAAGACGCATTTAAATTTGATTTATGCCAGATGATGATTGCAGCCAACATTTCTCTATATAAAGTTAATAACCCTAGTTTTAAATGCTTTTTCGAAAAATATCTTAATAAATCCTTACCGGACAAGAGTACATTGAGAAAACATACTGTGGACAAATGTTATGTGGAATGTATTTCAAAAATTAAGCGGGAGTTAGATGGCAATTTTTTGTATATTATCGTGGATGAAACGACAGATGTATGCGGCAGGTATATAGCCAATTTAATGATTGGAATTTTGAACGAAAACTTTGCGAGAAAATCTTATTTATTTGCCGTTAAAGAATTGGAAAAAACAAACAATTTAACAATAAGTAGATTTATACAAGATAGTATAACAAACTTCTTTTTACCCAACCCTATACCAGTGAATAAAATAGTTTTAATGCTTTCAGATGCTGCGGCATAAACGTTAAAAGCTGCTGTTAATTTAAAGATTTTTTATCCTAATTTAATTCATTGCACTTGTGTAGCCCACGGGGTAAACAGAATTGCTGAAGAAATAAGAAATCTGTTTCCGTTGGTAAATAATTTTATAAATTTTATGAAAAAAGTTTTGTAAAGGCTCCGTTGAGGGTGCAAATATATAAAGAAAGACTTCCCGGTGTCTCTTTGCCACCTAAACTAGTAATTACAAGGTGGGGAACCTGGCTCGAAGAATTTTTTTTATTTTGAACACTGCAATGAAATATAATTAGTTATGTCAGAATTTGATGATGATATTTCCGAAGCCATTCGAGAAGCAAAAAAATATTAAAAAATCCCAAATTGAAACAGGAACTCGCTTATATCAATGACAATTATAAATTAATAGTTACCACAATTACCTTATTAGAAAAACAAGAGATAAATTTATGTGAGTCAGTAAAATTAATAGATAATTTAAAGACGAAAATTAAATCGGCACCTGGAAGTAACGGTCAATTAATTTAAAAAAAAAATAAAATATGTTTTCGACAAGAATGAAGGTTTTTCGTTTTTATCTAATGTTGCTAAAGTTTTGAATTGGACATTTTCCGAGGAATTACAAATTATGCCAGATTTATTATCCGCTCTGAAATATGCTCCAAGTACATCTGTCGATATCGAACTTTCGTTTTCAATGTAAAAATTAATTTTAAGTGATCGAAGACATAGTTTTAAGACCGAAAATATTGAAAAACATTTAGTTGTTTCTATTAATGATAAAATTTTAAGTGGTTATAAATAATAAGTTGTATTCCTTTATTGACTATATTTTGCCTAAATGTTAATATTCCTGCCTTTTTTAATAAAAATCTTTGCCTATATAGGCGCCTTTTTCTTCAATTTTTGTTGTCTATAAATCCGAGCTTTCATCATGAAAGTCACAGACACGAAAGGAGAAAGATCTAAGAAGCAGCCCTCATCCTACTTAATAAAGAAAAATATTTAGTTCTATAGGGAGAATGTATAAATTATTATAAGTGTAACATGAGTATAGGTAACTAATACAAAATTTCCTATTCAATAAGATAATAATAGTACTGTTATGTATTCTTAAGTGATCCATTAGGTACATGTTCGTACCAGTCAAATTACCATTATTTTCTAGAGTTGATTAATATACCTACTAACAAACAAGGCAAAAGCAATGTTAAAAATGCCACAACCCTATCCTTAAACTTACGTCACTTAAAACGCGTCAGAGTCCTCAGAGATCTCACAATTGTTTCATTTAAAGCTCCATCACTAAGTAGCCTCCGAAGAAAGATTAGAGGAAATCGAGATAGTATATTATTAAAGATTAAATGCGATATTCTACCTAGGTATCAGTTAAGTAACGAAAACGGGAGAAAAGCTAACTACACTCCAATCAGGTCAATTGCAATATTATAAAGACAAGAGATACCAAATATGAGAGATATTCGTTAATTCACAAACGAATGGCCAACAATATCTTATCAATAAATCAATTCCTAAACAGAATAACCTACTTAAACAAAAAATTAAGCTATAGATACATTTTAAGGGGAACGGAGCAAAATGCAAAATTTGGACGCATGTTAAAATTTTCAATGTTTTTTAAATGTATTCATTTTTTTGAATCCTGAAAAAACTAATAAGTATTTTTGAAAAATTTAAACGCAAAATGAAAGATTACATTATTACCGAGGGCTGAAAGTCCCTGAAAACTTCCACAACGTCTATTTTAATAAGTTATAGGGGTGAAAATGAAAGAGAAAATTTAGTGTGATTTTTAATTGCAAATATTTCATTCAAAAGAAACTTTTTATTTATTCTAAGGGACTTTCGGGCCTCGATAATAAAGTAGTCTTTCATTCTGCGTTTAAATTTTTCCAAAATACTTATTAGTTTTCTCATGATTCGAAAAAAATGAATACATTTAAAAAACATTAAAAATTTTGACATGCGTCAAAATTTTGCATTTTGCTCCTTGCCCCTTGAGGTTAATACAGGTTTACGATCCCACAACGCAGCACAATGACGAGGAATTAATAACAGGAATTAATAAGAATAAAAGGAAACCCATCAGAAACAAAACTAGGGAACTCTTTGGAACTGAAGGAAGAAACGATAAATGCAAACAATTTTAACAAAGCTATTACAGTCACTTAAGGAAGGGGATATACCCCTAATACAACTACTATACATACATATTATTGTGTTTCAATTTATCAATCAAAGATATAATAAAATTTTTTATTTTTTTTAATATAACGCGGGCACATAAATTTGATACACCCTGTATATTGATTTGTAAATATTTATTAGAAGTTAGCTTTCACGCAAGGTGGTTTCTCCTTAATGAATTTTTCCATGAAGAATATTAAAAACATTTGTAAATAAAAGTGAAGTGAAAGTTATTTAGGATTATTATTTTAAACCGATTGTATATTACGGGAAAGGTAGAAGCCATAGGTAATTAGTTCTTAGAAAATTAAGGTAAAGAAAGTTTGGAATTTTAATCTCTTTTTGTTTAACCCCGAGTAAATTTTGTAGAATATCCCGAAAGTAATTATTATGATGGTAGGAATATTTTTGAAAGTATGAGTGAGTGTTTCGAATGAAAAAAAGAATGGGGAAGAAGAAATGTCTCTGATTGGTTTGGCAATTTGGAATGGGAAGGAGAGAAGGTTGAATTTTCAGATAATTTTGGAAAGAGGGATTATTGTGTTACCGGCATCCGAAAGGAGCAGTCAAAAGTTTTCGTGAGTAGTTCAGAAGCAAGTACTAGTGTTTTGTTTTGATAGTGAGAGTAGCTGAAAAGTGGAACGAGAGACAAATCAAATCGAGAAGAAATACCTCTTTGATTCTGTAAAGTCCAAGAGAGTAAGTTACAAGAATTATCATTATTAAAATTATTTGTGACACCAAGTAAAAAAGATACTTGGGTCTCAGGAGATTATTGTTGAGAGAAAGAGAGGAGAGAGATTTGGAGTTTATTGAACGAGTACTGGCAAAAAGAGGCCTGGTTTGTGTTTTGGAAAAATAGTTGCTGGTATCCTGCTGGATTTTTTGCTGAGAACGGAGAGGGCTTTGATTGGTAGTCTAACATAATCAACAAGGAGGAGCAGTTTGGGTCAAGAGGAGACATCATTGTGTGTGAATAAAAAAAGAATGTGTGTGTACTTTGTACGCACGTAAGAAGTTATACTTCTATTATATGATTTAAACGAAATTAATATACTTTTTATTTATATTTTGTTTAAATATTAAACTAATTTATACTTACTACTTCTCAAACATTTTTATTAGAACAGTGCCAAAAATTAAAATAATAAAAGAATAAAACACACACAAACACATTAAACAAGCCACAAATGATGTCTGAACATTAATTGTCGAAATTTTTTTTAACTAAATACGTATTTTCTGAAAATACAATTATATAATAAATATACTTACAATCATAAAATGTACTAAAAAAAAACAAAAAAGAAAGTTTCTATTGGGACTCGAATCAGCGCTGATAAGAGCGGTTGGTATTGGAATTCATTCGCCTTCTCCGCTTAGCCACGGACACTATGTGTCATTATTTACGAAGATCGACTAACTAAACGGATTAAACTTGTGATATTTTGATATTTTGAAAATTGATCAAATTATTTTAATTTTGAATTGAAATGATTTAGAATTGAAAAAATACAACAAAACATAGAGTAAAAAAACAATATATTAGGTGAATATTGATAGAAATTTTGATGGTAATCAAATTATATAAATAAAAGTATTACATACTATGTATTTTGGCAGATCAAATACGTAGGTTTATACCCATGATACATTAACAATTATTACGTACCTGTTGCTTTTAAAAACTATTTAAAAGTCACTACAATATTATAAACTTTTTTGTTTCTGTCCTCACAACAATAAAACTAATATATTATACATTTGTTTACCTTTACCTTTACCTCCAAACCACAGCTGCCATATCGGATAATTTTTGACATGTCATTTGAACATCCAATCAGAACAAAGTTATAATGCGCATGCGCCGGGCTGATAGGTTTTAACATATAAGAAAATCACCCTCTATCGCCGGTAAAGAAGTATAACTTCAAAAAGGTCAGTCAATAACCTATGTGATAGATTTTCTTTATAATCAGAAGTTAAATTTTTTTATGTAAAAGCATATGCATTTAAGATTCCAACATTTCAAAAATTTAATAGGAAGTATAAGTAATTTGCGAATACCAAATTTGTTTGTTTAGCTTGTTTTTTATTAAGGGTATCAAGAACAAAGCGATAAATATTTGTTTGAATTAGATTAATTTATATGGTAAAAGTTTCTTTTGGACAGTTATGCCCACAGGATTTAATTGATGAATTTATAGAGCATTGCTTTTGATAATAAAGGTATTTGTATGTGTTTATTTATGATTTTTCTATTTATTTCCTTTTCCTATTTTATCCCGATAAGGATCAACTAAGAGATACTGAAGCCAGGAGAAAGGATAAGTATAACCTAAGAGAATTTAATTAAATTTTTTTTGACAAAAGGCACCCTGAGATTTTTTTTTATATTTTTATGTATGATTTGCGTTAATTAAATAATTGATCAAATAAATAATAATTAATATAAAAGTAATAGAAAGCAGATCATAACAATATATAGATTTAATTGAAAAGTCAAACAAGAAGATCCAATATCACCTAACATTATGGTCTTCCACCTATGTCCCTATGGTCTTCGTCTATGGTTTTTAATTATGGTCTTCGACCAAGCTTTTAATTTAAATTGAAAATCAAAAGGTGGAAAAATACCGATGATAATAATTCATGGGCAGTATTGCAAATTGCAACAACCGAAAAAATTTATCTAAATATTTACGTATCTGACACTAAAATTATGAAAAATTTAGTATAAAAAAATAGAACTTGCTAGATAGTCTAGTAAAATAAATTTTCACTACATATAAATCAAAATGTAAACTCGTACAGGTTGAAACAAACTTTATATCAAAGTTTAGGTGGGTACAAAAGATATTTTTAAGAAAGTATCCAAATCATACAAGGGGGTCATTGTTTAAATAATTAAAAAAGGGTCATTTTTGCAAAAAAAAATTACTTTTTTAACTGCTGAGGTCATTCGATTACTAATGAACGTATATAGGATTGTCTTCTGCAAAGTTGAAGGGTCAATCTTTCACATAAGACTTACTAAATTAAATTTGACCCCTATTTATTTAAATAATTATGCATAAACCTTTAAAAACAAATTTGCAAAAAATTATTTTTAGCGTTTTAAATTATCACTATAAAATATCTTATTTTACAGGAGAAGTTGCGCTGTGTTATCAGTATTAACCAAAAAAATTGGTCCAAAAATATTTAATATTTTTTGAGATATTGAATTTGTTTATTAAATGTTACTCTATTTTCAATTGCAAAAACGCGGTTGTTGCCAAAGAAATATTCACCTGTATTACATCTTTTTATTTTTATGTATATTTTCGATAAATGTATTGATAAATTCAAATTTCAATTAAACTTCCCCCTAAAATGGCATTTGAAAATTATTCAAATTTGTTTATAATTTGTTTTTTTAATAACGTCGCGGGGATTAAATATTTTGAAATGTTGTTTCGATAATTGGGTTTCTGGGAATTTTTCACTAAGGAGCAAATTTTTTTGTCTTTTTTTCTCTTCTTTTTTTTTCTAGGAGTTATATTACTACGGGCCCTTTTAGGGTTAAGTTTCATTAAGAATGTCGAATCCCTAAGTTGTAGATTCTAGACATAAAAATACTAAGATTGGTCAAAAATCACTTAAATAAAATGTGGCTACTTACTGAGTTACAGGGTGTTTTATTTAAAAATTTAGAAATTATTTTTACCAAGTACTTTCAAACTATTTGACGTATCCTTATCATACTTGGCAGAAAGTGTGGGTACTATACAGTCTACTAAATTGTGATAAATAACGGTTTCTAGCTACTACCAGAGGCGTACGACAGGGGATAGTTAATGGTTGACCCTTCCCAAATTCTACGCCACTGAGGGAATTACTATTTTAGCGAAATTTTTCGATTCTCCAATACTTTCTATGTAAATAATATACTCTTTACTGGTAACGATTAAGTCAATAGTTTTCGAGATATTGGACGTTAAAAATGAAACGGCATAGATATTTTGATTCATTCATTCATTCATTTTAAACTTCCAATATCTCTCAAACTGATGACTCTATCGATACCAATAAAGTTATCTACATACAAAGTGTTGGACAATCGAAAAATTTCGCTGAAATAGTAATTCACTCAGTGGCGTAGAATTTGGGAAAGGTCAATCATTCACTATCCCCTGTCGTACGCCTCTGGCACTACGTAATCACAATTTAGTAGGGTGTATAATAGCCACACTATCTGCCAAGTATGGTAAGGATACGTCAAATAATTTAAAGTACTTGGTAACAATAATTTTTAAATTTTTAAATAAAACACCCTGTAACTCAGTAAGTAGCATTTTAAGTATAAGAAGTAAGTAGAATTTTATTTAAGAGATTTAAGTTAAATCTTAATATTTTTAGGTCCAGAATCTACAACTCAGAGATTCGACATTCTTAATAAAATTTAACCCTAAAAGGGCCCGTAGTAATATACCTCAAAGAAAAAAAGAAGAAGAAAAAACGACAAAAAAATTTTGTTAATTAGTAAAAAATTCACAGGAACCCAATTATTGAAACGGTTTTTCAAAATACTTAATCCCCGCGACGTTATTAAAAAAAAATTATAAACAAATTTGAATAAATTTCAAATGCCATTTTAGGGGGAGTTTAATTGAAATTTGAATTTATCAATACATTTATCAAAAATATATATAAAAATAAGGATAATGAGATCTTAAGCAGGTGAATATTTCTTTGGCAACAACCGCATTTTTGCAATTGAAAATATAGTAACATTTAAAAAACAAATTCAATATCTCAAAAAACATTAAATATTTTTCGACCAATTTTTTTTGCTTAATACTGGTAATATAGCGCAATTTAGTTTGTAAAATAAGATATTTTATAGTGCTTATTTAAAACGCTAAAAATAATTTATTACAAGTTTGTTTTTAAAGCTTTATACACAATTATTTAAATAAATAGGGGTTCAAATTTAATTTAGTAAGTCTTATGTGAAAGATTTACCCTTCAACTTTGTAGAAAAAAATCCCATAGACCTTCATTAATAAGTGGATTATCTCAGCAGTTAAAAAAGTATTTTTTTTGCAAAAATGACCCCTTTTTAATTATTTAAACAACGATCCCCTTGTATGATTTGAATACTTTCTTGAAAATATCTTTTGTACCCACCTAAACTTTGATATAAAATTTGTTTTAATCTGTACGAATTTACATTTTGACTTTTTTTATTTTATTAGGCTAAGATGCATATAAAAATATCTAGGACATAAAATTAGAATTTACAGAGATAACCAAACAAACACATGAATTAAGAATACCCATATTATGTCTTGATCGGGCAGCATATTATGAAAGTTTTGCTAAGAGGAAGACTCAACGGTGCTGCATATAAACTAGGTGAGTATTTATTTTATCAGACCGGTTTTAGTATTAATAGGTCAGTGACAGATCAGATTTCCAACTCAGAAATCGTTCTCAAAATATTTGTATACATAATCTTGCGAACCATAACTTATAGATTGAGTTACGACATGAAATAAGAACTCTTTAATTCAGAAACAAATATTTTTATCAGGTAATCCTTGTTTGCGAAATTAACCGCATACGAACTTTATCTCAGTAGATGGTGTCAATCGATAATAAAATCGTCAAGATGCTGTTGTGTTTATTTGCAGATAATACCATCGCTCTAATTAAATTTGATTGCCTACTATAAACCTAAAATAAACTAATTTAAATAATCTGTGGACTTTTAAAGGAAAAATTACATTTACGATATAAATCACAAAATAATTCTTCTTCTTTCAGTACCTCGTCCGATTACACAGGTTTACAAAAAAAAATCAATTTTGGACTATTTGACGAAACTATATGACTAGGGGTTTTTGGGGTGGCTGATCACGAATCCGGGTTCCGCTGACCTCTATAACGTCAGGTAAGGGTCATTTCAAGCTCAAATCAAGATAAATCGACAATCGCTGTGAAAAAGTATATTAGGGGGTTTTGGGGTCTTTGATCACGTACCTGGGGTCCTCTGACCCCTTTCACATCTAGATCAAGTTTATTGCAAGGTCAACATTGACACGATCGCCCTGAAAAAGTATATTAAAGTGTTCTTGGAGTCGCTGATCACAAAACTAGGGTCCGTTGGGCTCCACCACCTCAGGTAAAGGTCATTTCAAGGTCAAATTAGTTTTGTGGACTTGTCCTGATTTGACCTTGAAATGACTTTTACCTGACGTGGTGGAGCTCAACAGACCCCAGTTTTGTGATCGGCGACCCCAAAAACCACCTAATATACTGTTTCAGAGCGAGTATGTCGATTTATCTTGATTTGACCTGGAAAAGACGTTGAGCTAGTCGTTAGAGAGGTCAGCGCACCCCGGATTCGTGATCAGCAACCCCAAAAATCCCCTAGTCATATGGTTTCGTCAAATAGTCCAAAATTTATTTTTAAAGTTATACTTCTTTAGGCGCGATTGAGAGTAAAATTTCATAATACTGCGCGCATGCGCACACAGACAAGATGGCGTTTAGTTGCTAAATCTTTCTAGTTATGTATAAATATATCAGTGCAAGAAAAGGTGTGAAAAGAATATATTAGTGTTTTTAGTAAATATATTTATTTTAATTTTTGTGTCTTTGGCTTTGTCTTCCTCAGGAGTAAGATGAGTATTATTAAAACATTTTATTGTATATTTATTCACCTTATCTTTGGTATAGCATTTAGTCGAGGCATTGAAGGATTGAAGTGTCGATTTTTCGAATGTTTTGTGTAAATGTACCTATTTACGAATGTTTCTTCTAAAATTTAGGAATATATTAATTTTATAATACATTTAAGTATGTAGTAATTTTCTTTACAATTTTTACTTACCTATTTGTTTTTGTTTATACCTAATATCGCCCGTGTCTAGCAAGTGTCTGCGTAGGCTAGCGGTATGTGTATCTAGTTACGGACGTGTTAGTACTTGGTTCGATTCCCCATAAGGAAAAATTTTTTGTTTATTATTAATGGTTATTGACATCTTAGACTATTATTATATGAACTTAAAAATGATTAAAAATAATTAAAATAATTAATCGGGCTGCTGCCCAACTATTTACCGAGTTGCAAATTTATAATAGTTGCCTATTTCAAAATGCACTTTTGAAATGAATTTTTCTTATGCACAAATGCAATTTCAGATTTCTTATTCATTACAATAGTTCACAAAATTTCCTGATATTCTCACGAATCCAACGCACCAAACTGCATTAAAATCCGTCTTACTGCGCCAAAAATCGAGAGTAAGACCTTTTTTTGTGCTTCAATGCCTCGACTAATTCGACCAGAGATCGAGAGGTCGTGAGTTCGAATCCAGTGCAATCCTATACTTTTTTTTTTATTTTTTTTTTAAGCGGTAAGCACAAAATTAGTTTGGTGTTTAAAAAAAATTAAAACAAACTGTTTAAAGTACATATATTTATTCTGTTGAAATCATATAATAGAAGTATAACTTCTTACGTGCGTACAAAGTACACACACATTCTTTTTTTTTGTAAACCTGTGTTATCGAACATTGGTGATCATACTGGCAATAGTAACTTTGTTTACGGCAGCTGTAAACAGATTAGCGGCGTGACCCGTCAAAATAGCCCGGTCAAAACAGCCCCGTCAAAAAAGCCCCGTCAAAATAGCCCGAACACAAAATAGCCTCGACAAAATAGCCCGCAAACAAAATAACCCCGACAAAATAGATCGCACACAAAATAGCCCCGGCTAAAACAGCCTCTTATAAACAATTACATAATTATTTATACAAGGTGTCCAAAAACTTTTTTTTAATTTAAATTATTTAACAAAAAGGAAGAATGTATTTAACTTATTTAATTTAAAATGCATTTTGCTGTTGCCCGAAAACAGAAAAAAATGTTTATATCATAAATAAACATTGATTTTCGCTTAACTTAATTAAATGTTCAAACTTCCAAGAGGCAGGGAAGACAGGACTCGAGTTCTCTGAAAAGACCATTTTTATTTAATGTGGTTAAGATAAACATCTGAATAGAGGATAATTACCATTTCCAAAAAAATGTATTTTTAGGGAATTATTTCATGATGAATTCTGAAGGGAGCTTTTTGTCGGGGCTATTTTGTCGGGGCTATTTTGTCGGCGTGCTATTATTCCGCGGCTATTTTGTCTGCAGGCTATTTTGTCGGAGCTATTTTGTGTGCGGGATATCATGTCGGGGCTATTTTGTCGAAGCTTTTTTGACGGGGCTATTTTGACGGGGTACCGATTAGCGGTGGTTTTTTGATACCACTCTTGAAGATTTTGGACCCAGTATGTTCGTCTTCAGCCTTAACATCTTCTTCCGGCGATTTTTCTCCGTATTATGAGGTGTAGAAGTTTCTAACCCCCTGGATGTCTCATTACATAGCCGAATAATTATTGTAAATTTCAAATTTTTATTGTTTTTGTTATTTCGGTGCTCTTATTCATTCGATGCAAAACTATTTCATTTCTTATTCGATCAACCCAAATTATCCTCAATATTCGTCGATGGATCCACTCTCAAAGACCTCCAATTTTTTTATTAGTGTCTGAGTCCAGCTCTCCATTCCATTGTTGATTGAAATATTAATATGGGCAACACAATAATATGGGCCCTCAGTACATCAATCAACGATTCCATACAGCAATCTAGAGCAGCGGTTCTCAAACTTTTTTAGTCGCGGCAGCCTTGTAGGGCTAACAATATTTCGAGACACACCAACACTTGAAGCGATTTGGAAAACGACAAAAATGAAAAAAAATACAATTCTAATGCTCATTTTATTTCAATGTAAACTTTATTTCAGATCAATGAAATACAGTACATTTGATATTAAAATATCCTTAATATAATGAATGAACTCAAAATTAAAAGAAGCAGTAACAATCCTGGCAAAAGAAGCACGGAAAAGAGGTCTAGAAATTAACGAAGGAAAAACAAAATATCTACTTTGCTCTAGAAGAGAAGATAACAGGACGAGAGAAATCAAAATATAAAACTACACTTTTGAAAGATATCACAAGGAAAACTTCCTGTACTGGCTGTATACCAAAAATCTTTTGAAAGAGTCCAACAATTTAAATATTTGGGAGTAACAGTGAATGGCGAAAACAAGAGAAGTGAAGAAGTAACGAAACGAATAGTAGCAGGCAACAAAACACACTGGATATATCATAGGCTTATGAAGGACAAGAACTTATCCAGAAATACAAAACTGAAAATATACAGAGTTGCAATCGGACCAGTAGTTACGTACGCAGCTGAGACAATGGGTAGGATGCATAAAACGTAGTACAGTCGAACTCGTTTATTGGAATAGCCTTCGTGCCAAGCAAAAGTATTCCTATAACCAGAATATTCAAATAACCGGTCATCGGTGCCTAGTGGAAACGTTTCGGGACCTCAAAATTCTATTCCTTAAAGCGGGATATTCCTATAACAGGGATTCTAATAAGGGGGTTTGACTGTAGCTGCTAATGCTTCAAGTATGTACTACATTTTTGAAGATATTACTACATTTACAAAGCATTACTACACTTACAAATGCTTTGTAAGTATTTTACTACACTTACAAAACATTTAATGCTTAAGTGTAGTAAACTCTTCAAAAATGTATTACATACTTGAAGCATTAGCAGGTACTACGTTTTATGCATTCCACCCAATGTGCCTCACAGAAAAAGCTGAAGAAAAATTGAGAATATTCGAAAGAAAAATCCTCAGACGGATTATGGGCCCGATAAGAATGGACAACGGAGAAATGAGAAGAAGAATGAACCATGAACTAAAAGACACAATGAAGGGAGAAGATATAGTTAGATTTATTAAAGCGCAGAGGCTGAGATGGCTGGGACACACAGAGAGAAGGAAAAACGACTTACTGATTAAGAAGATCACCAGAGGGAAACAAGAAACTGAAAGGCCAAGGGGAAGACCCAGAGAGAGATGGGAGGACCAGGTCATGAGAGATATCAAAATTCTGGAAGTGAGAAACTGGAGGGAACTATGCACATATCGAAATGAGTGGAAGAAAATTGTAATGAAAGCCAAGTCATACAACCAACTTTGACAACATACAAGTGGAATGCGGAGTGATTCACCGCAATAAGCGAATCGGAGAGCTCTAAGTAAGGGTGGCAAACATTCCACTCGGAATGAAAAGCCCTGATGATGATGAATGTGATGAATGAAACTGTTGATGATGTTTTCATTATATCCTTTATAAGTATGGGAGTCTTTGTAAGTTTGACCCTCAAATCCCTTGATGCTTGAAGTTTGCTCCTGTATTTTTTGTTTTTAATGTAAGCATATGCGGAGAAAGAAGACTCACAGAAATAAGTCGATGTGAAACACACAAGTTTTTTCACTGCAACCTTGCCAACAACATTATTTTCTGAATATACCTGCATCCAGAACTCTTCTTGGCTTCCTTCACAGTATTTGAGTTTTAAACTGCTATCTTCGCTGATCTCAAGTAGATTTTGAAAAACTTCATTTGTCATTCCGACAGGTTTATTTTTTGGATCACACGAAAACGGGTCCATCATCCAGCTATATAAGTCATCTGAGTCAATGTAAGGAAATAGTTTACAATACTTTCTTCCAAATCTTGCAAATGAGCAATAACAATTTCAAAGAAGTTCGCTTAAGGATTGATTTCATTTGTCAAATTCCTGTAATCGAGAGAAAGTAAAAAATCAACATGTTTCCATTGGACAGTGGTGCAGCGGCCAGTTGTTCGACTTTTCCTAAATGTTCCATGTCACCCTTGGCAAATGCTTGAGGCACCCCAGGGTGCCGCGTCACCCACTTTGAGAACCTCTGATCTAGAGAATGTGTAGCAGCGTATTTATTTGATTTTAAGATTAAATGCAATATCTCCATTAATAAGAATTTTCTTTAGTTTATATTGAGTTTATAGAAGGCGGTTCTAGCTTTTTCAATACCTATTCTAAATAGGTCAAAACACAAATACGTTAAAACATAATTCGTCTTCAAAACAATAAATTTTTTATCTATAGAAAAGGAATGTATTATTAATTGTATTAAAGCAATAAACCTGTCTTTCTTTTATGGTCGACTGATCGATTAGTATTAGTAGGATTAGTCTAAAACAATAATTTGTTACGTCGATATTTTTTTCCAATCTTCGAAGTTGATATTTATTTGTAGTATTTACTTCGGAAGTTAAGTCTTCAAATATTTGTTATTTCAAAGTTTCACAGATACATTGAAAATGGTTATTCATTTTTGATTTTCACAGATACGTTTATTCAAACGTATCCTGTCCAGCATACCTCACTGTATCCATTTTTTTCATACTCTGACGTCTATTCAGTATTGTTGCCACTCATCTCGTTCCAAAAGGTTTCTAAAGGCGATCGCTGTGTCATATGAATCTCAGTAACTGGATCTTATAATGCCTACTATAACTCTATTGATCTTCCAAAGAGTTCACTTGAACTACAACTATACCATTCACGCAATAAATCATAGTCTGGGTATTACTCTTCGACATGCATGACATTCCTCATTAGTGCGTGCCCCCTTCTCCTCATCTGGAGAAGATGAGAGACACGAACCATCACTGAATGAAAGATAATAAGCGGCTGGCCTTGACGAAATACGAAAGAACAAGTAAAGAACTTAGGACCAACAATCGTAAAGTGGCTTGCACGAATGAAGAATTGCTGCATCCGTACATCAAAAATTCCTAAAATCTGAAAGAAGTATTGAGTGGTGGCCCTCTTAAAACCAGGAAAAATAAAAAAAATCATGGAAAATCTTTCTGAAAAAATCAAAATTTGTCCCCGAAGCACCACGAATGCACCGAATAAACCTATGGCAAGCGTCGGCTGCCACAACACATTTGGCCCCTTCATGGGAACGGGATACAAAAGACATTACACTACATGAAGAAGACTTAACAGACTAAGAATCAGTGTCTCACGTTGTACTAGCAACGTAAGAAGATGGGGATACTAGGAGGCCAATACCAGTTACTGTGGTACCGTTCAGAGTAGTCAGAGTACTAACATGCACAAACATGAAAAACCTGCTGAGATAAAGATATTATTTTAGCAAATGACAGAGCCATATATTATGTGACCGGTTAGGTGGAAATATAGGATTTAAGTTGTTCAAAATAAATAAGATTAACAATGCAATATCTTATACATTTTCAAATAGATGATATTAAAATGAAATTACTACTATTTTCGAGGTGCATTTCTTTTTCTTCTCCTACTGCACTACAGCCCAAAATCGAGTCTTGGCCTCTTTTATTTTTTGCCTTCACCTTTGCTTGTCTGTGGCTGCCCTTCTCCGGACGGACTCTTAAAAGGGCTTGTGCGTCGCTGTTGACTGTGTCTTCCCAGCGCTTTCTTAGCTTTCCAACCGGTCTCTTTTACTGCATTCTAGCATTCAGTGCTCTTTTTGGTAACCTATCCTTTCCCATTCTTATCACATGTCCGGCCCATTGCAATCTTTGTATTCTAATGAAGTCTGACAGGGGTGCTTCCTTATAAAGTTGATAAAGTTCGTTGTTGTATCGATTTCTGAAGATTCCGTTTTCCCTCATAGGTCCTAGTATTCTTTTCAGTACTTCCCTTTCGAAGGTGTCGAGTCTGTTTTTGGATGTTTCTTTCAGGACCCAGGTTTCACTGCCATAGCATATTATTGGTCGAATTACAGTTTTATAGATTCTCATCTTTGTATTTCGGTGGCCACTTTTAGACTGAAATATATAGGAGAGAGCAAAATAAGCTCTGTTTGCCTGCGTTATTCTCTTCCGTATTTCTCCATCTTCTGATCTGTCGGCATATATTTCTACTCCCAGGTATGTAAACTTTCCCGCCGTTTCAATGTCAGCTTCATGTATAATGTTTTGTGGGAGTATATTTCTTCTCGTCTGAGTCATTATTTTTGTGTTTTCTGTGTTAATTTCCAGACCTAGCATTTTAGGTCTGGATCCCGCGTATGAAAAAAAGTTGATTAATAGCAAGCTGAAAATTTGTTAATAGCTTACCGGTGTCTAGTCGGACAAACTTTGATATATGGGAACACTGAAACAGGGGCAGTTTTAATTGTGGAACAGGCTAAAAATTTGGAACGGTCACACCACGAAAACGGCACATTTATTTTGTCCGACAGAACAGACTTAAACTCTCCGAACAGAGATTAAACTCTCATGCAAAAATCAGACTGCTATTTATCACCAAACGGGCGTTTTAATGAGTGGAACATGTAGAATATGTCAAATGACAGGAATTCTGACAGCTGATAAATAGCAGTCTGATTTTTGCATTAGAGTTTAATTTCTGTTCGGAGAGTTTAAGTCTGTCCTGTCGGACAAAATAAATGTGCCGTTTTCGTGGTGTGACCGTTCCAAATTTTTAACCTGTTCCACAATTAAAACTGTCCCTGTTCCAGTGTTCCCATATATCAAAGTTTATCCAACTAGACACCCTTAAGCTATTAACAAATTTTCAGATTGCTATTAATCAACTTTTTTTTCATAGGCGGGATCCAGACCTATTTTTGATTGTGTTTTTAACTCTCCGTATGTTTCCTGTGCTCCTGTTGATGTTCTCCTCATAATATTAATATCATCGGCATAAGAGGCCAGTTGAACCGTTCGGTTGGTCAGTAGGTTTCCTCGTCCAGTTTGCATTTGCCTAACCGCATACTCCAGTTCCAGGTTAAACAATGTTGGGGCCAGCCCACCTCCCTGCTTTAGTCCCTGCGAAATTTTGAAAAAGTCTGTCCGGTGGTTTTGTATTCGTACACATGCCTGAGTTTCATCCATTGTGGCTTTAATGAGTCTTATCAGCTTGTGTGGTATTGCCAATTCAGCCAATATATAGTATAGTTTGTTCCTTTTGACTGAGTCATATGCCTGTTTGAAGTGTACAAACACGTTGTGAATATCAACATCGTGTTCCCATGATTTGCTCAAGATCTGTTTGACTGTAAATATTGAGGTTCATTTCTGGAACGACTTTATTGGAGGTGACCAGATGAATAAATTTTAGTTTGATAATACCTGTCACAAAAAATGATAGCATGTTATTTGAATTTAAAAATAGAATCATAAATAGTCATGATAGTAAAATTATCTTAATAGTAATTCCATTGTAAATCATGACGAAAAACCAGAAGAAACCTCATGATATTATCTCGACGTCAAAAGTACTTGTTTCATTTCTTTCTCAATATTAGCATCAAATTATAATGTTGGATGTTATTGTTTGATTTGTTTTTTAATAATTGTGGTATTTTTTAATAATAATTTCTTCTTTTAACTCAGCGTTACTCCCATGGGTGATTAGACTACCCTCTGGGTCTGACAGTATAAATAGTAGTAAAATCATTTCACTGATAGATGACGAATGTCGTTAAGACCTAGAGCTGAATGAAATACAGATTGATTCATAGTCCGAAGCTTTGGCTTTTGAGTTGGATTTATTTTATTCCCAGAGTTTAATTTGGTGGAGTTGGTTTAATGGCATGAGCAGGCATTTCCCTAGAGGCCCATACAGAACTTGTTACAATTCGAGGGGGCAATTTAAACGGTGAATTCCAAACATTGAACAATGTTTGGAAAATCATTTAGTACCATTTGCCCCATTTATTGGAATTGCTTTATGGCCATGGCCCCCAAGAGGTCCAGACTTAAATCCAATAGAGTATTATTATCCAATAGAATATTACTAGAGTATAGTTTCCGACGTAACCATGTTACATTTTAAATTATTAACAATCTGGAGCAAGCAGTTTATGACGAATGGGAGCAAATCTTTCAGGAAGACTAAGTTTTCAATCTAATAGCGCATAAAATAATACTAAAAATATTACCCTACATCCCACCAGATTGAAAACAATGGGAAAATTATCTGGTTACACCTCCGAGGCTTCTAAAATTTGCAAGCCATAACGGATGCTGAGACTAAAGAAGATGAGGGAATTTTACAATTTATGATTCACGTCCCATCTGCTCAGCGCGATAAAGTTCCAACGAGAATGGTTCCCTTCGAACTCCAATCAGAGTAAACATGTAAATAAAAAATGAATAACCATTTTCAATTTCGTTGCAACACGAAAATTTCAATTTCGTTGATTTACTCTGACTGGAGTACGAAGGGAACCATTCTCGTTGGAACTTTACCGCGCTGAGCAGATGGGACGTGAATTATAAATTGTAAAATTTCCTCATCTTCTCCGAGAAGTCTCGGAGGTGTTACCAGAGAAGGTTCCCATTGTTTTCAATCTGGTAGGATGTAGAGCAGGAGTGGGCAAAAGCCGGCCCGCAGGCCGGACCCGGCCTATTTACTTATTTTATCTGGCCCGTTAAAAAATCACGCAACTAATTTTGGTAATCTAGTTTCTGGGATTTTGTTGAAAGGAGCAGTATTAGTGGGCGTAGTGTTCATATTCTCATAATATGTTATCAAAACATTAAAAATATGCAACATTTTCATTAAAAGAACTTAAAAATGCAGCAGAAACTTGAATAAACAACAAAATATTTTTACCAAACAAAGTAATATCGAGAAATCTACCACAAAAGCAACAAACTGTAAACCATTTAATAAAGCAGAATTTGTCAAACTATGCATGGTACAAGTGTCGGAGATATTCTTCTTTCTTCTTTTGCCCTTTAATTCGTCCAATTTTGAACATAAGCTTCCCCAGTTTCTTCCATTCGCTTCTGTTTAGTGCTTTCTGTTTCCAGTGCGTTCCTCCTATCTTTTTAAGGTCATCTCCCCATCTCATCTGGGGTCGTCCTCTTACTCTCTTTCCTGTCCATGGTCTCCATTGTTGTATCGTGATATTCCACCTATTGTCCGATTGTCTAGTGTTATGACCTGCGAAGCTCCATTTTAGCCTAGCTATATGTTGTCCTGCGTCTTTGACTTTTGTTCTATTTCTTACCCAGTTGTTTTGGTTTTTGTCTGTTAATTTTACTCCTAACATTGCTCTCTCCATGGCTCGTTGTGTCTTCATTATTTTATCCATGTTTGCCTTGCTTAAGGTCCATGTTTGGCATGCGTATGTGAGAATTGGGAGTATGCACTGGTCAAACACTCTTGTTTTTAAGTATTGTTGTATTTTTTATTCTTTAGGACCCATTATAATTTCCCACTGACCCTTCTTTTTACCTCCGCTGTTTGGTTTTCCTTATTTATTTTTATTATCCGTCCCAAATATATATCTGGTCGGAGATATGTTAACATGAAAAGAAACATATTTTTGAAAATGTAAGCCTCACGGATCGAAAATATTTCAGGAAATTTATTTGACCATCTTAGCTAAGAAAAAATTGCTGATTTTACATGTTGTTCTCTGACTTTTAGGTGAGTCTCTGACACAAGTCAATTATTAGTATTTATTCGGGGCATTGAGATGAAATGTGAAATTAGCGAGGAACATCTTAGTATGCATCCAATCAAAGATACAATTACCAGTGAAGAAAAGTAGAGTGGATATAACATTTCATCATCCGATATCGGATTTGACGATTGAGTCTTTGGTTACTCAGAAATTTCCTCATCTTCAAAACGGCGGCTCTTGATTGCCTTATCCTTGAATTTCTGATTTCGAATTTAGATCTTTCGTAATCCAGACTCCCAAGTATTTCATTTTGTACACTTGTTCAATATCTTCATTTTTTATCTAGATCCTTGTTATGACTTAGTATAATGGACCGCATTTCTTTAAAAATTACGTGACATATTTTACTGGGAACAAATTCTTCGCATGTACACCCAAGTGAGACAATTTATTATTAACAGTCAAATTTCTTTGTCCAAATGCTTTAAAATGATACTTATAGTATTTTTGTCAAAAATGTTTTTTGGCAGGAAAAAATCTCACCAAACACATTCACTTGTGCACAGCATACGTACAGGGTATAGTATTCCGACCCGGGAGACATTTTGAAAATTTCATTCTGCCCGTGCTCAAAAGTATTTTCAAAAGTATTTGCCCACCCCTGACGTATAGTAATATTTTTGTTTGTTGTTTTATGTGCTATTAGATTGAAAACTTAGTCTTTTGCTAGCAGTTACCGCTAGGCCATCCTTGCCATTTCGTTCGATGCAATCCGTAACTGCACGCCGGGGTTTGTTTTGGTTGGATCAGAGAGCAGCATATGTGCCTCCTGATGAGAGACTAATAAATTTCGAAACCGGTAGAGGTGCTTGCTGCACTCTCTGATTGAACTAGAATATAATGCTGCTGTAGTTTCGTGTTGCAACCAAATTGAATGGTTATTCATTTTTGACGTAACAGAGGCGTGCGGTCCATGGAAGCGGGGGAAGCACCGCTTCCCTATTTATACTTCGATATAAGAAAATATATTATTAATTAATATTTAATAATCAAAATTTTTTCCCTAATCCAAGTAATCTACATATTACCTAGGCTTTAGGCATTGAAAAATATTAAAAATTAATCGCGTACGAACGAACTCAATATGCACACAATTCAACTATTCGGTCCACTCCTGACAGAAGCGCATCTCAAAATCGCCGCTTGTCATGCAGTTGTCTCGTTTAAAAATTGGTCAGGGTTAAATGACCGCACCCACTAGTCGCGCGAATTTTGGTACCCTCTGGAAGAGCTCGTCCTATCGCCTTCCAAAAGTGAGATGCTCCGACTGTTAAGGGGTGCTTAGGTCAACATACATTCGCTTAAAGAATATTTCGATTTAAATTTTTTGCAGAGATTTTTCCTTTTACTGATCTTTTATTTGACATTTTACAGAAGTCAAATGACATTGCATTTTGTATAAGACACATTGATGACTTTATTAATACAATAATTAAAAAAACGAGAGCAGTTTAAAAATATTTGGGATAAAACTGAAAATATGGGGTTTGAACATGAAAGAAAAATGATGAAGATTGATAATGTCGGAGACAGAGAGAACAGAGGAAACAGAGAGGCCTTTTGATAATATTCTACAACAAATGAATTCTAGCTTTCAAAATTTTAACGATTTAAAATTTGTAGAATTATAATATATAATCTTAATATTTCTAATTATAATTCATCAAAATTTCCCACAGAGGAATTTATTTCACTATACGATTAAATAATGAAATTTTTTTGATATCCCAGCTTTGCATTCTCAGTTAAGTGTCGTTTATGAAACAACTGACATTAGTGATAATTATAACTACTGGTTTAAACAAGTCACTGTGTGAAGTGGTCAAGTTGTGTGAATTAGTACTAACTATCCCAGCCACACGTGCATCAGTTGAACGAAGTTTTTCAGTATTAAGATGCATTAAAAGTTTCAAATTAAGAGTTTAAAAGAAATTCAACAAGCGAAGACAGACTTTGAAAGTTAGCCCTATTATCCATTGAAAAAGACTGCATTAAACAATTATCAGAATTTGATAGGAGAATAGACCTCAAGTATAAATAAGTGTCATATTATTGAAAGTTGTGTGTTGTGGAAAATGCCTCGGAATATAATTTTTTTTTAAATAGAATTCTTCTTTAGGAAACTAAGCTTGGCGCGAGGACTCAAGGCCCGAGCTAGCAATACAGATCAATGATTGATAGGTCACTAGTCACTAGAAATAGCGGAAATAGAGTGCCTCACGCATTGATCGGGGTAGGATTTAGTGTGTGAGTCCTTGTACCCAGGACGTCTCACATAAGCACTTTGCTGATAGAGAGCTCCTGCGCATCAGAGTGTTATCAGGTGGAAAGTTTCTCGACCCTCGGCCCTTAAGAAAATATTTTTATATCCTTATTGAATCGCTTCCCCTTTCGAAAAAGTCACCGCACACCACTGGGACGTAATTAGAACTCGGTGAGGTAATACTCTACTACATATCGTTTTTTATTATTATTTACGCAATTAGAAATATCACAAACATTTTTCAGCGCCAGTTTTTAGAAAAAATCTGGGTTTGCGGTTAATTTGCAGTCCAATGTATAAAACCTTCTCTTAGTTACCAAAGAAGAAGTTTACCATCGTAAATTTCATATATTTGGCACGAAGAAGCATTAACCAAATTTGGATAGACTTCCAGAAAAGAGTCGACGCAAGGAATGAACATTTTTTACACTGTCATTTAGGTCTGGATCCCGCGTATGAAAAAAAAGTTGATTAATAGCAAGCTGAAAATTTGTTATTAGCTTAAGGGTGTCTAGTCGGACAAACATTAATATATGGGAACACTGGAACAGGGGAAGTTTTAACTGTGGAACAGGTTAAAAATTTGGAACGGTCAGACCACGAAAACGGCACATGTATTTTGTCCGACAGAACAGACTTAAACTCTCCGAACAGAGATTAAACTCTCATGCAAAAATCAGACTGCTATTTATCACCAAATTGGCATTTTAATGAGTGGAACATGTAGAAAATGCAAATGACAGGAATTATGACAGGTGATAAATAGCAGTCTGATTTTTGCATGAGAGTTTAATCTCTGTTCGGAGAGTTTATGTCTGTTCTGTCGGACAAAATAAATGTGCCATTTTCGTGTTCTGACCGTTCCAAATTTTTAACCTGTTCCACAATTAAAACTGCCCCTGTTACAGTGTTCCCATATATCAAAGTTTATCCGACTAGACACCCTTAAGCTATTATCAAATTTTCAGCTTGCTATTAATCAACTTTTTTTTCATACGCGGGATCCAGACCTAATTCGCACACGACACAAAGCTTTTAAGGTTTAAGTGTATACACCGAACTCATTACACCGTTTATGACTCTGTCGTTAATTTTGTTGGTAAATATTTATCATTTAACTGATATATGCGAACGCATCTTGCCAGCTTAATTATTTTAATTGTTTGTTCTATATTTTATACCTAATTAATCCTAAATACGCTATTTTTGTTTGCCGTATTTTATTGCTGTTGCTATTGAATATGTATTTTAGAAAGGAACTACAACGTTAATGGGGTTTTATTGTTTCATATAGTCAATGGACCTCTAAATATTAAAAAACCGCGGAGTGCTACCATTTAAAGGGGCGCGCTTTTGAGAAAGGGGTGAATTAGTCCCTAGGCACAAGGCGAATTAGGGTGAGTTCTATGCACTTTTGGTACAAACACATCTACAGCAAAATTGTTCCAGGTTAAATTTACTATCCAAACATCACATTTTAAAGTCAAAAATATTTCTTTTTACAAAAATATATTCAAAAGAAAAACAAGAAAAAAACACAAAATATAGCAATTTTGCTTTTTGGCCATAACTTTTTTCCACGAGGATATAGGTATAGACATTTCTTCACAGGAAAAAAACTTCCGTCCTTATTCTTTAAAATGACGTTTAGAAGAAGTCTCTATGATTTATGGTTTCCAAAACAGGATTTTTCAAATTTCGCAACTCACAGCGATTTTGGCCCATTTTTCTTGTTGCTTCTCAAACATTGTTCTGTAACTTTTTTCTACGTAGTTTTAGGTATATACAATTTACATTTAATAGGAATAAAAGTCAATTACCTTTAAAACGATCTATCGTAAGAGGCTGTATGACTATTTTTAAGCAAGATATGGTTGTTCAAAATTTTATACTTGTAATGATTTTTGATATATTTTACGATTGTTTTTAAATTTCTCATTATAACTTTTTTTATTGTATATATAGGTATATACATTGTCTAATAAAAAAGAAAGCTTATTTTATTTACTTTAAAATGGTGTATCGTAAAAAATTCTGGGACTATTTTTAAATAAGATATCAAAATGTGACATATTATACACATGCAATAGGTCCCCCTAAAGTGGAACCATATGGAAAACTTTTTTATTATTAACTTTATAAAAAAAAATTATTCGTTATAAAATGCTCTACATAGTCTAATACCTAAGATGCAATCATCAGATATAAATTTTTATCAATAGTGTACGAGGTATGTCAAAAAATATGAATTTCGCTTAAGAGTAAAGTACCTTTATATTTCATAATATCGAAAAGTGTTATTAAGAAAAGTTATTTGGAATTAAAAATTATGTTATAATATGCAATCATATTTTTCTAATTGAAAACAATAAAAAAAAATTAAAATTTTTCTCAAATTACGGATACTCTTGGATATCCTCTGGATATCGTGTATAAAAATTGTCCTAGAATTTTTTGCAATACACCATTTTAAAGTAAAGAAAATAAGCTTTTTTTATTCCACAATGTATATGCCTAAATATACAAGAAAAAAAGTCATAATGATAAATTTAAAAAATAATCATTAAAAATATAAAAAATCATTAAAAGTATGAAACCTTGAAAAAGCATAACTTGCTTAAAAAGAGCCTTATAACCTTATACAGTAGACCAGTTTAAAGGTAATTGACTTCTCTTTCTACTAAATGTGCCATTGCATATACCTAGAAATGCGTAGGAAAAAGTTACAGAACAATGTTTGCGAAATAATGGGAAAAATTACACAAAAATGCTGTGAGCGGAAAACTTTAAAAAATCCTATTTCGAAAATTATAAATCTTAGAGAATCTTACCAAACTTCATTTTAAAGAGGATGGATGGAAGTTATTTTCTGCTAAAGCAATGCCTATACCTATATTCCTGTGGAAAAAAGTTATGGGGCAAAAAACAAAATTGCTTTCTTTCGTGTTTTTTTCTTGCTTTTCTTTTGAATATATTTTTGTAAGAGAAACTATTTTTGACATTAAAATATAATATTTCGATTGTAATTTTAACCTGGAACAATTTTCCTGTAGACGTGTTTGTACTAAAATTGCATAGAACTCACCCTAATTCACCCTGTGCCTAGGGACTAATTCACCCCTTTCTCAAAAACGCACCCATTTAAACGGTAGCACTCCGCGGTTTTTTATAATTTAGAGATCCATTGATCATACAAGACAATAAAATCCCGTTAACGTTGTAGTTCCTTTTAGCTCTCTTATTTTGAACATAATCAATAGCCTAAAAAGGCTAATTTAGTTTTTCATTAATACATTGCCCCTTTATTTGAATCAGCAAGAAAAATATGCAATTAAAATATAGATTTTCATCCTCTTTCTCTATCTTTTTCCTTCGTAAGACGTCATGTAATTTGTTTGATTATTTCTCTTCAATTATCTCACTCCTGTGCGTGTTGTTTTGCTTGAGTGAAGGAATGAGTACCCAGTCAAGTCCTTTATTTGAACTGACCACCGTACGGGAGATGGAGATCTTTGACAGTTCTTGATGTCATTTTGGGTTGCTCTTGAATTCACTTGTCAGTTGGCCATTGAAATCCAATATGTGAAGTTTTCCCCAAAAAAAGTTCCAACCACGTGGGGAGAGTCCTGTGTTGCCCTGGGTAACATCCAGGTTTATCTATAACATCCGATGAATTTTATATAAATATGTAAAACAACATAATCGTTTACATTGAAAGGGTTTTTGCCCAATACATTTTGGTGGCTCAGGCATGCAAATTTTGTAAGTATGGCCTCTTAACTTTCTGTAAGTATGTTGAAAACCCCTGTCAATTTTAAATTTTATCTCATTTAATTAGGTTATACTTAATTTTAGGGCTTTTAAACACTGATGATGGATTCCTTAATCCGAAAACGTTTTGTATTGTGACCCTTATTTAGGGTATTTTAATATATACCTTTTACAAAAAACTTGGTATTTTTGGAGATCTTTCTCTGGATCTTTTAGCCGTTACGTTGCCTTCATATCATTCATTCTATGCTTTTTCTTCTTCTAGATATATGTCCAAAATATCTCAATATATTTTGGTTGATAGTTGTGGTGAGTATAGTTTTTATGTTTAGTTATTCTGGTATTGAAGTATTTGTGCAATGTGCTGTCCATGGTACGCGCAACATTCTACGGTACATACTAGTTACTAGACAGACTGACGGATAGACAGCCTAGATCAAATTTATCACCTACAGTACCATCCTTGAATTATAAGCTTTCATTTAACACTTCATTTGTCTTTCTGCCTGGTATAATGACGAAGGAGTTATATTCGCGGTTGGACGAACAGACGCACAGACAGCCTAGGTCAAATTTCTCACCTTTATTACCATCCTTGGATTATAAGCTTTTATTTCACACCTTATTTGTCATTCTACCTGGTATAATGATGGAAGAGTTAAATTAGACGGTTAGACGGATAGACAGCCTAGGTCAAATTTATCACCTTTAGTACCATCCTTGGATTATAAGCTTTCATTTGACACCTCATTTGTCATTCTACCTGATATAATGACGGAGGAGTTAAGTTCACAAACAGACAGGCAGACGGACGGACGGACAGACGGACGTGAATAATTTAGTGTTCACAGTTTTCAGATTTCAAGTTTTCACATTTTTTCAAAATTGGGTTCAATTTAAACGTTCTTATAAAATTATTCTATTATCCTTGTAGGGACATTTAACATTGATTAAAATTATGACAGAAATAAAGAAAAAAAGTATGGCAACACTGTGACGCATAAACATAAGATTCAGCTGTAGGTTACATAGGGTGCACTAAGAGACAAGCTATCCCAAGTTTCTGTAGCGTAGGTGGTGATAGGAATATTATGCTCAAACAAGATGTAAGTTTGTGTTTTTTGTAACGTAAGTGTTCTTCCATATTTTTGTCAGTATGGCTATTGTCGATCTGGCCATTGCGATATGTTGACGGATCTCGTCTTCGCATCCTCTACTGTTAGTAATAACGGAACCTATATAAATAATTAAATTGTCTGACCACTTCGTAACCTGCCATTTGTATTATCTCTGTATGGTTGTTTCTGACTTTATTGATGATCATTACTTTAGTTCTCTGTATGTTTATTTTCAAAACATATTTCGTACTCACCATTACCAGCCTATTCATTTTGGTTCCAGTTCTTCTGGCGAAGACGCCAATATAACAAGTGTTATCAGCATAACGTAGGTTTTTGATTTTTATTGCTCCTATAATATAAATATACAGGGTGTAACAAAAATACAGGTCATAAATTAAATCACCTATTCTGGGACCAAAAATAGTTGGAATGAACCTAACTTACCTTAGTACAAATATGCACATAAAATAGTTACAGCCCTTTGCAGTTACAAAATGAAAATCGATTTTTTCGAATATATCGAAAACTATTAGAGATTTTTATTGAAAATGGATATGTGGCATTTTTATGGCAGGAATATCTTAAAGAAAAATTATAGTGAAATTTGTGCACCCCATATAAATTTTATGGCGGTTTTGTTCCCTTAAACCCCCCAAACTTTTGTGTACGTTCCAATTAAATTATTATTGTGACAGCATTAGTTAAATTCAATATTTTTAAAACTTTTTTGGCTCTTAGTATTTTTTCGACAAGGCAGTTTTTATTGAGTTGCGGCTTCTTTTCTAATATGTTTACATAAAAATTTTATGGGGGTTTTGTTCCTTTAAACCCTCCAAATGGTTGTGTACGTTTCAATTAAACTATTACTGCGATACCATTAGTTAAACAGTGTTTTTAAAATTTTTTGGTTCTTTGTATTTTTTCGATAAGGCACCTTTTATCGACATGTGGCTTCTTTTTTAATATGGTTCAAAATATACCTAAAAATGTAAATCATAAATAAATTTTCTTATTATGATCAAGTCTCCATAATCGTATTTGGCCATATACAAATATGTGGTGGATTTGACAAATATGCAAAATATCTCGATAAAAACTGACTTTTCGAAAAAGTACTAAGAGGCAAAAATTTTTTTAAAACATTGTGTTTAACTAATGGTACTATAATAATAATTAAATTGGAACGTACACAAAAGTTTGGGGGGATTTAATGGAACAAAACCCCCATAAAATTTTTATGGGGTTTCTAAATTTCACTATAATTTTTTCTTAAGATACTACTACCATAAGAATGCCATATGTTCATCTTCAATAAAAAATCTCCAATAATTTTCGATATATTGGAAAAAATCGAAATCAAAGGGCTGTAACTTTTTTTATGTGCACATTTGTACAAAGGTAAGTTAGGTTCAATCGAACTATTTTTGGTCCCAGAATATGTGATTAAATTTATGACCTGTATTTTTGTTACACCCTGTATAGTAGATCCACTCAATGTTTCTGATGTGCTGCCCAAATATGTTTCTATGTTAAACTTTCAAGATTTTTCGATAATTTGACGAATATTAAGAATATGTTCTCTTGTTCCTTTACCTGGGACGAATCCGCATTGCTCTTGGGGAATTTGTGGTAAGAGTAATTGTTTTTAATCTTTTATTGATGATGGTTAGAAGTAATTTGTAGGGCCGGCGTAGCCGAGTGGTAGTGTGCTAGGCTAGCGTGCCGGTGCTCTGGAGTTCAAATCCTACCGCCGGCAAGAACAACTACACATTTTTAAAATGTTTATAGGCCCCAGGTCGACTCAGCCTGAATAAAATGAGTACCTTGGGTAAAACCAGGGGTAATAATAGGCGGTTGAAGCGTAGCACTGGCCCTGTTACCTTTCTTGTATACCGTAGGCCCTAGATATAGCAGACTACCCTGCTATACTCCCAAAGCCACGTGAGCGGTATAAAACGGGAGACTATTATTTTTATTAGAAGTAATTTGCTCGCATGGAATATTGCTACTGTACGGTAATTACTGCAATCTGTTAGTGAATCTTTTTTATATACGGGAATAAACGTGCCAACAAAGCCTAAACATGTTTCCCTGCTTCCTTCCTTCCATCTTTCAAATATGTTTATGTGTTAAACTCTTGAAATTTTTCGTTAATTTGACGAATATGTAGAATTAGGCATATTATCCAATCGTGGAGAATCTCATTGCCTACTTTTTATCTCAATTTTTTTTTTTGAATATTCTGTACCATAATAAATTTATTGACCAAGGTTGCACTCAAAAGTTTAAAGTCTAAAGTACAGTAGAGCGTCGATTATCCGAACGTCGATCAACCGAACGACCGGTTATCCGAACTCCCGACTGCCGCGCCCCGCACTCGAGTACTGAGCAAGCGTTAGTAATTAACGCTTAAAATATCTTCAATTTTCTTCAATTGTGTATCCAAAAATATGTTGTTGCAAAGACTGCCCTTTTTTGTTTAATTGCTATTTGTCTTTATCAAGGTATAAACAAATATATACAGTTATATAAATATGGTTTTTATTCACTTGTGGATAAATATTTATGACAATCTCAATATAGTTCGATTACCCGAACAAATCGGTTTTCCGAACACCCATGTCCCCCAATTAGTTCGGATAATCGACGCTCTACTGTATATGTCAAAAATCATAATGTAAAAATAAAAATTGACCTTTTTCGTGATTTCCCTCTAAAGTTGCCCATTCCCGAAAATTTTTATTTATTCCATAAATTTATCCCTCAGAGTATTATAAATATTTCTTGGTATATTCTTTTTATTTGCAATAATAAATCAAAAGTCTTACTTGAATTTAACTTATTTTTTAAATTGCCCATTTCGCCATTTCATTCTTTTTAAAAGCTCATAAAATCTCTTTTATTCCTCGTACTTTCTAGATCTTATCCTCAATTACCCAAATTAAATACAAAATGTCGGAATGATCCCTTTTTAAAAGTTTTAATAACAGCAAAGCAGTTTTCTTTAAGTTTATTTTAAATTGCAAATTTGTCATATCCTGAGGACAAGAGGTTTTTTAGCAAAATAACTTTAAGGGATTTAGTTGTAAATGTTTTATTAACTTTGTTATTTTTTGAAGGTTTTAAAAGTTTCATTTCAAGCAAATATTTTCTCTAATACCTACTCATAAAATTAATTCAACATAAATAAACATAACTTTGTTTAAATTTCGTTATAAAAACATGACCTTTAAAGTTTTAAACTTAATTTCTAATTTGTCGAATATATTAAAAAGGGAAATAACCAATTAGATAAGTATACTGACATATTTCAACTACAGTAAACATAAATTCATTTTAATTTGCTTGTTTCGTATGTTAAGCAAAGTTTCTGTATATACTCTGGGCTAATTAGCAAAATACAAGGAAAAGTTATTTACCAGCAATTTTATTGCTGGAATCGAATCTTATTATTGTATGTATTAATAATATAGGTATGCAAAGTCCGCAGATAGTGTGCTACTTTTTTTATAAACAAAATGGCGCCCGAAAACCGTGTTTTTTTCAATTATTGCTCAATAACTCCAAAGATTTTAACTTTACACCAAAAACACTCAAATAAAAATTGACCGCAATTAAATTCTGCACAGAGACGTGTTCTTCCCGATTCAATTCGACGAAAACTTTCCCCGGAAAAAGCGGGTTTTTCCAACAAAATCTTTCATTTTCAACTAAAATTTTAGATAAGTAATTGTTAATCAATATTTAAATAACTTGGTAATGTAAAAGCACTTTTCGTATAGATTATAATTCCAGAAGCACATGGAAATTGAATGAACAGTTTAGCAACAACTGAATTGCTAATTAAAAATTTACGGTCGCTATAATAACGACAATAATTATGATGCATAAGAATAACTATGATTTTTTTCATAAAAACACACTATACCCATCTAATGTACTATACAGAATTGAAATTGGACTATTTAAGCGACCTCAGGAATATTTTAAAATTATAAACAATTTTCTGGCTTATAAACAAATAGAATATCTCGGAAAATATTAAACTAAATTAAATTGTGAAAACGGTATTCGAAAGACAGTGGCAGGACGCTTCTTTTAAAAGAAAAAACATTTAATTATGATGAGTGGTTCCTGAGATACAATCGGTCAAATTTGACCGGAATTTACGGCAAGGATATAAACAATAGGATCATAATTTTCAAACCATCACCTTTTTATTTTTGTCCTCTTTCTCCACACCAATTTTCATATCTTTAAAATACTCATAACATATATTATTATAATAAAAACTATCGATAATACGTGTGAAAATTGCCAAAAATAGCAAAATTCCAATCAAAAATTAGGTTGGAGAAAATGTAACCCTCAAAGTTCAAAATCGGTATACGTTAAAAAAATGCATTTTCTCGGCTTCCCATGGAGCAATATCCTTCATTCTTTTTTTGTTCCCTAATAACTCGAGTAGAGCCATCGAACTAACGCATTATTAAATGTCAAACTTGCTTTTGTTTTGTTATAATAGATTAATTTATTTATAAGAACAGAAAACTACATATTTTTTCCAATTGCAGGCTTTTTTTTAGATAAACTTACTACAAGTGTACCTTTTAAAGTTAGAAACATAAATATTCTCATTTGAAAGCTGTATAATTATTTAAACAATTTTTATTTAAACAAATTAAAATTTTGTGTTATAATAAATAAATAAATTTATTATAACAAAACAAAAGCAAGTTTGACATTTAATAATGCGTTAGTTCGATGGCTCTACTCGAATTTCTTCGGAACAAAAAAAGAATGAAGGAAATTGCTCCATGAGAAGCCGAGAAAATGCATTTTTTTAACTTATACCGATTTTGAACTTTGAGGGTTACATTTTCTCCAACCTAATTTTTGATTGAAATTTTGCTATTTTTGGCAATTTTCACACGTATTATCGATAGTTTTTATTATAATAATATATGTTATGAGTATTTTGAGAATATGAAAAATGGTGTGGAGAAAGATGACAAAAATAAAAAGGTGTTGGTTTGAAAATTATGATCCTATTGTTTATATTTTTCCGTAAATTCCGGTCAACTTTGACCGGTTGTATCTCAGGAACTACTCATCATAATTAAACGTTTTTTCTTTTAAAAGAAGTGTCCTGCCACTATTTTTCGAATACCGTTTTTATAATTTAATTTAGTTTCTTATTTCCCGAGATATTCTATTTGTTTATAAGCCAAAAAATTCTTTATAATTTTAAAATAATCCTGAGGCCGCTTAAATAGTCCAATTTCAATTCCGTAAATTAAATTAGATAGGTATAGTGTCTTTTTATGAAAAAATAATAGTTATTCTTATGCATCATAATTATTGTCGTTATTATAGCGACCGTAAATTTTTAATTAACAATTCAATTGTTTCTAAACTGTTCGTTCAATTTCGATCGGCTTCTGAAATTATAATCTATACGAAAAGGGTTTTTACATTACCAAGTTATTTAATTATTGATTAACAATTACTTATCTAAAAGTTTAGTTGAAAATTAAAGATTTTGTTGGAAAAACCCGCTTTTTCCGGGGAAAGTTTTCATCGAAGTAAATCGGAAAAAACACGTCTCTATGGAGAATTTAATTGCGGTGAATTTTTATTTGAGTATTTTTGGTGTAATGTTAAAATCTTTGGAGTTATAGAGCAAAAATTGAAAAAAAGACGATTTTCGGGCGCCATTTTGTTTATAAAAAAAGTAGCACACTATCTGTGGACTTTGCATACTTATATTATTAATATATACAATCATAAGATTCGATTCCAGCAATAAAATTGCTGGTAAATAACTTTTCCCAAAAATGGCCTATTCTCCGATAATCAGCCCAGACTAATAATATAATTTGAAACTTTCTAGCGTAAATATACACTACACCAAGAATTTAACACACCACCTTAAAAATGTATCATTTTTGATATCTCGAATTTCTCGAAAGTGATTTTTGAAGTTATACTTCTTTAGGCGCGATTGGGAGTGAATTTTTACTTTTCTGGGCGCTTGCGCACACTGACAGTATGGTATTAGTTGTTATACGGGCTCTGATTGGGTGTTGAAATGATCTGTCAATAATAGGGCTTTTCATCGATTGTCATTTGTTTCAAGCTTCTGTCATGTGTCACATAATATTAATATATCTACGTCATACGTCTTTGGTTTGTATTATTGTATACAGTATATAGCAATAACGTATGACGTAGATATATTAATATTATGTGACACATGACAGAAGCTCGAAACAAATGACCGTGAATGAAAAGCCCTATTGTTCAATATGGAGGTTATCGGTAAACAAAAATGTTGTATATATTAGTTTTTATTGTTGTGAGGACAGAAATAAAATCAAATTTATAATAATTATAGTGACTTTTTAAATAGTTCTGAAAAGCCACAGATACGTAATTCTAAATGTTTCAGTTGTATTCCAATAAAAAATGATCTTCATACCTATTTGGAAAATGTAAAAAAAATAATGTACTTACCTATTAGTAGGCAATGCTTTAATTTACATAATCTGATTACGAACAAATTTTTTACAAATCTTCATCTAATATATCGTTTTCTTACTCTATATTTTGTTGTATTTTAATTCGACAAAAATCAAACTAATAATTTGATTAAATTCATATAAATAAACAAAATGTCAAAAAGTTCATGGTGTAAACGTTCAGTTTGTGTATATTCCCACATAACATATACGCGAAGGTGGCGCAGTGTAAAATCACTTCGACTTTCATACGGCGGGATAGATGGGAATTGGGTTTCAAGCCCCAAGCAAGTTATTATTTTTTAATTTTTTTTATAGATTTTATGATTGGAAGTATATTATTATATAATTTTTTTCAGAAAATACGTAGTTAATTAAAATTTTTGGCAACAATTATTGTTCAGAAATCATATGTGGCATTTTTCAATGTGTTTTTGTGTGTTTTATTCTTTTATTTTTTAATTTTTGGTATTGTTTTAATAAAAATTTTTGGAAAGTAGTAGAGGAATTGTTTAAAGTATATTGATTTCGTTGAAATCATATAATAGAAGTATAACTTCTTACGTGCGTACAAAGTACACACATTTTTTTTAATATGTTATACACATTGAGCTTCGCTGGTTTCGCCGAAAATTTTTAAATTTATTATTTAATTTTTATCGCGTAATATTTACAACGCCAAAATGTAATTAAATCGTAATCGATTTTTTTAAGATTTTGCTAATCATTTTGACGTTCTACTGATGAAATAATAGTTTCTTACTTCGGATACTTTCACAATTATCGTGTAGATGGCGCTTAGATTAATAGATTTATTTATAATTACACATTTCGGAATATTAAAAAAACTTAAATTCAGTATTTAACACGTAAGTATATTTACGGTAAAAATATATATACCACAGCTTTGACCAACTAATATTTTTTTTATTAATGTTTTTAATTTCAATGTTTTAAATTATTCACTTTGACATTTATGTCAAATTACCAGAAAAAGTTCACTGACTTGTCAATACTGGCGCTCACGAACTTTTAAATGTCCCCCCTACGTACGAGCTCACTGCGTATTGGGACCGTGCAAGTTCGGAAAAGCGACACCTGGTTTCATAGCTCAGCAACTTTTTTCGCACTTTTAATTGTATTGGCCAATTGCATTCGTCCTGGTTGCTGGATAATTGTCAAGGCCACAGCCCAAAAAAAGTTAAAAGAAGGAAAATTAAGACTGAGGTTATGTTATTAAAAGGTAAGCAATTGGATGTAGTAAATAACATTAATTATTATTAATGCAGTACTGCAAGCAAAGTACAATTAATTAAATTTAATTTTATATAATATTTGCATATCATATCAATATTGTGGAGCAACATATAATTTTTCTTCTTCAATGACAGTACATATGAAATATACGTCAATTTGACAATTTCAATTGACAATATGAATTATTTAAGAAAGTTGCAACATATTTCCGCTATTCGCGCACGATCGTTTCTCGTATCCCCTCCAAGTACTTGCACACCGCGAATAGCTTTAGCCCTTAACAATATCGTTGTAATAAAATTGTTGCTAGACAAGTAAATTGTCACTGTATACCGGGTGTACAAATCAAACTGTGTTTTTTTTCACAAAGTTGACCACACCCTGTGTAATATTCTAGCATTTATAAAATACTGAAATTAAAACCCAACTATAGCCTCAGGTTTTCTTAACATTCTGTTTTTTGATTAATTTGCTTATGTTGGATAATAAAAAAGTAAGGAACTTTAACAACTATTCAAGTTCTTAATCAATACAGGGTGTTTCTAAGTAAGTGCGACAAACTTTAAGAGATAATTTTGCATGAAAAACTTATGACAGTTTTCTTTATAAACATATGTCCGCAAATGCTTCGTTTTCGAGATACGGTATGTTGAATTTTTTCTTACAAACTGATAATTTATTTTTTGCTCTAAAACCGATTGAGATATGCAAATAAAATTTGGTAGGTTTTAAGAGATAGTTATTGCTTATTTGTTGACATACAATTAAGAATTTTATATCCTCCATTGGCGCCCACACGGGTCACATTATCCGTATGCACGCCAATGGTGAATAGGAACCTCCATTTTTTATTGTAGATTTAGATCCCTTACGTAAAAATAAGTAACTTTTATTCGAGACATTTTTTCGAATTATAAATAGATGGCGTTAGAATCGGAAAAAAAATTTGTAAAAATGGAAAATTAAATTAAAAAATGGAAAATTCCCACTAAAATGAAAAACTTAGCTTTTTTTGGTTTTAGGACCTAATAATCACAACTCAGTAGGTTCCATGAAGCTTTAGTAACTTCAAAACACCCAAGGCTCCCCTACTATTAAAAGTTTTGGTCACCGAAACACCGGAATATACTAAAATAATCTCGATCTGAAAACTCAGTTATTTAAACATGAATAATCATTCTCCAAGCACTCTATCTGATGAAGTGGTTCATTGAATAAAACAACTTTTATATCAAAAGCAAATAAATACAGTAGAAACAATGTAAATTATTATTTACTAACTAAACATTCGCATACCCATTTCTTCTTTGAATTGAATTACAATTCCTCCACAATCTCTGTGGGATATTTTCATTTTACGTACTCTGATATTTACCTCTGGTATTTTAAAGAGAAACTGTTAAAAATCATTGTATACCTTTGTTATATGCTTTCTATTTTAGTCTAGTAAAATAAAATTACACTACATGTAAATCAAAATGTAAATTCGTACAGGTTGAAACAAATTTTATATCAAAGTTTAGGTGGGTACAAAAGATATTTTCAAGAAAGTATCCAAATAATACAAGAGGATCATTGTTTAAATAATTAAAAAGAGGTCATCTTTGCAAAAAATTTACTTTTTTAACTGCTGAGGTCATTCAATTACTAATAAAGGTCTATAGGATTGTTTTCTGTAAAGTTGAAGGGTAAATCTTTCACATAAGTCTTACTAAATTAAATTTGACCCCCTATTTATTTAAATAATTATACATAAAACTTTAAAAACAAATTTGAAAAAAATTATTTTTAGCGTTTTAAATAAGCACTATAAGATATTTTATTTTACAGGATAAGTTGTGCTATGTTATCAGTATTAAGCAAAAAAAAATTGGTCGAAAAATATTTAATATTTTTTGAGATATTGAATTTGCTTATTAAATGTTACTATATTTTCAATTGCAAAAACGCGGTTGTTGCCAAAGAAATATTCACCTGTATTAAATTTTATTATTTTTACTTTTATGTATATTTTCGATAAATGTATTGATAAATTCAAATTTCAATTAAACTGCCCCCTAAAATTGCATTTGAAAATAATTCAAATTTGTTTATAAGTTTTTGTTTTAATAACGTCGCGGTGATTAAATATTTTAAAATGCCGTTTCGATAATTGGGTTCCTGGGAATTTTTCACTAATTAACAAATTTGTTTGTCCTTTTTTCCTCTTCTTTTTTTTTCTTGGCATTGTATTACTACGGGCCCTTTTTGGGTTAAGTTTCATTAAGAATGTCGAATCGCTAAATTGTAGATTCTAGACCTAAAAATATCAAGATTGGTCTAAAATCACTTAAATAAAATGTGGCTACTTACTGAGTTACAGGGTGTTTTATTTAAAAATTTAAAAATTATTTTCACCAAGTACTTTCAAACTATTTGACGTATCCTTATCATACTTTACAGAAAGTGTGGGTACTATACAGTCTATAAATTGTGATAAATAAAAGTTTCTAGCTACCACCAGAGGCGTACGACAGGGGCCAGTTAATGGTTGACCCTTCCCAAATTCTACGCCACTGAGGGAATTACTATTTTAGCGAAATTTTTAGATTCTCCAATACTTTCTATGTAAGTAATATACTCTTTACTGGTAATGATTAAGTCATTAGTTTTCGAGATATTGGACGTTAAAAATGAAACGGCATATGTAGTTATTTTGATTCATTCATTCATTTATTTTAAACTTCCAATATCTCTCAAACTGATGACTTTATCAATACCAATAAAGTTATTTACATACAAAGTATTGGAGAATCGAAAAATTTCGCTACAATAGTAATTCACTCAGTGGCGTACAATTTGGGAAGGGTCAATTATTCACTATCCCCTGTCGTACGTTTCTGGCACTAGCTATAAACGTTTATTAATCACAATTTAATAGAGTGTATAATAGCCACACTTTCTGCCAAGTATGATAAGGATACGTCAAATAGTTTTAAAGTACTCGGTAACAATAATTTTTAAATTTTTAAATAAAACACCCTGTAACTCAGTAAGTAGCCACATTTTATTTAAAAGATTTTAGTTAAATCTTAATATTTTTAGGTCTAGAATCTACAACTCAGAGATTCGAAATTCTTAATAAAATTAACCCTAAAAGGGTCCGTAGTAATATAACTCCAAGAAGAAAAAGAAGAAGAAAAACGACAAAAAAATTTTGTTAATTAGTAAAAAAATCCCAGGAACCCAATGATCGAAACGGCATTTCAAAATATTTAATCCCCGCGACGTTATTAAAAAAACAAATTATGAAGAAATTTGAATAATTTTCAAATGCTATTTTAGGGGGGAGTTTAACTGAAATTTGAATTTATCAATACATTGATCGAAAACATACATAAAAATAAAAATACTGAGATCTTATTCAGGTGAATATTTCTTTGGTAACAACCGCGTTTTTGCAATTGAAAATATAGTTACGTTTAATAAACAAATTCAATATTTCAAAAAATATTAAATATTTTTCGACCAATTTTTTTTGCTTGATACTGGTAACATAGTGCAACTTAGTCTGTAAAACAAGATATTTTATAGTGCTTATTTAAAACGCTAAAAATAATTTTTTTAAATTTGTTTTTAAAGTTTTATATATAATTATTTAAATAAATAGGTGGTCAAATTTAATTTAGTAAGTCTTATGAGAAATATCTACTCTTCAACTTTGCAGAAAAAAATCCTATAGACCTTCGTTGGTAATTGAATGACCTCAGCAGTTAAAAAAGTAATTTTTTTGCAAAAATTACCCCTTTTTAATTATCTAAACAATGATCCCCTTGTATTATTTGGATACTTTCTTGAAAATATCTTTTGTACCCACCTAAACTTTGATATAAAATTTGTTTTAACTTGTACGAATTTACATATTGACTTTTTTTTTTATTTTATTAGGCTATTTAGCTCCACCTTTACATTAAGCTATATATTATATCGTCGCCTTAGTACTATAACTTGATAACTCCAAAATTGACGTTTTTGAGATAACTAGTTTACACGATATATTTTATTTGCCTCCATATTGTGTAAAAACTTGATAGCTCACTTCAAACTGGTTAGGTATTTATTTATGATTGACGAAAGTTGATAAAACTGAAATGCCACTAATATTCAGTGCTAAAACTTGACAAGATAAGTTATCAAGCTATTATTTAATCGAAATAATCGTGAATACGACATACACTGAATGCTATAACTAGATAACTCGAGTTATCTAGTTTTAGCACGGGTTTCTCTGAAACCATTGAACTTACCACATAATTGCTATGTGTTTATTCGGTTCATTTTAATGCAAAAATTCGAGAATTGTTAGCAGATCTGGCAACCTCCATGGCAGAGGGCTAATTTTCAACAAAATAATGTTTAAAATATTAGTTGTATTAAAAAGTTCACTTATATGCGACTTAGCACAACATGCGACATTACCAAATGTTAACATTATGGTAGTGCTAAAAGTTGATAACTTTAATTTTTCATGTTTTTTTCCATATTGGAAAACAAATTTACACCATATTTCTAAATAGATCAGTTGCCAAAAAGTTAAGGAACAGTATTTTAGAGCCGCAGAGTCAATTCCGTATTTACCAACATCATGGTAGCAGCACAAATATCCTTAAAATCTTTAAACTCGTTTATCTCAAAACCACTAATTTCGAGTTATCAAGTTATAGTATTAAGGCGACGATATTATACCTACTAATATTTTAGTTTATCGTTTAAGTAACAATTTTGGATAAATTAAATTCTTCTTCTTATTCAAACCATATAAGTTGTCATAATTTTGTATGCAATCATCTGTTTTGTGGACTGTTTTTTTATGGTTTTAGTTTGTCAAGATAACAAAGACAACAAAAAACTGTCCGAATATGTTAAAAAAACAAAGTATCTATAAACAGTAAAGCAACAGTAAGACCTAAAATTCTTAGAGAAAGCTGGGAAAAGCATTTCTCTAACTTATACAAAATCAAAAAACGCTGTAATATTGAGGAAATAGAGATAAGGGATGAAAGAGACGAAGAAGAAAACGCTTCCAAATGCAATGAAATTGTTGAAACAGTGAAAAGGTTGAAATCAGGAAAAGCAGCAGGACCAGATGAAATTAACAAAGAATTAATAAAAAATGGAGGAAAGGAACCGATGCACTTGATTCATAAACTAATAAAAAATATATGGAACTCAGAAAATATGCTAATGGAATGGACAAAGGGCCATATAATAACGACATACAAAAAAAAGATTCAAGGGAAAGCAGTAACTGTAGAGGAATTATGCTACTGAACACCACATACAAAATACTGACAAGCATTTTGTAAAACAGAATAGATAAACAGGTACACCACGACGCTTCAGAAAAGTAAAATAAACTCTAGATGCCATTCACCTACTAACACAACTAATTGAAAAGTTGTACGGATATGAAATAAATTTACACCTACTATTTATAAAAGTCCAGCAAGCTTTCGACTCAGGCACCAACTCTTACTAGAAATGCAACACATTAATATACCAGCAAAACTGATTAGATTAGCGAAAATGACAATGACAACTATGCAGCAGAAAAAATGGCAGACAAGGGGAATACAGAAACTATCAATATAGAAATAGGAGTTCGACAAGGTAACAGCCTCTCCACAAACCTTTTTAACGTAGCACTAAATGGAGCGATTAAAAAAACTGGAAACAATAAGATGATCATGCAAAGATCTACTCAAATTATAGGCTATGCTGACGACATAGTAATAGTCGCAAGAGATAAAAAAAACTTAGAATGCTCGCTGATGACTCTGATAGGAGCGAAAGTTAGAGGACTTAAAATAAATGAAGAATAGACGAAGTATATGCTATGTCACGTAGATAATATAAATAATGAACAATGTACATTTCAAAAAGTAGATAGATTTAAGTATCTAGGTGTAACAATAGACAGCTTAAACGACAAAAACGCAAAGATAACTGAAAGAGTAAAAGCGGGCAATAAAGCATATTGGAAATACCAAGAACTACTAAAAGTTAGGCATAGCAAAACACAAAAATGAAAATATATAACAGCTATCAGTCTTGTCATATCTTACTCAGCCGAGACAATATGCCTGACTAATAGCGACGAATAGAAGCTAAGAACAATAGACAGGAAGATCCTTAGAAGAATTCTTGGTCCAATCAAATCCAAGATAGAGAGTTTAGACGATTATTTAACAACGAGATAATAATCAGATAAATGTAGAAGATTCAGATATAAACCGAGGTAATAGGTAAGAGGGAAAGGCTCAAGCCTAGGTATAAAAGTTCAAAAGTTGAAATGGCTCGCAAAGAAAGAAGGAAATTGCAGATGGGAAGATAGGGTCTGAGAAGATATCAACAGAATGAAGGTACCTAACTGGAGAACAGAAATAGAAAATAGAATGGAGTGGAGCTCAATCACCAAGCGGGCGAAATCATACAACAACTTGTGACGGAAGGAAACAGACAAAAAAAAACAAAGAAAAGGCGGAGTTATCCCCGCCAAAAAAAAAGGATCACAAAAAGCTCATAAGAATGGGCGGCTTATAATCCTGCCCAGACGTGATAGGCCTTTATATAGTTGAGTCCACGATTTTTTACCCGTGCGTCATGAATACCTGGCGAGATAAATCACATATTTGATAACTCAAATTTTAACCCGTAATAGGAGCAGTAGCTACTTACTGTCACTTGCTGTTGCGTTTACTAAAAATTTCAATTTCCGACTTATCATCGATTTATTTCGTATGTTTTAAATGATGACGCACGGGTAAAGACTCGTGGACTCAACTGTATATACAGTCCGTCTAATATACTTACCGTTGCACGTCATTATCTACGTTAGAGATCTAAGTGGACATAGTTGCCAAAGTATAAAAAAATCCTGCATCCATTTTAAGTCAAATAGATCACATAATTATTGCAAACGTGGATTATACAACAAAACAAATTAATATTCAATGTAAATATGTAAATAAAAACATTAGAAATAGAAAACAAGAATTAACTTATATTCTTACCTTAAAGTAAATAATAAAAACAATAAATATAATAAAACAAATACTTGGAGTAAAGAATAAAAACAAATCTAAAGTGTCAATACCGCAACTCTCAAATAACTGTTACCAATTTATGCCAAAATATCACCTTCGTTCGATTATAGTTACAGTGTATTCCGAACAAATGTGCTTCATAAAAACGCTTTATAATCCATTTATACAAATTAAATGAAACATATTATTGTGTATTTCACCCGTGTTGAGCTGCCCCCCCCCACTTGAAAAAATTAAAAAACAAATAGCCCTGATTTATGAGCTATTTATGAGCTTTCATATTCCGCAAACTAAAAATTTTGAGCTCGTTCCACTGAGCAGGAATTTAATATTTTAGTGGGGGAGGGGCTGAGTCAGCCCCCCACTATTTAAAAATAGGAATATTAAATCGATTTTTGCTTCAGAATTACGAGCTATTTATGAGCTCTTGAAATTATATAGTTTAGATTTTTGAGCTCATCCCGTTCACCCCCAAACAACCCTTTATTTGATTTAACTTAAGAGAAAAATGCTGAGAAAACTTAAAATATATCGTATTGCGGATATAGTTCCTATAGCTTATATACTCTAAGAATAAACTATTAAATCACGTGCATTTCGATTATTAAGCTACAACCCCTTCGCAAGAAAACCACCCTATCTTCCCGACTTAAGAGAAAGTTGTACTTAAAATGGATTAAATTAATTATTTGGCGACTACATATCATTTAATAATTTATAAGCTCCCAAATTACGCGCATTTAGATCAGTAAATTGCAATTTATTTTGTATAGTGCAGTCACTGAAGGTAAAAATCAACGATTACCTTCAATTTCGGTGAACCTTCATCGATTTTCACGAAAATTGGTCAGTGGTTAGAGGATACCTCAAGAAACAAAGGTGACATGGTACCACCTTGCGCCTTTACCCTGAGGGTGGATACCGCCCCTTCTCGCGGGTGAAAATTATTTTATAAAAAATAACTGCACAAATCAATAAAAGAACAAATTATAAGCAAAATTTATTATATAAAGTTATTAAAATAAGTCAGTACTTTTTAAGTTATTAAAGATCAAAGATTTTAATTATTCGTGAAAAAAATGCATGTTTTGAAGCAGTTTTTCGTAAATCACTGAAAAACTCTAAGTTTTTACAAAAAAGTTAATAGTAGTTTAATTCGTGTAGCTTATATTCTAAGAATAAACTCTTAAATCACGCGCCTTTCGATTATTGAGCTACAACCCCTTCGCAAGAAAACCATCCCATATTCCCGGCTTAAGAGAGAGTTGTACTTAAAATAATTTAAATTAATTATTTGGCGACTACATCTCGTTTAATAATTTATAAGCTCGCAAAATATACGCATCTCAATTATTGAATTGCCATTTTCTTTCTATAGTGCAGTCACTGAAGGTAAAAATCAACTATGACCTTCGATTTCGGTAAATCTCCATTTTCACGAAAATTGTTGAGCGGATAGAGGATACCTCAAGAAACAAAATTAACAATAACAACTTAGCCGGGGGTATATGTTACCCCTTCTCGGGGGTGAAAATTACTTTATTAAAAATAACCACACAAATCAAGAGAGGGACAAATTCTAAGCAAAATTTTTGATATAATGTTCTAAAAATAAATCAATACTTTTTGAGTTATTAAAGATCAAATATTTTAATTCTTGTGAAAGAAAATGCATGCTTTAAAGCGATTTAATAACTTAAAAACTGTAAGTTTTTATAAAAATGTTTTTATCACTAAAATTGAAGCTAATAAAAAATATAATAAACTTGAAAAACCCTTTAATGTATATTTAAAGTAAGTTATAGGTAATTAAATGTATAGTTTTTTCTGCGACTATTCAAATATAAGGATTCAAGCTTAAATAACGGGAAAGAGATGCATTTTATAACACTTACTAAATACTTGTCAAAGTACTTAGAAATACCTATCAAATGAGCTCCAGAAAAAGTTGATAGCATCAAAATTTATACTCCAAAAATTTTTACAAAAAAAATGAATTTTTTTTAATCACTCTGTTAATTTTTATGATATCAGGCTAGGCACTTCCAACTATTTGAAAGGTAACAGCCGGTTAGTTCACCGGGGTGTAATCGTGACCTTTTTAGGGTCTATTGCGTTGTAATAAATGCAATTATAATTATTATTATTATTCTTATTTATAATCATAATAATACTTGTAATTGCATTTATTACAACGCAAGAGACCCTAAAGACATCCCGATTAAACTCCGGTTAACTAACAGGCTGTCAACCGAGACATAAAGTACCGGCTTAATCTTTCAAATTATACTTTATTTTTTAGGATAATAGGTTAAAGGGCTCCAGTTACATTGTTCTCGTAGTAAACTTTAGGCTTAAACGTTTCTATCTTCGTTATTTTGATTCATAGATAAATCAAAAGACAAGTAAAATCTTTGCTAATAAAAAAACTCAAATTTCGTTATCTATCATTTTTTACGTCAATCGAGTATTGTTGGAGTTATTATTTTAAATATGATCTAAAAAAATAAAGTATTTGAAAGATTAAATGTAATCCAGATTTATAGCTATATACTTTATAATTATAAATTTTGATGCTATCAACTTTTTCTGGAGCTCATTTTTGATAGGTATTTCTAAGTACTTTGACAAGTATTTAGTACCTAAGTGTTATAAAATGCATCTCTTTCCCGTTATTTAAGCTTGAATCCTTAGATTTGAACAGTCGCAGAAAAAAATATATATTTAATTACCAATACCTTACTTTAAATTAACATTTAAGGGTTTTTCAAGTAAGCAATTTCTTATATTTTTTATTAGCTTCAATTTTAGTGATGAAAACTTTTTTGTAAAAGTTTACAGTTTTTGAGTTATTTATGAAAAATCGCTTTAAAGCATGCATTTTCTTTAACAAAAATTAAAATATTTGATCTTTAATAACAGCCATATAACAAATTTTGCTTAGAATTTGTCCCTCTCTCGATTTGTGGGGTTATTTTTAATAAACTAATTTTCACCCCCGAGAAGGGGTGACATATTCCCCAGGCTAAAACCGCAAATTGTTATTGTCAATTCGTGAAAATCAATGGAGATTTACCGAAATCGAAGGTCATAGTTGATTTTTACCTTAAGTGAATGCACTATAGAAAGAAAATGGCAATTCAATAATTAAGATGCGTATATTTTGCGAGCTCATAAATTATTAAACGATATGTAGTCGCCAAATAATTAATTGAAATTATTTTAAGTAAAACTCTCTCTTAAGCCGGGAATATGGGATGGTTTTCTTGCGAAGGGGTTTTAGCTCAATAATCGAAAGTTGCGCGATTTAAGAGTTTATTCTTAGAATATAAACTATACGAATTAAACTACTACTAACTTTTTTGTAAAAACTTACAGTTTTTCAGTTATTTACGAAAAACCGCTTCAAAACATGCATTTTTTTCACGGATAATTAAAATCTTTGATCTTTAATAACTTAAAAAGTATTGACTTATTTTAATAACTTTATATAATAAATTTTGCTTATAATTTGTTCTTTTATTGATTTGTGCAGTTATTTTTTATAAAATAATTTTCACCCCCGAGAATGGGCAGTATCCACCCTCAGGGTAAAGGCGCAAGGTGGTACCATGTCACCTTTGTTTCTTGAGGTATCCTCTAACCACTGACCAATTTTCGTGAAAATCGATGAAGGTTAACCGAAATTGAAGGTTTTCATTGATTTTTACCTTCAGTGACTGCACTATACAAAATAAATTGCTATTTACTGATCTGAATGCGCGTTATTTGGGAGTTTATAAATTATTAAATGATATGTAGACGCCAAATAATTAATTTAATGCATTTTAAGTACAACTTTCTCTTCAGCCGGGAAGATAGGGTGGTTTTCTTGCGAAGGGGTTGTAGCTCAATAATCGAAATGCACGTGATTTAATAGTTTATTCTTAGAGTATATAAGCTATAGGAATTATATCCGCAATACAATATATTTTAAGTTTTCTCAGCATTTTTCTCTTAAGTTAAATCAATTAAAGGGTTGTTTGGGGGTAAAGGGGATGAGCTCAAAAATCGAAACTATATAATTTCAAGAGCTCATAAATAGCTCGTAATTCTGCCGCAAAAATCGATTCAATATTCCTTTTTTAAGTAGTGGGGGGGGGGGGGGTCATTTTGAACTTCAAAGATCTCGAAAACTAATGACTTTATCGTTACGAATGAAGAGTATATTATTTTTATAGAAAGTATTGAAGAATCCAATAATTGAACTAAAATAGCAATTCTGCCAGTGGCGTAGAATTTGGAAGGGGTCAACCATTCACTTTCCCCCGTCGTACGCCTCTGGTCATAGCCAGAAACGTTGGTTTAACATAATTTCGTAGTTTGTACAGTACCTATACTTTTTGCCAAGTATGAAAAGGATACGTCGAATAGTTTTAAAATGCTGTGCAAAAATAGTTTTTAAATTTTTAGATAAAACACCCTGTAACTCACTGTAACTCAGTAAGGAACCACATTATATTTAACAGTTTTAGGTTAAATCTTCGTATTTTGTGCTAAGGTTTCTCCAGTTACTATATGGACAATTATTAATGAAACACCCTGTATAATAAAATATGTCTAGTGGCTGTAATTGCATTGTACTCGGCAAAATGATTCTAAAAAAGAACACACCTACCGCCTAAATATTTCGTGTTGGTATCATGTGACGTCACGTGCTATGACGCGTATGAAGTGTAACGGTAAGTATATTAGACGGAGTATAGGTTGTCAAGTTTCTCTAAAACGTCTAACTTTCTGTGTATAAAGTATTCAGTGAAAATCATGCCATAAGAAAAGAGTATCGGAAAAATATTTTGATTTTTTAGTTTATGTTAGTTTCACTTGACCGCTGTGCAACGATTCGTGTGCACCTTTTGGAATGCCATGTTTTGTATTTATGCGGAAAAGATTGTATACACAGTCTATTTTTATAAAGCACTGCTTTGAAAACAGCACGGTTAAGCTTCGGATATAAGTGAAATAACAGCTAAAATTAGCCGATGTTGTTGATACTTTTCAAATATTTCACAATCTTTCTTCATCCGAAGTGGATTGCTGAAGTAGCTGCGTATAAATAGAGTGTGAATAAAGGTATTCGATGGCCGAGCCAAGAGCTTTTTTCCAAATATCACCATTTCCTTATAGTCCAGGGAAGTAACATTTTTCTCAGGACTTTGAATAACCAAGGTATTTGACAACTTTTTTTGGGTATTGTAGACCTATAGAAAGAACAACTAACTGCTTCCTGCCAAGAGTTCGCGTCCGTTTTTTAATTATTAACAATTTAATGCAAAAATACGATTTTTTCAATTCTTTGCACCCATTGATAAGCTCAATCGTTGACATACATTATAAAATTTGATATTTTATAAAATTGAAAAATCTTCAAAATGCTAATTTTTGAAAGTTAAAAGTCAATTTGTTGCTTCACAAAGTGCAAAATAAGGCAAATTGGTTATTTCTTAATAACTACATATTAAAATTAATCTCGAACTTTATTATTTCACCCAAATTTGGATATTGAGGTACATACTTAACAAACCCTCAAAATTTGAAACCGATGAATGAGTTATTCTATTTGTTATTTTATGTTATTATTAATATTATATATTATTTGGTTATTAAAATATTGAATGGGTTGCATATGTGAGTCCATATTAAACGAAATAAAGAAACACAGACTTACTCACAATCATTTAATAATACTTTGACGACCGGTTTCGATCTCTACACTATTCAGATCATCTTCAGGTCGGCGTTACAAGTAGTTAAATAATGCCGTTACAAGGGATGCGTTGCAAGTTCATCGATAACATGGTTTAAACGTCCAACTTATGCTAATAGGATAGCTAGGTGAGGGACAGGCAAGCGGACATGCTTCGTAGGTCAAAACATAGTGAATAAAACAACATTCGAGTGGGAATGTTATTAATGTAGAAAGTACGAAAAAACTTCATTGTAGACACTTGTACTAATGTGATGGTCTTTGCTCGTAGATGTTTTGAGATATGGGCAGAGGAAAATGACAAATAGGAAAAAAATTTTTAAGTATGTATTGTTCCCAGTCAAAGGACTAAGGAATGTCATATATTTAATATAATTGTAGGTGCCTGACACTTTGAAATCTATGAAATGTAGAGGATTATAAGAAAACTAATTAGATACAAAGATAGATAAAAAAGATTGTCAAATAATATTGGTTGAAAAAACTGTTAAAATTAAAGATGATCTGAAAAGGAAGGGGTTTTGTTTGAGCTGTCCTTCCCTTCCTTTCTGAACATACTCTATCATACAATAGCTCAAACAAAACCCCTTCCTTTTCAGATCACCTTTAATTTTTACAGTTTTTTCAACCAATATTATTTTGACAATCTTTTTTATCTATCTTTTTATCTAATTAGTTTTCTTATAATCCTCTACATTTCATAGATTTCAAAGTGTCAGGCACCTACAATTATATTAAATATATGACATCCCTTAGTCCTTTGGCTGGGAACAATACATATTTAAAAAATTTTTTCCTATTTTTCCTATTTGTCATTTTCCTAACTTTGACCTCTGCCCATATCTCAAAACATCTACGAGCAAAGACTATCACATTAGTACAAGTGTCTACAGTGAAGTTTTTTCCTACTTAGCTACATTAATAACATTCCCACTCGAACGTTGTCTTTCTCATTACTAACACAACATTCTCTGTTTCTCAACACACATCTTCCTTCAGGATCCATTCAAATTTCATTATGTTTTGACCTACGAAGCATGTCCGCTTGCCTGTCCTTCACCTAGCTATCCTATTAGCATAAGTTGGACGTTTAAACATGTTATCGATGAACTTGCAACGCATCCCTTGTAACGGCATCATTTAACTACTTGTAACGCCCACCTGAAGGTGATCTGAATAGTGTAGAGATCGAAACCGGTCGTCAAAGTATTATTAAATGATTGTGAGTAAGTCTGTGTTTCTTTACTTCATTTTATATTATTTGGTATTTAAAAGTTATTCTATTTGTTTATTGCAGATACCTTTTTGCAATAGTATAAGACAGAAAATAATATAGATAAGATAGGGCAATTCTGAGGGTGCCAAATGAAAGTAAAAAACTAAACTATCAATATATACAGGGTGTATAATATATAGTTTTTGAAGGAGAAATTCAAAAATTATTTTTAGCTTGAAGTACATTAGTGGGGTACTATTTTTTTAATTCAGACCATTACCCGTATGCGCATCAATGATGAATATAAAAATCTTAATTGTATATTAAAAAATGCACAATAATTATGTCTTAAAATTCACCAAATTTCATTACAATGTTGCCAGTAGTTTCGCCAAAATCGTAAAAAATCGCCAAAAAATGGCGTTCCAAAAATTTTTTACTAGGCAAACCTTAATTATTTTTTTTTACCTTTTTCTGAAACACCCTGTATATTAAAAAAAATTAGTTACTATAACTAGTCGAAAATCCTAATGCAAAATTATTGAAATTTTTAGTTTATAAACTTTTAGAATAACTTTAAAAATATTATCATTAGAAAAATTATTCTTAAATATTCGAAAAGCGGATAATTTTCCACACATTTGAAAGAAATAAATAGTGATTCTGGGACGATTAGGTAAAAAGTAGGAATTATTCTTTTAATTCCGGGAAGAATATAGTTTTTAAACTGTTTAAACAAATTACACTGTTTGTTAATTAATATTATTATTAAAACATTGCATATTCTTAATGTAGGCAAAAAGTTCACACAAATTAAAAAAAATTAAAATATATCTAAAAGACGAAATATAACTATAAAAAGAAATATAGTATTTTGAAGTTTATTATCATTTTTGAGCGCTCGAATTTTTAGTTCCCCTGGACCTAAAACGTGGTTCAACAAATTTTCATTTCAGCCTAATTTTTAGAAGTCAGAGACAATGTTGTCTAAGTTTAATCTTATCCCTATTTTTTACCTAATAGTTCTAGAATAACTTTGTTTCATGTTTAAATTCGTGTAAAATTGTCAGCTTTTTAAATTTCGAAAAATATTTCGTAAATAAGTTATTGTAATTGTTTATAGGTAGGTACGTATTAAAAAAAAAACAATTATTTTGCAAACCGATTTTTAGTTATAAAAAAAATGATATTTTTTAACTTTGTTTGACACATATTGATAGTTTAACTCTTCTACTTTCATTTGGCACCCGAAGAATTGTCATATATTTATTAAATTCTGTCTTATGTTATAACAAAAAAGGCCCCTAGGATAAATAAAAATAGAATAACTTTTTACCAAATTGATGAATTGTTATGAAATTTTTATGGATGTTAATTATCCCAAAATCCAACTTAAAGTGAAATACTTACCAAAGTTCTAAATTAATGTTAATAATAGTTAGTAACAATTAACAATTTTGCTTTATTTGTTAGTTTGCGAAGCAACAAATTAACTTTTAATTTTCAAAAATCGCCATTTTGAAGCTTTTTCAATGTTCTTAAAAATCAAATTTTGAAATTTTGTGTCAACTATTTAGCTTTTTAACAAGAGCGAAAAAACCAAAAATTTGCATTTTTTGCTCTAAATTGTCAATCATAAGAAAACGACTCAGAACTCATGGCAGGAAACAGGTAGGTTGTTTTCCTATAGGTTTACAATAATTAAAAAATTTGTCACATCCCTGGATTATTTTAAAGTCCCGAACGTGGTCTTTTTTTGCTTATTTCCCTGGAGTATAGTTATTCGACGATGGTGCCAACAGTTTTTCTCCAAATAACACTAAACACCATTTCCTTACTTACGACGTGAGTAATGCATGCTGAACTTTTGCTATGAATCAGAAAACCAGGAATTTCCTAGAATGATTTATTTTCAGTCATGGTATTTATTTATTATCGTATAATTTAATTAAAATTGAATTGATAAATTTTATTTTCTGTGTTGGAAATTGTAAATAATAATCGTAATAATATAAAATAAATAGTCCAGTAAGTGAGATGGTCTATAAAATGTCTAGATTACTGTTTTATTCAAAAGAAATTTTAGAATTAAATTTTAATGATTTTTTCTGTTTATTTCAGAATCCCTATTGAGGTTCTATCATCTATCATCGTCTTGAGTAGGGTATTACCGAAACTTTTGAAAGTGGTTACAAAAAATATATAAATTAGTTTCTAAATACACTCCGCCAAAAAAGTATCGCATCACCTTAAAAATGGGACATTTTTAATGTCTCATATTTCCTAAACCTGTTGTTCGATTTTAGTGATCTTTTTTATATTTTAGACCTTGATTGCGATGTTAAGGGATAGTGATGCGTAAGATATAGCCTCTCCTGTTCAAATGTCAACCTCACCTGCTCGTATGGTGATCTAGATCATGGTCATCTGGTACATCCTGCTAGACAACTAACGAGGCTCTGACGTCCGAGTGTTTGCCGGGATAAGAAATCCACCATTTACTGGCCAACGGCTTCGGGCGGACGAGCTGGTAAATGAAAGGGCACTCTGTTGTCCTGAGACTGGAAAACTGGTCTCAAAGGCGGAAGAACCAAGAAAGTGGTCAACGGCATCAGAATGCAGAAGGCAACGAGAAACCACTGCATTAAAGGTCCCTGATGACATCTCTAGAAAAGCTATCATGGCAAATCCAACTAAAGTGGAAATAGTTACTAATCATGGAATGCGGAAGCCAAGATTCGGCAGGGGAGGTGATCCACCTTTAGACCACAGGGCCTCCCAGGTCGTAACCCAGCGAAACCTCTGTGACAGAACTGGAAAAGTGTCTCTAAGAACAGCAAAGTTGATTATTAAAATATGTACCTGGAATGTGAAGACAATGTATCAGGCTGGAAAAATTCATAATACCATTCAAGAAATGACCAGATTCGGAATCGGTATAATGAGCATAAGCGAAATGAGGTGGCCAAATAGTGGTGCTTGTATTGTTGACAACCATATGGTATACTACTCAGGAAATGACGATGGTCAACATATATATGGGGTTGTAATAATCGTGTCTCCCCAATTACGTCAATATGTTACAAATGTTATACCTATTTCTGAAAGATTAATAATAATCCAACTGAATACTAGCCCCGTCAAATTAAATATATTACAAGTGTATGCCCCCACGAGCGATAAACCAGAAGAAGATCTAGAGCAATTCTATGAGTTGTTGATAAAGTCAATTAAACGACTTAAAAAAGAAGATATAACAATCAGTATAGGTGACTTCAATGCGAAAATTGGTAAAGGGAGAAGCGGTGAATTCATAGGTGATTTTGGTCTAGGACAGAGAAATGAAAGGGGAGACAGATTAAAACTGTTTGTAGAAGAAGAAGAATTTACAATACTAAACACATTGTTCAAACTACCACCAAGACGCTTGTACACCTGGGTCTCCCCGCAAGATCAACCAGGAACGTAATACGGAATCAAATTGACTACATAATGGTGAACAAGATATTCCGTAATGGATGCCTACCGGTTAAGGGTTACCCCGGTGCTGACGTATCATCAGATCATGTTCCTGTTGTTGGTAAATTTAGGTTTAGATTCAAGAAGGTTGCAAAAAAGAACAGCAACAAAAAGTGCGATATGAGAATACTAAAAGATAAGAAAACAAAAGAGACAGTCGCACAGATTCTTTCAGAGAAGCTAATTAATATGGAGCAAACATATAATGCCGAAGAATCACTCCAAAATATATGTGAAACCTTTAACAACATCAGAGAAGAACATCTAATAGAAAAGAAAGAGATGAGAAAAAGTTGGATGAACGACAATATACTACAACTTATGGAAGAAGGAAAAAAATCAAAAAACAACAAAATAATGTACAACACGATTCAGAGACAAATAAGAACTGAAATAAGAAAGGCCAAAGAAAATTGGTTAAAATCACAGTGTGAAGAGATAGAGTCGTTAGAGCAAAAACATGATACGTTTAACATGCATAAAAAGGTGAAACAAGCTGCTGGTCTTCAGAAATCCAACACAGCTAGCAAATTGCGAGACCAACACGGGAATATCATCACAGACAGAAATCAAGAAATCTGCATATGGACAAAATACATACAGGAACTTTTTGATGATACTAGATCCGAACAACCTCTATCCTACATATGTGATGACCACTTACCAATCACATCAGGTGAAGTGGAAAGAGCAATATCACAACTAAAAGATGGCAAAGCTCCTGGACCTGACAATGCATATGCTGAACTCATAAAACTATATGACACCGACGGTACTCAACGCCTAACCAAAATATTTAACGACATATATTTAAGCGGAGTAATACCAAAAGCATGGTTGAAGTCGACGTTTGTTGTTTTACCAAAGAAAACAGAGTCCGTATCCTGCAGTGATTTCCGAACCATCAGCTTAATGAGCCATATTTTAAAGCTATTTCTAAAAATTATACATCAAAGGATATATAGACTGTGCGAAGAAAAAATCAGCCGAACACAGTTTGGTTTTCGAAATGCAGTGGGTACAAGAGAGGCTCTATTTAGTATACAAGTGCTATTTCAACGATGTAGAGACGTGAATTGCGATATTTATGCATGTTTCATTGATTACCATAAAGCGTTCGATACAGTAAAGCACGACAAGCTGATGGAGATATTAACCAATATTGGAATAAACACCTGTGATTTAAGGATTATCAGCAATCTGTACTGGAATCAAACATCATCTATCCGGACAGAGGCAGGAGAATCCGACGATTTCAAAATCAAACGGGGGTCCGTCAGGGATGTATACTATCCCCACTGCTGTTTAACATCTACTCTGAGGAAATCTTTCAAGAAGCATTGGATGATGTTGAAGCCGGAATTAGAATTAACGGAGAATGTATCAATAACATAAGATACGCAGACGACACTGTGGTATTCGCTGACAGTTCTGAAGCCCTACAGGAGTTAATGAGCAGAATCGCAGAAGTCAGTCAGAGATAAGGACTTTCACTAAACACTAAGAAAACCAAATGTATGATGGTCTCTAAGAATGAACAGCAATTTGGACGAATCAGTGTGAATGGTCAACAAATAGAAAGAGTAAAAACATACACCTACCTTGGTACGAACGTCAATGAAAATTGGGACCACTCTATAGAAATCAAATGTAGGATAGAGAAAGCAAAATCTACATTTCAAAAAATGGCAAAGTTGTTCAAATGTCATGATTTGTCGATACCCATAAACGTCAGATTACTACGATGTTATATATTTCCTATACTGTTGTACGGAGTTGAGTCGTGGACTCTCACAGACGCCACCTGCAAGAAAATTGAGGCTTTTGAGATGTGGCTTTATCGTCGAATCCTGAAGATATCTTATACCGACCACATTACTAATGAGGGTGTTTTGCTGAGAATGAAAAAAGAAAAAGAGCTGTTAATCAAAATAAAAACAGCCAAAATCAAATACCTCGGTCACATCATGAGGAACAGTGAGAGATATGGACTGCTGCAACTGGTCTTGCAGGGAAAAGTAGAGGGAAAGCGAGGACCAGGAAGGCGAAGGATTTCCTGGCTGAGAAATCTACGAACGTGGTTCAACACAACCACTACAAATCTTTTCAGAGCAGCAGTGTGCAAAGTGCAGATTGCCATGATGGTCGCCAACATCCGAAACGGATAGGCACTACAAGAAGAAGAAGACCTTGATTCTTCAAGAATATCGATGTAATAGTAATAATATTGTTGCTAAACAGATAAGTGTCATTGTATACCGGGTGTAACGATGATATTGTCTTTTTTCCTCAAAGTTTGGAACACCCTGTGGAATATTCTAGCGTATTTAAAATATTTAAATTAAAACTCAACTGTAACCTTAGGCCATCTGAACATTTTGCTTTTTGATTCATTCGCTTATGTTGTATAATAAAAAATTTAGGTACTTTAACAACTAGACATGTTCTTCATCAATACAGGGTGTTTCTAAATGAGTGCGACAAACATTAAGGGTTAATTCTGCATGATAAAATAATGACAGTTTGCTTTATACACATATGTCCGCAAATGCTTCGTTTCCGAGATAAGGGATGTTGAATTTTTTCTTACAAACTGACGATTTATTTATGGCTCTAAAACCGGTTGAGATATGCAAATGAAATTTGGTAGGTTTTAAGAGGTAGTTCTTGCGCATTTTTTGGTATACAATTAAGAATTTTATATTCACCATTATTTGCGTGCATACGAGTAATATTACCGGGTAATATGACCCGTCTGCACGCCAATAGTGAATATAAAATTCTTAATTGTACGTCAAAAAATGCGCAATGACTACCTCTTAAAACCTACCAAATTTCATTTGCATATCTCAACCGTTTTTAGAGCAATAAATAAATCGTCAGCTTGTAAGAAAAAATTCAACATCCCTTATCTCGGAAACGAAGCATTTTCGGAAACATGTTTATAAAGTAAACGGTCATTATTTTTTCATGTAAAATTACCCCTTAAAGTTTGTTGGATTTATTTAGAAACACCCTGTATTGATGAAGAACGTTGCTGGTTGTTAAAGTACCTTACTTTTTTATTATCCAACATAAGCGAATGAATCAAAAAGCAAAATGTTTAGATGGCCTAAGGTTACAGTTGAGTTCTAATTTCAATATTTTATATACGCTAGAATATTCCACAGGGTGTTCCAAACATGGAGGAAAAACACATTATAATTTTTACACCCGGTATACAACGACACTTATCTGTTTAGCAACAATATTACTACATCTATATTCTTGAAGAATAAAGCTATAACATATTAAAAAAATCACTAAAATCGAACAACAGGTTTAGGAAATATGAGACATTAAAAATGTCCCATTTTTAAGGTGATGCGATAATTTTGACGCTTAGTGGAATTATATACGGCCCAAATATTTAGAAATTTATGATTTAAAAACTGTTATCTAGCATATTTTCATTAACTATTATATTTTTAATAGAAATAAATTTTGAAAAAATTTGAACAAAATTGAAAAAAAAATAAATATGAATTAACAACACTTATTTTAAGTTTCGATTCCCACCTTAGAAATCGTTCTCATAAAAAAAATAAAACAACTATTAGATGTTTTATTTCGAAATAGAAATGAAATACATAGTATGGTTTTAGTTATAATAATGACAACATTTTTCTTCATTCCAGGCTTCACGCATTTGTTTTCTACAAGGGTAAATTTTTTCGATGCGTGTCCTTAGGGCTCTATTAGTCTAGGTAACTGGTGGCGCAACTAGTGGCGCAACTAGTGGGCCCACCACATTGTGAGCACGGGCAACTGGTGGCCGAGAATAGCCACCAGCAAAAATAATAAAATGAATTGGAATTGGAAAAATAATCAAATGCAATTGGAAACTTGTTTATCAATTTTACGAAAAAAAGTTATTTTTCATAAAATGCTCTTAATAGTATAAAATATAAGATGCAACCATCAGATTCAAATTTTTTGAATTTTATACGAGGTATGTCAAAAAAGATGAATTTCGCTCAACAGTAAAGTATCCTTATATTAAACAATATCGAGAAATGTTTTATAAAAAGTTGTTCGGAATTAAAAGCTATGTTTGAATATGCAATTACATTCTTCTAATTGAAATATTGTGAACTGTAAAGGTACTTTACTCTTGGACGAAATTCATATTTTTTAACATACCTCTTATAGAATTGATAAAAGTATATATATTATGATTGCATCTTAGATTTTAGACCATATAAAGCTTTTTGTAAAAAATAACTTTTTTCGTAAAATTAATAATAAAATACTTACAGATATTTGTAATAAAATGATGTTGGGTATCCGTAATTAAAAAAAAATTGCATTTTTTTTTCAATTAGAATGATGTAATAAAATTAATGCGCCCCAAAACATAGTTTTTTTAATTCTTAACAACTTTTCATAATAACAATTTTCGATGTTGTGAAATCTAATGGTACTTTACATACAATTTTTTTGACATGCCTCGTATAACATAGACTATGCAGAGCATTTTATAAAGAATATTTTTTTTTCGTAAAATTGATAAGAAAAAAGTTTCCCATATGGTTCCAAGTTACGCAGACATACTGTACTTATATATAAAAGCTCAATTTTTTTTTAAAATTTTCCAATTAACGTCACATTCGGATTCAGCATAATCAAAAACAAAATAGAAACATTTTTGATCAAGGTAAAGTGATGAATTCACCGATATTTCTAAAATATAAAAAGAGCTTTTATTGTTTAAACAATGAATAAATAATTAACGGCTAAATCTGCAAGAAGAACTTTTTATTATAGCATATTTATAAATCAACAAAAAAGGTTTTAGAAAAATATACGCTTGTTAATAGAAAATATAGAAGTTAATAGAAAAGAAATACGAAGCACTCGATTACAATACAAATGAACTAGTGGTGGCCGACACCAGTTGCTTAGTCTAATAGGATCCATATAACATAATGCCCCGGCTTGGTGGCGCCACCAGACCCGGTTACCCGGCTGGTAGACTGGTTCGGCCACCAGATCGACAACAATTTCTGGTGGCGCAACCAGTTGCCGTAGTCTAATAGGTCTCATTTACTTAAATGCCCCGTGACGTTATGAGTCACTGGTGGAGCAACTTGGTGGCGTCACCAGTTGCCTAATATAATAACGGCCTTAATTTCTACTATTTGGTTTCTAGTTTCAGCTAGAATATTCCGGCCAAGAGAATGGATCCCCGGAATACTTTATGCCAAGAGTTAGTACTAAGGCACGTTATCTGGAGTTTCAAGAGATTTTTGGCACTAAATTGTAGCAAACAGATTACTCGGAGGTTTTTGGAATCGCTGAACACGAACAGGTCATCAAATCCGATCCGTGGAGCAGCTGGTTCCCAAGCTCACTGCTGAGGCACGTCACCTTATGGAGTTTCAAAGGTTTTTGGCACTAAACTAATGCAAACAGACTACTCTAGGGTTCTTGGGGTTGCTGAACATAAATATGACATCAGAACCTACTCTCGGAGTACCTAGTGTCTAGGCATTACTATACACGTCTTCCTCTGAAATCTCGAGTCTTTCTGACACTAAATTGATGCAAACAGAGTAACAAGTGCTATAAAAAATAACAAAAACCCCCCAATAATCTGGTTACATCGATTTAGTGCCGAACGCCCTCAAAACTTTAGAAGATGACGTATCTTAACTGTAATTTTTAGCACCGGTTGTTCTGAGGGTCGGTTCTGATGGAGTGTTCTTGATCAACGATGCCAAAAACTCTCAAAACCAGTTTGTCTGGTTTTTGAAGGTAGTGGTGCAGTTTTTTTAGGTTTTTATAGTATTGCTGCATTGCTTAGAGCAAGACGAAATGCAAAGCTTCCAAATGTACTGCTGCATGCACAAATATGCAAGCCGATAAAAAGAGAAAGAAGACGAAAGGGAAACTTGGCATAATTAATTAACAACAACAACAACTAACAAGAAATTCCTTGGTCCAGTCTACATAAATGTTATGTAAAATTATATAAAATTTTTTATTTTATTGGGATTTACTTCCTTCCTGTAAAAATTGGTCATATTCATAGGCGACTATGTCGTTGAAGATACGTTCTTAAAATAATATAAATTTGTTTTGGACCATGAAACATTCGTGACCACAGTATTGTTTTGGTGCAACGTTCTTTAGAGGATGTTTACAATATCAAGAAACCGCAAAAGTAACACGAAAAATGCGTTTTATATTTGTGTTTGCTGGTAACAATTGATAAAAGTATACATATTTACATTATAGTTTAGTTAAAATGCAATTCATTGTCTCTCTCTCGTATTTCAGTCTTGACCCCCTGGATGAATTGCAGTGGTCGTCTTGATGCGATTTATGTATAGCTCCAAAGATTTATGTCAACGGTCTTTTAATTATGGTCCAAAATATTTTAATTTGTGTAGTTATAATTTGTAGGAGACCCTCTTACTGATTTTTGACTGATTTTTGACCGCCTGGGGCAGTTTGGTGGATTGGTGTTGGTGGTGGGAGGATTGGGTTTTGGTGGATTGGGATCGATGGTTACTGCTGATGAACTGTAACCACCGATCCCAAGCCTGGATAGAGGAGGAGGGATTTTTCAGACCAGATTTACAGCTGTGCTCACAGAATTAAGGATGTGTCTTGAATAAATAGGACGGATCCGCCGAAGATGACCAATGCAAGTAACCGGACAACGCATTAATAAAAAAAAGGATGGATAACCACTAAGAACGTCAAATTGGTGTACACACGGGAACAGAAACTCACTATGGAACTAATAATAATAGTATCGTATGGCATTTTTGCCGGGGAGATCCTTTCGGACAGTTCCGGCGCCATTTACATCTTTAACCCTGTTTCAAGTAACTAGTGCCGATGTGCACTAGCCCAGGGGGACCGAGGGCTTAACGTGCTTTCCGAGGCACGGTGAGACGGCTCGTGTCATTATTGGAAATGAAAATGGTTTGTCTTTGGCAGGGCTCGAACCCACGTGTACTGGCGTATGAGGCCAGCGAATATGCCGTTACTCCACGGCCGCTCACGGAACTGACTGATGCACATGTGTGCTTTCCAAGCAACAAGAAAAAAGGAAAAGGTCAAATCATGTTAGATACGCCTAATTCTTGGATTTTTTCCGTTGTTGATTTATCAGTTTAGGCTCTCATATCCTCCCACTATTAACTCGGCGTAGGGAGCATTCTTTTGTACAGTATGTTGGACAGTACTTTATATGCTATGTTGAGTAGAGTGAGGCCATTATAATTGACACACACCATCTTGTCTCCCTTTTTGTGGACGGTTTTCATAATCTTCCAGAGTTAATCTAGTTCTGCGCTGCTGGAGTCTCTTATATGCTTTAAAACCTTTTGCTTCTTTTCTTCTGGCTTTGTTAGATTTTGAAACGCCTTTAGCCGATTTCTTGAATTTTTGAAAACTTTTCGATTAAAATTTGCACGAAACTATCTCTAGATGTTTTAGGATCTAACATCTCAGTACTAAATTTGGTAGATTTTATGCCATGGCGTTTTTAGCATTAGATATATAGGTATGCTCTCAAACTACAAGAACTGGATGAGAGTGGAGCAAGATAGACACGGTTGGAAACACGAGGAATAAGTCTATGTTCAGCAGTGGATTTTTAAGTATGGATGATGATATGATGATGCATGCTCTCAGTTATGCTGATACAAGGTAGTGGTCAGAGTCTATATTAGTACCTCCACATGCTCTTACTTTCAATAGATTGCATGGTCCATTTTGTTTTTTGTCGGGAAGTCTGGTGATTCTTATTCTTACCACCTTTTATAATATATCAAGAAAAAAATAATTATTAAACAAATTATACAAAGAAACATAATAGAGGTTCCAAGACAGAAACTTTTAGTTTTTCAGCTGTTAATTGATTCTTTGTGGTACTATTAATAGTTTTATTTAGTACTAAACATGTTTAACGACTAGCGATAGCTTAACAAAATATGCCTATTAATACAGCAAAATACACGATGATTATAATAAGTATGCATAATTGGTTGATCTGGGTCAAAAATTATCAGAGAAATTACAATACTATTATACCGACCATGCAAATATATAGTTATAAACAAATATTGTAAAGATATATTAAGCGTAACATTTGGCAGTAAAAGTATTGCATAATTTTTTAAAATAAGTAACAATGATGTGATAGAAAAGTCTAGTCAATTATCAGATAGATGTAATAGCAAATCCCCACCGGACTCTAAAAATTCCATAAAACTCATAAACGAAAATAGTTTTCTTTTATAAGAAAAGAAGTTTATATTATGGGCCTCTTTCTGTTGAACACACTGAAAATACACGAGACTGTAATAGAAGGATACGAAGAAGTTATTTCATTGATTAAATAATGTTGAAAGAATTCACTATTAGCAATTCATTATTTAATCTTCTCTTGTCCACTGCTGGACATGGATCTCCTTGTGCCTATTGAATCCAATTCCTATGCTATGACAACGTTTTGGATCATCAGTCCAACGTGTTGGTGGACTACCTTTGCTTCAGTAGGCATTATATCTTGGTCTCCATTCCAGTATCCGCTTTGTCCATCTGTTATCTGTCATTCCGGCCACATGACCTGCCCAATTCCACTTCAGTGTTGCTGTTCTCTCTACTGCATCAGCCACTCCTGATCTTTGTCGTAGCTGGCGATTGGGGATTTTGTCTCATAGTGAAACGTCTAACATAGAACGCTCCATCGCCCGTTGAGACACACGGATCATATCATGTGCACCGTTCTCCTTGTCATGGTCAACGTTTCCGCTCCTTAAGTCAACACTGGCAAAACACACTGATTAAAGGTTTTTCTAAGGCATATTGGTATGTCAGACGGTATATGTTTCACCTTGCTAAAGGCTGTCCAAGTCAGTCTTATACGACGGAGAAGCTCAACGGTTTGGTTATCTTTTCCTATGCAAATTTTTTAACCTAGATATACAGGATGTTTCATTGGGAAAGTAACATACGTTAACTGTAGAAAGAGGACACTTATTCGAACTTAAAAATACCATACTTAATGGGTCTTACTCCATTAATAACAAAGATACTGGGTGTTTTATCTATTTTGCCATTTTCTTAATTGGTTCGTAACTTTATAACCACAGTGTATATTTATTTTATATTTGGCACGCAAATATCATTTCAGGTGTACAATAAACTAATTTATTTACAATTGTGAAAAATCCAGGACCGGATTAAAAAATATTGGAAAAATATTCCGACCCAAAAACAACACCCTGTACATTAATTTTTTTTAAAATGGATTCTTCAGTTGAAAATAGGATGAAAAACTAAATTTAGTGGTATACTTTGAATTTTCGGCAAAATGATTTTTCTGGTAAAATTTTGAATTTGAATTATGAAATTATGTGAATTGCGAGAGCTCTAAGAAAAAAATTGAAATACAGCTTACAACTTGTCAACCGCACTGTATATTTATTTTATATGTAATATAAATACGTGTAATATAATACGTGAATATTCTTTTAGGTGTCCAACCAATTAATTTATTTACAATTATAAAAAATCCAGGTCCGGATTAAAAAATATTGTATAAATATTCCGACGCAAAAAACACCCTGTTTAATATTTTTTTTTAAAATAGATTTTTAACTTGAAAAGAGGATGAAACAGTAAATTTATTGGTATACTTTGAATCTTCGGCAAAATAATTTTTCTGGTGAAATTTTGAATTTGAATTCTGAAATTATGTGAATTGCGAAGCTCAAAGTAAAAAACATAAAATATGACTTAATTTTAATTAATACCATTATTTAATCTAAATTGGTAAAATATTAACATTTTGACACATACCTAACAACAATTTTTGATGGTGGTAATTTTGAATACGTATCTACTTTAGTTTTGAATAGTTATTATGCTGCAAATTTTCGCTGTTTTGTTATAATTTTTAGATACTTTGTTGATTAAAGTGATGTATTCTTTATTCTTTATTATTTATTCATTATTTAAAGATGAATATTCATTATAAACTATTTGTTACACATAATAAAAAAAAACACTGAAATGTTAACATTTTACCAGTTTAGATTAAATAATGGTATTAATTAAAATTAAATGGCATATTAATTTCTTTATTTAGAGCTCTCGCTATTCACATAATTTCAGAATTCAAATTTAAAATTTGACCAGAAAACTTATTTTGCCGAAAATTCAAAGTACACCACTAAATTTAGTTTTTCGTCCTCTTTTCAAATGAAAAATCCATTTAAAAAAAATTAATATATAGGGTACCTATATAATATATTTTTTAATTCGGACCTGCATTTTTTATAATTGTAAATAAATTAATTGATTGGACACCTAAAAGACTATTCGCGTGTTAAATATAAAATAAATATACTGTGCGGTTAACAAGTTGTAAGTTGTATTTAAATTTTTTTCTACTTAGAGCTCTCGCAATTCACATAATTTCAGAATTCAAACTCAAAATTTGACCAGAAAAATCATTTTGCCGAAAATTCAAAGTATACCACTAAATTTTGTTTTTCATCCTCTTTTCAACTGAAAAATTCATTTAAAAAAGATTTAATATACAGGGTGTTGTTTTTGAGTCGGAATATTTTTCCAATATTTTTTAATCCAGACCTGGATTTTTTACAATTGTAAATACATTAATTTATTGTACACCTTAAAGGATATTTGCGTGCCAAATATAAAATAAATATACATTGTGGTTAAAAAGTTATGAACCAAATAAGAAAATGGCAAAATAGATAAAACACCCAGTATCTTTGTAATTAGTGAAGTAAGACCCATTAAGTATGGTATTTTTGAGACCGTCTAAGTGTCCTCTTTCTACAGTTAACGTATGTTACTTTCCCAATGAAACACCCTGTATACAGGGTGTCCCAGACTAATTTACCCACGCTATATTATCTCTTAAACGAATATTGATTTTCTAATGGGAAAAAAGGTGATATATTCTACTTGTAATACACTTTAATATGGCGTACAAAAAAATCATCCCCTAAATAATCATCCCTTAGTTACAACCCCTAACTTTAATTTTTTTAATAGCACCCTGTATATTTTTTTACAGTTTTGGATGTGGTCTTTTATCGTCTGTTCAACACATTTTTTTAAAATAAAATCAGTTCGTAAATAACCTAGAAACTACCAGTTTATTTTTGTTAAATTTTGTGTACCAGACTAATTTTTCCAGGCTATATTTCTTAAACGATTAGAGATTTTCGAATGGCACAAAAACTGATCTATTCCATTTGTAATACACTTTCATATGGCGTAGAAAAAATTCATCCCCTAAATATTCATCCCTAACTTACAGGGTGCTATTAAAAAAAAATAAAGTTAGGGGTTGTAACTAAGGGATGAATATTTAGGGGATATTTCTTTCTACGCCATATTAAAGTGTATTACAAATGTAATAGATCAGTTTTTGTCCCATTCGAAAATCTCTATTCGTTTATGAAATATAGCCTTGAAAAATTAGTCTGGGACACATAATTAACAAAACTAAACTGATATTTTCTTGGTTATTTACGAACCGATTTTATTTTCAAAAAATGTGTTGAATATACGATAGAAAACCACATCCAAAACTATAAAAAAATATATGGGGTGCTATTAAAAAAATTAAAGTTAGGGGTTGTAACTAAGGGATGATTATTTAGGGGATGATTTTTTTGTACGCCATATTAAAGTGTATTACAAGTAGAATATATCAGCTTTTGTCCCATTCGAAAAGCTCTATTCGTTTAAGAGATATAGCGTGGGTAAATTAGTCTGGGACACCCTGTATAGGCCATTATCTTGTCTATGGATCTTGTTCCTACATGCATATATCTTCGCTGACTACAATTTGTCATCATCTGGTTTTTAGATATATTTATTTTCAACCCACCTTCTAGCGAGGAAAGGTAGAGCTGATTTAAAAGTTCTTTGGCCTCATCTATTCTATCAGCTATTAGTAGATACAATATCTGTCATCTGAAAATCTCAAATGGCTAAGTTTTTCTCCGTTTATGATTATATTAATTAGAAGTCATTTATTATATTATTAGACTATATTAGAATAATACACTACTAATTTTCGATTTTCAACAACAAAAGCAAGGTTAAGTATTAAAATTTTATCAGTTCAAGGAAAATATTCAAAAATGAATATTTTATTAACGATACCATACCATACCATTCTATTATATCAGGGGTCACCAATTAGTTTCCCTGGGGGGTCCATTTCGAAAACCTATGACACTTCCGGGGTCCGGCTTTAATGCTGCCTGTCGGGCGAAACTTTTGGGCAGAAATTGTTTAACAATTTTGTTTTAACAAATTCAAAACATCAACTTTTGCTTATGGAACAATCATTCCACTCTGCTACTCTGCCACTTATTTGGAAAGAAGCACGGGTGAAACCAATCTTTAAGAAAGGAGATAAACTCGACCCCAAAAATTATAGGCCTGTTAGTCTCACTCCCGTTATATCCAAAGTTATGGAATCAATTATTGTGGATAATTTACACATATTTTTGAACCAGCATCAAATAATCCCGAACGAACAACTTGGCTTTACCAGTGGAAGATCGGTTGTTACCAATTTGTTATGTTGCCTAAATGACTGGACTGCCGAAGTAGATATGGGACAGGATATTGATATTATCTACTTAGATTTTAGCAAGGCTTTCGATAAAGTTCCAAGGTAAAGGCTTTTGAAAAAATTAAACAGGATTGGAATTCGCGGGCAACTGTTAAACTGGATTTCAGCCTTCTTAAGTGAAAGAAAATTTTCAGTAAGAATACAGTCTTCAAGTAACCCCCTATATGACGTGATAAGTGGAGTCCCCCAAGGATCTGTTTTAGGGCCACTACTGTTTAATATATTTACATCGGAGCTAAAATGCATCATTTCATCAAAGTTTTCGGTTTATGCGGATGACACAAAGCTGTACAACAATCCTAAAATAAACTCTCAGTGTTTGCAAAAAGACTTGGACAGCATTTCTCGATGGTGTACTGACTGGTTGCTACCGCTTAATATAGAAAAATGTGTCGTTCTTCATCTCGGCAAGAATTACCCTCGGTTAAATTATTTTATTAACGGCACCGTTTTAAAAAAGACCGATTGTCACTCTGATCTCGGCGTGTTAATAGACTCACAATTGTCCTGGACTCCTCAAACGTTGCAACAGTGTAATAAAGCCAATCGCATGGTATACCTTATTGGTAAAGTTTTTTCGTCCTGTGACAGTCGAACCTTAGCAAAATTGTATAAAACTTATGTGAGACCTATATTAGAATTTGCTAATTCAGTGTGGTGCCCGGTTCTTCAGCGTGATGTAAATATGCTGGAAAATGTACAGCGACGAGTAACACGGATCCCGTATTCATTGGTGCGTCCCTCATATGAAGATCGTTTAAGGATCATGGATTTAGTTCCATTATCCGCCCGCAGACTTAGAGGCAACTTAATTACAACATTCAATTCATTTCATTACGAAACTTCTTCACTCAGAAATTTCTTTACAATAAATACAGATGAGCGGTTAAAAGGCCATCCCAGAAAGCTAAGAAGAGAACTCTGCAGAACCAACATCAGGTTAAACTTTTTTCCACCTACCTCTACCGAAAGTATACTTTTCCGGACCTGATTGTAGGGAGCAAAGTTGTACTTTTCCTCCCTAGGGAGGAAAATATTTTTCCTCCCTAGGGAGGAAAAGTAAAAGTGACGTCATGGTATTTCATTCATGAAATATAACTTATTGACGCCCTGTACAATATCTATTTTTTATTACGTAAGTATCTATACATTTTAACGTTTATTTAAAAACACTCTGTATTTTGCAGAATGGTAAAAAACAGTAAATTTTTATTCTGATTTAACAATGTTTACATTAATAATTTGACTTATATTTGACAGTTGACAGTTATATTGTACCTACTTGTTTGTTTTAGTTCTAATAAATTTTGTTGGTTAGTTACATAAATAAATTAAGTAAAAATGCAAAAAATGACTTGTTATTTGAGGAAGGTGGAAAAACCATATGTATAACATGGGAGTAAAGTGCCTTTTCCTCCCTTGAATGATTACTGCCCTCCGCTACGCGTCGGGCAGTAAACTTCATTCTCGGGAGGAAAACTAGCACTTTCCTCCCTTGTTATACAAATAGCTATTATCAAATAGGGTTGTTTATGCTTGGAATTCATTACCGGCTTATGTCGCTATGGCTCCTAGTACAAATAGTTTTAAGAATAGACTCGATAATAATTGATTGTATTTTTAATTTAATTATATGTAAGTCAGCATAAGTGTAAAACAGCTAAGTACCAAAATTTGTTTAGCTTTTAGAGTATAATAGGATTCTAATCCTCTATTCTTATTGAATGTTAATAATAATAATAATAATAATAAACTTTTTTGCCCCCGAAAATATGTTTTTAGCATTTTTGGGTCATCTTAAACAAAAAAGATCTTCGTCGTTTAAAAGATCAAAAAAGATCTTCGAAAGGTCGTTTTATCGAAACTTGAGTTTTCAGGCATCGAAAATACATATTTTCGCATTTTTCAGATTTTAAATCGCTTATAACTTGAAAACTATCAACTTTTCAGAAATATGACAAGAGACCTTTTTTGTTTAGAATCAACCAAGAAACCTAAAATGCATTTTTCGGGCCAAAAGGTAATTTTGAATTTGTTTAAAAAAATTATTTCGCCCGGCACCCTTCTGATTTGTTTAAAGGGGACATTTTTGAACAGGAATCCGCAAAGAAATCGAGTCAGAAACATTTTTCATACGAAAGTGGCCTCACACATGGATGGACTAATATGGAAAGGAAAACTAATAATATCTCACGTTTTTTTGGTCACTGTAGACTTAAAGCTTTCCTGGTACAGTAAATAAAATATAAATTCATGGTGTATTATTGTGTTGATGTTATTATCAGTATATTGTAACATACCAGTATTGTAAATTGTTACTGAGAATATTTTAAAAGTTAGGAGTTTATATTTTGAATGCTAATGAAGTTTTTAGACATCTTCAGTTTTGTAGAAAGACAACTGAGGAATTTAAAATAAATAATTATAGTAAAAATGGTAATTAACATGTTATCCTTTCTACATTATTTTCAATGTTTGTTGCTAACTTATTCAATCTGAAAATTATTTTAATTAAATGCACAGCTGAAAAGTACTCCCACTTAACATGAAGTAGGTAGAAAATGATATAAAAAGAAAAACGCACATGACAATTTTATATTACAGTTTACTTAAATTCAAAATTAATGATCATAGTAAGTATAACAATAAGGGAAAAACTCTTTACAAAATTAAGGGGAAAGGCGCAAAATGTTGCCTGTAAAAATGTTCAATGTGTTTTAAATGTATTCATTTTTTTTTTCGAATCCTGAGAAAACTATTAAGTATTTTTTAAAAATTTAAACGCAGAATGAAAGATTACTTTATTACCGAGGGCCGAAAGTCCCCGAAAACTTATATAATGTTTATTTTAGTAAGTTACAGCGGTGAAAATAAAAGAGAAAATTTAGTGTGATTTTTAATTGCAAATATTTCATTCAAAGGAAACTTTTTACTTATTGTAAGGGACTTTCGGTCCTAGGTAATAACGTAATCTTTCATTCTGCGTTTAAATTAAACAATAGGTACTTATTAGTTTTCTCAAGGATTCGAAAAAAATGAATACATTTAAAACACATTGAAAATTTTGACAGGCGACATTTTGCGCATTTCCTCTTAAATTATCACAGAGAAAAATGACATTTTTGTTATGTATAACCTGTCTGAAGTTTGGAGTGAGTTTAGTGCAACTGATTCTCATTAGGGAGTTGAGATATTTATCTGTAAGCTGAGATCTGTACCAATTTTTAATAAAGTTTATTCTTGATAAAGCGGCTTCGCACACATAAGTTGAGCCAAACATAGTAGGTACACAATTTCATGGCCAAACATTTTCAAAATTGCCAAACACAAGGTATATTCTGAATTTCATGGCGGTCCGCACAAAACTAGCCCACGGTCCGGATGCGGACCGCGGTCCGCCAATTGGTGTATTATATGACCATACTTTCTATAGAAACAGACCCAGTATGAATATATTGTTTATCTCTTAGCCCTAAAGCCGGTTTAGTATTCTCCCGGAATGCTTTTAGCCTAATGGAACAATCTACTAGTAAAGCATATCTGAGAGGATTGTTATGCTGTCAATTAGGAATCACCATAACTCTCTTTGCCTTTATTCCTAGGCGGGGTCGGCTTCCCTAATTGAATTTCTCCATAAGTTTCTCTCTTGGATTTTACCAATATCGATCTCCAAGTGCCTCCTCTAGGTCTTCTGGAGGGAGACGTTTCTTCATATTAGGTGATTAACGTCTCTACATTGAACATGAGCAAACCATTTAACCCTACGCTCTCTCATTTTGGCATTAATTTGTTAACCTCAATGTGCGCATTTTTAATTTTTTGCTTTTTTTTTCACTCACCCTTATTCATACAAGCATTTTCATTTCCTTCACATGAATTCGTTATTCGTCTTTTTTTGACTGCCGAATATTCACATTGAGTTCCGTACATCATAACTGGTATTATGGCTGTTTTATAGAATTTTTTCACTAGACACTACACCATGTCGACAACGTTTGCCAAACTTGTAAGGAAACTAATGCTGCCACGAAACATACATGAAGAAATTTAGGAATTTCTTAATTTTAGTCCAAATTTAATAATCTCGTTAATCGTTGGTAAACACGACTTTAGATATCATTTTGGTTTATTTCCTAAGACTTTTAAGCCATGGGGTTCTTCTTTTGCCTTGTTTCCATTTATCCTTGACTATTTCTTGTATTATTAGTTTAATAATGTTGTATTTTTATTGTTTTGTAATTCAATGTTTTGTATTTTGTTTTGTATGTTGATTTCTGAACCGGAAATCGACACGTCAGAATAAACTAATTTTAAAATAAAATTGTGGTTTACTTCCAATAAAAATAGTAAATTTGATGTGGTGGTAAAAACCACAAGAAAATATGTAGCTTCAGAACAATATTAACGGTAAGAATATTAAAAATCATTAATACATACAGAGTTAATTCTAAGTTATCTTGAAATCTAATGGACGGAGCATATTAGCCCAGAAGTATTGAGAAGAGGACATATTGAAAAACAACTTTTGAATATTTCAAAATAAAGAGAATCATATCATATCTGGTCTGCAAATTTAAAGGTTCATGGTAGAAGTAGAAATGATCTGAAAGAAACAACATCCGTGATTGCACAATATCTTAGGAGAGTATGTAAATTTCAACACCTTCGAAGTATTTCTCCAGGCTGATAATCAGGGCGGAGGTAAATTCCTCACCAACCATTAAAAGCATATAATCCGACAGGTATTTTCCTCACCAAATTTAAGGGTTCCTATTAATCCGGCAGGTATTTTCCTTACCAACTCACTCAGGTAATAAAATAAAAATATATATTTAATTTAAGAATGTCTATTATGAAAGCATCCGAAATCCGAATACAAGACATTAATTTCCTTACATTATAATAATAGTTTATAATGTAGATAATATGCAAGACATATAAATTATTATTTAATATTTACTATATTAAGACAGACACTTTACAAAATCCATTCTAGTCATTTGATTAGACTGATATCTCATTAATACATTTTCTACATTTTTCAATTTCAGTTTAACTTGTTTATTCTTTGATAGGTTTTGCAATATGCAAACTTTAAATTTTAACATACGTATCTACCTGAAATTCTTTAATTTTTTCAAAGAAAATATATATGGATGGATGCGTATTACAAAACGATAAATTAAAATGCGAATGAAAAGATTCGCAAGCATTCAGCATTCTCAATACGAATAACAGAAGAATTTGCCTCTGTCCAGAAATATAGGGAAAATATGGAATTTTCGTCTAAACTTTCTAAACGGACTTTCGCTTCAACTAAATAATCAACATAGCTATCTTAAATTTCATTTTCTAGTTTGAATGGCATTAAATCAAACACAAAACAATCTGATACGTCTTCTGGTTTTATATGTAAGGCCAAAAGTATGTTTGAGCCACTTGCCTCCTTCAGAATGATTTTTTATTCTGATATTAAATCAAGAGACCAAGACATTTCTATACTAAGCTTGGTGTAAGTGAAATTTACAACCATGTATTTCAGTGTTCGGACACATTTCAATGATTGCATTATGTATAGCCTTTTCAAAATCTTCAAAAATTTTACTAGCATTAAACTCAATTTTGAGAGCTTTAAAAATTTCTGATTTTAAACTTCGGATGACCAAGCGGGGGAAATTTTACCCCAGCGTATGCTTTTCTTTAATAAATTCAAAAGTATTTTAAATTTTTAACTCATTATTTTTTTATTTGACTTTAATATCATTCTAGATATCCTCATATTTTGAAATAAAAAAAATCTCTACATTTTACGAATAAAAAATATATTATGAAGTTGATGTTAATAAAATACCGTCCATTATGTGTAATTCCAAGTAGTTTTACGGTAATGATGTCGACTTTGCAAAGTATCAAGACACTTACTCAACATACACACTACACATGACACTAATACTCATGTTGTGACTGGCTGAATGACATAAAGTCCATGCCATAAAAAAAATAACAAAAAAAATAAAAAAAAAAACTAAATTTTTTTGTTAATTGTCACTTTTGACATTTTTGACCTGGGGTCATTTCCCCCCCCCCCCTTGGTCATCCGTGTAACAAAAAAAGGTTGGTCATCGGAAGGTTAACAAATAAAAAATATTGTTGTAAATTTCTGTTTTTTTGTTTTGCTGTAAACAGTATAATACAGAAATATTAATTAGCCCATGAATAGTGGATAATTGCAAATAATATTTGGTACAGTAAGAAAATGTGCCATCCATATAATAAAATTCAATGTGGCTAAAAGTCTTATATTTGTTTCACAACTAAATACAATTATCCTACTTTTGACAAAGTTTATAAAGGGAAAATTTTCCCTCTTGGTTGGTTTTGAGTACACCTCTTCACAAATAATTCTTGAACCTCATCAACATTGGAAGGAAGTCGACCAGGAATAATTTTTCGTCGATAATTATATATTTTTTCTTATGTAACTGACAACAATCGTAGTAATTGTTTCAGACAACAAATTAGCTGCAAGCGCTTGGCGTATAATTTTTGCTGGTTTTTCAATAATATTCTCTTCAGAAATAATTTTTCGATCTAACTTCTGACATTCTGGTTCATGATTATATTATGTTGTAGGCTACCTCTAGATATTGTAAAAGTTCCACCAATAGTAAAAAATTTCGCACTACAAGTTGTTTTATCCTCCAGAACACTTATTTACATTTTAAAACTTTCCCTTTATAAAAAATAAAATTTTCAAATACCAATACCGCGATCACTTTCTATTAAACATGCCATTTTTGTCAAAATTCCAATTGTGACTAAAAATAAAATACTATAATTAATTAATTAATTATTATAGGTACCTACTGTAATTTAATAGTAGATAAATAATTCAATTGAATGAATTTTAATAAAATCTACCTGAAATAACTAAAATAACCATTTCGGTCTTGGTGAGGAAAATACCTGTGGGATTATGACATACCCTTCTAAACGCAGGCAAAAGATTATTTTGGTGAGGAAATTACACCCGTCGGATAATCATCATCCTCAGCTGTCAACCTTTTGCATTCACTGTTGTACAAGGTCTTCTCCATTCCCGTCCACTGTTTTCTATTCTGTGCTTTCTCTGCATTCAATTTTCTGATATTTTTGAATAAGTAGTCTAGTCGTAAGTCGTCTTGTCTATCTATCTTGTTATTGGTCTACATCGGTGTCTCTTATTTTCTCCAAGTCTATATTCTTTGAGTCTTTTGGTCCACTATTATCATGTAAAGGTGCAGTATGGCCGGCCCATTTCCATTTGGCTTTTTCAATATTTTCTATGACATCTATTGTTTTAGTCCTTTCTCTTACTATCCTCTTTGGTATCATGTCTCTTCTTATTATCCGCAGGGTTGCTATTTCCATTTATCTTTGGGTTACTCTTGATTTACTTGCAGATGACAAGGCTACCTATTTTATGTATTACTTAATCAATGATAAAGAAGATGGACCGTTGACTTTAACATACCGGAAGTATAATACACTAGAAAAGGATACAATTTTAAATATATTTTATTAAAATCTAAATTACTATTTTTTTTACTTCCTTAACATTTAGTGTGTTGTGTTTACTTTTTTTTTATTCATTTGAATACAATTATTTGTTTTAAACATCCAAACAATTATTGTTAGTTGCTAAACAGACTTTTATCGAATATATGACAAAAAATGAGAAAATATTAGCATACGTGTTTATCGTATATTAGCGTCTATTAATTTTAATAAAAAAATCAACTCAGGTCGGTTTCTATTTCTTTTCCGGGGAATCAGTGGTGGATATGACTTCACAAAAACAAAAATAAGGCCTGTAATGTTTCCGATAGAAATAACTGTTTTAACTTTTAATTATTATATTAGGTGTTGTGATTTTCAATTCGGAAGTTTTTTTAATCCTCGTTTTCTGCAAAAAAGCTTTCGTTGGTAAGATTTCCGTTGTTTTGTATTTTAAGGGTTCAAATAACAACATGACCTATACATCTAATCCTAGCGCTTGTCAGTTCCTGCAAACCGATAAGATAACACGACATTAACAAACGACACTCACCCAAACCACAAAGAAAGTGTCTCGTAATCCAAGGCATTGGAAATTAAAAAAAAAATCACTCGGCCACGGCCAAACTGTTTTCCCATATTTAACTGACCCGTCTCGTCCACCAACCCTGATGGTTGAACTAATAACCCGGTCTATATAGACATTTCAAATAACAAAAATTGCCGGAGAGCCAAATTTTGGTGGAGAGCTAGGGTATACCATAACAAATAAAGTTTAAAAAGTCCCGATCGATCCCATGTGTGCGTCAAAAGTTATTCGGGGTCAAAGGTCAAAATTTGAGATTTTTTGGATTTTTTTCGAAAACGGTAAGTTTTATCAAAAAAAAAACCTTAAACCAAAGTTGTAGATCTTAAAATTCTCTACAAAAATAGTCCTTACTATTTTTTTCCTAAGAGTTGCCATTCCTGAGATATCGCGATTCAAAGAGTCACATTATACATGATATGCACACGTTTCCACACCACCTGTGAGGTAGTGTACTCGGCGCGTTTTTTTTTACCGTGGTTTCCCCTGTAGGCCTACTCCACTAACTGTTTTGACAATTTTAGGATAATTTAAGGAAACAATACCGGTCAAGTTCTAGATATTACCTTATTATTGATATTGATTATTGATATTGCTATTGATTATTAGGTTAACTATTGTTTTGATTTCTTTAGATATTTTAATCAGATTCATATTCTTGAAAGTCTACTTCAACAGTCAAGTCTTCTTCGATTTCATCTTCTTCCTCTTCCTCTTGCTGGATGTTCAAAAATTGTTCAAATGTGACTGAGTCATTGGTCTCTTCATTAAAATCACATGAGTCTTCCTCTGTTGTACTAAACTGGACATTTGAGCAAGACTGACCTTGGCAGTTGGTACATATTAGAGAACACAGCAACCCGACCTTTTTACATCCACATTTGGCACTACAACCTTTTTTGCAATTGCAAAAAATAGTGTTACGGAGTTTTCTGGAGCAGGTGGGAGTAAGGTTTTAATGGGTTCCAGAGTATTATCTATTAATTTCCAACCCCAGTCTTCTGGATTCAGTTCATTGCCTAGCCATGTTTGAACTTGATAATATACTCGATACAAATGTTGAAAAGCAGATGCTGATGTTGGAAGAAGACATGATAGTTGTACTTGCTTCTTGTTTCGCATATTTTTTACAAAAGTTAAGTATCGGTATTTATCAAGACAAATAATTTTTTTGGAGCTCCATAAACAGCAAGAAGAAAGCGAATTCCTTCCGTAATTATTGTTTGCGGTGTAGAATCAAGTTCTGTAAAAACTTTACAGCAGTCAGTCAAATCTTTTTTTTCGAATAATTTAAGTACTGACGTTTTGCCCCTTTTGTACATTGCGGACGTAGTGTCGCAGCCGGTTATCGCATGTAAAAATAAAATGTACTTTTGGCATTTGGGATAAGCCAATAAACTATTCGAAGAATATATCTCTGTTCACTGTTGAGCCCTTCCAGGTTTCAGAAAATAAATAACTTTATCTACTGGAGTCCTTGCAGTAATCAGTACCAACAAATCAACATCTTCACCAACTACAATTGTTGTGTTTGTTGCCTTAAATTTTTCAATTGCTGTCTCAATTATAAGGACATCTGCGTCATTTTTAGCTTGTTTCACTTCAATATTCAATATGTAAAAGTTTATTGCAAATAAAGCAAAACTGAGACATTTTTAAAATTATAAAATTGTACAAATAACGGTAACGGTACTAAATGGTAGACGCTTGTAATAAGTACTTATATTCACTTGAACTAAACCTTTAGCACTAAAAGAAACAGATAATATTATGAACCAGACCTACGGACAATACTGTAGCCATTGCCTATAATAGACAATCTGTTCTTTTTTAAACAATGGTATAGCCAAATGTTTTTCAAGGCCACGTGGATAGAGGAAATTCAGTTTGGGAATGATTACCTTTTGAAGAAATATTTTCAGGATAGTATAATATACTATATAAAAGAGACACAAATAGGCATTTATACTTGTCTTAAGGGCCACATATCGATGCTTAAGATGTGATACCGCGTATCTGCAATTTTTGACAAAATGAGATTTATTGCTTATTGCATGTAAAAAATACTCTGTCATATTGTGGTGAAAGCGCTAATTTGACCTATACAGTTTGAATGAGTAACGTGATTAGTAGTGACATCTGGTATAGGTAACCTGAATATCTTTTAATGTGACAGCGCGTATCTGAATTAGTTGACATAGTAACGTGCTGTGGTAACATTGTGTTGATAAAGGTATGTACTTACAAAACCATAATTTATTTATAAAGAAACAAAAAGCATCATAAAATATGTTCAAAGTTGCAGACAGATGTTGTCGAATTGTGGTATTATTTAAAAACCTTTGTTATTTGCATCATAAATCAATAAACTTCGGCGTTAGAACAGGAAAACAGATACGCGATATCACAGTAACCACTTTTTTGATAAATAGGTATACCTTCAGATACCTGAAATCACTAAAGCAATATACGAGTATAATATTTTTTATAAATAGTAAATTATTGTCCAAAGACTTCTGTTTATTTTAAATTTATTTCATTATAATTCGATTAAATATTTTAGATTACTGTTTTGTTCCAGATTAAAATGAGTACCTCTAGAGGTCGTCAAATGGTAACAAATGCAAGAAATGACGTAATAGTTCACGTTTTAAACAATAATATCAAGGACACCATTAAGTGTGCCATAAAAACAAACAATGAAGAAGCCACAGTATTGGAAAATACCGATGCGGATGAGCTGGGACCTACATTATTATCTTTGGAACAAGAGGTTGCCGCAGCCAATCTGCTTTTATTGGGGGAGTCTGCAGTAACAAACGAAACGTTTTCGACAGACATAAACAATGTTACTGATGGATTGCCAAAGGAATCTGATTTTGAAAAAGTGAGTAACTGGCTAAGGAATATTGACAATGAACGTTTAGATTGTGACGCAATATTAGAAACGGTTTCCAATGAAATTTCGACAAATGAGCTCTCCAGGGACAAAACACATCTAGAAGAATTAAGAAATGACGTTGCACTAAACCACGAAGGTATTTTAAATGAAGTGATGTCGAGCTCATCGTCTGTAATTGCTGATCAGATTGATGAATCGTGGTTGCCAGAAAACGAAAATAAGTCAGATTACTCAACTAGTTCGGAAGAAGGCAAACAACAAGAAGGGGAAGATTTAGATTGTGAAGCAATATTAGAAACGGTTTCCAATGAAATTTCGACAAATGAGCTCTCCAGGGACAAAACACATCTAGAAGAATTAAGAAATGACGTTGCACTAAACCACGAAGGTATTTTAAATGAAGTGATGTCGAGCTCATCGTCTGTAATTGCTGATCAGATTGATGAATCGTGGTTGCCAGAAAACGAAAATAAGTCAGATTACTCAACTAGTTCGGAAGAAGGCAAACAACAAGAAGGGGAAGAACCAGTAGCAAGAGCCGATAATGACGGTAACAACGAAAATAAAAAAGCTCGAAAAAAAATAGCAGATATCAACGAATGGCACGATATTAAAAATAAAAGACTAAGACAACACGGAAAAAAATATATTGGCTGGACAAGGATTGGAAAGACAGCGAAAAGAGGAACACCTAGAAATGAAAAACAAATGGGACCAGTCTGCTTATCCTCCGTATGTAAAAAATCCACAGTAAGGCAGTGTCAAGATTTAAATGAAGAGGACCGAAAAGAACTTTTCAACAACTTTTGGAACAATCTCACATGGGACCAGAAAAAAATCTATATCGCTTCTCTGGTTTGCAAAAAAGAAAAAAACAGAAATACAAAGAAAGAGACTGAAGAATCAAGGAGGAAAAATACATTAACCTACACACTTAAAACATTAGATGGCAAGATTTTGACTGTTTGCAAAAAGTTATTTTTGTCAACGTTTGCTCTTACAGAACATTATGTATTTAACTGTTTGACATCAGAAACAAAGCATGGAATGATAGCAGCAACAGAGGTAAATAATGAGAGAAGAAGAGAGAAGAGAAAAATAGCAGAGATCCAAAAAGAAACTCAATGCAATAAGTCCAGTAACAGCGCCAAAGATGTATTGCGTAATTTTTTAGATTCTCTTCCGAAACTCCCTGCTCACTATTGTCGCAAATCTACAAGTAAATTATATATTGAGCCTATTTTTGGAGACAATATGAGCAAAGTATACCAGGAATATTCCAGAATGTGCCGTGAACAAAATAAGGAATTGAAACCAGTTTCAAGATACACTTTTGATTTAATAGTAAAAGAAAAACATATTTCCTTCCACATACCAAAAAAAGATCGTTGTGATACATGCTGCAGTTATGAAACAAATAATCTAGATGAGAATGTCTATAAGAAGCACATTAACAACAAAGAAAAAGCAAGGCAAGAAAAGGAGAACGACAAACAGGCAGGGCATGTAAAACAATGCATTGTCCTAACACAAGATCTTCAGGCAGTAAAAGTATGTCCCATGTTAAATGCATCGGCTTTATACTATAAAACAAAACTTTGCTGTCACAACTTTACCATATTTAATGTTAATACTCATCATGTAAGATGCTACTGGTTTAGAGAAACAGAAGCTGACCTATCCGCCAATACCTTTGCAACTTGTATCACTGATTACTTGTTAGACCTCTGTCCTGTAAATATTCCTATTATTATTTGGAGCGATGGTTGCACCTATCAGAATAGGAATGCTACATTGTCAAATGCGCTTCTATCTTTTAGTGTCGAAAACAATGTTATTACCTACCAAAAGTATCTTGAGCGTGGCCACACACAAATGGAGGCCGATTCCGTTCACGCTCAAATAGAAAAGACAGTAAAATATAAGTCTATTTATCTTCCAAGTGATTATATCAGACTCACAAAGGAGTCGAGGAAACAAACACCATACCAGACAAAAGAGGTCACTTATGACTTTATCAAAAATTTTTCCGAAACTTTAGTATACCCTTCCATTAGACCAGGTCGAAAAGTGAACGATCCAACCGTAACTGATATTAAAGTCATCAAGTATACGCCTGATGGAATCATCCAAGTAAAATTAGATTATTGTGGTGAGTTTATAGATCTACCTACAAGAAAACCTAGAAGTGCAAAAACCAATGTTTCACAACTAGGCCAGTTTAAACCATTACGTAACGCTCCTATCAAAATAACCAACACAAAATATAATCACTTACAGCAACTTAAAAGTGTAATTCCTAAAGACTGCCATGGTTTCTACGACACCTTGCCTCACGAGAGTAAACAGAAGAATTAACAACGTATTTGTTGTTTTATTGATTTTTGTGTTTTCTGCATTTTTTAAATAAATATTTTAAGTCAATAAATTTCTTTCTCCCACACAAATAACAAATTGCAATATTTACATTTGGTAGTGATTACACGTAATCCTCCTCTAACCAACAATTAAACAATAGTGATTCTACGTATCTGCAGCTTTTTGTTAATGAGATTATATTAAAAGAAATGATATACAAAATATTAAAAGAAATTATATATGATGATGAAAAATATATAAAATAGTATTAAAATATTTAATTCTCACACAACAGAACGTTTTTTGCGTCTCCTGTAAAAAGGGGTTTTTGCAGATACGCGGTATCACATCTTAAGCATCGATATGTATATACGTGGCTTATATGTGCATATAATGTATAAAGTAACTTTTAAAATCGCGATATCTCAGGAATGGTAACTCTTAGGAAAAAAATTGTAAGGACAATTTTTCTAGAGAATGTTAAGATCTACAACTTTGGTTTGAGGTTTTTTTTTGATAAAACTTACCGTTTTCGAAAAAAATCCAAAAAACCTCAAATTTTGACCTTTGACCCCGAATAACTTTTGACGCACAGATGGGATCGATGGGGACTTTTTAAACTTTATTTGTTATGGTATACCCTAGCTCTCCACCAAAATTTGGCTCTCCGGCAATTTTTGTTATTTGCCAAGCACTTTGATGTCTAAGTTTATTTATAAGAAGATAAGAGGATTATAAGAATATTGAGAACAAGACTAAATTGCTATACGGAAAGAATCATACAAAAGTACCAGGACGGATGCAGAAAGGACAGATCTACTGTAGACCAAATCTTCTCCTCAAAGGAGATAACAGAAAACTTGTTACGAAGGTAAAATTCCTCTGCAGGTTTTGTTTGAGGATTTTAAACACGCATAATATGATACAGTCGATAGAATCAAAATGTACCGAGCAATGGAATATGTATATTTGGGTATACTAAAAAAATTATCAGACTAGTAAAAATGACACTATAGTTATTTTCCTAACTAGTGCGGAAAGTGATACTTTCCCGCACGCGACTGCCGTTGACGCGAACGACGCGATAGCGGAATTCGGGCAAGCAGTCGAGTGCGGGAAAGACACTTTCCGCATGAGTTAGGAACAATATTTTTTCTACGGCCGTATGTTTGGAAAAAAGTCACAACAAATAGAGTTATATCAATTTTTATTTACTAGTAAATACAACAAAATATTTGTGGAAAAAGAAGAACGTCTATTTATTGTTTTGTAATATTAAATATAAATGAGCAATTCGCAGCATTCTGCAAATTTATAACGGATGCAAGCTGATCCTTGAATTAGCATTGTGTATTCTCCCTCGACCTGTGCTCGCTGTGATCACTCGACGTAGACACACACGTTACACGCATCTCTTTTTTGCTTTTCAGAGTCTTCTAGGTAACCTTCGGCTACAGAAGTTGTTTCCAACCTCCTAGACGTTTTATGTTTGTAATGGTTTATGGTTTCTCCAGAATCGGCTAGGAAGGTTGCTGATGAGCGGCTGTAGCTGTGTCCTGTGTAACGTTCAGGATTGGGTAGATGCAAAAAGGCTGCGATTTCGGAGGGGATTTTTCCAAATGTATTAATTCCTACACATTGCACTGTACATTTTCCTTTCTGAAATGTTATAAACAAACGCCGATGAGTTGTGGTTGAAGGTCGTAAACTGACGTATTCTCTGTATAGCTTCAAAAACATTCCACTGTTTATTTCTTCTGAGACAACAAATGATCTCGCAGAGTTGTTTTTCGAGTCCGTAATTTTGACGATTATTAGATTCCTTTTGTCTTCAATATCGTCGAGAGTGATTTTCGTAAGTTCGGCTCTACCACAGACCATAAGCCCCAGATAAACCAAAAATGGTAACTACTTTTATCATAAGATATATCTCGTTTGATGCGTCTAAAATAAATTTGGCTATATCTTCTTTACTAAAAAATTTTGCTTTTTGTGTTCGAAAAGCAATATTTTGTTTTTTTTTTAAGTTGTTATTTTATAAAACTTACTTATATCAATATTGTGCTTTATTTTCATCAAACTTTTAATCAAGGAATAGCGTGACCAAAGTGTGTTTGATTTAAGCACTTTGCTCAATTCTAAAAAGTATGCCAAAAATTCTTCCTCTTTATAGCTCCTTACTTTCATGGATTCGCACCAGTTCACAAAATGGACAAATTGTTTTTGATACCTCTCTTTGGATTTGGCAGGCAACAAATTTAAATTCGCTTCCGCGGCGGCTATCAAGACAGCTTCCGGGATCTCTTCCTCCGATGAATCCATGTAATTTTTTAAAAATTGCAGCGAAAACACACAAATACATATGTTGTTTGACAAGGTTGTCAAAATCAAACTTTCAATAAAATTGGTTACTATGACGACGATAATGGTTTCAATGACGACGATATTCAAAACCATTGTGATTGTCCACTGATTTGACTTATAAATATTATGTCAAAATAATTCTAACCACTTAGAATGGGAAATAAGCCACAATATTATTAAAAAATGATTTTTTATTAACGTTTCGACGCCCAAATCGGGTGCCGTTGTCAAAAATAGCTTCAGAACAACATTAAAAATAATTCTATTTCAAAGAATTTTCGCCTTAGTTTCATTAAAACATGAACACAATAAGATAAATTTGAAATAAATTAGTAAATAATATCTAAATATTAGTTTATTGCATATATTATAATATATTATAATGCCATATTACAAGGTATTCTACTTTCCCGCACTAGTGCGGGAAAGTGCAACTTTAGGAAACAAAATGCGTGCGGGAAAGTGGCTGTTTAGGCACGGCCGTAGAAAAAATAACTTTACCTCTGAAAATGCTTGTCAAGTTCACATTTTAGATCAATTTACGGTTACAAAAGGCTTGTAACAGAGAGACCATTTATCCATTTGTCTATTTACAGGTTAGTTCATTGAAATGTTACATTTAGTGTGCATTTCTTAGAGGAGTCAATTTTATTTTTTTAATGTGTAGGGGGGTTCAGTAGAAGCTTAAGTTTAAGTTTTTGGGGGGAAAATTAATTTTCACCTACATCCAAACAATAATTTCCCTACTACCTATACAACCATCAATACACATGCTGTGGACAAATAAATTTCTTGATATAATAATATCCCTTTTCAAAATTTAAAACTTCTTCTATAACACCACTTATTTAATTTTATTTCTGTTATTACTACTAATCAGCTCACTTTATCATATTGTAATTTTTTGATCAGGTTAATTTTATTTGATACAGTCAATTTGTAGTTACCTACAGTTAAAATAATTTTATTTTGTAAAACACATTATCTTTTAATTTTAAACAACAATAGATTTAATTAACAGACAATTTCAGATATTAAAAGCTTTAACATATCTTCTTCTGGATCATGACTTTGTTTTTAAAATTCCTAGAAAATCGACTACCTTCTTCCTTAACTGTCAATGTCACATCAAGCATTTCCTTACATAGCTTTGACACTTAGTAGTCATCGTTGACCGAAGATGGTTGATTGGGTCCTCGGGTAGAGTTTCACCATGTTCCCAGAGGTTTAATCCTTTAACATCGGCGTTTAGCCATTTTAAATTTATTTCAACATAATGTAGATTTATTTATAATCACAACCATTGTTTGGTTCTGGGGCTATTTTGCAAGTATTCAAGTAAGTAATCATAACCACATTTTTTAACTCTCACAATTTCAACCATCTTTTTAATTTTAATAGTGGGATTACTTATTTGATTTTAGATCACTGATGATGGACCGATAGGTTTGAAAACGTTCTGATGAACTCATTTTATTGAATCCATTGGGATTCTAAAAATTTTTATTAAATATACCTTTTACATAGAAGTGGTTTTTACTTCATGTTCCAGTTTGTTTAACTATAAGGTATACAGCCAATCCAGGGAACTACCCCTTTTTAATTTTTAAATGTATTTTTTGAAATATTTTTACGTTTGCTATTTTTCTGGTTTGCTTTAAAAACGTATGGGTTTTACAATAAACGTTTATAGTTACTGCAGGTTAATGCATGTGTTTTTTTGTTAAAAAGATTGACAAAGAATAGCAATGAAGGGGCCATGGGCGCCCATATAAAAATTTTCAGGGGGGGGCCAAACGTGAAGATGTTACACAATTTTGTATTCTTTGGATGACAATATATACCTAGTTTAAAGCACCCGAAAGGCTAGGGGGGGGCCACGGCCCCCACCTGCCCATGGGTATGGGCGCCTATGGAAGGGGCCCCCTAAATCTCTAGTGCCCAGGGCCTGAAGTTAGGTTAAACCGGCACTGAGTTTAATAGCCCGAATTAAATCAAAATAAAAATCCACAAGGAAAAAGTTTTCCTGTAGTTGGCTGTATACCATGTGATACAAAAAACAGTAAATCCTGTATAAAAGGTATATTTAAAAAACCCTCAAAAGGGCCACGTCAAATTCACTTAACTAGTTTTCGACTGGTTTACCAATCATCATCAGTGCTTACCTAAAATGAATATAACCTGATAAAAAAGGCAAAGATGTTGAAATTTTGCTAGGGTTAAAAAATATTAGGTTATACTCACGTGCAATGTACATGCTAACCACCAAGATAGTATTATACAAAAATATGTGGGTCAAAGCCCAGTAAAAGTAGTCCGTCAAGGAAACAGGTATAAAATGCTACCGTAAGCCTGGATGTTTAAAATATTAGATAAATTAGATAATTCATCATCATCATTGGCTCGACAGCCCTTTCTGGGTCTTGGCCTGTTCCAGGATTCTTCTCCACTCTGATCTGTTTCGTGCTTTTTTTCTCCAGTTTTTTATTTTTAAGATTTTTATATCATTTTCTATTTGTTCTAAATATCTCAGCTTCGGTCTTCCTCTTGTTCTTTTTCCTACTGGCATCTGTTTGAATATTTTGTTTGGTATTTCGCCTTCTTCCATTCTTTCTACATGTCCCATCCAACGCAGCCGTCCTATTTTAATGAATGTTATGATATCTGGATCCTGGTATATTTCGTATAGTTTAAAGTTGTAAATTAGATAATTAATTAGGGAAATTATATAATATTTTAAACATTCAGGCTTAAGGTAGCATTTTATACCAATATTTCCTTGACGGACTACTTTTACTGGGCTTTGACCCACATATTTTTGTATAATACTATCTTGGTGGTTAGCATGTACATTGCACGTGAGTATAACCTAATATTTTTTAACCCTAGTCAAAAGGCTAGAGCGGGATAAGATGGTCAAAAATGCCCCCGCTCCGATCAGCGCCGCTACTTATGTTTTCGATAAAGGATATAAAATTATGCCCTCATGCAAATTTTGATCTTCCCAGAGGTCCTAAAACCTCTTAAATCGAGAAAAGAAGAATTTTTAGGTTTTTCTTTTTTGTGAGCGCAATTTTAATTTAAAAAATCTGAAAAAATTCAAGAGGATGTATATTTTGAATACAAAACAGCCTGATTTTTTAAAGAGTTTTGTAATAAAAAATGAGCCCAGGAAAAATTTTTGAAATTTTCAAAAAAAATTTTGTTATGTAAATATGATTTGGCCAACTTTTAAATAGTATTTTTTTGTGTGTTTTTTGTAGTTCTTTTGAATGGCAGAGGCAGAATTGTTAATATCTGAGCGGAAAGAACGAAAAAATTGAAAAAACCGTTTTTGGCTGTCTCGAGATGCATCTCGGGACAGCCAATCTTAGGATTTAGGATCCTGACTACAACGACAGAAAAGACGCTAAAAGTGTGAATTTTGTCATAAAATTTGGTATGTGGGCTTATAATAATATTTGGAACAGCATAATGAATCGCATATCGAAAATTCACCCTGTTTGTGGATATAATATTATCAATTTGATAATTTATAGCAACTGATATAGTCGTATTTTTTATACCTAGATTCAAAATATACATTTAAAATACTGACTAATTCACTAATTCTATCATAAAAAGTTCAAATTGATTGCAATGAAGTATTGAACCAATTAATGTGTAATAATAATATATACAGAGTGAGGTTTATGTAAGGAAACCCTTAATTATCTCGAAAACGGTTTGCACGATTTTTATAAATTTTGGTGGGTAGGGGTTTTCTAATGCGGCCGATATTATAGTGATATTTACATTGTTGTCAGATCTTCCGTTTTTCTAAAAATCTAATTAAATTTTTTACTTCAATTGCAATACACTCTATATTTTTTGCGTTTTAAAGTCCTTAAAAAATACTAATTATTTTTTATGTTATATTCCCCATACTTAAAGGCCATAATTTCGGAGTTATTGCTACATTGATTAAAAAAAATGTAAACAAATTATAAAAATAAATTTTTTGGCCCGGGTAGACATTATTTTACGTTCTTTAGACCGTTGGGAACGAAAAAGTTCTTTTGTAATTTTTCTCTAAAGTTAATCGTTTTTAGTTATTAACAATTTAAAACTAAAAAAAAAATCGAATAATGACGATTTTCAAGGTTCAAAAACACAAATCAAAAATATTATTTTTGTTACTACCCAGTATACAAATTCAAGTTCAAGCCTTATTTTATCAGTTACCAATAAGTAACTTAAGCTTGTTTCATTCTAAAATATTGTTTTTTAGTTGTTAATGCAGCCCGATCGCCCGTCATCTCATAATATGCGCTTCACTAACAATTATTAAAAAGCAATGTTTTAGAATAAAACGGGCCAAAAAAGTTTATAGCGAGCGCCTAGAAGAAGCGCTTAGCTTGAATTTGGGTGCTCAGCAGTTTCAAAAATAATATTTTTATTTGTGTTTTTGAACCTTGAAAATCGTCAGTATTCGATTTTTTTCAGTTTTAAATTGTTTAGAGCTCGAAAACCATTAACTTTAGAGAAAAATTACAAAAGACCTTTTTTCTTCCCAATGACCAAAAGAATGTAAAATAATGTCTACACGGGCCGAAAAAATTGATTTTTATAATTTGTTTCAATTTTTTTTAAATACATGTAACAATAACTCCGAAACTATGGCATTTAGGTATAGGGAATATAACATGAAAAATAATCAGTATTTCTTAAGGACTTCAAAATGCAAAAGACATACAGGGTGTTCCATTTGAAATAAGAAAGTTCATTAGATTTCCAGAAAAACGGAAGATCTGACAACAATGTAATTATCACTATAATATCGGCTGCATTAGAAAACCCCTACCCACCAAAACCTATAAAAATCGTGCAAGAAGTTTCCGAGATAATTGAGGGTTTCTATACATAAAACTCACTCTGTATATTATAATTACTATGATATTATATTAATACGCATTAAATGGTTCAATACTTCAATGCAATCAATTTGAACTTTTTATGATAAAATTAGTGAATTAGTCAGTATTTCGAATGTATATTTTGAATCTAGGTATAAGAAATACGACTATATTAGTTGCAATAAATTATCAAATTGTTAATATACAGTGTGTCGCATTTAAGATAAAGAACCCCTATATTTCGGCTATCAAAATATATACAGATTTGAAATTTGGCACAGTCATACAGGTTGATGGTTCACAATTTTTAAAATAGTCAACTGAAATTTAAATTTTAAACGCGGTCTACTGCGAATCCACAAACAGGGTGAATTTTCGATATGCGATTCGATTTGCTTCGCGTTAGAGATATCGAAAAAAGTTATTTGGAAAAGCTGTTCCAAATATTATTATAAGCCCACATACCAAATTTTATGACAAAATTCACACTTTTAGTGTTTTTTTCAGTTGTAGTCAGGATCCTAAATCCTAAAATTGGCTGTCCCGAGATGCATCTCGAGACAGCCAAAAACAGTTTTTTCAATTTTTTCGTTCTTTCCGCTCAGATATTAAAAATTCTGCCTCTGCCATTCAAAAGAACGATAAAAAATACACAAAAAAATACTATTTAAAAGTTGGCCAAATCATATTTACATAACCTAAAAATTTTTTGAAAATTTCAAAAAATTTTCTTGGGCTCATTTTTTGTTACAAAAATCTGAAAAAAATCAAGCTGTTTTGCATTCAAAATATACATCCACTTGAATTTTTTCAGATTTTTTAAGTTAAAATTGCGTTCACAAAAAATAAAACCTAAAAATTCTTCTTTTCTCGATTTAAGAGGTTTTAGGACCTCTGGGAAGCTAAAAATTTGCATGAGGGCATAATTTTATATCCTTTATCGAAAACATAAGTAGCTGGGCTGATCGGTACGGGGGCATTTTTGACCATCTTATCCCGCTATAGCCTTTCAACATCTTTGCCTTTTTTATCAGGTTATATTCATTTTAGGTAAGCACTGATGATGACTGGTAAACCAGTCGAAAACTAGTTATGCAAATTTGATGTGGCTCTTTTGAGGGTTTTTTTTTAAATATACCTTTTATACAGGATTTACTGTTTTTTTTTTAAATCAAAATACGTTTCTAGACAAGGCAGACTCCGAATATATAAAACAGTAAGTAGACCCAGAGTAATATGTGCCTGCGAGGCAAGGACTTAAATAAAAAGGTAGAGGATACTCTGTAAAGATGAGAAAGCAAAATATTGAGATGCGTATTCGGAGGAAGGAAGACAGAAGACGGGTGGAAGAAAAGAACCCACAACGAATTAATGACAAAAAGCACACAACAGAAGTGAATGGAGAAATACTGTTCATCAGGCCCTTCAGAGTAGTTAAGACTTTTGTATGTATGTTTTGTATGTAATACTTAGGGCCGGTTGTTCGAACGCTAATCAAAAATGGAATCAACTGATCATTATCAAATATTTAATTACTGTCACCAACTGTCAATGTCAACTTTGGTTGGGTTGAAAACATACCTAATTGATTACAATTATGAGATTTATTAATCAATTATGTTAATAATTGTTATGTTAATTAATAATTAATTAATCAATCAATTATGTTAATTATCATAATAATAATTAACATAATTGATTACAATCAACTGATTGACGTACGAATGAGGGGTGTTGTTATTTGATGGTTGTTAAGGGGACTTAATTATAATCAACTTCTTGATTAGCGTTCGAACAACCGGCCCTATAGTTTCTGTTTTGTTTAAAATATCTCAAATATATTGAAACTAGTGAATCTCACGACTGTATTTAAAAAGCGCCCTAGGTCTTAACGACCTGTTGTGCGTAACAATAAAATAATTCAAAAATGAATAACCATTTTCAATTTCGGATTTACATGTTTCGGATTCAATTTTTGATTTACGTTTACTCTGATTGGAGTACGAAGGGAACCATTCTCGTTGGAACTTTACCGCGCTGAGCAGATGGGACGTGAATTATAAATTGTAAAATTTCCTCATCTTCCTTAGTCTCAGCATCCGTTATGGCTTGCAAATTGTAGAAGCCTCGGAGGTGTAACCAGAGAAGGTTCCCATTGTTTTCAGTCTGGTGGGATGTAGAGTAACATTATATTGTTTTAAATGCCATTGGATTGAAAACTTAGTCTTTCAATAAAATAATTGTCTTTGTGCTTCATTAAAAAATATATCATCACAACTAAGGTATAAACAAAGTAGGGGTATATACTTTTGCAAAATATTATAGTTGACTTGTCATATATCTGAAGATGAAAAATTGTCGAAACATTGTGTAAATAAATTGTAAAACAATAAAGCAACAAAAAAACACGAAAATTTGATTTTGATTATCTTGTTATGGGACGTTCACCTCTAGCAAAAGCCATAAAAAATACTACACTTGTTAGAGAAAAGAAAACACAATATAATATTTTTGAGTATGATAAAACGTTGTTAAATTGTAATAAAAATTTGTTTCATTAATGAGTAAGCACCAAACGGTAAGACTTCCCATTGTTTTGTATTTTAAGGGTTCAAATAATAACATGACCTATTTAACTAATCCTAGCGCTTGTCAGTTCCTGCAAAACGATAAGATAAGACAACATCAACAAACTGCACTCACCCAAACCACAAAGAAAGTGTCTCGTACTCCAAGGCACTGGAAATTAAAAAAAATTCACTCGGCTACGGCCAAACTGTTTTCCCACATTTAACTGACCCGTCTCGACGTCCACGAACCCTGATGGTTGAACTGGAATCGCGTATGCCCCGGTTCAGGCTTGCGCCAGGATTCAGGAACTTTTTCAGCGCAGAAGCAGCCTCGTAGTATATATAGTTACTCTACGATGGCGAATCCACCAGCGCTGTGACGTAGTCCCGTAACAAGGCAAGGCCGTGGAAAAGCGTTAGTCTGGGGCGTGAATCGCTTTTCCGGAAAAGCGGAAAATTCTTAAAATATTTTCTTACCAACGACGCCTTATTTATTTTACTAAAAGTCGGACAAAAACAGTAAAACTCAAATTAAATTTGATCATTAGCTAGATTTTTGATGTAAAAAGGTTTTTTCTTTTTTTTCCTTGATGTTATATGAATACGAATCCTTTAACCTTCCGATTACCAACCTTTTTTTGTTACACGGATGACCAAGGGGGGGGGGAATGACCCCAGGTCAAAAATGACATATTTTTTTATGGCATGGACTTTCTGTCATTCAGCCAGTCACAACATGAGTATTAGTGTCATGTGTAGTGTGTATGTTGAGTAAGTGTCTTGTTACTTTGCAAAGTCGACGTCATTAGCGTAAAACTACTTGGAATTACTCATTATAGACGTTATTTTACTAAACATCAACTTCAGAATATATTTTTTATTCGTATAATATAGTGAATTTTTTTAATTTCAAAATATGAGGATATCTAGAATGATATTAAAGTCAAATAAAAAAATAATGAGTTAAAAATTGAAAATACTTTTGAATTTATTAAAGAAAAACATAGCTGGGGTCACAATTTCCCCCGCTTGGTCATTCGAAGGTTAATAGGGCAGTCACTGAAAGTGGATAAGAGCTATTACCTCCGATTTCGTTGAACCTCCATCGATTTGCATGAAAATTGGTGAGTGGTTAGAGAATATCTCAAGGAACAAAGGTAACATGATGCCAACTTGCGCTTTTACCCTGGAGGTGGATGCCACCCCTTCCCGGGGGTGAAAATTATTTTATTAGAAATAACCCATAATTCGATAGAGGGACAGATTCTAAGCAAAATTTGTTATATAAAGTTATTAAAATAAATCAAAATTTTTGAGTTATTAAAGATCAAAGATTTTAATTTTTCGTGAGAAAAATTCATGTTTTTCACTGATTTTTTATAAATTACTCAAAAACTATAAGTTTTTACAAAAAAATTATTATTACCAAAATTAAAGCTGATAAAAATGAAATAAACTACTTATTAGAAAAACTTTTTAGTGTTAACTAAAGTGAGTTATAGGTAATTGAATGTATATTTTTTTAGTCCTTTAACCTTCCGATGACCAACCTTTTTTTGTTACACGGATGACCAAGGGGGGGGGGAATGACCCCAGGTCAAAAATGTCAAAAATGACATGTTTTTTTATGACATGGACTTTATGTCATTCAGCCAGTCACAACATGAGTATTAGTGTCATGTGTAGTGTGTATGTTGAGTAAGTGTCTTGTTACTTTGCAAAGTCGACGTCATTAGCGTAAAACTACTTGGAATTACTCATTATAGACGGTATTTTACTAAACATCAACTTCAGAATATATTTTTTATTCGTAAAATATAGGGAATTTTTTTAATTTCAAAATATGAGGATATCTAGAATGACATTAAAGTCAAATAAAAAAATATTGAGTTAAAAATTGAAAATACTTTTGAATTTATTAAAGAAAAACATTTATTGGAATTTATTAGAAATAACCCATAATTCGATAGAGGGACAGATTCTAAGCAAAATTTGTTATATAAAGTTATTAAAATAAATCAAAATTTTTGAGTTATTAAAGATCAAAGATTTTAATTTTTCGTGAGAAAAATTCATGTTTTTCACTGATTTTTCATAAATTACTCAAAAACTATAAGTTTTTACAAAAAAATTATTATTACCAAAATTAAAGCTGATAAAAATGAAATAAACTACTTATTAGAAAAACTTTTTAGTGTTAACTAAAGTGAGTTATAGGTAATTGAATGTATATTTTTTTAGAGTCCTTTAATAGGGCAGTTACTGAAGGTGGATACGAGCTATTACCTCCGATTTCGTTGACCCTCCATCGATTTGCATGAAAATTGGTGAGTGGTTAGAAAATATCTCAAGGAGCAAAGGTGACATGATGCCAACTTGCGCTTTTACCCTGGAGGTGGATGCCACCCCTTCCCGGGGGTGAAAATTATTTTATTAGAGATAACCCCATAATTCGATAGAGGAACAGATTCTAAGCAAAATTTGTTATATAAAGTTATTAAAATAAATCAAAACTTTTTGAGTTATTAAAGATCAAAAATTTTAATTTTTTCGTGAAAAAAATTCATGTTTTTCACTGATTTTTCATAAATAACTCAAAAACTATAAGTTTTTACAAAAAAGTTATTATTACCAAAATTAAAGCTGATAAAAATGAAATAAACTACTTATTAGAAAAACTTTTTAGTGTTAAATAAAGTGAGTTTTAGGTATTTGAATGTATATTTTTTTGGCGAGTACCCAAATCTAAGTACTCAAGCTTAAATAACGGGAAAATGATACATTTTATAACATAAACTTGGTAAATATTGGTCAAAGTACTTAGAAATATCTATAAAGTTGATAGCAATAATTTATCCTGAAAAATTTTTTCAAAATTTATCTTTTAAAAATTTTTCCAAAAAATAGTACTGCTTTTTTTAAATTTTTTAAGATATCAGGTATAACTAAAAACCATTTGAAAGGTAATTCCAAGGCCTATTAAACCACGTTGAATTTAATATTTTAGAGCCCTTACTTTTTTAAAAACAAAGGGTTAAATGACCCCGGTTACATGGTTCTCGCAGCAAAATTTAAGCCCTAAACGTTTCTATCTCGGCTATTCTTTAACCTACAGAAATAGTAAAATAGGTAAAATATTTTGTAAAATAGTAAAATAGGTAAAATATAAAAACTAAAATTTGGTTATATATCATTTTTTACGTATATTTAGTATTTTTGGTGGAGTTATTATCAAAAGAAGTTAAAAATTACGATAATTTTAAAATTCTGATTTTTTTAAATTATATCTTTTTTTTTCAAAAATATGCACTCTAAACCGGTCAAAATAGTTGAAATGTTTACTTATGCTAATATAAAGAAATTCTTGTAAGGATTACTATATATTTTAATTTTTGTGGAAATGGCGTACTTACGTTTTATTTCTCACTTTTTCCTAAAAAAAATCGAAAGGGTTCTCTTTTTTTTCATCACAACTTGCTAAATTTTGATGTTATTAACTTCTTCTTGATCTCGTTTGATAGGTATTCCGAAGTACTTTGACAAGTGTTTAGCTTGCTAGCTACATACTTAATATTCCTTATCTTATAATTTTTTTTGATTTTGTAGAAACAAGAAAATTTGATGTCAACAAGAAAGGAGGAAGATCACAAGAGATATGCAGCATTAAATCGAGATGTAAAAAGAGAAGTAGTGAAAAGTAAAAATGAGATGTGGGACCGAAAATGCGCAGAAGTGGATAGGTATATGGGTGGAACAAGAGTTGGGCAAGCGTGGAAGGTAATAAAGTCTCTCCAGAGGGAAGGAAAGGAAAAATCTAACCTAAAGTTAATAGATCTTAAACAGCGGAAACACCATTATGAGATTTTACTGACAGAAGATAGATGTAAATTCCAAGAGATCGAAATAGAAGAATTAGCCGAACATACACAAATAGTTGAGATAACAACCGGAGAGTTAAGCGAAGCCCTCAAAAGATCTAAAAACGGTAAAGCAGCAGGACCTGGTGACATCCCAATTGAGTTGGTAAAGTACGGACCAAACATATTACATGAGATGTTGGTTCAACTATTTAATAAATGCTTAAAAGGACAAAATATCCCTGATGATTGGAATGTTGGATACATCAGCTCAGTATTCAAGAAAGGGGATAAACGCATATGCTCTAATTATAGAGGAATAACTGTTACCAGCTCAGTAGGGAGGTTGTACGGTCGAATAATAAAGAAAAGAATAGAATCAGAATACGAAGACATGGAAGAACAAAGTGGATTTCGTGCAGGAAGATCGTGCACTGATAATATATTCGTTCTACAGCAGGTAATAGAAAAACGGAAGGCAAGGAATCTATCTACCCACCTATTGTTTGTAGATTTGGAGAAGGCATACGATACGGTACCTTTGAAAAAACTGTTTCAAACATTGACGAAGGTAGGTCTCAGTAGAGAGTATGTGGATGCTATCGCAAATATATACAAAAATGCAAGAAGTGTCGTTAAAGAAGGAAACTTTATATCTGAATCATTCCCTATATCAAAGGGGCTTAAACAAGGATGTTGTCTGTCTCCGACTTTATTTAAAATAAATATTCAATCATCGCTAGAGCAGTGGAGGAAACAAGTATCCGGAATGGGAATAGACATAGGCAGTGGTAAATGTCTAACAACTTTATTTTTTGCAGATGATCAGGTAGTCGTAGCGAATGATGAGGAAGACATGGACTACATGTTTAGAAAACTAAAGAAAGAATATGAAAAATGGGGCCTCAATATGAATATGTCAAAGACAGAGTATCTTAAAATAGGGGATGATGAAGAAGATCCAGAGTTAGAAATTAGAACCACGAAAAGATGTAATGAATATAAATATCTCGGATTTATAATATCTAAAGAAGGCACTACCAAAAGAGACATCGAAAAGAGAACGCAGCAGGGCAAAAAAGCGGTAAACATTCTGAGCTCTCTACTGTGGTCTAAAGATATAAGGCAAGAAACGAAATTGACAATCTATCGTACCTTGGTAGAGCCTATTATGACTTATGGGGCAGAAGTTTGGCAGATGACAAAAAAAGATAGGAAAAGAATAGAAGTAGTAGAAATGGATTATCTAAGGAGAGCGTGTGGTATATCTAAAAAAGATCACATCAGGAATGAAGATATTAGAAGGACACATACTGTATATTCCAGTGTAGGTAAAATTGAAACTAGACAACTAGTGTGGTATGGTCACGTGAAACGAATGAATGAAGATAGATGGCCAAAGAAAGCTTTAAATTACATACCACACCAAAGAAGAAGAAGGGGAAGACCTTCAGTTGCCTGGGAAGAAAATGTACGGCACAATCATGAAAGATAGAGCCATCAAAGAAGACGAATGGATGGACAGAAAACGATGGCGGTCGAAATGCGAGAAGCGGCAGAGGCTGTAGGAACCTCGCTGATAGATAGATAGAGATTTTGTAGAATCGTAGTGTCAAGAAAATAGACCAAGGTACCCTCAGAACGAGAGAAGGACAAAATTAGTCTAGGCGCCAGAGGGGTCACCGTGTCCTTTTCAATTCTGATGGACAAACTCAACGGTTTCTTATGGATTTTTGGCTGCTGATTACGAATTTCGAGGCTGGATTTCGATCTGAGTGGTCAAAAAATTGTTATAAACAATTTAATTGTTTATAAATTGTTTATAAGGCTCTGGCTCATAAACTAAAAGAGATAAAAAAGAATATTTCAAATAAAAATTGTTCGCTAATAAAAAACGAAGAAAAAAATGCAAATTGCAAATTGCAAAATAAGTATTTTTCGAAGCTTTATCGATCGTAACTCAGTTTCTACGCACGCAAATAAGCCTTAGTAGGTCTTATTTTAAAGCTTTGTTAATAGGCTTCCTAACAAAGTTTGTTAAATTACTTTATCTTCATTTGTTTTAAAGTTATACCAGTTTGAAGTTATAATTTTCTTAAAAAAATTGTACATTAATTTGTTTATAAGGGTTTCAAGTAAATTTGAGCTGTAAACATTTATACTTTAATTAACAATAATAATAGAAAAACTCAAAAGGAATATTTTGAGTTTTTTCGTAAATTTATGTTCGTAAATTTATTTTTGGTCAAGATATCGATATTTTAATGGCGCGCTATGAGGCGCAAAATCGGCTCACAGTCAAGTATGCAAGTATTTTTCGGCGCTTTATCGATCGCAACACGGCTTCTATGCATGCAAATGAGCCAATATGTAATATCTACATAAAAATGAATCGAGTTCTTTTACAGCATCATCATTGCATATAAGACGAGCATTTATGTTGTGGCGGCATACACACAATTGACGTGATTTGATGATGTTGCAAAAGAACTAGATCCACTTTATATGGATATCATATCGATAATTAGACTCTGAGGCCCCAGAAAGTTTTAGTTTTACTGCCTATAAGAATAGACTTAGTACCACCATGTAACTGTAAAAATTGCTCTAAGAACTTATGCAGAAGTAAAAAAGCTGAGATTCTCTGTATATCTCGATGCAGATGCATGAACGATAATGCTTGTAAAAATAGTATTAATAAATAATATCAACTTACTTTTTAGTTATATTTATGAAATATTAGTTTTTAATGTTTTTTTTTCTCATTAAGTACAAAAAATTGAAGACAAAGTAAATAGAATGAAAGGTGATACAAGCTACAGTATAATGATTTAACTATAAGAATTATATGATAAAATTTTATTAGAATCTTCAAAAATGAAAAAGGAACATAACGTATATATACATAGATATTATAATTTGCATCGAGAAGTTAGAGCGTGAACCTTTACGCGGTGAGCCAATCTCGCGCCTCAGAGCGCGCTTTTAAAATATCGATATCTTGGCCAAAAATAAACAGACGAACATTTTCTTAAGCTCAAAATGTTCCTTTTGAGTTCTTCTATCATTATTATTAATTAAAGTATAAATGTTAATAGCTCCAATTTGCTTGAAACTCTTATAAACAAATTAATGTACAATTTTTTTAAGAAAATTTTAACTTCAATCGGATATAACTTTAAAACAAATGAAGACAAAGTAATATAGCAAACTTTGTCTAAAAGTATATTTATCAAACTTTAAAATGAGATCTTTTAAGGCTTATTTTCATGTGTAAAAGCCGAGTTACAATCGATAAAGCTTCGAAAAATACTTATTTTGAAATTTGAACTTTGCATTGTGCACTAATTTTACAATATCTTGAGTTCTAATTGTTGGATTTAAGTTTAGTAAACGTTTTTTTCTTCGTTTTTTATTAGCGAACAAATTTTATTTAAAATATTCTTTTTTATCTCTTTTAGTGTATGAGCCAGAGCCTTATAAACAATTTATAAACAATTAAATTGTTTATAACAATTTTTTGACCACTCGGATCGAATTCCACCCTCGAAATTCATAATCAGCAGCCAAAAATCCATAAGAAACCGTTGAGTTTGTCCATCAGAATTGAAAAGGACACGGTGACCTCTATTTGGCGCCTAGACTAAAATAGCCTAGGCTGGCAAATATTGTGATAATAAAAAAATAGAATAACGATGGAAATAATTTTAAACGAAATGGTAACAGAAGGAAAAGTAAGGGGACTAAAAATAAACCAAAAATAAACAAAAATAATGAGATTTGATAAAAAATTTGAAACCAAAAAATTAGAGTGGTAAAATACATTTTTGAAGAAGTCGAATTTAAGTATTTAGAAATATGATTAACAAGCAATGAAGAAAGAGAAATCAAATAAAGGATAATTACAGCAAATAAGACCTATCATGAAAATAAAGAAATACTTAAAAATAAATTATTGAGCAAGAAATCTAAAATGAAGTTATACAAAACAATAATTCGACCGACAATGATGTATGCAGCCTAAACCATTAGCGTGACAAACAAACAAGAGGAAGACCTTAGAATACAAGAAAGAAAAATACTAAGAGCAATATTAGGACCAATAAAAATAAATGAAAATGAGTTTAGACAAAGAACAAACCTTGATCTACTGGAAGAAATTAAAGAAGATATACCGGGACCCGTCAAAATGGCCCGGTCAAAACAGCCCTGTCAAAAAAGCCCCGTCAAAATAGCCTGGTTACAAAATAGCCTCGACAAAATAGCCCGTAAACAAAATAGCCCCGACAAAATAGATCGCACACAAAACAGCCCCGGTCAAGACATCCCCGGCTAAAACAGCCCCTGCTAAAATAGCCTCGGCGACAACACCCCCAATCAAATGTTTTACCTTTTAACGGAGTACCATTTATTTTAAATCACCATTCTAATTGGAAATAAGCCACAATTTAACTTAAAAAAATTATTCCATTAACGTTTCGACTTTGACCACGAACGTCGTTGCCAAAATACCAAATATTAATAAATTAAACAAAAATATTCTTGCTTAGTAAAAAAATTCTTCTAATATAATTTAATTTAATCTGGCTCATTCATATCGGCAATTCAGACATAAGAATATGCTGGGTGATTAGGGGGTGATTTTCGCGATTTTTTTACCAAAAAATAAAAGGCACCAAAAATATTTTGAGCGTAACTCACTTATAATATTACAAGTTTTTTTAAAAATCAAAAATAAACCTTTTTTTAAACACTTTAAAAAAGTTGAAATAAATTTTCCCCGCAAAATGCTCCGTTTTTGGGTTATTTCACATTGAAATATTCGATTTGGAATTTGATGAAGAAGAACCTACTATTAATTAGCTATAACTCTGCTTCTAGTAGGTTTACAGACCTCAAGCATACACCATTTTTTCTGTATTTTATAAGCTATATTTTTGCTAAAAATATTTTTTTCGCTGAAATACTTACTTTTTGAGTCATCTCCGAAAAACCGTCCAAAAACATGTTTTTTATGTTAAAAATGAACATATTCACTTGCAAATAACTCGAAAAGTGTTGACTTTGGGAAAAAACTCCATAGAACAAAAGTTGCTTAGAATTAGTCATTTTATTCAATTCCGGACTGAATGTATATTTTTCACCTTCGAGAGGGGATGTAGAATTGTAAACTTTTTCTTATATAATAATAGACAATTTTATCTACCTATTTAGTACATTCTTTCATGGTTTTTGGTGTAAATTTTAAAGAACCGCTTGGATTAACATGAAATTTGGCATACGCATAGCTAACATGTCAAAGAAAAAACGTGATATGGTGCCGATGTGTGCTTTTGCCGGGGGTGAAAAAATATATGTCCAAGATAAGTCAAGAAATGGATAAACTGACTAATCTTAAGCAACTTTTGTTCTATAGAGTTTTTTTCACCAAATCAATACTTTTCGAGTTATTTGCAAGTGAATATGTTCATTTTTCAACAAAATAACCACGTTTTTAGACGGTTTTTCGCAAATAACTCAAAACTTAAGCATTTTGTCGAAAAAATTTTATCAGTAAAACTATAGCCTATAAAGAAGTGAAAAAAGGTGTATATATTAGGTCGCTATACCTAGCAAAAGCAGAGTTATAGCTAATGAAAAATATGTTCATAATTGAAAAATTCTAAATAGAATAATTCAATGTGAAATATCTACATAAATAATGAAGCATTCTTGGGGAAAACACATTACAACTTTTTAAATTGTTTAAAAAAAGCTTTATTTCTGTTTTTATAAAAAAATTTCTAGCATCAAATGTAAGCAAGTTACGCTCAAAATAAAGTTGGTCCCTTTTGTTTTGGCAAAAAAAAAAATCCGGAATATCACCCCCAATTAGCAACTTAAATGAAATTAATCATTACCGCTTCACAAGTTACTTTACTTATGTTGTGTTTATAAGATCTGTAAGTTTCATCGATTCAAAGTGCTTATTTTTGAAAAAATTTGGTTTTAAAATAAAATTTTTAAAATTTTTAATTTTGAAAAAAATGCTTTTTTTCAAAATAACTTAAAAATTGTTAGAGATACCAAAAATCTTAAACAATACAAAAAGTCGGTTTTACTTTTCTGAATATTTTGTATTTTTTTGTTTTTTTTTTATAAGACAAACCTTGGTTAAGATTCGGTGTTTCTAAATTTGCATACACTCGTAATGAGTGACTCGTTCAAGCCCTTTTAACTACAGCTCCTTTCAAAAATAAAGACTTCGAACCCGTAAAACTTACAGATCGTATGATCAATACATACGCGAGTAAAAAACTTGTGAAGTGGTAACAATTAAGTTCATTTGAAATGCTAATTAGGGAATGAATTTCCGGATTTCTTACGAAAAAAGGGACCAACTTTATTTTGAGCGTAACTTGTTTACTATTGATGCTAAAATTTTTTTTTTAAAAACAAAAATAAGCATTTTTTAAACACTTTAAAAAAGTTAAAATGAGTTTTCCCCAAAAACGTGCTTCGTTTTTGGTTATGGCACGTTAAAATATTTGATTTGGAATTTGACGAATATGAACCTATTTTTCATTAGCTATAACTCTGCTTCTACTAGGTATAGTGACCTAATATATACACCATATTTTTCACTTTTTTACGTGCTATATTTTTGATAACAAATTTTTTTTCGACCAAATATTTACTTTTTGAGTTATTTGCGAAAAACCGTCTGAGAACGTGGTTATTGTGTAGAAAAATTAACATATTCACTCGCAAATAACTCCAAAAGTATTAACTTGATGAAAAAACTTTATAGATCAAAAGTTGCTTAGAATTAGTCATTTTATCCATTTCCGAACTTGTTTCGAACATACATTTTTCACCCCCAAAAGGGGGTGAAACTCACCACTACTAGAGCAAAAGCACACATCGGCGCAATATCACTTTTTTTCTTTGACTTGTTAGCTATGTGTATGCCAAATTTCATGTCAATCCAAGCGGTTCTTTAAAATTTCGAGGTTTCGCAATATTTTACCTTTAAAGGACGTAGGTACTAATTCCCAAATGTTCACCCTTCCTTTATTTTTCAGGGTCAGATTGTTTTTTGATCGGGCTTATTCTTTGGATCATTGAGAACAAAAAGGGTCTTTCGTAATTTTTCCTCTAAAGTTGATGGTTTTCGAGTTTTAAAATAAACGATTTAAAACTGATAAAAACGAAACATAACGATTTTCAAGGCTCATAAACACAAGTAAAAAATATTATTTTTGAAATTACGAAGTGCTTAAATTAAAACTCAAGTCTTATTTTATTAACTTCCGATAAGTAATTTGTGCTTATTTCATTTTAAAACAATGTTTTTTAGTTGTTACTGTAGCACAATCGTCCATCTCATAAGCACTTCATTAACAAATAAAAAAAACGATGTTTTATAATAAGACATGACACAAAGGTTTGATCTTGAATTTAGGCACTTCGTAATTTCAAAAAATATATTTTTTACTTGTATTTTTGAGCTTGAAAATCGTCAGTTTTCGTTTTTTTTTTCAGTTTTAAATTGTTTATAACCCGAAAACGTTCATGGAAAGGGGAACTTGCATTAGGAGAAACAAATATGTTTTCTTCTTCATTTTGTGTAGACATGACACTCTGTTTTTTCGGTATGCTCTTCCAGTAAATTGTCGTTCCGTCGTTTTTCTGGTCTTCTCGCTGATCGTCTTTCTATTGGGGAACTATCTCTAGCCGCTTTAATAGGGAACTTGCTTACAATTTTAAATTCGAAAAAAATGGTATAAATCACAACAGAACATAACTTAGAACCTGTATCAAAAATAAAAAAGTTTTGTTTGTCTTTCGTTTGGCTCCTAAAGACGACTAAAAATTCAACTTATACCAGCCACCTCAAAACGCGTCGTGACGTCACGGGGTTGTATGTTTACATTCTACACCAATAGGGAACTTGCACATTTTTTATTACATAATAATGTTCAGTTTTGTATAAAAATGAGATTTACAAAATTTCACGCTTCAAAAGCTCATAATAACTTAGAAGTACAAATTTAAAGTCTTCTTTATCTTAAAATAGTTCAAACGACCCGTGACGTCACAGAGTTTAACTATGTGGTTCCGTTTATGGTTATGTTTACGTATATTTTTCTTCTTTTTCTTTAGTTTACTGGCCTCCACCTACTTGGGTATTTGGCCAGCTCGTCGTCGGGGAATAAAGGAAAATATTTATATTCTAATGACATTTATCGTATGTCGTTGTAATAATTTATACCAGTTTGTTGAGATTGGAGTTTGATACAGTTTTTGAAGGAAAGGAAAGAAGGTTTACTATTGAGAATAAAACCATTTTGTAAAAGTACAAATTTTCTATGAATAGTTCAAACGACCAAAAACACTTTTAACGTCACATAACTGTATTTTTTACTGACGTTTATAATGTCTAATTTAAAATTATATATACAATTGGTGTAGAATGTAAACATACAACCCCGTGACGTCACAACACGTTTTGTGGTGGATGGTATAAGTTGAATTTTTAGTCGTCTTCAGGGACCAAACGAAAGACAAACAAAACTTTTTATCTTTGATACAGGTTCTAAATTATGTTCTGTTGTGATTTATACGATTTTTTTCGAATTTAAATATATAATTTTAAATTAGACATTATAAACGTCAGTAAAAATACAGTTATGTGACGTTAAAAGTGTTTTTGATCGTTTCAACTAATCATAGAAAATTTGTACTTTTACAAAATGGTTTTATTTTCAATAGTAAACCTTCTTTCCTTTCCTTCAAAAACTATATCAAACTCCAATCTCAACAAACTGGTATATATTATTACAACGACATACGATAAATGTCATTAGAATCTAAATATTTTTCCTTTATTCCCCTACGACGAGCTTGCCAAATACCCAAGTAGGTGGAGGCCAGTAAACTAAAGAAAAAGAAGAAAAATATACGTAAATATAACCATAAACGGAACCACATAGTTAAACTCTGTGACGTCACGGGTCGTTTAAACTATTTTAAGATAAAGGAAACTTTAAATTTGTACTTCTAAGTTATTATGAGTTTTTGAAGCGTGAAATTTTGTAAATCTCATTTTTATACAAAACTGAATATTATTATGTAATAAAAAAAATGTGCAAGTTCTCTATTATTCTGTTTGTTGTTATTCGGTTAATGTAGTCGTTCCATTCTACTCTTCTGTTTCTTACTCAGTTCATATTGTTCAGCACCTTGCATATCCGTCGTAAATTTTTCCATCAAATATATTTTGAACCACAACATGTGAAGTATGTCGATTCGCTAATCTGAGACACAACTGTCTACACTACAATTACAATAAAGATGCACTAGAAATAAACAAGGACGAGGAGCACTCCCAAATCATGATTTGGGAGTGCTTTTGGGAGTGCTCCTCGAACATTCAACGTATCTTGGTTTGTTTATTTCTATCCTAGTGCATTTTTATCGTGATTGTAGTGTAGACAGTTGTGTCTCAGATTAGCGAATCAACTATATCTATATATATGCTTCTTTTCATGAGCATTTTTCAGTGCGTCACAAATGATAAAAAAAAGGTAAGTCCTTGATAATATACATTTTAGTGACATGACATTTTAGTTAAATCTGACAGTTGTCACATTTTATTTGCAATTTTGCATAAAAACAAATCAATTGTGTTTATTGCATTTATAAAATGGTACTTTCTTTGATTTGTGTAGTCTTATAAATTATACAGATTATATTCGTAGATATATTATATAATTCGTAAATTATTTTTTTGTCGATTATAGCGCCAGTTTTTTTCTGTCACGTACAATTTAATGCTTTAGAATGAAATCGAAAAACTGTGATGCACTGAAAGATGCTCATGAGAAAAAGCATAATAGTGTAATTTTTAAATTTTTATGTTTGTGGAGTATTTTAACTAGACTAAGCCTGTTTTAAACTATAAGTACTATAAAATGATATAAGAAAATGGAATACTAAATTTTATCACAATGTAAAATAGAAAACAAAATCTGTTAACAGACAATGTTATACAAATTAGAACAGACATGTCCTATCCTCTGTGAGCCGAGGAGTAGAGGTGATTTGACAGTTTTTGTCAGCGCTGTTAGCGGCAGTTTCGTGTATTGAATTTGAACAATTTTATCAGAAAAGTACAAGTTTCAAACCGCGAGAGAGCGCTACCGACGAATCCCAAAGCGGGTAAACAGCGGTAACCTCTAAATGTCATATAAACTTCTTCCTTTTCTCAATGGCATCTTGCGCAAGTAGTCATCCAGTCGCACGAATTGATATATTAAATATTAAAATTATAATGAATAAAATAAAAAAAAAAAACATAATTACTTTTACTATTAATTCTGTGTATTCGTTCAGTAATCAGGTTACAATAATATTTCAGTTCATAATTTGTGTTTTTCTAGATATCTAAATATCTATTTTTCTCGTTTTGTATAATATATCACATACACCAATTTTATCAGAAAAGGACAAGTTTCAAACCTCGAGAGAGCGCTACCATCGAAACTCACAGACAATTTGATACCAATTATTAGTACACATGCAAGCGCAGTTAGGTTATTTTCGTTATACTGTCACATTGGTTTTTTTAAGGTTAACTTTTTTTTAAAGAAATGTTGCAATGGAAGCAGCAGATAACAATAGAGTTTTCTTATCCATCATATAATATTTATATATGTGTAATATACAATATCTAACTAGGTTAAATGTTGAGAAAAACGAGATTAATGCATTATTAAAAGAAAAAGAAGAAGAACGTTAAGGTTAACAGTACATAAACCACCATAAAAATAAAAAAAAATACTTTTTTAACCTATAATGCGCAGAATCGCATAACATATTCTAATAGGAAAATGTGACAATCTAATACAGAAAACTGTTTGTAATAATATTGTAGGGGAGAGTTGGACAAAACCGGGTACCACTCCAAAAGCCGTCTGTATCTTTTGCTATGTGAGAGTAGCAAATGTTTGCTGCAGATTGAAATATTCTCAAATGACTTAAGTTTAATAGGCTAATTTTTAAAAATATTCTTAGATTTTTATTTTTTTTTATGAAAATATCGCAAAATTCCCGGTTTTGTCCAACCGGTATGATAAAACCGGGTAGTAACTTAATTACCATGTAAAAAGACTAATGAGCAGAAAATAAAATATTTATTAAAAGTATGTGAACAAAAATCGAAAATCTATGAAGAGAAGTCATAAATAAAAACTTCATCTACATCATCATAGGCACTACAGGCGTCATAAGCCCATTTGGTGCAATACATACATTTTATCCAGCCTTCCGTCGCATTATAATTTGAAAATAGTTAATTGTAATATAGACACAGGAAGAAGATTATTATCTTCTTCCTCCAAACTCTCCAAAATGTTGTTATTGGTGCAGCCCTTTTTACCACGTATTTTCTTTTTTTTTGTCCAGTTCATTTAGTTTTAATTGTTTTACGAACGGAGATTTTTTTATTTTTCCTACTAGCTTCCTTACTAGCTTCTTCAACAGAAGAAGCCACATGTTGTAGTTAACTAACAGCAAAAAAACCACTGCAGAAACTGGAAGTAACAACAGGTCTGATAAAATCGGGTACCCGGTTTTGTCGATTTTCGGACTACCCGGTTTTGTCAAACTCGTAAACAAAACATTAAATGTTATTTAAATTTTTAAGTTATGAAATATTCAAAATTTTTGGCCAAATTAAAGGTAATATACTAGGTTACATGTATTAAATTTTGAAATGGCCATTAGTTATTCATTAGAGGAGAAAACAGCTAGAAACTTACCTTAAAAATCGAGTTTCCTGCATAAAAAAACAGGTGAGGTCTTACTGCTCCGGCACAGATTACTCAAATGAGGTAGAAATGAATACACACGACTGTTGGTGGTAAAGGGACACTAATTTTAACATTGTCTAATAGATAGCAGCAGACAGTTAGAATAATTAAGGGGTACCCGGTTTTATCAACCTACCCGGTTTTGTCCAACTCTCCCCTACTATGTACATAATCATTTCATGTAAATTTTTGTTATACCATTTTCTGTTAACAAAAAAAATGTATAGTCTAAAACAGTCTTATAAGCCGACTGATTATTTCTCCTTCTTGTTTAGTTTGTTTTTACCTGTTGTTGCTGATGATGGCTCGTATTGGGCCGAAACGCATCCAAAATGTTTTGAATTTGTAGTGTTTTTTAATAAGTTGATTTGTGGTTTATTTTGGAGAGAGTGTATTATTACATCTGAACAACATTTGTGAATTATTTTTATATCGGTGTCCCGATAGAGAACTACTAAATACTGTTAAACATCGAAAAATGTCTTATCTGGGACATAGTCACAGGAAGCCGATATAAAATATTACAACTGATCCTTAAAGGCAAAATAGAGGGCCGTATAGGTGTAGGAAGAAAACAAGTTTGTTGGTTAAAAAACATTCGTGAATGGACTCAGATACCAAATTCTGGACAATTATTCCATATTGCAGAAGATCGAGAAGCCTTCACAATCGCAATGGTGATCGCCAACGTCGGATTGTTCTGATATGGCACGTGAAGAAGAAGAAGATCGGCGTCCCTCAAAATTTTGCGCCCGGCTTGCCCGTCCCTTTATTTGGCGCTGCTTTTTATTAAGAACCATTGCAGATTGCGTATAATCCTTTCAATAAAAATGTTGAAAACGCAGGAACATCTATGTAATGCCAGACAAATAAATCCTGCTACACTCCTGCTATCACTTCAACGCCTCCCGGACTATAAATTTTACGTTGGCAGGAAACCTTTCTCGAGGGCAGGTCGATACGTAGTACGACAGCGTGTGCATTTGAAGGTTGTGTTACTCTAGGGCGAAGGGTGCAGGATCAGGGTAATAACTGACATTTTCAAAACAAACTGCAAAAGAGACACTGTCTGTTCATTGCTACCGGACTCCTCTGAGCTCCATATAAACTACGTAAATAGTTTAGCACTTAGAAGAGAAGCAAAAATGGTAATTTTTTGCAATTGCAGACATTTACGTATTTACATATAAAAAGAAATTTAATGAGACAGAGCTAAGTCTTAAATTTTATGTAATAATGTATCAAATTTGAATGGAACTACTAAAAAATTAATTTGAAATTTGAATCCCCCTTAATCTTTAGGTCGTTTTGAACGTGCGTATAAAAATAACAGGACTTTTTTTTTAAATAAGTGATGGATACTGCCGTTCTTGATGAAAGTTCACTTTATCTAACAATAGAACACTGAATACTTTTGTGTTCAATACATGAATACATCCAGTAAATGTATTACAAAATTTAAAACCCACAGTATGGTGGAGATATGTAGATGATGTGTTTTCCATATGGCCTCATAGATCGGAATTGTTGGATACGTTCCTGAATATTATAAACGATCAAGAAGAGACAATAAAGTTTACAATGGAAAAGGAATACAATAACACCCTACCTTTCCTCGATGTTTTGGTCTCAAAGAAGGATACTGGATATGAGACCCAAGTGTATAGAAAACCAACACACACCAACAGATATCTCAATTACAAATCAAATCATAACATCAACGTTAAAAAGGGAATCATTAAATCCTTATATGATAGAGCCAAAATTACTTGTTCTAACGAAAATTCATTTTTAGAAGAAAAACAATTGTTAACATCTGTTTTACTAAAAAATGATTATCCCATATCGTTTACAAATAAGGAATTGTCAAGATTGGATCGAATGGAACAGAACAACTTAGAACGGGATCCTACAACATTCACAAGAAATAATACGAGGAAAATATCAATACCATATGTAAAAGGACTATCCGAGAAACTTAAAACAATAGGAAATAAATTCAACATATCAACAACATTCAAAACAACAAACACATTGAGATCTATTCTATCTAAAACTAAACCTAACAGTGAACAAGAAAGAACAAAGAATTGTATTTATAAAATACCTTGTGAATGCGAACAATTTTATATAGGTGAAACGTCAAGACCATTAGACGTTAGAGTAAATGAACATCAGTCTTATATAAAAAATAGAGAATTTGATAGATCTCAAATATGTCAACACGCATGGGATAATGAACATAGAGTTCAGTGGAAATATTCAAGTATAGTCCTAAAAGAAGCAGATAGTAAAAAGAGAAAAATCAAAGAAGCGGCTCTAATTATGCTAAATAAAACCAATTGTGTCGCAAATTCCTCGGTAGAATGCAGTAGGATGTGGTTACCCATACTAAAGGAGGAAGTCAATAGAAAGAAAATACCACAATTAGTAAATCAGTAACATATCGAGTTAGTACATATTTAGTATTTTAGTATTATTTAAAATTTAAAATATCAAGTCAGAATTTGGTATTAGTTTTGAGAGTAAACTAAATGTAAACCCAAATACTTACGATGTCGGGATAGTATCACGAGGTTTTTCCTGGTTTTCCCTCGTGATTTACTATGGAATCTCTAACGCGAGAATTTCAGTACCACCGTTGCATTTGGTTGTCTTTTTAAAGACAGATCACATGCTATGATTTTTTGTGGCGGCTATTCTTGAGTTGGGATTGATTTCATGTAATCGAATGAACTATCTTTTAGTAAAGTCGTCCCAGGAACGCAACTCATCAATATTGGCAATATCATTTTTAAAGTCGTCTACTTTAAAATGTATAATACGTGTCTGAATTGCCGATATAAATGAGTCAGATTAAATAAATTATTAGAAAAATTTTTTACTAAGCAACAACATTTTTGTTTATTTAATATTATTTTGTATTTTGACAACGACACCCGACTTGGGCGTCGAAACGTTAATAAAATCATTTTTAGGTAAAATTGTGGCTTATTTCCCATTTGAATATACTTGATTATAAAAATGCCACAAGAAAATGGCTTCAGAACAACATTACAAAGGACAACGCACACATCTTATGGAGAATATAATGTCACTCAAACGAAATAAAATTTACACGAATAGATGCGTCATGAAATTTCAATAATTTGATACCATTGCGCCAACTCTGTATTTTGATTAACAAGAGCCTAAATTGGTAAAAATAAATCTAAAATAAAATAGTAATGTACGTGTGTCAAAGAGAGAAAAAAGATCTTGTGATTCGCTTACTCCATAAATCTTTCTCGAGGGATTAAGGCAGAGGTTTACTCTTATCTTTTCCTATTATTATTGATAATATAGTAGGTATAATTTGGTTAGTTGTATTGCCTCTAATGGGCTTAAGCTAGTGGTGAATAGACTGTAGTCAATAGCCGTTAGACTAATATTATTTATGAATGCCAGTTTTATGGACTTCAAAATGCGATTTCGATAAACTTTAATTAAAATTAAAGCACTAATTAAGCAAAATTCAGAGTTGGCGTAATGGTATCAAATTCATTTAAATTTTATTTCATTTGAGTGACATTATTTATTTTCCATAAGATGTGTGCGGTGTCCTTTAATGTCACCATACAACTGTTACGCCAGATTGCCTTTCTCAACTGATGTGTTTTACTATGCATCTTTAACTGATTAAGTTAAGGATATATTAAGGCCTTTATTTTGAATATTATATCGAGAACTTGAAATTGCCAGATGAATGGAGAAGCAGTATACAGGGGCGTAACAGAGGGCCCCGCAGCATGAAGCTTGCGGGGGGGCCCCAATCGCTTAAGGGCCCCATCTTGTCATCTGATATGTAAAAATCTGTTATTGTTATATTATTTTTACGTTGTCTGTTTAAATTTAAAAACGTAAAAATTTCTAACTAGACGTATTTGCCAAGTGAATCATCTCATAATATATATTAGAAACTTAATCCCTTCCGGCCTACCGAAATTTTATGGCAGCGACAATAAACTATATAATGCTTTGTACGTGAGTATTGAAAGATATTAGAATTGCAATTTCCCGAATTTAAGAACAATATTTTTAAATCCAAAAATGGGTTTTCTTTCTCTCTGTTCTTCACCTATTTTTAGTATTTTGATACAATATTTTCGCCAGTAATTTCATATTGGTTGTTTGCATTGAATGTTATTTATGTTTGTGTTGTTTTACGGTTATAGTTGCATCAGTTTGGTACGCATTTATTTAACAATTATTGACGACTTTTCTTGTGTAATCATTGGACAATCTCTCAACAGATAAACGGTAAGATAAGGAAATTATTATAACACTTACGCTTTAGGGAAGTCAATGTAAAAAATCTTTCATTCGGTCCATTGAATAAAAAAAAGTATTTGCTTTTACTTCCTCGTATTTAAGTATTTACTTAATAATAATTAAATAAAGCATTAAAGAAATGACCTCATTCAATTACTATTAAGTAAAAACTTAAATATTTGTAAGTAAAAGCAAATACTTCTTTTTATTCAATCGACCCATTGTTTCGGTTTCGGAAAAAATCAAACAAGCTTATATTTTTCTAAAACATTTTTTGTTAGTTTATATATCCTATCTTAAAGTGAAAAGTTCTACTCACAGATGCCTCTAATTGTTTATTAATTCTTTAAACAATAAAACTGTTTCATATTAAATAATTTTAAAAGATATCGGTGAATTCACCATTTTACTTTGTTCAAAAATGTTTCTATTTGCTTTTTGATTATGCTGAATTCGAATATGTCATTAAATTAGGGCCATAAGTACGATGTTGGGGGCCCCATACCGGGGGGTCTGAGGTTAATCACCCAGTAGAAGGAGTCCGGGAAAATTGATATTTAACCACTTGAAAACGCAATTTAATGTACTCCATGACTGAAGTTTCCTGTACCTACCTGCATATTGATATTTTAGTTGACCAACACAAAAAAAAATTTGAAATCACATTATTTTAAGCTAAATATTTACCATCAATATAACATCTTTTCTCTTTTCTGTTTTCATAAAAAATATACTACATGTAATGTTACTTACATTCTTCGGCTATAATGTAGGTTTTTAATCGCGTTATATTGCCTATAGGCAGTATAACGCGATTACAATCGCGGGGTCCCCTTTGCCGGGGGCCCCGAGGCACTGCCCCGGTTGCCCCAATGGTAGTTACGGCCCTGTCAGACATTACAATTTGAAAATTCAAAATAAATTTTTTTGAGCACTTATACAGTATGTCTGCGTGGCTTCGAACCCTATGGGAAACATTTTTATTATCAATTTTACGAAAAAAGTTATTCTTCATGAAATGCTCTGAATGGTCTTAAATCTGAGATACAAAATAAGCCAGATAAACCATCATATATCAAAGGTTATCAATTTTATACGAGGTAAGTCAAAAAATAGGAATTTAACTCAAGGATAAAGTACTTTTATATTTAACAATATACGATTTTAATTTTAATATGTAATTACATCCTTGTAAATAAAAAATTAATTTTTCCAAATATTTCTCAAATTACCGATAACCAACATCATTTTATTACAATTATAATAACTATTTTATTATTCATTTTTTAATTTTACGAAAAAATTCTTTATAAAATTCTTATCAGATTCTTTATAAAAAGCTCTGCATTATCTCAAAACGAAGATTCAATCGTAATATATTACATTTTACCAACTTTATACGAGGTATGTCGAAAAATATGAATTTCTCTCTAAGAGTTAGGTACCTTTATAGTTCACAATATTTCAACTGGAATGATGTAATTGCATATTTAAACATAGTTTTTAAGTGCGAACAACTTTTCATAATAAAATTTTTCAATGTTGTAAAATATAAAGGTGGTATAGGTACTATTGAGCGAAATTAATATTTTTTGATATAACTCGTATAAAATCAATAAAATTTAATATCTGATTATTGAAACTTTTAAAAGTTTTATACCATGCAGAGCATTTTATGAAGAATAACTTTTTTTCGTAATATAGATATGTAATAAAAAAAGTTTCCCATAGGTTGCAAGCTACGCAAACACACTGTATAAGAAATCAACAAAGAATTGTTTTAACATTTACTATTTTTAAAGCTGGTTATTAAATGTATTGTAGGTAAGTTGTACAGAAAACAACAAAAGAAGTTGTTTATTTGGAATGGGTCTGTATACCAATAAAGATGAGAAATGTAAGTTGTTATGAACAGTGAATGATAACGCTAACACAAAAAAGTTTTTGGTAAATAAGTCGTATTTAGTAATTGTTTAACGCGGGAGCAGTCGCGCTCACTTCTGTCACGTAAGCAGTCGCGCGTAGAACAAAATCTAACAACAATACGAATTTAAAACAAAGTTCAATTTTATAATATTTTTTGTTTGCTTGTTATGTTAAAAATATCTATTTCTAACAATTTTAAAACTAATTGGTTCTCACCAAAGCCATAAATTCCACAAAAAAAAAAAATAAAAATGAAATCAAAAAATTTTAAAAAAATTCTACGCATTACTACAATCTTCTTCGAGGCACTTACAAGTGGAAAGTTATGTTGCAAAATTTTTCATTAAGTTGTCACGGAAAATTATAAAAAGTTGGATTTTTTCTAACGGCGCGATTGCTCCCGGTTTAAAAGGGGCCCCATTTCAATTTCTGCGGGGGGCCCCGACGGAGTTTGTTACGCCACTGGCAGTATACTACTACCTGTCTTCAAAAACAAGGGAGATATACAACAATGTAAAAACTAAAGAGCTATAAAACTGCTTAGCCACACCATGAAAATATGGGAAATAGTAATTGATAGACGGATGCGTGAAGAGACCGAAATATCCGAGAATCAATTTGGCTTTATGCAGGGCAGATCAACAACAGATGCAATTTTCATTATAAGGCAGTTGATGAAAAAATACATAGTACATTATTTGACGGGTTTTGCTGTAAATTTTAAAGAACCGTTTGGATTGATATAAAATTTGGCACACGCATAGGCAACATGTCAAAGAAAAAAGTGATATTGTGCCGATGTGTGCTTTTGCCCTGGGGGTGAGTTTCACCCCTTCTCGGGGGTGAAAAACATACGTTCCAAGTAAGTCCAAAATTGATAAAATGCCTAATTCTAAGCAAATTTTATTCTATACAGTTTTTTCACTAAGTCAATACTTTTCGAGTTGTTTGCGAGTGAATATGTTCATTTTTCAGCAAAACGTTTTTGGACAATTTTTCGTAAATAATTCAAAAAGTAAGTATTTTATCGAAAAACCCATTATTTGAAAAATTATAGCTTGTAAAAATAGGCTATTGATTATATTCAAAATACGATAGCTAAAAGGAACTACAACGTTAACGGGGTTTTATTATTTCATATGGTCAATGGACATCTATATATGAAAAAACCGCGGAGTGCTAACATTTAAAGGGGTGCGTTTTTGAGAAATGGGTGAATTAGTCTCTGGGCACAGGTTACATTAGGGTGAGTTCTATGCACATTTGGTACAAACATACCTACATAAAAATTGTTCCTGGTTAAATTTCCTATCTAAATATCACTTTTTAAAGTCAATGATACTTTTTCTTACAAAAATATATTCAAAAGAAAAAGCACAAAGAAATCCAAAAGAAACAAATTTTGTTTTTTGTCCCATAACTTTTGGTCCACGAGGATATAGGTATAGACATTACTTCACAGAAAAAAAATCTACATATTTCTTCTTTAAAATGTTGTTTAGAAGAGGTAATTAGGATTTATAGTTTTCGAAATATGATTTTTCAAAATTCGCCACTCACAGCAATTTTGGACAATTTTCCTACCCGTGTTGAGCTGGCCCCCCCCACTTGCAAAAATTAAAAAACAAATAGCCCTGATTTATGAGCTATTTATGAGCTCTCATATTCCGCAAACTAAAAATTTTGAGCTCGTTCCACTGAGCAGGAATTTAATACCCTAGTAGGGGGGGGGGGCTGAGTCAGCCCCCCCACTACTTAAAAATAGGAATATTGAATCGGTTTTTGCGGCAGAATTACGAGCTATTTATGAGCTCTTGAAATTATATAGTTTTGATTTTTGAGCTCATCCCCTTCACCCCCAAACAACCCTTTAATTGATTTAACTTAAGAGAAAGATGCTGAGGAAACTTAAAATATATCGTATTGCGGATATAATTCCTATAGCTTATATACTCTAAGAATAAACTATTAAATCAAGGGCATTTCGATTATTGAGCTACAACCCCTTCGCAAGAAAACCACCCTATCTTCCCGGCTTAAGAGAAAGTTGTACTTAAAATGCGTTAAACTAATTATTTGGCGACTACATATCATTTAACAATTTATAAGCTTCCAAATTACGCGCACTTAGATCAGTAAATTGCAATTTATTTTGTATAGTGCAGTCACTGAAGGTAAAAATCAACGATTACCTTCAATTTCGGTGAACCTTCATCGATTTTCACGAAAATTGGTCAGTGGTTAGAGGATACGTCAAGAAACAAAGGTGACATGGTACCACCTTGCGCCTTTACCCTGAGGGTGGATACCGCCCCTTCTCGGGGGTGAAAATTATTTTATAAAAAATAATTGCACAAATCAATAAAAGAACAAATTAAAAGCAAAATTTATTATATAAAGTTAATAAAATAAGTCAATACTTTTTAAGTTATTAAAGATCAAAGATTTTAATTATTTGTGAAAAAAATGCATGTTTTGAAGAGGTTTTTTGTAAATCACTGAAAAACTGTAAGTTTTTACAAAAAAGTTAATAGTAGTTTAATTCGTATAGCTTATATTCTAAGAATAAACTCTAAAATCACGCGCCTTTCGATTATTGAACTACAACCCCTTCGCAAGAAAACCATCCCATATTCCCGGCTTAAGAGAGGGTTGTACTTAAAATAATTTAAATTAATTATTTGTTGACTATATATTGCTTAATAATTTATGAGCTCGCAAAATATACGCATCTCAATTATTGAATTGCCATTTTCTTTCTATAGTGCAGTCACTGAAGGTAAAAATCAACTATGACCTTCGATTTCAGTAAATCTCCATTCATTTTCACGAAAATTCGTGAGCGGATTTTGATACTATCAACTTTTTCTGGATCTTATTTTTGATGGGTATTTCTAAGTACTTTGACAAATATTTAGTACCTAAGTGTTATAAAATGCATCTTTTTCCCATTATTTAAGCTTGAACCCTTAGATTTGAACAGTCGCGGAAAAAAATATACATTTAATTACCAATAACTTACTTTAAATTAACATTAAAGGTTTTTCAAGTAAGCAATTTATTATATTTTTTATTAGCTTCAATTTTAGTGATGAAAACTTTTTGTAAAAACTTACAGTTTTTGAGTCATTTATGAAAAATCGCTCATGCATTTTCTTTCCAAAGATTAAAATATTTGATCTTTAATAACTCAAAAATATTGATTTATTTTAATCACATTATATAACAAATTTTGCTTAAAATTTGTCCCTCTCTCGATTTGTGGGGTTATTTTTAATAAAGTAATTTTCACTCCCGAGAAGGGGTGACATATACCCCAGGCTAAAACCCAAGTTGTTATTGTCAATTCGTGAAAATAAATGGAGATTTACCGAAATCGAAGGTAATAGTTGATTTTTACCTTCAGTGACTGCACTATAGAAAGAAAATGGCAATTTAATAATTGAGATGCGTATATTTTGCAAGCTAATAAATTATTAAACGATATGTAGTCGCCAAATAATCAATTTAAATTATTTTAAGAACAACTCTCTCTTAAGCCGGGAAAATGGGGTCGTTTTCTTGCGAAGGGGTTGTAGCTATATAATCGAAAGGTGCGTGATTTAAGAGTTTATTCTTAGAATATAAGCTATACGAATTCAACTACTATTAACTTTTTTGTAAAAACTTACAGTTTTTGAGTCATTTATGAAAAATTGCTCATGCATTTTCTTTCCAAAAATTAAAATATTTGATCTTTAATAACTCAAAAAGTATTGATTTATTTTAATCACATTATATAACAAATTTTGCTTAAAATTTGTCCCTCTCTCGATTTGTGGGGTTATTTTTAATAAAGTAATTTTCACTCCCGAGAAGGGGTGACATATACCCCAGGCTAAAACCCCAAGTTGTTATTGTCAATTCGTGAAAATAAATGGAGATTTACCGAAATCGAAGGTAATAGTTGATTTTTACCTTCAGTGACTGCACTATAGAAAGAAAATGGCAATTCAATAATTGAGATGCGTATATTTTGCAAGCTAATAAATTATTAAACGATATGTAGTCGCCAAATAATCAATTTAAATTATTTTAAGAACAACTCTCTCTTAAGCCGGGAAAATGGGGTCGTTTTCTTGCGAAGGGGTTGTAGCTATATAATCGAAAGGTGCGTGATTTAAGAGTTTATTCTTAGAATATAAGCTATACGAATTAAACTACTATTAACTTTTTTGTAAAAACTTACAGTTTTTCAGTGATTTACAAAAAACCTCTTTAAAACATGCATTTTTTTCACAAATAATTAAAATCTTTGATCTTTAATAACTTAAAAAGTATTGACTTATTATATTAACTTTATATAATAAATTTTGCTTTTAATTTGTTCTTTTATTGATTTGTGCAGTTATTTTTTATAAAATAATTTTCACCCCCGAGAAGGGGCGGTATCCACCCTCAGGGTAAAGGCGCAAGGTGGTACCATGTCACCTTTGGTTCTTGACGTATCCTCTAACCACTGACCAATTTTTGTGAAAATCGATGAAGGTTCACCGAACTTGAAGTAATCGTTGATTTTTAACTTCAGTGACTGCACTATACAAAATAAATTGCAATTTACTGATCTAAATGCACGTAATTTAGAAGCTTATAAATTATTAAATGATATGTAGTCGCCAAATAATTAGTTTAACGCATTTTAAGTACAACTTTCTCTTAAGCCGGGAAGATAGGGTGGTTTTCTTGCGAAGGGGTTGTAGCTCAATAATCGAAATGCCCTTGATTTAATAGTTTATTCTTAGAGTATATAAGCTACAGGAATTATACCCGTAATACGATATATTTTAAGTTTCCTCAGCATCTTTCTCTTAAGTTAAATCAATTAAAGGGTTGTTTGGGGGTGAAGGGGATGAGCTCAAAAATTAAAACTATATAATTTCAAGAGCTCATAAATAGCTCGTAATTCTGCCGCAAAAACCGATTCAATATTCCTATTTTTAAGTAGTGGGGGGCTGACTCAGCCCCCCCCACTAGGGTATTAAATTCCTGCTCAGTGGAACGAGCTCAAAATTTTTAGTTTGCGGAATATGAGAGCTCATAAATAGCTCATAAATCAGGACTATTTGTTTTTTAATTTTTGCAAGTGGGGGGGGGGGCAGCTCAACACGGGTAATTTTCCTTGTTATTTCGCAAATATTGTTCTGTAACTTTTTTCTACGTAACTTTAGGTATATGCAATGGTACACGTAATATAAATAGAAATCAATTACCTTCAAAAGGTCTACTGTATAACGTTGTACGACTTTTTTTGAAGATATTCTTCGTTAGCGGCGAATCGATTGAGGGTAAAATTTGATTGATCCGCGCGCATGCGCACACCGACAGTATAGTATTAGTTGTTATACGGGCTCTGATTGGGTGTTGAAATTTTGAAATGATCTGTCAATAATTGTTCAATATGGAGGTTATCGGTAAACAAAAATATTGTATAATATTAGTTTTTATTGATGTGTGGACAGAAATAAAATCAAATTTATAATTATAGTGACTTTTTAAATAGTTTTGAAAAGCCGCAAGTACGTAATTCGAAATGTTTCAGTTGGAAATACCTAATAGTTTCAATACCTATCTATTTGGAAAATGTAAACAAAATAATGTAGTTACCTATTAGTAGGCAATGCTTTAATTTACATAATCTGATTACGAACAAACTTTCTACCAATCTTCATCTCATATATCGTTGTCTTACTCTATATTTTGTTGTATTTTATTTCGACAAAAATCAAACTAATAATTTCATTAAATTCATATAAATTTATAGTGTAAACGTTTAGTTTGTGTATATTCCCACATGACGTATACGAGAGTTTGGTGCAGTTTGAAATGGCGTCAACTTTCGTACGGCGCTGTAGACGTGAAGTGGGATCAAGCCCCAAGCAAGTTATTATTTTTTTATTTTTTTTATAGATTTTATGATTGTAAGCATATTATTATATAATTTTTGAAGATATTCTTCTTTTTTGAAAGTGGTAGATAAGAAAGTTATTTTGATTTTTAAATAAAATAAGTACAAATAAGCTTTAAGTATATTTACTTCGTTTAAATTACCTATTATATAATAGAAGAATATCTCTTTACGTGCGTACAAAGTACACACACACACATTCTTTTTTTTTAAACAGATTATGGTTTTTCAAGGTTTTATACTTTTAACGATTTTTTATAATCTAATATAAAAATAAAATAATATTATTATATAATATATTATATATAATATAATATTATATTATATATAGTATATATAACATAATATTATATTATATATTATATAATACGTAATATAAAAAAATATTATTTTACATTTTTTACGATTATTTTTGAAATTTCTCATTATAACTTTTTTTCTTCTACATTTAGGTATATATTATATTATATAATAAAAAAGCTTATTTTGTTTACTTTAAAATGGTTTATTACAAAAAATTATAGGATTATTTTTGAATAAGATAATATTTTTCAAAATGTAATAAGTACTTGCAACAATTTTTGATTTTAGGATTATTTTTTAAATTTCTCGATATAACTTTTTTTTCTTGTACATGAATATACTATATATTGCTCAATAAAGAGGGCTTACTTTCTGTTCTTTAAAATGGTGTAAAATCTATATTTAAATATTGGAAACCGAGTGATTCTTTGATATTTTTTTACCTGTATTATTTAAAATTATTTCTTTTACAAAAATTACATAAACTTTAGTCTTAGAAAACATCACTTTAGTTAAAATTACTTAAACGTTGACATTTAAAAATTTTTCAAAATCAAAGTCCATCTCTTCGTTAGCATTAGCTTCAATATCTTCCTCTGACACCTCAGTTGTCTTAGAGATCCCACAATTAGTACCCATGCACATACACCCTTTGTAGAATATTGCAACAACTAATTCCTATCTTCCTACAACCGCAGATTTTTGGTACATCCTTTGGTACATTTACATGCTATTTTTTCAAGCAAAGCTTTTGGTGCAGGAGCTTTGACAGTAAATATTGGAATTATTCCATATTTTGAAGTTTGCCCGGCCGAGTCAAGTGGATCCAAAGTATTAGGTACCTATAAAAAATAAGATTCAATCATAACACACAATCACATAAAAAAGTTATAATGAGAAATTTAAAAAGTAATCCTAAAATCAAAAATCGTTGTAAGTACTTATTACATTTTGAAAAAGCATATCTTATTAAAAAATAATCCTAGAATTTTTTATAATACACCATTTTAAAGTAAACAGAATAAGCTTTCTTTTTTATTATACCTAAATGTAAAAAAAAAGTTATAATGGGAAATTTAAATAATAATCTTAAAAAATATAAAAACTCGTTAAAAGTATAAAATCTTGAAAAAGATAACCTCTTTAAAAGAAGTCGTACAACATTATACAGTAGAACATTTTAAAGATAATTGATTTCTATTCCTCTTACATGCACCATTGCATATGCCTAAAGTTACGTAGAAAAAATTACAGAACAATATTTGCGAAATAACAAGGAAAATTGCCCAAAATTGCTGTGAGTGGCGAATTTTGAAAAATCATATTTCGAAAACTGTAAATCCTAATGACCTCTACCAAACATCATTTTAAAGAAAAAATATGTAAGCTTTTTTTCCGTGAAGCAATGTCTATACCTATATCCCCGAGGACAAAAGTTATGGGACAAAAAGCAAAACTTATTTCTTTTGGGTTTCTTTGTGCTTTTTCTTTTGAATTTATTTTTGTAAAAAAAGGTATCTTGGACAAGAAGTAATAAAATGTACGTTTTCGTTTTGCTTTTCTGAATATTTTGGACTTTTTGTTTTCCTGTTAGACAAAAAATGGTTATGCTGTGGCTGTTCACTCGGGATTAGTGACTCGTTCAAGCCATTTTAACTAGAGCCTTTTCAAAAATAAGCACTTTGAACCGCTGAGACTTACAGATCGTATAAAGAATAAACAAGCAAAGTAACCTGTGAAGCGGGTACGATTAATTTTATTTGATATGCTCATTTGGGGGTGCTTTTCGGGATTCTTTTTACCAAAAAATAAAAGGTACCAACAATATTTTGAGCATAACTCACTTACTTTTAAGGCTAGAAGTTTTTTTAAAAATCAAAAATAAATCTTTTTTTAAACACTTTAAGAAAAGTTAAAATGAGTGTTCCTCGAAAAGTGTTCCGTTTTTTGGTTATTTCTCGATGAAATATTCGATTTGAAATTTGACGAATAAGAACCTACTTTTCATTAACTAAAACTTTGCTTGTACTGGGTCTACAGACTTAGTATATGCACCATTTTGTTCATTTTTTATAAACTATATTTTTATTAAGAATATTTTTTTCGACAAAATACTTACTTTTTGAGTTATTTGCGAAAAACCGTCTAAAAACGTGGTTATTTTGTTTAAAATGAACAAATTCACTCGCAAATAACTCGAAAAGTATTGACTTGGTGAAAAAACTCTATAGAACAAAGGTTGCTTAGAATTAGTCAGTTTATCGAATGCCGAACTTATTTTGTACATATATTTTTTCACCCCCGAGAAGGGGTGAAAGTCACCCCCAGGGCAAAAGCACACATCGGCACAATATCACTTTTTTTCTTTGACTTATTAGCTATGTGTATGCCAAATTTCATGTCAATCCAAGCGGTTCTTTAAAATTTAGAGGTTTTGCAATATTTTACCGTTAAAGAACGTACTAACAAGAGTAAATAAACAAACGCTCATATGGTATTCATTGATCTTGAGAAAGCATATGATAGAGTTCCTCGAGAGATTCTGTGGTGGACACTCAATAAAAAAGAAGTCCCTGGTGAATATGTAAAGATTGTGAGGAATATGTATGAGGGAGTAACGAGTAGTGTTAGGACAGGTGTGGGAGAGACTGATAAATTTCATGTGAAAGTAGGATTGCACCAAGGCTCGGTGCTTAGTCCGTATTTATTCTCATTAGTTTTGAACCAGATAACAGCGAAACTACAGGGTAACATTCCATGGTGCTTAATGTATGCTGATGATGTTGTGTTAGTAGGAAATAGTGAAAGAGACTTAGAACAAAAACTGGAACAGTGGAAACAAGCTCTCGAGGAAAAAGGTCTAAAACTTAGTAGGGCAAAGACAAAGTATTTGGAATACTCATTTAAATATGGAGTTACTCAGGGCCGCCGCTACCATGTGTGCAAAGTGTGCATCGCACACAGGCGGCCAACAATAGGGGCGGCCAAAAGCAGGCCACTGATGATACTACTTTTTTTAAAACGCAAATAAGTTCAAATAATTAAATAGTAATATTTCAGACAATTCTAATTCTAAAGTCTAATATTCCAAACAATAATTATTATTATTATTACCTGATAATATTAAAATGCGCTTCCTTTAACATTTATAGTGCTTTTTTTCGCGAATCTAAATATTTCTCTATTATATTAGATTGTAGCCCAGATATAACGCATGTAGAACAAATAAATAACAATAATTTATAGGGCTTTTCATCGATTGCCATTTGTTTCGAGCTTCTGTCATGTGTCACATAATATTAATATATCTACGTCATACGTCTCTTGTTTGTATCATTGTTATATACCAATAACGTATGACGTAGATATATTAATATTATGTGACACATGACAGAAGCTCGAAACAAATGACTGTGAATGAAAAGCCCTATTGTAGTAAGATGTGTTTCAATTTCAACGCCAGTTCGGATATTTTTTCTCCTGAAATTGACGTAACTGGACAAGGTCTCTTTGAATTTAAAGAGAATAAACTTGAAGAATTAAATATAAATATTATGGATAATATGCGTGGACAGGGTTACGATAATGGAGCCAATATGCGTGGTAGACACATTGGATTGCAGAAAATCCTCGAGAAAAATATCCTCGATCATTTTTTATTCCCTTTTCTGCACATAGTTTAAATCTGGTAGTGAATGATGCAGTAAAATTAAGTTTTAATTAGGTGGAATTTTTTAATACTGTAGGTACAGGAACTATATGTATTTTTTCTTCTTCGAATATTTGAAGGAAAATTTTATTAAAGCACCTTCCAAAGTGGACATTAAAAGCATTGTTGGACATGCGATGGGAGAGTCTGATCGATGTAATCGCACCATTAAAACCCCAGATAAGTAAAATATATGATGCTTTAGAAGAATTGCAAAATGATAACAAAAGGGATATGAATTTGGAAATTAATTCAATGGATAAATATATTCAATTGTGAGAAAGTGTATAAAGAAAGCCCTTACATACATAAACAGCTCGGAGACTGACATTAGTGCAACCGATTTATATGAAGAAATTAAAGCTATTCAACCATATGTTACCGCAGAAAAACGTCCTGGTAATATTCTTGAATACATTTACGAAATAATATTATATCAACATTTCCAAACTTAACTATAATCGTACGTATATTCCTAACTCTACCCTTTACTGTAGCTAAGGGTGAGTAGTCGTTTCAAAACTTAAAATTATTAAAAATTATTTGCGATTTTCAATGAAGCAAGATAGACTTTCTGCTTTAGCAATGTTATCTATCGAACATGAAGTGTGTGCGACATTGGATATTAAAAACAAAGACATTGTCAAAATTTTTCCCGAAACGAAAGCCAGAAAAGTTTGTTCTTAGTTTCTTTATGAGTTTATGTTATATTATTCACGGTTTATTTTAATTATTTGTAAGTTTAAATTAGGATATACAGTATACATATAATGGGCGTTGGATCATGGATATTACTCAAATTGTCTAAGTATTTATCTATTTACGACTTATTGTTGTTATGCATCTTCTGCATATGTCTTTAAATACTAGTATGTACATATTTCTAAAGTGTTGGAAAGGGGCGGCAAATATTAAGTTGCACACGAGCGGCCAACATCTCAGCGGCGGCCCTCGAGTTACTGCAAATAAAATGGTATCTTTGGATGGTGAACTGATTGTAAAAAGCAATAGTTTTATTAACCTGGGATCGGTATTACAGAGTAATGGAGAAATAGATGGATATGCATGTAGTACAATTAGGGCTGGATGGATGAAGTAGAAGGAAGCGAGTGGTGTGCTGTGTGACTTTTTTTTTTATTTATTTATTATTTATACATATGACCTGGCCTCTAGTGACTAATCCAGGTCGTTTTTTCCTGATGGGATTACAGATTTTTTTTTATATTTTTACATTTTTTACTCTACTATTAAATCTATTTTTACAATTAACAATTTGCCATAATCTATTAATTACGTTTAACAAACAAATTTAAATAAACAATTTAAAATATTTTTGGTACTATCAACTCCCTTCTAAGTTATAAAGATAGTCCCTCTATTTGCAGAAGAGAGTTGGTAGTTTTTTTTTTCTTTTTAATTTCATGAATTATGTATTGAATTATTATTATTATAATTGTAAATATCTATTTTTGAATTTATATTTTACTTTATTTATTTTAACTTTATCTTACTCAACTTCATCGGGGTTGGATTATTGGTTGTCTTCTTCTATTATTATAGATTTCTTGTTGTTTTTTAGATATTATTTGTGTGAGATTGTTTAATATTTCAAAATATTCTTCATTTTGTAATATATCTCTTATTTCAATTCTTTCTAATCTTCTTCTCATTTCTCTATGTTCTTCATTTTCTATAGTATTTTCACAATGTAACACTATAATATGTTCTTGTGTACCTAGTTCTCCACATTCACAATATGCATCATCTTTTAAGTTAAATCTTTCCAAATATGTTGGGTACGGTCCATGTCCTGTTAAAAAGTGTATTAAACCTTGTTTTGGATTAAAATAATTTGGAATGTTTTCTAATATTGGTATAAAATTGTATAAACGTCTAGATTTTGTTGAATTTTCCCATTCATTTTGTCTTTTTCTATTTATTATTTCTTTTAATTCTCTTTTATTTCTTATATCTAATCCTATTATTTGTATTATTTTTTCATATTTTTCTTTTTTTAGCCAATAATTACATGCTCTTTTTTGTGTTTCTAAATGCATTGGCATTACTCCAGTTAAAACTGTGAGTGCCTGTGTTGCAGTTGTTCCAAATGCTCCCGTCATTCTTACAAGAAATCCTCTCTGAGCTCTATTTAATTTTTCTGCATTTTTTTTATTTATTAATATATGTGCCCATACACTTGAACCGTACCCTACAATTGATGCAAGTCTTGTACTTAGGTATATTCTCATCTGTCGGAACGAAATTCTATATTCCTTCTGTGCCAGACTAGCAATGCTATGCATGATCTTTGTTGCCTTTTCACAGACACAATTCATGTGTTTTGTAAATAATTTTTGTTCGTCTATTATAATACCTAAATATCTTGTTTCCATTTTTGTTTTTATTGTTTTCCCTCTAATTTTTATAATTGGATCTCTTTCTAAATTTCCTTTTATTAAACTATATGTTGTTTTTGAATTTGATATTGTTAATTTTACTTTATTCATCCAATCATTTACTCTTATTAATACTTCATTTGATTTATTTTCTAATTCTCTTCTTGAGTTTGCATCTATGATCAACAACAAATCATCTGCATATGCTATGCTTCAAAGCACTTCAGGATCTATAGTCAATTGTTCCAACAGTTCCTCTAGCATTACATCCCAGAACATAGGTCCACAAACTGATCCTTGTCGACATCCTTTTGTGACATGTTTTGTCTTTTTTCCTGTTGGACAGCTTGGGCTTGCATATCGGTCTTGACAGTAGTTTCTGAGACTTCCGTACAGATTCTTTGGACATCTCATTCTTCGAAGTCTTTCAAAGAATAACGGCCACCAAAGATTGTCAAAAACCCCAGACACGTCTATAAAGATCATTAAAACATACTTTTTTATGCTTTCGTTTACTATTTCAAATACTTTATTTATTGCATCTTCTGTTGATCTACCTTTCCTAAAACCATACTGACCAGGATGTAATCCAATTTCTGTTCTTATTTGATTTAATTTTTTACATAGTAATTTTTCTTGTAATTTTCCCATTGTATTCAATAAACATACCGGTCTATATGATTTCGGTAAGGCAGGATCTTTATCTTCCCCTTTATGTATTATTATAACTTCTGCTTGTTTAAAATTATTGGGAAACCTTCTTTGTCTAAGACATTCATTATATAATGATGTTAGTACTGGAATTATTTGTTCCGACAATGCTTGAAGTATTTCAACATGAATATTATCCGGTCCAGGTGCCTTCTTTCTTTTCATTTCTCTCATACTTTTATATACTTCTTCTTCTGTGAATTCCTCTATTTCTCTTTCTTCTTCTATTTGGTATTCTTGTATCATTTCTTCTCTTATATTTCTTTGTTCTAATGTTTCTCCTTCTAATTTATCTGGAGGTAATAATACATTAAGTAATGTTTCGGCCGATTTTTCCCAACTTTCTGTAAATGTTCCATCTTCTTTTTTTAAAGTAGAAAGCATTGTCGGACATCTAATTTTTTTAGAAACTATTTTATATGGTATCCCCCACATATCTAATTCTAAGTGTCTTGATACGAAGAAAATATATAAAAAAAATACTTGTGCTGTGTGACTGGAAAATTCCAATGAAGTTGAAAGGAAAATAGAAGGGAATTCCAAGATAGAATTATGTGGAGAAATGCAATTAGAGAAGCCGACCCCGCATAGGGATAAGGCAAAGATAATGATGATGATATCGAGAATTTGAAATTGGTCATTAAAAGAATGATAATGATCTTTAGAAGGTGAAGTGCGTACGTAGAATCTGCTTTTCCATTATTGAAAGCACTTTTGTGTTCTGCTATAGGTTTGTTATATGTTCTATCAGTCAGACCGATGTAAGTTTGGGCTAGAGCAGTCACCACATGTAAAACGGCCTACACACATAAGGATTTATCGTACTGCTTATTGAGAAACTTTTGATTTTACATCGCATAGGCATTTGTTTTCTCTATATAATTCAATTAACTCTTCTCAGAAAGATTTATGTTTAATGTCCAGGATAATTCACGATTAAATAATAATATTATTCTGCCTTTTAATGAACAACAAAAGTAGAAGACTTAAAAAAATCGTAATTGCAGTATTCGCTACCCTACACACATTCCAACTTACGTTTAAGCAGTAGTTCAAACAAGACTGTTGATACGATATTTTAAAGAAGCTCTGTACTGTGAACGGTTCAACTACTGCGTACTGTGAAGCATCCGCACGTCATGATTCACGATTTATCGTTACCAGTATACGTTACTACAGAAGTTTAGACTAATGTTCTACTACATGCAGTGCGATAAATCCTTACCTGTGTAGGCCGTTTAAGTCACAGCAAGAGTCAAAACAAAAAAAACGTGAATTTTCAGCAATCCATCCATCCATTAAATGGCACTACAGCCCAAATCGAGCCTTGGCCTCCTTCAATAAGCTTCTCCAATCATTTCGATTTACCGCTGTTCTTTCCATGAACGCGTTCCCAGAAAGTTCCTGGCATCCTCATCGACTTCGTCTTCCCATTTCTTTTTAGGTCTTCCAACAGGTCTTCTTCCCTGCATTCTTGCATTCAGCAATTTTCTGGGGATTCTATTGTCATGCATGCGGACCACGTGCCCTGCCCACCGTAATCTCTGCAGTTTAGTGTGTTGTGCTAGAGGTGGTTCGCTATATTGCTCGTATATTTCTCTATTATACCTAATTCGCCAGTTGTTATTTTCACTTATTGGGCCCAGTATCCTACGTAATACTTTTCTTTCAAACACATCTAATGCATTGGCAGATTACTGTGTCACCACCCATGTTTCGCAGCCATAACTTACTATGGGCCTGATTATTGTTTTATATACCCGGAGTTTTGTTTTCCGGTGTACGTCTCGCGATTTGAATATGTGGCCCATCGCGAAATAGGCTTTATTTGCCAGCACAAGCCTTCTATTTATTTCCGGTTCTTCTTCATTGCTTGCAACCAGATCCATTCCTAGGTAGGTGAATCTATTCACATGTTCTATATCGTCAATAAAGTGTTGTTGCGCCGGTCTATTTGATCTGGTTTGTATGAGTAGTTTTGTTTTATTTGTGTTTATTGCTAGCCCTACTGCTTCTGCACTCTGTTTCAACTCAACGTAGGTTTCTTCCGCTGCATTCATTGTTCTGCTCATTATGTTTATATCATCCGCGTATGCTGCTAATTGGGTAGATTTGTTTGTAAGTATGTTATTTCTGCTTACCGTCAACCGTCTAATTACATATTCAAAAACAAGATTAAAAAGCGTTGGAGCCAGTCCGTCGCCTTGTTTCAGTCCTTGCGTTATCGTAAACGCATCAATGATCTGTCCTTGAATACATACTTGTGCGTCTGTTTCTGTCATTGTCATTTGCACTAGTCGTATTAATTTTGATGGTATGCCAAATTCTTCCAATATATTAGGTAGAATTGTTCTATCTATTGAATCATAGGCTTGTTTAAAATCTACAAAGAGATTGTAAACGTCCATGTCATATTCCCATGCTTTGGCTAGTATTTGTTTAACTGTAAATAGTTGGTCAATGGTAGATCTATTTTGCCTAAACCCTGCTTGGTATTCCCCGATGATTTTTTCCGTGAGAGGTTGAAGTCTTCGATTAAGGATGTTTGTGAATATTTTGTATCCCGAACAAAGTAAAGAGATGCCTCTATTTAGCGTTCTGACATTCCATGTTCCCAGCATAAATTCCATATTCCGTTGCCAAAGTCGTCGTCTTGATATCCGTCCATTCCGAGGCCTATCTGAAGGTTTCGTAGTAGTACTTTTTTACAAGAATAGGTTACTGGCCTATCGCCCAACCCCCTTTTCGGAGGACCATTTCTCCCTTCCTCGTCAGCCCTGACCCTACTTTCCACTGTGGTTGGTTACCCAATCTCCGGTAAGGTTGCTCAGGTTCTCCAGGGTTCACCCGTGCAGCCCAAGCCGCACTTCGTGGAGGTGAGGATAGAAATTGAGTAGGAGAGGCTAGAGATGCTAACTGGAAACAGCATCTTGTATTGCGCTTCACTACCCCATTTGAACCACGAATTTTCAGCAATAAAATTACTAATTTTTAAATCTGCAATAAAAAAATATTCATCCATCACTATCTATGCCATTATTGAATAATTTATTATTAGTCCAAGCGAGATCTGTCGAAAAATCAAACTATAATAGACATTTTTCGTAGGAGTCTAATTTTTGAAGTTATACTTCTTTACCGGCGATATGAGGGTGAATTTTTATATGTTAAAACCTATGATCCCGGCGCATGCGCATTATAACTTTGTTCTGATTGGATGTTCAAATGACATGTCAAAAATTATTCAATATCGCGGCTGTGGCAGAGCTGTAGTTTGATTATTTATGGTTGTTGCGTTTTAAAATTTGTGTGAAAAGAAACAACAAACAAAATTTAGTTAATAGTTATACTGCCTTTTTAAATAGTTTTCATATACCTATATTTTTGGACTTTTGGACAAAGAAAACTCATTCTAATTTGGTAAGTAGTTTTATTATAATCATATTGTAATTATACATTTGGATTAGGTTGAAATACAGTAGAGCGTCGATTATCCGAACTAATTGGGGGACATAGGTGTTCGGAAAACCGATTTGTTCGGATAATCGAACTACAATATATTGATACATATTTATAGTCATACATATTTATCCACAAGTGAATAAAAGCCATATTTATATACCTACATATTTATTTATATCTTGATAATGACAACTAGCAACTAAACAAAAAAGTGCAGTCTTTGCAACAACATAATTATTTTTGGATACAATATTGAAGAAAATTGAAGATATTTTAAGCGTCAATTACTAACGCTTGCTCGGTATTCGAGTGCGGGACGCGGGAGTCGATAGTTCGAATAAGCGGTCGTTCGGTTGATCGACGTTCGGATAATCGACGCTCTACTGTACATTTATTTTCTCAAGAATGGGGATTTTAGAGAGAAATCCCAAATTAGGTCCGATTTTTATCTTTAAATTATGATTTTTTGGCGTAGATTTATTTATCTAGTAGGTATGTAATGCTTTGATTTACATACTTAATTTGATTACCAACAAAAGTTCTACCAATCTTCATCTAATATATTGTTTTCTTACTGTTTTGTTATATTTTAATATTTTCTTCCACAAAATTTAAACTACATAATTTAATTATATTCAAAACAACTGTCAAACAGTAAAACGTTCAGTTACCCTATTTTTCCACATGACAAATAATGTGGAATTGGACGAGTGAGTCTAGGCTTCGATTACGAATCAAAGCGTCCCGAAATTCACGGGTTCGATTCCCGATGCAAGTTTTTATTTTTTTATTTTTTTATGCATTTTATGATTGTAAGTATATTTGTTATATAATTTTTTTTTCAGAAAATGCGTATTTAAAATTTTTGCCAACAATTATTATCGTTCAGAAATCATTTTTTCTTTGTGGCATTTTTCAATGTGTTTGTGTGCGTTTTATTCTTTTATTTTTTTAAATTTTTGGTATTGTCTTAAAAATCACATAATATGTAGTAGAAGTATAACTTCTTACGTGCGTACAAAGTACACACACATTCTTTTTTTTTGGCTGAAATCACTTCAGACGTAACTTGTATCAATAACATCGATAAGCGCCAGTCGCAAATCTTGTGGTTAATGTTTTATTTAATAAAATCTGAAACAAATCGCAAATTTTGCTTTTTACGCCCGTTTTTTCACCTATAACTCGAGAGATATTGCTTCAACCTTCAACAAACAAAAAAAAAAAACAGAAAATAAAAAAGTTATGGAGAAAGCACAGAAGTTATGATGGTGGGGTCGCCTCACTGCACGCCAAGGCGATTCACCTTTTGCTCGGGGCCCGGAAGCGCTACCCCCCGACACCATAATTTTAAAAAATTCCCTAGGCTCTCCTAGTTGACCAATTTTAATTTTTCAAAATGCGTTTTGAATCTTTAGCCTTTCTTTATATGTAAAAAACCTTAGACTATTTAAAGTGCTTATTTTGGAACCAGCACAATTCAGTGGCGGCTGGTGGGGTAAAATTTTGGGTAAACCAAGCCAGCAAATTACATATAAGTATGTGTAATACATAATATGCAAATATAAATTTATTTTTATGTATAAAAATACTTAGAAGGTAACTTTAACAGATTTAGTAAAGCCTCAGAAAAATTCATTGTTATGTGTATCAATTATAAAACTATCGCACTATTCCAAGAAAAATTTTAAACAATCAACCGATATCGGCCAAACCACTAGTAATAACAGTGAAAATCGAACAAATTTTTTTTTTTCGAATTTTAAGAATTTTTTTGAACTCATTTGCGCAAACGTGCAATTGTTTACAGTTGTATTGTATGTTACAATTTTAGATTATGTTACATATTTTTATATCAAAATTTAAAAGAAAATTATGTTTAAAGTGGCAACGAGGCTGGGCGAAGGCCAGTTCGATTCGGGCCTATATACCAATCATTGTCCAGCAAGCTGCTTAACTTCAAACACTTTTTGTACGGAGATCTTATGTGAGCTATGTCGGCCTGGTGCGAGCGGGCCTATTACCTATTTAAAATGCCTGAATACGATTCAATGCTTTCTGTGATAATATAATAACAAAGTTGTCTTAACGGACGCTGATGTATTGAGTGATTTAGTACATTTAAAAGTTATTTACATGCTTCAACATAATTTTTGAATATATCTTTTTCAATTTTAAAGCTCTTAAAATTATTGGGTAGGCCCGGCCTATCCTGCCTACCCCCAAAAGCCGCCATTGGCACAATTTTGCAATCTTTTTTGTGAACCCTAACCCTGAATTGCAAAATTATTATCATGCAGAAAACTCTTTAACCGATCTTAACGAAATGTAACACACGTTTCAAACGTATTATAGAGTTTTCTGGTCGGAATATGAAGGCTTTAAGTTATGTTTACATTGTCCAAGAAACTCCATTTTTTGGCATTTTTTCCCCAATTATTGCTATATTTGAACAATAAACATTAAATTTTCAAAAATGCTAAGTTTTCACTATAATGGCATAAAAAACAACATAATGCTATTCTACATCCCACCAGAATGAAAACAATGGGAACCTTCTCTGGTTACACCTCCGAGGCTTCTACAATTTGCAAGCCATACGGATGCTGAGACTAAGGAAGATGAGGGAATTCTACAATTTACAATTCACGTCCCATCTGCTCAGCGCGGTAAAGTTCCAACGAGAATGGTTCCCTTCATACTCTATTAAACTTCCTTCATACTTCATTAAATTTTCAATTTGTAGCTAATAGTCAAAAATTGTAATTAGCGTAATGATGGTTGCCAAATTGCTAGGGGTGATTGCTTAAAATCTGCTTTTACTTAATACTTTTTAGTTTATACATATTACAGTTAATTACCAATTAATTAACCAACTTAATAATGTATCCAATATAATTTATGTCCTTATAAATCTCAGGGTTTTAGGAATGGACAGCCTAAGTCTTGACGTCACAAAATTGGGAGGAGCTTATATTTGGCTCCAAACAATTCTGTTTATAATGTTAAACACTCATAAGGAATTTTTAATTTATTGTTTACGTGGTTTGTGTGACAAAATAAGACTTTTCATTTAGGTATTTAGTTAAAGAAACGTGCCAATTAAGAGATTTTTATTCGTTTTTGCCCAGGTGAGTTAATTTAATGCAATGATTAGAATGTAAACAGTTTTGAGGTTATGTTTATTTTCAATCACTAAGGAATAAAAACCACCTGAGCAAAAACGAATAAAAATCTCTTAATTAACACGTTTCTTTAACGAAATACCTAAATGAAGTCTTATTTTGCCACACAAAGCACATAAATGAAAAATTCCTTATGACCATTTAAGGTTACAAACAAAATTGTTTGGAGCCAATATAAGCTCCTCCCAATTTTGTGACATTTGTGACGTCAGACTTAGGCTGTCCATTACAAAAATTCAGTCACAGAATCTGTCATCCATGGCTGTAGATGTAGATCCTAGTGTATAAAGGCAACCACAAAACACTGTCAATAATGTTTTCATTTCAAGGTTTTTGTGATCTGTGCTGTGATTGTGATCTGTGAAAGTGAAATGATGATTTCATTCGCGTACATTTAAAATGTTATCTAAAATATCTATTTTGTACAAATAACTATTATGTTTATCGATTAAACTATTAGGATAGGAAGTGTTGTGTTTATATTGTATACCAGGTAACGATTAATTTTAGTATAATACTTATTCTTACATTCTTAAGTTTTGAATGTTTTTGTAGTAACTCTTTCCGGGTTCAGGAAGAGCATTTTTGTATTTTATTTTTATAATAATTATTGTGGGGTTTTACATATTCTCTTAGTGACTCATCTAATTATCTAATCTTATAATTTTTCCTAATTACATGTTACGTACGGTACGACAATATTGATTCAGGTTATGTGCATTGTTGTAGTTGTTGTCAAATCATTTATTATTTTGGCGGGTTTAAATTAATTTCCCAAAATATATGCTTAGAACAAAAGCCAATGGAGATATCATCATAAGTAAGTACTCAAAAACACAGATTTATATCTCTGCTTTGTCTGTGAATCACAGTTATTTTAGAAATTGTTGTTTGAGAAATGTAGGTATTGTATCTTATGTATGCACAGGTTTTTGTCATTTATTCACTATTATACAACTATAGATAAAGTTCGGTTTCAGTTTCTAAGTTTTCTAATAAAATCGCCATCATGGAAGATGATCCTACTTCAAAAAAGGTTAAAGTTCAGCAACTGAAGTAAGTAAAGGTTGTCTGCTGGATTCCTTCCATTCACGTTTTCAGTCTTTTTCAACTGCTAAATCATTCATTTTTCTGCTTATTGTTGTATGTGTTTTTTCATGCATTTTGTGGTCTGCTAATTTCGCTTTTTCACTGTGTCAAAGTTTGGAATTTAATTTTTACTATTATCATGGTTCCTTTAATTTTTTTGAGATTGCTTTCATATTAGACTACTTTCACCAAGAAATATAGATGCATATTCGAGCACACTTCAAATGTAATTTTTTGGTATATGCTGGGACGGGAAAAATTTACTTTTTTACTTCTTGTTCCGTAACACCAAGGAGTGCTCATGTGATCCCCTTTCACCACTGCACTGTCCCTCGTCATCCAACTACTCTGCTTCTAAAATATAAGAAAGTGGGACTGGGAGTACTTAGCCTTAAATTTTTGTGCATTTTATAAAATTAGTGATCTAATCCTACTTATGTCCCATTGTTTTTGTATAAAATAAAATATTTTAATTCTTACCCCTCCAGTGTACAGGCGAAATAAAATGACATTGTATTTCCATATGTGCGAGGCTTGACAGGGCTCACCCATATGGAAATGTATTTATCATTATTTTTTATTTATTATTCAGAATAAAATTATTACACAATCCAATTACAGTTACTCACTCTTACACCACCAGATCAAAAATAACACATATTAACACATTGGATGTCACTCTAATTTAAATACACTTAGCGTAATCCTGTTCAAGCTGGCTCATACAAACTATCAATGTGACTAAATCGCTTATAAGCGATGGCAGCACCTATGCAATTCATCATCTGACACTTACAAGCAACAGCGGCACTGAAACAGTTAACATTATATCAAAAGAAATTCCTTAAGGCCATCTGTACATAATGCGCAAATATTTTTAATAAGGCGTGCTACCTTAATGAATTGTACAACGTCAGGTTCTCCAAAATTTCTATACAACTCAAAGTTGTAACGCCTGCTCCACAAACCTTGTTTAGAATTGTCTTAGAATTTTTCGCTCAAAACGTTTGAGCAGTTCTTGGTCATTCTGAGTAAGTGACCAAGTTTCTGAGCCATATGTTAGCACTGGTCTTATTAGTGTTTTGTAGACAGTCAATTTAATTTTTCTAGGTGTTTTTGAGGCCATCTGTTTTCTTAAGCCATAGTAGCACTTATTGGCGAGCACTATTCTTCTTTTAATTTCTTCACTGACATTGTTATCTTTAGTTAGCAGCGAGCCTAAGTATATGAAGGTGTCGACAACTTCCAGTTCTAGGTCGTCAATTATTATTCTTGTAGGTATCGGGTTGCTTGACCTAGTGCAACACATATATTTGGTCTTTTGAACATTTATATTTAGCCCCATTCTCTGTGCAGATGCTCTTAACGATCGAAATGCTTCAGTCAGAGATTCTTTAGATCTTCCTATGATGTCTATGTCATCTGCTTATCTGACAATTTGTACTGATTTGTTAAAGACAGTACCGTTCGTATTAATTTGGGACTCTCGAATTATTTTTTCTAAGGCCAGGTTAAACAAGAGACACGATAGTCCATCACCCTGTCTTAGTCCATTTTTGCAATGGAAGGGTCTTGAGAAATCGTTCTGGATCTTTACCACACTCTCTGCTCCTGTGAGCGTAAGTTCAGTTAATTGGACAAGATGAAGCGGTATTTTAAATTCTACCGTAGCAAGTAGAAGTTTGCCCCTATTAACTGAGTCGTATGCGGCTTTGAAGTCCACAAATATGTGGTGGGTGTGTCGACGCCGAACTCTAGGGTTTTTTCAAGGATCTGCCTCACTGTAAATATCTGGTCCGTTGTTGATTTATTAGGACGGATACCGCACTGATAGCCTCCCACTATTTGTTCGGCGTAGGGGAGGAGTCCTTTGTACAATACGTTGAACCAGGGAGAAATAAAGGGATTTAATAGCTGAGATGTTAGTAAAGTCTCTCGTGGTTCTCTTTATAAAGATTCGAAGATTCAAAGATTCAAAAATTTATTGACTACATTTACAAAAAAAAAAATTTTTTGAATTGTAGGAAGTCAATTTGATATATATATATATATATATATATATATATATATATATATAATACATGAGATAATGTGTACATATATACAATATAACATATAGAAATATAAATACCTTCACGCACATTTAAAAAATATGACATCGGAAAACATAGTGAGTAATATTCATGTCCATGATACTGCTTTAAAATGATCGAAATATTCACTAACAGAGTAAAAAGCAAATCTCAGTAGATATTTTTTCAGAATGATTTTAAATTTATTGATTGTAAGGTTTTTAAAATCTATAGGTAGGACATTATACAGGGTGCTTCATCTTATTCGCCTCAGTCTCTGTACGGAAAACCACTTGATATTTTGAAAAAATTTCTTCACAGAAATATACAGGACCTTTAATACTACAACCTAAAAATGATGTGAATTATACAGGGTGTTCCAAAAAAGAGTGGTATATCAAAGTTATATTTTTTCTTATGGAATGCCCTATATCTGATGACATTATTAAATTGACCTTAAAAAATAAGCTATACTTTCATAAGGGTTCCCTATACCTAAATACAGGGTGTTTTGATTTATTTCGATTTTTATAAAAATGTAAGGTTTTAGAAAAAAATAAATATCTACGAATCTAAGAAGCAGTAACAAATTCTTTCTTGGATCTTAATAATAGACTATTTAGCATACTTAAACAGATGCTTATTGCAACAAAATTTCTTACAGGGTGGTCAAAATATGAGATTGTTCTATTAACAAATTCAAGCTGTAATAACTTACTTATTTTAAATGGAACACCATGTATCTTACTAGTCTATCGCGTAGAAAATTTAATTACCTTTCAATTTGTATTAGGGTTTCCTATACCTATCTTTTTACAGGGTGGTCAAAATATTAGATTTTCCTATTAACAAATTCAAGCTGTAATAACTCACTTATTTTAAATAGAACACCCTATATTTTACTAGTCTATCACGCAGAAAATATACTTAGCTTTCAATTCTTATTAGGGTTTCCTATACCTATCTTTTTACAGGGTGGTCAAAATATTAGATTTTTCTATTAACAAATTCAAGCTGTAATAACTTACTTATTTTAAATGGAACACCCTGTATCATACTAGTCTATCGCGTAGAAAATTTACTTAGCTTTCAATTTTTATTAGGGTTTCCTATACCTGTCTCCCTTCATTTTTTAAATATTTAAAGATTTCCTAATTTGTAAGCTTTAAAAATTAGAATTAAGTACCTATGTCGTGTTTATGTACAACACATCACCAACACCGGCAATATACTTAGACAAGATACTGTCATTAATAAAATTTTCATTCTTATCATGTAATCACACAGAGTGTTGTATTATTTTAGTTGATTTTGGCCTACATGTGACATTGAATAATATGTTTATATTAAACTGCATACCCTATATTATATGCCGTATTCTGGAAGATATTTAAATTATATTTCATTCCGTATAAATATTTTCCATATCTTAACTCAACGGTTATTAAGTAAATTTAAGAACACCACTTTTTATTTGAATCTTTGAATCGCAATTACAAACAATTAAATGCAATGGCTACTTTGACGAAAATGAGCCTATTGTAAAAAAATATGTAAAAATGGGTATTTACAGAATAACATGGAATTTATATTTACAGAATAACATGTGTATTGAGAATATTTACATGGAATTGTAGAGATTTTAAATATCTTCGATTATAAAGAATAGAATATCGAGTATGTCATTTAAATAAGAACACTATGTGATTAAATGATAATAATGTGAATTTTATTAATGAAACTATCTTGACTAAGATATTTAAGTATATTGGCGGTGTTGATGATGTGTTGTACATAACCACGACATAGGTATTTAATTCTAATTTTTAAAGCTTACAAATTAGGAAATCTTTGAATATTTAAAAAATGAAGGGAGATAGGTATAGGAAACCCTAATAAGAATTGAAAGCTAAGTAAATTTTATACGCAATAGACTAGTAAGATACAGGGTGTTCCATTTAAAATAAGTAAGTTATTACAGCTTGAGTTTGTTAATAGAACAATCTAATATTTTGACCACCCTGTAAAAAATAGGTATAGGAAACCCTAATACAAATTGAAAGCTAAGTAAATTTTCTACGCGATAGACTAGTAAGATACAGGGTGTTCCATTTAAAATAAGTAAGTTATTACCGCTTGAATTTGTTAATAGAACAATCTCATATTTTGACCACCCTGTAAGAAATTTTGTTGCAATAAGCATCTGTTTAAGTATGCTAAATAGTCTGTTATTAAGATCCAAAAAATAATTTGTTACTGCTTCTTAGATTCGTAAATATTTATTTTTTTCTAAAACCTTACATTTTTATAAAAATCGAAATAAAACAAAACACCCTGTATTTAGGTATAGGGAACCCTTATGAAAGTATAGCTTATTTTTTAAGGTTAATTCAATAATGTCGTCAGATATAGGGCATTCCATAAGAAAAAATATAACTTTGATATACCACTCTTTCTTGGAACACCCTGTATAATTCACATAATTTTTAGATTGTAGTATTAAAGGCCGTGTATATTTCTGTGAAGAAATTTTTTTAAAATATCAAGTGGTTTTCCGTATAGAGACCGAGGCGAATGAGATGAACCACCCTGTATATGTTAAAATCAATTGAGTTTTTTTGTGATTTACTCAAACGATATTTGACTGTTCTGATATTATTTGCACCTCTTGTGCTGTAATTATGCAAGTCAGACTGTTTAACTAAAGTATGTGCAGTTTTGTGTGTTTCCATGAGAAAATTGTATAGCCATAGTGTTGGCAACGGCATTATTTTATATTTAATAAATAATGGTTTGCAAGATTCCAAGTAACCAACTTTTGCAATTATTCTAATTGCTTTTTTTTGCAATTTAAATATTGTTAGTGCATTGCAAGAGTTTCCCCACAAAATAACGCCATAGCTTAAAAACGAATGGAAGAGAGAAAAATAAATTGTTCTTAAGGTATCAACACTTGTAACAAGTTTTAGTTGTCTAAGTAAAAATAAAGTACTGGAAAGTTTGCCTTTGAGATGGTCAATATGGTTATACCAAGTCAGTGTGTTGTCAATTGTCATGCCCAGCAATTTTACAGTATTTTTTTCCACATGAGCATCGAATGGATTAGTTGAAATGAATAAATTTTGAGTTTTGGTGTCACTTAGTCTAAGTTTATTTGCTGCGAACCATGATTGAGCATTTGAATTTATGTTCCTAGAATTGGTTTCTAAAAGAGAACGATTTCTGTCAGAAAAAATAAAAGTAGTGTCATCTGCAAATAGTACTGTTTTACATGGAGCCATAAAATTGGGCAAGTCATTAACATATATAATAAATAATAGAGGGCCCAAAACAGAACCTTGTGGAACTCCATGCTTAACATGCTTAAATTCAGAGAGACAATTTCCGTATCTGACTGCTTGGTATCTATCACTTAGATAAGATTTAATTAGTTCTAGAGGAGTACCTCTGATGCCGTAAAAGTGCAGTTTTTTTAGTAAAATTTCATGAGAAACACAGTCGAAGGCCTTTGAAAGATCACACAACGTTACAGCAGTTTGGTTATGCTTCTCCAGGCCATCCACTATGCCACTCATCACATCTAAGAGTGCATGAGTTGTGGAACGATCCTTTCTAAACCCATATTGTGAACTGGTAAGAAAGTTATTGGTTTCAAAGTACAATATTATGCGTTGCTTCAGAATTTTTTCTTTTATTTTACTGAATATGGAAACGATAGAAATTGGTCTATAATTGTCTACAAGATCACGATCGCCCTTCTTAAATACAGGAACAATTTTGGAGTATTTAAATCCAGTTGGAAATATCCCGATTGAAAAAATGTTATTAATGAGATGTGTTTAAAGGATCAGTAATTATTTCACAAGTATTTTTTTATAAAAGATATTTATATAAGGTTTATTTAGCTCATTTGTATCCAAACAATTTGAATTTTTTAGTGAATTTATAACCTCCGATACTTCTTGTTGAGTAGTTGGAGATAGAAAGAATGAACTCGATGGAGCTGGGAAGTTTTGATAGTTCAAGATTATGTTGTCTGATGTATTAGGAAGGGTTTTTATAATGTTCTCAGCAATTTCAACAAAAAAGTTATTGAAAGTGTCACAAGATAAATTGGTTGTTATATTATGTGAACTATTTGTTTTGTTACGCTCATAGTTAATTATCTTCCAACACGTCTTGGATCTATTCTTTGATGTTAATATTAATTTCTCATAAGCCATCTTTTTCGCGTTTTTCAACTCGGAATTATAATGATTTTTGTATTTTTTATATTCGTTGTAATGTATTGGATTTTTACTAGAATCAGCACGTATTTTATAAGAGTGCAGATAATTTCTCATATTTTTTAAGTTGTCATTAAGAGGATCGTTACGTATTTTCGGCTGCAATGCTAATCAAATGGGGATTCATTTTTTTCGAATCCTGAGAAAACTAATAAGTATTTTTGAAAAATTTAAACGCAGAATGAAAGATTACGTTATTAGCGAGGGCCGAAAGTCCTTGAGAACTTCTATAATGTTTACTTTAATAAGTTACAGGGGTGAAAAACTAAGAGAAAATTTAGTGTGATTTTTAATTTCAAATATATCATTCAAAATAAACTTTTTATTTATTCTAAGGGACTTTCGGCCCTCGGTAATAATTTAGTCTTTCATTCTGCGTTTAAATTTTTCAAAAATATTTATTGGTTTTTTCAGGATTCGAAAAAAATGAACACAATGACGTGGTAATATTTTCCAAATCTATCTTTGTCTTACAACGCACTCAGCCGAATATAATATTGTCAGCATATTATATTGTCAGTCAGGTCAGACACTGACAATCAGTGACAATTTTAAATATTTGACATTGCATCGGGAATATGTTGAGTTATTGATTAAATATTATTGATATATAGTGTATTTGATAAATAATTGATTTAGGACGTGAACTTAATGAAAAGTTATTTATTGTGCATTATTTGTGGAAGATCCAAGCAGAGAATACATCAGGATAATATATTCTGTGATCCAAGTATTTTGTTGTTAAAGATGTTCAAAATTGTAAGCGTTCCATAAAAATATATTATTAAAAAATCACTTTAACACTTTTCCTCTTTTCTCGATTGAGTATCAGTCTTTGTTGTACAAATAAATTATTACAATCACTGAATACATAGTTAGTGAAAAAATTATCACATTTATTAACTGAATTAATAATTTGCAATTATAAAAATAACAATTATCCAAGAACATTCAAAACCCATCTCTTTAAATTAATGATGACATTTTCAAGTGGAATGACATTCTAGTAATGTTTACATATCCATACTAGTGTGAATTTTTTTTTTTTTTTTATTTAAAGTAAGCCGCATCAACCATATTGGTTATTAGCGGATGGATTTAGTGTATACAATAATGACTAAAAATTACATAATTATATGTGGTACAATATGTTACTGTCTCTTAAAAATTTCACAATATTTTCACTGGTACAGACACTAAAGATCTCCGTTATAACTGATGGTATGTTATAAGTTAGTCTTTCAGCACTATATTTGGGACACTCTGTTAATACATGTTTCACTGTTAACGGCACATCACAACTCGTACATTTTGGTTGAGGTTCCTTCTTCATTAGATATTCATGTGTAAGTTTGCTGTGTCCTAATCGAAGCCTGGTTAATACTACCTGAAAGAAACGGCTAGGAGTGTTGTTATTCCATCGTCCAAAATTTGGTTTTATTTCTTTCAACTTTGAAGATTTTTCTTCCCAAAATTTAGTCCAATTACATATAAGCTTTTGTTTGAAATACGGTTTGAGATCTTCTGCTAGTGGTTTCATTATCGGTCTGATATTTGGAGAATTTGCTATTTCTCGAGCGTTTTTATCAGCTAGTTCGTTTCCTTTAATGCCTATATGTGACGGTACCCACACGAAGACTAATGTTTTGTTCTTCAGCTGCTGCATCTTGTTTTTAATTAATTTAGCAATCGGGTTGCAGGTGTACATTTTTGATAGTATATGGAGGGAATTAATTGAGTCAGTAATAATAAGGAATTTTTCTGATTTGACTGTTTGTATATGGTTTAGAGCTCTGTATATTGCATACATTTCTCCAGTTATCACAGTGGATTCTGTGGGCAATTTGAAGCTTTTTATTGTGTCTCTTATGACAAATGACGATCCTACACCAGAAGTTGTTTTAGATGCATCTGTGTAAACTTGGATATATTCAGAGAAAGAAGAAAGTATTCTATTATAATTGCTTATAAATATTTGTGGATTGGTTTCGGATTTATGGTATGATAATAGTTGTAAATTTAAAGTAGGCAAAGGTATTAACCAGGGAGGTGCCGTGTTTACATTTGCTGAATGTGTTGAGGGAAAGTTAAAAATTTCAATAGAGTTTAAAATGTTTTTGATCCTTAATTGAAATGGTAAATGTGTCCTTATGTTGATATTAGATAACGATGACTGAATAAGAAAAGGGTTGTCAGGTTGTAATGATGATTGTTTTGAAACGTAAGATAAACTAAGTAATTTTCGTCGTTCATGTAATGATGGCTCTCCAAGTTCCCACTCGAGGCTTGCAACAGGAGTTGTTCTGTAAGCTCCAGATATTATGCGTAATGCATTGTTGTGTATAATGTCTAAGATTTTTAAATTTGACTTTGACGCTGAAGAATATGCAATACATCCGTAGTCCAATTTTGATCGGATTAGGCTTCTATACAACAGTAGTAATGTATCTCCGTCAGCACCCCATTGTTTGTTGGCTAAACATTTAAGAAGATTTATACCATTTTGACATGATATTGCCAATTGCTTAATATGTGATTTCCAACTTAAAGTTTCGTCGAATGTTAAACCTAAATATTTTATCTCTGTACATCGTTTCAATAACTGTGTGCCGAATTTTAATGTAGGTATGTTAGTGTGAATAGGCTTTTTGGAAAAAATAATATATTGTGTCTTGTCAGCTGAAAAATTGAATCCACTCGTATTAGACCAACTATCAATTTTGTTTAGTTCTTCTTGTAAAAATTTGACCATGGAATTAATATTTTTTCCTTTGACGAACATTATCATGTCATCAGCATATAATCTAGCCTGTGCAGGTCTCTTGAGATTTTTTATAACATCATTCATTGCAATTAAAAAAAGTGTAGGGCTAATTACAGATCCTTGTGGTGTTCCATTGTCCTGAGACTTAATAGTAGAATGTTCTCCATTACTTCGTACTGAAAATTTGCGTTGATGTAGAAAGTTATTCAAAAATGCTAACATGTTTCCTTGAATTCCCCAAGTCTGTAGCTTTTTTAATATTCTGTATCGCCATGCCAAATCAAATGCTTTGTTGATATCAAAGTAAACAGCTATGCATTTCTGTTTGTTACAGAAGGCTTCATTAATTTGACTTTCTAAATGTAAAACATTATCTGTAGTGGATCTTAAGGGACGAAATCCAGCTTGTTCCGGTATGAGTAAATTGTGATGTTCCAAATGCCACATAAGTCTATTATTTATTATTTTCTCTAGCAATTTGCAAGTAGAACATGTAAGTGATATTGGCCTATATGATTCTGCTGCTGTTGCCGGCTTATTAGGTTTTAGAATAGGGATGACAATAGCTTGTCTCCATAAGTCGGGAAATTTTTGTTTACACCAGATTATGTTAAAAAGATTCAATAGGAAGTCTAAAGCTTCGTTAGGTAACTGTTGTAGGAATATTGCGGATATGTCATCTGGGCCTGGTGATGTGTTTTTTAACATTTGGACAGCTTCTAACAGTTCTGTTTTATTAATTGGAGTATTTATATCATCGTTACTAGCTACAACTTCTATTGGATTTGCTTCTTCTTCTTCCCGATAACGTAAAAAAATATTGTTGTAATTTTCATTTGTAGACTCTTGTCTGTATGTTTCAGCTAATTCTTCTACAATTTTTTTGTTTTCAATAATTAGGTTTCCATTTCGTTCTAGGTATTTTATTCCATTTTGTGTATTGACGCCAGCTATTTTCTTTACTTTTTTCCATGCGGATGACATGTTAGTATTCCTGTTAATACTTTGAACGTATTTTTTCCAAGACTCTTTTTTAGATCTGGTAGTAATTAATTTTGCATATGCCCTTTTTTTCCTTAGCTCTATCAAGTTCTCATTAGTTTTATGTCTTTTGAAAGTATTTAATGCTTTTTTACTTTGCTTTATTGCCAATTCACACTCTTCATTCCACCAGGGAACAACTTTGTTTTTTGCTATGTACTTTGTTTTTCCCATTGCAATTGTGGCGGCTTCAGTGATTAAGTTATTAAACAATTTTAAAGTTAAGTTTATGTCTTCTTCACTTCTAGGGATATTTGATATTTCTTCGGTAATTTTTGTTTTAAAAATGTTCCAGTTGGCTTGCTTAATTTTCCACTTTTGAAAAGGATTGGTTTTTGTTGTAGGGTTGGAAATTTTTGTTATTATTATTGGATAATGATCACTTCCATATAAATCGTCTACGGTTTGCCATGTATGATTTAGTAACGTCGATGGGTCAGAAATAGACAAGTCAATTGCTGAAAAATTTCCAGAAGCTGCGTCGAAACGAGTTTTAGCTCCATCGTTCATTATTGTTAAATTCAGGCTATTGATTATGTTTGCTAATAACTTTCCATTTTTAGTAGTTTTTTCGGAACCCCATAGGAGATTATGGCTATTAAAGTCACCAAGAATTAATTTTGGTGATGGAATTTGCATAATTAAGTCGGAAAGTTCATTTCCTTGGATATTATGGTTCGGGGGAATATAAATATTACATATGTTCATTTTTTGATTAGTAACTGTTGTTACTGTTACTGCTATTGCTTCTAAGTTTGTATTAATTGTGATTCTGTGTACTTGTAAATCGGTTTTAGTATATATTGCAACACCACCACTGGCATGATTTGTCTGTCTATTTTGATAGTAGACATTATATGACTTCAAGTCACACACATTGTTGTCTTTAAAATTAGTTTCTTGAAGACATATAATATCAGGAGAATATTTCCTAATTAAAACCTGAAATAAGGGTAGGCGGGTGTGAAAACTGTTTAAATTCCACTGTAAAATATTATTATACATGAATTATATTTTTATTTAAATAATTAGTTTTGAGATACATCACTGTCGAAGTCAGATGAAACAGAAAGTCGGAGCACTTCTTTAGTTAATTTTTTAGTTAGTCTAGTACATTTGATTTTCATTTTTCGATCTTCAGTCTGCGAATGTATTGCATTTATCATATCTATAAGAGATGGAATATTTTCGGTATAGTCTTTAGCAATGCTTAATGCATCACTACTACCGTGAGTATTCTCTAATAGGTCAGTGAATTGTTGACTATCGAGTGGGAACTTAGGATTGTGGTTGTCAATGAAATTGATTATGTTTTGGGGCAGTTCTCGAAATTCTAATGAGGGTTTGCCTTCCGACTTCAACTTTTTCTTTGGAGCTTTTGGGACAGGTTTTGTAAAGTAAGAGTTTGCTTCTGAGGAATTAGTAATATCTGGTGTATCTTCTGGACTAGATGTTGCATTTCGTTTAGAGGTCGTAGGATTAGATGTGATATGTTAAGTCATCATGATAAATTTCTAATACTTCGGGAATTTGGAAATTATCTTCTGGAGGAGATATGTACACCTGCCTTCGAAAACTAAGTATGTGACTATACGCTGGATCAGGTGCTCCAATTCGTAAGAATGTGATAGGTGACATTAGCTGTAATCCAATAGTTTTTAACTTGGTTTCCAATAAATTATGTGGAATTGTGGGACTTACGTTGGATAGAACAAGTCTTTGTGATGGGGTAACTAGCTTTCTTACTGGTATTACTGTGTTATTAATTTTAATAGAATTATGTTCTTTTAAAAATTTGTCTACCACTGATTTACTTGATAAGTATACACAAACACGGTTGTTTGAAATCTTGGATGAAAATATAATGTTTTTTGGATCTACAATTGGTCGAGTTCTAATAAGTAATCTTGTAGTTTGAGGCCCTCTATTGCAGAAAAGATAATTCCCTGTTCTTTGCTTGGATAAGTTATTGGTGAATGAGTCAATGCTGTAGAATATTTTTTAGTGTTTGGTGAGTTATCAGTATCAATAATACCATTGCTGTTATTATTATTCATTTTGGTCGTTTTCGATTTTTCGGTTTCATTAATTTGGCTGAGTACGGACCTGTTTTATTTAAAAGTTGACGAATAACCAGATTTTGATAATTGCTCTTTTTATTCTAACCGAATTGTTAGGTTAGTCAGAACAATGGTCAGTTTATTATCATGCAATCAAACAAAATGAGAGTTTTCTTTACTCACGTATGATTTCCTGCACTTAAATAATCACTATTATCACTTTAGTAGTAATTTTAACTTGTTAATTAACGATTTTTACTAATATTATTTCAGAGCTGTTTATAAAACCAGTTGCTGGTAACACGATCAGGTCTGGAATCCTAGTGTGAATTTTACTACACCTAATTTGCCGTGTAAAGACAAAAAAAGTAGGGATACACGTAAAATATTTGTGAATTATGTACCCATAGCCTTAAACCAATTTACAGGACATTTTTTTATTTTTAATAAACAATGTTTTTAGTGGAAAATAATGAGATACTGCATAATTATAATTATCTATTAAAAAACGTTGCTAAGCAATCTACATCAAAATCACTATCAAAAATGTTCCAGTCCAACTCTGATAAAAAGTTTCTCATTTTTAAAATACCTTCGAGTGTAAAGGCTCTAATGCAAACACTTGATTTTAATTTATTTGATGATTTGATTAAATTAATATACTGTCCGCGATGGTCTGAAAAAGAAGGTTCAAGGACATTTGTCTGAAACTGATTTTCTTCAAAATTTGTCATAATATTGTCTATACAAGTGGCAGATGTAGCAGTAACTCGAGTATAGTCATAAATTGTTTGTTTTATACCAAAAGATGATGTTATAGAAGTCAATTCACTAATGTTTGGCGTTTTTCCTTTAAAATTGATATTAAAATCTCCCAAAATTACTACATTCAAATTTGGCCTCATAATGTGATCCAATATATTTTCAAAATTTTTGAAAAAAGACTTAAAATCGTTACATTTACTAGATCTATACACTACCAATACAACAGTGTTAATATCTTGAAGAAAAATTCCACAAAATTCAGATGTTTGTTCAATATTAAAACTATCGCAGTTTATAGCTTCAAATTTTAAAGTGTTTTTAACATAGATTACAGTACCACCGTTCTTTTTATTCTTCCTACAGAAACTGCTAGCAAGTAAATACCTATCGATATTTATGTATCTGAGATTTGCTTCACTCTGCCAGTGCTCTGAGAAGCAGACAACGTCAAAGTTAAATTCCAACAAAAATAAATCAATCATTTCTATTTTATTTGCTAAACATTGAACATTAACATGGAACACACTCACCAAGTTATCGCCAATTAAAATATTATTATGTTTTTCAGGAACTTCTAAACTTCCTACGTTGACAGCAATATTTTTTCCATTTGTGTTAACTAGTCCTTTTCCAATACGGCTGCACTGTTTTGAAAATTTCGTTTAAATTTAAATCTTCGAACAATTGCCCCTTGGGGCCTAAAGCCAAGCATCTTCATAGACTTCTGTATTGTACTGGAAATGTGTGATTTATAGCTAAGGGCGGAGTCAAGGATCACACCTAGATCCTTAGTTTCGATTATTAGTAAGGTCAGATTGCAAAATTCAAACTCTAACAAAATTTCAGAAGCCACTATAATTTTTTATTTCCTAACCTTTTCCTAACTTTTTTTAACTTATTTCTGTGCAGTCTCATATTTGATCCTATTTCTTTCAGGATATTAACAGTGAATCTCACAAGGATGTCGTCCAGGAAAAGAAAACCATTCAGCCAGCTCTCTGGAGACGAGACCCAAAATGCTGTGGCAACCAAAAAGTCCAAAGTGGCCGAACGTACATGCGAAAGACGTGCCGGAACCATAAACTGCATGATTCTAAAAAATTTCATGTGCCACTCTCATTTAGAAGTTAAATTTGAGAATATAATTTTTGTGACTGGTAGAAACGGCAGTGGAAAAAGTGCTATCTTAACAGCATTGGTTCTAGGCCTTGGAGGTAGAGCTACGCTTACTAATAGAGGTAGTAGTGCTAAAGGGTTCGTCAAAGCAGGAAAACCTTCGGCTAGCATAGAAATTGAAATTTGCAATGAAGGACCTATGGCTTATAGGCAAAGCGTCTATGGTGATGCTATCCATGTAATTCGAACTTTAAACGCCAATGGGGGAGGCAGTTATAAGGTACGCTCCGCCAATGGTGAAATAATATCTACACAAGCTAGCGAAGTTCACAACATAACAATAAATTTGAACATTCAAGTAGATAATCCTATATGTATATTGAACCAAGATACCTCTAGGAATTTTCTAAGCAGTAGTAACCCTAAAAATAAGTATACGCTATTCGTGAAGGCTACTAAATTAGAAACGCTTGAAATAGAGTACAAAAAAATACAAACTAATAAGAAAGAGTCTGAGAGGGTAATGAGAGAGAAAACTGAAGCATTTCGTAAACTTCAAGAAGAGATTAAGAGTTTGAAAAGAAAAATAGAAAATCACAAGTCTATATTATCGTTAAAAGATCAGAAGGAATTGCTACATAGAGAACTAATGTGGGCAAAGGTTAGAGACATCGAAGATGAATTAGAAAACCTACAAAAGAATGTTGATGCCCTAAATGAAAAACTTGCAAATTTCCAAAATACATCAGAGAAAAGATTAGCAGAGTTGAATAGTTTCACAAAAAACATACAGGGAAAAGAAACAGAGAAGAAGGAATTAGAGGCACAGTTAAATATTTTAAAAGAGCCACTAAATGACATTCAGTCTAAAATAGATGACATGCAAAGGGATCTTTCAGCTAAAAAGAGATCAAAACACCAAATTTCGACTTCGATACAAAACAAAAATTCTGATATTGCTTCTTTAGAAAAAGATATCGCAGCGTCTAAAGAAAACATGTCCAAAGTTGAGAAAAGAAAGATGGAGAGAATAAAAACCCTTGACGGTCTTCAAACTAAATTGAAAGGTATGGACGACCACTTAGAAACCGCCAAAAACGATTTGTTTCAGATCAGGGGTGACCTTTCTCATAAAGAAAACGAAGAGACAGCCATTAAAGAAGAAATTCGTGAAATTGATAGAAATATGAATAACGAAAAGGAAAATTTAAATGCGTTAAGTTCAGAGTCTGGGAATACGTTGTTGTTGTATGGTAGAGATATGCCCGGCATCAAGAAGATGATACAGCAGAACATAAGGAATTTTCGGCAAGAACCAAGGGGTCCTCTAGGTTCCTATATTAAAATAAAAGATAAAAGATGGACGGTTGCTGTAGAGGGTGAGTATTTACATGATTTTTTTTATATATGATTCAGATACAGGGTGTTTCTGTGGTAAACGGAGATACTTAATGCATAAGCGGTTCTAGATCACATTTATTTGCTCTAACAGTTTTTATAACTCAGATACAGGGTATTTATCGATTTTACTCATGTCTTTCTGAATCAATAACTTTAGAATCACACTGTATTTATTCATTAAAATCATCCTCATTCAAATCCCAAACGACCCACTTATTACTAATCACAATAGAAATCCAGGTCCGGATTAACAAAAAAACATTGTTCTTTATAGTAATCTTCCGACTCTTCTTCTGATACTTATTTTATTTAGACTTTTCGTTGGTATTTTTCCTTTAGGGTTTCAATTTTTTCCACGATTTAGATTTTCATGCTCCTGATTATTACAGCAAAGCAAAGCGATACGGTAAGAAATATTATTTACAGTAAAACCTGCCATATCCGGATCAATGTGGCGACAGACCGATCCGGATATGAAAAAATCCGGATATCAAGACCACTACTTCTTTTATAGTCTCTAAAAACTTTTTCTCCTTCATACATTCCAGTAATCAACGCCGTCAATAACTTTCATCGATAGACGCGTTTTATAGATTCTATACTATCTTGATCTATAGACTTACAGAGGGATGTCACATTTGGGGGCAAAAAGACACTTTATTTCGCTATCTTTTAGTTCTTTTGGGTCGGGATGAGAGAGTGCGTTATCCAACAGCCGAAATGCCTTCCTCAGTAGATTTCGGTAGATGCGGAGAGCAGAACAGTCCGGATGTGGCAGGATGTACTGTATTTTTCTTTTGCCCTTCTTAATTTTATTTCTCTATTTTGCTCTTTTTACTTTTGGATGTCTTCTGGGGTTGACAGCCTAATAAGACCCGACCTAGTAGACGACATGAAAAACCTAGATATCTCAAAAAAACTCAAAGCTTACGAAATAGCCCAGTAAATGACCGGTTTGGCGTGTAATTTTCAGGGGCAAGACGGATTTGCTTGAAAATTTGGATTTAGGTTCTACTTACCCTATATTTCAAAGTTGAAATTGTGCCGTTGGTTGCTTTTACTTGGGGGGTTGAAATTTACCTCTTCTCGGGGATGAAAAAACATATGTTTAAAATAAGTCTGAAAATGGATAAATTGACTAATTCTAAGCAACTTTTGTTCTATAAGGTTTTTTAATTGCTTTAATACTTTTCGAGTTATTTGCGAGTGAAAATGTGCATTTTTCAACAAAAAAAAACACGTTTTCTGGCAGTGTTTCGCAAATAACTAAAAAAGTAAGTACTTTGTCGAAAAAAATATTCTTAGAAAAAATATAGCCTGTAAAAAAAAGGAACAAAATGGTGTATTCACTTGGACTATAAACCCAGAAGGAGCAAAGTTGTATATCATGAAAAATACGTTCTTACTCGTATAATTCCGAATCGAATGTTTCAAGCTGAAGTAACCAAAAAATGAAGCACTTTTCGCAGAAAACTCATAAATACTCTTTTAAAGTGTCTAAAAATATATTTATTTTTCTTTTTCATAAAAGTTTGTAGCGTCAAAATTATGCGAGTTACGCTCAAAATAAAGTTGGCCCGTTTTTTTTTATATATAATAAGTCGTGAAAATCTCCCCCTATTTAACATGCCAAATGAAATTAATCGTTACTGCTTTACCATTTACTTTATATATGTATTGCTAATATGATCTGTAAGTTTGACCGGTTTGAAGTGCTTATTTTTGGAAAAATTTGGTTTTATATTAAAAAAACTTTTTTTTTAATTTTGGAAAAATTACACTCTTTTCAAAATAACTTCAAAAGTATTAGTGTTACGAAAAAACTCAAACAGTAAAAAAATATAGTTTTTACTCGCATAAACACTCCTTTTTTTAAATTTTATGTAAGATAAAAATTGGGTAAGATATGGCTGTTCAAAATTTGCATACATTGGTGATTAGTAACTCGTTCAAGCCCTTTTAACACAAACTCTTTAAAAAAAAAGGGATTAAAAAAATATATTTAAGTATTCTTATTGCCCTTAGAAAAACCTACAAATTGGTTTTTTTTAACACTTTATAGCTTAAAAAGTAACTTAGTTATGAGTAAAAAACCAACCACATACAGGATGGGGCATTAGTGCGAGGAAGTTCAATTACTCGTTTGTAGTAAGAGATACGAAAAAAGTTATTTAGATAAAGTTGGGGCACAGATAGGACCATACCCTAAATATATTTTCAAATATACAGGGCCACTCGTATTGACAGGGTGACACAAACCTATGTTTTTTTAAATGAAATACTCTGTATATTTTTGCATTTTTGGATTCTCCTTGATGTCTTTTCTCTTAAAATAAAGGATTTTGTACTATTATATGAGATAGTTTAAAAGATATTTATCTATGGTTTTTGTCATTTCGTTGTAAGTCCATAACATATCGAGGATACATTTATATTTTAAAATAACTTACATATAAAATCAGAGTTTGTAGTGAATTTTGAGAGTAAACTAAATGTAAGGCCAAATACTTACCATGCCGGGTTAGTATAATAAGGTTTATTTTCCTGGTTTTTCCCTCGTGACTTATGAGATTACTAACACGAGAATTTTGATCAAATACTACAATTTTTACTACAAAAGTTAAAGTTGATTTACAGAGGAAAGGACTATCTTCCAATAAAGTTGTCGAAGCAACGCAACTCATAAATATTGGCAGTATCATTTTAGTCATCGAATTTATAATTTATAATTCAAGCAATTGAACTCCGTAATTATGTTAATGTTAACATTACTGAATGGAGAGTTGAATAACCTTTCAAATACGCTACCACACGAGTCCTATTCCCTATTTAAAGATAAGGGGTGGGGGAAGTGGAAGGGAGGGGGTTGACAAATGACAGATGTATGTACCGTAAAAATGTGTCCCCATTAGATCAAAAATCAACCTGTATCGTCATTTCGTTAAAATCTAATAAATACTGCCAAATATCAAGGTGGACTGTTTTCTTTGGCCAACACTGTATACACAATGCAACTATTCGAATTTCTTCGCAAGGGGTAATTTTTATAACGGTAGAAATTATGTGGCAAAAAATTTAATCAGTAAAGGAATCTAAGTTTAATGTGACCGTATAATTAGATAATTCCAAATTGCTTGAATTTACAATTATATGATTTTTTTATCATAGGGGTAGTTTTGACCCCTAAAAAATAAAAATCAACTAACGGCAGTATTCAAATTTTAAAATTAAAGGGAAGTATAACCTAAATCCAAATTTGAATGCAAATCAGTAACGACATGGTATTCAATTACATTATTTGTTTGAATTGTAACTATTCTAGGGGGTGAAATTTAAGGGTTAAACTGTGATAAAATCTTAAACTATGTTATTTCATGTTAATTGACATTCATTCATTTTATTAAAATATGATTTGGATCAACTACCCGCTTTAATTTACAATTATACGATTTTTTTATAATAGGGGTTGTTTCCTCCCCTAAAAAATAAAAAGCAACCAACGACACAAATTCAACTTTGAAGTGGAGGGTCAGTAGAGCCTAAATCCTAATTTTCATGCAATTCGGTGCTGCCCCTTAAAATTACACGGTATCGCCGTATTTCCCGTTCATTTTACTGGGCTAAAAATGACAATGAAATAGCAACTGGAGTACGACGGGGCGAGTTTCTTTTAGCATCACTATTTTTTAATGTTGCTATAGAAGGAACGATAAGAGCTACCGAAATAAAAGGTACAATTTATAAAATCGACGTCACATCTTGTAGAGTACGCTAACAACATAGCATTGATTAGCAGAAACCTAAACATAAAATAAAAATTTTATTTTTAATTCAGTTGCAATGCGAAGGCAAAACAATCTTACTTTTCAATTAGAATACGGAGTGCAGTCCAGTCCTCTGAATCACGATTTTCGGCTCGTATTGGAGCCTCATCGGAGAGAACGTAGGCTTGTTCTCCATACCCCAATTGATCAGCACTGAGAGATTTTCCCACCCATTGCAACTGAAGTGAAAATATTAGGTGACTAGCGTCATCTGGCAATTAAAAGATGAAGTTTTCGATCCTAATATTTTGCGAAGTTGTGCAAGGAAGCATCCAAAAGGGGTTTGACAATAATAAAAATAAAACAAAATATCTAATATGCTCAGGAAAAAATACAGTTAATGTGACGAGATTAAATGGCAATTATGAGTTTGAAAAGGTAGAACACGTTAAATATCTTGATGTCTCAGTTAATGGAACTAATGATAGAAACATAGTAATCAATGAAAGAAACCTGGGAGGGATCAGAACCTATAGGAAATACAACAACTTCCACAAAGATAAGAAGCTTACTCAGAATACTAAACTGAAGCAATTAGACCATTAATCACATGGTGCTGAAGTAATGTGTCTGACACAGAAAGGGGAATATTGAGGATCGCAGAGATAAAAATCATTCGGAGGATAGCAGGCCCACTAAACTAAGGTAATAATGAACTTAGAAAACAGATGAACTACGAAGTAAGAGAACTTTTGAAAGGGGAAGACATCGTCATATTTATCAAGGCATAGGGACTCAGATGAATGGGACATATAGAAAGGAGAAATGCAGAAGCAGTTATCAAGAAAATCACCAAATGGAGATCATATCAGGAAGACAGAAAGGAGATGGGATAACCAGATAATTGAGGACCTTAAGAAGATGTGAGCTAGATAATGGATAACCATAAGCAAAAAAGGAAAGAATGGAGAGATATTGTAGAAGACGCCAAGTCACACAACCAATTGTAAAATCAAAATGTTAATACTGACTGATTCCCTGTGACAAATGAATCGGAAGAGTCCAACGAGGACAGAAATACTGTGCTAGGAATGTAGATACCATGATGTTAATGATGATGTCTTCTGGCGATTAGGTGTTCCTACTTTTCATATATAGAATTTTCTTTTCTTCAATACATTTCTTGGCTTCTTCGTTTATTTTACTTTGTGTTGAGTATTTCTTTTCTCGAGTTCTGAACCTTCTAGTGCTGTATTTTACATACTCGAACTTTGCTGAAACCAAACTTCCGTAATTTCTGGTCAACCCTCATCTGGAGAAGGTGATTTATAGATTCTTCTTGCTGTAGATGTATGTTGAACTTAATTTCTTCTTCTTTCCCTTCATTTTCTACTTGGCGTTCCTCCTTCTTTCTAACTTGGGTGCACAACATGTAGGGAAATCCCCTGTCTGTCTTATACTATTACTTGGTAGGTAAAGAACTCAATATTGTAATATTTTTTTAGGACATCTCACACCTTCCCTTCTTGGTGCCTTTGTGGTCGATAATAAAGAAGACAATCAGCGCCTTCGAGAAATCTTCAATAGGGTGCTAGGAAAGAGTAACCACCCTCAGATTATAACTTCCAAATTTATTTCGAAGAAACATAATGTTTCCGCTCACTTGGTCGTTGAGCCTTCCGATTGCAAGAGTTTGTACAACGCCATCGAGATCGACGACCCCGTCGTATCCAACGCCATCGTCGACAACAGCAGTCCGGAGAATATTCTGCTGATACCTTCTGACACCAGAGCTCAGGAGCTACTGTCTGACAGAAGGAACGTACCTAGAAACTGCAATCAAGGGGTTACCATTAAAGGTGATAAGTATTATCCCGATCCGAACTATAAATCATACGCATCATCATACCATCGGGCCAAATTTCTGCAAGTCGACACCAAAGAAGCCACCCAGCAGTTGCAGCAAAACATCAAGCAGTTGGAGAATAAGTTTGCCGCTAAAGTTCAGGAATTGCAGGAACATAGAGCTACTATGAGAGAACGGGTAAGCTAATATACCTATATACACTCACCGGCACAAAATTCCGCCACACAAAATTTTTGATTAAGTTTGACAATTTATAACTTTATTATTTGTACTCTGATTTTCAAGATTCTTGCATCAGTTTATAGGTACATGTTTTGGTGTCGTTTGGTATGATTTCGGTAACAAAAATTTTTTGTTAGATGGTATTTTCTACTAACTTTAAAAAATTCTGTAGAAAAATTGGAGGGCTGATTTTTTTACATACTTCTTGTGTATTATCCTGGAGACATTCCTAATAGATATCCTAAAGACACTAATTTACTCATAAACATAAATATCTTAAATTGAGGTTGGATTGATAAGATTATAATGGCCCGCATGCAGCCCAGATCTAAATCCTATTGAGAATTTATGGGTGACTTAAAAATAGCTATTCACCGTCTCCTAGGCCTCCAGAAAATTTGGTACAGTTATGGCCCTGGTAGAGGAATATCGGGCTATTCCCCAGGCAAGGATAACACATCTTTATTCGATGCCAAATAGATTGCGAGCAGTCGTTGCTGCGAGAGGTGGACATATCCGCTATTGAATTGAATTGTTGTTAATTTTGTTTTGTGTTCTTAATTTTAGTGCGTTTAATATTTTTAATTAAGTAAACCTTTAAAGCAGTGTTTTTATTTACAGCTATTAAAAGAAAAGAGATATTCGGATAATTCAAAAAACAAAATCTTAGGGATACCTCCAGGATAATACAAAAGGAGCATGTAACAAAATCAGCCCTCCAATTTTTCCACACAATTTTTTAAAGTTAGGACAAAATACAACGCTTCCATTCACCCCCTTATAATGCCATCTAAGCAAAAAATTTTTGTTACCGGAATAATAGCAAACGACATGAAAACATGTACTTACAAACTGATACAAGAATCTTAAAAATCTTAGTACAAATAATAACGTTATAAATTGTCAAACTTAATCAAAAATTTTGGGTGGCGGAATTTTGTGCCGGTGAGTGTATATTTTTTACACAGTACAGTATATAATTTGAGCTAAAGGTAGTATCCGTTAGAATCTATGTGAAATTCCAACAAGAATAATATTAAAATCTTCGAGTTACCCAAGTCAATGCCAGCTGTTAAGCTTAAGTTATTTATAAAAGTTGTTCTGATTCTATTGTATCTACGGTATTGTAAATCCTTTTTGTGCGACTCCTTATTTCTTCATTTCGGATGTGATCTAGTTTGGATATCCGACATGCTCTTCTTGGATAGTCCATTTCTACCACTTCCACTTCTCTTTTATCGTCATTTGCCAACATTCATATCCGTACATCAAAATTACTTTACAACCGACTTGTAGATTGTCATTTTTGATTGTAAATTAATTTTAGGAGACCAAAGTAATGAGTTTAGTATCTGTACCACATTTCGACCTTGTTATATTTTCTGCTGAATGTCCCGTTTCGATGTTCCTTCCTTCACTATCACTGTCTCTAAGTATTTAAATGCGTCGATTTTTTTATATCTCTAATCGAGAGTTGTAGGTCTCTTTATTCGTCATTTATTTTAAGATATTCCGTTTTGGTTAATGTTGATGGTGAGTCCCCAATTTTCGTATTCTTTGGTTAACTTTCGAGTCATACAATCCACGTCTTCCTCATCGTTTGCCATAATTCCTTGATCGTGTATGAAGAAAAGATTTGTTATGTACTTGTTCCCATCCCAGTACATTTTCTCCTTCAGTTGTGTTTAATCTCAAACATTCTATTTTCATATCCGATATTAAACAATCTTTTTATCACCCTGTATATCACATGAACGCAATTGTTTTTGTATAATTACAGGTACTACCTGCTAATTTAGTTTAATTATTGCAAATTATAAACAATATTTTTGGCTAGGGCACACTAATTTTGCTGACTAAATAAAAACCTTTGTTCTTTGGTCGCGTGGGCCATGACCCAATGCATCTTGCCGCTAAGAAAGAGTATACATTAGAATTATTCATTCGAGTCAATTCAACCAGTCAAGATGTGCCTTTAAATGCATTCCTTCGATTCACTTGAAACAATCAACATGTAGTCTCATCAATGATTATCAATTTAACAGTTAAACCAGTCGCAGTAAGGCTCCGTCAATCGGTAGCATTTTAAGGCCTCCCGGGTGGAGTGTGTAGTTAGAGAAATAAAGTTTCATCTTTAATTTATTGTTTCACTTACAGCTTTGCCGATATTATACAGTTGTTTAATCCTCCTTGATTTTGAATAGAGTTGGAGATAAAGAACATCCTTGCCTCAAGTCTTTTGTGACAGGAAATTTTAATGACACTTTTTGCATTTATCTACATGTTCGATATATGTTGATGTATGCATTACTTAGGCCTGCGTTCATAAATATTTCAAATAATCGTTTTAAGGGTACTCTATCATGGGCTTTCTGTAAGTCAATGAACACTAAAAGAGTCGGTCAATTTCTGGCTGTTCTTTTCTCTATAATTTGTTGAAGTACAAATCTGGACCTCGGAGGTAAACTACATTATGTCGACATTGTGTTGTTTTGAATAAGTTACTTTAATCCACTTATTTTATTAGTTGGATTATACAAATTGATTATAAAGGGTGATTCATTTAGAGGTACTTTTTTTGGTGAGGATTTGTTGGGATATCGTGTATGAATGGTATCACCTAAAGTTGCTTTCTTATTCAGTATTGTTTGACATTTCATCCTAGAAAGACTTATCTCGGCACAACGTCTAGAAATTATTTAGCTGTATTACGAAAATAGGCGTTCAATGAGGAATGTTTCGGGCGCTTAGAGCAAAAAAAAATGTTTTCCGATGAGGCCTGTTTTTGGCTTAATGAGGACGTGAATAAACCAAATGCCCATATTTGGGTTGATGAGCAACCCAAAGACGTTCAAGAGTTGCCAATACATTCAGAAAAAAACACTGTTTGGTGTGGTTTATGGGCCGGTGTCATCGTCGGTCCATGTATTGGACCGGCCAGGATGTTACTGTGAATGGAGACCATTATCGCGCCATGATAACTGATTATTTGGTACCAGAAATTGAAGTTCGTAGTTTAAGTGGCATTTGGTTCCAAAAATATGGCGCCAACTGCCATACATCCCGTGAAAGCATGGTTTTACTGAGAAAACGGTTAGGTGAGCAATACGCTTCGGACCAGTGACTTGGCCGCCCGTATCCTGTGACATCACACGTCTAGTCGTTTTCCTCTGGGGCTACCTCAAGTCCAAAGTCTACATGAATAAACCGGATACGATTGAGGCATTGGAGGCCAGGATTACTCGAATCACTGGACAAATACCAATCGAAAAGCTCGAACGCGTCATCGAGAATTAGACTTTCAGAATGAACCGTCTTAACCGCAGTCATGGTCAACATTTGAAAGAAATTATCTTTAAGAAGTAATTGTAAAGAATGGTTCTTTTTTACGATAATAAAGATTTTCAAATAAAATTAATTTTTTCATTGTATTTTCTTTTTTAAAAAAGTACCTCCAAATGAATCACCATTTATATTCAGTAAAATATGGTTATATTGTCTTTCAACCAATTATGGGATATATCAGATTTTTATTGACATCCTAAGTGCTCTAAACTTTGTTGCAAACACACGCTAAACACAAGAAATGACATAGGGCAGTTTACCTCCGAGGTCCAGAAATATATTATCAACAGGAGATCTGCCAGAACGGAACCCACTCTGATCTTGTATTTTCTGATATTTCTGAAAACTTATGCTGATTGAACACTTTTTTGCAGATGCTTAGGAGGAACGAGTTGGAGAAGAAAGTAAAAGATGTGAACACAGCCAGAGCTCAAATAAGAAGACAACTCGAAGAGCTGAATTCCAGCGTGGAACCGGAAGTACAAAACGTTCAATTTCTGGAACAAGAGATGGACGAATGCCGACGAACGATCAACCAAAAGCAGGCAGAATTAGAACGAATCAATGAGGAAATCCGAGCCGTCAAGCAAAACATTAACGAAGAAGGAAATAGGACCTCCGATCTAACCAAATCAGTCAAACAATTGGAGGCAAGAATAAGATCTGTCAACGATGAAATTCGAGAAATACGAAGCAAACAAAAAGATATGTCGACCAATGGAGAATTCGATAAAAAAAGGATCAAAGATTACGAATCGAGAATAGAGTCTGCAATGCCAGATATCAGGCAAAAGCAAAACGATTTAGAGAAGTGTACTGGAGAGGCATTAGCCATAGGAGATCGTCTAGAGGAATTGAGAAGAGTACAGGCCATTGCAAAAGAAATTAACGACGTGAAGAATAAGATTTCCAGCATTGAAAGCGAAGCCGAGAATCTAACTGACGTTGTGGACAAACACAATACACTTTCAGACAAGTACAAGAAGTCCGTAGCTATAATGGAGAGCCTCAACGACGACTTGAACGAACTAAGTCGAGCAGTGGACCGAAGAAAGAAGCACTACAAGCTAACCGAAGCTTATTTTGTTACGTTTATGAAATGTTCTTTCGAGAAGATACTAAAACATCGACAGTTTAAAGGAACTTTGGAAATCAACATCGCAGAGAAGAAACTGGATCTGATAGTCATTCCTCAACACGGTTCTCAAGGACAAACAACAACAGCTAATTTGTCTGGTGGGGAGAGGTCGTTTTCCACGGTTGCTTTCCTCTACGCCTTGTGGCAATGCATGGAGCTGCCTTTTTATATTCTAGACGAGTTCGACGTTTATATGGATAAGTTGAACCGTACCAAAGTCATTGATATTCTTCTACACCACGCTCAATCCAAACCTCAGCTGCAGTTTGTGTTTTTGACGCCCCAGGATGTGTCTTTTGTTAACCAAGAGGTGCCGATTTTGAGGTTGGAAGATCCTGAAAGGTTCGATTCTCAAAATTAATATTGTATAGACCATTAATTATAGTTGGTACCAGTGATCATATTGATAAAAGTAGTTTTAAACTCTGATTCACTTGTGATTTTGTTTAATTTTAAGAATTGAACCTATACATATTTTTATATAATTTTTTTCAATGATCCGAGGAAACACAAACAAGCAGAATTGCCTAATAAGAATGTAGAATAAAAAGAAGGCTCTCTTTCTAAGTAGTTAAGTACTCTGTTCTAGCTGGGATAGGTTCTAGTATACAACTGGGCTAAAGCCTTCATGGTCCTTCGAGCCGTATTTTGAAAACAACCCAAATGTGAGTTAAAGGTAGAGTCCATTAGAATATATTTGAAATTCCTACAAGAATATTATAAAAATCTTGTTACCCAGGTCAATGCGAGTTATTAAGTTATTTCGATTCACCTTTATCTTTTGATTTAAACTTTCCGTTTTATGAAGTTAATATATTTGCTGTTCCGTTTATGAAATCCTCTTTCGAGACGATACTAAAACATCATCAGATTAAAGGAACTTTGGAGATCAACATTGCAGAGAAAAAACGGGATATAGTCATTCCTCAACACGGTTCTCAAGGACAAACAACAACAGCTAATTTGTCTGGTGGGGAGAGGTCGTTTTCCATGGTTGCTTTCCTCTACGCATTGTGGCAATGCATGGAGCTACCTTTTTATATTCTAGACGAGTTCGACGTTTATATGGATAAGTTGAACCGTATCAAAGTCATTGACATTCTTCTACACCACGCTAAATCCAAAACTCAGCTGCAGTTTGTGTTTTTGACACCGCAGGATGTTTCTTTTGTTAACCAAGAGGTGCCGATTTTGAGGTTGGAAGATCCTGAAAGATTTGATTCTCAAAATTAATGTTGATTAGCAATAGTCATTATTTATGGTTGGTACCAGTGATCATAGTGATAAAAATAGTTTTAAACTCTGATTCACTTGTGATTTTTTTATTTTTGATAATTCAACTTAGATGTTTACACAAATTTTTTCAATGATAATGATAATACATTCCTTGGCTATCTTTCTTTATGCGACATTTATTTCTTTTGCACCTCTTGACAGGCCTGTACAGGATTTATATTAGCATTTAAAAATTAAATCGATATGAATCGATCCTGGCAGCATCGCCATATGGTGGTTGGGGTTGTTACCCCCGACGAGGGCGTTGATTTGTAAAACACTATTTACCAAACAAGTATTTATTTGTCAACTAAATATACCAGTAACGAGTTGGTGGGCAAAGTCTATATTCTAACTACTTCATGTCTAAATAATGAATGATGAATAAATCATGATATGTGCAATACTTTTTCCGTATCTATAAATAAACTCGTAATTGTTTTGTTATGATTTTGACGACACGATTGTGACCGTGAAATACTCATAATATCAAAATCGCTGACTGAGGTGTTCTCGAACCGATTGGCCTACATTGTGAAATAAATGTCACCTAGTTATTTTACTATAAACAATAATGTTTGTTTAAGACCTTTAAAAATTAAATCGATATGAATTGCTGTTATTTTTGAATGCTAATATAAATCCTGTACAGGCCTCTTGCACATTCGGCACAAATACTATTTCTTCCACCTTTCACTTACACCAAGATATTGTTTTTCAATGGAGAGTTCAGACTCGGCAAATAGTTTTTTATTCAACAAATTTCAAATATTTCACCATTCCATGGCTACTTTCCAGTAGCTTACATTGAGATATCTCAGGCCGCCATTAACTTCATGACTCCATCTTGTCATAGGCCTTTGTCTTCTCTTTTTACTATCTATTGTAGCGCGCCTAACAAGATTTTTGGCATTCTAACTTGGACATATCCTAACCATCTTTGTGTTCTTACTACTGCAATTATATTAGCCTCTTTATACAGGGTGTTAGTAAATAAGTATGAAAAACTTTAAGGGGTAATTCTACATGAAAAAATAATGACAGTTTGCTCGATAAACGTATGTCCGCAAATGCTTCGTTTCCAAGATACGGGGTGTTGCAATTTTTCTTACAAACTGCGAATTCTTTTATTGCTCTAACACCTTTTAATTTAAGCTATGAAAATTAAATTTGGTGGGGTTTAAGAGATAGTTATTGCGCATTTTTTGGCAAACAAATAACAATTCATCATTGGCGCGCCTACGGGTAATGGTCTGAATTTTATTAATGAAAAAAATAGTACGCCACTGAGATATTTCAAATTAAAAATTATTTTTGTATTGCACGTTTAATTTATGATAAAAACCTTTCTTGTCTTTTTTCATATGGTGCATCATTTTTATGCAAAAAAATAAAACTCCTTCGCGCGTATTTTTCATTTCGTAATACATTATCAAGAACTCTCCAATATAATAATGCCAAACTAGAACAATAACAGAAAATATTTCTAAAAAGATTTTAACTATGTGAAAGGCTACAACAAATGTTCAAAATTACCTCCTTTAAAGGTGACAGAGTAATTTTATATTCACCATTGACGCGCGTACTGTTAATGGCCGGAATTTTTTAAAGAAAAAAATAGTACGCCACTGAGATATGTCCAATTAAAAATCATTTTTGAATTCCTCGTTCAATTTACGACAAAAATCGTTTTGGTCTTTTTTTCATATGAGGCGCCATTTTTGTACAAAAAAATAAAATATCTTAACGTTTACAAAGTATTTGAAATTTTCTATGCATATTATGGTAGGGGAGCAAAGTATGCTAAATGTGCAGTCACTCTAGCGTTATGGGGACCTATTGGGTTGTGAAGAGTTGGTCCTAAAACCAAAAAAAAATTAAGTAAAATTTTCCATTTTAGTGGGCGCTTGCCATTTTTTAATTTAATTTTCCATTTCCAATAATCGTTTTTTCCGATTATAACGCCATCTATCCATAATTCGAAAAAATGTTTCGAATAAAAGTTACTTATTTTTACGTAAGGAATCCAAATCTGCAATAAAAAATGGGGCCTTCTATTTAAGATTTTAAAGTATCCCCTCACCCCACCTCCTTGGGGGTCGTGTTTGGTTCCATTCGATAGATTTTTTAAAAGTATCGAATAAGTGTATTTTACAGTTTTTCGATCTGATGTTCATTTCGCGAAATATCGCGGGATTCGTATTTAAAATATTAAATTTACCCCCCACCCCTCTCCGTGGGAAGTCGTGTTTGGTATCATTCGATAGATTTTTAAAATATATTGAGCACTTATTTTTTAGTTTTTCGATCTGTCATTTATTTCGCGAAATATTCGCTTTTTTCTTGTGAAACTTTGTGACTCACCCATTTCCTTACGCCCCGCCCAAATCGTCAGATTTTTGAAATATACACTCTTTTGCATGTACTTAACTTACCTTATCTTATCTGACAATTTCGAGTATTTTTAAGGATAGATTTTTTTTTCGGGCCACCCTTAACGAACACCCCTGTGTTAAGAGCCAATATATGGTAGAGGTACATCTGCAGGGTACCAGGTTTCTCCCATATGCTAATCTGAAGCGCTCGAGTAACTGCAAAAATCCCCGCTTGGGCTCCCCTACCATTATGGAATCTACCTCGAATAATTTGTAAGCGTTAAGATGTTTTATTTTTTTGTATAAAAACGTCGCCTCGTATGAAAAAAAGGCAGGAAAGATTTTTTGTCGTAAATTGAACGAGGAATTCAGAAATGATTTTTGGTTTGACATATCTCAGAGGCGTACTATTTTTTTCTTAAAAAAATTCAGACCAATACCCGTACGCGCGCCAATGATGAATATAAAATTCTTCTGTTACCTGGAAAGTAGATCATTTTAAACATTTCTTGCAGCTTTGCACCTAGTTAAAATCGTATTAGTAATATTTTCTGTTATTGTTCTAGTTTATTATTATATTAGATAGTTCTTGATAATGTATTAAGAAATGAAAAGTACGCATCAAAATGTTTTATTTTTCTGCATAAAAACGGTGCACCATATGAAAAAAAAAGGCAAAAAAGGTTTTTTGTCAAAAATTAAACGTGGAATTTAAAAATAATTGTTAATTTGAAATATCTCAGTGGCGTACTATTTTTTTCTTTTAAAAATTCAGACTATTACCCGTATGCGCGCCAATGATGAATACAAAATTCTTAACTGTATGTCAAAAAATGCGCAATAACTACCTCTTAAAACCCACCAAATTTCATTTGCATCGCTGAACCGGTCTTAGAGCAATAAATAAACTGGTAGTTTGAAATAAAAATTTCACTGTCATTATTTTTTTATGTAGAATTACCCCTTAAAGTTTTTCATACTTATTTATTAACACCCTGTATAATTCTTCTAACTCTTTGTTTGTTCTTCGTGTCCACTGATTGTTTATCATTTTTCCACCAAATACCCTTCAAAGTATTTTTCTTTCCCATACTTTTAACATTGATCACCCAGTTTTTGTCTTGGTTCAAGTTTATGAGGAATACGTAACTATTGGTCTTATTACAGTTTTCTACATTCTTAATTTAGCTGCTTTGGATTTTTTCTTGCTTCTGAGGATTCTATAGAGTGGATACATGCAATGATTTCCTGACAGTCTGTACTTGGTTTACACGAAAATGTAGTTCCTAAATATTCAAATTCCTCGACCTGTTAAAATTTATACATTTTTCCTTCTTCTTCTTCCTCATGTGCCGTGCTCGATTATCGAACGTTGGCTATCAAATTGGCTATAGACATTTTGTTAACGGCAGCTCGGAAAAGGGATGCAGAGGATCTGTTATACCATTCTCTCAGGTTTTTAAGCCATGACGTTCTTCTTCGACCTGGCCCTCTTCTTCCGTCTACCTTGCCTTGTATTATTAAATGGAGTATATTATATCTCTGGGTGTCGCATAACATGGCCAAAATGTTCAAGTTTTCGATTTTTAACTGTTCTGACGACTTCTGTGACTTTTCCCATCCGGTGCAAAACAACTTCGTTACGAACTCTATCCACCCAACTTATTCGTAGGATTCTTCGGTATACCCAAATTTCAAAGGCTTCCAATTTCTTGAGAAGAGTATCTGTTAAAGTCCAACCTTCGACACCGTACAAAAGAGTAGAGAACACATAACATCTCACTAATCTAATTTTAAGATTGAAAGTAATGTTGTTTCCACATAAAAGTTTCTTTATCTTAAAATATGCAGCTCTGGCCTTCTCTATACGTATTCTAATTTCTTTGCTCATGTCCCAGTTCTCATTTAGATTACAACCAAGGTAGGTGATACTGTTAGTTCTCTCTAATTGTTCACCATAAGCTGTTACTACTTCCGGTTGTATTGGCGTCTTACTGACAACCATCACCTTGGTCTTTGCGGTGTTTAGCTTGAGTCCATATTCATCACACGTTGTGGTAATCCTATTAATCAGATGTTGAAGTTCTTCATAATTGCTCGCAATTAACACCGTGTCATCCGCATATCTCAAATTATTAATATTGACGCCATTCATTTTGATACCACATTGAGCATTATCCACTGCTTTATTGAAAACAAACTCAGAATAGATGTTAAATATTAGTGGGGACAAAATGCAGCCCTGCCTTACTCCTCTTCGTATTTGAAGTTCTTCAGACGTGTCCCAGCCAATCCTGATGTTTGCACGTTGATGCCAGTAAAGATTTTTGATAATGCCTAGGTCTTTATCATCAATACCCACTTTCTGAAGAATAGCAATCATTTCCGTATGTTTTACCCAATCAAAGGCCTTCTCAAAGTCAATGAAACACATATAAACCGGATGTCCGACATCTCTGCATCTCTGTACCATAACCTGAATACTAAACAGTGCTTCTCTGGTCCCAAGGTTATTGCGGAATCCAAACTGTGTATCACCAAGCTGTTCTTCTATTTTTTGGTACATCCTAGAGTGCAAAATTCGTAGAAATATCTTTAAAACATGACTCATCAAGCTAATGGTTCGGTAGTCACTACATCTTTTCGCGTTTGCTTTTTTAGGTATCGTCACAAAAGTCGACAGCAGCCAATCCGTTGGTATATAGCCAGTTTGATAAACTTTATTAAAAAGATGAAGGAGAGATCTTTTACCTGAATTTTCGAAGAGCTTTATTATTTCATTCGGTATTTCGTCTGGTCCCGTCGCTTTTCTGGTCTTTGCTAATCTTATTGCTTGTTCAATTTCGTCCATAGTTATGTCAGGTCCTGTAACTACTTCGTTAATTTCAAGCTCGGGCCTTTCATCATTAAACGGTTCCTCAATGTATTCTTTCCATCTGTCTATTTTATCCAAATCAGTGATAATCAGTTTTCCGTCTCTATCAACGATGTTATTTGCATGTTTTTTGTTCTGACCGGTGAGTTCTTTTATTTTTTTATACATATTAAATGAATCATGTTTTCTCTGCAACTCTTCAATTTCTAAACATTTTTTTTCAAAGTATGTTTCTTTTGCCGCTCGTATTTTAGTCCTTATCTTTTTATTAATGCGTTTATACATTTCGATGTTTTGATTCTTTGCGTCTTTTTTCCATCAAATTCAAAATCTCATCGTTCATCCACTGTTGCTATTTTGATTTTTCTCTTTGAAGTTTGGAGTTGAGTTGCTTATAATCGTTTTGATTTTTTGATTTGGTTCCAATGATCCTCAATGGATTCTTGTTGTTCGCTATTCTCAAAATTGCTCTCTAAATTGTTTGAAATCCCCTGACTGTTGTTTCTAATAAAATCGGTATCCAGTTTGTTAGAGGATCGTGGTTGTTTTATCCGTTTAAGTTTTAATTTTATTTCGGCTAACAATAGATTGTGATCAGATGGCACATCGGCGCCAGGATAGGTTTTTACAGACTTTACTGCATTTCTGTAACGCTCACTGATGGTTATGTAGTCAATTTGGTTTCTTACGATATTATTGGGGGTATCTGCTGGAGATTTCCACGTATATAATCTCCTTTTAGGTAATTTGAAAAAGGTATTCATTATACATAGATTATGTTCTTTGCAAAAATTTGCGAAATAGTCTCCCCTTTCATTTCTATCGCCCAGTCCATAACAGCCAATCATATTACTTTGTCTGCCTTTTCCTATCTTAGCATTAAGGTCACCCATCAGAATGGTGAGATCTCTAGTCTTGAGTTGGTCGGTAACAGTTTTTACATCGGCGTAGAACTTGTCAAGTTCTTCCAGTTCACTTTCCGCTGTCGGTGCATACACTTATATTAAATTTATGTTTCTGGGTTTCGCGTTCAACTGAATCATTATGACTCGTTCAGATACCTGGCATACCGCCCTAACACATTTGCTAACCTCGTTTGAGACTATGAATCCTACACCATGACGATGGTAATTATTCTCTTCTCCTGCATAATATACTTCATGATCATCCACATGGCATTGGCCAGATCCGGGCCATCGCATTTCACTGATACCCAGAATTGATATTTGCAGCCTTTTCATCTCATTTATGGCATTGTGTGTTTTTCCTGGTTCATATAAACTCCGCACTTTCCATGTGCCTATTCTACAACTTCTCTGTATATCAAATTTGGCCAAGCGGGAGATTCTTCGCACCCCTGCCCCATTTAAGAAGCGCCCGTACTCGGGGCCATCGTTTATTTCCTCAGCCATATTGATTAACCTGGGAAAAATAGTGTAGTAGTCATTCCCTTGGCTTTCTACACCGCTGTGTACACGCTGTTTAAGTGGTTGCCACCGCACCGAGTACTATTCTGTATTGACCGTTCTGGCCTAAATGACTTCCGCTCAATACAGATACTGAAAAACCAGCTGCCGATTTCCAGGTTCGATTTTATACAAGCCCTAAAACCAGGGGGCTGCCACCTCCGTCCTCCAGACCGTTGTAAAGACCTTCTTCTCCGCCCTGGATGCCGTTGTGGGCTTCATCCGTGACCCTGGACAGGGGACCCTTAGCAGGCACTAGATTCCCGGGTCAGAAAACACCTGGAATCTGCAGAAGGCAGGGATTGATTCAATTTCCCTGATAGGACTATCCAAAAGCAGTTCCTACCTGCTACCGTTATATACTATTTTTCCTTCATCATTTGCTAACACTAAGAATTGTCCCTGTTCAAATTCCTCGTCCGTCCATTCCATGTTTTTAGGTTTAGTTTCGTTTATATAGAGTCCTTTTTCTCGAGCTACTTTCTCTAGATGTTCCTCTGCCTTTGGTAATTATTTCTTGCTTCTGGACAGAATTAGTACATCTGATGAAGTAGATCTGGAACTGTAACAGCCTTATAAGAAGAATGATACCACTTGTTAGCTTTTCAGCTATGTTGGGATGTTGTTGATACTTCCCTTTGTATTTGAGGTGTGTATATAATATGATTTCCAATTTTCTTAATCTATATATTTTAAGGTTTGTAATTTTTGCCGTCCTCAAATAAAACGCGGTATGTGCAGCCAACTTAAAACCGAGAAATCGGCTCTCAAATTTTTTTCTCAGGACTCTTTATGTTTTGACAACTTTTTAACGCAAAACATGTTCTAATGAAAATTGAACGTTATTTAAAAATATATTCTTAAAAAATCATGTTTTTATCAAAACTGTAAATAAAAAGTAATATACCGCGTTTTAATTGAGCAGCGGATATATTACTGCATCAGAAATAGTGCCGTATCTGCATTTTATTTACAAATAGGATTTTTACAAGGAATAATAGTTACCAAAAAAGAAAAATAAATACCTTATAATTGTTTATTATATACGCAAAATATCTACATGTCATAAATGTTCAAAATACGAGGCCGCAACACGAGTCTCGATAAAAACGCGGTAAATGCGCTGTGCTCAATTAAACGCGGCAAGTACATGGTACTCGCTAGCACATACCGCTTTTTAGTTGAGTCCTCTGTAGATACCGCATTTTAATTAAGCAACTATTGAAATTCAGCACATACGGCATTAACAATTTTTATCATTGTTTTTTATTGTTTTCACGTTGGTATTATTTTGTTTCGTTTATAACTTTCTCAATTTAGTTAAAATTGGCTTCGACCATTTGCATTTGGATTAGTTCAACCAAAAATCTAAAATATGCAGAAAATTTAATAGTGGATTGGGATTTACCAATAAAAGTCAATATGGGTAGAATTATAAAAGAAAAACAAAATAAAATACCAAAACATTATTAAATATTTATATTCTTGTACACATTGTATTGTATTGTTAACGCTATATATTACTAAGAAAAATAAAGTTATTTATTTTTAAATTTTTGGTCTTTATTTCACTTTTGGCATTAATATATTGAACAAACAAATACGCAACCTCCAATTACAGTAAAAACTGGGGTATTAAATCAAGGATCTGATTTAATGCTCGATATAACAAAATCAGAGATCAAAGAGGCTCTGAAGAAAATGAAAATTCTTCGAACCCCAGGCGAAGATGGAATAGTATCAGAAGCACTAAAAATTGGAGAATATGTACTAAACTTTCGTGCATAGAAATCGGCCCACTTAAAAATTTGGTCATTTTTGATGTCTCATATTTCCTAAACCTGTTGGCCGATTTAAGTGATTTTTTGAACATGTTATAGCGTGATTCTTTAACAATACCACTGTAATAATATTGTTGCTAAACAGGTAAATTTTCATTGTATACCGGGTGTACCAATCAAACTGTGTTTTTTTCTCAAAGTTCGCATCACCCTGTGGAATATTTAACATTTATAAAATACTGAGAACCAAACTATAGCCTCAGGCTTAATTAATATTTCTTAATATTCTGTTTTTTAATCGTTCGTTTATGTTGGATAATAAAAAAGTTAGATACTTTAATTAGACATGTTCTTCATCAATACACGGTGTTTCTAAATAAGTGCGACAAACTTTAAGGAATAATTCTGTATGAAAAAATAATGACAGTTGGCTTTATAAACGTATGTCCGCAAATGTTTCGTTTCCAAGATACGGGATGTTGAATTTTTTCTTACAAACTGACGATTTATTTTATTGCTTTAAAACCGGTTAAGATATGCCAATGCTATTTGGTTTGTTTTAAGACATAGTTATTGCACATCTTTTGACATACCATTAAGAATTTAATATTCACCATTAGCGCGCATACGTGTGTGTAATATGACCGATCATATTACCCGTATGCAAGCTAATGGTGAATATAAAATTCTTAATTTTATGTCAAAAATCCGCAATAACTCTTAAAACCAAACAACATTTTCCAGCAAAATTTCAATTGGTTGAATGGTTTTAAAACAATAAATAAATCGTTAGTTTGTAAGAAAAAATTCAACATCTCGGAAACGAAACATTTGCGGACATACGTTTATAAAGCCAACTCTCATTATTTTTTCATGCAGCATTACCCCTTAAGTTTGTCGCACTTATTTAAAAACACCGTGTATTGATGAAGAACATGTCGCACCTCCGCTAAAAAAGAGTTACAACTCAAAAAACGTTGTTTTGAGAAAATCGATGTTTAAGATTTTAGTTCAGTTGAACATCTATTTGTCAGTTCCATGACTAAATGCAAGCTCATATATTATTTTATTGTAAATGGGAATATATTAGCTCAGTGTTATTGGTGCATTATTTTTCTCAGAAAATTAAATTTTTGCAGTTCTTAGTGAAAAAATAGAAACATGCCGATATTGTGACACTTTTTTAGAACAAGATATTATCATCTTAAAAATCCAAATAATATTCCAAAAATAAAAAAATAGTTAATATAATTAACTATTATAAATAGTAGTATAAATTAGTAGTTAAATATAAGTATATTCCAAAAAATATACTTACATATTCAAAAAAAAACTGGCTAAACTCAAAATGTAACACTACTCCGCACTACCCAAAAGTACTTTCCTCGTTTATAACTTCGAAAAGAACAGTATTTTACTTATTGCAATAATCAGATATAACTAATAATTCACAAAAAAACTGTCACAATTCTAAATGTGACTCTTTTCAGGATTAAGCACTACGTGTCAACTGTTATAAAGTCAAAGGTGACACTGTACAGGAATGCATGCTGAGCTAACCTGTAAAAAACAAAAGTGTCACATCGCCATCTCGCGGTAAATAGTTCAAATATAAGAGTGACGCTTTTATGGAAGAAAGTATGACTTATTTTAATACTTGTAGCATGTTCATCTCAATAATGGCGATTTTTGAGTTGTGACTCTTTTTTAGCGGAGGTGCGATGTCTAGTTGTTGAAGTATCTAACTTTTTTATTATCCAACATAAACGAATGAATCAAAAAGCAGAATGTTAAGAAAACCTGATGCTATAGTTGGTTTTAATTTTAGTATTTTATAAATGCTAGAATATTCCAGAGAGTGATGCAAACTTTGAGAAAAAAACACAGTTTGATTGGGACACCCGGTATACAATGAAAATTTACCTGTTTAGCAACAATATTATTGCAGTGGTATTGCTAAAGAATCAGGCTATAACATGTTAAAAAAATCACTTAAATCGGCCAAAAGGTTATATGAGAGGAAATAGGAGACCTCAGAAATGACCAAATTTTTAAGTGGGCCGATTTCTATGCACGTAAGTTTATGTAATTGAAAAAATGAAACTATGTACTTTTCAATATCTGCCTTCACAACGCCAATATTCCAACAGACTGGAACAACGCTACTATGATTCTTTTACACAAAGCAGAAGACAAAGCCAATTTAGAGAATTACAGACCGATTAGCCTCCTCAGCCATTTATATTCATTCGAACTATTTTTGGTCCCAGAATATGTAATTTAATTTATGACCTGTATTTTTGTTACACCCTGTATAAGTTATTTACGCGAATAATAGTTAAGAGAATGGAAAGAAAGTTAGAGACTTATCAACCAAGAGAACAGGCAGGATTCCGAAAAAGTTACGGAACAAATGACCATCTACAAAGTATAAAAACCCTAATAGAGAAAGTAGTGGAATACAATAAACCTCTAGTTCTGGTTTTTATCGCTTTTCACAAAGCCTTTGACACAGTTGAGCTTAGCAAAATTGTACAGGCGCTTCAAGAATGCAGGTTAGATTATAGGTATACAAAATTATTATACAAAATATACTTACATACAACAACCACTGTCACATTATATAATAACAGTAATCGCATAAAAATGGAACGGGGGTGTTAGACAAAGAGACCCAATGTCACCTAAACTTTTTAATACAGTCTTAGAACATGCTTTCAAGAGTTTGGATTGGATGACAAAGGGAATAAAAATAGATGGAGAATACCTAAACAACTTACGTTTCGCCGTTGATATAGTAGCTGAGGATCTAGGTATGGCAAGAGAGATGGTACGCAGTAACTAGTGGCTACAGAAAATGTAAGTTTAAATATAAACATCTCGAAATCAAAAATAATGACAAATTTGGCACCCAATCAGAACATCAGTATTGGTGGGAAAGAAATAGAACTCGTAGATAGGTAGATATAAATACCTGGGACATGAAACTACGATTGGCAGGGATAACCAGACTCATGAACTGAAGAGAAGAATCGGTCTTGGGTGGGCAGCATTTGGAAAACTGAGAGGAACTTTTAAAAGTGAGTTGCCCACATGCCTAAAGAGAAAGGTATTTGATCAGTGCATCCTCCCAGTCTTGAAGTACGGATCAGAAACACTTACCTTAACTAAAGCCTCGACTACCAAACTAAGAGTCACGCAGAGAAGCATGGAGCGGTCAATGTTAGGAATAACTCTGCGAGACAAAATCAAAAACGAAGAAATCAGGAGAAGAACAAAGGTCACTGACGTCAACGAAAGTATAGCCAGGTTGAAGTGGAGATGGGCAGGAGACATAGCCAGAATGACAGATAGGCAATGGACAAAGAGGTTATTAGAATGGAAGACAAGAGAAGCGTCGGTCGACCGTCTACAAGATGGCCTAACGACTTAAGAAAGCTAAATAAAAACTAGATGAGAGCGGCGCATGATAGATGGGGTTGGAAACGAGGGGCGGAGGATTATGTTCAGCAGTGGACTTTTAAGGCTGGATGATGATTTCCCTTTTGACATTGGTGACACTCTAAATATTGTTTCAAACATAGAAGTCTTAAACAGCGTAGGTCAACGCGAAGGTGACTTGACGAAGATGGTAAAAAAGAGAAAACTTGAATATCTAGGATATATAATGAGAAGTAGTAGATTATACTGCAGTTAATACTCGTTAACATACAGTATAGTAGGATGAAATATTCATATGACTCTAAACCTTCGTCAATGGACCCCTTATCAGTAGATGAATTGTTACATGCCGCGCAAGATCGAAAACGAAATCCACGCGTAAAATTTGAACACGTTACTCAAAGAAGAAGTACTCCATCTACTCTGAATTCAACTCACGTCAGGTACGATTCACCTAGCATGGTTTTTAGATTTCCACTCTCACATACAAAAAAGCTTCTAGTTAGGTACAACACATACAAGAGGACTGGTAAATAAAAAAAACAAGAATACTTGTTTATTTTTTTATTAAAGGTATCAAATATGTATCATATGTCTTTAATCAACTATAGTATTTTTAATGTCGTTTTATGATATCATATAGCATACAAAAGAAACTTTGAAAATATAAAACGTATCATTACCTAACACAAGCAGGGCCACCGAGAGGGATGACCGGGCCCCGGTAAAAAGTGAAGGGCGGGCCCCTTGCAAAAAGTAAAGAGCGAAAAAAATTGTTTAATTTTTATAGAAATCAAATTAGTAATAATAAATAATAAGAAACATTTCAAATATAAATTTGATTAAATTTTTATTATATCTATTGTTTATAATAGTGAAAATATTTATACTAAAGGTGCTTTTTGAGTTTTCTGATTGGCAAAAATAAAATGTCTCTAATTTTTGAAAAATCGCATGTTTTTGCCAAATCATTCTCAATTCACAAAGTTGATAGGCAGCTAACCGATCCTGTTTCATTGTAGATCATTACCTCACAGAATTTTTTATGCGGAAAAGAAAACTAAATGATCTTTCTGCTTCTCTGTGACTGTCACCGGTAATGTGCAAAATATTCTTAACGCAATAACGATTCAAATTTGAGATATTTTAATTTTATTAAGCAAATATTTTGGAGAAAGTTGAGAATCACCAATATTACTTATCCTTGTATATCGCTCTCAAATGAAAAATTTCATTTATCAATTCTTCACTGATGTCTTCTTTATAAAACTTGCGCAATACATACATATATCAATCTTTTCTTAATATTGTCGTCATCTTCATCTCGGAATATCCATAAAATGTTAAATAGCGAATGAATTTTATTTTCCTCATTAAATCTTCTGGTTAAATTGCTTATTATATAACAATATTAAATATTTCCCAGCGAAATATTGCGCCGGGCTCAAAATTATCAGTCGCATCACTACTAGGCCCAGGAAAATCATCAAAAATCTCACAAGCTCTTTGAGCCGTTTTTCTTTATTTGATGTAGAATAGAATAGAATAGAAATATGCTTTATTGTCACTGAAAATTATATAATTTTATGGACGAAGCTTAACATAGAGTCAGAGTCATGTAAATTCTGGATTTATTCCATAATTGCTGGTAACTAATTTAGATTCTTCTGATTTTTTGTAAATCTTCTAGGAGCCCTGATATATTTTTAATCTCCATATCCATACCATAGTTTTATCTGACTGCACTTTAGTATTTGACTCCTGTGATTTATTGCTGTGAAAATTTTAAACAAAATCGATTAAAGGTCATATAGCCGAGTATTAATTAAACACATTATGGGCATAAAGTGAAGAGCAAAAAAAAACGGGAAAAATGACGTCTTTGGTCTGGTCGACGCCGGGCCCCTTACATTATTGCCGGGCCCCGGTAAAATGTACCGGCTGTACCGCCCTCTCGGCGGCCCTGAACACAAGGTGAAAAATATCAAGAGTAAACAATTATTAATACAAATACATCAGTTAATAACTAATATCTGTAATTTTCGGAATTTCACCAGCTTTTAATTTAATAATATTTTCATTTTTTCTCTTTGATTTGTGAATATCCCATTTATGTTTTTTGTTGTTGTTTTCTTTCTTATTTCCTTTTTTTGTTGGTCACCTCTAGAAAGTCCCTGTCCATAATCTATCCAGACTGAGCAACGGCGCCTTCGACCTTTTTGTGATTGTGTATCGGTTTTCTAAAATGAATTCTTCGAAATTTAGATCATTAGGTATGGTACAATAGAGAGGTCTTTGATTAGTTGCTTCTATCACGAAATTTCAACAAATCAAAGAATAAAAATCAAGAAGATAAAAGGAATAAAATAAATAAATAAAATCTCTAACGCGAGAATTTCATTGCCACCGTTGCATTTGGTTGTCTTTTTAAAGACAGATCACATGCTATGATTTTTTGTGGCGAATATTCGTGAGTTGGGATTGATTTCATGTAATCGAATGAACTATCTTTTAGTAAAGTCGTCCTAGGAACGAAACTCATCAATATTGGCAATATCATTTTAAAGTCGTCTACTTTAAAATGTATAATACGTGTCTGAATTGCCGATATAAATGAGTCAGATTAAATAAATTATTAGAAGAATTTTTTACTAAGCAACAACATTTTTGTTTATTTAGTATTATTTTTATTAGGCCCTAACTCGTAAAATAAGATAAAAAGAGATAGGACCCAACACCTCGTGTGAAGTGAAGATCAAAATACGGGATAAAAATGGTAGTAAAATGTACGCAGTTTATTGGGTATGCCCAAAGGATAGCGGCGAAGAGATTATAGTACCAGATAATTATATAGAAATCGTCGAGATTTGCATTTTTCTACATTATTGATACTGTTATCTGAAGTTTTGACTATTAAAAATACTATAATTATTTCGCTTTCTTCAACTATCTTAAATCAAATCTTCGGAACATTTTCTTTCGGATTTTTCCTCGTGAACCATACTATTTCTTTTTCGATTTCGAGCCGCCCTTCTTGGGGGACTTGGATTTTCCTCCTTTTTTCGATTTACTCTTCGATCGCGACCTTCGTTTGATTTTCCTCTTGGGTACGGCTCCAGAACTTGGAGAAAGGGTCTTCTCTGAAGTTTTGGGAACCTCTGGCATTCTGGCAAAGGAATCATAGCCACCGGCGGAACAACTTCTACCTAAAAGAGAATGTAAATGATCAAAGGTTGTTTGTTTAAAGTTTTTATTCAATAAATAGTGTTAATGTATAGAAATCGAGGAAACGGAGATAAAACTTGACGATGAGAAACAATAAGGCAAGCCGCACACCAAAGAAACATGAAACGAAAAACATGAAACATGAAATATGAAACATGTTTCATGACAATAAAACACTGCTACAACAAATCTCAAAGTCCGCCTACCAATGAAACAAGTGTGATTCATGCTCATGACACATTTTTGTTTTCGGAGAGTTTCATAAATGGCCGGACGTATATTAGTCCTGTCGCCAGGGGGGTACAACGGCCTCCTTTATTCAGATGGACTTACCCAAGTTTTTTTTATGTATCTTGGACCGTAGAACACGAATTTTTTGGGTAACAGTTGATCCGGATGTCGATAAGATTGTTATAAACAAAGAAGTTGAGGAATTACATAACAGCGATTTCTCGCAAAACAAAACATTTTTTTGTATTTGTTGGGCCATTCTAACCAAAAAGCGTCCCTACAACTTTTTTCGTAGGAAGCATAGTTCACGAGATAAACGCGGTTGAACTTTCAAAAAATCGAAAAATTGCAATTTTTGAACCCGAATAACTTTTGATTAAAAAATAAAATAGCAATTCTGCTTACCGCATTTGAAAGTTCAAGTCAAATTCTATCGGTTTTGAATATTTACATTGCTAAAAATTTATTTTTGCACGATTGATCATTTTTGACTGTTTACCGTGACAGATTTTACGTCAGTAGGTGACATTTACTAGCAACTCGACGGTAAGTAATCCAACTCGACGATAAGTAATTCACTTACCGTCGAGTTAAAAAATCTCTTAATTTTAATTTATTTTTTGAAAGAATAAAGAAAACTAACGAATTATTTATTAATATTGAAACTTATGGTACAATTTGTTAATTTTTCTCTTCAAATACGCGATCAAAGTTTGTTGAAAACTTGGAAATATCAATGCCATCATAAAGAAAAACGGTGGATTTAATCATTGAATATTCTGCCCAGAGGCTTCCAGGAGCTTTCAACTGCATATGTCTTTGAACGAAATATGCCAATAAAGTCTTTTCTTCGATTCTTAAATTCTTGCCTTCGCACCATTTTTTAAAACTTTGGTAGGTATTTTGATAACGGATTTTGGATTTTTCGGGAATAATTGCGGAACACCCTTCTTCCCAAGCCCGTTCAATTTCTTCAAATTCACTTTCGCTCATATTTTAATTTATAATAATCAAAATTGTACTAAACTAAATAAAAACTCAATTCTCCATTGTTGTTATGCACTCTAGTTACTACCTAACAACCAAAGTATCTATCTTGATAAAATGAATGAAACTAGTCAATATGACGAAAATGTTTAATTTTATAATTTATAATGGTATCAATCGTGCAAAAAATGTTATAAGCATGTCGAACGTTAAGGGTAACCGATCTCAGACAATAATTGGAGTCGTCGCCCCGCTCCTCCTCCAAACAATTGTCTTCGATCGGTATAAAACCCTTACCGTTCTCCATACTTAATATACTATTTTTTATTGTTAAAAAAAGCTATAAACACATAGTGTTTCCCGTGCCTAATACATGCGTTTTAATGGATGCTACGTAAAAATCGCCTCGCTTGCACTTGTACCTACTCTACCTACTCGTTCGATTTTAAATGAGAAATCATTGAAAACATCACTCAAGCACTAGGTGTTTATAGCTTTGTTTAACAATAAAATAATACATTTTTGGCAATGCAAATAACTAAAACCGATATAATTTGACTTGAACTTTTTTAGTGTCCGCAGTCATATAAATCCAAACAAACAACAAAACAACGACTTGAACTTTCAAATGCGGTAAGCAGAATTGCTATTTTATTTTTTAATCAAAAGTTATTCGGGTTCAAAATTTGCAATTTTTTAATTTTTTGAAAGTTCAACCGCGTTTATCTCGAAAACTATGCATCCTACGAAAAAATTTGTAGGAACATTTTTTGGTTAGAATGGCCCAAAAAATACAAAAAAATGTTTTGTTTTGCGAAAAATGGCTGGTAAGTAATTCCGTAAGTTCTTTGTTTATAACAATCTTATCGACATCCGGATCAACTGTTACCCAAAAAATTCGTGGTCTACGGGTGAAAATACATAAAAATACTTGGGTAAGACCATCTGAATACAGGAGGCCGTTGTACCCCCCTGGCGACAGGACTATATTTGTTTAGCAGTGTTTTATTTCCATGAAACGTAATTTACGTTTTCATGTTTCTTTGATGTGCGGCCGGCCTGCCTTAGAAAACCAAAGTGGTGTCAATTCGAAAAAACCAGAATGTACCTCAACCTTGCACAATAAACGGGAACATTTTAGAACAGGTCAATAAATTTAAGTACCTGGGGGATGGATCGATAGCAGCCTTAAACTCTGAGGTAGAAATAAGACTGAGAATTAAACAGCCCAGAAAATCTTTCGAAAAAATCAAAAAACTGCTTTGCGATTATAGAATAAAACTCGAAATTCGACTACGTTTATCAAAATGCTACGTCTGGTCGACTTTTCTCTATGTAGTTGAAACGTGGACCCTTAAAACAGCAACTGTAAATAAATTGGAAGCCTTTGAAATGTGTATCTACCAAAGAATCCTCAAAATTTCATGGGCATCGCGTACCTCAAACGAAGAAGTGCTGCATAGAATAGGCAAGGAAAGAAAACTTTTCAACACAGTGAAACTTAGAACAACGTCATACCTAGGCCACATACTTAGAAACAATAAGTACCAATAAAATTACTCCATTAAAATGTTACATTTTTTAAGCCATACCTTGAATTTGTTAGAGGAGTCAATTTTATTTCTTTAATGTGTAGGGGGGATCAGTAGAAGCTTAAGTTCAAGTTTTTGGGGTCGCCACTCTTGTCCCCCAGCCGCCATCTTGGAAATGGGGTGCAAAGGGGTTTCGCGCTATATCTCGTAAACTACCAACCCTACGGAAAATCTAATTAAACTTAAAATGTAGCAAATTAAATTTTCTACAATTTTGTTTATATTACTTTTTATCATCAAAATTCTTAAGAAGAGTAAAAAACGAATTTTTGATATAAAAATCATAAAGTATGATCAAAATTAGCTATTCACCACACCGTGTTTAGGATCTCGAGATACAGGCGTTTTTTAGGGTGTGCCGCTTGTCTATGAAGTAACATAACTTTTTTCCTATTGTATATTTTGACTTAAAATTTTCCCAAAAACTTCTTCATGCATTATATTTTATTGTTGTGTTGGTTAAAATGATAAACTAAAGAATTTGTCACTCAACTTTTTTAAGTAAACATGAAACTAACGAAATATGATGACAAAATGTTTAAAAATTAATAACTCATTTTTTAATGTGTTTAAACATTTTGGACAAATTCCATTATATTTACATACTTCAAAGATGACACAGTAACATTTTCAAAGGGAAATATTTACAGCGACCAAGGATACAGCGAGGTAAATTTGAAAAATCATCAAAACCGATTTTTGACATTTTTGTATAAAATTTGATTTTTGAACATGTTCCACCAAATCTAGATAAAAATAAACTTCATATTCGGATTCAGCGACCTCGAAAACATAAAAATAGACTAAAATTGGTCATTCACCTTAAATTTGATTTTCGCGGTCGGCATAACGATTGCTGCCGCTCGACTAATATTATAGATAGAAAAGTATTTTTTTTATTGTATTCCTATGAGAATTCGAGAATCTGGTCAAGATTGGAGCGCTGTAAAACCTAGATAATAAATAAAATTAAACGCCTTTATAGTGAAAATTGTTCATTGAAAAATCCTCTACAAAATCGCTATGATGTTATTTTATTGTGAAATGAACGGAAAAAAGTTATAACCTCCAAAAGGAAACTTCTTACAAAATTTTCTCTTATTTTTGTGTATAACTTTTTTTTTGTCACTTGACGATAAAAAGTAATAGATATAAAATTGTAGAAAATTTAATTTGCTACATTTTATGTTTAATGAAATTTTCTGTAGGATTGCTAGTTTAGGAGATACAGCGCGAAAGCCCTTTACACCCCTTTTTGCAATATGGCGGCCGAGGGACAAGGGTGGCGACCCCAAAAACTTGAACTTAAGCTTCTACTGAAGCCCCCTACACATTAAAAAAATAAAATTGACTCCTCTAAGAAATGTAACCTAAATGTAACATTTTAATGGACTAAATACGCTCAACTAATAGTGCCCTAATAGTGAAAGGAAAGATCGAGGGAAAGAGAGTACTAGGAAGGAAAAGACTATCGTGGCTCAGAAATATCCGACAATGGACAGGGCTAAATTTTGAACAGCTAATAAGAACAGCTGAAGAGAGAGAAGAGTTTGCAATTGTAGTAGCCAACCTCCATTGAGGAGAGGGCACTTTGAGAAGAAGATTACAATTAACTTACCGTTACAAAAATCTTCTCCACATTCGGTGCAAGATACTACTCTCATTTCCACAACACCTGACTTATTCTTGCTCTTTCGAATTTGTGGATCTAACTGTAATTGTCTCCGTTCTTGAGCTCTGCTTTTGTTTTGGAGCTTACCAACTTCAATTAACCTAAAAAAATTAAGACAGCGTTTTTAATGGGATACCTAGACCAAAAAGATGATCAATGTTTTCTATGTCGGGCTACTTCCAAATAACAATAAATAGATAACCTAAGTCTGGTACAATTTTTGGAATACCTATGTAATACTGTGAGATGTGCATGTTTCTCAAAAGATCTAGAACAAGATTTCTATGGATTACAAAAAAAACGTGAGATCTAGAAGAGGCAAGAGATAAGAAATGAGAGAAATTGTAGAAGTTAACACTTTAATAGATTACTTGAACAGACTTTACTCAGAAGAGCAATCGACAAGAGCAAAACCAGAAACACTAGAAAATACAACTAATAAACAAACCAGAATAAGCACAGTGGAAATGGAGGAAGTACAAAGAAAATTAAAAAACAGAACAGCTGTAGGAATGAGCGGAATAGCAAATAAGCTATTAAAATATTGTGGAACAATAATGACATCAATTAGCAAAGCTCATTAAAAGCAAAGCTCGTTTAAAGGCGACAAAAAAACAGGACAACTATATTGGCATCAGTCTATTAAACACCACGATGAAGCTAACGACAACAATTTTAGCCACATTAATTAGTGAGATAATCACTTCAGGATGAACAAAAAGGCTTTCGAAATGGAATATCGTCTACAGACGCAGTATTTGTTATAAGACAAATAATGGAAAATATAAAAGGCACTAGAATAGAATCGATCAGCATTCCTTTACTTGATTGACTTTAAAAAATCCTTTCGTTTTCCACCTTTTATACAATAGACGAATTCCATTAGATATCATTAAAACGATCGAAGATATGTACAAGGACAGCTATACTATTAGACATCCTCAAGAGTAAAATGCTAAATTATTTGAAAAGATAGACGTTCTACCAATGTGTGCTTTCAATAATGATTCACGGTGCCGAAATACTTTCGTTAATCTAGTAGACAAGGCGAAATCGGCGGGTTCGTTGAAAAAAATATTCCCATGAGATTTTTTTGCATAATCATATTCGTTGGACATCCCAGAATAAGGTTCAAAAAGTCGCCCACGTGAAAAGTGGTCCAAATTTTTTTTAATTTTTTTTTAAATAAAATTGCAAAAATCAATGTTTTTGGCCCGGACACATTTTTTTGTACCATTCTGGACAAAAAAGGTCTCTTATAATTTTTCTCTAAAGTTGCTCGTTTTCGAGTTATAAGCAATTTAAAATTGAAAAAAAAACTAAAAATTGCGATTTTTAAGGCTTAATAACTTGGTTAAAAGCTATTATTATGAAAGTCAGAAAGTGATCAAATAAAAGTTTACAGCTCGCCCTATAAGATCCTGAAGAAATTTTTGTCATTATTTTATCACTAAACTGTTATTTTTATGTAAAAATAATGAGCGCCATGCACGTATTAGGCGGCCGGAAATGATAAGTGCGAGAGAGATGCCATTCCGGCAGTCAATGGTTTACTCGCACTCACATTTACAGCCGCGTCAATACGATCTTACGGCTCATTATTAATAATTAAAAATAACAGCTGAAAGCCCATTCATTTTACAGATTCCCAACTGTAAACAAACGCGCATGGAAGCTACACAGGGTCGTCCTGAAGTGTATCTTAAAAACCAACACGCTACCTACAATTTGAATTTGCAGACTGACCAGTTTGGACCTGTAAAATGAGAATCCACCTCGTTTAGGGCAATAAATTACATTTGCCTCGTTTAGGGCAATAAATTACATTTAACAGCCTCTTGACGAATGAGACGGCGAATAGTAACACGTGCGTTTGTTTATAGTTGGGAATTTGCTATTTGAATGTGGTTTAGTAATAAATTAATGACACAAATTTCTTCAGGATCGTGTAGTGGAGCCTTTAATCTTTGATTTGGTCACTTTCTGAATTTCATAATATTAATTTTTAGAGATAGTGCAAACACTCCTGACCATGGAGCTGCGCGAAGGCGGAGTCAAAATGTCAAAATTCACGGAAAGACAGAAAGGTTCTATTGTAGATACAGTGCGTTTCGCATGGAAGTGGGGACTAAACCAAATTTCGTCTACTGCGCTGTGGTCAGGAGTGTTTGCACTATCTCTAACAGAGTTATTAAGCCTTAAAAATCGCCATTTTTCGTTTGTTTTTTCAATTTTAAATTGCTTATAACTCGAAAACGGGCAACTTTAGAGAAAAATTATAAGAGACCTTTTTTGTCCAGAATGGTCCAAAAAACCTAAAAAAATATGTCCGGGCAAAAAATATTGATTTTTTGCAATTTGAATAAAAAAAATTGAAAAAAAAAATTTGGACCACTTTTCACGTGGGCGACTTCTTGAACCTTATTCTGGGATGTCTTACGAATATGATTATGCAAAAAAACCTCATGGGAATATTTTTTCTAACGAGCCCGCCGTTTTAGCCTTGTCTATAGGCTAAAGCAACCAAAATTAGAGTGGTCATGGTGGTTGAAATGAAATTGGGCGGGCCATATGTGGCCAGAATAAATGACTGGTGGTGGACACAAAAAATTACAGTGTGGAGACAACAAGCAGACAGAAGAAGCAGAGGTAGACCACCTACACGATGTACAGAGAATGTCAAAAGAATCGCTGAAAAAGGGCTGTACGAAGCTCAAACCGACAGAACTGGAAGACATTTAGGGAGGCTTATAATCAATTTTGGAGAAGGCTGGATGATGATTAATATATTTGGAAAATACGAAGAAACTTACCTAGAAAAGTAATTTTCCTCAACCTTGCTCTTCGGCCGAAGATCCGTCAGCATCTTCCAATCAATCGAAACAGCAGCCAAATCCTCTAACTTCAAACCACTCATCTCCACAGGCAACGGATCCATGAAAGCATACTTCTCCTTCTTGGGACGGGCTTCATGTCTACCCGGCTTAAACTTGAAATTCTTCTCTTTGATTTTAATAGACTCTGGAGGAACTTTCTCTGGTCTAATTTTGAAGTCGGGCACCTTTTCTAGTAATCTTCGGAAATCTTCTTTTGAATTAACCACCGTTTTGGACATGTCTAGTATAGGTGCTGTCTCCTTCTTCTTGCCCAGGAAGTCGTCGAGTTTTGCCATGTTTGTAGTTTACCAAGGTCTTCGACAAAAACAGAAATTTAAGAGAGTATTACTTTTAGTTTTGAAGGGATCTACGCTTTCGATATTGTTTGATGATAATCTGAAGACCAGGTTTTTCATTTGAATAATATGGTTAATTTATTTTTTCGAGTACAGCTTTTGGTCTTGGTATAAACTTATAAAACAAGCTTTTTAAAACATATATTATGTCTGTATTAGCCTTAAAGAAAAAATTAACATTCATTTTCTGTCCCTATTTTAGTGTAACTACAAAACAAAAATTCAATGAACTGATAAACCAAAGAAAAAAGAATTTCCTATGCTTCTCGTCCAGAGACTCATCAGTTAGGTACCCTTGTATACGGTGTGGAAACCAGTTATGGAATAAATTTCTTTGTGTGCCTATTTTAGAAAATTAAAAAAAAAAACACTGTTTTTTTTTTTAAATATAAATTTAAATGCACAGGGTCATTCACACAAGTCTAGCATATTCGTTATTACAAGAATTATTCTTTGTACTGATGAGACAACATTTACATTCCATGGATTGGTCATGGAAGTGAATTTGCTTGACCACCAAGAAGTCCGGATTTTAATCCTTTGGATTTTTCAATTTAGTCGCAAATTAGTCATTAGTTTACAAAAACGAATTAATTCTCTATAAATTGCCAAATTAGGGTTTAAATTAGCATTCCTCAAGCCAAAAAACGTAAAATTGTTAATTTTTAAATAGAAATTGTGAAAATATACAAAATTATTGCGAAAAGTAAAATACATATTTAAACTTGGTATCTCAACCACTATAAGAAATAAATTTTTGTTTGTCTCTTGATTTAGTTTCACAGCGAAATTATTATTTTCTATTAGTCTTACTCCCAACTGAGTATACGGGACCAAGTTTTCACTGGAATTTTTTCGATTTAAGCATTTTTTTGATTTAAGCATTCGGTTGGTTTGTAAATACATAATTGAAACCACGAAGGCGTTACGAGAAACTTGGTCTAAATAAAAGTTTTATTTTTAATTTTATCAAAATAACACTTTGAACTGTTTTATGCAGAGGTCGCCACGGCATCCATATCATGTTATTTTGTTGTAATTCAACACTAGGAGTCGGATTTTATTTCAGTTCATCCAGAGATAAAACCGGTAAGGGTTTTTATAACGCTCTCTGAGCGAACTGAAATATAAGATATCTCTTGATTTCGTTTTACAGCAAAATTATTATTTTACAAAAAATGTGCTCTTAATGTCAACAAAACAAATGTTATACTTTTTTGGATTAAAGGTCATGCTGGTATGTATTATTGAAAATTAAATAGATTTTGCTTATACAGTGGACTCTCTGTATAACGAACACGGATATTACGAGGTTTCGCTTATAAAGAGATACACTAGATGTCCCATGAAATTTCTATGGAACACCTCTATATAACGAGGTATATTTGGTTATAACGAGGAAAAATGAAATCGAATATGTTTGTTTACATGTCTTTAGAGCAGTAGGGGCTATAAATAAATACCCCAACTGCCTGTATATAGAAATGTCCAACATCTGTTTATTATCGAGGCCAGTGCTGTAATAAACTTCACCGCCTGTAATAAAGTTCTTCCTGTTGATCTATCGACCGATATTGAACACTGTAGGAAATTTACAATTTACGATGGCGAAGTCTCATTGTTCAGGTCGACCATCGACACCTAATAAACTACGTAAGAGGCACCAAACATTTCAATAATATTGTTGTCTGATATAACGAGATTCGCTTATAACGAGGTAATTAGTCCGCCATTTCAGTTCTCGTTACAGAGGGAGTCTACTGTAATACCAGAAATAATAACATCCTAGATTTGTACTGCAAATAATAATTGTAACTAGAAATTTTAATATATGAGAATTGTATTATGAGAATTGTATTGTAATTATCAATGCTAATAATTAAAACAATTAAGTTCTTGTTTTACAAAGAGCTATACCAAAACCTATTTATCTGTATCATTGCTACACTCTTTCGCTTTATTCCAGTGTCCATCCGTCTGCACACCTTTTCGGGCAACCTATTAGTATCAGTCTTATACCTTCTTTAAAATCTTGCTATCTACTTGTTAGTTTGTTAATCTTATTGCCAACTGGTAGAAGCTGCCGGAGAAGACATCCGCATACTATCCCACTGTTCTTGCTTCATCAGCAACCCATTATGTAGACTTGACAGTTTATCTAACATATCTTCATTAACATCTATTTCTGGAAGCTTGTCAGTTCTTTCCATATGAGCATCTCTTGGCGAATGATGGTCTATTTTCAAAATGTCCACTTTTAAGCTACCATCAGAACATCTGTGTCTTCCACATCTGCAAAAACAGCAACAATCCGACCTTTTATAATATATATGATCCTTGTCAGACTCTAAGGGAATTATTTCTGTTTGGTACATTCTGATATTTCTAGTGTACACCTCGTCTTTCTTCCACTGACTTCTAGAATGTCTCTTATCCATACATCCCTTCTTTCTGTAAGATCGAGGTGAAGCTGTTTGACTCTCATCACTAGAATTTTTGTCATCATAAGTCTTTGATTCTCTTTGTTTTTGTCTTAATTTCCGTCTTTGATATAAAGGATCCTTTTCGCTTTGTTTAATGTATCTTGTTGGTGGTCTGTTAACTCCCCACTTGGGCCTTTCTTCTAAACTTTCACTTCTACTTCTTCTTTCTTTCCTATTTCGATTGTCGTATGACAAATCTAGATTTGTTAATTTTTCCCTCGTTACCTTTTCCCTGTTATCACAAGACGATTCAGTTCTAACAAAAACAGACTCATCTGTTTGAGTACTACTATCGCAGAACTTTTTGTTTCTATCTCTAAATTGAGTGGGGGTTAAGATCCTGTTTTCTGTTCTGGTGATCACTTCTGCTGGAGGAAATTTTACATTTTGTGGTGTGGTGGGGATGAGTAAAGCGTACTGGAGGTTTTGTAGGTTCTCTATAGGGGCAGGAATGACAAGAGCCAAATTGTTTTCTATCCTTGGGGTTGAAAGTAAGTTTGTAAACGAGGTAGATGGCGTTGCTGTTTGGTTTTCTATGGTATTATTTCGCGGTGAAACAATTTTGGCATTATTTTCAGTATCTTTAATTTGGCGAGGAGATATACTTTTTCCTCTAATTTCTAAATTATTGTTTATATCATTGTTAACACTATCAGATCGTGGAGGTAATATTTTTGTATTATTTAACTGCTCGCTATTACTTTTCTTCTCTTTATTATCAAATGTAGCTACCTCAGGATTTTTATCCACGTTTGGCAACTCTGCAAATTTACCTTTAGGTTCAGAATTTTTCTCGTCTACATCCGTATTAATAAAATGATTTTTGTTTTTTCTCATTTTTACCAATTGCGCCTCTTTTTGGGCCAGCTCTATCGCTTCTTGTATCGCTTCTTTTCGTTTTCTATCTCTCTCTTGTTTTTCCTGCAAGATCTGTAATTCTTGTTCTTTTCTTTTCCTTTCCATCTCTTGCTCGCGTTCTATTCTTAGTTCTTCCTCATATTCTTCCTTTATTCGCCGTTCTTTCTCTTCTTTTCGTCGCTTTTCTCGTTCTTCTAACTGTAGACGGATTGCTTCTTGGTGTGCTATAGCTAGTTGTCTTCTTCGTTCTCGTTCAGCCATTTCTACCGAGTCGATGGGGATGTTTTGGCCTCTTAAATATGTATATCTAAAATAATAAAAAGTGACGTTAAATATACCAAAGTTTGACAACAGTCGTGGGAAGAGTATAGTACTTTATTCAAATATTATAATATATTTTATTCAAATATTATGGAAGGCTACGAAAAAGTTTAAACGACCTCAATCAACCAACCCTCCTACTTGCACAGAAAACGGCGAATGGGCCAAAAGCAATAAAGAAAAATCAGAAGTGTTTGCAAAATATCTCACAGACGTCTTTCAACCTTTCCCTGCTGAGAATAATTAAAACTTTGAAGCATCCATCCAACAATTTTTAGAATTTACATACCAGTTAGAACTTCCACCGTAAAAGTTTAAGGTAAATGAAGGCAAAATGTACTGCACTGCCGCCTTTCTAGACATCTCGCAAGCATTCGATAAAGTCTGGCACACAGGCCTTCTATACAAATTAAAAAATATGCTTCCTCTCACTCACTTCCTAATTTTAAAATCGTACCTCCATAACCGTTACTTTTTTGTACAACATAGAGATGAGCGCACGTCTCTGTTTCCAGTTGGATCTGGAGTTCCACAGGGCAGTGTTCTGGGGCCAGTGTTATACCTATTGTACACAGCGGACTTACCAACAAACTTTCAAACCACTACAGCTACATATGCAGATGACACAGCAGTGATGTCAGTACATCAGGACCCACGGATAGCTTCTCAATTTCTGCAAACCAGCCTTAACAAAATGCAAACTTGGCTAAAACGGTGGTGTTTTCAAACAAATGAAACAAAGTCGGTTCATATTACCTTCACAAACCGTAAAGGTCACTGCCCGCCTGTATATATCAACAACCACCAACTAAAACAGCAAGCAACAGTCAAATACCTTGGAATGCACCTAGACCAAAGATTAAACTGGAGAACATACATTTTTATGAAGCGTAAACAACTTGGTCTCAAATTACACAATCTTTACTGGCTGATTGGTCACAAATCATCACTTTCGATGAAAAATAAAGTACTTGTCTACAAAGCAATTTTGAAGCCAATATGGACTTACGGGATCCAACTTTGGGGTACTGCATCAAACTTCAATATCGAAATCTTGGAGAGGTTCCAGTCGAAGGTTCTTCGAATAATCACAAATGCCCCATGGTATGTTGCAAACAATATTATTAGACGTGATCTAGAAATTGCAACAGTAAAAGAAGAAATTACCAACTTCGCACAGAAATACGAAGACAGATTGACACAACATCCAAATGTACTAGCCAGAAACCTGATGAGACAACCAGTCAGACGAAGACTTAGCGAGCTCGCAGACCGAAAGCAATATCCGACATCGCATGTGGCATGCATTGCGAAAAGATACGCACTGAGTGTCACATCTGGTTTTCGGTGAACCTTTGGTGACTTTCGGTGGAATTTCGTTCACCGAAAACCAGATGTGACACTCAGTGCGTATCTTTCCGCAATGTATGTTATGCGATGTAGGGATATGGCTTTGGTTTGCGAGCTCCCTAAGACCTAGTGATTTACCGTCGCGATTTTAGTTATATGTGCCGTAATTCCCAGAGACAAACAATTTTATATCTATGTAAAATATTTGTAAAGAAAATGATAAATGAATCATTTTCTCCAAGTCACCTACACTAGTGGTCACAACATTTACTCATTGTAACTTGTTTTACAGATTGTAAATAAATTGGAAGGTTTAAAAAAATATTATAATAGTTTTTATTCAAACGATAAGAGGCTCCATCAACGCAGAACAAGATTAACTCGGGAAGATTATGAAAACGTTCGACGAGGAGAAAAAAGAAGGAAAAAGAAAGAGTCATACAAAAATGTTCTCTAAACGATATTTTTAACCACCATAACAGAAAATCAATAAAAAACTTTACAACCAGTTCGGGTTCATAAATGCTGTTGGTACGGAAGAAGCTTTTCTCAATACATATCTTACTCCAGAGATACAGAGATGTCAATTGCGACGTACATATATTTTTGGTTGGCAGTATAATAAATAAAGAATGGACCAACAAATAAGAGATAAGAGCGCACATCGAAAAAGCTGGACCCACAACCCACCTTCAACCGGATGGTGACCTTCTTCATAAGTCACAACCTCTCTCTTGGTATAAATTTCTCTCTTGGTGGACCTTGAACGTATACAGAAAATTGGAGGTATTTCAGATGTGGCTATATCGGAGAATCCCGTGAACTGACCAAGCCTGACTGAAAATGAGGAGGTCTGCATATGAATGAAGAAGAACCGAGTGGTATTGACAACCATCAAATCTCGAAAGTTACAATAGTTCGGACACATTGGACACTACAAGAAGAACATCCTGGTTAAAGAACCTCAGAACCTGGTTGATAGGTATATCAAGAAGAAGAATAATAGACAAAAATTCATGGAGATTTTACGTACAAATAAACAACTATAGAAAGATAGGGATGGTTATGTAATTAGTGATAAGGAACAGATACTTAACAGATGGGCGAATCATTTTCAAGAACTGGTTAATGACAATCATGAAGATGAGATGGAGGCTCCTGTGATTAAACTGAATGAAAATAGTCGACAGCAACTCCCTACCAAAGAAGAAATTAGAGAAGCAATTTTAAAACTGAAAAATAACAAAACCCTCGAACAAAAGAACTGGAGCATATTTATGTTATGGTTTACAGAAGAAAATATGGCGCATTATCAGAGGCCAAAGAGCTGAGGAGAATCATTAAAAAGGATTGACTATCTAAAGAAGTTATATACATAGGAACAGCAAATGACTATGAAACCAAAAATGGTTCATGGTTTTTTAATAAATAAGAAATAACAACAAAATAGGAATATAGAAAAAAGACATTAGGTAAAAAACATGTCACAACCTTCATCCTTGTAGATAGCAGTCATAAAAAATATATGAATGTTGAATAAAATACTATAACTGGTTCCATGATACAGGCTGTTTAGTGTTTAATTAGACATACCCCAGTGAAGGAAGCGGTAACATTGCTTATGAGAATGAGTTGCATTGCCACTGTAGAATGACGAATGACTGAATGAACCAGTGCGACATTAGGTGGGCAGCGTTGCCATTTATAGTTCGTATATCTAATTGAAAACTAAACAGCCGGTATACAGAAATTTATTTTCATTTTAAATGTTATGGCTTCTAGAGAATTTCCTTACCGATTCTGTGAATAGCTAGATCCCGTTTGTGGTCTGTCCTCCTCATACCTCTGCTCCGGAGATTCAGCCGGAGAAGTGTTGTTAACGATAATCTCCCCACCTTTCAACCCCCTTTTCACCCAATTGGGAGGTTCGTGAAGATCGGATTTCTCGAACGCTTTGTCGCCCCACTTCATCCTGTCGTCCCTGCTGGAGGACGACTCGTATCCCGACTGGTTGTTGTTGTTCCACGTCTGCACGTAATCTGGAGATTGGTTGGGGTTGTCGCTTCCGTATCCAGAAGTCTCTCCACCAATTTCCTTCTCTCTGTCGTAAGAGTTGTACTGGTTTTTATATAGTGGAGGAAGACTGCTTCTTCTTTTAGTCTGTCTTGGGTTTCTTTGAGACAAAAAGATTTGAAATATTAGGAAAAAATATAAATTGATGATTTGGTAAAATCTTTTTACGTTCTATGTGATTAAAAAATAAAACTTGGCGCACTTTTACCTCATCACCCCTACCCCCTTCCCTTAACCCCCTAAAACCGTCATGTTTTTAATTTTATATTTTTTCGGTAGTTTGCAATAAATTTAAAAATTTTAAAAATTCACATTCGTTTGAGGCTTTAACAATGAATGTGCCTATTTTTGATAGATCCTTAGGTTGAGTGTCATCATCATCATCATTGGCTCTACAACTCCTAGTGAGTCTAGGTCTGTTCTAGAATCAGTTTCCATTCTCCTTCCTATTATTCGCCTTGGTTTTCCAATTTCGTACTCTTAATACTCCTACGTCGTCTTCCACCTGATTCTTAACTCGTGCTCTGGGTCAGCCTCTTTTCCTCATTTCATCCAGTCTTTTCTCATCCTAAGTGCCTTCTCTATTAAGGTTGGCGATCAATATGGCAAATTTCTCTCTGTTCTGGGCTTGATGGATTAAGTCATTCCCTGTTGTGAGGGTCCAATCTCTGATGTTTCGGAGCCAGGATTTTTTCTTTCTTCCTATACCCCTTTTACCTTCGATTTTGCCTTCTAATATTACCTGAAGCTGCTCAAATTCCCTTTTGTTTGTTCACTATTTCCAGTACTTCTTCATTTGTAGTTTTGCTGGTCCAGCTTATTCTTAGCATTCGGCGGTACATCCACATTTCAAATAAATTCAGTTTGTTGACGTCATACTGTTTTAATGTCCAGGTCTCACAGCCATATAGTAATAGAGACCACACATAACACTTTAGTGTTCTCAATCTTATTGTGACTGATAGCTTGGGTTACAGAGCATTTTACGCATGTTCATAAATCTTGCTATTTCAATGCGTCTTCTAATTTCTTTTGAGTGGTCTAGATGACTGTTTAGCTCTCTACCCAGGTATATGAAGCTCTTGGAACTCTGAAGGGTGATACCATTGATTTATATGTTGGGTGTAATTTGTTCATGGGGGTTCTTGTGGAATACCATGATTTTGGTTTTGGAAAGATTAATATCCAAGCCCAGTCTGTGACTTTCTTCTGATAGTATGTTCATCAATATTTTTAGTTGGTCTTCTGTTTCCGTTAATACTACGGTGTCATCGGCATATCTTACATTGTTAATGATAATTCCATTGACTCTGGCACCTTCAGGGCGATCTTCAAGAGAAGCTCTGATGAGATGTTCGACATAGACGTTAAATAGTAGAGGGGACAGAATGCACCCTTGACGTACTCCTCGTTCTATGTTTACATTATTGGTATTTCCGTTGTCTGTTCGAACACATCCTGTGTGGTTCCAGGTTCCAGTATGTATTGCTTATTATATCTATGTCGTGTCCGTCCAGCCTTACTTCTTTTAGCACCTCAATCAATTTTTCGTGTCTAATGCGGTCGAAGGCCTTTCTATAATCGACAAAGCACACATACAGCTGTTTCTGAACCTCGAGATACCTGTCTGCCATTAGTGCCAATCCCATAATTGCTTCTCTGGTGCCTGTACCTTTTCTAAAACCATATTGAGAACGACTCAGGTATTCTTTACATTTATTATGAATGCGGTTATAAATTACTCGCAGAAAAATCTTAGCGGCATGACTCATTAGGGATACAGTTCGATGGTCTTCACATTTCCTTGCTTTTTGTTTTTTAGGAAGAGCCTACATATGTGGATGTTAGCCATTCATGTGGTAGAGTGCCATATTCATATATAATGTTAAAGAGGTAGGTTAATTTCCTGACAGCATCGTCACTTAGGTGTTTAAAATGTTCGGCTGTTGTTAGATCTTCGCCGGGTGCCTTGTTGTTCTTTGCGTCTTTTATTGCCTGCATAACTTCCTTGGTTAGAATATTTAGTTTTCCATCTGTATCTGTTTGTGGGGGCTCTTCTGTTCTCTGATCACTAAACAAATCTTTAAGATATTGTTCCCATATTTCTTTCTGTTTTTCAGGGTCTAATTTCATTTGGTTTTTCTTGTTTGTTAAAATTGATCAATGTTTGGGTTTCCATATTCCAGCGATTTTTTTAACCTTTTTGTGTAATTCTCTATCTTTATGCTTCCTTTGCAGATCTTCTACCTCTTTACATTTTTCTTTTATCCACTCTTCCTTAGCTACATTTATCTTTCTCTCAATTTCCCTGTTGAGTTCTTTGTATCTTGTTAGGTTTTTGTTTTTTACCATCCGTCTCTTCTCCATAATTTGTAATATTTCGTTTGTCATCCATGGTTTTATTTGTTTACGGTATATTTGGGTTTGCTGCCTCCAGGACAGTATTTTTAATTGGTCTTTGGTTATACCTCATTGTCTTTTAACGCTTAATCTCGGTTATTATCTCAGTGGCCTAACCACCGCAGCCTGTTTATTTTGATGGACCGACCAATACAGTTCACTATAAAGGCGGTAAAGCTCAAAATTTTAGCGTCTTCTGAGTATATCTGATATATCTGAGTATTTTAAGTTTAAAATAGCCTAAATATTATTCATCACGTTTTATGCTACATATTTTTATAACCTGTAAATGTAATTTTAATGCTAGAGTACTAGAAATCCAGTATAAACCCCCAAAAAAATACTTGAAAATCTGGTATTTTGCGTAAGAGTCCTGAAAAATTGATTTTACGAGAAATATTCCTTTGGGACCGGCATGCCTCATGAACAAGACTATTATTTTTCATCAGGAGAATTTCTTTGTCAATCTATTTTTGGCTGTTTAAAAAAGAATTTTGACTTACACGATTTAGGACTTACAAAATTTAGTTGTTTAGTGCAATTTGCTTGCTGCCGAAATTTCTTAGAATTAGGTAAATTTTATATGAACAATATGTGAAATGTATATAGAAGAAGTAGCATCAGCAGAAAAAATATAAATTACTATTAAATTTTTTTCTGAGGCTCGTTTATATTTGATTACTAGTGACAAGTTAAAGAAAAATAATAATTACCTATCAAAGGGCCTACAATTTTGATCTGCACTCCAAGACGAGTTTAAAGCAGCGAGTTCTTCTGAAAAAGACAGTCTTTAAAGCAAAATTACGTCTTTTATGGTATTCTTTATGTTACCCTTTTCTCTTGCCCACTGTAATTTCTTCCTTTCTACCAAGGAAAGCGCGGAATCGGACGTTGTTGACATTGTAAAGATTTTGGCACTGGCGTTTCAAATATTTACCAAAAGAAGAAAATAAGTGAAAGCTGGAACAATAAGGAAAGTATCTCAAAATTATACTATATAATATATAGGGTGTCCAGAAACTCTACAGACAAACGAAGACAGAAGATTCTTCAGATAATTCTAAGACAATTTAACCCTATTCACTTAGTCCAAAAATGCTTCCTAAGGGAGCTAGAGCTCTTTGAAGATGGCGTCTTGTAATGAGTTTTTCTTAAATACCTTCAGAAGGCTTCTATTTAGAAAAACAAAAATTGGTACGCATATTTATCTTCCAGAGATAAATCTATTCCATCCATTGCGAATTTTTAGTACCGATCATAGGCGTCCGTTTTGGGCAGGGCAACGGTTATTTTATCGCATAACTTTTTTGTCTTTAATTTTTAAGCATTTTTGACACTGCATTATTAAATTGTGAGATATTATAGTGCTAAAAGGTACTCTTGTTTTAAGCCGGTAGGACACACCGTTTTTTAGAAAAATCGATTTGAAAATTTTTCGATCTTTAAATTTCAAAAAAAAATTTCAAAAAAAACCTATTTAGAAAGATGAAAACTGGTACATTTATTTATATTCCAGAGATAAATCGATTTCATTAATTGCGAATTTCTAGTACCGGTCATAGGCGGCCGTTTTGGGTAGGTCAACAGTTATTTTATAGCGTAACTTTTTTGTCCTTAATTTTTAAGTATTTTTGACCCTAGATTATTAAATTATGAGGTATTCTAGTACTAAAAGTTACTCTTGCTTTAAGTTAGTAAAATACATCGTTTTTTTTTGAATTTTTTTTAAATTTTTTTCAAATTCCCAAAACGAAAAACGATTTTTCTAGAAAACGGTGTGTCCTACCGACTTAAAGCAAGAGTACCTTTTAGTACTAGAATACCTCACAATTTAATAATCCAGTGTCAAAAATGCTTAAAAGTTAAAGACAAAAAAGCTATGCGATAAAAGCTATGTGACCGGTACTAGAAATTCACAATGGATGGAATCGATTCATTTCTGGAAAGTAAATATGCATACCAATTTTCGTTTTTCTAAATAGAAGCGTTCTGGAGTTATTTAAGAAAACTAATTACATGACGCCATCTTTAAAGTGCTCTAGCTCCCTTAGGAAGCGTTTTCGGATTAGGTGAATTGAGTTAAATTATCTTAAAATTATCAGTAGTAATTGCACAAGAGCTCTAAAATTCTATATTAATTTTAGAGATCAAGTACAATTTGTTGCGATTATTTCATGAATAAAACTGTTCAAAACCAAAAATTATATTGTAATTTATTTATGTAAGTACAAAATTATTACAATTAAACACACAGTTGTTATAAATAGTTCACGGTTGAAAGTCATCACTTTTATAATTTTTAAAACAGTAATTGTCATTAATGCCACTGAATGTATTTTTTCGTAGCAATGAAGGCCATCTGACGTAGTATACTGACGACGGGAAATTATCAAAAATTATCAGTCTAATTTAGATTTCTGTAGCTTTCTATTGGTCAGAATCTCCTATGAATGAAATAATCTAAAAAATCTCCTGTCTTCGTTTGTCGGTAGAGTTTCTGGACACCCTGTCTATAATATATCTAATGTCTAGTGTGACCAACTCCAATTCAGTCGAATCCGGGACAAGGCTCAAAAAATACCTGAAATCCGGGACTTTTCGATGAAAATCGGGCCATTTTTTTCAGAAGACGATAATTAAAATACAGAAACGAAAAAAAGTCCACCGTTTTAGTTTTCGTAGAACTATGAAACCACAATATAAAATGCGTTTTGGATGTGGTATTAGTATTACACTCTACACATTGTCGACTTTTTTCGTGCCACCAATTCAATTTGATGTGAATTCTTTGAAGAATAACGTATTCAAAATTTCAAAATGAAATTTTACCAAAACGTTGATATTTCGGATGGCCCGGAAACCATGTCCGGGACACGATTTCGTAATTCGGGCCATGTCCCGAATTTTTCGGACTAGTTGGTCACATTAATAATGTCATAATGGTTGCACAAGATCTCATAGATTCACGTCATGCAAACTATAAATTTATAATCTTCCAACAAAACTAATCATACTATTTTTTATTCATTTATCTCTGTCAGAGGCAAATCTGTAAGATCCCATGTGACTATTAATAAATTTATAAAACAATACGAGTTGTTGACGATAAGAATAATGACCGACTTAGACACTTGGATGAAATATAAAACAAGATGAACATGAACGATATCTTCTTCTTCCCTCAATGGAGGTTGGCTACTACAATTGTAAACTCTTGTCCATGAAATTTTGAAGATTCTCCGGTAGATCCACATTTCAAAGGCCTCAAATTCATTTACGCTTGATGATTTAAGGATCCATGTCTCAACTACCAGACGTAGCGTTTTGATAAACTTAGTCGAATAAATAATATATGAAAGAAAAATTATAGCAGAGAATGGTGAATTTCATCTTTTCCTTTTTATTCTTCATTCCAGGAATTCATCGAAACTGCAGAGCTGAGCACGTTTCTTCCCATTGTTTCCAACCCTATCTATCTTGTGGTCAATCGACCACAGCATCACTTGTCTTCACGGGCGCCCATATAAAAATTTTTTTGGGGGGGGGCAGACGTGAACATGTTGCACATTACATTTTGTATACATTGGATAACCATATATAGGGTGAGGCAGATATCTGGCCTATTAGAAATATCTCGAGAACTAAAGGCAACAGAATCATGAAAATTGGAATAAAGGGGTTTTGAAGGATGATCTATTAAATGAAAATATTTTTATTTCTGTACAACTTCCGGTTATACCGGAAGTTGCTTATAACTTCGTTTTTTTTTAAATCGGACACCATGTATATTTTTACATTTTTGGATTCTCTTCGATGTCTTCTTTCTTAAAATATGAGGTTTTGTAATATTATACAGGGTATTTTAAAAGATAATTACGTTTTTTTTATTAATTTCGTAGCAACATTTACACCCTGTAGAATTGTACTATTGTTAAGAATCATTAGTATAGCTAAATTTTTAATTTTAGTATACAGGGTTGATCGAAACTCGGAATGAGTATTTTCTGAGTTTTCTTAAATGGAACACCCTGTATTTTTGTATTGTAGTGAAATGATATTTTATAGTACTTTTTTATTTCTTAAGCATTCCCTATACCTAACTGCTTGAATTTGTGAGTTATTGGTGATTCAAGCTAACCATTAATTGCAACAAAAAATACGTAACATTTTATTAGGTTGGCCGTGAAAATACTCAATCCCAAATAATTTTTCAGAAATAAATACATATTAATCCAGACTGCTCCTTAAAATTACCAATAATGGTTTAGCTATCAAAATACCTACGTAGTTAAGATTGTTGGTGCGATTAACAATTAAGCACAAATTAAAGCAGTTAGGTATCGGGAATGCTTGAGAAATAAAAAAGTACCATAAAATATCATTTCATTACAATACTAAAATACAGGGTGTTCCATTTAAGAAAACTCAGAAAATACTCATTCCGAGTTTCGACCAACCCTGTATACTAAAATTAAAAATTTAGCTACACTAATGATTCTTAACAATAGTAGAGTATATTAAAAATCATTTGAATGTAAGTAGAGTTTTAGATGTCAAACTACTACAATTCTACAGGGTGTTAATTTTGCTACGAAATTAATAAAAAAACGTAATTATCTTTTAAAATACGCTGTATAATATTACAAAACCTCATATTTTAAGAAAGAAGACATCGAAGAGAATCCAAAAATGTAAAAATATACAGGGTGTCCCATTTAAAAAAACGAAGTTATAAGCAACTTCCGGTATAACCGGAAGTTGCAAAGAGATGAAAATATTTTCATTTAATAGATCATCCTTCAAAACCCCTTTATTCCAATTTTCATGATCCTGTTGTCTTTATTTCTCGAGATATTTCTAATAGGCCCTTTATGTGCCTCACCCTGTATAGTTCATGGCACCCCGCCCATGCTTGTCTTCCCTTGATCTCTATTCCAATAATCTCTTTTTCCATCGCTCATCCGCCATTCCAGCTGTGTCCTGCTTATCTCAATTTTAATCTGGCTATTCTTGAATAGTCAGATTATGAAATAGAAGGAAAAGTGGATAGATATAATAAACTAAATGGGACGAAAAATTGAAAAAATAATTGAAGAAATGAGAGCGATTGGTGCAGAAAGGTGCGAAAAATTGATAGATATGGATAAACAACACACATTAACCCTTTCAGTCACAACTTTTTTTGAGCTATGGGAAAATTCTCATATTTGGTAAGTATATAAAATAAACTATTTTTGTTGATAATTTTAACATCATTTTTTTTTTGATATGTCATGTGTCACTTGGCATATGACATGTCCATGTTGATGGACATTATGACTTGAAGCAAAATAAAATAAACCTGAAGATTTTAGAAATTTATTTGAATATCATTAGAATGACGAAATAAACAATATTCTTTGTAAATAACGAATTAATCATTTTACACGAAATTTAAAAAAACAGTTACGACCGCTTACAAAACATAAGTGAACATTACATTTCACGCAAAATGTATGTGATTTTTCCTTACAGTTCTCCATTTTGCAACGTGTACTGTCTTTTTTTTCATCTATTTTCGGAAAATGTCCATAGCTGTCGAACCGTAATTCAATATATGGCCTTGCTTCAGTTTTGGTTTTTTTATTATTTGTTGTACCAGTATTTTCTTGACCAGATGATCTGCCTCTCTTTGGTGGAATCTTATGTAAAATGAGGTGTTGCCCAATACTCATTCTAAAGTACCACAAATCCAGGATTTTATTATGTTGTACGCCTAGCAGTTCAGCTTGTTTTCTATATTCCAACCACGAATTTACTATCGCCATATCTATAGCATGTGTTATCATACGTACAGTCCATTTTCTGGATCGTCTGTAGGATCTGTAAACGCTCAATAAAAAATCTAACTTATCAACACCACCCATGTTGGAATTGTAAAGCGATATGGCTTCCGGTCTAGATACATTTATATACTCTTTCGACGTCTTATCCCATCTCTGGCACAAATCCATTTTTCCCGCTGCAACAAAATTTGAAGCCACTAAAACTGGTTTATTGTCGAACCATTTTGTAATCACAATTCCATCTTCACTAACCGCTACATCAAAACTACCTCTACCATTTTTTTTAGATCTTTATCAGATGTTAGTTCTGGTCCAAAAAATCGGTTTATTCTAATTGTTCCGACATCCATAATAGATTTATTGTTCAACCATTGAAAGAGTTCAACCATCACAGTTCCAGCTCCTTGTCCAAACTGTGCACAATTTTCTTTTATTTCCGTTTCAGCACCTTGATATATGATGAAATCGTAAATGGTACCAGATTGTCCAGCCAATATCCATAATTTGATCCCCCATTTTTTCGGTTTATTTGGGAGGTACTGCTTGACATTGATCTGTCCCTTGAATGGAACAATTTGCTCGTCAATGCACAAATTTGTTTCGGTTTGAAGTTCCCTACAACGATTTCTAATGGAATTATATATTTCTCGGACATTCCACATGCGATCTGTTTCGTCACCTCTTGCTGTTACATCTACTAAGTGAATGGTATTGCGCAACTTAGAGAAGCGATTGAATGTCATATTATCTTTTGCAATTGAAATACCTGTAAGCTGGGACCAATACAGTCTTGCTCTTGGGAATTTTAGATTTCCCATAATAATGTGAATGCCTACAAATCGCTTTATTTCTTCTTTATCTGATGGAGAAAACCGAGCAATATTTTTTTGTACGGCATATAAGTTAGTCATTTCTGAAATCTTCTCAAACAGAGCATCAGGTATGTATTTCATAAAATCTTCAATAGGAGCAGGTAATTCATCAACTTGTACTTCTTCTGGAACAAACCACTGTACTGGCCTGGTAAGATAGGTAATATTTTTTTCCAACAAACATCTTTCTTATTTGTGAGTTTGAACTCTTTACAAAACTCTAGCAGTCTCTCCTTTGCAGTTGTTTGTTTTTCAGTGGTTTGGTTGGAATTTTCTTTGGTTTTCATGTCCTCAGACATTGGTTGTTCTGTAGTCACTTCATTGGGATATTCTAGATTTTCTAATTCACCTCTTTCTGTTGACTTCTGTTCTTGGATCAATCCGTCAAAAATAGTTTCCTCAATATCTTGGATATCATCGCCAAATTCTGAGGAAACGTCATTTAGATCCGCAATACTGTTGGCGTCATCAGCATCTGACAAACGTAATATTTCTGAGTCATCGTCTTTCATGAGTAAATCCAGAAGTTCATCCTCAGTCAAGGGTCGTGACCATCTCTTTTCTTTACTAGTTGACGGTAAACTTTCCATTTTATGGATATCTAAAACAACACGACCTTGCTAATTTTTATATGCATAAGTATACCTAAGTCATTTTGTCCATCTACATGGACATATAAATATACACCACTTTATAAGATATTTTCAGTCAACAGTTTGATACATAATATAAACACACTATACTAATGCTCTTTACTTACCCAAATCAGCAGGTATTTGTACGAAAAAACAAGTTTATTCAATAGAAATCGTTCCAATAACAAACAGGTGTTTTCACCACCACGACAGCGTGCTAAATGCAACCTGTTTTGCGTTTTATATAGCTTCACAAATCGACTAACAGATGGCTATCAATGTATTCAATGCTTTTCTTATGCATGTACCCACACATGGACAAAATGATTTGGGCGATAATAACCATCGATGTTTTAAGAGAATGCTTTGAAAATCGATGTCCATCGGTGTGGACACCATGACTGAAAGGGTTAAAATAAAATATCCAAACGCTGAAAAACGTAAGGACTTCCGCGGAGAAGAAAAAAGAAGGAGGAAAAAAAAAGAACAGGAAGAAGTCCGTCTATGAAAATCAAGTTCCATATATCGTATTACGTATAACCCTATACGTAATGGTAGGGGAGCCCAAGCGGGGATTTTTGCAGTTACTCGAGCGCGTCAGATTATCATATGGGGAGAAACCGGGTACCCTGCAGATGTATCTCTACCATATATTGGCAAGTTCGTTAATGGGGCCCGAAAAAAAATCTATCCTTAAAAACATTCGAAATTGTCAGGTTAAGTTAAGGTAAGTTAAGTACAGTAGAACCCCGAAAATCCGAAGTAATTGGGGAGACAGCCTGTTCGGATTCCGAAAAGTTCGGATTATCCGAAAGTTAGCCTAACTAGTAATTCAAAGCTTTCATTTTCGTTGATTTTGAGTCGCCAAACTTTCTCGCAAGAGTGTGGACAATACTTTTGGACACACGTTGAATACGAAAGAACCGAACTAAGTTAATGTTTAACCTTTATAAGCACTACATATTTATTAAAGTACGTATTTATTTTTAAGAAATTTTAAATGTCAAAGTTCTATTAGTCCTACGTTGTTCCATTTTCTGGGTTTACTCTGTATAATAAACATGTTTTTAAGTTTTTGTCTTGTATTTTTTAACTTTTTTCACTTTCCATTGGTTCGGATTTGCCGAACGATCGGATTAGCGGGGTTCTACTGTACATGCAAAAGAGTGTGTGCATATTTTAAAAATCTAACGATTTGAGCGGGGCGTAAGGAAATGGGTGAGTCAAAAAGCTTCACAAAAAAAAGCGAATATTGATGAACGTCAGATCGAAAAACTAAAAAATACGTCTTCAATATTTTTCAAAAATCTATCGAATGGTACTAAACATAACCCCCCCACGGAGAGGTGTGGGGGGTAAATTTAAAATTTTAAATAAAAACCCCGCGATATTTCGCAAAATGAACTGTCAGATCGAAAAACTGCAAATTACATTTTCAAAATGTTTTTGAAAAATCTATCGAATGGTACCAAACACGACCCCCACGGAGGTGGGGTAGAGGGTCTTTACGTAAAAATAAGCAACTTTTATTCGAGATCTTTTTTCAAATTATGGATAGATGGCGCTATAATCGGAAAAAACGATTGTTGGAAATGGAAAATTAAATTAAAAAATGGAAAGTCCCCACAAAAATGGAAAATTTTACTTAACTTTTTTTGGTTTTAGGACCTAATCTTCACAACCCAATAGGTCCCCATAACGCTCGAGTGACTGAAAATTTAGCATACTTTGCTCACCTACCATAATACCGTTTGTAAAAAAAGTACTCTAAAATTTCCCACTTTATCACCATCCTACTTTGGTATGAAGGCCATGCACGCAAATTTTTACCTTTACGCCTTTACTAATGAAACTTGATTATTTGGTTTTTACCACCACTATTACTAGGTATTTTTTCGACACGCCATCTCTAAAAGACACCCCTAAGATTGACCTAGAAAACTAAATCCGATTTTTTAACTCGGTCTATACAAGCTAACCAGAATGGTAATGTGTAAGGCATAATGATCAGATTTCGTGTTTGAAACAGTAAACAAATCGAGGAGATATCGATTAAATTAATGTCGGTTGAGTTGAAGCTTTGGTGATAAACAGGTACACAAATGCCACAAATTCAAGCGGAAGTTATTGGAGAAAATCAATGACATTATTAGTTAAGGTAAACAAAATGTCTAGCGTTTGTATTCAAGGCTTATAGATAACGCAAAAAGCTCGGGTTTGTTCAAAACAATATTCCCATTAGATGTTTTTTGCATAATCCCTTTTATGAAATACTCCAAAATAAGATTCAAGAGGTCGCTAATGCAAACATTGGTCCTAATTTATTTAAACAAATTTTAAAAATCAATTTTTTCGATCCGGACAGATTTTTTAGGGTTTCTGGATCATTGTCAACAAAAAAGGTCTCTAATTTTTCTCTCAAGTTAATTGTTTCCTTATTCTCCTCATTCATTGAGCCGTTGTCAGTACTTGGTGACACTCTAAAGTCAGTCAAGCAAGGAAATATGGAACAGAACCCAAGAGAGGAACGACGGGTTCGACTAAGAATGCAAAAAATGCCGGATGAGAAGAACAAGGCATTTAGGACCATACTACCACGAAAAACGGATAACAATAGATAGGTACAACAACTTAGGAGATAGGTGAAACGCATATACAGAAAAAAACGAAAATCAGAAAACGACATATTGGAATGGCTCGAAATCCATATGAGTCAAGGAGAAACAAGAAAGTTCTATCATCAAATAAAAATTGTTAGAAAAGGATTCAAACCTAGAATCAACCTCTATGATGATAACGATGGCAACTTGCTTACCAACAAATAGGAGATCCTGTTACGATGGGTAAGACATTTTCGAGAGTTGCTTGAAGGGGAATCTATTCATAACGTAGAACTGGAGTACCAAAATGAGGAAGATATATGTAGAACCTCTTTTGATAGAAGTGAAAATATCTATAAAAAACGAAAAAACTTAAAAAAAAACTACAAATCTCCAGACAGAATGGTATACCAGCAGAGTTATTTAAACACGGTGAAGAGTAGATCTTCAATATGATGTAAAAAATAGTTTATAGAAGGTTTGAGAAACAAATCCCTGAAGAATAGAGCTTATGTATAACATGCCCGTGACAAAAAACTAGTTGGGAACCAACTATAATAAAATGCAATTATTAATGATAATACCTAATTAACGTGTCGAGACTCGTAGGCCCATTATTGACCATCATCCTCCTTCATCCCGTCTTGTCCATTGTATTCATCCTGCAATTTGTGACGTTGAGTCTTTTTAGATTATCTTCGGCATCCATTTTCCACCTAGGTTGACCTCTTCTCTGACATCGTCCTATTGTATTTGATAGTAGCATTTTCGATAATTACCTTCTGGCATCCTCTGTATGTGGCTAACCATCTTAGGCGTTGGATTCCTATTACTTCTAGTATACTGGTCTCCTCATATAACTCTCTCAGAGTTATCATCATTTGTCATCATGATATCGTTTGTCCGTCTGATCCAAAAACCGTTCATCATTTTGCCCCCAAATATTTTCCTTAGTACTTTTAGTACTACTAGGTTAATAAAGTCCTAATAACCGTTTTGTTATGGTAATGTATTCCAAAGGGTTGACTGCTTTAAATATTTAGGAGTGATAGTAGATGGTCCAAACAGAAGAAGCATAGAGATAAATGAAAGAATTAAAGCAGGGAATAGGGCACTCTGTAAATACCACAAGCTACTTAAAGATAAAAACCTGAGCAAGAGAACAAAGACAAAAATATATAGAGCGGCAATTAGACCAGTCATTACCTATGGAGCAGAAGCAATGTGCCTTACAAAAAAAGATACAAAAAAACTGACAATAATAGAAAGAAAAATTATGAGGAGAATACATGGTCCAATCAAAACAGATCAAGGAGAATCAAGGAGAAATCTAATGGAAGGAGAAGACATAGTGAGATTCATTAAAGCACAAAGACTAAAATGGTTTGACCACATCCAAATAAGAGGAGCGGATGAACTAATTAGGCAGATAACAAATTGGACGCCAGTAATAAACAGACCTAGAGGAAGACCGAAAGTAAGATGGGAAGATCAACTGCGAGAGGATATAAACAATATGGAAATTACAGGCTGGAGAGAAAAAAATACAGAATAGGAAAGAATGGAAACAGATCACAGAGAAAGCAAAAAAACACGAAAATCTATAAAGGATAATGAAGAGGACTTATGCGGACCAATCCACCGTACGAAATGGATTAAAAGAGCTCATGAACCTGAGCGACCTATACTCTACTAGAGTGACCGGTCTATATAACCGTTTTGTATATTCTTAATTTGGCATCTTTTGATATGCATTTAGTTCTTGAACAATGCAATAATTTTATGCGCGGAATACGGCTTACAAGATGTCGTCAAATATTTTGTATGAGAGATTGCAGTCTATATGGCATATGCGGTCTTATATGCAGACTATATTATATATGTTACGGGCAATAACGTAAATCCGGCCAATAACGTTAATAACCGGCCAATATCGACAATGGCCTGTTGAATTAGTCATTGTCGACAATGGCCGGATATTAACGTTATTGCCCATAGAAACTGGACATTAATGATAATTTAAAATTCTTGATAACATTTCCATCATTGTCCGGTCAATGTCAACAATGCCCGTTGTTAATCGGTCAATGTTGAAATTTAGACTAAAACATAGGTTATGTTTATTATTTGCTTCATTTCTGTGATGTGCTGAAATTACTCGTAGTAAATTTATTTATTTATTTATTTATTTATTTACGGGATTACCCCATTACAACACATACAGTATAAAATCAATCTCTGTAATATCTACTAAACTAGAGTAAAATAAATCTTAATTACATACTTATTAAACAAAAACGAAATATTAATAGTTATCCATTACACATATTACATCTATTACACAAATCAGTTCAAATAAACAAAAAGTACCTGTCAAGCTCTTTTAATCCGATTCTTAAAACCAGCCAAGGAGACACCAAACATTTCTAAGTTATTCTCGTTTATAATTTTTAGTGTTCGCTCAATGGGCGAATGCATACCATAGTTTGTCCGATGAAAAGGTATATAAAACAAATCAACATATCTGAGACTTCTGGAGGGAACATATAAATTAATAGATTGGAGAAGTTCAGAACAACAAATTAAACCATTTATTAATTTAAACACAAATACCAAATCAGAGTTATCTCGTCGAGTTTTTAATAAATTCATGTTGAGTGTTTTTAAAATATAGGTATAATCATGATTAGTAATGCGTATGTTTAATTTGTATGCACAATATCTCAAAAATTTATTCTGCAATCTCTCCAACGTAGTAGAATGAGCTTGGTATTGTGGAGACCATACAATAGATGCATATTCCACTTTAGATACAACCAAAGCATAATATACCGTTCTTAAAGCCCCTACAGATAGTCTCAGACAGTTGCGAATGATAAAGCCCAAAGATTTTGATGCATTTACTGTTACACTATTTATATGTTGCACAAAACGCAACTGCTCATGAAATGTGACTCCTAAGTCTTTTATTGTTTTAACATAAGACAATTCATTTTCATTAATTGTGTAAGAAGTATCATATTTTTTATTACCTCTATAAAAGCTTATATAACAGCATTTGGCAACATTTAAATGCAAAATATTATTCTCACACCAAATACTCAACCGGTCTAAATCTTCTTGAATTAATGTTACATCAACATTTGAATCTACGGATTTAAATAATTTCAAATCATCTGCAAACATCAGGAAATCGCAATTTCTAAAACACTCTGATATATCGTTCACAAATATATTAAATAACAAAGGTGAACAGTGAGCTCCTTGGGGTACTCCTGATGTCACATGAATTATATTTGAATTAAAACAACCTACTCTCACCTGCTGTGTGCGATCTCTTTAAAAGCTATTGAACCACTGTAAGGATTGATGACTGAAGCCAAAAGCATTTAATTTTCCCAATAACATGTTATGATCTACTCTGTCAAATGCCTTGGAGAAGTCAGTATAAATAGTATCCATCTGACTTATATTCTCCAACGCGTTTAATATTTTTTTTTAAAAGAGTACTAAATTTGTTACCGTTGATTTATTCTGAGAAAATCCATGCTGATTGTGTATTAGACGCTCTTTACAATAAAATTTTAATTGATCGTGCAATAGTCTATCAAAAAGTTTTGGTATAGAGGATTGTTTACAAACGCTTCGATAATTTGTTAAGTCTTGTTTATTACCTGATTTAAAAATTGGACAGATATAAGAGTGCTTCCATAAAGTTGGGAATTTATGTAAAAAGTATTACAAAATGCTATGGTTCACTATATTGTCAAAATAAACATGATTAGCCTTCATAAGCTATCTTATATAAAAATAATAGGACAACATATCTAATTTTATTTATTTTATCAACATTGGCCATTTGCTTTTGGCCACTGTCGTTATTGACCGGTTATTGATGAAAACTCTAATTTTAGGTTATTTTTTTACAACATTGGCGAATAGCTAAGGTTATTGTCGTTAATACCCAAGGAAAATGGACATTCATGACAATGCCCAGTCTTTAACGTCAATGGCCAATTTACATCATTGTCCGTAACATATATACCAATTTTGAATATGGTAAATATGGTATGGAATAATAATTTTACACAATATTTAGATATTTAGTATAGTAAATTAGAATTAGTGCAGTTTTTTAAGTTGTCGAATATGTTTTCCTGTCGCTGAGCAGAATGTTTTTTCAATATTCCAATATTGCATTTCTAGTCTGTGCTATATCTACATTAAAATAGTAAGTAGTATTCCAAGTAAATTGTTTTGTCAAAGTTTATTTCCGATACTTAATCCAGATACACTAACAAAAACGACACAAACAATTTCACAAAATCAATACAGGCCAATCAGACAAAACTTTTCTCATTTGTTATATTGACTGATACTATACAGCGTGCAATATATTAAATTACACTAACTTTTAAATTTATTTAATTAATAATATTGTTAAATGTATGTAGGTAATTATTTCTTAACGTTTAAATACCTTGTGTTACATCATTACAAAGATATGCAAATGTACATGCAGGTAACAATGTAGAAATGTCCAAACATTGCATTGTACAACAAATAGGTATATGTAGGATTATTGTTACGTTTGTGCTAAAAAGAAGTAGGTTATACGCTTAAAAGTGTTGATAAGAAGTATTAAGTACTATATTAATTCTTGCAAAGAACTATTAGGGAAATAAAATAGGAACTACACTTTCCAGCTATGGGGACGTTGAAAAAAAAGTAAGGGATCAAGTAAAAAGAGCAAATATATTAGTAGAATGCCTTAATAGCACTATATGACGTAACCGACACATTAACTGTAAGATGAAATCAAGAATCTATAAGGTCACTATAAGACCAATAATGACGTACGCATCAGAAACAAAACCCAGGACTCCCAGGAGTGGTTAAAATAGCAAGGAACAAATCACGAAGTGGTAGAAAACGTATCGGCCTGCAGACAAGGGATGGAGTGACAATTTATCATAGGAGCAACAATTTGCCAATTAACAGATAAACTTGTTTATATGAAGGAAGAAGAATCAGCTTATTCCCAACAGGTTACTATTTGTACGCATTTGGAGTCATTGTTATCATTTTTTGCACAAGCCCTTCCTAATATTGTCTTATCTAGTAGGTTTATCTCCTATTGTCAGTTTTGATTCGTTCAAAGATGATAGTATCCGAGTCTATTTCTGAATGGCAAACTACACAGTACCAAAGTTGTCTAGAACATTTAATAATACACTTCTCAAATATAAGCAGAGGTCAGCTTTTTTCCATAAAATTGTAATATAAGATCCCATAAGAAAAGGTGTCGTCAATTTTTAAAGGATCGTAACTAAATAACGGTCTTTAAATCTGGGAGAAATCCTGAGGATGTCAAATCATTTATAAAATGGATTTCTACGGCTGTCGCCGCCTCTCCATATCCAGCTTCTAATTTTTTCTATCGTAACACATATTGTTGAATATGTGTTATGATATGATGTGTTGAACTACGGAGAAGTTGAATATTGTCCCTCCAACTTCTCCGTGGTCGTCCTCTTTTCTTCTTTCCGGTGGGACCCACTCTAATATTTTTCTCGGCCAGCGAGTCTCATTCATTCTTTAAGGTGACCGAACCATGTCAGCTGTCTCTTTTCAATATCGTCTATTACAGTTTTTTTACCTTCATATGTTCTCTAATTGTTTTATTTCTTACATGTTCTAATCTCGAAACCTGACAACTTCTCAAAAAGTCCATTTCTGTACTAAGTAGCTTCTTTTTATTTCTTGCACTTATGTCCCAAACTTCTGCACCGTAGATTGTAGCGCTCTTCATTATACTTTCATATATTCTTCTCTTTGTTTCCTTCCTTATATCTTTGTCCCATAAAATTGAATTGAGGCGTCTAGTGATGCTTCTACCTTTATTGATCCTATGTTGTATTTCATCTTCACTATTTCTTCGTTTGTTAAATATAGCTCCCAAATAGTTGCATTGTTTCACACTAACAATATGTCCTTGTTCCAATGGTAGCTTCCGTATCATATAGCTTAAGTCATCTTGATCTTGAGTTATAGCAACTTGGTCGTCCGCAAAGTATAATGTAAATAGGGAGTCGTCTCCCACTTTCAGTCCCATCGGTTTTACTGCTTTTGTCCACCTCTGTAAGGATTGGTCAAAGTATATTTTAAAGAGAGTGGGAGATAGACAACATCCTTGTCGGAGGCCTTTTGAAGTATTAAATGCCTCAGTGAAATTCTTGCCGTTTCTGATTCTGGTGTTAGTGGTCTCATATAACATTTTAGTTGCTTGTATGAGTTTTCTATCGATACCGATGTCTTTCATTGACTTCCATAGTTCTATTATGGGGACACTATCATAGGCTTTTTCTAGATCGATAAGAGCGAAGTGGGTTTCCTGATTCTGTATTCTTTTTTCTAGTGCTATTTTTAAAGTAAAGATATTGTCTACCGTTGAACGTCCCGCACGAAAACCAGCTTGTTCTTCGGCTTGCTTTCCTTGAATTTCTTGTTCTATTTTATTTCTTAATATCCTGGATGTCAAATCATACAGACCAATAAGTTTCCTTCTAATGTTATCCAAAGTTTTTGAGCAGATGAAATATACGCAAAAGGTTTAAACTAATCTTGAAAAAATGCAAAATTCTGCCAGAATATTCATTTGGGTTCTAAACCAAATATAGAACGATAGAACACGTACAGTGAATAGATTCTAAAGGTGCCGGTAAAGTTTCGAAAGTATTCGAAATAATGAAATAACAAATTTTATATTTCCCACCAGCACCTTTAGAATTTGTGCACTGTACATAGATTGGTACTTTCTCATCAAACAAAGTAGCGAAGGCAGTGTATTGAGTCCTTTACTGTACTTATGTATACTGCAGATATACCCATATTAAAGACACAACTATGTAACAACGTATCTTAGTGTGTTAGCTAAACAACTGCTTGTTATGTTGATTATAGCTTGACTGGAAGATTTCTGAATAAAGGGATGTACAAATTTGTTTGATAGGATTGTTTTTTTTTCTGAAGCTATCTATCTAGGTATTATCGACCAGTTGTAGTGCAGCGAATTGACTTATTGGGTATCTTCCACTTATCCACGATACCTATTCCAGAATTCTGGAGTCCTGTACCAGCTTTATAGGCCTAGTGGATTGGTATCATATTTTATGGGAGTCATTTGACTGTCTTCAAAAATTATTTGTCACCTGTGCTCTAATGAATTGTAATCATGAAAGATATCGTTGACTGTTTTAGGTTCTCTACTATAGAGTCTGCAGCTATAGTATCCATGAAAAAGCCTTATTGGATGCATTTGTCCCTTGGCTGGTCAGTAAGAGAATATGTAAAGACTAAGTCTGAGCTGATTCTTATTATTTGCCATAGTACTTTAGCCATATTAGCACATGTTATACTTCCAAGTAATAGTTATGTTGTGTTCGGATCCAAGCTTTTGTTTGATAGCGGATGGTGCTTATTGGCACTTCTACGGCTTCTATGGCTCTGGACTAAAGTATTTTTCAGCTGATTCTGGCAATTTCTTCAGTACTTTCATTGTCGTGTATTTCTCGATGACCAGAAATCCATACTAGCATAACACTGCTATGTTTCGCCAATCTGTCGAGTTTTTATTGTCATCCCCATACTTGTCTAGAGTCCACAGGGCTCCTAAGAGACCCCATCGCCGCTTATCTATCTGTGCACGTATTGATCCTCTTTAGTCATGCACCCGATCCATTTGCAGTTTTAGATCCGTATGTGTACCAGGTGTAACTTTGCTGCCTGTTTGTGTGTTTCTTCTCCTCCAGCTCTCTCGTTGCCAATGTTCAATTAAATCGGTACTTTAGGCATCTAACTGGGTCCCATATAGTCAAAAGTCATCATTTATTATTTCATTTATGATGTTAGTATATTCTGATAGTATTCTGATAGTTAGTATATTCTATAATAATAACTCAGTAGTCTCATGTCATGAGACTTATCAAACGGTACTCCATATTTTTGAGCTGGATTTTTTTTGTAAGCATTTATTAACAATCAGAATTACATATTCTATGAGTTAATTTGATAACAAGTACAATAACTTATATCAATGTAGTATTGTACACTAAAATGGCGTTATGAGGTACATCACCCAGCGGTTTCACCTCAGTTTCAGCGAAGATCTATGGGCCATAATCTTCGCAATCTTCTGTTGTTTAGTGGCTGCAGTAATGGTAAAATTAATTGGTTGGGGTGGCCTTCCAATTTCTCGTGGTGTCTGTTGGCTCTTTCTTGAATTACTGTGCTGACTAACGGGATGTTTAGGTCTGTATGAAGGGTTTGGTTGGAAATGTACCACGGGGCATTTGCGATGGTGCGTAGAATTTTTGATTGAGTTCTTTGGATAATTTTTGTGTTTGATTTGCTGGCACAACTCCATAGTTCTATACCGTACGTCCATATAGGTTTGATGACTGTTTTATAAATCAGCAGTTTGTTCTCAATTGAGAGTCGACATTTTCTACCTATAAGCCAATTAATTTCTTTCACTCTCAACTCAATTTGTTTCTTCTTCTTTAAAATGTGTTGTTTCCAGTTTAATTTAGAATCAAGATGAAGCCCCAGGTATTTGACGATATTCTGTTGTGGTATGTTGACTTGATTAAGGCTAATATTTGGGCATTGGTCTTTCCTTAGTGTGACAGTTATATGTGTTGACTTAGTTTCATTAGCTTTTATCTTCCATTTCTTTTACCGCTGTCCAATTTGGTCTAGGTGTTCTTGAAGTTTTGAGCTGGATTACTAATAATAGAAGGTTCACTAATATAATAAAAAAACAATAAAATGCTACATATAACTGATAATTACAACAAAGAAACAATAATAAACGAGATATACAAACCCGTAATTTCTTTAAAAGCTCTACTACTATTTAAAAATAATAACTGCCGACGTAGGGGTTAAACACCCCATCACACCTAAATCAATAATAGATTAATTGTTGAACCTGGCCTTCCTATTGAATTTAAATTGACTCTTGACCTACCCCAAAGCAAGGAAGTTCAAGTTATTTTAATTCCGATATTAAAGAGTAGAAATGTTAGGTCACTGACTTCCAATATTTGTAAGTTTCTGCTGTAAATTATTAGTCTGTCGACGAACTTTTAAATATAAATGATTCAACACGATGTTCTTTTATCCAATAATTATTAAGGATGTTTTTTCTTATGAAATTATGAGATTTTTTCTTATGAGATTATCGTCAAATCTATGTTGAAGCAGTGCCATGGAGCAATGCAAATTTTCAAAAATAACAATAAATTAATTATTCTGCAGTTTGTCAAGATATCAAAGGCCTTGGTGTCGTCCTTCCTTTATCTATTATATACTGTCCATGTTTCTCTAAACCTAAGCGATTACATATTAGTAGCAATATTAGCAGAAGACACTGCAATTTTATCCTGATTCAAGTAAGAGCCACTAAAAATTCCATAATTATCCAACTTATTGGAACATTGGCTAGAAAAATGGAAAATAAATAATGTATGGTATCAATTCCTGGAGATTTATTTGTTTTTAGCTATTTAATTGCATTTTTTTCTTCAGCTAGTAAGACAGTAGATTCTCTGGGGTTCTGCTGGAGTCACCTTATTTCTATAAGAATCGCTACAATAGTTTTGCCACATTTCCAATATTTCGTCCGTATCGATCTTTATATTACCTTCCTTATCCATTACAGTTTGCAAAGAATAATGTTGCGCATATCAGATATAAGTAGAGAATACGGACTTGTTCTCAATACGAAAAAAACAAAGTACATGTACCAACATAAACCAGAGGGACCACTCAAGTGAAATAAAACAACGCATAGGAAAAGCGAGATCAGCGTTCATAATGATGAAGTCCCTTTTAAGAAGCCACGATTTACCGCTTGCTACCAAAATCTCTATCATCAGATGCTATGTATTTTCTACGCTATTATATGGAGTAGAGGCCTGGACACTTTCCGAGGCTTCTTTGAGAAAACTCGAGTCATTCGAGATGTGGTGTTACAGGCGCATTTTGAGAATTTCGTGGATGGATCGTGTGACTAATGTTGAGGTTCTACGTAGAATAGGCAAAGAATGCGAGATTATTAACACAATGAAAGAGCGCAAACTAGAATATCTTGGCCATGTTATGAGGAATGAACAGAGACATGGCTTGTTGCAACTCATTCTTCAAGGCAAGGTATTTGGAAAGAGAGGACCAGGGAGAAGAAGAATATCTTGGCTTCAAAACCTGAGAAAGTGGTTTAATACATCGACAACCGGACTATTCAGAATAGCAGCAAGCAAAGTTAGGATAGCCATGCTGATCGCCAACATCAGGAACAGATAGGCACCTTAAGAAAAAGATCCATTACAGACCATGTTTGAAGTCTAAACTTTCTGATAAAGAACTTGTCCTTTTGAAATAAATCTCTGGGTTCATTCCGATAACCACCTTCTTCTATTTCTTTGGATGTCTGGTAGACGTAATCTGCTTTGTCTTTGTGGCATTGTTTTCTTATTTCTTTCCATAACGCTCTGTATTCACTATTTTTATGTTCTTTTCTGCGTTGGATTATAGTCCAACTATCTATCTATATAAGGATTTTTACAGCTGTCGCCGCCTTCCTTCTTTCAGCTAACGTCTCCAGTTCTTTCTGTTATGCCATTTTCCATCTCTAAGGTCACGTCTTTCCATGGTCTCCTCCACTTCATCCCTCCATGATCTTCGGGGTCTACCTCTTCTTCTCTTTCCTATTGGGCTCTAACCCGAAATCTTTGATATCCACCTTATATGATATGCTCTTCCCACATTGATTTCTTCCAATATTCCTAACGATGTTTCTCCATTGGTCTCTATCTTCAGCTGTTCTAAGAGCTTCACAGAATGAGTTTACAGCTGAATGCTTTATTTGGTCAGACCATCTAGTTGGTGATCGTTTTCTTGATCTTCTCCACGGAACGTTTCCAGAAAATTAATCTCTCAATACTGTCGTCACCTCTGCGAACCACGTGACCAAAGAATTGCAGAATTCGTTGCAGACATATTGTGGACAGCCTTTTTTAATATTGAGTTGGTTTAGAATGGAAACGTTTGTCCTATGAGCTGTCCAAGGTATGCGCAGCATTCTTCTCCAGCACCACATCTCAAAGGCATCAATTTTTTGGTGCTCGCATGCGCGAAGAGTCCAAGTCTTTGCTTCGTATAGAAATATTGAGAATACAAGGGCATTCACCAGTCTCATCTTGATATTTTGAGAGATAGACCTGTCTTTCCAAACTTTAGTTAGGCGATTCATCGCATTTTTTGCCATACCAATACGTCTCCGAACTTCTGCTTCAAAGTTACCATCGTTAGTTATACTAGACCCGAGATAGATAAAGGTGTTTACTATCTGATATTCCTGTAACATGTTAGTCAGTTGAATAGTGTCGAATCTCTCGACAACAATTATTTTTGTCTTAGCTTTATTGATTTTTAGACAAACTTTATTGCTTTCGTACTCAACTCTTCGCAGAAGATCCACATGTCCATACCAAATTAAACTTTTTTCTTCGATGTAGCTGAGTATGTCTTGTTCTACTGCCATTCTTCGTTTTATTTCCTCATTTTTAATGCGATGTATTCTTGTCACTCTATAGCTTCTTCTCATAAACTCCATTTCGGTTGCTATAATGTTGGACCTGTTTCATTTGTTTATTACCCAATTCTCTGCTCCATAAGTTCTCTGCTTCATAAGTCACTACTTACCAATATAGTCCAACTGTCATCAGTTATTCATGGCTTACGATTTGTGGAAACCGGTGTCGTATAGTCTTTAGAAGTCTCGATTATTTTATCTTTGAGATAGATCTAAGCGTTTTGAGGATCACTATCTGCTTGATCAAAAAATATTTTCTTCTAAGTCTTGTTGCGGTTTAGGAACGTGATTTTTCTTAGGGAGAAGTCTCCTTTTAAAGGCCTTAAAATGAGGTCGCACGTTTAATACTAGGAGTCGATCACTTCAACAATCTGCTCCCAGGTATGTTTGACAGTTGATGGAAGAGGATTTCTGAGGGGTGGTAATAGGAGGCTTTGGCAACACTGGCTTTGCAGTAGTGCCAGAACACCTTGGTTTAGCGTTCACTCAGTAGATGTATGTATGAAGCATGATACTTTATATGCTACTCCTAGGACAGTAGGATGAGCCCTGTCTCCAGATCCCATGCTTATCTTAGCGGATAATGGAAGATTCGGAGTAACTGGGTCTCCAGATGTACCAGAGACTAGATCATAAACTCAGTTAAGATTATACAGAGATAGAGTAGATTCTCCCAATAGCTGAAGAGTTCAAAAATGGAACCTGCTCGGAAATCATAATTACCATCACAGCACAGTGACATCCGAGCACAAAATTTTAGACAAAACTAGTCTTAATTTCCTCACATTTTCAACCTAAATTAAAAAGATATTTATCCAAATCGTGGAGTAAATTTCTCAGTTGACACGAGAACTTCTAGAAAACGACAACTAAAAAATTTCACTCGTATAAACCAATGACTCATTTGAGTACTAAAAATTGTAAATACTTTACATTTTCTTTACGTCACCTAGGTATAGTGTTTCATAACACGAAGGAAGAAAAAAATTGATTCTTTTTTGCATTTCACGAACGTCTTTTGTGGTTTATGGTCCCTTTGCGTGCAAGGCTATTTACTATTTCTTGAACAGAGAAAGATGAGGCACGAAAAGATACGGCATTGTTTCCTGAATTGTACGAATAATTTATTCTTTTATGCGATTTGTCGATAATATGACTAAATAATATTCTGCTTATTTTTTGCGTCTGGAATGTTTCTTTGTAAAGTTTAAGGTAATCGATAAAAATAGAATTGCCGATGAGGTACAAAGTAGTCTATTTGTCAGTTGTACCTAGGTAAAATTATTGCTGTACGTGAATCAATCGATACAAATGTAGTAAATTTATATATTATGTATCTATTGTACGTTTTTTCCAAAGGATAGAAAAACTGACAGCACGAAACGTTAGTCGTCTGCTGTACTTATATTTTTACAGCTCTGTGCAAATATCAAATATAACAGTAGATATTTATTACATTTAAATAAAAAAAATTGATGAATAAATTAGATTGAATAATGATTTCATTGGAGGAGGGAAAATAGATATAGAAAAGGATACAGCCCACTTAGAAGTAATTAACGTAATAGTGAATGCAATACTCTCAATATCTCTAGTAAAAACTGAACAGCTGTATAGAATAGAAGTTAATATAGTACAACTCAACCAAAAAGAATAGAAGAGCAAGAGGCTTGAGTACACCCAAACCTCGACTTTTTTCTCTTTTATAGATAAGGATAAGTACATTTTTCACATCGAAAATAGAAGGGTAAACATTCTAAGCTCTCTACTATGGTCTAAAGATATAAGACAAAAAACGAAATTGACAATATATCGTACCTTGGTAGAGCCTATTATGGCTTATGGGCAGAAGTTTGGTAGATCACGAAAAAAGATAGAAAAAGAATAGAAGTAGTAGAAATGGATTATCTAAGGAGAGCGTGTGGTATATCAAAGAAAAAGATCGCATCAGGAATGAAGAAAGAAGGAGATAGAATTGAAACGAGAGCACTACTGTGGTATGGTCACGTGAAACGAATGAATGAGGATAGATGACCAAAGAAAGCTTTAATTTACATACCACAACAAAGAAGAAGGGGATGCTCTTCAGTTGCCTGGGAAGAAAATGTACGGCACATTATGAGAGATAGAGCCATCAAAGAAGACGAATGGGCAGAAAAGATCGCGGTTGAAATGCGAGAAGAGGCAGAGGCTGTAGGAACCTCGCTTATAGATAGATAGATAAGAAATCGGAAATCTTTAAAATACATCACAGTCCAGAGCGCCGACTGACTGACCTTAGTGCAAGATTCATTCTTCATAGCCCCAGCGATATTTCTCGAGGTACTTTAAAATGCCCTCTCGTCGCCGAGGCTACGTGTCTGGAAGCGGAATGGCTGCTGTAAGGCTGAGCAACACTTCTGAACTACTACCTTCATTTATCTACATACTCCCTGTACCTCTTCCCTGTTTCTCCTTTTTTGGTCCCAATAATTTAGCTTTTTTGAGAGGATCCAGGTTGCAGATAGCGCGTGGAGGATCTTCATCCTTTTTCTCCTCCACATTTCCTTCCCACAGTCTTAACTAATCCGCCTTTTATTAGTGCGTATTCCCTATGACTTCAACTTACAATATCTTTTTTCTTACCTTTGCCGTTGATCTAGTTGTCTTTCTTCCCCTTTTTTTCTTTATCTTCTTTCTTCTTGATCAATACACAGGATGTAGATGTATACACCAGTTTCACCTGCTATATTTCCAATAATGCTCTCAATTATTTCTGTCACAATATTCACACCTGTCTCTCTTTCCATTCTGATTCTTTCTATTATCTATCTGTTGCACTCCAACATCGTATGTGTGACAGTGTCTGGGTGTACCGGGTGTCCCAATAAGAATGGCGCTCGGCCATATCTCAGGAACCGTTTATAGTACAGCTTTGGGAAAAAAAAAATTTATAACAAAAGTTGCCCCGAGAAAAGCCTGGAAATTATTTTCATAATTGTAAGTCCACCGCTAGAGGGCGTAAGTGAATATCAAAAATTAAAAATCGAAATTTTACAAAATTTGCCTAATGAAAGGGCACGGGAAATCCGATTATCGTATTCTTCATACAATTCTGCGCATATTTTATTTCACAAGTTTAAGTCTACCTGTGCAAATAAGAGGTGAGGGTGAGTGGGAACCTTGTTATGAAAAAATCGCTGTAGTCCGGTTCTGCTTAATCGATTTTTGCAAATTTGGTCTTGTTAAAAACAGCTCTTTCTCGTCAATGTAATAGTTATAATTTTAAAACAGCCTATTACGTAGTATGCCGGCTAGGAGGCGCTATTTATTTTCTTTTTAGAAATCTAGTTTTCTTGGAAAATATTAAATACAAGTACAGTCGAACCCGCTTATTAGAATACCGGTTATAGGAATATCCCGGTTTAAGGAATAGAAATTTTAGGTCCTGAAAGGTTTTTACTAGCCACAAATGATCGGATATTAGAATATCTCGGTTATAGGAATAATTCTGCTTGGCACGAAGGCTATTCCAATAACCGGGTTCGACTGTATGTATTTTTTTCCCGTATTACAAAATTAGACCAAATTAGCAACAGAATGCCGAAAACCGCATCTCTATACCTTTTTTCTGTCTCGAGATATCTTAATAAACGTGTAAATTTTAAACATAACTGTTGCTGTCATATAAGTGGAAATATATAGAAGCAAGTAGTGTGCTATGGAAAAAAACAAAGAAACATTTTCCAGATATCACCGTATATAATAAATCATAACAAAATATTAAAAACTCTACTACTGGGGTGACGTCTTTGGGGATATTTCATTGCATATATTCTAGCCGCAACAGTTGCATTTCTTATGCATCCAAAGAATGTGGCTATCATGTCAAATGCTTCTTAGTTTGTAAGAATCATCTTGCATTTCACTCTGTATAAATTTTATATAAAATTTAATAGAAACAAACCGCAACAAACCATCAATGAACAATTTTTAATGTTTTACTGATTTGACACATAATTTGACACATGATGACTTCTTGAAGTTAATACTTCTAATAGTTCTATTTTTTTCCATAGCACACTACTTGTTTCCACTTTGACTTCCCTAACTTAGTTTACCGGTGACAATAACAGTTATGTATTTATCTTAGTTGGGAATGGGATAATTGATATTAAAATATAATGAAGAAAAAATTAAAAATTTGTGTAGAAAATCTGACGTTTTTACATTTTCTACGATTCATCGAGAGAAAAGCAAATGCGCGGAGGCAACAGTTCTTAAAAATTTACATATTAACGCTATTTTTTTGGTATTATTTTAAGTATTAAAATTAGTGTAATATTTAAATAAAAATAAAATTAAACTGTTTAAAATATAATATGTATTTCGTTAAAATCATAATAATAGAAGTATAACTTCTTACTCGCGTACAAAGTACACACACTCTTTTTTTGTTATATTTTATAGTGTTATTTGTCTTATTGTTGTTTTGATTCATTATATACGGTGACATCTGGACAATGTTCCTTTGTTTTTTTCCATAGCACACTACGTGCTTCTATATATTTCCACTTATATGACAGCAACAGTTATGTTTAAAATTTACACGTTTCTTAAGATATCTCGAGTTAGAAAAAAGGTATCGACAAGCGGTTTTCGGTATTCTGTTACTAATTTGGTCTCATTTTGTAATACAGGGAAAAAATACATACTTGTATTTAATATTTTCCAAAAAAACTAGATCTCTAAAAAAAATAAATAGCGCCTTCTAGCCGGCATATTACGTAATAGGCGATTTCCAAATTATAACTATTACATTCATGAAAAAGAGCTGTTTTCAACAAGACCAAGTTTGTAAAAATCGATTAAGCAGAACCGGACTTACAGCGATTTTTTAATAACAAGGTTCCCACTCACCCCCACCTCTTATTTGCACAGGTAGACTTAAACTTGTGAAATAAAATATGCACAGAATTTTATGAAGAATACGATGATTGGATTTCCAATGCCCTTTCATTAGGCAAATTTTGTAAAATTTCGATTTTTAATTTTTGATATTCAATTACGCCCTCTAGCGGTGGACTTACAATTATGAAAATAATTTCCAGGCTTTTCTCGGGGCAACTTTTGTTATAAAATTTTTTTTCCCAAAGCTGTACTATAAACGGTTCCTGAGATATGGCCGAGCGCCATTCTTATTGGGACACCCGGTACACAGTATAGGCATTAATCTGTGTCATCCTTTCCGAACCAGTCGAGGTAGGCACTAAAATACCGGTGTCCTGTGAGAACCTTCTTTAAGAAATAATCTAGTCGCCTATGACTACAGTTTGTCCAATCTGTTTGACTCGGGATCAGCATATTTATCCTCTATGCCACATCTTCCGTGTTGTCTCATTCTTCTTGCCATCTTTTAATTGACCTTTTCTTTTCTTTTCTTCCCTCAGCTATGGTAACATCTAATGCTCTTCTCTCATATAGCTCTTTTCTTTCTACTGCCAGCATATGCAGAGAAACACATCCAGTGGTGGCCCACAAGGCTGTTGAAGACTCAGTTCCGTAGGCGCATACTAATCGCAGCAGACTTGTTCTGTCACCTGTGTCATGAGCCTCATGTAGGCTGTTATCTCTAGTGCCACACTCCAGACTGGTGCGGCGTAGAAGACAATCGACTGCTTAACACCGTGTTAGGCCCACCTCCTCTAGATTTGGGTTCCCCAAAGTGGCCAAAGTAGGACATTACCCTTCCTAACGTAGCCGCATAATTCGAAGCCTTCCGGATCGCTTTTCACACGATCCCCCACTTTCCACTCTGGTGCAACATTACTCCTAGGCACTTTACGTATTTCTTGGATGTTAGATAGGTATCCGCATATTGTAGAATTGAAGCATTCGTATTTCAGCAACGTGCAGTTTCTGTTCATCCCTCTTCTTTACTGTCTAACTTTCAGTACCATGCATCATACCTGGTCTTAAGGAAGTCCGATAGGACTTACCTTTTAGATATACAGTAGAACCTCGATTATCCGTGCTCCTTAGGACCGGACGTTGGCACGGATAATTGAAATGCACGGATAATCCAAACATTTATTTCTCATATATAAATACATTTGTACACGTATATACATGCATATGTACCTACCATAAAAAGATAACAGAAAAAATAAATCTTTCATTATGTCTCCTTGTCGGCGTATAGCGTTTAAGTCGAGTGATTTAGGGTGACGCTACTTTGATAAAACCCCAAAAATGCAATTTGAGTAATAGAAAGTCATAGCACGGATAATCCGCAGCCCGGATAATCCGCAGCCCGGATAATCCGCACACGGATAATCGAGGTTCTACTGTATTGGTACCTGTCTATCATACAACACTACCCTCGCTTCTTTCCACTTCATCTATCCTGCTCTAATTATAACCAATCACAGCAAACAGAGGCTACTGGCTTTATTAAAACATTTAAAAAAATATTCAGACAATACGATTTAGTAGGTTATAGATTAAACTACATAGTGTATTTTTATTCGGGATAATACAAGATTGAAAAGCGTGAAAAATAGAATAACATGAGAAAAAAAAGTACAAAAATAAAAGACAGTAATTAAGGAAATGTATTTTAATCCTCGTTATAATCCTTATCATAACATTATAGCTTCAATCAAATTATAATTAATCGTTTGTATACATCGACAAAAAAGGCCGTGAACTGTTAAATACTTAATTATCTCCAAACCGGAAGTCAATGTTTCCATTTACTAAGTAGTTTTTTATATCGATTTTATTCGTAAAATATCGAAAGCGTAGATAAATAGAAAAATGAAGAAAATTACTTTTTAAAAGTTAGCTTTATTTAACGATTAACGAGCTTTAATATAGGTACCTACATAAAAATATCGCTCATAAGTTATACCATTTATAGTCGATATAAAATTGATACAAGAGATAAAAATTGATCGATCAGGCTTACTTTATTTAATGGTTTACGTTATTCAAAATTCGTATGAAAATTTATGAAAAAGTAACCTGATTGAAATTAAATTTTAAATTTGTATTTAATAAAAGTATGCTCTATTTCCATCTATCATATGGATCTACAGCCCTGGCCTCCCTCAGAAAACCTTTCCATTTTTTCATATTTACTTTCTTTAATTCCTAGTACTGATTTTGCTGCAGTTAATGTGATTCTACTGATCTTGGAATGTTCTCTGTTTATTTTATTCATATCCAGTCGGGGTTTTTCAGTTTTTCCAGGTCTAGAATTACTTTTTCTTGGTTGATTCTCCTTTGCCTGTCGGCTGATTCTACCTCTGAAGTGTACCTAAACTAACTAGTCTTATCCACAGTATGTACTTCGCCTACTTTTTACGTCCATAATACTTGTTATACTTATTGCTGAATGCTTTTTTATCAACACGTGGTCTATTTTGATCATAACATAATATCCTGCAGGGATATCATATCCAGGTGCTTTTGTGCATAATTTTGTGGGGGAAACATGGTAGAATTGATAACCATGTTTTTACTAGCTGCAAACTCGTATTATATTGGGCGTTTACATTTGTAAACACATGTAAGCTATGCCTCCAAATTATTTCGATGTATTCATCTTCCATTTCTAAGTTTGCGTTGGTGTCACCTATGACTGTTTTGATGTTTTTGGTGTTAGGTCATAAGTTTGTTCTAGTAATTGGTAAAAAGCTACTTTGGTGTTTTCATCTTGTTCATTCGTTAGACAGTGAAAGTAATTATGGATAAGGTAAAGAAGTGAGTTTTTATTCACATCCTGCAAATTCGTTCATTAACACCTTGAAAATCCATAATGGGGTGTTTCAGTTTATTATCGACTATACATGCCACCCCAACTTCCTTGGGAACAATCTTGGAAATTAACATGAAATTTATGAAGTATTTATTAACTTTAGGAGAGGTTTCGATACGATAAAGAGATGCAAGATAATAAAGCCATTAAAGGAATTACAGATTCAAAGAATCTAAGGAAACTGATTAAAATAGTACTAGAAGAAACAAATACAAGGGTAAAGAACAAATATAACAGAGACATTAGAGCAAGGAATAAAGCAGGGGAACCTTACCTCCAAAACACTATTTAATCTGGTATTTCAGGAAGTATTAAGAAACACACTAACTGATGTGGCTAGAATTTGTTGTTTCTATAAAAAAGATTTTTTCAGTTGAAAACAGCTAACTAAGCAACAAGGCAAAATTAAAGATCTACAAGACACTGACACGACCAGAGATGAAAACCATATTTAAGTATTAACAAAAACGAAGAACAAACATTTAGGAAGACTTGAATATAAAATAACAAAAACGATCCTAGGATCCGACATCCCTGGTAGGGAAAAACAAAAAAAAAAGAAACAAAAACATAGATAAATAGTTAGGAAACAAAAATATATTAACAGTTATTGAATCTAATGCTTGGAATAGATAAGACAGATCATTAGAAATCCTGCAAATAAGATGATTAAGAAAATTAAAATATTGACATTAATACAACGAAGAAGCCAAGGAAGATCGAGAAAAAGATAGTGCATTAACATGGAAAATGACATAAAATCATAAATATGAAACAATAGAAAGAGAAAGGCGGAAATAGAAAGAAATGAAGACATAGGCTTAATAGAGATAACACACGAAAGCTGAAGCAATAATCAGAAGGAATTGCACGGCAATGATGATATTGGTGATAGATATAGAAAACAAAAAAATCACTATGGTGACAATAATTATATTAGATCACTTATTTTATTTAAAGATTTATTTATAGAAAATTGGCGAATGGATTTAGTGTCCACCGTCATATAAACTTAAACTAATTTATAGAAAGAGAACTAGATGTGCAGGCTTATGTCATCTACGACAAGAAATTAGAAAGAAAAAGGTACCTGATAATATTATGTAATGAAATGGAAACATTTAAGGCAATGAACAACAAAAGTAAATTAAAAGGAAATAAAAGAAGAAACCTACAGTAGGAAAAATGAAAGAATACCCATGAACGAACATATAAAACACGCTGTATTTTCCTGTCACAGTGTCACACAAAAAATTGGCCAGCGCAGCTACATGTAATAATTATTGTTACATGTACTTGTACTGGACAATTTTCTTTGTGACAATGATATCATCAACGATGATATACCCAAAATTTAAAGAGACACACACGGAAAATTAAACAGAAAAAGTGCAAAAAAAATACCTACAAATACAAAAGAAAAAGAAAATAAACGTGACATAATAAAGCACTATAAAACTATAAAATCATACTAATTTAAAAATAAAATAATAACCAAAAATATGCTGAAGCAATTAATGAAGAAATAGAAAAAGAGACTGGGACAAACAAAATGTGGAGAACGTATGGCAAACTCCGAAAGACAGAAAAATATGCGGTTTAAATTAAAATTATATATTAAAAACAAAATTATTGTATGGTAGATGGAGTAAATTAGGCGTCAAATAGCATTAAATATGCAGAAAATATTTCAGTAAAATAGAATTTTTGGCAAGTTGCTAAATCATTTTTAAATTGGGCATTTCACCCTATTTCCTAAACTATCAAAATAGTTTCTAAAATTGCGAAAATTATTGAATTGAATTATTAGTAAAATTAAAATTTGTCCTTCTTGCGTGCGACACACATTGTATTAATAACAAAGAAACAACAAAGTTAAACTCCTTACCTCTTGTCGCGTAAAAACGAACAACTCGTGTCAAAAATAAAGAGCACACACACCTCACTAGTTCTCGTCACCAGCTCATCTGAATAATGCAAAGAAAATCGGCGACCATGCGGGAAACACTTATCTTGTATTTGATCAATGGTGTTTCCCTAGCGACGAGAAATCAAACATTCCTGAGGTGAACAACCCTTCTTTTCGCGGTAGAAGACTGTCAATCCGTCTCGGACAAGATGCCGTGACAGGGAAAGTGTTTTTTTGAAACTAGGTTGAGCTCGTTTCCTTCTGTTTCTTTCTGATGATATCGCCGGTTTTGCATGTTTTCAATCTGGCCATATTACGAGGTTTGTTCAAACAAACAAAATTCTACACAAATATTACTCAAATTTGGCTGTGGAATCATCGTTTATATGTTAAATGTATGTAGTACAATCAGAACAATCAAAACAGTCCGCCAATTATTTTACTCCGTGGCGTTGCTGAGCAATCTTTATCCAGCTGACAGGCTCTCAGCTTTTTCCCTTTTCGGGAGTCTGTTCCTTACTCTTCTGCCTCTCCTTTTATTAACTTCTAACAACTATATCCTTCTTTCTACATGGTTTTCATTTGTATGTCTAACGTGATCAAACCATTGCATTCTCTGTTTAATTCAGTCGACTTGTACTCTACGAGCTCCCTAGTGGGAAAGTTTTGGGGTAGTTCAGATTTCTTTCATTATACATATATGTATTTTGGGCTGCTGAATCCGAATATGAGGTTTGCTGACAAAATTTTGTGACGGAACATTGAGTAAATCGCAAAAAAGCGAAAAATTTCTGCGTTTTCCAGCTTTTTTGCTCAAATCTCGAAAACTATTAACTTTCAGTAAATGGTCTGTTGATATAAATTAAAGTACTTAAAATTCTCTACAAATATCACTATTTACTTTTTCTCTCAGACGAACCGTTTGGTCTAAAGTGCAAGTTGAAAATTGCAAATTTTTAACGGTGTCTACAAAACCCACTTTTTACTTTTCAAAACTTTATTTTTATTAGAATGCTGTCATTTGATAAATTTCTCCTAGTTTCCGGCACAAATAATTAAAAAGAAAAGAAAAAAGGTCGAAATTGTATAAGCAGTATCACTAGAGGTAGGACTCTTCTTCTTCTTGAAGTACCGTGCCCAAATTTTAGTTGTAGGTAGCTTCCATGCCATGACAATTTGTCGATATAATTCTCGATCTTGCGCGGCATGAAATTGTCCACTTTTTCCGTCGATCTTTCTGTTGAATATTAAATGCAGCATCCTGTATCTGCTACCTCTCATTATATGCGCGAGATATTCAAGTTTTCTCTTTTTTATTATCTTGATTACGAGATTACGTTACCTTCGCCTTGACCTACTCTGTTTAAGACTTCTCTGTTTGAAATGCGTTGACCGCAAGATATTCTGAGCATTCTACGATACGACCACATCTCGAAGGCTTCTAATTTGTTCATCACGTAAATCTTCATGGTCCAGGTTTCACATCCATATAGTAAAACAGGCTACACATAACATTTCAGGCACTTGATTTTTTAGTTGCAAATTCAGCTGAGAGTTTTTCAGAATGGATCTAAGTTTCATAAATGCTCCTCTTGCAATTTCTATACGAGTTTTAATTTCTTGATCCGGATTTAGTGTCTCATTTATCCAACATCCTAGGTATTCAAAATGGTTAAATTTTGTTATCGGGACTCTAACAAAAGAAAACTTAAAATATCGTGGTTATTAATATCACAAATTAAAATACAAAATGTTATATAATATAAAATTATATGAGCCGTAGTCTTTTAGAAGATCCTGGCTGTGGTTCCCCGGTGGCGATGGGTCTGGAAAATATTCTGCTTGTTCTGAAAAATAAAAGAGATGGTTTCAGTTTTAAAGGAGACATGATGATTGCAAAATAGATTGTGAGATTAAACAGACCTTCCCCATTGTGCTGAGGTTATTCGATGGCATCATATCCTGGTTCAGGGTCTGATTGCTCCATCGTCAGCGTCAGGGTTCGTTCTCCTGGATAATAAAAGAGGTAGTCATACTGACTTATGATCATATATCCAGGAGAGATGAAAGATTACGAAATAACTTGTGAGATTCTACATACCTCTGTCTCTTTCTTCAGTCTCTTCTAGGCCTATATCAGAGCAATCTTTCGGGGACTTAACGTTGTCACACAGTCCTTCGCATGATGTGCAAATTGGGCAGCAATTGAGGCTCGTTTTTCTGCATCTATAATTGCGTTGGCAGCCCTTTTTACATTTACAAAAAATATACCGTAGTAGTGAGTTTGGTGCAGGGCCAAAGTGGTTGGCACTACTGGCACGAGACCACTAGTAGTTTTTTTCCAACCCCACTCACTTGAATCTCTTCGTTGCTCGTCAGGTGTGGCTTGATATAAAAATAACCATTGCTGCACCTGATAGTAAATTCTAAGTGAATGTTCTCGTGCAGCAAATTCGGTAGGGGGTAATGAGGCAATGTTCAGACTGGTCTCTTTGTTTCTTCCATATAGAGCCACGAGAAACACGTTTCCTGCTGTGGAAAACTCATCCTGATATGTATTACGGCCTTTAAAAGCTTCAATGGTTGGTTGCAAGTCTGTGTTCTTCTGCAAGACATTAAGGAATTTCAGTTTCCCCTGATTAAACAACGCAGAAATAGTGTAACAAACACTCATCACATGTAGGAATAAGATATGGTCCATTAGGATTTTTCAGCAGCCAGATGAGGGTTGTAGAAGCTTTGCGAAACCTTTGCTTTTCCTGGTTTCAGAAAAAATAGATTTTTTGTATTAGGACCACACAGGCCAATCAAAATGATCAGAAGGTCGATATCTTCCCCCGCCACTATCACTGTTCATTTGAAGGTGCAATCTCAAGAGCTGTTGTGATAATTAGAATATCAGCATCCTCCACTAGATTTAGGATGTAAATTTATCAAATAAGCATTCTAATAAAAAATAAAGTTTTGGAATGTAAAAAGTGGATTTTGCAGAGACCCTTACAAATTGGCAATTTTCAACTTGCACTTTAGACTGAACGGTTCATTTGAAAAAAAAAAGTAAATAGTGATATTTGTAGAAAATTTTAAGTACTTTAATTTTTGTTAACAGACCATTTACTAAAAGTTAATAGTTTTCGAGATTTAAGCAAAAAATCGGGAAAAAGCAGAAATTTTTCGCGATTTACTCAATGTTCCGTCACGAAATTTTGTCCGCAAACCTCATATTCGGATTCAGTAGCCCAAAATACATAGATAATGAAAGAAATCAGAACTACCCCAAAACTTTCCTAGTCAAAACACAATTTAATTGAATCAGTTCTTGAATCTTTTTTGAGACTTTAGTCAACCCGTACCTTTCCCCAATCAAGTCGTTCCTGATCCTGTCCCTTCTAGTCTTACCTAGCATCCACCGTAACATTTTAATTTCAGCTACCTCCATTTTGTTCTCCTGAATCTTCTTTACAGGCTACACTTCACCGTTTTAAATCAACGCAGGTTTCACCACACACACTTGTATATATCTTACCTTTCAGCTCTTCCCTGATTTTTCGATCACAGAGTACCCCGCTCACTCGCTTCCAGTTAAACCAACCAACCTATTTTATGTAAGCAATTTTTTGACCTACTGTCCCATTTTCCGGTATATACGAGCCAAGGTATTTAAATTCTCCTTCACGTCCGAATATTTCTCCAAGCAATTTTTATATTCCTGTTCCATTCCTCTTCCTTCATTCCTGTTCCTTTTCTGTTCCTACCAACCACATATACTCCGTTTTTTACTTTCTAGCCTTAAGCCCCAGCCTCACTCTACTGTTTCAGTCAATTGGGCATAAGTCCTTACGTTTTTGATGTATCAGTGAAACAATTCATTTATCAGCCACTCATTATGGAAATTATTAGCACTCTGTTGGTTAATACCTTTTTTTCTTCTTCAGATGCAAATCCACTAATGGATGTTAGCGATCACATTTTCCATTAATTCGCTGTTTCTTGCAATGTGTATCAGATATTGTATGTCGTTAAACCCTGTCCATTACCTTACTTTTCGGAGCCAAGTTAATACCTTTTGTATCTTCTTAAATGATATCCTGGTTTGCTCTATTCTGCTTTTAATTTTCTGACATAAGTCGAATTTTTCACTCATCCAACAGTCTACATTTTTTCCCTGAGAAATGGCTTTAGAAGAGCCATTTAGCCAACATCTACATATTTGTTTGATTGTCTCTCTACTATGTTTCCCTCTATCCCGATATCATTTAAACTATGACTCTCCGTTTGGTTTTCTTTGTATTAACTTTAAAATCCATTTGTTTATTATGGCCTAGCCTAAAGACCTATCTGTAAATTATATTTTATCTATTGCTATCAAAAACTGTGTCAGCTGCACATCTTAAGTTGTTCATGACTATTACGTTGGTAATTTTACATTCTGTTCGGTTTTTCTACATATAAATTAAACAAAAGCGGAGATAGCACACATCCATGTGGAGCTACTCTCATAATAGGAACTTCTTCTGATGTCTCAAATTTAATTCTAATATCATCTGTCTGATTCGGATACAGATATTATCCCAATGTTCCATTCATCTAGATCTATATTATACAAAATAGCAATTAACTTCTCTCGTGTTTAAGAGTATCAAATGATTTCTCGAAGTTAAACAGCAGTTATATACCTATGTTAACATTTCTTCTTCTTCTTTAGGTGCCGTGTCTGTATTCAGACGTTGGCCGTCATCATGTTTACAATTTCTTGAAATCTCTCTCTATCGGCTGCTGCGCGAAATAATTCTTCTAATCTGCAGCCACACCATTGTCTAATATTACGCAGCCATGAAAGTTTCTTTCTACCAATCCATCTCTTTCCCTCCACTTTTCCTTGTATTATAAGGCGAAGCAGATGGTATTTAGGTCCTCTAATTATATGGTCGAAGTATTCTGTTTTTCTTCTCTTTATGATGCTTATGAGCAGACGTTCTGAATTCAGCATTTGAAGTTAACATTTACATCTCGACATTTATGTATGTGAAGCTGAATGCTTTTCTTGTACCAAAACAACTCTGCAGGATTGTTTAGAATGCAAGATACCTATATGAAAGACTTGAAAGAAAAATTACCACACGCCATCTTGAGTCGCTATTTTTCAATACGAAATTGTTAGATAAGTAATTAGTTTTTGACTTTTGTCGATTAAAATTAAAGGTGAGTCAGATTAAATTTGTAGGTAATACAAGTAGAATAATACTCTGTAAACAAAAATTTTAGCTGTTTTTCCATTTAATATTCCTTTTTTTTTCTTGTCTTATTATTTTGAAAATTCCACACCTGTAATTTTGAACCAATCAAAATACGTTATTTTGACAGATCACCATGGCAACGGAGGTATTTTATCGGAAATTTTTTGCTCGTGGGGTACCCAACAGCGAATTATAGTTGAAATTTTTTGACGTTTACAATAACAGAACATTTTTGACAGACTGGTTTTTATTTGTTTACATAATTTAGTTTTGATTCATTTTCTATCACTTGTAGTTACTCAAAACTTATGTAAAATTGAAGAATATACTATTTTCTATCTTGAAATGGTATTCCCATGCAACTACAATGAGTAGAAATTACGAATTTGAAAGCCTAAATAATTGCTGACAAAGCTATGGCGCGCTATTAATCTGATAATGCAGCTTTGGATTTTCAAATGCAAATTTGGTGTGGAATTTTCTTACCGAATACCACGCGAAGTCAAATTAATATCCGGAAATTTTTTTTTGATCATGAATATTTTTAGAAAATTTCCCTCGTCTGCGACTCGGGAAATTCTCAAAATATTCATGATCTCAAAAAAATATCCGGAAATAATTTGACCTCTAGTGGTATTACTAGTGAAAATTGTTTTTCCGAATATTGGTAAGCGGAGATTTTAAATAAACAATCCCTGTAGATCGGATTTATGTTGTCTCGCTTCTCGTTTATGTCGATCTTTTGCATGTACTTAATCTACATTTATTACGTTAATTATGGGTGGTACACTAACCCAAGTATTGAGGTTTGTGCTGGAATAATATTCTCGTGCAATTTTAATTTTATACCTCGACCTCTTAATAAATCAAAGCTATAACAGCATGGCTGAAAACAACATAAAAACAGTTCATAATGGAAGCAGAAAATCGTGAATACAAGATTGATTCAATAAGTGAGTATTAAAAGCAATGAGAGGATATTAGATATTGTTAACATATACATTTATTTTTTATTTTTTTGAACTTACCCTCCGAAGGACGGTGAACGGCTCGTAATATTTTTAGAAATAAAAATGTATATGATGATGCCGAGAATCGGACCAGTGCTCTCTGTATACGCCAGTACCTTGCCGCTGAGCTATGGTCGTTCACTGTAAAAATTGATGCGACACGATTTCGATGTTAAAATATTATTTCAAGTTAAGGGAGCATACTCGAAACAAGGACACTCACTTCGTACATTTTTTTTTTCACGCTGTATATTCAAATCAGATAAAATACCTTTCAAATATGTGTACCAATTCTTGAGCTGAAGTAGCCGTAGCTATGTATTCACTAAAACATTCTGGTAATTTTACTTCTCTTCATTTTCTATTATGTATACATATTAGGGGTTCTCTTCATTACATTTTATTGTACTTCTAATTAATTTTTTTTTTCGTTTTCATCTATGCTTTCATTTTAACTGTTTCCATCTTTAGCGCCTTCACAACTTCCTTCGTCACTATCTGATGTTATTTGGCTTAGTAAGTGTTACACCGCATGCTTTAGAACCAAAAACTTTGATATTATTTATATTATTCTCACCATACTATATTTGATAAGGCTCTTTTACTATCATTAGATATTGAAGAACTTCTGTTCAATTCATAAGCTGAGCATTTCATTGCTTCACCCTACAAATGCTTCAAGCTAGTTACTGCTAGTTTAACTTTAATTATATCTATCAATTTCACATCTTCTGAAACTTTTGCTTCCCCTAGTCTGGTTCAAATGGTTTATGGCCCATTTTACCACCTTTGAAAAACTTAATATCTCTTAATTTGAAAGCTGTCTCACTGCTCATATTCGGTGTTTTTTATCCAGTTTCTTCAGTTCTTCATCAAATAATCTAGATTGAATCACCTCAGTATTTAATGTACCTATTGCAGCCATAACGTTTGCATGCATCTCTTAACATAAGGAAGACCAAATGTATGACAATTTTTACTAAACCAATACTAAACGCTCAACTTACAATCAACCAACAGAATATCGAAAGAGTTGAGCAATATACATATCTGGGCACGAATTTAAATAGCCAATGGGACCACTCAACAGAAATTAAACAGCGAATAATAAAAGCGAAAGCAAGATACGTTAGAATGAGACCCATTTTCAACAGTCGAGGCATATCATTAAAAACAAAACACAAAATACTGTCTTTTGAAATGCTACATATTCACAGTTCTGCTCTACGGAATGGAAGCGTGGACATTACCTGTTGCATCTATGAATCGGCTCGAAGCTTTCGAAATGTGGTGTTATAGGCGCATCTTACGTATATCCTGGGTTGACCGAATTACTAATGTGGAAGTCCTGTGTAGAATGGGGAAAGAGTGTAAAATTCTCATAACCATCAAAACAAAAAAATGAGAATATCTAGGACATGTAATGAGAAATTAAGAACGTTACGGCCTTCTCTAACTGATTCTCCAAGGGAAGGTAAATGGTAACAGAGGACCGGGAAGAAGACGCATTTTCTGGCTTCAAAATTTACGAAAGTGGTATAACACCACTACCACTACCACTGAACTGTTCCGCGCTGCGGTAAACAAAGTCAAGATAGCCATGATGATCGCCAACATCCGGAATGGATAGGCACTTTAAGAAGAAGATTGCAGTCATTACTGACTCATGCTCGTAATTAAATGTTAAGAGAAGATGATATACTTTGTCTGATTAATCACTCTTACCATCTACTAAGCCAGTTCTTTCATTATTCTGTCAAAATTCATAAAATAGTTTCCCAGTTTTTGATCTGTTTTACAATTTAAAAATACAGAAACCATAGTATAAAGCTTGTCGCTAGTCTACAGTACCAACTTTTTTTTAAACAGATTGGAAAGATTCGGGGTATGAAAAAAACAAAAATTAAACTGAAAACTTAAAAAATCTCAAACTTTTTTTAAATAGATTATTCAATTTTCACATTTTCTAAATAAATTTCCCAAGAGACTCGTTAATCATAAAATTTTACGACGATCTCTGTTCTACTCTCCACAACACGCAAATATTTTTTGGATTAGTAAATTAGCTACCTACATTAGATTTGGCCCAGATTTTCCCTAGACTGTCACTTCCTAGTTATATGTATTGGGAACAAAGAAAATGAAATGTAAATAAGGCGTTGTGAGGTTTATGTATGGTAAGGTCAATTTTAATAGTATTTTTTTACTGAAAAAAAAGCGGGAAGGAAATAATTTACGATGGATGGTATACTAAATATTGAGGACCGAATACTGAATACACCATATTTCTTTGAATATACAGAGTATCCTCAAAAACATTGCGTTCCTTTAAGGTCTGGATATAATACACAATGCAGAACAAAAAAGTCCTATAACACTATAACATTTTTTTAAGTTAAACGTTTCCAAAAAAATTACATTGTTCTTCATATAAGTGAACTTTTATTTTCATAAAATTAAATAATCTGGCATAGTCGTTCAACCGCTCAGTTTGTGACTTCGGAAATTTAACATAATCCAACTCTTGTTTATTTACTATTTGAGGTGTGATTTTAAGGTTGTTGAAACCGGAAATGTAGGTACCTACCTACAAAATAATTTATTCTTGCTTTAATAATGTGTATAATTATAACTTTTACTTAAGTATCTATGGCTTAATTCAGATCACATGGGCTTCCATCGGTTAGAGAATCATCTAAATCTTACCAGTGCATTTATTATGTTGGTAAGATAAATTACTGCTTTCACTGGGAGGTATTTTAGAGCCCTGTTGTATATTTCTTATGGTCCAGGTGCTTTCTTTGGCAAGTTCTTTCGAATCAGATCGCTCTCTTCTTTTGGCGATCTGTGTTTCAGTGGTAGATCTTCTGTTTTCGCCGATCTTCTGTAGTAGTCTTCTTTGACTTCCCCTTTAAAGTCAGAGTCTTCGTCTTGGTGGTAGTTCATGGAACACTGTCTTTCTATAGCGATTCTTATGACTTTGGCTTTGTCTTCGGTATTGTATACCGTGCCGTTTTCTCAGTGTAGAGAAGGCATTGGATTCCTGTCGCTTCTTACGAGTTTTCTGTAGTTCCACACATGGTCGATGTTTTTGCTATTTTTTTCTTGTTGCTTCACATGGTTGCCTCCTATTTCTTGCTTCTGTATTTTTGGAGCTCGACTTTGATGTGTCTATTTAGTCTATTTTTTCTATTCTTGTCACTTTTTTCTATTTCTCTTCTGGCTATTTTCTTTGCTCTGTTCTTTTTCCTAATTATTTCCCTTAACTCTTGGCTAATATCTTATCCTTGGATGTTATCCAAGGACAATTTTGATTTACGAACTATTAGGCTATTGATTATGTACTATAGAAAGGAACTACAACGTTAACGGGGTTTTATTATTTCATATGGTCAATGAATCTCTCTATATGAAAAAACCGCGGAGTGCTACCATTTAAAGGGGTGCGTTTTTGAGAAATGGGTGAATTAGTCCCTGGGCACAGGTTACATTAGGGTGAGTTCTATGCACTTTTGGTACAAACACGTCTACATAAAAATTATTCCTGGTTAAATTTCCTATCTAAATATAACTTTTTAAAGTCAAAGATACTTTTTTTTACAAAAATATATTCAAAAGAAAAAGCACAAAGAAACCCAAAAGAAAGAAAATTTGTTTTTTGTCCCATAACTTTTGTCCACGGGGATATAGGTATAGACATTGCTTCACAGAAAAAAAACTCACATATTTTCTCTTTAAAATGATGTTTGGTAGAGGTCATTAGGATTTACAGTTTTCGAAATATGATTTTTCAAAGTTCGCCACTCACAGCAATTTTGGGCAATTTTCCTTGTTATTTCGCAAATATTGTTCTGTAACTTTTTTCTACGTAACTTTAGGTATATGCAATGGTACATGTAAGAGGAATAGGAATCAATTACCTTTAAAATGGTCTACTGTATAATGTTGTACGACTTCTTTTAAAGAGGTTATCTTTTTCAAGACTTTTAACGAGTTTTTTATTTTTTTACGATTATTTTTTAAATTTCCCATTACAACTTTTTTTTCTATATGGTATATATTATACAGGGTGTCCAGTAACTCTACCGACAAACGAAGACAGGAGATTCCTCAGATAATTTTAAGACAATTTAACCCAATTCACCTAGTCCGAAAATGCTTCCTAAGGGAGCTAGAGCTCTTTGAAGATGGCGTCATGTAATTAGTTTTTCTTAAATACCTCCAGAACATTTCTATTTAGAAAAACGAAAATTGGTATGCTAATTTACTTTCCAGAAATGAATCGATTCCATCCATTGCGAATTTCTAGTACTGGTCATAGGCGTCCGTTTTGGGTAGGGCAACGGTTATTTTATCGCCTAACTTTTTTGTCTTTAATTTTTAAGCATGTTTGACTTTGAAGTATTAAATTGTGAGGTATTCTAGTATTAAAAGGTACTCTTACTTTAAGTCGATAGGATACACCGTTTTCTAGAAAAACCGATTTGAAAATTTTTCGTTCTTCGAATTAAAAAAAAAGATTGAAAAAAAACTATTTAGAAAGATGAAAACTGGTACATTTATTTATGTTCCAGAGATTAATCGATTTCATTAATGGCGAATTTCTAGTACCGGTCATAGGCGTCCGTTTTGGGTAGTTCAACAGTTATTTTATAGCATAACTTTATTGTCTTTAATTTTTAAGTATTTTTGACACTAGATTATTCAATTATGAGATATTCGAGTACTAAAAGATACTTTTGCTGTAAGTTGGTAAAATACATCGTTTTTTTTAATTTTTTTCAATTTTTTTTTCAAATTCCCAAATCTAAAAACTTTCAAATCGATTTTTCTAGAAAACGGTATGTCCTACCGACTTAAAGTAAGAGTACCTTTTAGTACTAGAATACCTCACAATTTAATAATCCAGTATCAAAAATGCTTAAAAGTTGAAGACAAAAAGTTATGCGATAAAATAACCGTTGCCCTACCCAAAACGGACGCCTATGACCGGTACTAGAAATTCGCAATGGATGGAATCGATTCATTTCTGGAAAGTAAATTAGCATACCAATTTTAGTTTTTCTAAATAGAATATTTAGGAAGTTAGGAAGCATTTTCGGACTAGGTGAATTGGGTTAAATTGTCTTAAAATTATCTGAGGAATCTCCTGTCTTCGTTTGTCGGTAGAGTTTCTGGACACCCTGTATAATAAAAAAGAAAGCTTATTCTGTTTACTTTAAAATGGTGTATTATAAAAAATTCTAGGGTTATTTTTGAATAAGATATGCTTTTTCAAATTGTAATAAGTACTTGCAACGATTTTTGATTTTAGGATTATTTTTTAAATTCCCCATTATAACTTGTTTATGTGATTGTGTGTTATGATTAAATCTTATTTTTTATAGGTAATACTTTTGATCCACTTGACTCGGCCGGGCAAACTTGAAAATATGGATTAATTCCAATATTTACTGCCAAAGCTCCTGCACCACAAGCTTTGCTTGAAAAAATAGCATGTAAATATAACCAAAGGATGTACAAAAAACTGCGGTTGTAGGAAGATAGGAATTAGTTGTTCAATATTCTGCAAAGGGTGCATGTGCATGGGTACTTATTGTGGGAACTCTAAGATAACTGAGGTGTCAGAGGAAGATATTGAAGCTAATGCTAACGAAGAGATGGACTTTGATTTTGAAATTTTTTTAAATGTCAACGTTTAAATCATTTTAACTAAAGTGATGTTTTTTAAGACTAATGTTTTTGTAATTTTTGTAAAAGAAATATTTTAAATAATACAGGTAAAAAAATATCAAGGAATCACTCGGCTTCCATTATGTATTTAAATATAGATGATTTTAAAGAACAGAAAGTAAGCCCTCTTTGTTGCGCAATATATAGATAGTATATTCATGTACAAGAAAAAAAGTTACAATGAGAAATTTCAAAAATAATCGTAAAAAATTTTATTTTTATATTATATTATAAAAAAATCGTTAAAAGTATAAAATCTTGAAAAACCACAATCTCTTTAAAAAAAGTCGTACAACGTTATACAGTAGACCATTTTAAAGGTAATTGATTTCTATTCCTATTACGTGTACCATTACATATACCTAAAGTTACGTAGAAAAAAGTTACAGAACAATATTGGCGAAATAACAAGGAAAATTGCCCAAAATTGCTGTGAGTGGCGAACTTTGAAAAATCATATTTAGAAAACTGTAAATCCTAATGACCTCTACCAAACATCATTTTAAAGAGAAAATATGTAAGTTTTTTCTGTGAAGCAATGTCTATACCTATATCCCCGTGGACAAAAGTTATGGGACAAAAAACAAAATTTCTTTCTTTTGGGGTTCTTTGTGCTTTTTCTTTTGACTATATTTTTTGTAAAAAAAAGTATCTTTGACTTTAAAAAGTAATATTTAGATAGGAAATTTAACCAGAAACAATTTTTATGTAGACGTATTTGTATCAAAAGTGCATAGAACTCACCCTAATGTAACCTGTGCCCAGGGACTAATTCACCCATTTCTCAAAAACTCACCCCGTTAAATGGTAGCACTCCGCGGTTTTTTCATATATAGATGTCCATTGACCATATGAAATAATAAAACCCCGTTAACGTTGTAGTTCCTTTTAGCTATCTTATTTTGAATATAATCAATAGCCTATATGAGCCAATAAATATTACTTAACAGATTGCTTAAATATTTAGTGCAACGATATTTTAAAGTTTTATTTGTTCGTTTGATAAATGTTTAGGAGTTAGATTACTCGTTTCGTTTTTTTATGTACTTTCTTTTCAAAACTGCAGAACAAACATCTTTTGAATTATATAACAAAAGAAATTTTCATACACTAGAAATTCGATTGATTTTTTGCTACAATAACTCATATCATAATCACATAAGGGGTTTGTTCTTCTGATTTCAAATTCCCTTTTATAGATCCACTTTAAAAGCTCCCTCGCTATTTGTGAGGATGCATTTCGTGTAATGTTCAAGATGATACTAAAAGTGTTTGTACTTTTATGTGGTGGAGTAGTTTCACTACAAAATATTCAGTTTGATTTAATTTCGAAATTTGTTATCGAAAATAAGTCAAGTTTTTGTGTGATTATCATGTGCTGTTCTGATTCTGGTTTGTAGTGTAGTTTTACACTTTCACTAATACTTTTTTATTTAGATTCACAGATATCTAATGATTATTCAAACGGAAACTCAAGACACTACATCTTCCTCTTTGCCTTTATGCCTCTGGGGTGTTGGATTCTCTAATTACATTTCTCCATAAGCTTCTATATTGTGTCCTACCAATACCCAATTCTCTTTACCGAGATGTCCTGCTTAAGCATCTCCCCCAGGATTTCATTGGTCCTACTCCCCTACTCCTCCCAGGAACTTCTCCCTGCAATTCTTCGTAAGGAGGTATTAACTTTTCGACGTTTAACATCAAACCATCTTAAAGTAGGCTCTCTGATTTTGGCATCAATTGGGCCACCATAGACTTCTCGTAATATTTTCTTAATTTTATCATTTTTTGTCACTCGACTCATCCACCTAAGCATTCTCATTTCTAAAATAAGAAAATCTACGGTTTCGTTTTGATTTAAACCTGTCTCCCTCCATCCCCCGATAGTACTATTTCTAGGTCTACCTGTTGTCAAGGAGGCTCTGAGGAACACAAATTTACACCAACACGACCGTAGTTTCTCGATATAAATTAAAACTATTTATATCGCAGTATGGTTAGAACGCCCTCTAACATAGACTCGTTTCATACAAGTTCTCTGAACCGCAAATTGGAATATTTTCCTAGCGGTGCCTTTTGGTATTGTTATACCTGGGTTAAAGAGAACTTGAATCGAGTCGAAATTCATTTCATTCTCATTTCTGCTACATATATTCGTTGTTCTTCTTTCTTTTTAACTGTCCAACATTCAGTTCTATACATCATAGCTGGTCGTATGGCTGTTTTATAGTATTTTCCTTTGAGCTTTATTGGACTTTTTCTGTCACATACACTACTAGTCCAGGGTAATAAGGTTTTTCCCATGACACTCGAGCAGCCAGGGTACTGAAGCGTTTTTTTGACAGGTAATACCTATAAGAGCAAATTGTAACTATTTCCTGCGTAGGATCTGGAGGCCATTTTTGTTTATAAACAATTAAGTGTCAAAAAATGGAATTTTTCCCTTTTTTTTCAAATCAATGGAAAACAGTGAAATTTATGGTTTTTTAGTACAAATATCTTTAAGATTATGGAAAAAGCTTTAAAATGACGTATTACAAAGTTTGATATACTCAGTTATTGTTCATATAATTGCGAAAAAAGGTCGGAATTGCAAAAAAAATTAATTTCGCAATATCTATTGTAAAAATTAGTGTACAGCTTTGAAATTTTTGTCATATAAGGGTTCTTTGGTGCTTAATATGTGATAAAAATTTCAAAGCGATTTATTCAATTGTTTAAATTTTATTTAAATTGTTTATCCCAGAGAGCATTTTTTTTGCAATAACATAAGTCAGAAAAAAATGACGTTAGAACCATTCCACAGGTGTCAAATAAAAGAGCATGAGCTATATTTTCAACATGGTTTAAAAAAAGCGAATACAAAATGCATTTATTAGTAATAAATAATTATGCAACAGTATCGTAAATCTTTCCCTATAAACTTTTTATTTTGTTATATAAGAAATTATATATATTTATTACAATTCTTTATCAATTATGATATAAATAACATTACTTGGTAGTTGTGCACTTAAAACAGGGTAAAAAAGTTAATTTTTTGGAAAAAGTTATCCAAAAAGTTTATAAGGAAAGATTTACGGTACTTTTGCATAATTATTTATTACTAATAAATGCATTTTTATTCACTTTTTTTAAACCAAGTTGAAAATATAGTTCATGCTCTTCCATTTGTCACCTGTGGAATGGTTCTAACGTCATTTTTTTCTGACTTATGTTATTGCAAAAAAATGCTCTCTGGGATAAACATTCGAATAAAATTTAAACAATTGAATGAATCGCTTTGAAATTTTTATCACATATTAAGCACCAAATAACCCTCATTTGACAAAAATTTCAAACCTGTACACTAATTTTTACAACAGTTATTGCGAAAATAATTTTTTCTGCAATTCCGATATTTTTCGCAATTATATTAACAATAAATGAGTATATCAAACTTTGTAATATGTCATTTTAAAGCTTTTTCCATAATCTCAAAGATATTTGCACTAAAAAAATAATAAGTTTCACTGTTTTCCATTGATTTGAAAAAAAGGGGAAAATGCCATTTTTTGAGAGTTAATTGTTTATAAATAAAAATGGCCGCCAGATCCTACGCAGGAAATAGTTACAATTTGTTCCTATAGGTATTACCTCTCGAAAAAACGCTTCAGTACCCTGGCTGCTGAAGTGTCACGAACAGGGTATATTTTTGTCTTATTACCCTGGCCTATACTCGCTTCCTTCCAATTCATCCATCCAAACCCAATTCTGGTGCATGCTCTCCATCTATTTCTCCATTACTGTTTATGTGCTTTCTCAAGATTAATGAATATCATAACATGAGCATTTGTTTTTTTATTCCTGTATTTTTTTTATCAACTCACCTATAATGAAAGGCATCCATTATTGATCTACCTTGATAAAGCCAAACAATTTTATTTATTAAGCGCAACAGGCCTTGTAGGCCTAGGGCTAAAAGGTTTACATTTCTGATTACATAAATAATAAATAATTTAATATAACTTACATAACTTATAAATTTTATTTAATTACACTTCAGTCTTTTTATACACTCCTTTATGTCATCCCTCCATCTCCTTATGTCAAATGCTAGTTATTTCCATCTCTCAATGTTACTTTTCTTCAAGTCTTCGTACACACTGTCCTTTCAGCTTTTCCTTGGCCTGCCTTTCCTCCTCTTTTGTATTGGTGTTCGTGAGAGTACCATTTTTGGCATTCGTTTACTTCCTATTCTTTCGATGTGCCCCAAATATCGTATTCTCTGTGCTTTGATCGTTGTCGTGATTGTTGGCTCTTGATATAGTTCTTCCAATTCTTTATTGGTTCTTTTTCTCCACTGACCTTCTATTTTCACACCTCCATATATTGCTCTTTGTATTTTTCTCTCCCATATTTCTAATAGGTCTGTTTCTGACTTTTTGAGCACCCATGTTTCGCATGCGTATGTTACTGTAGGTCTGATAACAGTCTTATAAATTCTTATTTTTAATTTTTTTGATACGTATTTGGATTTCAATAATGTGCGTAATGTTCCATATTTTTATTTCCTTTAGCTATTCTTGCGTTTATCTCCCGTTCTTCATGACCATTTTCTTTTATTTTGGCTCCCAGGTAAATAATTTCTTAGGCTCTTTTAAACGAGTACGTTTTTTCTCCATCTATTTGTACTATGATGTTATTCTCTTTTTCTTTTTGGATCTCTCCCATTATCATATATTTTGTCTTTTCTTCATTTATTTTAAGTCCGAACTTTTTGGCTTCTGTTATTATGTTCAACTTCGAAAGCGCATGATTAAATGCAACATTTGGTCAGTCCTCTTGTATGGTGTCGAAGCATGGACATTAAAAATATCCACCATTAACCGCCTTTGAAATGTGGCTGCACAGACGTATACTGAAAATACCGTGGACGGCTATGCTGACAAATGTGGCAGTCCTTAAGAGAGCAATTTCAATCCGCGAGCTGCTTAATAACATCAAATATACAAAGATGGCCTATTTTGGACACGAAGTAAGGGAAGACCGGTATAATATTCTTCAACTTATTATGATGGGTAAAATCGAAGGACGCTGAGGAATTGGTAGAAAGCAGACCTCTTGGTTGAAGAATATCCGGGAGTGGACAGGCATAAAGAAAGCAGAACACCTATTTAGAATAGCTCGAGACAGTTTCGCCATGTTAACCGCCAACGTTAAAGGGACTTGATAGGGCACGTTAAGAAGCAAAAGAAGCATGTTTATTCTGTTTTTCCTGATTATTCCTTCCAATGTCAGATTGAATGCAGTTGTTGATAGTGGGTCTCCTTGTCATAATCCTTCCTTGGTTTCAACCTTTTTGGATGTATACCCTTTCCAAGCTATTTCGTTTGTTGTGTTTTCCATCGTCATCTTTATCATCCTGACAATTTTACTTGGTATCCCCAATTATTTCAACAGTTCGTACATCTGCTAAAGCCAAACAAACAATCGGATATTTCTGTTTCTTCGCGTATCCCCCTATCAATTACTCTCTTCCATATTTTCATGGTGTGTCTAAGTAATTTTACCGTCCTATAGTTTGTGCATTGTTATATTATATCTCCTTTACTCTGGTAAACAGGTACTAATATAATGCTTCTCCATTCATCTGAAACTTATGCCATTTTCATAACTAGATTACTAGTTATTCACTTATTATTCACTAAGATTTATTTTTTATTTCAGAGAAAGTGATCATACAAAAGTATATCATGTCTAACAATAGGACTCGCACAGCTATTGTAAATACAGAAGAAGTTTTTAACAAAATTGATTTTCAAAAGTACGATGATTTAACAGTTATTGTAGACTTTGACTGTCCATTCGCTACCAACATATTACAGGAAAAGGTTTGTTGGTAAACTATTGTCATAATCATTCCTATCATATATATTCTTGAGTAACTTTTTAATCATTGCTATATTTATAACATACGCTTTTGAGCATACGATACTCATAAAATAAAATAAGAATTAGAAATTTTCCATTCCTCTTTCTATTATATCCCTGTCGGTTAATATCATTCATTATTTCAGAACTTCAGTTTCTTCATTATTTCAGAACTTTTGTAAATGAAGTAAATATTTGTTTTTTAGGATTCTGAAATCAAAAAATTCCGAAGTATTTACACTTGGTTCATAATATCACAAACTCCAACTACGAAAGAAACAATTAAAAGCTTTTTTGCACCTTTAAACCTCAGACTCGATTCCACAATAACTTTTGCTACCTTAAACGAGGACAAATACGAACTGTTCGAGGTTTACAAGTTAGGGTTGGAAGTTCCGATACAAGTAAACCAAATAGGAGTATTCGAAGGAGAAGATATTACGTTTTTTAACAAAAATTTGTCTTTCTATGATAAGAGGAGGGATATGCGAGGAGTTTTGGTCAGAACTGGGAGTGCGGTTAGTACATAATTAAGCCATGATCCCATGGACCTCGGCGAGGCACTCTGCGCTAGTTAAAGAAAATAGATAATAGTGAAAAGAGAGCACGGTTAGCACTCCACGTTACTACGAAATTAAAAAATTATTACTTTTTGATAAATTCTGTCGGATAATTTCGATGGAACGTGTTCCCTGAGTATCGAGAGTATACCCAAGGGTATCGAGAGTAGAAATTTTAGTAAAATGGTTCATTTATACAATGTAAAACATTCCAACACAAAGTCGTTAGTCCACTCCATAGTAAAATTACCACGGCATCGACCGTACCCGCCTCTAACCGAGTAGGAAGGGTACGAACCTATTCTGTATCAGCTTGTGACTTTCATTGAACTATGCTGATTTACCTACAAACGATGGGAGAGCCCCGCCGATCCGCGCCGGCTATACATCGAGGGTTCGGTAATAGCCAAGGATCGTAAATTACAAATTTTGAGGAAAGAACGCTGTTTCACGTTGCGTTGATTCCCGTCATTAGATTTTATCTTATTCTAATAGAGATTTTCTATTTCTCTTGGCGTGCCTCGCCCCGTTTCGTGGAATCCGGGCTTTAGTTGAAATTAAACATTTGTTTATGTTTGATACAAAAAGATCATTTGATTGTAGGTGAAATATCCCGTCGAAAACGAAACTGCATTCATTGCGGCCATACGAGCGGAGCCCAGACAATTTCAAAAATATTTCTTTTTTATATTTCTAGTTTTCCAAGATGTCCATAAATTTGAGTAAGTAATTTTATATTTTATATTATCTTAAATGTATTTTTCTACAACCGTGTTCAAAATGCAATTTTTAGCACTCCGTACGAGCGTTAAAAATGCTACTTTAAGGCACTAGCGCTTTAAGATTTTTAAGGCACTGCAGTTCGTATAGGTCTGGATCCCGCGTATGAAAAAAAAGTTGATTAATAGCAAGCTGAAAATTTGTTAATAGCTTAAGGGTGTCTGGTCAGACAAACTTTGATATATGGGAACACTGGAACAGGGGAAGTTTTAATTGTGGAACAGGTTAAAAATTTGAAACGGTCAGACCACGAAAACGGCACATATATTTTGTCCGACAGAACAGACTTAAACTCTTCGAACAGAGATTAAACACTTATGCAAAAATCAGACTGCTATTTATCACCAAATGGGCGTTTTAATGAGTGGAACATGTAGAATATATCAAATGACAGAAATTATGACAGGTGATAAATAGCAGTCTGATTTTTGCATGAGAGCTTAATCTCTGTTCGGAGAGTTTAGGTCTGCTCTGTCGGACAAAATAAATGTGCCGTTTTCGTGGTGTGACCGTTCCAAATTTTTAACCTGTTCCACAATTAAAACTGCCCCTGTTCCAGTGTTCCCATATATCAAAGTTTATCCGACTAGACACCCTTAAGCTATTAACAAATTTTCAGCTTGCTATTAATCAACTTTTTTTTCATACGCGGGATCCAGACCTAGTATAGACAATTTTGATGTAATTTCAAAAAAATATAAAAATGGAATGTCAGTCAAGTTCAAGTAAAAGTTTTTGTAGATATTGTCCTGTAATTACGTTTGTAGAAAAAAATATTATACTATATGCGTGTTAAAAAGTACATTTTTAAGGCACTCATGTGAATTGCAGAATTCGCTTCGCTCATTCTGCAAACTTTCACATGCGTATATTTATGTATAAATATATACTGTTATGTGTATATTTTATAGACCCGCAGGTTGAGTGCACATAATATAAAATTGCATTTTTTTGAGATGGCTGCAGGTCTAAATTTTATATTTTGTGTATGTCGTCAAAAAATATATTTCTGTTTTTTTTTTAGATTTTCTTGTGAGGTGCACCACCTTTAAGGCTTTGACCACACGGGCGATAATTTACGGCCCCGTAAGAGCAGTAGTAAGCCTGACGAGGCATTGGTCGACTGACTCGTATTTCATCTAAAATTGGTGGAGGAGTTAGTCAATCAATGGGTTTACTGCTCTTACGGCGCCGTAAATTATCGCCCGTGTGGCCTTAGCCTAAAAATTTGAAAAACTAGTTTTTTATTTGGGAGATTTTCTACATTTTATGGAGTTCAAAATAAGTCAAATCAAGGTCAATTATTTGAAGTAAATGGGTCGTTTAGGATATTCAAAAATTGGGCGAAACACATTTAAACAGATTTTTGGGAATTTAAATGGATTTCTGGGAATATAAAGGTGTTTTACTATATATATTATCGGTTTACAACGTTCTCCGTCTTCCGATACCCGTTCGCCATTCCTCTCTGTCCGCACACTGATCTACTTGCAGACCTCTTTCATCCATGGCTTTGTTTATTCCTGCCTGCCAACTTTTCCTCGGTCTACCTCTGCTTCTTCTACCTTGCGGTTTCCAGTTTTGTATTTGTTTTGGGATTCTGTCTTCATGCATTCTTTGTACGTGACCAAACCATCGTAGTTGTATTTCATTGATTTCGTCATTTATTGTATGTGTGACCTTCATTATTTCTCGTATTCGTTTATTGGTGACATTTTCTCTTCTTGATCTTCCTGCAGCTCTTCTCCAGAAATCCATTTCGGTGTAGACCATTCTTCGCAGCTGTATGTTATGATGCTTTTCACTACGGCGTTATAGATCTTTTTCTTGTTTTGGTTGTTTATCTGCTTGTCCCAAAGTACTGAGTTTAGGAGCGTAATTGCTTTCCTGCCCTGAGTATTTCGTTCTTTAATGGCTCCGTCCAGTGTTCCATCATTCGTGATTTTCATACCCAGGTATTTATATTCGTTACATTTACGGATTGTTTCTCCTCCTTCTAGTATCAAGTCCTGCTGCGTTCCACCGATATTCATATATTTGGTTTTTCTTATGTTGATCTCTAGTCTCCATTTCCTGTATTCCTCTACTAGCTTCCTTGTTATGTAACAGATATCATCGTAGTCTTGTGCTATTAGTATTTGGTCGTTTGCGAAACAAAGAGTATATAGTGTATGGTCATTTAGTGGGAGTCCCATGTTCTTGCATTTCCGTTTCCAATTTTTAAGAGCTTGTTCTAAATATATTTTAAAAAGTGTTGGAGACAGGCAGGATCCTTGTTTGAGCCCTTTATTTGTGTTTATAAGGTGTTTTACTAAATTTTTGAATATCTTAAAAAGCTCATTTTCTATTTTTTTTGAATTTTTAAATTGATTGCAACCATCGAAAAAAAATCAAACAAAAACAAAAAATACGTTTTTGGGGGAGGAGAACGGGGTTAGTGGGCTAAAATTGCGATTAGTCTGATTTTTCAATCATATAGAACGTAAAAAAATGTAACAAAAATTCCGGGAGTCAGCGTTATGCCTCTCTTAACAGGGCCCTTTGGTGATAACTTTTTAAATACCCTATACAACAGAAATGAAGCTATTAGCCCGATCAAAGAACAATCTGACCTCAAAAAAAATAAAGGAAGGATGAAAATTTGGGAACAGGTAGTTGAAATTGTCTATTATTTTATAAAAAAAAGTTTACAATTCTACACCCCCTCCATTTTACAAAAATAGGGAAATAAGGGTTGGTTTTTCATTAAAAGTGCTGTATTTCGGAAAATAAGGCAATAATAACAAAAAATTTTATTTAAAAATCATCAAGGTACTTTTATCCTAACATTTTGACTAAAAACTTTGTTTGCATCTTGATTCGTTTCTAACCTATAGCCCTTTTTAAAGTACTTAACAGGAGGGCTTATTTGAATTGCGCGCGCAACACAAATGTCACATTTTAAAATTAACTAACTTTTAAATCGATAATTTGGGGCATTTATCAAACATTAAAATGTACGAAAAAAACACAATACTTTTAGAAAAATATCAATTTTAACGTGAATATATTTTCATTGTGAATTACAAATTATTTAATTTAGAAAAATATGTTTTAGAATATACTAATACAAGTTTTGAGAGCAACACATATTTTTTGTCACAAAAATTTACATAATCATTTAAATTAAAATTCCTTTTAGATTTACGTTTTAAGATGGCTAATTAACATTTAGATTTAAAATTGCACAACGTTACTTTAAAGGATAAAAATTTGTATGACGATAACAAATGCATATTTTTTTGATTTTTATTTTAATTCAATTTACAAGATTTCAATCAATAATATCTTTGTTAGAAATTCATAAAAAACTTTAAAAATATGCTTGTAGGACTTCAAAATGTACTCTTTCGAAAGCGGTATCTATTTTTCTTATGCATAGAATACTTTTTAAATAAGGCTCACTTATTATCAACAACTACAAAAAAATGTCATGTTTTAATAAAATCGATGCCATTCTTTTCTGAAAGCCTTTTTTTAAATAAAAATATGGGAACATATTAAAAAAGGCTTGAATAACATATTACATATATATACAACAGGCCTATTGCACAGGTAAAAATATATGGGGTACGTAAACACAGGTGAAAAAGTTGCTTAAAAGAGAAAACGGCGCGCTTCCTAAACACAGTAGACGAACATAACCTAAAAAATTGGAGAAATGTTCACGCTGCAATGTTTTGTTATCGTTTTCGGCTGTCAAAGTTTTTGAATAGGGATTTTCATCGATTGTCATTTGTTTCGAGCTCCTGTCATGTGTCGTCTAATATTAATATATCTACGTCATACGTTATTGGTATTACCAATGATACAAACCAAAGACGTATGACGTAGATATCTTAATATTAAACGACACATGACAGAAGCTCGAAACAAATGACTGTGAATGAAAAGCCCTATTTATAACTTATTATCAATAAAAGTGATCTATTTGTTATAAAATAATTGTGTAAATATTTACAATGAGTGCGAACAGTGAAACAAATAATAATAATTCTTGTTTTATTTGTGAAAAACATTTAGAATGTGATAACGAAAAAATTGTAATTGTCAAACGTGGAATTGAAAAATTAAAAAGTGTAAGTTTAGAAAGAAAATATGATAGACACAAAATGCTTTTGGACTGTGATGAAATTAGAATGTAGACAAAAATATGTATTAAAAAGAGGAGAAACGTTTCCATGCTGCATGCGGAAGTTGTAAAACTGGTAATTGTACAAATCATAAAAAGGAAGACATTATAGTTTCTGATGATTAAGATGATAATAGTTTAGATGGTAGCTGCCAAGAGACCCAAAATATGATTTTACAGATGATTCTATTATAAATGAAGTTGATTCAGACACAAATTTTACATCAGACGAAGATGAAAATGAACTTTGAATAATTTAGATTAATTAATTAAATGTAAACAGTGACGATCCAGTTCGATATACAATAAACGATTTTTCATTGCACCTTTTATCATTTTAGTACTTCATACTCATTTGATCCTTTATAACTTAGGAGGCAACATCACCGCGCGAAAAACGCGTTCCAAGATCGCAACTTTAATTTTGAATATTCTGTCGAGATATCTGGCACACATATTCGCAATATAGTAAAGAATTGTGGTACAGAGCCCAATTTAAGAAACATGTTAGTATGTAGAAATTACTCTAAAATTAAATTAAATATATAAAACGAGTCTGTGCCGCTTTCAGAAGAACAAAAAAATACAGTTTCTTCAAATAAACTTTTTTATCCCATGTCTAAATTTTGTGTCACAATGGAATTACTAAAAAACGATTATCAACAAGAAATCGAACTTTACTGACATGGCAACATTTAGCGCGCCTATGAGTATAATAAATATTGTTATCACATTACTGTGCCTTTGTTTCTGATAGTATAGTGTATAGTGTCACTGACACTGTAGTACTGCCGACACACTGTTGCCGCACTGTTGAAAGTTCGGAGAACTATCGAAAAAAAAATATTGATGACGCGTTGATGTAGCCTCTTAATACAGTACATTTATTTTTAATTAAGTTAATTTAATTTTTAAATGAACTTTAGAAAACCTAATAAATATTTAGTAAAAGAAATATTTTTTTGAGAAATTTTGATATATTTTCATTTTATATGTTTATATTGAAATAATTAACTTAAAAATACAAGTATGTACTTTAAAATATATAATTTTTCAAATTATTAACTTAATTCAAAAAGAAAATAATATAGGATACGTGCACGTGCATGTAATTCGTTCAGGTAAGTACATACTTACAAGAAAAACCAAAGTTTTCAGTTCTTTTTCCAAAAATAAAAAATAAAATTTCCAAAATTTTTCCACTGGTCGTAAATTTTTTTTGAAATTTTTTGGAAAATCTTAACCTCAAGCCCTTAATAGATCTGTAAAGAGTGTGTTGACCAATTTTGAGATTAATTGATAGAAAACTAACCGAATAAGACCGTTTTAAAAAATTTTGGTTTTCAACCCTTATTAAAAATAGGCTATATCTCATAAAATAATCGAGATCTAAAAAAAATTTTAAGACCAATATTTAAGGTTAAATCACTCTGATGAGTGACTATTTTATTTTTCACTGTTACATTTTTTTATTATTTCATTATTTTTAAAATACAGCACTTTTAATGAAAAACCAACCCATATTTCCCTTTTTTTGTAAAATGGAGACGGTTTAGAATTGTAAACTTTTTCTTATATAATAATAGACAATTTCAACTACCTATTCCCAAATTTTCATCCTTCCTTTAATTTTTTTGAGGTTTTTGTAAAGTGTTGTGTTCCTTGATTGGGCTATATGTACTTCGTGGCATAGCTGGAAAGACTCTTCAAGATATAAAAACAAGTGAAAACATAAAAAATGAATGTTGGGTAGACGATATGATTGGTGGGGTGCTAGACAAGAAAAAGGAGTGGAATGAACATGTTCGCACAATGGAAGAATGAAGAATATTTTCTTCTTCTTTACCGTTATTTTTATTCGTAATCCTTATATTTAAGTATGTTTTAATAAAATCTTTCAGTTACAACGTCACATTAAGACACGAATGGTTTGGTAATACAACCTATGGAATCGACGGAGGTATCTCTAAGTTACTCTACGAAAACGTAGTTGACATTGGTACCTCAGGAGGATATATGAGCGTACCAAGAGTCAAGTACCACGAGATTATAAGTCCGGATTATATGTACAGGTAAGAACTAATTAAATACTATAAAGAAGAAGTAGAGGAAAATTATCAATATTTGATCGGACTGCAGAATAATTGGTACCTAAATGTTGCCTGAGCTTTTTACAAATTTATAACGACACGGGCCGATAAACAGCAGACATGGAAGAATCTACAATATACACCCATCACCTGCCTGCTTATTTAGATAAGATTACAACAGAATTCTGCATTCTTAGTACTCAAATACATTTTTTAAGCCATACCTTGCATTTGTTAAAAGAGTCAATTTTATTTCTTTAATATGTAGGGGGGATTGGTAGAAACTTAAGTTCAAGTTTTTGGGGTCGGCGCCCTTGTCCCCCGGCCGCTATCTTGGAAATGGTGTGCAAATGAGTTTCGCGCTATATCTCGTAAAATACCAAACCTACGGAAAATCTAATTAAACATAAAATGTAGCAAATTAAATTTTCTACAATTTTGTTTCTATTACTTTTTATCGTCAAGTGACCAACAAAAAAGATATAAACAAAAATATATAAAAATTTTTTAACAAGTTTCCTTTTGGAGGTTATAACTTTTTTTCAGTTTATTTTAAAATAAAATAACAATATAGCAATTTTGTAGCGGGTTTTTCGGCGAACAATTTCCACTATAAAGTTGTTTAATTCTATTTATCTATATAGGTTCTACAGCGCTCCAAACTTGGCCAGATTCTCGAATCCTCATAGGGATACAATAAAAACAAAAGTTAGGCTTATTTTCTATCTATGTACAAGAATAAAAAACCGCTAAACGCCGTAAAAATGAGTGGCGCATAAAATATTCCAGCTACAAAAGATCTGATATGAATATTACGTGGCGCGAAAATGGATTTTCATTTGATGCAAAACAAAATTCTAGTTTTATTTTAAAAGATTTTTCCATAATATTTGCTAAATTTGAAGTAAACGCGCCACAAAAGAGTAACTTTGATACAGTTTGAATTTTGAAACTCTTTTGTGGCGCGTTTACTTCAAATTTAGCAAATATTATGGAAAAATCTTTTAAAATAAAACTGGAATTTTGTTTTGCATCAAATGAAAATCCATTTTCGCGCCACGTAATATTCATATCAGATCTTTTGTAGCTGGAATATTTTATGCGCCACTCATTTTTACGGCGTTTAGCGGTTTTTTATTCTTGTATCAGGAGTTTTTCAAAGTTATTTATAAATTAAATGTATGAAGTTGAATACAATGTTCCTCTATTACACGTCAAGCTTTATAAATGGTCACCTTTGTTGTATTATCTCCCAAATGATCTAGTGTCCATCGAATGTACACTAGATTTTTTTTATTCGAAATAGATTGAAAAAAAAATATTCAGATGGCCGGTAAATGAAGTCGGATTGCCCGTTGCAAGATCAAATTTAGCGTCGTAACCACTACAACTACATAAACCATTTCGGGAATAATCGTTAATTGGATTATACTTTTGTAGCTTAATAACTTCTAAACGGCTTAACCGATTTTGATTAGTAAATATGAGTTTGAAACGTATTGACCAGTAGTGTCTCATGGATCTAAGGTCAAGTATGATAACTGAAGCTATTACAGGAATTATTGAGCTTGAGAAACCGTTTTTCCCACAGGAAATAGATTTTATCATACTTATGAAGCCTATAACCTAAAAAATTCAAATTTTCCGGGATATGAGGTATACACCGTTAAATTAGTCTTGAGTCCTTCTACAAACGCTAAGTTATTGGCGCAATTTGTAGGTTGAAATGTTGAGTAATTGTCGAAAAACCAAAATTTTCAAAGTTTAGTTTTTCAGTTTTTCGGCTATACTGAGCCGTGTGTATGTCTGATCCTGACGGCTTAGACACCATTTGAAAGCTTAAGTCAACACTATTAATTTGATGTATTTGCGGTTCTCCTGGCTCTTCTTGATCCGAATAAATATACCCCCAAAACATATGCCGTTTTGTACCTACCAAGTCCTATAGCTGGCTTATGGGTGGTCAAAAGTCACAAACTACATCGGTTCTAAATCGGCCCTGACCCCCTCTTCAAACACAGAGGAAATATATCAAATCGGTTTAACTTTCAAACACACATACATACAACCACAAACATTTTCCCTTTTTTAAATAAAAATTAAGTCACATTTCTAAGCTCTATAACTTTTGAATGGTATAACCGATTTTCAAAATTAGACATGCGTTGGAAAGGTAATGATCAGTTTTATTAGAAGCCGCAAAGGTTGGACTTAAATTTTTAAAGTTTTTGGGAGTTGTGGGGACGAGAACGAAAAACAGACCCTAAATAGGAAGGGCCGTAAAATCTATACTCTTGGACCAAAATCGATGGTTGACATATAAATGGGTGACTCTTTTTTCTGAACTTTAAGATGGGACTTGGCCCAATTTTCAATTCAGTCAGATTTAGAAAATCGAAAATTTCGTGTATATATAGTGTTACGTGTAGGGGGGTGTGGGTGTGCGCTACTGGCGAGAACTGCCGTTCTTTGGTAATGTTCAAAATTAGACATGCGTTGGAAAGGTAATGATCAGTACTGTTAGAAGCCGCAAAGGTCGGACTTAAATTTTCGAAGTTTTTGGGAGTTTTGGGGACCAGAACGAAAAACAGACCCTAAATAGGAAGGGCCTTAAAATCGACACCCTTGGACCAAAATGGATGGTTGACATATGAATGGGTGAGTCTTTTTCTGAACTTGAAGATGGGAGTTGGCACAATTTTCAATTCAGTCAGATTTAGAAAATTGAAAATTTCGTGTATATAATAGTGTCGCGTGTAGGGGGGTGTATTTCTGCGCCACTGGCGAGAACTGTCGTTCTCTGGTAATTTTTTCGATATAAAACTAACAGCTTCGATAACCAATAAATCGAAAACTATTAATTTTATCAAAAAAATGTATAATGAACATTTTTTGCTTATAATTAATATTTTTACCAGCATTTGCGGCCAAAATATAATAAAAAATTTCCACTCTCGAGATGAGGTGGCAACCACCCCATGGTAAAAGCGTCTTTCGGCATCATATAGATTTTAATCCTTGGACTATCCACTACTTGTTTCATTTGTCAAATTTTCAAGCAAATCTATCCATTCTGTAAAAATTGCGAAGTGAAAAATTTCAGTTCCTGGACTAATTATACTTTTGGAGCTCTATAACTTCTGAACGGTTTACCTGATGTTGATCACTAAACATGAATTTGAAACGTATTGACAAGTAGTATCTGACGCATCCAAGATCGAGTATGATAACTGAACGTATTACAGGAATTATTGAGCTTGAAAAACCGTTTTTCCCATAAGAAATAGATTTGATTATACTTATGAAGCCTATAACTTAAAAATTCGAATTTTCCCAGATATGAGGTATACACCGTTAGACGCGTCCTGAGTCCTTCTACAAACGCTCAGTTATTGGCGCAATTCGTAGGTTGAAATTTTGAGTAATTGTCGAAAAGCCAAAATTTTCAAAGTTTAATTTTTCAGTTTTTTGGCTCTGGTGAGCAGTATGTATGTCTCAGATTGATCGCTTAAACGCCATTTGAAAGCTTAACTCAACCCTATTGATTTGGTGTATTTGCGGTTTTCCTGTCTTTCCTTGAACCTAAGATATATACGCCCAAAAAATATGCTATTTTGTATCTACCTAGTCCTCTAGCTGGCTTACGGGTAGTCAGAAGTCAAAAATTAGACCGGTTCTGAATCGGCCCTCACACCTTCTTGAAACACAGAAAAAAAAATTCAGATCGGTGTAACTTTTCCACACACATACATACATACATACATACATACATACATACATACATATCCACAAACATTTTCCATTTTTTAAATAAAAATTGAGTCATATTTCTGAGCTCGATAACTTTTGAATGGTATAACCGATTTTCAAAATTAAACATGCGTTGGAAAGGTCATGATCTGTGCTATCAGAAGCCGCAAAGGTCGGGCTTAAATTTTTGAAATTTTTGGGAGTTTTGGGGACGAGAACGAAAAACAGGCTTTAAATGGGAAGGGCCGTAAAATCCACACCCTTGGACCAAAATGGAGAGGTAACATATGGATGGACGAGTCTTTTTCTAAACTTTAAGATGGGATTTGGCCCAATTTTCAGTTCAGTCAGGTTTAGAAAATCGAAAATTTCGTGTGTATATAGTGTCGCTTGTAGGGGTGTTGTGCGCCACTGGTGAGAACTGTCGTTCTCTGTGGATATATATATTTTTTATTCATACAATTTATTATGATTTTAACATTCCAATGCTATTATTATTCTCTTTTTGACCTTTCTCCCCACTATAAAACTTATAACCCTAAGCATATATGCAGTGGCGTAGCTAGCCTCAGAGGGGACCCCTATCAAAGTTTGTCGCGGGGCTTTTCAACACGACTGATATGGGATAGTGCTAAAAAATGTTCAACAAAAGCAGCAAAAACGCGTGTATAGAATATAAATATACTTTATTGTCACTGAAAATTTTACAATTTTATGGACAAAGCGGAGGTACAAAGAGTAGAAACAAAACGACAACAAATACAGTTTATTTAAATTACAAAAATCGCCAATATTATTACAAAATATAAGGTAATGAAATAAAACAAAAAATACAGGGTGTTACATTAATAATTGGAAATATTTTAACTGTAGATTTCTGGGCTCAAAATCTTACGGTGTAACCCAAATCAACTACTCCGAAAAGGCTTCCTAAGGGAGCTGGAGCTCTTTGAAGATGGTGCCTTTTAATTAGTTTATTTGAGATACCTCTAGAACACATCTATTTAGAAAAATTAAAACTGTCGAAATTGCGAATTTCTAGTACCGGTCATATACGTCCTCTTTGGGTAGGGCAACGGTTATTTTATCGCATAACTTTTTTGTCTTTAATTTTTAAGCATTTTTGACACTGGATTATTAAAGTGTGTGGTATTCTAGTACTAAACGTTAGTCTTACTTTAAGTCGGTAGGATACACGTTTACTTAAAAATCAATTTGAAATGTTTTGGTTTTTTGAAGTTGATCAAAATTAAAAAAAAAATTCAAAAAAAAACGGTGTATTTTGCCGACCTAAAGAAAGAGTAACTTTTAGTACTAGAATATCTCATAATTTAATAATCTAGTATCAAAAATGTTTCAAAATTAAAGACACAAAAAAGCGGTAAAATAACCGTTGACCTGCTCAAAACGGACGCATATGACCGGTACTAGAAATTCGCAATTGATGAAATCGATTCATCTCTGGAATAAACGTACCAGTTTTCGTTTTTTGTTTTTATAGTTTTTTTTTGAAAATTATTCTCAGATTAAAAAAACACAAAATTTTCAAATCGGCATTTCTAGAAAACGGTGTATACTACCGAATTAAAAAGCAAGAGTACCTTTTATTACTAGAATGCATCAGAATTTAATAATCCAGTGTCAAAACGGCTTAAAAGTTAAAATAAAAAAGGAAGATAAATGGGCGTGCCAGTTTTGGTTTCTCTAAATAGAAGCGTTCTGGAGGTATTAAAAAAAACTTATTACAAGACGCCTTTTTCAAAGAGCTCTAGCTTCTGTAAGAAGCATTTTCAGACTAGGTGATTTCGGTTAAATCTTAATACATACCCTTTTGAGCCCAGGAATCTACAGTTAAATTATTTCCAATTATTAATGAAACACCCTATAATAATAATATATTGCACAATTTAAATAAATTGCAAATTGTATAGTACAACCTTAGGAACTATTAAGTTCAGCGTATATCACTCAAATATAGATAATAATAAATCTAATAAACTCTAATAATTCAAAGTCGAAAAACAGATTTGGACTGAGAGTCATTGTTTTAAAACAGATTTAGTTTTTCAAGCCAAGGGTGAATAGACATTGAAAAGGAGCGTAAACAAAGAAGCTCTGTTCTTTAACGGCGAGCGACCGGCAAATAGATATACCTAAAGACAATTTATAGATAAAGAACAGATTACACGAAAATATACGCAAACAATACATAGTGTTTCAATGTTTCAAATTATCAAAGGTAAAGCGATTACAAATACTACAATTTCGCATTATACATTAACTATACAATGTTTAACACAGCTAACGGTGAATAGACAATAAGAAGTGGCTTGAAAACAAAAAACCTCTGTTGTTATAGAACGGCGAGAGGCAGAAAATAGATAGTACCTGTATAGTACATAAATATAGTTTATAATAAAGAATAAAAGAACCCATTACACGAAAATGTCGATATCCCAACAATATATGTGTACACTGTTTCAAAGCGTTAATAGTAAAATAATTGCAGAATATTTTGTTCAATTTTTTGAATAAAATTTTGTTTCGACATGCCGCGTTGGGGCCCCGTATAATTGATACGGCTGATACGGCGGTAGCTACGCATCTGCATATATGGAAAAGGCGCAAGAAGTTGTTTGAGGACAAATTCGCCGGTTCAAAAGAAGAATGAGGCAACCTCAAAATGCAAAATTCTCAAGAAGAGCAAAAAAAGGATTTTTGATATCAAAATCATAAAGTATGATAAAAATTAGCCATTCACCACACCGTGGTCAGGATCTCGAGATTTAAGCGTTTTTTTGGGGTGTGCCGCTTGTCGATGAAGTAACATAACTTTTTTCCTATTATATATTTTGTCTTAAAATTTTCCAAAAATTTTCTTCATGAAGTATATTTTATTGTTGTGTTGGTTAAAATTATAATATAAAAAGTTTGTCACTCATCGTTTTTAAGTAAACATGAAACTAACGAAATATGATGACACAATGTTTAAAAATTAACAACTCCTTTTTTAATGTGTTTAAACATTTTGGACATATTTCATTGTTATCTACATACTTCAGATATATGACACAGTAAAATTTTCAAAAGGAAATATTTACAGCGACCAAAGATACAGCGAGGTAAATTTGAAAAATCATCAAAATTGATTTTTGGATTTTTTGTATAAAATTTGGCTTTTGAACATGTTTCACCACCTCTAGATAAAAATAAACTTCATATTCAGATGCAGCGACCTCGAAAACATAAAAATAGACCAACATTGGTCATTCAGCTTAAATTTGATTTTCGTGGTCGGCATAACGGTTGATGCCGCTCGCCTAATATATGGATAGAAAAATATTTGAAAGACTAAAAGACTAAGTTTTTCAACCTAATAAAAATATTTGTAAATTAAATATTTTTAAAAGATTTTTAATTGAAAAACTTTATTGGCCCATTTCCTGGTGACAACCTCCAAGGCTTCTACAATATGCAAGCCAAATGGATGCTGCAGTGAAGACTAAAGGGAAGGAATTCTACACTATGCAATTCATAACCCCCGTCTGCAGCGTGGTAAAGTTCCAACGGAAAATGGACCTAGTTACTCTATAGGAGTAATACTAATATAAAAATAAAAATGTATACCATTTTTATTCATTCAGTTGCGGTGCGAAACCAAAACTGTCTCAATTTTCACTCAGATCAGAGAGTGCAGCCAGCACTCTTATCGACGATTTCACCTCTTGTTAGAGGTTCATCAGAGACTGCATAGGCTACTTTTCTCTGGCCCAGGCAAAAATTTTCGACATATCCATCTCCCACCGCAACTGACGAGATGGTAGTAGGTGTGTAGCGGCATCTGCTAAATAAAAGACTAAGTTTTTCAACCTAATAAAAATATTTGTAAATTAAATATTTTTAAAAGATTTTTAATTGAAAAACTTTATTGGCCCATTTCCTGGTGACAACCTCCAAGGCTTCTACAATATGCAAGCCAAATGGATGCTGCAGTGAAGACTAAAGGTAAGGAATTCTACACTATGCAATTCACATTCCGTTGGAACTTTACCACGCTGCAGACAAGGGTTGTGAATTGCATAGTGTAGAATTCCTTCCCTTTAGTCTTCACTGCAGCATCCATTTGGCTTGCATATTGTAGAAGCCTTGGAGGTTGTCACCAGGAAATGGGCCAATAAAGTTTTTCAATTAAAAATCTTTTAAAAATATTTAATTTACTAATATTTTTATTAGGTTGAAAAACTTAGTCTTTTATTTAGCAGATGCCGCTAGGCACCTACTACCATCTCGTCAGTTGCGGTGGGAGATGGATATGTCGAAAATTTTTGCCTGGGCCAGAGAAAAGTAGCCTATGCAGTCTCTGATGAACCTCTAACAAGAGGTGAAATCGTCGATAAGAGTGCTGGCTGCACTCTCTGATCTGAGTGAAAATTGAGACAGTTTTGGTTTCGCACCGCAACTGAATGAATAAAAATGGTATACATTTTTATTTTTAGAAAAATATTTATTTTTATTGTATTCCTATGAGAATTCGAGAATTTGGTCAAGTTTGAAGCGCTGTACAACCTTGATAATAAATAAAATATTAAACAACTTTATAGTGAAAATTGTTCATTGAAAAATCCTCTACAAAATCGCTATGATGTTATTTTATTGTGAAATGAACGGAAAAAAAGTTATAACCTCCAAAAGGAAACTTCTTACAAAATTTTCTCTTATTTTTGTTTATAAATTTTTTGTTGGTCACTTGACGATAAAAAGTAATAGACATAAAATTGTAGAAAATTTAATTTGCTACATTTTATATGTAATTAAATTTTTTTGTAGGATTGCTAGTTTACAAGATACAGCGCGAAAGCCCTTTGCACCACTTTGTCCAATATGGCGGCCGGGGGACAAGGGTGGCGACCCCAATAACTTGAACTTAAGCTTCTACTGAACCCCCTACACATTAAAAAAATAAAATTGACTCCTCTAAGAAATGCAACCGTAAATGTAACATTTCAATGGATTAATAAGGAAAGATAGAAATATCTATCAAATGAGATACAGAACAAGTTAATAGCATTAAAATTTATGCTCCAAAAATTTTTCAAACTTCATCTTTTAAAAATTATTCCAAAAAATGTTATCGTTTTTTTTTATTAACTCCGTTAATTTTTAAGACATCAGGTTTATTTGATATCAGTATTTGAAAGGTAATTCCAAGGGCTATTAAACCGCGTTAAATATAATCTATTAAACTCCTTACTTTTTTAAAAATCAAAGATTAAATGGCCACGGTTACATGGTTCTCGCAGCAAAATTTAAGCTTTAAACGTTTCTATCTCGGTTATTTTTCACCCTATAGAAATGGTAAAAAAGGTATAATATTTGATATAGAAAAAACTAAAATTTGGTTATATACCATTTTCTACGTATATTGAGTATTTTTATAGTTATTATCAAAAGAAAATGAAAATGACGATAATTTTAAAAATTCTGATTTTTTTAAATTATACCTTTTTTTCAAAAATATGCATTCTAAACCGGTGAAAATTGTTAAAATCATTACTTATGCTAATACAAAGTCATTTTTGTAAGAATTACTATAAATTTTAATTTTTGTGGAAATGGCGTATGTTATTTTTCACTTTCTCCTAAAAAATTCGAAAGGCTTCTCTTAGTTTCATCATAACTTGCTTAATTTTGATGCTATTAACTTCTTCTGGAACTCATTTGTTAGGTATTCTAAAGTACTTTGATAAGTGCTTAGCAGATATATATTATAAAATGCATTGTTTTCCCGTTATTTAAGCTTGAAAACTTAGATTTGAGTACTCATCGAAAAAAATATACATTCAACTACCCATAACTCACTTTGAATTAACATTAGTTTAGTACTTTGAATGAATGATATATTAAATTTTTTATTGTCTTCAATTTTGGTAAGAATGACTTTTTTGTAAAAGCTAATAGTTTTTAAGTTATACGTGAAAAATAAATTTAAAACATGCATTTTTACGGAAAAATAAAATCTTTGATCTTTAATAACTCAAAAATGTTGATTTATGTTAATAACTTAATATAACAAATTCTGTTTAGAATTTATGCCTCTATCGGTTTATGGTATTATTTTTAATAAAATAATTTTCACCTCAGAAAGGGGGTGGCATCCATCCATCCATCCAATGGCACTACAGCCCAAATCGAGCCTTGGCCTCCTTCAATAAGCTTCTCCAATCATTTCGATTTACCGCTGTTCTTTTCCATGAACGCGTTCCCAGGAAGTTCCTGGCATCCTCATCGACTTCGTCTTCCCATCTCTTTTTAGGTCTTCCAACAGGTCTTCTTCCCTGCATTCTTGCATTCAGCAATTTTCTGGGGATTCTATTCTCATGCATGCGGACCACGTGCCCTGCCCACCGTAATCTCTGCAGTTTAGTATGTTGTGCTAGAGTTGGTTCGCTATATTGCTCGTATATTTCTCTATTATACCTAATTCGCCAGTTGTTATTTTCACTTATTGGGCCCAGTATCCTACGTAATACTTTTCTTTCAAACACATCTAATGCATTGGCAGATTTCTGTGTCACCACCCATGTTTCGCAGCCATAACTTACTATGGGCCTGATTATTGTTTTATATACCCAGAGTTTTGTTTTCCGGTGTACGCCTCGCGATTTGAATATCTGGCCCATCGCGAAATAGGCTTTATTTGCCAGCACAAGCCTTCTATTTATTTCCGGTTCTTCTTCATTGCTTGCAACCAGATCCATTCCTAGGTACGTGAATCTATTCACATGTTCTATATCGTCAATACAGTGTTGTTGCGCCGGTCTATTTGATCTGGTTTGTATGAGTAGTTTTGTTTTATTTGTGTTTATTGCTAGCCCTACTGCTTCTGCACTCTGTTTCAACTCAACGTAGGTTTCTTCCGCTGCATTCATTGTTCTGCTCATTATTTTTATATCATCCGCGTATGCTGCTAATTGGGTAGATTTGTCTGTAAGTATGTTATTTCCACTCACCGTCAACCGTCGAATTACATATTCAAGAACAAGATTAAAAAGAGTTGGAGCCAGTCCGTCGCCTTGTTTCAGTCCTTGCGTTATCGTAAACGCATCAGTGATCTGTCCTTGAATACATACTTGTGCTTCTGTTTCTGTCATTGTCATTTGCACTAGTCGTATTAATTTTGATGGTATGCCAAATTCTTCCAATATATTAGGTAGAATTGTTCTATCTATTGAATCATAGGCTTGTTTAAAATAGGCTACAAAGAGATTGTAAACGTCCATGTCATATTCCCATGCTTTGGCTAGTATTTGTTTAACTGTAAATAGTTGGTCAATGGTAGATCTATTTTGCCTAAACCCTGCTTGATATTCCCCGATGATTTTTTCCGTGAGAAGTTGAAGTCTTCGATTAAGGATGTTAGTGAATATTTTGTATCCCGAACAAAGTAAAGAGATGCCTCTATAATTCTGACACAACAGTTTGTCTCCTTTTTTATGAATAGTGCAGATTATACTTTTCTTCCATTGTTGGGGGATTTCTTCTTCTATCCATATCTCTCGTATTAGCTGGTACATCTGTTGTGTCAAATTCCTTCCTCCTTGCTTGAGTAGTTCTGCCGGTATTTTATCTATTCCCTGTGCTTTATGGCTTTTTTGTATGTGGAATGCCGTTTGGGCCTCCTCTAGAAGGGTGGCATCCACCCCCAGGGTAAAAGCGCAAATTATCATCATGTCACCTTTATTTCTTGAGGTATCCTCTAACTTCTCACTAATTTTCATGAAAATCGATGGAGGTTCAACGAAATCGGAGGTGAAAACCTTCAGTGACTGCACTATGTCGGGATTCTGGCCTGTCGGGATTTTGGCCATCGGGATTTTGGCTGTCGGATTTAGACTAAATTCGATTCTGGGGCTGGGCCACCACCATCGGCTAAGCAAGGTTTCTGCTTTTCAGCGTCTTCAGGGCCGCCTGTGGTGTATCCCGAAGCGAACTGAATCCAGCTGTCGAAATATGCATATTAATAAAATATTAAATGCGTACCGACGCATTAGCGACATCTATCTAGAGACAGAGAAAATTCGCTATAGGTCGGTGCAGAATTCTTTGTAACTATCTATTGCCTAACCTTTTTACAAAATAAAGACACGGCCCGATATATAGCGGATATGAGAGAACCTATAATATACATCCATCACTTGCCCACTTATCTAGATAAAATTCCAACAGAATTTTGCATCATTAGTACTCAAATATGAGTAAAATAAAATAAGGGAAGACAGATTTAGATTAAATTTGATTCGGGGCCACCGCCATCGGCTAACCAAGGTTTCTGCTTTTCCGTGTTTTCAGAGCCGCCTGTGGTGTATCTAAAGACGGTGGCGCCCAAAATCCCGACACACCAGAATCCCGACACACCAGAATCCTCGCATAAGTAAAAATCCCGACCACTACATTTTGAATATTTATTGTTTCCTTTTCGAATGCAATACCAAATCATATTATAGAGTATAGGCGAGCGGGAGATACCCCTAAAATAACCAGGTACCGACCAAGGAGAGGTGAATGGCTAATTTTAGACATACTGTATGTTTTTGACGATGCTGAAAACGAAAATGAGATTTATTTTGAATTTCATGTGGGGGAACATTTTACCCTAAAAATAAATAAAAATAAAATAATGTTTTTTTGCGTGCACCTCGCTACAACTCTGTTCCATTTTAATATTTTTTTCTGAAATTTTTACAGTATAGAGTTCTATCATTTCTGAAGACAACGGTACCTGAATTTAACTTTAATTCTTATTCTGATAAAGGTTATGAATTTTTCAAAGGAAAAGGTGCGGATTTGTGCATTGCAAAGTTTAATCGCAAAAGTTGAGTGACTAAATTTCAAATTTAGCCTTGTAATCACATTTATGTTGAAATAGAGAGTACAAAGAAGTTTTCTGAAAAATTTTAAATCAGAATAATTTATAGAAAAAAAATAGTGCCACTTTTATTTTCGACATTCTCCTTCTTCTTCAAATGCAAATCCACTAATGGATGTTGGCGATCACATTTTCCATTAACTCTCTGTTTCTTGCAATGTGGATCAGTGATTGTATGTCGGTAATCCCTGTCCATTGCCTTATGTTTCGGAGCCAGGACATTTTCTTGCGTCCTATTCCTCTCTTGCCTTCAATTTTACCCTGGATTATAAGTTGAAGGAACTGGTATTTTTCGTTTCGCATGATGTGACCCAAATACGCCGTTTTTCTTTTCTTGATGTTTTCGAAAAGCTGACGTTCTTGGTTGATTCTTTTAAGAACATTCACATTTGTGACTTTCGCCGTCCATGGTATCTTTAGGATACGGCGATAAAGCCACATTTCGAAGGCTTCTAATCTGTTTATATCCCTCGTTTTGTGTGTCCAGCCCTCTATGCCATATAGCAGCACCGACCACACGTAGCATTTAGTAAACCTTAGTCTCAGTGTAAGGTCGAACTCTGAGCAGCTCGGTACCTTCCTGAATTTTACGAAAGCTTGTCGAGCTTGCTCAATGCGACATTTTACTTCCCTGTCCGATGCCCAGTCTTCAAAAAGCCACGTTCCTAGGTATTTGAATTTGCTCACTCTCTCAATGGACTTAGTATTCAGTGTTATGGTGGAGTTTTCAAATGCATCCAAATTTCTGGAGATGATCATGAATTTGGTCTTTTTGGTATTAATCTCTAATCCCATTCGCTTACTGTATTCTCCGATTATATTGACAAGTTGTTGAAGATCTGCTATGTTGTCGCAAATTAAGACAGCATCATCAGCATATCGTATGTTGTTGATTAATACTCCATTCACTTTGATTCCCATCTCTGCATCTTCCAAAGACTCTTGAAATATGGCTTCCGAATAAATGTTAAATAAAAGAGGGGAAAGCACACATCCCTGCCGAACACCCCTTCTTATATGTATGGATTTGGATATATAATTGTCTATTTTTAATTGTGCTGCCTGATACCAGTACAAGTTTTCAATGCATCTTATGTCTTTTTGGTCTATATCAAGCTTCTTGAGGATCTGCATTAACTTGTGATGTTGGACACGATCAAACGCTTTCTCGTAGTCTAGAAAGCACAGGAATACATGTGAATTGTAGACATTAGAAATCCCCAATATAACGGTTATTTTTCGAGATACTGACCATGGGTGGTGAATGACTAATTTTGATCTTAGGTTGTGTTTTTGAGGGTGCTGAAAACGAAAATGAAATTTATTTTAAATTTTAGGTGGGAGAATATGGTCAAAGTCGCAATTTTACCATGAATATAAAAAAAGTGAAATCACGTTTTTTGCGTTTAACTCGCTACAACTCTGGTCGATTTTAATATTTTTTTCTAAGGTTTGTACACTATATTGTTGATCACTTTTTTGAAGACAACTGTATGGGTTTTAAGATTTTAGTCTTATTCTAGTAAAAGTTATGAATTTTTTAAAGTACAAGGTGCAGATTCGTGAATTGCAAAGTTTAATCGCAAAAGTTGAGAGGCAAAATTTAAAATTTATCTTATTAATCACGTTTATGTTAAAACATAGAGTACAAAGAAGTTTTCTGGAAAGTTTTAGTTACAAATGTTTAATAGAAAAAAATGGCGCAACTTTTAATATAGACGTTGTACAGCCGGTTCCTAAAAAACTGATACGACTCTTAGTAAGATTTCATCATGTTGAGCAGTGTATTTGATTGATCTGACATTATATTTATTATGACAGACAAATAATAAAATAAACAAACAACTGATTCATGAAAAAACTAATAAGTATTTTAGAAAAATTTAAACGCAGGATGAAAGATTACATTATTACCGAGGGCGGAAAGCCCCTTAGAATAAACAAGCAGTTTCTATTGAATGAAATATTTGAAATTAAATATCACACTTTTTTTTATTTTCAGCCCTGTAACTTATTAAAATAAATATTATAGAAGTTTTCAGGGACTTTCAGCCCTCGGTAATAATGTAGTCTTTCATTCTGAGTTTAAAATTTTCAAAAATATTTATTAACTTTCTCAGGATTCGAAAAAAAATGAATACAATTAAAATACATTGAGAATTTTAACATCCGTCACAATTTTGCATTAACTCAATGTAAAATTCTAAACTGTTGAATTCCAGCTCTATAATTATTTGACATCAAAAGACATTATACCCTATTCCACGAACATACGCCTGTTTTGGATTACTTCGACAACGAATATTTTACTGTGCAAATTAAGAAGAACGAAATTAAATTGCAAATTACATTGTTGTTTATTGGAATAATTATTAGCGCCATTTACTTTCGTACTTCTTATGTTGCACAGTAAAATATTCGTTGTCGAAGTAATCTAAAACAGGCGTATGTTCGTGGAATGGCCCATAGAAACTATTTGTAGATGATTCAAATCTGTATTGAAAACAACTGTTAAAATTGGTCTACGTAATTAAACATATTCCAAAATTTTGTAAAAATGTAATACATTTCAGTTTTTAGCCCAAACTTAGGCCACACACAATGCAATAATGTTCACATTTTTGAACTGTCAATATTTTTATTTTATCATCTATTGTTTAAAAACAATACAGTTGATAAGATACCCTCAGTTGCGGAGAAAGTATTAATAATAAAGATTAATAATAAAGTCTAATAACCGTGGAACAGAATAAGCTATCTGACAAATTTTAAGATTTGGCAGTGACATTGACAGTATGTAAATATTAGGTATTTATCCTTCAAAATACACTGCTCAATTTTCTACAAAATACGCGTCAAGAGTCGTATCAGTTTTTTTTGGAACCAGGTGTACATCCCCAAAATAACGCTTATTTTTCGAGATACTGGCCATGGGAGGTGAATGGCTAATTTTGGTCTGATTTTATGTTTTCGATGGTGCTGACAACGAAAAAGAGGTTTATTTTGAAATTTATGTAAGGGAACATTGTCAAAATCGCAATTTTAACCTAAAAATGAAACAAAAGTGATGTCACGAATTTTTACCATTTTAATATTCTCCATTTTAATATTTTTTTCTTAAATTTCTACAGCAAGTATTTCTCACCTTTGTGAAGACTGTGAAAGTAACTGTAGCCTTTCAGTCTTTTCTTTATAAAAGTTATGAATTAAAAAAAATAAAAGGTACAGATTCGTGAATTGCAGAGTTAAATCGCAAAAATTAAGTGACAAAATTTAAAATTTATCTATTTGATTACGTTAACGTTAAACCATAGAGTTCAAAGAAGTTTTATGGGGAGTTTTAGGTTTAGATGTGTTATAGAAAAAATATGGTGCAACTTTTAATTTTAAGAAAAACGTGGTTTAACATTTTTTTATTTTTAGGGCAAAATTGCGATTTTGATAATGTTCTCCCACCTAAAATTCAAAATAAACTTGATTTTCATTTTCAGCACCATCAACAACATAAAGTAAGACCAAAATTAGCCATTCACCACCAATGATCAATATCTTGAAAAATTAGCGTTATTTTGCGGATTTATAACGTAGATGTTAAAAGTTGCACTATTTTGTTTCCGATAAAACATTTTGATCCAAAACTTTCCAGAAAACTTCTTTGTACTCATGTTTTTTTTTAATTTGATTTTAAATCTATATTTCAAATTTTGTCAGTCAAATTTTGCGATTAAACTTTGCAATTGATGAATCTGCACCTTGTAAGTACTTTAAAAGATTCATAACTTTTACTAGAATAAGACTAAAAGTTTAAAGCACAAACCATTGTCTTCAAAAGAGTGAGCGATATAATAGTGTACAAACTTTAGAAAAAGATATTAAAACGGACCAGAGTTGTAGCGAGGTAAACGCAAAAAACGTGATTTCATTTTTTTTATTTTTGCGGTACAATTGCAATTTTGACAATATTCCTCCACCTAAAATTTAAAATAAATTTCATTTTCGTTTTCATCACTATCAAAAATATAACCTAAGACCAAAATTAGCCATTCACCACCCATGGTCAGTATCTCGAAAAATAAGCGTTTTATTGGAGATTTCTAATGTTGACATTAAAAGTTGCACTATTTTTTTTTTCTATAAAACATTTTGATCTACAACTTACCAAAAACTTCTTAGTACTCTATACTTTAACATAAACGTGATTGAGATGCTAAATTTTAAACTTCGTCACACAACTTTTGCAATTAAACTTTGCAATGCACAAATCCGCACCTTTTTCTTTGAAAAATTTATAACCTTTATCAGGATAAGAATAAAAGCTTGAAGCTGGTATCGTTGTCTTCAAAAATGTTAGAGCTATATACCGTAAAAATTTTACTAAAAGTTTTTAAAACAGAACAGAGTTGTAGCGAGGTAAACGCAAAAAAAGTGATTTCATTTTTTTTATTTTTAGGTTAAAATTGCGATTTTGACAATGTTCCCCCACATAAAAATCAAAATAAACCTCACTTTCGTTTTCAGCACTCTCGAAAATATGAAGTATGAATAAAATTAGCCATTCACCCCTCCGTGGGTGTCGTGTTTCAATACTACCGCTCGTGTAGTATTGAAATTGAAAAATTAATTACCTACTAATAAGTACGGGTATATACTAATTATTATTATGTATTTTAAAAGAAAAAATCATTAAACACTTCATTTTGTAATATAAAAGCTATACTTACTGAAATGGAAGGTTGTAAGTGACATGATAATATCTATTATATGAAAGTAAACTTGAATTCAGGATTTGATACTGGGACCGTGACTACTTCGGATACGGAAAAAACTCGGTTAACACTGAGATTGGTTGTACTGATTAGTCCTGTCGCCAGGGGGGGTACAACGGCCTCCTTTATTCAGATGGACTTACCCAAGTTTTTTTCATGTATTTTGACCCGTAGAATACGAATTTTTTGGGTAACAGTTGATCCGGATGTCGATAAGATTGTTATTGACCAAGAACTTGAGGAATTACATAACCGCGATCTCTCGCAAAACAAAACATTTTTTGGTATTTTTTGGGTCATTCTAAGCAAAACATGTTTCTACAATTTTTTTCGTAGGATGGCTAGTTTTCGAGATAACCGCGGTTGAACTTTCAAAAAATCGAAAAATTGCAATTTTTGAACCCGAATAACTTTTGATTAAAAAGTTTTAAAAAGTTTTAAAAGTTTAAAGTTTAAAGTTTAAGTCAAATTATATCGGTTTTAATTATTTGCATTGCTAAAAATTTATTTTTTTATTGTTTAAAAAAGCTATAAACACATAGTGTTTCCCTTGCCTTTACATGCATTTTAACGCATGCTACGTAGAAATAGCCTCGATTGCACTAATACCTATTCTACATACTCGTTAGATTTTAAATGAGAAATCATAGAAAACATCACTCACGCACTAGGTGTTTGTAGCTTTGTTTAACAATAACACAATAAATTTTTAGCAATGCAAATAATCAAAACCGATATAATTTGACTTGAACTTTCAAAGGCGCTAAGCAGAATTGCTATTTTATTTTTTAATCAAAAGTTATTCGGGTTTAAAAATTGCAGTTTTTCGATTTCTTGAAAGTTCAACCGCGTTTATCTCGAAAACTGAGCATCCTACGGGAAAACTTGTTAGAACATTTTTTACTTAGAATGACCCAAAAAATACAAAAAAATGTTTTGTTTTGTGAGAAACCTCTGTTATGTAATTCCTCAAGTTCTTGGTCAATAACAATCTTATCGACATCCGGATCAACTGTTACCCAAAAAATTCGTATTCTACGGGTCAAAATACATGAAAAAAACTTGGGTAAGTCCATCTGAATAAAGGAGGCCGTTGTACCCCCCCTGGCGACAGGACTAGATAGAGAAACATGTAAATAACCATAACCGTGGTTATTTTAATGACTAAAAACTAATACAGTACTGTCTATAAAAGATCAAAACATTTATCTAATCAATATGACTGTTTAAAAAAGTCTTAGATTTACTTTTCCGTAAGCTTAATTATTCTTTTTGAGGCGGCAATGTTGCGCCAAGGTTGAAAGATGTAACTCACCGGTTACGACTTTTGCCTCGGTTAACCGAGGGGCTCGGATAACCGAGGCTCGGATAATCGCGAGTCTACTGTACATATATTATTGGACTATATATTGGCAAAAAAATAATTTAATTCATATATCCATGTTAGAAATTTTATTTAGAAAATTAGTTCATATTAAATGGTAAATACTTTTGTTTAGTAACAAAAAATAAAAAACAGATGGCCATAAACAAAAGACCAGAAATAAATGTAATTATATGTTAAAAAGGAACTTATCAAAGCTGTTAGTGGAGTCACTGAAGGTGGATATGAGCTATTACCTCCGATTTCGTTCAACCTCCATCGATTTGCATGACAATTGGTGAGTGGTTAGAGGATATCTCAAGACACAAAGGTGACATGGTGCCAACTTGCGCTTTTACCCTGGGGGTGGATGCCACCCCTTCTCGGGGTGAAAATTATTTTATTAAAAATAACCCAATAATTAGATAGGGGGACAAATTCTAAGCAAAATTTGTAATATAAAGTTATTAAAATAAATCAAAACTTTTTGAGTTATTAAATATCAAAAATTTTAATTTTTCGTAAGAAAAATGCATGTTTTTAACCGATTTTTCATAGATAACTCAAAAACTATAAGTTTTTACAAAAAAGTTATTATTACCAAAATTAAAGCTAATAAAAAATTAAATAAACTTCTAACTAAAAGAACCTTTTAGTATTAACCAAAAGTGAGTTATAGGTAATTGAATGCATATTTTTTTCGGCGAGTACCCAAATCTAAGTATTCAAGCTTAAATAACGGGAAACTATGCATTTTATAACAAACTTATTAAACATATGTGAAAGTACCTAGAAATATCTATTAAATGAGATACAGAACAAGTTAATAGCATTAAACTTTATGCTCCAAAAATTTTTCAAACTTCATCTTTTAAAAATTATTCCAAAAAATGTTATCGTTTTTTTTATTAACTCCGTTAATTTTTAAGATATCAGGTTTATTTGATATCAGTATTTGAAAGGTAATTAAAAGGCTATTAAACCGCGTTAAATATAATCTATTAAACTCCTTACTTTTTTAAAAATCAAAGATTAAATGGCCACGGTTACATGGTTCTCGCAGCAAAATTTAAGCTTTAAACGTTTCTATCTCGGTTATTTTTCACCCTATAGAAATGGTAAAAAAGGTATAATATTTGATATAGAAAAAACTAAAATTTGGTTATACAGTAGAACCCCGTAAATCCGAACCCCGCGAATCCGAACTTTCGGCAAATCCGAACCAACGGGAAGTGAAAAAAATTTAAAAATTCAAGACAAAAACTTAAAAACATGTTTATTATACAGAGTAAAGCCAGAAAATTGGACAGTGTAGGATTACTAGGACTTTGACATTTAAAATTTCTTAAAAATAAATATTATACTTTAATATATAGGTTTATAAAGTGTTTATAAAGGTTAAACACAAACTTACTTTGGTTCTCTCGTAGTCAACTTGAGTCCAAAAATATTGCCCACACTCTTGAGAGAACGTTTGGCTACTCAAAATCACAATGAAAGCTTTGAACTACTAGTTAAGGCTAACTTTCGGATAATCCGAACTTTTCGGAATCCGAACTTTTCGGAATCCGAACAGGCTGTCCCCCCAATTAGTTCGGATTTGCGGGGTTCTACTGTATACCATTTTCTACGTAAGTATATTGAGTATTTTTATAGTTATTATCAAAAGAAAATGAAAATGACGATAATTTTAAAAATTCTGATTTTTTTAAATTATACCCTTTTTTCAAAAATATGCATTCTAAACCGGTGAAAATTGTTAAAATCATTACTTATGCTAATACAAAGTCATTTTTGTAAGAATTACTATAAATTTTAATTTTTGTGGAAATGGCGTATGTTATTTTTCACTTTCTCCTAAAAAATTCGAAAGGCTTCTCTTAGTTTCATCATAACTTGCTTAATTTTGATGCTATTAACTTCTTCTGGAGCTCATTTGTTAGGTATTCTAAAGTACTTTGATAAGTGCTTAGCAGATATATATTATAAAATGCATTGTTTTCCCGTTATTTAAGCTTGAAAACTTAGATTTGAGTACTCATCGAAAAAAAATATACATTCAACTACCCATAACTCACTTTGAATTAACATTAGTTTAGTACTTTGAATGAGTGATGTATTAAATTTTTTATTGTCTTCAATTTTGGTAAGAATGACTTTTTTGTAAATTTTTTTAAGTTATACGTGAAAAATAAATTTAAAACATGCATTTTTACGGAAAAATAAAATCTTTGATCTTTAATAACTCAAAAATATTGATTTATGTTAATAACTTAATATAACAAATTCTGTTTAGAATTTATGCCTCTATCGATTTATGGTATTATTTTTAATAAAATAATTTTCACCTCAGAAAAGGGGTGGCATCCATCCATCCATCCAATGGCACTACAGCCCAAATCGAGCCTTGGCCTCCTTCAATAAGCTTCTCCAATCATTTCGATTTACCGCTGTTCTTTTCCATGAACGCGTTCCCAGGAAGTTCCTGGCATCCTCATCGACTTCGTCTTCCCATCTCTTTTTAGGTCTTCTTCCCTGCATTCTTGCATTCAGCAGTTTTCTGGGGATTCTATTCTCATGCATGCGGACCACGTGCCCTGCCCACCGTAATCTCTGCAGTTTAGTGTGTTGTGCTAGAGTTGGTTCGCTATATTGCTCGTATATTTCTCTATTATACCTAATTCGAAAGTTGTTATTTTCACTTATTGGGCCCAGTATCCTACGTAATACTTTTCTTTCAAACACATCTAATGCATTGGCAGATTTCTGTGTCACCACCCATGTTTCGCAGCCATAACTTACTATGGGCCTGATTATTGTTTTATATACCCAGAGTTTTGTTTTCCGGTGTACGTCTCGCGATTTGAATATGTGGCCCATCGCGAAATAGGCTTTATTTGCCAGCACAAGCCTTCTATTTATTTCCGGTTCTTCTTCATTGCTTGCAACCAGATCCATTCCTAGGTACGTGAATCTATTCACATGTTCTATATCGTCAATACAGTGTTGTTGCGCCGGTCTATTTGATCTGGTTTGTATGAGTAGTTTTGTTTTATTTGTGTTTATTGCTAGCCCTACTGCTTCTGCACTCTGTTTCAACTCAACGTAGGTTTCTTCCGCTGCATTCATTGTTCTGCTCATTATGTTTATATCATCCGCGTATGCTGCTAATTGGGTAGATTTGTTTGTAAGTATGTTATTTCCACTCACCGTCAACCGTCTAATTACATATTCAAGAACAAGATTAAAAAGAGTTGGAGCCAGTCCGTCGCCTTGTTTCAGTCCTTGCGTTATCGTAAACGCATCAGTGATCTGTCCTTGAATACATACTTGTGCTTCTGTTTCTGTCATTGTCATTTGCACTAGTCGTATTAATTTTGATGGTATGCCAAATTCTTCCAATATATTAGGTAGAATTGTTCTATCTATTGAATCATAGGCTTGTTTAAAATAGGCTACAAATAGATTGTAAACGTCCATGTCATATTCCCATGCTTTGGCTAGTATTTGTTTAACTGTAAATAGTTGGACAATGGTAGATCTATTTTGCCTAAACCCTGCTTGATATTCCCCGATGATTTTTTCCGTGAGAAGTTGAAGTCTTCGATTAAGGATGTTAGTGAATATTTTGTATCCCGAACAAAGTAAAGAGATGCCTCTATAATTCTGACACAACAGTTTGTCTCCTTTTTTATGAATAGTGCAGATTATACTTTTCTTCCATTGTTGGGGGATTTCTTCTTCTATCCATATCTCTCGTATTAGCTGGTACATCTGTTGTGTCAAATTCCTTCCTCCTTGCTTGAGTAGTTCTGCCGGTATTTTATCTATTCCCGGTGCTTTATGGTTTTTTTGTATGTGGATTGCCGTTTGGACCTCCTCTAGAGGGGTGGCATCCACCCCCAGGGTAAAAGCGCAAATTATCATCATATCACCTTTATTTCTTGAGGTATCCTCTAACTGCTCACTAATTTTCATGAAAATCGATGGAGGTTCAACGAAATCGGAGGTGAAAACCTTCAGTGACTGCACTATGTCCGGATTCTGGCCTGTCGGGATTTTGGCCATCGGGATTTTGGCTGTCGGGATTTTGGCTGTCGGGATTTTGGCTGTCGGGATTTTGGGGTAAACCCATCTAAAGAGCCTCCTGTACCTATTTATAAATTTGAAAAAAGCTTAAGCAACAGATAGTTATAGTATTTTTACTACAAAAGCGATATTACGTAGGTCAAAATTTTTGACGTAAGAGAAGTGTCAAAACATTAGAATGTGACTTTTCATTATTGCCATGTTTATTATAAACATGGCAATAAAGAAAAGTCACATTCTAATGTTTTGACAGTTCTCTTACATCAAAAATTTTGACCTACGTAATATCGCTTTTGTAGTAAAAATACTATACCAAGAATTCTGCACTCCGACCTATAGAGAATTTTCTCTGTCTCTAGATAGATGTCGCTAACAACATATAATAATTACTAGTATTTTATTAATTATTAATAATATTTTATTAATATGCATAGTTCAACAGCTGGATTCAGTTCGCTTCGGGATACAACACAGATGGCTTTGAAGACGCTGAACAGCAGAAACCTTGGTCAGCCGATGGTGGTGGCCCCGAATTGAATTTCATCTAAAGCCTAAAACTGTCAATCCTTAGTAGTAGTGTAATGATGCAAATAATTTTATTTATTAATTTTTAGGACTGGTTTTTTATTTCTTAATCCAGGAAAAACTAAACCAGGAACAGAAGTGTTAAAACCGTTCTCTATAAATACTTGGTACGCTTTTGTATTTACTACAATAATCATTGGGTTCGCTATATTCGTTATTTATTGGATAGAGTATACTATTACTCAAACTAGAATTAAATATAGCTTTTGTACGTCTATTTTGATAGCGATATCGATCATTGCACAACAAGGTAATGTATTCGTTTATAGTAACAGGTCATTCTGATTTTCCTTAAACATTACACTTTGCTCTCTACTAAACCTTTCTCTTTCCTTTGCCTGTCTGTCATAATGATGTTCGACAAAAAGCTGCACAGATGTTGTTTTGAGCCAGGTTAAGAGGTTCTTCAACCAGGTTCGTCAACCCTTTTTCCTAGACCCCGATTTCCAAATATTTTTACTTGCAGGATGGCTTGTACGAAGGCATATCTAGATTTTTTGTTATGTGATCCACTTATGTATATGCTTAATATGAATTATTTTATTTTGCAGGTTCTGCAATAGTACCCTACAGATTTAGTGGGCGAATAATATATTTGTCCCTTTTAATTATGTCCATGATGGCCTACAATTATTATACATCGAGTTTGGTTTCTTCTCTGTTAAGTGGTGTTCCAGAAGTAATTAGTACTATTAAGGAGCTGTATGAAAGTAATCTAAAGGTGGGTATTAACTTGAATAAAATAGGAATAAAATAGTATAAAGCAGAGGTTCTCAATCTGTGGTACATGTACCACTGGTGGGACATATCATTATTGGCGGTGGTACACAAAACACAGAAAAAATTAAAATAGTAGTACTTAGTAAGTCTTGATAACACAATCTAAAAATATAGGTGGTACCAAAAATAATAAAAATAACTGTAAGTGAATCACTGAAAAAGTTTGAGAACCGCTGGTATAAAGGGTTAAAATAGGAAATAAAGGAATAACAGAAAAGAAAAAGTGAATATATGAAAATTTTTATTCATATATGAAAGCCAACGAAACGTCTTTAGAAATTTTCCTATCTACCTAAGTGGCAAGTTTACAAAGGTGCCATCTACTCTGATGGCCAGCCATTAAAATGTAGATCGGACATACTAATAGAAAAATAGTGGTAAGAATAGAAAAACATCGAAATGCCATCGAAGTTAAAGTAAAGACGTTACCACTATCACAATATGTCGTAAGCACGAGACATAAAATAAACTGAAATGATGCTAGCTAATAAATAATGATGCTAGCTAAAAAACAATGGTGCTATCTACCATTGGAAACACTCTTCCAACTGCAAGAAACCAACCAAAAAAACGTCGAAATCAAACACGTAACTAAACTGGGGAATAAGACCCAGCTTACATGCATGCACAGAACAGAATCAATCAGGTCTAGTGTCTAGATAATAGTTTTCTTCAAACGTCTAGAAGAAACGGGAATCATCTGACTCGACAATGGCAAGTCAGAGCCTTCTGAAACTTTATTTAACATTTTTATAAAAACCAAAGCTACTAAACACGGAGTCAAACCCTAAAAATCAGGAATCATATATATCATATTCAAGTTATATCGTGAGAAGTGCCACAGTCAACATAGTTAACGTCACTATCATGAAAATATCTTTTATGAATGCTGTATTTAGTCCAGGAACCGAAGCTTTTCACCTCACAATTTTTACAGAATGGATCGATTTGCTTGAAAACTTGAGAATAAGTAGTGGATAGTCCAAGGATCAAAATCTATATGATACCAAAAGGCGCTTTTACCATGGGGGTGGTTGCCACCCCATCTGGGGGTGGAAATTTTTTATTATATTTTGACCGCAAAAGTTGATAAAAACATTCATTCTAAGCAAAAAATTTTCTATACATTTTTTTGATAAAATTAAATTAGATTTATTCGCTATCGAAAGTGTTAGTTTTAATCGAAAAAATCAATGTTTTACCATAATACTCATTTCCGATTCACTCAATTTTTGCTGTAGAAAAATTTTTTTCAAACTAAGTTCTTGGGAATTAAGTAACCTACAATTTCATAATAAATATTTTTTCGTATCTTTGATGCTAATCTTTCTATTCTGAAGAAAATTACATTTTTTACCCAACTACAAAAATTCGCTATTCGCTTTTAACTCTAGTTTTTTTAAAACTAATCATTCTAAGCCAGTCAAACTTCTAGAATCTATTAATAAATACATAAATAAAGAAAAATGAATAAGGTCAATGACTAAAAACACCGCTAACATACATTATTATGCTTCCAATTGGATTTCACCTTTTTTTTTTCAAAAAAATATATTGATTTTTTAACCGTAACATTTTTATTTTTTATCTTAAAAAATTCGGTAAAAAATGATTTTGTAGGTTTTTATAAGATATATAAGATAATTAATATTAAAGCTTTTTAAAATCCTTAGTCGCAAAAAGAAGTGACTTTGAAACGGTTGCTAAAGGTGATTTTTGCATGTTATTACAGGTTTTAATTGTCAATAGCTCACTCAATTTTTGCCGTCGAAAAATTTTTTGCAAACCAGGTTCTTGGGAATTAAATAAGCTACAATTTAACATTTAAACATTTTTTCATATCACCGATGCTAATCTTTCTATTCTGAAGATTAGGCGAGTTTTTTCCAAACTACAAAAATTCGTCATTCGTTTTTAAGTCCATTTTTTTAAAAACTAATCATTCTAAGCCGGTCAAACTTCTAAAACCTATTAATAATTCATAAATAAAGAAAAGTAAATAAGGTCAATGTCTAATTTTAATTAGGGTGGTGATTAGGAGGTTGCTTCCGACCACTTTTTCGCTGAAAAAATAGGGACTGACGTTATTTTCATTATAAGTCACTTAATTTTTGAGCTAGAGACTTTTGTTTATTTCTGGAGATAGATATTTTTAAATACTTTAAATTAGTTTTGAAAATTATCCTCTAAAATAATTTTAGAGGATAATTTATATTATTATAAATTATTTATAATTTTCCCGTCTTTTACTTTGAAACTGCAATATTTAGCATTTGACGAAGAAGAGCTAACATATAATAAAGTATAGCTCGATTACTATTGGTCTTAAAGAGAATTAAAAAAGACGGTTTTATTTATTTTTTTTTAAAAGTACATTTTTGTTAAGTAAAGTTGTTTTGATAAAACGAAAACTTTTGGAGTTATTAGCAGAAAACTTATTAGAAACATTGATTTTTTCAATATAAAACTAACACTATCGATTAATTTCATCAAAAAAAATAGAGCCTTTTTTGCTTAGACCTACCAACTTTAGCGGTCAAAATATAATAAAAAATTTCCATCCCCGAGAAAGCGCCTTTCGGCATCATATAGATTTTGATCCTTGGACTATCCACTACTTATCCTCAAATTTTTAAGCAAATCGATCCATTCTGTAAAAATTGCAGGGTTTTGTCCTATTTTAAGCTTCATTACTTGGACTAATTGGCAGAATATATGGTACACACTCAAAGTCAAACGAGGACATTGTTACTTTAATAATTTTATATTTCAGGTTATATTGTCAGTTCACAATAGCTAGTCTATTAGTACTTCTGACGACTAGATCTACCTACTGTAGTAAATAAATATTTTTTACAGTTAAATAAGTATTTTTGTTCTGAAATATAAGTGGCGCAGTCAGTAGTATTGTCAAATGGGATTTGATAATGAATTTTTTAAGGTATCATTGGAACTAACCCCCACCATTATGGCTTACCTTATCCAACAGAGAGGTAACCGTTACGTCAGTCTACTAAACAAGACGAAGCTATACGAAAATGGCGTGGCCAACACAATGTCAGCTGCCGAAGGATTGGAGAAAATTAAAAAAGGCAATTTTGCCTTTCACGCTGAGTTGGCGACTGCCTATGCCTATCTCAGTAATGCCGAACAAGAAGTTATATGTGATCTGGCAGACATACCATTCATTCAAGATCTCCGTACCGGTTTGGTTTTACAAAAGCGTTCGCAATACAAGGAGTTGTTTCTCATTACGTAAGTATTAACAAGTTCTTTGATCAAGTCATATTATTTGTAGAATCTTTTATTGATCTTTTTGGATGTTTCTTTTACATTTTAATGTCCTCCACCTTCTTCATCCCATTGTTGTACACCAATCCTAGATAAATCGGCTCCAACATCATCCTTGCATCTTTTTCTGAGACGGCCTACTGATCTCCTACCATTCGGTTCCTTAAAAAACACTGTCTTTAAATCTGCCTTTCTTTGATCTTGCCGCATAATTGCCCATCTTATCCGGTTAGCTTCTATATTGTTATATAATTTTTATGGGGAAAATTTAGAAAATTAATTTATTTCAAAGACAACGAGATCATAGATTTTCATCGCCCTGTATATGGCCAAATATTTTAAATAGTATAATTTAGTCATAAGCAGTGGTTCGCGGAAAGTGAAAATCGTTCAGCATTAGTGTTTCTATTAACGGACTTATACAAATGGTCGGATTTGAAAGTACATGCATTCGCTTTGCAGTACACAATAGGACATTTATAAATGCTTCTTGGAAGGACAGACAGTAAAGCACCATTATTGTTGAGTTTTAGAATATATCGGGTTTTTATAGCATGTAGAAACACAAAAGTAATTTTGGTGTCTCCTGAAATTTGACAAAATGGAAAAGTATACAAAATTAATTTGTTCTTAAGAAATGAAAGGCTGGATGTAATGTGTAGAGCGGATGTTTTGTGATTGGCAAGAGAGACGGATGGAAGTGGAATAGAGTGTTTGAGTCTGACTTGGAGGAGAAAACAAGTTTCACTGTGTAATGAAGACCTGAAGAGAGCAGTCCAGTTTTTGAAAAGTAAGAAGTCGGTGTAAAGTGGTGAAGTTGGCGGCCGTGTAAGCAGAATCGTGTCGAAACGAAATCGTTGATCGAGTTGAGAAGTTAAATCTCCTTGTGTCCGAAGAGATTCCTGTTTCTGTTTGGAACGAGTAGCCGGTTGGTATCAATTTGTACAAGATATCGAGCAGAGAGAAAACTGAGGAGAGATTCCGAGCGAGTTTTGTTGTTTGTGAAGCAGTTTGGACGAGAAGGATCCTAGGAGCATGTGTGGGAGAATCAAGGACTACACAATCCATGAGAAAAAGTAGATAAGAGAAAAAAAAGTTAGTCAGATTATTTGTGAAACGGAGAGAGTTGTTTTATATCACATACTATATTTGTTTATTTTTTATTGAACAGTTCTACAGCATCATTTAAGAAATAAGTAATCAATTCAGAAGGTGAAAAGTAAATTTTTTTATATAATAGTAAAAATGGTAAAAAATTTTTTACCATAACAAATGCTTAATGCCCAATGGGCAGATTGTTGTACTCAATGGAGTTAATAATAAAAAAAAAAAAATATAATAGTAAAATTTTGTTAAAGAAAAGAGAGAGCAGAATTAAAGATTAATTTATTAAATAAGAAATAGTTGCAACAAAATTGATTTTTAGCATACATTTAAATCTTTTATTCACAAAAGAGTTTTTTCACAAAATCAATACTTTTCGAGTTATTTGCAAGTGAATATGTTCATTTTTCAACAAAATAACCACGCTTTTAGACGGTTTTTCGCAAATAACTCAAAACGTAAGCATTTTGTCGAAAAAAATATTCTTAGCAAAACTATAGCCTATAAAAAAGTGAAAAAATGGTGTATATATTAGGTCTTTATACCTAGCAAAAACAGAGTTAGAGCTAATGAAAAATAGGTTCATATTCGAAAAATTCCAAATAGAATAATTCAATGTGAAATTTCCAAATAATGAAGCATTCTTGGGGAAAACACATTACAACTTTTTTAAAGTGTTTAAAAAAGCTTTATTTCTGTTTTTATAGAAAAAAAATTCTAGCATCAAATGTAAGCAAGTTACGCTCAAAATAAAGTTGGTCCCTTTTGTTTTGGCAAAAAAAATCAGGAAGATCACCCCCCAATTAGCAACTTTCATTTAATCGTTACCGCTTCACAAGTTACTTTACTTATGTTGTGTTTATATGATCTGTAAGTTTCATCGATTCAAAGTGCTTATTTTTGAATAAATTTGGTTTTAAAGTAAAATTTTTAAAAATTTTAATTTTGAAAAAAATGCTTTTTTTTCAAAATAACTTAAAAATTGTTAGAGATACCAAAAATCTTAAACAATAAAAAAGTCGGCTTTACCTTTCTGAATATTTTGTATTTTTTGTTTTACTGTAAGACAAAAATTAGTTAAGATTCGGTGTTTCTAAATTTGCATACACTCGTGATAAGTGACTCGTTCAAGCCCTTTTAACTACACAACTCTTTCAAAAATAAGGACTTTGAACCGATGAAACTTACAGATCATATGATCAATACATACACGAGTAAAAAAATTATGAAGTGGTAACAATTCAGTTCATTTGAAATGCTAATTAGGGGGTGATTTTCCCGATTTCTTACCAAAAAAAGGGACCAACTTTATTTTGAGCGTAACTTGTTTACTTTTGATGCTAAAAAATTTTTTTAAAAAACAAAAATAAGCATTATTAAACACTTTAAAAAAGTTAAAATGAGTTTTTCCCAAAAAAGTGCTTCGTTTTTTGGTTATGGCACGTTAAAATATTCGATTTGGAATTTGACGAATATGAATCTATTTTTCATTAGCTATAACTTTGCTTCTACGTACTAGGTATAGTGACCTAATATATACACCATATTTTTCACTTTTTGACGTGCTATATTTTTGATAAGAATTTTTTTCGACCAAATACTTACTTATTTGCGAAAAACCGTCTGAAAACGTGGTTATTTTGTAGAAAAATTAACATATTCACTCGCAAATAACTCGAAAAGTATTAACTTTGTGAAAAACTTTATAGAACAAAAGTTGCTTAGAATTAGTCATTTTATCTATTTCCGGACTTATTTCGAACATATATTTTTCACCCTCAAAAGGGGGTAAAACTCACCCCTACGGCAAAAGCACACAAGCAAGACTTGTTAGCTATGTGTATGCCAAATTTCATGTCAATATTTATAAAAACTCAAAATTTATGATTTATTTTGCAATTTTCTAAGCAACCAATAAGGATAGACATATTCAGCGAACGCCATATTGAAATTTTTTAGACGATTTATGAGTTTCTTACTCTCAAATTTGTTTAAAATGCTTCACTTTTTAGTAATAGACGAAAAAAGCGAAAATTTACCGTTTTTTGATCTTCATTTGTTTATAACTATGTACATCATCAAAATCGGCTGCAGGAAACATATTATAGGTTATTAATATAGATGTCCATACTACTCAAAAAATTTGGTTTCGGCCTGGAGGGGGATGTGTCACGAGAAAAATCTCATTTCCCTGGACTATGAGCTACACTAATTATCTTGGTATTTTTTTCTACACTAATTTTTTTGTAATATTTGTCGGATCATAAATTTTTGATCTATTGTTGACCTTCCGTTATGAAAGCCGCATTGATAGTCGCCTAGAATATCTTCCGAATACTGAGTGAGGCTCTTAACAAGAAAATTTATATACCTTTAAATGCCGTGCTTAATGCTGTGTTTAATAAGTGATATGCCTCTCTATTTTCGAAATTGTTCTATATTGCCTTTCTTATCTATGGGTATTATAACGCTTTCATTCACTACTTAGGCAGTTTCTGTCGTTGCACACTATCAGAATAATGTAATAAAATTTTTGATGTAAAACGTTTCCTCCTTGTTTTATTAATTCTTCATTTATACCATTATTTCCTAACGCATTGCGATCTTTAAGAGATGCTATCGTATTCTTTACTTCTTGAAGTGTTGACGCAAATATTTCCCGAATAGAAATGCAGAATTACATCTGCAGAATGGAATGTAATATCTAATTCCTCCACCTCACTTTCAATCATCATTCTCTTTGCCTTATCCCTATGCGGGGTCGGCTTCCCTAATTGCATTTCTCCACACAATTCTATCGTGGGTCATATTAATGTTAATCCCCTTTACCAACATGTCCTGCCTTATCGTCTCCCCCAGGTCTTCTTTGGTCTTCCTCTCCTACTCCTTCCAGCAGTGGCGGCGCCTGGTGTAAAATATTGGGGGTGCACACATAATGTTAACATATAAAAAGACCTTGAGACCCTATTTCCGTAGGTAAAGGTTTTTGAGTGTCTTCAAATTGTAAAAATCAAAGGACCTTATTAAAAATTACAATAAATAATGTATTTTATTGACTTAAAATTATAATTTAGTATTTAAATGTTACAAGCAAGTTTTGTAACGAAAGTCAGTCGCCTGTTATTTTTTAGATAAATTATTCACAAACAAATTCAGTAAAATTTGGAATTTCTTGAATTTTTTTTTTTTTTGAAAACATTGCGAGTGCAGTTAATCGATCCTGGCCCATAGCTATTCTAAGGAAAGTTTTGATACGTTTCAATGCAGAGAGACATCGTTCTGTTTCTGCAGTTGTCACTGGCATCGTAGCAAGTACATAATTGGAGAATTCCAATCTGGAATTCCAACTGGATAGTTAAAATCGTATCTTCTATTTTATTTATTATGCTTCCTCTTTTCCAAATATGTGCTTCACACCTACACAATTTGTAAGTTTTTACACAAATCTCCATTTTAAATAATCATTTATAATCCCGACGCTTGCTCTTTGGTACATTCTTAATTAACAAATTTGGTTTCGGCATTTTTAATTTTTCTTCTAAATATAATGAAGAAAATTTAATTGATTTTAAATATTCCACGCTAACATTTACGTCCACAAATCCTTCCATTCTTAATATAGTTCCGAAATTCGAACTTCATGAAAGCAAAATTTAAACATACGTGTGCCGTGCACGTTGAAAACACCATAAGATCATGCCATAAGATCACATCCAACTTGTGATCCTGTGGCCATCTAAACTTGTGGGCTATAGCGGGTAGCGGGGTGGGTGGTGAGTTCTATTTTGCCGTATGAAAAGTCATTGGTATAGGAACCACTGTGAGAGCGGTGAACGCGGGGTTCTGTCTAAGGCCTCGCATCCGTGAACTTTCTCCTTTGAAATAGAATAAAAATAATTAAATGTTACCTATTAGATACTTATAAACTCCTTGGATCTGTTATTTCGAATTTCAATTACTGTATAGTTAGATTGAAATGTTATTTATTTATAGAATGATAAATATTACTTATATGAATGTTGGTGTGAAAATAATTTTGGGGGTTCACGTGCACATGTGCACTTATGGAGAAACCGCCACTGCCTTCCAGGAATCTGCACTTCAGCTATTCTTCGTATTGGGTGATTAACGTCTCGACGTTGAACATGACCAAACCATCTTAACCTAAGCTCTCTCATTTTGGCATTAATTGGTGCCACACCTATACTTCCTCCAATATACTTATTTCTAATTTTATCCTTCTTTGTCACTCCACTCATATATCTAAGCATTCTCATTTCCGCCACATGCATTCGTTGTTCCTCTTTATTTTTCACTGCCCAACATTGAGTTCCGTACATCATAGCCGGCCTTATGGCTGTTTTATAGAATTTTCCCTCCAGCTTCATTGAAATTTTTCTGTCACACAACACACCACTCGCTTCTTTCCACTTCATCCATCCAGCCCTAATTCTACTGTATGTATCTACATCTATTTCTCCATTACTCTGTAATAGGTACTTAAAACTATTGCTTTTCACAATCATTTCACCATCCAAAGATACCATTTTATTTGTAGTCACTCCATCTTTAAATGAACATTCCAAATACTCTGTTTTTATCCTACTAAGTTTTAAACCTTTTTCCTCCAGAGCTTGTCTTCACTGTTCCAGTTTTTGTTCTAAATCTCTTTCACTATTTAGTATTAACACTACATCATCAACATACATTAGGCACCATGGAATGCTACCCTGTAGTTTTGCTGTTATCTGGTCCAAAACTAATGAGAATAACTAAGGACTAAGCACCGAGCCTTGGTGCAATCCTACTTTCACCTGAAATTTATGAGTCTCTCACACACCTATCCTAACACTAGTCGTTACTCCCTCATACATATCTCTCACAATCTTTACATATTCGCCAGAGACTCCTTTCTTATTGAGTGTCCACCACAGAATCTCTCGAGGAACTCTATCATATGCTTTCTCAAGATCAATGAATACCATATGAGCGTTGGTCCCTTTATTCCTGTATTTTTCTATCAGTTGCCTTACAATGAAAATTGCATCTGTTGTTGATCTGCCCTGCATAAAGCCAAATTGATTATCGGATATTTCGGTTTCTTCACGTATCTCCACCTCACTTTGAATATTTTAAGTAAATTCCGAAAGTATCTATTAAATAGGTTTTGAGACTTGTTAAAAGCATTTTTATTTCAACCATTGTTTGACTACTTAACGAAAAGCTCACTATTTAATTATTTTTTAGATTGTTAAAGATGCAGTCTGGTGGAATAAACAAAAGAATATCGAATGTTTTGTTGTCCAAGAAACCAGTGTGCATGCTGAGCTCAAGAGTAAAAGCTGTTGGAGCAAGCGAGCTCTTCCTTGTTTATTTAATACTGTCTGGAGGGATAGTTCTGGCTTTTATTATTTTTCTCTTTGAATTAATTCTGCACAAAAAATTTCACTTAAAATATTCTTGCAAGTAAAAGTTTTTATGCTTTGAACTAGGGAGCGCAATAAATGCTTAATGTAGATTAGATGTTTTTAGATTAGATTGTAAAGTGTAATATTACTCAATAAAGTTGAATCTAATAGCAACTTACAATTCACTTAATGGGCCTACTGAACGCACAATTCTCTATAACATTAGTGAGTTTGACACCCAGTTTTCATTACTGGATATCACCAAATATACCATATTCAGCACACACTGAAGAAAATATAGCGGCGGTAGCGGATACTATACTCGAAAATATTGAAGAATCGATTCGTCGCCGGTTTCAACAGTTTGGATTGTGGTATGTCACAACTTGTCTTATTTTACGTAAGCATCTTAGTTTAAAAGCATACAAAATTCCAGTAGTGCAGGATCTGAAGCCGACCAACCTTTTGAATCACCGTTACAGTCAATCCGCTCTTGATCAGGTTGCAAAAGATCGACTGTTTTCCAAAAAAAAAAGTGGGCGACGAGCTATACGAAAAGGTTAAAGAGTTGTCATTACGTCCAGAAAAAGTGGTAGAATCTTCGGTCCATATTTCTTTAAAACAGAGGCCGGCCCGAATATTACTGTGGATGGATACCATTATCGCGCCATGGCATCGGACTAATTGGTGCCTGAAATTGAAGCTTGTGGTTTCAACGACATTTGGTTCCATTAAGAAGGCGCCAATTGCCATACAGCTCATGAAATCAAGGCTTTACTGCGAGAACCGATTCGGGAAACAATTTATTTGATTCGCTTGATCCTGTGACATCACAGCTCTAGAATTTTTTCTTTGAATCTGCCTAAAGTCCAAAGCGTACAAGTTTAAACCGGCTACGATTGAGGCATTGAAGGACAATATTACACGAGTCATTGGTCAAATAACAATCAAAATGCTCGAATGCGTCATTGGGAATTGGAATTTCAGAATGGGCCATCTTAACGGAAGTCACGACGAACATTTAAAAGAAATTGTCTTTAAGAAGTATGTAATTGTAGAGAATAGTAATTTTTTATGATAACAAAGATTTTTAAATATAATACATTTTTTCATTGTTTTTTCTTCTTGAAAAAAGAAAATACCTCTAAATGAATCACCCGTTAGTTTATAAATTGTTATCTGCTCTAAGAAAACTCACCCCTTTTCTTGAAATATGTTAACTGGCAGATAGAAATTCAGCGTCGACGCTCAATTGTAAGTATGAAACCGGCGAGGTGCGCGTCGCCTGGCATCACGACGCTAAGGCCCGATTCTACCGCGCTTAACTCGAGATGTGAGCGTCAGGACATCTGCTGTTTCAAATCGGTATAGTGATGTTGATTATAGTTACTTTCGTGTATTTGTTACGAATCGTTACTTTTGTAAAAAGTAATCATTTAAAGTATTCGTTACTTTGATTACTTTTTTTATTTTTGTATTTGAGTACCGGTAATCATATCAAGGATCGCATTTCTCAGTACATATTTTGTATTATAAATAGTATTAGTAGGATACTTTGATTACTGTGATTACTCTTGTATTTGAGTACCGGTAATCATATCGAGAATCGCATTTCTCAGTATTTCGTATAAGTATAAGATCCGATATAACGACCTTCACCGATCTATTAATAAATATAAATTAAATGATATGTAATTGTTCTGTCATTGCTGCTCCACAATATCAGTAATCTTAAGTAGGTAATTTGTTTGCATCAATTAAGTGCCAAAAGCAAACCCTCGAATTTCTAGATGACGTACCTTAGCAGTGACCCTGGGCACCCAGGTGTTTCGGAGGTCGGTTGTGATTGCAAATTCGTGTTCAGTGACCCCAAATACTCAGAAATAAGAAAATCTGGCCCTTAATATACTGATTTTAACATGTTTATGCATTTTTCGATGAGTTTTATACACTTTAAAATGTAATAATGCATTTACACCTATTTTTGTATTGTAGACTTTTTTCCAGACGTCATCCTAATCCTAAATATAATGCAAAAAGTTGCAAGTCTCTATGTACCTACTATATTTAAAAATTCCTGTGTTTTTAGTGTTAAATGCCCTGGTGTAATAAAAATAATACCATACCTACATGCAAAATTAAAGTTGATGATCATAGTCTAGAAATATTATGATTTTTACATATTTTTCGGTCAATCTAAACTATTTTTTTCTAGGCCTGATAAGAATAGTGGGTATTTATTATTAAAATCAAATGTGTTGCATTTTTATTTTCAAAAGAACTAACATCTGTGAATTATTTACCTCGACAAATAGTAGGTATAGACATATATTTCTGGGTGCATGCTTTGTTAAATGATATACCTCCCTCTGTTTCAGCTACTTCTCAGCGCCCTGTAATCCTGTAATACTCTTCATAGCCTTCGCCCTTCATAGATAAAATTTTAGTTAACTGTAATGATACCGAACACTGATGGAATACCGGTCCGACTCCGATATCAACCGAGTAGATACAATACTCAAAATCAAAATAGGCTGATACGATTGGTACGAAGTAACGAAGTAATCAGAGTAATCAAAGTAATCAAAGTAATCGAAGTAACGATTTACTTCTCTGTATAGTAATCGTTACTTTCGGTATTCGTAAGTAACGAGTACTTTGTAACGAATAGTTACTTTTTCAACATCACTAAATCGGTAACGTTCCTTTTAGAATATAGCTCATCTTGCCAAATGCTGCCCATCCCAAGCCTATGCTAGGCTAGATCACCTATAAATATTAATTTTAAAAATGTTTTCTAAATTTTGACGTAATTTTGTATTAAGGATGTTTTTTTTATCATTATATTGATTTTTTTAAACGAAATGTCCAAAAGAAGCTTAAGTACCTTATTTCTATATAGGTTGTTCCAATAGAGACTTCTCAACTTTAACAGTTGTAGCAGCTGTTATCTGTCGTCTATCAAATTGGCTGTTGTGTGGTGTACATTCAGTTTGTTTTACCAAGTCATCATGGATGGATACAGCTTACAACAAAACGTGATGTTGTAAGATATGTGTAATAAAAAATAGGACTCTCAAATGAAAATCAAGGATTTTAAAAGAATAGGACAAAAACATTCTGTGTTTATTACATATTTATTTTTGACAAAATCCTCTTTTTTTGATTACTAACCAATAATATACCCAGGTGGTCCATAAATAACTTGCTGTTGCTGTGGAGGCCCATAAATACTTATAACTTCTGGTGGATCTGGAAGACCTACGATATTTTTAGCAATTCCAACGCCTGATTTTATAAGAGCTTTAGCTATATCTCCAGCTCCGAGTATACCACCAACAATTCCACTTATTCCTCTTGTTTTCGGATAGAGCGAAGGATCATCTTCATATGTCACACCAAATGGTGGTGGTACGTCGTGATGTGATTCTCCATCTCCAAATGCATCATGGGCCTTTAGTAGCTCATCTTTTGTCAGATGTGCTTCTCCATCTCCAAATGCGTCGTGGGCCTTTAGTAGTTCATCTTTTGTCAGATGTGATTCTCCATCTCCAAATGCGTCATGGGCCTTTAGTAGCTCATCTTTTGTCAGATGTGATTCTCCATCTCCAAATGCGTCGTGGACCTTATGTACTCCATGTCCTCTCAGTAGTGGTGAAGACTGAGTTAAAGACGCAAACGAAGTCACCAAGATCTAAAATTTTTTTTATAAAAAAAACAGCTTAATAACCAGCTTATGTTTAAGAGGAAACAGTAGCGATCAACAGGTAGCAAAAACGCGTTCCAAGATTGCGGCTGTAATTTTGAATATTTTTTAGAGATATTTGGCACACATATCCGTAATATAATAAAGAATGGCGGTACAGAGCCCAATTTGAAAAATATATTAATATGTGGAAATTACTCTGTAATTAAATACAATATCAAAAAACGAGCCTGTACCGCCATTAAGAAGAACAAAAAAATACACTTTCTTCAAATAAATTTTTTTATCCGATGCCTAGATTTTGTGGCATTTTGGAACTACTAAAATTTTTTATTTCATTAGTAGTTCCAAAATGACACAAAATTTAGGCATCGGATAAAAAAGTTTATTTTAAGAAAGTGTATTTTTTTGTTCTTCTTAATGGCGGTAAAGGCTCGTTTTTTTAATATTGTATTTAATTACAGAGTAATTACCACATATTAATATATTTTTCAAATTGGGCTCTGTACCGCCATTCTTTATTATATTACGAATACGTGTGCCAAATATCTCGAAAAAATATTCAAAATTACAGCCGCAATCTTGGAACGCGTTTTGGCTACCTGTTGAGCGTTACTGTATCACCTTAATATTAACCAACAGACTAACTCCTAAATTCGACAATTATTTATCAGAGTAAAAAATATATGCAGGATTCATAAAAGGCGTACATGTGATCACCTCCTGACAATGAAGTACTTCTTGAGAAAATAAATGAATACAAAATACGCATATATATGGCATCTATAGATTTTGATTTTGCAAAAGTCTCAAAAGAAGCAGTATTACGAAAAATTGGACATTGCAGGAAGCTTACGAACACAATTAAAATAAGAAAAACATCGTATTTAGGCCACATTCTTCGTAACGATAAATACTCTCTGCTACACGTCATCATGCAAGGAAGAGTAGAGGGGAAAAGGCTTGGGAAGAAAGAAGAAATCTTGGCAGAGGAATATCAGAGATTGAACCAACCTCAGTGTTGAACAGATATTTCTTGTTGCAAAAGACAGAGAAGCGTCTAAAAAAGTGATCGCCAACTTTCGTTAGAAGACGGCATAAGAAGAAGAAGAAGATTTTGAAAAGGAATTCAACTTCATAGAATACCAGGCAGTGAAATAATCACTACACAATAACAGAGTAGATTCCAGGTATACAGAAATAATCTCTAATAGTAAGGCTACAACTACGATCCAACTTGACCAAAATACACACCCCATACCTATCAAAAGGGGCAGTAGACAGGGAGATACGATTTCGCCGAAACTCTTCAACCAAGCACTAGAAGACATTTTCGGGAGATTACAATGGGAAGAATATGGAATCATTATTAACGGCTAATACTTAAATCACCTAAGATACGATGAAGATATCGTCCTTATAGCTACAGACAAGGAACAACTACAAATAATACAAGTCTAGCCTTGAGCTAGCCTTGAACATTTTTTTTATTGTAACTGATTGTAATTTTTTTCCCTTAAATAAAGTCCTTTATTATTATTATTATTATTAAATAATGATACAACTAGATCAAGAACCCAGTAAAGTTGGATTAAATATGAATTACAACAAAACAAAAGTGATATCAAATCAAGAAGATCAGTTAAGAATCGTAGTTAAACAAAACCAAATAAAAAAAGTGGATGAATACATATACTTGGGACAAATAGTAAAATTGAATAGAGACAACCAAACGGCAGAAATAAAGAGACGAACGAAGTTAGCGTGAGCTTCGTTTGGTAAGCTCAGAGTCCTCACATATGGATGTCAAACATGGACGTTCACAAAAACCACAGAACAGAAGCGACGTGGATAGAATTGCGAAAAAATGAGCAAAAGAGTGTTTCATTGGAAGTTTCAAAAATTGTATAAAATATAATTATTCTCTTTATTTTTGTTTAAGTATATAAAATTATGTCGTAAAGTTAATAATAAAAGAGGCAATTCAATAATTATGCTTTCCCTCCGCTTTCACTACTTTCCCCATTAACTCGGGGAATATTGATCGCAAAATAAATTGTAGAAAACTACATTTCCAAAAATTTTACTTCCTACCGTTTTTGTCGAAAAGTTGAAAATGGCGGAGATATTTAGCAACATCGGTTCTCCTTTAAAATCAATATGGCGGCTAATTCAACTGTGGAATTCAGTCGAGATTTTAAATTTACACTACTATTGATCTCCCCTAAGGGATAGAATTATAAAATTTGGGGCAGCTCGGAAACAAGATTCAATTCAATAATTATGATCCCCCCACCACTTTTTACTATTTTCTCACTTAACTCGGAAAATATCAAAGGCATGAAAAAAATTGTTAAAAACATTGTAGGAAATCATATTTGGGACAAGTTTAGTTGAAAATGGGGTAGATATTGAACAAAAACAATTGCTATAATATCAATCAGGTCTTACGCTCGCGCCATTACCGCATACGTACTACCTTAAATATTAACTTTAGCAAAAAAATGAAAGAGATCCAAATTGTGTAGAACTTAATTCTCTCTATTTTTATATTAGTGCGGCAGATTCGTGCAATATATTATAAGAATTGCACATTTAATGATACAAGCGTATAATTTGGTCCACATATACTGCAAAAATAAAGGTTCAAATTTAGATATGAGGCCATCTCAGATTTTGCCTTTTACAAAAATGGCCAGCATTCAAAATGGGCGACTATACATATATGACTAATAGCACGATATCTTTTGAATGAAAAGTCCGATTTCAACCAAATTTGGTACGTAGGTTCGTTTGGTGATTTACAAGATCGATGCCATAAACTGGAAGAATCTTTTTACCAGAAGTTTTGTTTTTCCTGGTTTTTTGTGTAAAACTATTTTATATTATGTAAATAATTTATTTTCAATTTTTTCACCCTGTATATATTAATTATTCAAAATGGTAATACCCTTATTGAAAAGAGCGTAAGAATATGTTTTAGGAAATATTTTGAACTTTGTAGTTATGTTAATTATAATTACCATTTAATAAATGCATAACGTATCTTCACATGTAGGTACCTATATGTGGCAGATTCGTGCAAATATTATAAGAATTATTGTACATTTAATGGTAGGAGTCATATAATTTGGACAACATATACTACACATACAAAAGTTCAAATTTAGATATGAGGCCATCTCAGATTTTGCCTTTTACAAAAATGGCCAGCATTCAAAATGGCGGCTATACATATGTGACTAATAGCACGATAACTTTTGAACGAAAAGTCCGATTTTAGCCAAATTTGGTATCAAGTTTCTTTTTTTGATGAATAAAATCGAGGTCTTGAACCGGAAGAATCGGTTTACCAGAAGTTGTGTTTTTAGTGTTTTTTATGTAAAAATATGTTGTTGTTTTTTTCAATTCTTTCACCCTGTATATATTAATTTTTCAAAAAGGTAATACCGCCATTGAAAATAGTGTAAAAATATTTTTTAGGAAAGATTTTGAACTTTTTAGTTATGTTAATTACCATTTAATAAATGGATAACCGATGTTCACATGTACCTATGTGCGGTAGATTCATTTTGAATGCCTGCCATTTTTGTAAAAGACGAAATCTGAGATAACCTCATATCTAAATTTGAATCTTTGTATGTGTAGTGTGTGTGGTCCAAATTATATGCTTTTACCATTAAATGTACAATAATTCTTATATTATTTGCACGAATGCGCCGCACATAGGTTCATAGGTACATGTTAAGATACGTTATGCATTTATTAATTGGTAATTAATATAACTAAAGAAAAAATTGGAATAAATCCTTTGTAAAAGGTATAAAATTTATTGAATTTTGCATTTTGCATGCCCGCCATTTTTGTAAAATGTAAAATCTGAGATGGCCTTATATCTAAATTTGAACCTTGATGTGTGTAGTATATGTGGTCCAAATTATATGCTTCTACCATTAAATGCACAATAATTCTTTTTTTACAAAGGATTTATTCCAATTTTTGTGATTGATGGTATACAGCCAACTACAGGACAACTTTTCTTTCCTTGTGGATAACTAAAGAGTTCAAAATATTTCCTAGAACATATTTTTACGCTCTTTTCAACGTCGGTATTAACTTTTTGAAAAATTAATATATACAGGGTGAAAGAATTGGTAAAAAAACAACATGTTGTTATATAAAAATCAGGAAAAACACTACTTCTGGTAAATCGATTCTTCCGGTTCAAGACCTTGGTCTAACACATCAAAATAAGAATCTATATAACAAATTTGTTTGAAATCGGACTTTTCGTTCAAAAGTTATCGTGCTATAAGTCACATATGTATAGTCGCCATTTTGCATGCCCGCCATTTTTGTAAAATGTAAAATCTGAGATGGCCTTATATCTAAATTTGAACCTTGATGTGTGTAGTATATGTGGTCCAAATTATATGCTTCTACCATTAAATGCACAATAATTCTTATAATGTTTGCACGAATTTGCCACACATAGGTACTTGTGATGATACGTTATGCATTTATTAAATGATAATTAACATAACTAGAAAGTTCAAAATATTTTCTACAAAATATTTTTACGCTCTTTTCAATTGCGGTATTACCTTTTTGAAAAATTAATATATACAGAGGGAAAAAATTGAAAAAAAAAACATATTTTTACATAAACAACCAGTAAAAACACAACTTCTGGTAAACCGATTCTTCTGGTTCACCATATCCCTCTTGTAAATCAAAAAGAAAACCTATATACCAAATTTGGTTGAAATCGGACTTTTCGTTCAAATGTTATGGTACTATTAAACACATAAGTATAGCCGCCATTTTGAACGCCCGCCATTTTTGTAAAAGACAAAATCTGAGATGGCCTCATATCTAAATTTGAACCTTTATATGTGTAGTATATGTGGTGCAAATTATATGCTTCTATCATTAAATGTGCAATTGTTTCACATATCGGCCGCACTATATAGGAACATTTTTGTCGTAAAACTAATAATAAATGAGATAATTCAATAATTATGCTCTAACTGTCACTATTTTCCGCCATAACTCGGAAAATATCGATCGCACGAAAAAATTATAACGATAGAAATTATAGAAAATCACATTTTCAACTATTTTAGTTCTTATACTTTTTGTCGAAAAGTTGAAAATGGCGGAGATATTGAGCTAAAACGGTTCTCATTTAAAATCAAGACTGTGGCTAACGCAACAGCGGAATTCAGTCGAGATTTTAAATTTACACTACTATTGACCCACCCCTTAAGATTAGATAAATAAAATTTGGGTAGCTTCTAATGGAAGGTTAGGCCTGTTACTCGTCTAACCCGACTGGACTACAAGGGCAATTATTTGTGTTGTACACAATGACACTCTTTTAGCGGTTTTCTGCAATGGTTTATTAATCATGTTTTTTGTTAACGAGAAAGGACTAGAAAATGGATTTTTTTCGGTCAGATATAACGAGTCAGATTAAAACCGATAGCCGAAGTACAGTAAAACCCACTTATCTACAACCGCGTGGAAAGGACGCGATATACGTTCGTTGATTATATTGGTGCAAGTGACCTTGAGGGTTTCAGTTAAATCGGTTCAGTTATAGAGGAAGAAGGAGAAACAAAATATTATGTGTTTAGTATATATTTATTTGTGACAAAAACTTTAGTATACTTCTTTGTTTGTTTACTAACTAAACAGTAATCCCTAGTTGCTGAACAATGACTGGTTGTTGTTGTGCTGGCACAACAACATTTATAACTTCTGGTGGATCTCAAAGACCTACGACTTTCTTAACAATTTCAACACCTGATATAACACCTTTAGCTATATTTCCAACTGTGAGTATACCATCAACAATTTCACTTAATCCTCTTGTTTTGGGATTAACCGAAGGATCCTCTTCATATGTCACGACAAATGCCGGTTGATCTGATTCTTCACATGCATCATGGGCCTTTAGTAGCTCATCTCTTGTCAGATGTGCTTCTCCATCTCCAAATGCATCATGGGCTTTTAGTAGCTCGTCTTTTGTCAGATGTGATTCCCCATCTCCAAATGCATCATGAGCCTTTAGAATCTCATCTTTTGTCAGAGGTGCTTCTTCATCTCCAAATGTGTCGTGAGATTTTAGTAGTTCATCCTTTGTTAGATGTGATTCCCCATCTCCAAATGCATCATGAGCCTTTAGAAGCTCATCTTTTGTCAGATGTGCTTCTCCATCTCCAAATGCATCATGGGCCTTTAGTAACTCATCTTTTGTCAGATGTGCTTCTCCATCTCCAAATGCATCATGGGCTTTTAGTAGCTCATCTTTTGTCAGATGTGATTCCCCATCTCCAAATGCATCATGAGCCTTTAGAAGCTCATCTTTTGTCAGAGGTGCTTCTTCATCTCCAAATGTGTCGTGAGATTTTAGTAGTTCATCCTTTGTTAGATGTGATTCCCCATCTCCAAATGCATCATGAGCCTTTAGAAGCTCATCTTTTGTCAGATGTGCTTCTCCATCTCCAAATGCATCATGGGCCTTTAGTAGCTCATCTTTTGTCAGATGTGCTTCTCCATCTCCAAATGCATCATGAGCTTTTAGTAGCTCATCTTTTGTCAGATGTGATTCCCCATCTCCAAATGCATCATGAGCCTTTAGAAGCTCATATTTTGTCAGAGGTACTTCTCCATCTCCAAATGTGTCGTGAGATTTTAGTAGTTCATCCTTTGTTAGATGTGATTCTCCATCTCCAGATGCGTCGTGGACCTTATCTACTCCATGACCTATCAGTAGTGGTGAAGACTGAGTTAGAGATGCAAACGCAGTCACCATGATCTAAAAAATTTTTTAAGTGAATACTTCTTATCGTTCGGTATGGAATTTTAAAGGGTGTAAAGTCGTATTGGGCGTCATTTTCAAAAATCGTGACGCGAAAGGTTACCTTGTGATTACCGCTCACGGTATAGGTACATTACTTAACTTATACAGATACTTAAATAAATTATATAGGTACTTTATATTAAAATATTATTTTTAAAATTGAATAAAGGAGTTATATTGTTATAACAAATTATGTTATATTCAAATAATAATTATGATGTTTCAGTGCCGATTTAACCTAACTTCAGGCCCTGGGCACTGGAGGTTTAGGGGCCCCCATTCATTGCTATTCATTGTCAGTTTTTTAACAAGAAAACACACGCAATTAAGGTTTATTGTAAAATCCATAAAATAACAAGCAAGAAGAATAGCAAACGTAAAAAAAATCCCGGGCCGGCGTAGCTCAGGCGGTAGTGTGGTTGACTCGCGTGCGGGTAGGCCGGGGTTCCAATCCCAACCTCGGCAAGAACAACTAGACATTTTAAAATGTCTATAGGACCCAGGTCGACTCAGCCTGAATAAAATGAGTACCTTGGGTAAAACCAGGGGTAATAATGGGCAGTTGAAGCGTAGCACTGGCCCTGTTACCCTCCTTGTATACCGTAGGCCCTAGATATAGCAGACTACCCTGCTAATCCCAAAGCCGCGTCAGCGGTATAAAACGGGAGACTATTATTATAAAAAATAATCAAAAAAGTACATTTAAAACATAAATCAAAAATAGGAAGTTTCACAAAACAACACATGACAGACAAAAAACATATTCTAAAAAATACATAAAGACAAAAATAAGATCACTTTTTTCTTGACTTGGCATTCGAAAACTGCCATATAATATCACAATTGAGTTTCTCCAGTTCTTCGTTCTCTATATACAATAGTGATAATGAGTCTAGGTTTTCTTGACCCAAATTTGACCTTAAATATGTTTTTATTTTTTTAAAGTCAAAAAGACCGCTCACCTGACGCATTAGAAATTAGTATCGTCAAATAAATTTGCAGTTAAAATATTGGAAAAAGTTGCGTTTACATCCTGGATGACATCAAATTCATAAAATGTATATTTATTTACATTTTGGTATAACGTTACAAAATGAGTAATTTCATTATGCAAGTTCTCTTTGGTTTCAGTAACATCTTTATTATATTTCTCGCATAAAGTATTAATTGACGTCTTGACTTCTTCTTTATCTAGCGTAAAAGAATATCTTAAAGCTGATGTTATATCCTTGTAGCATATTTAATTCTCTTTAAAAGATCTTGCGTAATATTGTCGCATATTAACATTAAATACTTCAATTCTGAATATTTCTTGCCCTTTTAAAATGATTTTGACTTTCACCTGGTGGAACAATGAAGTTAAAACGGCAGTGGAGAAAAAGAAAATAGCATGGAAAAATACATTGAAACCGAGCTGGAAGAAGATAAAGAGGAATACAAAAGGCTGAGACGATTAGCGAAAAACACCATAAGGAAAGTAAAAACAAAGAAGTGGGAAGAGTTTGGAGAAGAATTACAGGAAAACTATGTAACAAATAATAGAAGCTTCTGGACAACAATCAGACATATGAAGAAAGGAAAACGTAAAGAAATAACAGCCGTAAGGGATACAACAAACCAAATCCAAACAAATCCAGAACAGATAGCTAAAGTATGGAAAGAATACTATGAAAACAAATTTAGAAATGAAACAATAGATGATAGAAATGAAATATATCAAAATAACGAGAACAAAGAAATAGAGCAAATAAGTAGAAAAGAAGTAATATAGGAAGTATCAAACGTAAAAATAGGTAAAGCTGGAAGGGATGATGACATAGACCCGGAAATGGTCAAGTACGTGGGAGAAGAAAGGATAAACTGGTTGTTGAAAATATACAAAGAGACATGGGAAAAGCAGCAAATCCCAAAAGACTGGCAAAGTAACCTTATAGTGCCAATATACAAAAAGGGACAATTTTTTATCAAAATGTCATGATTTACACAATTAAAAGCTTTGGCATAATCACAAAGAACAGTGGTAGTGCGCAGATTATTGTTTAATGCTTGATAAACCTCATGTATTACAGAAAACATGGCATCTGTGGTACATTTATTATTTAAAAAGCCGAATTGATTTTGTGATCAAATATTGTTATCAACGAGAAAGGACATAAGTCGGGCTTTTATGAGTCTCTCAATAATTTTGGAGAGTACCGGTAGTAATGCAATAGGTCTATAATTGCAGGCATTAGATTTATGCAACCGCCAGCTGCGTATCTCATTGAGAACTAGAATGCTTAAGTGCTATGTTTTTTCCACCTTGCTCTATGGTGTTTAAGCCTGGGCAATGACAAAGCAACACAAAAAAGAATCCAAGCATTCTAACTTTAGTGTTACCGTAAAATGCTCAGAATATATTATAATTTTTTATAATTATAATCTACATTTATTATAATTTTTTTTAATTTGTTTAAATAATTATACATACATCTTTAAAATGAGAATATTTGTATTTTTAACGTTAAAAGGTACACTTGTAGTAAGTTTATCTAAAAAAAAGTCTGCAACTGGAAAAAATATGTAGTTTTCGTTCCTTATAAATAAATTAATCTATTATAACAAAACAAAAGCAACTTTGACATTTAAAAATACGTTATTTAGATGGCTCTACTCGAGTTACTTGGAAACAAAAAAAAATGAAGAAAATTGCTCCATGGGAAGCCGAGAAGATGCATTTTTTTAACGTATATCGATTTTTAACTTCGAGATTTATCCAACCTAATTTTTGATTGGAATTTTGCTATTTTTGGCAATTTTCACTCGTAATATCGATAGTTTTTATTATAATATTTATGTAATATATATTATGACTATTTTAAAGATATGAAAATTGGTGTGGAGAAAAACGACAAAAATAAAAAGGTGATGGTTCAAAAATTATGATCCTATTGTTTATATCTTTGCCGTAAATGCCGGTCAACTTTGACCGGTTGTATCTCAGGAACCACTCATCACAATCAAATATTTTTCTTTTAAAATAAACATCCTGCCGCAATTTTCGAGTACCGTTTTCATAATTTAATTTAAGTTAATATATCCCGAGATATTCTATTTCTTTATATGCCAAAAAATTGTTTATAATTTTAAAATATTGCTGAGGCCGCTTAAATAGTAAAATTCCAATTCTGTAAAGTACATTATATAGGTACATTGTTTTTTATACAAAAATCGTAATTATTCTTATGTGTTGTAATTATTGTGGATATTATAGCAACCGTAAATTTTTAATTAACAATTCAATTGTTGCTAAACTGTTTATTCAATTTCCATCGGCTTCTGGAATTATAATCTATACGAAAAGGGCTTTTATATTGCCAGGTTATTTAATTATTGGTAAACAATTACTTATCTAAAATTTTAGTTGAAAATTAAAGATTTTGTTGGAAAACCCTGGATTTTCCGGGGAAAATTTTCGTCGAAGTAAATCGGAAAAAACAGGTCTCTATGCAGAATTTAATTACGGTGAATTTTTATTTGAGTATTTTTGGTGTAAAGTTAAAATCTTTGGATTTATAGAGCAAAAATGGAAAAAACACGATTTTCGGGAGCCATTTTGTTTATAAAAAAAAGTAGTACACTATCTGCGGACTTTGCATACATATATTATTAATATATACAATCATAAGATTCGATTCCAGCAATAAAATTGCTGGTAAATAACTTTTCCTATTATTTTGCTAGTTAGCCCAGAGTATAAGTATAATAAGGAAATAGGAGAGAAATATGCTTATATTAAAACACAATATTTTGGTCACATTGGAAGAAATCAAAAGTATGAACTGCTCCAACTTATAATCGAAGGCAAAATCAATAGCAAAAGTGGACCAGGAAGAAGACGCAACTCTTGGCTTAAAAACCTACTTTAATGGACCAATATGACCTTCAGAGAATTGTGAGGCTGCAAATAAGATTAAATGGATAAATGTAATGGCCATCGTCCTTATAAGGCACCGTAAGAAGAAGGTACTTACCAAAAGGGCAACAATTCGGAAAGTCATTTTGGATCTTCTTTGATGCAAGAACTGAATTAAATGATTAAATTTCGGTACCTTTTATAAACTCATATATCATTATCGATGACATAATTATTTGGTGGGCCAGTTCGTTATAAGATAACAATTCAATGCAAAAGTAGGCAGATACTACCTACTTCTGCCTTCGTTTAATATGCTGATGTTTGTCACATATCTTTATTGTAAAGTGTAAAATATTACATTGTATTAATTATTTGAAGTAACATAAAGATTTGAGGAGACAGACGTAGAATCAAAATCTTTTCTTTATCAGCATCCACCTCGCATCGCAAACATTCTGATTCGAAGATCTTGAGCCAGTACAAAATCATCTTTTATTTTTTTGAAATGAGTGAAAAGAATTTCGACAACGAATCAAGTAATCTGTTAACCTAGGTACACAGTACCAAACAGCGCCGTCAGGAAAATATTCCAATAATGCGTCGCAGATTACTTATATGGAACGTGTCATTTTGTACTCTAATACAGAGTATGGTATGACAAAGAAGAAAATAATCGTTTCGTTTTGATTCAATTCGAGTCTGTTGCCATCCTCTGACTCCTGATGTTTCATTATCTCTTATCTTCTACTAGTCTTCCAAAATAATCTACTTTAACTTTCTTTTCCACAGTTTTCATTAAATCGGCCAGTCACAATTCTGACACTATTTGATTTCTTCCCACATTTTCACAACATATCATCTGATTCAAGTTTTCATCCTAGGTCCAACTAAACTTCAGAAAAAAATAGAAATTTTTTTTTCATTCTAACACTTCCACTCTCTTACCCATAGGGTGTGGGGTCTGGTTTCTGGGGCACCCAGCCTTTCTTATCACACCTCATTACAGTAAACAATTCTGATATCAAACCATAAATTATTCATTGTTCATTACCTACCATTTTTTACCAATAATGCTAGTTTTTCAAAACACCTTCATACATCCATCAATTTTTAAACTTCTTCAATTCAACTCAATAACTTGGTTAAAAAAAAATCGCTAATTCAAAGATATTTGTAGTCCTAGATGTTTACGTTACATAAAAGGACCTCATACTTTTGCCCGGGTTATTAGTTCAATTGATATTCTGTCCTCACTTCCAATTTCAACACTAAGTTATATATAACCAATTAACTTACATATATCATTATATCATATCAGTCTCCTCCTGTGACTTATACTACTTATCTTAATTTCAACACTATTCGATATCAGACTTCCATATACTACAGACTCTCTAATTTACTCTGCCAATTAGTACAATTAAACCAACAACCCCCTTTTAATTCATAGTAAATTAAATTTTCATCAACACAGTTGGACTTACTTCAATTTTGAATAGGAACCACAATCATCAACCTATTTATATAAATAAAACATCTTAGCAAAAATAAAAATATTTTCCACTTAATTATTTGGTCCCAGATGTTCTTTAACATAAATGGATCCATTATTCGCTAATTAATTCAACTTCATTTGAATTATGTATAGATGGCTAATTCTCTATTTGCATTATAAAAATCATTTTATACTCTACCTACATCTTACATAATCAAGGTACTTAAATGTAATTATAGCCACAAGTTTGTTGATGTTTTAAAAAAATCTTTTATTACAACTAGTTGGCTGTGGTAATATAGGGTAACTTCTACGTCACGTTGTCGGTTTGTCTTTTGACACCTTTCAGAAACATCACTCATTTTGCATTTAGTTGCCATTAAGTCATTGGTATGTAAACAACTCAATTTGGATCCCACGTGTTGGGAAATTCATTACATTACCTTAGGGCATTATCCTAGTTGCCATGTGACTATCATGAGGCATTTTATTAAAGTATGCACTTTTAACGCATCTATGTTATATTTAAAGGGTTTTTACCCGAATATTTTTCTTTTGTGGCTCAGCTAGTATCCAGTTTGTAAGTATAACAAACTTGCTCTAACCTTAGTCAAAATTTAAATACCAACTGTACATTTATTAAATCGGTTATACTTATTTTTAGATCTATCGCTGATGATCATTTTTTATAAAAATCGAAAACGTTTTGTTATGATGTAGCCCTTTAAAGTGATTTTAATAAACTTTTATACCTTTTACACAGGATTTTTTTTTCAATTATCTGATGTTTCGGAATCTATTCCTTTTCAAAGAGGCTTCCCAAGAAGACTGAATAGACCATAACGAAACGAGAAGATGGTGCAGATATTAAAATATTTGCACCGGAGTATGGTTAGACTGTCCTCTAACGGGGAACGATGAAATGAGTGAAAATAATTTCGACAAGGCATCAAGTAATCTGTTAACCGAGGTACATAGTTTTTTGTAGTTTTTCTTTTCAACTTTAGGTGAATAAACCTCGGGATAATCAAATTGACTGACCATATTATTGAACTAATAATTTGTTATTAAATATAACATAAAACTTCTTCTTCTTTTTCTTCCTCTTTACAAGCAAATCTGCTTGTTCATTGGCGGATTGATACCTCTATGGAAGGTTGTCACTCCACCTTTTGCGCGGTCGGCGATACTTCTTCTACCGATTGGTGATTTATCTCGTGCTATTTTGACCACATGTGTCTTTCCCATTCTTGTTATGTGCTTGTTCCATTCTTTTTTTATTTAGTGTCCATTCGTTTATACACTATACATTACATTGTCTTCTTATATCTTCGCTCCTCTGTCGATCTCTCAGTGTATTTCCTGTAATTCTTCTCAGTACTCTCATCTCTGCCGTTTCCAGTAGTCTTTGTGTTGTGGCTGTATCGGGTCTTGTTTCTGATGCATGTCATTATTGGTCTTACACTGGCTTTATAAACTCTTGACTTCATCTCAGTGTTAATATGTCGGTTTCGCCATATATTGTTATTAAGGCACCCTGCCAATCTATTTGCTTTTTGTACTTGATTTCTCACTTCTTTGTCTAGGTCTCCGTAACTTGACAATGTAATTCCAAGGTATTTTACTTCCAATGCTTGTTCAATACTGATACCATCAATTTCTATTTTGCATCTGATTGGTTCTTTACTGATTACTATTGTTTTGGTTTTCTGAGATAAAATTGTCATATTGAATTCTTTGGCTCTTATGGTAAATCTGTGGACTAATCTTTGCACACTGTCTGCATCTTGGGCTATCAATATTGCGTCATCTGCGTAGCAGAGTATTTTTACTTCTTTGTTTCTCATTCTATATCCTCTTCCTTTGTTGACGTTTTTGATGATTTCATCCATGATTAAATTGAAGAGCATAGGACTCAGTGAGTCTCCCTGTCTTATCCCGCTGCCTATACCTATAGGTTCTGTAAGTTACATAAAACTTCAATTTCAACCAACAAAAAGGGAGATAATTCGTTTAATTGCTGCTTGACAAAAGTTATTTTTCAATATATTATATCAGTTGTTAGCGTCAACCATAGCATCATCCATAATAAAATCAAAGCTTACACTAAATAACATAACAAAATAAATTTTATAAAATGCCTAAACATTAGGTATACATACTTGTTTCACTAAGTTTATGGAACAACTCAACTAATATTGTTCTATCGCTTTTGTCTTCTCATACACTATACACTGGTAGGTAATATAAACTAGACATTTGAGCAAATTAGCGTTACGCGCGAGCAGTCGATCGGTGGTCTATCAGATAGATTCTATCTCTTTTAACCAAGCGATCCCGCGCATGTTACAGACAAAGATGGCTAGACCACTCAAAGTGAATATTGACCAATGACGTCCTTGATGTCGGCGTTACACCTCGATACACGGAGCGGCCCATACCTTACCTAGTCTATTTTTATTATATCTATAGGTAATAAAGTAATAAAGTCTGTTGTAGTACTCATTTTGATAAACCACATTACCATATGAATCAAAATAAATCATTTTTAAATTATTATCATCTAATGCAATGGTACATGTTCTATTCTAAAGCATCCTTTTGATTTTATAGATGCTAAAATATTTTTTACTTTTTTCAGGCGTAATAGTTCAGAATGATTTGAAAGCAACTTTTACAGTTATATGGTGGTACTAAATCTATTCTTGGAGGCACTAAAATTAAAATTGTTTTGGAGCTTAGAGTCTCATTATTTATATAACATCCACATAAAAGTGGATAGAGTTCTTTTGCAGCATTATCATTACATATAAAACGAGCATTTTATGTCGCGGCGTCACAATAATTGACGCCGCCAATCATTCCTTAATGATTCTGCAAAAGAATTCGATCCATTTTATGGACAAAAACGTTTTCATTTTAAGGCCTTCAAGAACATACTTAGTACCACCATGTAACTGTAAAAACTTATGTAGATGTAAAAAGCTGAGATTTCCTGATAATCTTGATGCAAATACATGAAACAACATGTTTTGTAAAAATAATATTAATAAATAAGAACAAAATTAGTCCATAGAAATAAGATTTTTCCCGTGACACATCCCCCTCCACGTCGAAACCAAATTTTTTGAATAGTATTTATTTGTTGCTTAGAAAATTGCAAAATAAGTCATACATTTTGAGATATTATAAATGTTCATAACTTGTTCATAATGTAAAAATTAAGTTAGAACTTTTTTATTACACGGAATGCTGAGACTTCATGTGCAATTATATTTTAAATTTCAAAGTAATTGGTCAAATAGTTTAAAAGTTATTTAATTTGTTTATCATAAATTCATTTTTTTTTAAACACTATAAGTCAGAAAATTATGAGGTCACAATAATATTTCGGACAGTTTATGAAAAAAGAACATCTATACTATTAACATAATTTCAAAAATGAATAACCATTTTAAATTTCGTTGCAACACGAAACTACAGCCCCACCACTATTCCAGTTCAATCAGAGAGTGCAACAAGCACCTCTACCGGTTTCGAAACTTATTAGTCTCTCATCAGGAGGCACATATGCTGCTCTCTCTGACCCAACTAGAAGAAACCCCGGCGTGCAGTCACGGATTGCAACGAACGAAATGGCAGAGATGCCCTAGCGACAACTGCTAACAAAAGACTAAGTTTTCAATCTAATAGCACATAAAGCAACATCAAACAATGCTACTCTACATCCTACCAGACTGAAAACAATGGGAACCTTCTCTGGTAACACCTCCGAGGCTTCTACAATTTGCAAGCCATAACGAATGCTGAGACTAACGAAGATGAGGGACTTTTACAATTTATAATTCACGTCCCATCTGCTCAGCGCGGTAAAGTTAAAACGAGAATGGTTCCCTTCGTACTCCAATCAGAGTAAACATGAAAATCAAAAATGAATCAGAGTACTCCAATCAGTTGGTTATTCATTCCAAAAATGGTTATTCAAAAGTATTACTGTAACTTCATCATTTTCTGACTTATAGTGTATTTGACCAATTGCTTTGAAAGTTAGGATATGATTTAAGCACCAGAAGTCTCAGCATTCCGTGTAATAAGAAGGTTCTAAGTTAATTTTTACATAAATTATGAATATTTATAAAATCTCAAAATGTATGATTTATTTTACAATTTTGTAGGCAACCAATAAGGATAGACATATTTAGCGAGCGCCATATTGAAATTTTTTATACGATTTATGAGGTTCTCACTCTTAAATTTGTTTAAAATGCTTAACTTTTTGGTAATAGACGAAAAAAGCGAAAATTTACCGTTTTTTGATCTTTATTTGTTTATAACTATGTATATCATCAAAATCGGCTGCAGAGAACATATAGGTTATTATTATAGATGTCCATACTACTCAAAAAAATTGGTTTCGTCCTGGAGGGGGTTGTGTCACCAACAGGATATTTTTTTTCCTTATTTCTCTAAACTAATCTAAAATCACAGTTTTTCATGTTTTTTGTGCGGTTTTCAGCAATGGTTTATTAATCGTGTTTTTTTACGAGAAAGGACTATACAATGGATATTTTTCGGGTAGATATAAGGATTAAAACCGAAAGCCGAAGAAGGAGAAGAAAGAAAAAAAACATTCTGTGTTTAGTACATATTTATTTGTGAAAAAAATAATACTTTCTTTGTTTACTAACCCACAATAACCCCCGGTGGTCCAACAATAACTTGTTGTTGCTGTGGAGGCACAACAACATTGATAACTTCTGGCGGATCTGGAATACCTACGATATTCTTAAAAATGCCAACACCTGATTTTATAACAGCTTTAGCTATAGTACCAAGGCCGAGTAAACCACCAACGAATCCACTGGCCCCTCTTGTTTTGGGGCAGAGCGAAGAATCCTCGTCACATGCCTCATCCAATTGCATTTCTCCAGATGCGTCGTCTGGAGATGCGTCGTCTGGAGATGCGTCGTCTGGAGATGCGTCGTCTGGGAATGCGTCTGAAAATGCGTCGTCTGCCTGTAGTAACGCATCAGGATCTGAATCCAGTAGTGATGAAGACTGAGTTAGAGATGCAAGTGCAGTCACCAAGACCTAAAAATTATTTTTAATTAAATAACTAATATTCATTAAGAACTTCGTAGTTCGAACTACGAACTAGTTACGCGAACTATGAAAAAGAATAAACCTAGCATGGGCAGCGTATAGAAAAACTCAAAGACAAGCGATATACCAATTTCTTTAAAACGTAAAACATTTGACCAATGTGTGTTGCCTGTGATGATTTATTGTGCCGAAACTTTGACATTGACAGCTACAACTTCTAAAATGCTGCAAATAGCCCAGAGAAAAATGGAAAGGTCAATGCTGAGTATATCGCTTCGTGACCGAGTTAGAAATGAAGACTTAAGACGAAGAACAGGAGTTACCGATGTAATTTTTCCGAATTGCCACCCTGAAATGGAACTGGGCCGGACACGTCGCCCGAATCAGTGATGGAAGGTGGACGAAGAGATTACTGAGTGGAGGCCGAGATTAGACAAAAGAAGTAGAGGAAGACCACCTATTCGTTTGACTGACTATCTCAAGAAAATATCTAGAAATTGGATGCAAAGTGCTCAAAATAGAGCACAATGGACAAAAATGAGGGAGGCTTATGTCCAGCAGTGAACGCAAAGGGCTGGGTGATGATGATGAGTAAGAACTTTGCCGAAAGAGTGATGAGAAGAGGCAAAGAGTTTGCAGAAAATTATTGAAAAATATAAACTGGATCTACATTTAGAAAAGAAGACAAACATAAAGTTTAATGAGTCCTTTGTAAAACCTATAAAATTTATTAAAATCCTTTTAAGGGCTACATCACAGAACGTTTTCGATATTTAAAAATATCATCATCAGTGTTTAGAACTGGTTGATCATAAGCTGAGCCATCAAAGAAATACCAGGGTATGAACCCTTTAAATGGTATAATAATTTGGTCTACTAGCATATTTGCTTAAAATGTACTAATTTCAAAAGAAATCGTTGGAATACAACAAACCGGCATATTTATGTTTCGTGGACCTTAAAAAAGCATTTGAAATGGTAAAATTAAGGAACTCTATCTATTTGTTATAACTACTCAAGAGAGGTACCTCTAGGAATAATTAAAACGATCGAAAACATCTACCAGAACAACACAATAAAAGTAAAAGTGGAAGATGAACTAACTGACCCAATTAAAGCTGGCAATGGGATAAGACAGGGGGATTCCCTGGGTCCTTTATTGTTCAACCTGATCATGGATGAAATAAAAAGTAGTAAAATAAAAAGGATATCAAATGGAAGAAAAGCAACTTAGCAGACGATGCAATACTAATATGTACCTATCTCAAACTGAGGATGATTTAAAACGTGTGCTACGATTGTAATATATTGGTAGGATTGTAGTTTTAAAATATCGCTTATTTTGTTAACTGATTACCACTTTTGTAAAATATTCTAGTCGGGGCTACTTGGCCCATATTAGCGGGGGTTAGTTATATGGCGAACTAAACCCTGCTCTTTTATTGTGCTTACATACAAAACGAAATCTTTTACTTTTTAGAAAAAAATGAGAACATACAAAAGGAAAACAGAGAAGGGTAAAACCCCGGACAATATTATGAAGCAAGCAGTGAAGGGCGTCCTTGAAGAAAATTATTCGGTCAGAAAAGCTGCAAAAAATTTTGAGATACCAAGGAAAATATTGCAAAAAATTTAAGGCAGTTCAGGAACAAAATGGAAATTTGATAAATATTCAAATAGGTTACGCTAAAAGCCGACAGGTAATCTTTAACTTAATTTTGTTTTCTTTTTCTTCACGCAGTGGTGGATCCAGGGGAGGGCGATGGGAGCGATGGGCCCCCTTCTCAAACCAAGTTATATAGAAAAATTATAAAAACATTCATTTCTTCATTTATTCTTCATAGAAATTTAGCCAATCGCCTCCCCCCCCCCTCCCTTGACGATGCTAGGTCCTGCTGGATCCGCCACTGTTCTTCAGCCGATTAAAATTTGTAGGTATTTTCTACTGAACAGGAAGAACTTTTGAGTGGTTATTTAAAAAAGGCTTCCGATATTTATTATGGTCTATGCCTTAAAGAAGTCAAAAAAATTGCCTTTGAATATGCATCCAAAATAAACAGGATATTTCCTGAGCCTTGAAAAAATAAAAAGATGGCAGAAGTGGACTGGTTTTCCAATTTTTTACGGAGAAATCCCTCTTTATCTATTCGAACTCCAGAAGCAACCAATCAGGCTCGTGCATCCAGCTCCAACCCAACGAATGTTAAAGACTTTTTTGACAATTTGGAAACAGTATTAAAGAGGCACAAGTTTGATCCAGCAGACATTTGGAACATGGACGAGACCGGCCTGACTACTGTTCAAAAATCAAATCGGGTAGTAGCTAGGAGGGGTTTTAAGCAAATGCGCAGAAATATATCTGCAGAGCGAGGAACTCGTGTTACGTTAGCAATAGCTGTTTCGGCTTCAGGTAACAGTATCCCTCTATTCTTTATTTTTCCTCGCGTCAATTTCCGGGAGCATTTCCTTGAGGAATCCCCGGAAGGTAGCTCGGGTGATGCGAATCCATCGGGGTGGATGGTAGAAGTGAACTTCATTAAGTTTGCTCATCATTTTGTTAAATATACCAGAGCTACAAGAGAAAGACCTGTGCTTCTTTTATTAGATAATCACGATTCCCATCTCTCCATTGAAGCCCTTGATATTTTTAAAAATAACGGTGTCGTGGTGTTATCTTTTCCCCCACACTGCAGTCATAAATTGCAGCCATTAGACCGGTCAGTACATCAGGGATATAAGGGATAGTGATGCGCAATACATAGCCTCTCCTATTCAAATGTCAACCTCACCTGCCCGTGAGATGATCTCGATCATGATCATCCGGTACATCCTGCTAGATAACAAACGAGGCGCTGACGTCCGAGTGATTGCCGGTATAAGCAATCCCCCACTTACTGACCAACAGCTTCGGGTGGAAGAGTCGGTAAGTGGAAGGGCACCTTCTTGTCCTAGAAATGAGAAATCATTTCTAAAGGCGGACGAACCAGGCATGGTCAACGGCGTGGAGATGCATAAGGCAACGGGAAACCAATGCATTAAAGGCTCATAGAGCATCCCTAGTTAATCATCATGACTAACAACATAACTAAACACTCTACTGATCATGAAACTCGGAAAACAAGATCCGGCAGAGGAGGAAACTCACAAGACTGCAAGGCCTCCCCGGTCGTCAACATGCGAAAACCTTGCAAAGTAGCGACGTGGAATGTTAGAAGTCTACATCAAGCTGGAAAAGTACATAATGACGTTAATGAAATGGAAAGGCTGAATGTAGACATTTTAGGAATCAGCGATGTCCAATGGCCCGACTCAGGAAAGATGAAAATCAACAATAAAACAATATACTATTCAGGAAGTCAAGACGGTTCGCACAGATATGGTGTTGGGATAATACTAAACAAACACATGGATAAAGCTGTAGTAAATTTCATTCCATACTCCAACAAAATTATCCTCTTACAATTAAATCAGAATAAACCCAAATTAAACATAATACAAGTTTATGCTCCGACTGCGGACAAACCAGAGAGCGATATTGAAACTTTCTACGAAGACCTAGACAATATTTTAAAATCCATTAAAACGCAGGATGTTACAATTATAATGGGAGATTTTAACGCAAAGGTTGGAGACGAAAAAGTAGAAGAATGTACAGGAGGATATGGTCTGGGCAACAGAAACGAAAGAGGTGACAGGCTTATCGAATTTTGCCAAAACAATAATTTTGTCATAACTAATACATTGTTTAAAATGCCAAAGAGAAGACTATATACCTGGAAGTCACCAGCAGATCAAGAAGGGAGAATTGTAAGAAACCAAATAGATTATGTATTGATTAGACAAAGATACAGGAGCGCAATTATATTTGCAAAAACATATCCGGGTGTCGACATAGGATCAGACCACAACCCAGTAGGGACCAAAACTAGGCTTAAAATAAAAATAATAAAACGCAGAACAACAGATGTAAAAATCGATACAAGTAAACTAAGAAACCCACTCATAAAACAACGCCTGACAGATGAAATTAATAACCGTTTAATGAATGTTAAAGAACAAATCCAACAAAATACTGAAACAGAGACAAAATGGTTATTAATAAAGACAGAAATAGATAAATGTCAAAAAGAAATTCTTACACCAACCAGATACAAAAAGAAACAATGGATGACGGAAGAAATCTTAGATTTAATGGAAGAAAGACGTCAGCATAAAAACAAAGATAATCAGATGTACAAAAATGTGGACAAACAAATAAAATCCAAAATTAAACAGGCTAAAGAACAGTGGTTAAAAGAACAATGCGCAGAAATAGAAGAACACCAGAAAAGACATGATAATTTTAACACACATACAAAAATTAAGGAATTAACGCAGACCAACAGAAAAAGAAAACCGGGAATACTAAAAGATACAGATGGAAAACTTGTGTTGAGTACTAACGAAAAATTAAAGAGATGGACAGAATACATAAATGAATTGTTCAAAGACAATAGAACAGAGCAGATGGAAGTCGAAGTAGAAGATGATACGGTTTTGAAGATATTAAAAGAAGAAATTAAATCGGCATTAGAAAACAGCAAAAATGGTAAAGCAGTAGGTCCAGACCAAATCCCAGTAGAAAGCTTAAAATGTATAAATGATGAAACCTTAGACATTATCGTAGACTTGTTTAACACAGTGTACAAAACAGGAAACATACCAAAACAATGGTTACTCTCAACCTTTTGTGCTATCCCTAAAAATACAAACGCTAAAGATTGCAGTGGATACAGAACAATATCATTAATAAGTCACATTCTCAAATTATTCTTGAAAATAATACATGGTCGTATAAACAAAAAACTAGAAGAAGGAATAGATGATAGTCAGTTTGGGTTCAGAAACGGACTAGGAACCAGAGAGGCGTTATTTGCTTTTAATGTGTTAGCTCAAAGATGCATGGACATGAATGTGGATGTGCATGTTTGTTACGTTGATTTTGAGAAGGCTTTTGACAAAGTAAGACATGAAAAATTAGTCCAAATTCTAAAGACAAAAAACATAGACAAAAGGGACTTACGAATAATAACAAACCTTTACTGGAATCAAAGAGCACAAATTGTATAGATAACGAACTCAGTCCAGAAATTGAAATCAGGGGAGGAGTTCGGCAGGGATGTCGAATTACTCTTATTATGTCTCTATTACTCTTTAATGCATATAGTGAAGCCATTTTTGAAGAAGCATTGCTATCTCAAAGTGAAGGAATAATAATTAACGGAAGATCTATTAACAACATAAGATATGCAGATGACACCGTGATTAAAGCAAACTCTGCTGAACAACTCCAACTACTACTGAACAAAACAAACAATTTCTGTAAAGAATATGGACTAAAAATGAATATAAAAAAGACCAAATACATGATAATAACTAAGAAAACAAACATACAAACAAGCATACATTTGGGAAATGTACCGATAGAAAGGGTTGATAAATACAAATACCTAGGAACCTGGATTTCAGAGAAAAATGATCAAACAACAGAAATAAGGACCAGGATAGAAATAGCAAGAAATGCGTTTGTAAAAATGAAAACAGTTCTCTGCAACAAAGACCTTAGCTTAGAACTGAGAGCAAGAGCTTTGAGATGCTACGTGTTCTCGATACTACAATATGGACTTGAAAGCTGGACATTAAAGCAAGAACACATAAATAAGCTACAGTCATTTGAAATGTGGTGTTACAGAAGAATGCTTAGAATAGCATGGACACAGAGGAAAACGAACACGGAAGTACTGCGAGAAATGGGTAAAGAATGCGAAATAATAAACACAATAAAAATAAGAAAGTTACAATCTCTGGGACACGTAATGAGGGGACCGCGATATGAAATGCTAAGACTGATAATACAGGGAAAGATAAGAGGCGGAAGGAGTATAGGAAGAAGGAGAGTGTCATGGTTAAAGAATTTAAGGGACTGGTTTAGATGCAGTTCTATAGAACTCTTTAGATCAGCGGTGGATAGAGTAAAGATAGTGATGATGATATCCAACCTCCGATTAGGAGACGGCACTTGAAGAAGAAGAAGAAGACCGGTCAGTTAATGGACCAATAAAAAAGTATTTCCATGGGGGATGTGATAGCTGGATTACTAATAACCCAGGTAAAACAATGACGATTTATTTAATTCCAAAAATTGTTAAGTCAACCTTACCGCTAGCATGTACCCCCCAAAATATAAAATCAGGATTTGTTTGTACTGGAATATGTCCCTTTAACAGAAATATTTTTGGGGGGCAAGATTTCTTACCTGCGTATGCAACCGATAGGCCTCCAAATACAGTGATTGCACCAAATTCGATGAATAATAGCGCATTAGATATTGATGCGTCCCCCAAATTAACTACTCCTCCAAAAAAATAAACAATCATCTTGAAGATAAGGAGAATTTCATGGGTGCTATAAATAATGACATCTTTTTGAAAGATCTGTTAGAAGCCGGACCGTCACATGTTCCTTCTCCCGTTTGCGAGATATCTTTGGAAGAAATCACACTGTTACCAAAAGCAGGAGAGAGAACAAATAAAACAGGAGGCAGAAAACGTAGAACCCCAGCAATTTTAACGGATACACCAATAAAAGATGAGCTTGAGTTAGAGAAGCAGTAGAGAAAAAAGAAGAAGACAAACCAAAGTAAAGCAAGTTTAAAGAATGTAAATAGAGACATATTATGTTCTAAAAAAACGAAAGCTAAAAGATAGATTCATCTTCAGAAGAGGACGAATGCTTCTGTATAATATGTCTCGAATCATTCTCTAATAGTGTTAGTAGGGAGAAATGGGTAAATGTAAAGAAGGGGCTCACGAAGCTTACACAGCTGGAGATATCCTTTTTTGTGTGCGATAACTGTTTGTCCGATTCGGATTAATGATTGTATATTTTTACAAATTTATATATATAAATTACAAATTATATATAAATTACAAATATATTTTTATTGATGTTATTGTTTTGTAATTTATTTAAAACTATGGGCATACTTGCCCCGATGATGTGGCTCACTTGCTCCGCTTCAGGGGTTAGTTCGCCCACTCGACCAGCCTAACAAAAATATGTATAAACCCTTTAAACATTTGTTTTTGAGTATTTATTTCTACTGTAATATAGTGCTCACACCTTGTATTATTATGTATAATAGTTCAGAAAAAGATATCTAGTTTCATGTAATTATAAAAAATCAAAATCCAAAAAGTGGGCCTACTAACCCCGGTCTCCCCTAGTAAGGACGGCGAGAGACGGTTCCCCAATAGGAAGACGATCAGTGGGAAGACCACGAAAAAGGTGGAATGACAACTTACTGGAGGCACATTGAAAAACAGACAGAGTAATGTCTATACACAAAGAAGAAGAAAAAGACAATATGCAGGAAAAAATAAATCCTACAAAGAGGTATAAGTGGAATTTATAGTGCTGCACTGGAATTTGGAAACATGGTTAAAGCTGTTATAAATTCAGATGTTAGAATTGTTAAGAATATTGTTAGAACCACAGCGACTGTTTCTTCCACCACCGGTGGTAATTATTGGTTATTAGTCAAACATAGCAGTTTTTTCTCACAAGTAAATATGTAATAAACACATAATATTTCCTTCCTGTTCTATTAAAATCCTGAGGTATAACTTAGTCCAGTCTTCACAGATTTGGGCTCTACTTTGAACACGCTGAATTTTGATGAAAATATCAATTTTGGTACCTACTCTAAAGAAGACGAAAAAAAGTTTCCCACTACTGCCTCCTGGCTTCACCCTAAAACATCTCCTCGTGGGGGATAATATAGAAAACATCGATTTTTAGGAATTTTGAGCAAAAATGTACTCTGTACTGTACACTGAACTATAGAATGAACCGTGTAGAAACAACGCTTTAAGGTACCGGCGACTTTGAATGTCAGTGTCTGCGTGAAATCAATTTTTTAAGTAAAATTTGTATCAATTCAGTGGTGAAAATTCGATGTCTTTTGATAAGAGCGTCCAATCTTTTTTTGTTACGTTTTGTATTTTATAGGTGACCGGTCACTATGGAATTTTCATTGGTAGAGCCTAATTTTCAAAACCTATAATAAGAAATTTCAATTTTTAGTTTTGGCAACAAATATGAGGCATTTGAAATATGCCTAACAAGGCTGAATTTATACTTTCACATTACACATGATGTCACGTCACAGAAAATGCTTCCACCAACAGTGATGAGCGCGCTAATAATCGACAAAATAGCGCAAAAGATGGAAAACTTAATACATTACGAATCAAAAAGAGATGAAACTAGCGGAGAAGGAAATTATTGTTATAAACGTATAAAATAACATTACATTCCATAGTTTTCCACATTTAGACGTCTGTGCCGAGTCCTTAGTTTATAAAATTCCACTGTCACAATGACAGTTGCCATACTCCTCTGATACTTTTAAAGGTGGGAAACTATGTAAAGTTACGTTAATTTTTACAGGAACAGAAGCAGTTTTAAATGTTTTAGATATTTTGAAATGTGAAAGTTTCAATTCAGTGTTTTTTAAAAATACTTCTTATGCCAGATGAATCCAGATATGCCCTCCTACAAGCCATACTGCAAGGACAAACATTTGGAAAGAGGGGTCCAGGAAGAAGAAGAGATCCTGGTTGAACAATATCATAACCTGGTTTAACTCGTCTCTGCAGCTTTTAAACGCTGTTGCAGATAAGATAAATATTGCCATGATGATTACCAACATTTCTCACGGATAAGCACATGCAGTAGAAGGATTTTAGAAGAAAAGAAAAAACATTATGTATTTAGTACATATTTATTTCTGACAAAAATACTTCTTATGTTGACTACTAACCAATAATAACTTTCGGTGGACCAAGAATAACTTGTTGTTGCTGTGCAGGCACAACAACATTGACAACTTCTGGTGGATCTTGGATACCTACGATATTCTTAAAAATTCCAACACCTGATTTTATAACAGTTTGAGCTAAATCTCCAATTCCGAGTATACCACCAATAATTCCACTTGCCGCTCTTGTTTTGGGACAGAGCGAAGGATCATCTTCACATGCCAGAGAGGGAAATGGAACTGGATCTGGATCTGTTTCCTCAGATACGTCATGTGCCTGTAGTAATTCAGAAGGATCTGAATCCAGTAGTGGTGAAGGCTGAGTTAGAGACGCAGACGCATTCACCAAGATCTAAAAATTGGTTTCAATTAAATGACTAATATTCAGTTTTAGTGCGGGAAGATCAACCATAGCGGTAGCGGGTAGGTACCCCTCTATGGTCCCTATAGAGGGTAGAATTACTTCAGGGAGGTAGCGTCCCTGCCCACGCGAGCTCCTGGTTTTTCCTCCCTTCCCTACTTAGGTGAAACCAGGCCCTAACCCTAGTATTACCCTACCCAAACCCCAAATTCTTTTCCCATATCCCATCCTTACTTGCCAACCCGTCGTGCCAGCACGGCGAATTATTTATCGGCTATGAAGCCATATTAAGTAGGCATGAAGTCCTGATTCAAGGGGAGCCATCAACAATTAACATCGAAGACACTAAAAAAGCTGCATCACTGCTGAAAAATGGACGTGCTCCTGGTGCAGAGGGGATATATGCAGAGTTAATAAAAAATGGAACCAACAAACTATTCGAGATACTAACAGTAGTTTTACGAAATTGGACGTTCTACGAGGAATATGTTTCGTGCACTTAGAGAAAATTATGGTCCACATAATTGGCCTACCGGACGCACAATTCGCTATATACCATCAGTAAGTTTGATACCCGGTTATCATTATTGAAAAACACGCGACCAAATACACCACATTCAGCACATACTGAAGAAAACATAGCAACGGTAGCGGATGGTGTACGCGAAAATAACGAAGAATCGATTCGTCGCCGTTGTCAACAGCTTGAATTGTCTTGGTATTTTTTTCCCTTTCTTCTATGTATCTATTCCTTATCTCTATTATTACTTTCGTGACCATTTTCATCCTAAAGAATTGTGTTCTACAATTTTCTTTGTCGAACAACTATATCCTCTTTATAAAATTTTGCTTGGATAGATTTGTATGTATTATTCATAAATTTTAAAAAGGCGTACGACTCTGCCAAGAAATAAAAAAATTGCGAAAGTTATGTAAGAATTTGAAATACCTACGAAGCTCAAGAAACTGGTGACTATGACATTGAAGCATACGGCCTGTAACGTAAGAGTAAAAGAAGGAACCTCAGAAGATTTTGAAGTCAGATCAGGACTTAAGCAAGGTGACCCGCTATCAACGCTAATATTTAATATGATACTATAAAAATCATTAGGAATAACAACTTAAATAGAAATGGGCACATATTGTATAAGAGTCATCAATTAGTGGGGTATGCAGATGATGTGGCAATTATAGCGACGAGTGGAAAGATACTGAAAGAGATAACAGGAAGATTAGTAAATGAAGCGTATAAGCTGGGTCTACAAATAAATCAAAAGAAAAGCAAAGTTATGAAAGTAGGAAGAGAAGGGGAGATGGTACAAAGTTGATGGGAAGCACACAATTAGGAGAGTTTAAGTTTGAGAAAATAGGCAAATTTGTGTACCTATTAGCAAGGATAACAAACAAGTGTGAGAAAATGAAATAAATTGATGCCAGATTAAATAAAGCCACTCGATTTGCAGAAAACATGAATTATTTACTAAGATCAAAGCAGCTGTCATGGAATACGAAATTCAGGATTTACAAGACTCTAATAAGACTAACACTTTGAAGAAGCATTGCTAACTCAAAGTGAATGAATAATAATTAACGGAAGATCTATTAACAACATAAGATATGCAGATGACACCGAGATTATGGCAAGCTCTGCTGAATAAGGCCAACTACTACTAAACAAAACAAACAATTTCTTTGAAGAATATGGACTAAAAATGAATATGAAAAAGACCAAATACATGATAATAACTAAGAAAACAAACATACAAACAAGCATACATTTGGTAAATGTACCGATAAAAAGGGTTGATAAATACAAATACCTAGGAACCTAATTTCAGAGAAAAATGATCAAACAACAGAAATAAGGACCAGGATAGAAATAGCAAGGAATGCGTTTGTAAAAATAAAAACAGTTCTTTGCAACAAAGACCTTAGCTTAGAACTGAGAGTAAGAGCTTTGAGATGCTACGTGTTCTCGATACTACAATATGGACTTGAAAGCTGGACATTAAAACAAGAACACATAAATAAGCTACACTAATTTGATATGTGGTGTTACAGAAGGATGCTTAGAATAGCATGGATACAGAGGAAAACAAACACGGAAGTATTGCGAGAAATGGGCAAAGAATGCGAAATAATAAACACAATAAAAATAAGAAAGTTACAATATCTGGGACACGTAATGAGGGGATCGCGATATGAAATGGTAAGACTGATAATACAGGGAAAGGTAAGAGGCGGAAGGAGTATAGGAAGAAGGAGAGTGTCATGGTTAAAGAATTTAAGGGACTGGTTTAGATGCAGTTCTGTAGAACTCTTTAGAGCAGCGGTGGATAGAGTAAAGATAGTGATGATGATATCCAACCTCCGATTAGGAGATGGCACTTGAAGAAGAAGAAGAATAAGACTAACAGCGATATACAGATGTGAGACACGGATACTCAACCAAACAACAAAAGAAAGAGTAAGAAGATGGGAAAGGAAAATACTCAGAAGAATATTAGGAGGGAAGAGAACAGAGGAAGGGTATATAAGAAGGACAAATGAGGAAGTTTATATTTACAAAGAACCACAAATTTGTAGCGTAATAAAATCAAGAAGGTTGCAGTAGGTGGGACATATAGAAAGTATTAATGATGACAGAGTGGTTAAGAAAATAGGAGTACCATATTATAAAATAAAGAGAAGAAGGAAACGAAAGCGATGGAGAGAGGCGGTAATCGAAGACTTAAAAGAAAGCCTATGGAAAAAGTTGACAAGTAACAGAAAGCTATGGAAAATAATACAATTCTTGGGAAGTGGAAGAAAATAGAGGACTGGGGGAGATGATGTACGTCCCGGTTAAAAAATCTAAAGCAGTGGAGTGGAAAAACAACAACAGGCCTCTTCAGAACTGCTGCAGACAGAGCAAAATAGGCCATGATGACCGCCAATGTCCTTATTTAATATTATTTGGACAGTTTGTTCGAAATATAAATTAAAGAAGGTACTTACCAATAAGTAAATAATTCGGAATTTCATGTTGGATCTTCTTCGAAGCAAGAAATTAACTAAATGATTTAATTTCTATACTTTTTATTAATTTAGCTATATATTATTAACAATGACATAATTAAACGGTGGGACAATTTAATATAATATTATAATTCATTATAAAAGTAGGCAGATTCTACCTACTTCTACATCTTTAACATTAATTGTAATATTAAATATTAATTATTTTTTCCTAATGGCACTGGCAAAGCCACAACACCAGTCATTTATTGTTTTGTCAGCCATTGCTTACATTTTATACATATGGTACATTGATACGCTTACCATAATTATAAAACCCTTAACCGAGGGAGTGAATGGTATGTAGGGCTTACAATACCGAGCCAAAATCTCAATACCGGTATTTGGTATTTAAAATTTCAAATACCGGGATTCCGGTATTAAAACTGGTATTATGAATAAAATATATACACGTTATATTTATACTATCCTCAGTTGTTATATCGACTTGTCATTAAATAATAGGGCTTTTCATTCACAGTCATTTGTTTCGAGCTTCTGTCATATGTCATATAATCAGTTTACAGAAGTTCGAAACAAATGGCAATCGATAAAAAGCCCTATATATGAAACCTATTAAATTTTCTTTTCAAATGAGAAGATGTTGTTTATAATATTACATAGAGAATAGGAAAAGATAGATACAAAAAGGTGCAAATAGAAAAACTGTGTACTTATATAATATTTGATTCTGGGATAAATTTTGCATATAGTACTTTTACTTATGAAATTTGCTATTTGTAAATTAATTTAACTTTAAAATATATTGATATTAACTTACTGTGACATACATATATTCAATATAGATTACTCTGTATTTAGACTGCTATATATTTTCAATTATGTATTATAAATAATTCAGAAAATAAGTGAGCCTAATTTATAGACCACATTACACAAAAAAATGAAAAATAGATCTAAAAATGTAAAAACAATTCTGATTTTCTTACGGCTTATTTATAAAATAAAGTAGTCTAATTTTAAAAATTTAAGAATTTTTATATAACTCGTTTTATGTATTTGTATAGACGAGATTTAATAATTTGGTTGTAGAAACTAATATAACCCTTCGCCTGAATTGACGACATTCACGATTTTAGAAAGCGCTATACTTGACTTGTATATGTAATAAACGTGTTTAATAAATATTTTTTACAATGATATTGGTTGTTAATCTTCAAAAATAATTTCTTGTAATAGCAAAAAATATTTTAGAAGAAAGTTTATTGTGCATCAATTCACTTTTTATAAATTAAGCTAATACCGAAATACCGGTATATTTATTATAAATACCGGTATCGAATACCGGACAAAAATCGTCCGGGATTCCGGTATTCGGGATCCCGGAATCCCGGTATTGTAAGCCCTAATGGTATGTAGGCTAAAGTAGAAAAAAATAAGATTTAGCTGGTGCCAAAATTTTTTATGAATTAACTATTTATTTTTGTACCAGTCATACTTCTCACTTGTATGTAATTGTTTAATAGATTCTCATAAGTTTTTCAGTTTTGTTTCGGTCAAAGGCCTTTTTGAAGTCGATCAAACACATATAATATATCGGTTGTTATAATATCTCTAAATCTTTGAACCATTAGTCTAGTCGTAACATAGGGGGTCCCATGGGCACTTTTAGCTCGCCGCGATTTGATGGTGGTATTATAGGTTTTTTAGGTCGCTGAATCCAATGGAAGTGGTCTGGAAGCCTAAATGTGGTGCGTTTAATTGTTATTAACAAATTTTGGTAGAATTAGGTGTTTTCAGGAATTATTAGAAGCCCTGTAAATAAATTAATAGTGTTAAGGCTATCTCTGGTGTATTTTTGGTTACTGAATCGAATGCGACTAGTCGCGATTTTACTCAAAATATGTTCTTATTTTGTTTATAATAAAATAATTGTTTATTCGCCGAAAAGCTCGAAATGCGTTATCTACAGCAAGTTTGTAGTCTTTTTCATAGTATTCTTATACGCTAAATCGATTGTCACCAGTCGTGATAACTTAAACCACGTTCTGACTTTGTTATTAATAAATTATTGCAAAAATAATGGTTTATAGTACGTTTACTCACGGTTTTTGCTCTAAATTAAAAAAAAACCACTTGGAATGACATGAAATTTGGCATGCACGTAGCTATCATGCTTTTACCCTGGGGGTGAGTTTCACCCCGTTTCGTGGGTGAAAAAAGAAACCTTTAAAATAAGTCCGAAATTGGATAAACTTATTAATTCTAAGCTACTTTTCTTCCATACAGTTTTTTCATCAAGTCAATACTTTTCGAGTTATTTGCGAGTGAATATGTTCATTTTTCAACAAAAAAACCAAATAACTCGAAAAGTATTGACTTAGTGAAAAAAAAAGTATAGAGTAAAAGTTGCTTAGTATCAATCAGTTTATCCACTTCCAGACTTATTTTAAAGGTTTCTTTTTTTATAGAATAGAATAGAAATATGCTTTTTTGTCACTGAAAATTATACAATTTTATGGACAAAGCTTAACATAGAGTCACGAAAAAGATATACATAACAATAACAAATACAATTTTATAAAATTAGATAAATCGTCAATAAAAAAAATATAAACAAGTTAAAAAAGTGAAGTAAAAAAACAAAAACCAATATATTGCAAAATTACTATAAATTGCAAAATTGAACATACAACATAATATAATAAGACACAAACAAAGGAACTAATAAGTTTAAGCTGCTGTATGTGACACCCAAATATAGATAAATAATAAATATACTTTAGTTACTTGTACATTACTGTGATTTCTTAGTTAGTCATTAAGAAACTCTTCTACTGAATAATAATATGGTCTTTTAGATAAATGAGCTTTTGTCATTTTACGGAACTTGAGAAAGGATGTTGCAGATTTGAGTTGTAAAGAGAGATGGTTGTATAGTTTTTTTGCGGAATATAGTATAGATTTCTTTACTAACTCAGAAGACGGGATCGGTAAATAGACATCAAAAGTTGAATTTCTGGTGGAGTAGTCATGATGAGGCCTTGCTGGAAAGACATGCATGTGTTTACGAATTAAGCAAACAGTTTCTAAAATATACAAAGATGGAAGGGTTAAAATTTCGTGATCTTTAAAGTAACTTCTGCAATGGGTGGTTCTTCTGAGGCCAAACAGATATCTTATTGCTCTTTTTTGTAATTTGAAAATAACATCAAATTGGGCAGCTGTACTAGACCCCCAAAAAGGAAGACCATATCGAAGATGAGACTCGAATAAAGAAAAATATGTTATTTTAGAAGATGCTAAATTGAGTTCCTTCGAAACAGATCTTATGGCATAGCAGGCTGAGGCGAGTTTCTTACTTAACAAATCGATATGAAGGGACCATTTGAGGTTGCTGTCTAAAAGAATACCAAGAAATTTTACAGAATCAACGGTAGAGATCTGGCTGCTATTCACAAGCAGGGGTTGAAGAGCACCTTTATATGATAATGCTACCGTTTTATCCACGTTAAAAGAGAGTAAATTAGAGTCAGACCAGGTTTTTATCGTAAGAAGATCAGAAGTTATAGTTGCATGAAGAGTTGCAATAGTTGAGTTGCTCCAAGTGATACTGGTATCATCAGCAAAAAGAAAAATTTTTCCATCGATTTTTAAATTAGTGATGTCATTTATAAAGATAAGAAAAAGTAGAGGACCCAATACTGAACCTTGTGGTACTCCACATACAATGTTTTTGAGACTAGAGTCAGTATCATTTGCTCTAATCAGTTGTTTCCTATTATCTAAGTAAGATTTGAACCAATTCAAAGAAATACCTCGAATTCCATAGTAATTAAGTTTTTTAATCAAAATGTTGTGATTTACACAATCAAAAGCTTTGGAATTGTCACAGAAAACAGTAACAGTATAAAGATTATTGTTTAGTGCTTGGTAAACCTCGTGAAGTACAGAAAACATGGCATCAGTTGTACATTTATTAGTTAAGAAGCCGAACTGATTTTGTGATAAAATATTGTTATCAAAGAGAAAGGACATAAGTCGGGTTTTTATGCGCCTCTCAATAATTTTGGAGAGTACCGGTAGTAGGGCAATAGGTCTATAGTTGCAGGCATTATATTTTTCGCCACCTTTATGAAGAGGAATAATAATGGCTGTCTTTAGGCACTCTGGAAATTTACCGTTTTCAAAGAAATCATTAATTAGTGACACGAGGAGTTCTAACACATTATCTGTGAGATTTGAGAAGATTTTTATGGATAGTCCATCAGTACTACAAGATGATTTGCTTTTGATACTATTGATCGTTTGGATCAATTCAGATTTATAGATTGGTCTTATAAAGAATGAATTCGAGATAATTTCTGAATTAGGGAGATAGGAAATGGGATCTTGTTGAGACTGAATAGTTGATGTTATATTTTTACTCACGTTAATGAAGTATTCGTTTAGATTTTCAGGGTTTGGAAGGGCAAATGTTTGAGCTGCGTGAGTTTTATTTCGAAAATCGTTTATTATGGACCAAGTTTCTTTTGCAACACTTTTGGAGCTTCCCAAACGGTTATGGTAGTAGTCTTTTTTAGCTGATTTGATGAGTTTTAGGTATGTGTCTCTGTAATTGGTGATATATTGAGTGACATAGCCGTTGGTAGTAAATTTCTTGATATAAAGTAGTGAACGCATATTTTTTGCTGATATGCGGATACCTTTGGTAGTCCAGGGTTTGCGACGTTTTGGCTTAATCGTAATTAAAGGAAATGCCTTATTGAATATACAGACAAGCTTCCCCAAAAAATCACTGAAATTATAGTCCACGTCCGTAGAAGGAAAATGCCAGTCAGAAGTTAAACATAAATTTTGGAATTTATGAAAATTAAGAGCAGAAAAAATCCTACCTAAACGTCGGGTTTTCGAGGAGGGTTTGCTGAAGATGTTAAATTTCGTATATACTGCTTTACTCTCGAAAATGGGTGAAACTCACCCTCAGGGTAAAAGCAGACATCGGCACAATATCACTTGTTTTGTTTGACATATTAGCTACGTGTATGCCAAATTTCATGTCAATCCAAGTTGTTTTTTAAAATTTAGAGCAAAAACCGTGGGTGAACGTACTATAAACCGTTATTGTTGCAATAATTTATTAATAACAAAGTCGGAACGTGGTTTAAGCTATCGCGACTAGCGGCAATCGATTTAGCGTATAAATATACTATGAAAAGGACTACAAACTTGCTATAGATAACGCATTTCGAGCTTTTCGGCGAATAAACAATCATTTTGTTATTAACAAAATAATAACACATTATTACACAGCGACCAGAAATACACCAGAGAAGACCTTAACACTAACAATTTAATTACAGGGCTTCTAATAATTCCTAAAAAACACCTAATTTTACCATAATTTGTTAATAACAATTAAACGCACCATTTTTGTGCTTCCAGACCACTTCCATTGGATTCAGCGACCCAAAAAACCTATAATACCACCATCAAATCGCGGCGAGCTAAAAGTGCCCACGGGACCCCCTATGTTGCGACAAGGCTACATGAGCTGCAAACTTAACAGTGCTATGCTTCTATTGTTCCAAGGTTGTTTCTGAAATCAAATTTTCAGTACATGACTCATCAGACTGATAGTGCGATGATCACTACACCGTTGGACGTTTATTATTTTCGGTATCATTACAAATGTTGACGTAGCCAGTCTGTTGGTATATGATCTGTTTCGTATATTTGATTGAAAAGCTTAGAGGAGAGTGTTTAGCCTTATCGTCGAGTAGTTTGACTATTTCTCTGACAATTTCTTTTGAGTGGTTGCTTTCCTATTCTTTGATAGCTTTGTAGCTCTTTCCATTTCATCGAGGGATATATTTGGACCAGTTGATATATTTATTACTACTTCTTATATATTACTACTACTACTTCTATCGGTTTACAGCGTTCTCCGACTCCTTACCGCCATTTTTCTCTGTTTAGCTATAGACCTGAAGGGATTTCTTTTTCTCTAGTTCCTTTACAATTCCTTCCCTTCAGCTTCTTCTCGGCCTTCCTCTTTTTCTTTTCCCTTGTGGTGTCCAAGTTAAAATCTGTTTAGGCATCCTATCATCTGGCCAGGGCCGTGCGGTGCTATGATGCGGTGAGGCAGTCGCATCAGGCGGCATCACAAGGGGGCGCGGGCGGCATAATCAGTAATCAGTAAAATGAAAATACATCAAAATAATTATATAAATAAAAAGGGTGTGCAAAATAGAATATTTGAAAAGTATCCGATGGTGAAAATAGACCTCAAAAAAGAACGAAATCGTTTGACAAAAAAGAAAACCTTGCAAGCCTGGACTCCCCCATTAAATATTGATAAATACCAACACCATATAAACGCTGCTTTGGAAAGAAATACAACTTCAGATGAAAGTATAAATAACTTAAATGAAAACATAATTAGAGCCATTGAAGAAAGTCAACGAAAAAACTGCCCAAAAAAGAAGAGAGATGAAAAAATAAGCCCAGAAACTAGAGAACTAATCAAAACGCGAAGTAAAATGAGAGGAAGCGAAAATACTGAAAAAAGTGCGTTAAGAGACATCAACAAGAAAGTGTCAAGGAAATCAGAAAAGATCTAAGGAAGTATAAAACTCAAAGCATCCAGAAAACCATAGAAGAAAATAAAAATTTGAAAGTTTTACGAAGGAAATTGAACAACGGAAAATGCGAAATACATAAATTAAAAAATAAAAACAGCGAAATAACATCAAACAGAGAAGATTTACTAAATATCGTAGAAGAATTTTATTTGGAACTATATAGGAGCCATAGGCTGAATCAAAATAATCTGAGGGAAGCGGTTTCAAAGAAAATAATAAACCAAGGCTCCGAAATACTACCAGAGATAACCACTAGCGAAATCCATCAAGCACTGAGAAAAATGAAAAATGGAAAAGCACCAGGTAAAGATGGAGTCGTAATAGAGGCCATTAAAAACGGAGGCCACATTCTTATAGGTAAAATAAAAAATCTCTTCAACTTATGCCTTCATCAAAAGTCGATACCTGAAAAATGGAAAAACGCAGTAACAATACTTTTGCATAAGAAGGGAGATAAGACAGCTTTAGAACATTATAGACCCATTAGCCTGCTAAACCACTTATACAAACTCTTTACAAAAGTAGTGACATCAAGAGTAGAAAAGAAGCTAGATTTTTACCAGCCAAAAGAACAAGCTGGATTTCGATCAAACTTTGGGACAAACGACCATCTGCAGGCAGTCAAGTTACTAATTGAGAAGTCAATAGAATATAATAAACCCCTTGTCCTAGCATTCGTGGATTTTCATAAAGCCTTTGACACGATAGAGCTGGATAGCATTTTAGAAGCTCTAAATGAATGCCGCATTGACTACCGTTACAGTACACTCATCTATAATATTTATAAAGAGGCAACAATGAGTGTTAAGTTACATGATAAAACCAAACAAATAAGCATAGAACGCGGCGTAAGACAAGGCGACACACTCTCGCCAAAACTATTCATAACTGTTCTGGAATACGCCTTTAAGATGCTCAACTGGGACAATAAAGGGATCAAAATAGATGGAGAAAAGTTAAATCATCTTCGTTTTGCAGATGACATAGTCCTTATAACTGATGACCTAGGAGAAATAAAGAAAATGCTAAATGAGTTAGACGCTATCTGCTGGAAAATAGGCCTGAAAATGAACTTTTCTAAAACTAAATTTATGACTAATCTGATTCCTAGCGGACAGCTGATTATACGCGAACAAGAAGTAGAACTAGTGGAAAAGTACATTTACTTGGGTCATGAAATTAGAATTGGCAGAGATAACCAAACATGCGAAATAAAAAGAAGATTAACTCTTGCTTGGGCAGCCTACGGAGCTCTGAGAGACATATTTAGGAGCAGTATACCGATCGGTTTAAAAAGACAAGTGTTTGACCAATGTGTGCTACCGGTAATGACATATGGAGCAGAGACACTGACTCTAACCAAGGCAACAGCGTCGAAAATGCGGGTTGCTCAAAGGCGCATGGAAAGATCCATGCTGGGCGTAACTCTACGGGATAAAATAAGAAATGAAGATCTCAGACAAACAACCGGTATCGCAGATGTTGTAGAACATATCACCAGGCTCAAATGGAACTGGGCAGGACACGTCGCCAGGCTGAAAGATTCAAGATGGGCACGAAGGCTGATGGAGTGGAGACCAAGAGAAGATTAACGAAGTAGAGGAAGGCCGCCTACACGATGGACAGATGATATCAGGCGGATTAGTAAAAACTGGCAAAAATCAGCACAAAACCGTGAAGTGTGGAAACAATTGGGGGAGACCTATGTCCAGCAGTGGACGTAAATTGGTTGGATGATGATGATGATGATCCGATGGTGTGTGTCACTCGAGTTTAAGCGAAAGGCCACACGGGCGATAATTTACGGTGCCGTAAGAGCAGTAAACACATTGGTTGTCTAACTCCTCCACCAATTGTAGATGAAGTAGGAGTTAGTCAACCAATGCCTCGTCAGGTTTACTGCTCTTACGACGCCGTAAATTATCGCCCGTGTGGCCTTTGCCTAAGGCTAAGGCCTGACAAGCGATAATTTACGTCGCCGTAAGAGCAGTAAAATGAAGCGCGAAAATGGGTCATATCCTAATGTTGCTATGTTGCTGCGCGATATTTTACAGATCGTCTGGCCATACACTACTTTCACCGTGGGACCCATTTTCGCGCTCCATTTTAGTGCTCTTACGGCGCCGTAAATTATCGCTTGTCTGACCTTAGTCTAAAGAGTGGCGCATACCACTCTGTAAACTTAGTTTTAAAAGTGAAATCGTCTTCTTCTACAGAAACAATAACCTTTTTTTGTATTATACAAAACCTGTACACTTTTTTTTCTGATTCTACAAAGCGTTGGGAAGCTCTGAAAAAACATGTTTCACAACTAACTTTAAAACCGTTAAGCGATATTAGTAGATGGTCAAGTCGAATAGATGCATTGAAACCTTTAAGATTTCAATTTTGTTAAATATATGATGCCTTATTCGAAATAATAAAAGAAGTTAACAAATATACAGAAACTAAAGTTAGAGCACGAGGATTGGCAAGAAATATTAAAAATTATAAATTTATATGCGGTGTAGTTCTTTGGCATGATATTTTATTTCATATAAATTCGGTCTCAGTCTCGAAGATGTTGCAACATGTAACTAATTTGTCAGATTGTGCAAAAAGGTTGCCAGAAACAATAAAAAAAATTAGTTACAGACAATCTGGCTATGACCAAACGAAAATTACTGCTTATGAAATTGCAGAAAATCTTGATATAAGCTTCGAATTTCCAGCGAAAAATGAAATTCGAGCCAGGAGAAAAAAGCGTCAATTTGATGACGAAAAATATATGGATGAGCTCTTAACAGAAGAAGATAAATTTAAAATAATTTTGTTTATCTATATTCTAGACATTGCCATTAATTATTTGATTGTTCGATTTTCGCTTCTAGAAATTCATAAATAAATAAATTTTTAATGATATTTTTAAATTGGGGGAAATAAATGATAAAACTAAAAAAATATTGTATGAATCTTTATTCAATACTTTCAATGGAAAAAGAATCGGATATACAGGCAAATGATCTTCTAGAAGAATTGTGTGATATATCCCAAATGATAACATAGTCCATGAAACCTTTAGAATTTTTGAACTATTTCTGTACACATAAATGTAGTTGTATCGCTAAGAATTTTATTAACACTCCCTGTCTAGGTAGTGAGTGGAGAAAGAAGTTTTTCAAAATTAAAAATTATTAAAAACTGTTTACCAAGTTCCATAAGACAAACAAAACTTAAAAAATTAGCACTCATTTGCCAAAATTAAAGTCAGAAGGGTAAAATTGTAAATTTTGTAAATGCTATTTAATGTTAATACGTATTTCATTTAATTTAAATTATGTTTTGTTTTTAAAATAAAAGTTTGTTTATTTTGTGCAGTTTCATTTAATAAAAACAAAAGTTAAGTTATATTTAAGGGGCGGCATTTCGAAGACTTGCATCATATTGAAAAAATGTACCGCACGGCTCTGCATCTGGCATTCTCTGTACATGGCCGTACCCTATGAGTTGTTTTGTTGTTAACTCATCAATTATTGTATGTGTGACTCCCATAATTTCTCGTATTCTCTCATTTGGTATCCGATCTTTTGTAGATTTGCTTGCTGCTCTTCTCTAGAAATCCATTTCTGTTATTAGTACTAGTAAAATTTTCTCTGTCCTTTGTTTCAGTGGCCAAACTTCACTGTCATATGTGATTATACTTTTAAGTATGATATTGTATATGAGCTGTTTGTTCCCTTTGGATATTGTTTGGTCCCACAGAATGCCGTTTGTCTTGGATATGGCTTTTCTACCCTGTATGATTCTGTCTTATATAGCAGCATCGAGTGTTCCATCTTGATTTATGTTCATGCCCAGGTATTTGTATTTATCACAGTGTTTAATTTCTACTCCATCGTCTAATGGCAATCAGAATATAGTCATCAGCGAATCATAAAGTGTATAGTGTTGTCTCGTCATTGAAAGAGATTCCCATGCCATTACATTTTCTTTTCCACAGCTTGAGTGCTTGTTCCAGATAAGGTAGAATTCCAGATATTGAAAATGGTAAGCGAAATACAGCAAACCTGTTTCAATCCTTTAGTTACCTTAAACCCCTCAGACATCCTTGATCCAGTTTTAATTTTTGCAGTCGTTCCATTGTACAGATTTTGAACTGCTTTGATAAGACCATGTTTAATGTTGGTTTGCTGTAGGTTTGTCCATAGTTTTCGAAGGGGTATATTTAGCTAATTTAAAAAAAAAGAACAAAAACATTATGTGCTTAATACATATTTATTTGTGACAACAATACTCCTTTCATTAATTACTAACCAAAGGTACCTCCAGGTGGAACAAATACTTGCTGTTGCTGTGGACGCCCATAAACATTTATAACTCCAGGTGGTCGAACAAGAATTTGCTGTTGCTGTGGAACCCCATAAACATTTATAACTCCATGTGGTCTAACATGAACTTGTGCTGGTCCAACAAGAACTTGTGGCCGTTGTGACACAAGAATTTGTGGTCGTGCAACAAGAACTTGTGATCCTTGTTGAACATGACCTTGTGGCGGTGCAACAATAAGTTGTGGTCCTTGTTGAACATAACCTTGTGGTGGTGGAACATTAACTTTTGTTTGTGAAACAATAACTTGTGATCCTTGTGGAACATGACCTTGTGGTGGTGCAACAATAACTTGTGGTCCTTGTGGTGGTGCACCATAAACTTTTTCTTGTGAAACAATAACTTGTCCTTGTTGAACATGACCTTGTGGTGGTGCAACAATAACTTGTGGCCCTTGTGGAACATGTCCTTGTGATTGTGGAACATTAACTTTTGTTTGTGAAACAATAATTTGTTGTCCTTGGGGAACAAGAACTTGTGGTGGTGCAACAATAACTTGTGGCCCTTGTGGAACATGACCTTGTGGTGATGGAACAAGGACTTTTGTTTGTGAAACAATAACTTGAGGCCGTTGTTGAACTTGAACTTTTGGTGGTGCAACATGAACTTGTGGTCGTTGTTGAACATGCACTTGTGCTTGTGCAACTTGAACTTTTGGTGGTTGTGAAATAATAATCTGTCGTGGCTGTGGAGTCACGCTAACATTTTCAGCTTCTGTTGGATCTGCATTACCTATGACACTATTAACAATTCCAATACCTGCATTTAGACCAGATTTAAATATATCTGCTGCTCCTGTTAGAATACCAATAAATCCTAATCCTCTTGTTTTGGGACATACTGAAGGATCTTCTTCGCATGCTACCAGATCTATTTCTTTAGATGCGTCATTTCCCTGTAGTAATAGAGGTTCTGAATCCGGTGCTGGTGAAGACTGAGTTAAAGGTGCAAACGCAGTCACGAAGATCTAAAAATGTTTTTGATTAGTTTGAAATGATAGAATAAGAAATAAAATAGTTTTACATGGAACAATAAATATCACAGAAATAACAAAAACGATAAAAATTCGAAACGTACAATATTTCGGTCATGTAATGAGACATCCAGAGAGGTATAACCTTCTACACCTCATAATACAGGGCAAGATCACCGAAAGGAGAGTCTTAGGCAAAAGAAGAACATCCTGGCTCCAAAATCCTTAAGAGTGGTATCAAGACACCACCTCTAATCTGTTTAGAGCTGCTGTGAACAAAGTTATTATTGCCTTATGATCGCCAACATTCGATATTCGAACAAGGTACTGAAAGAAGAAGAAGATCTTTATCAAAAGAGTGATCTTTTTAGGGTACCTGTTCATTTTGAACGTTGGCGATCATTCTGGCTATGATGATTTTGTTGGTTGTTATATGAAACTTTCTCGCTAAAGAGAAATAAATCCCCAGGCATTAATTGAATACCATGTGAAATACTACAGTTACTAGGAGACAAAGGATTGCATATCATCCATTCTATATGTGTCGCTGTTTGGAATTCAGGAAAATGGCCATCTGATTGGTGTACCTCAATTTATATCCCACTACACAAAAAAGGAACTACTACCAGATGTGAAAACTACCGCACACTGTCACTAATAACACATGCTAATAAAATCTTGTTGCATATCATCAAAAACAGCTTAAAAACCTATCTACATTACCAAATACCTCAGGAACAAGCGGGGTTTGTAAAGGGTAAAGTACAAGGGAACAAATCCTGAACCTGACAACTCATTGAAAAATCCACGAGGAAAATAAACTTCCTGTAGCTGGCTGTATACCATAAATCACAAAAATACCAAGTTTATTGTAAAAGGTATATATTAAAATACCCTAAATAAGGGTCACAATACAAAACGTTTTCGGATTAAGGAATCCATCATCAGTGTTTAAAAGCCAAAATTTGCATGCCTGAGCCACCAAAATGTATCGGGTAAAAACCCTTTAAATGTAAATAATAAGGATGTTTTACATATTTATATAAAATTCATTGGATGATATAGATAAACCTGGATGTTACCCAGGGCAACACAGGACTCTCCCCACGTGGTTGGAACTTTTTTTTTGGAGAAAACCTCACATATTGGATTTCAATGGAGTTGGCCATTGAAATCCAATATGTGAGGTTTTCTCCAAAAAAAAAAGTTCCAACCACGTGGGGAGAGTCCTGTGTTGCCCTGGGTAACATCCAGGTTTATCTATATCATCCAATGAATTTTATATAAATATGTAAAACATCCTTATTATTTACATTTAAAGGATTTTTACCCGATACATTTTGGTGGCTCAGGCATGCAAATTTTGGCTTTTAAACACTGACGATGGATTCCTTAATCCGAAAACGTTTTGTATTGTGACCCTTATTTAGGGTATTTTAATATATACCTTTTACAAGAAACTTGGTATTTTTTTAACTCATTGAAAAGTCTAGAGAATTTCAAGTACCTATGATTAAATGCATCGTTGACTATCAAAAGGCATTTGATTGTGTAAGCTGGATAAATCTGTGGTTAATTTTAATAGAAATAGGCGCACCAATGCACCTGGTGACACTTATTAAAAATCTGTACCAGTCTAATATAGCGACAATACGACTAGATCAGAAGTTCTCAAACCAATTCAAGACCGAGAGAGGTGTTAGACAAGGATGCTTGTTGTCACCTGACTTATTTAACATTTATGGTGAACACGTCATGCGGATGGTTTTAGATGGATGGGCCGGTGGAGTAACAATAGCTGGTAGGAAAATCTCCAATTTAAGATTTGCTGATGACACTACAGTTACAGAAGCAAATGAGCAAGAAATGTTTGATCTTCTGCGAAGAGTTGAGTACGAAAGCAATAAAGTTGGTCTGAAAATCAATAAATCTAAGACAAAAATAATGGTGGTCGACAGATTCGACACTATTCAACTGACTAACATGTTACAGGAATACCAGATAGTAAACACCTTTATCTATCTCGGGTCTAGTATAACTAACGATGGTAACTGTGAAGCAGAAGTTTGGAGACGTAATGGTATGGCAAAAAATGCGATGAGTCGCCTAACTAAAGTTTGGCAAGACAGATCTATCTCTCAAAATATCAAGATGAGACTGGCGAATGCCCTTGTATTCTCAATATTTCTATACGGAGCAGAGACTTGGACTCTTCGCGCATGCGAGCGCCAAAAAATTAATGCCTTTGAGATGTGGTGCTGGAGAAGAATGCTGCGCATACCTTGGATAGCTCATAGGACAAACGTTTCCATTCTAAACCAACTCAACCCAATTAAAAAACGCTGTCCACAATATGTCTGCAACGAATTCTGCAATTCTTTGGTCACGTGTTTGCAGAGGTGACGACAGTTTGGTGATCACCAACTAGATGGTCTGACCAAATAAAGCATTCAGCTGGAAACTCATTCTGCGAAGCTCTTAGAGCAGCTGAAGATAGAGATCAATGGAGAAACATTGTTAAGAATATTGGAAGAAATCACGATCCTCAGTAATGGGGAAACGACAAGAGAGAGAGAGAGAGAGAGAGAGAGAGAGAGAGATATGGAAAAGTTGAGGAAAAGAGACGAAGGGTGTGTAGAAAATGATTGAAAGATACAAAATTGGGACTCGGGGAGTGCCGACAGAAGTGAAAACTTATGAAATCGAAAGTATTCTCATGAAAGTATGGTTGAAAGTGTACCTCAAACGCCTGAGTTTTTTTCGGTGAAGCGATGACGGTTGCGAATTCAATGCTTTTCTCCCATCCAAAAACTGTATCTACATTTAGAAAAGCAGGAAAAATAGGGGAAATAGTAAGATAAGAGTAAAAATATGAGTTAATACACTAAATACAAGTTAAACCACAAAGATAGTAAAATTATTAAAACAAAACAACAGACAAAAAAGGGATATGGATCATGGACGAATGAAAAAAGACGACAAGAATTTGCGAGAACTAGGCAAATATGATGAATATGAATATATTCATAAAGATGAAAAATTCTTTTGCAGCAGAGATATAAGCATCCCTCTACGATTAAGAATGCTAAGAGGCTAATTATTTAACACGCTATTATATGCTGTAGAGGCCTGGACTCTCAAACAGAAAAACATAAAAAATATTGAAATTTTTGAGATGTGGTCCTACCGTCGAATGCTGAAGATAAGTTTGGTTGAAAAATTCACAAACTGTGAAGTAATACGAAGGATAGGAAAAAACCCAGAAATTTTGTTAACGATAAAACGAAGAAAACTCGAGTATTTGGGTCACCCGATGAGAGGACATAAATACGCATTACTTCAAAATATAATGTAAGGAAAAATAGAAGGAAAATGGAATCCAGGCCGTAGAAAAACGTCATGGTTGCGGAATTTGAGAGAGTGGTTTGGCTATACCACTAATATACTCTTTAGGTCTGCTGTAAACGAGGTCAGGATAGCCTTGATGATTTCCAATCTCCGATAGGAGTGGCACAAGAAAAAGATACAATTCTCTTCATTTCTGAATTTGTCATTCGTAGATTCCATATATTTTGGTTGGGTTTAATTTATTTAGAGTATTATGTTCGCTAAAATCTATCTAAAACTAAAATGATGACCAATTTAGTACCTAGAGGACCATTGAAACTATAAAACTGCCATATCGAAACAGTTGACAAATACATCTATCTGGGCCACGAAATAAAAATAAGTAGAGACAATCAAGAGACAACCAAACATGCGAATTATCTAGAAGAATAGCTTTAGGATGGGCAACGTATGGCAAACTAAGAGACATGTTCAAGGAAAACATCCTAATTAAGCTAAAAAGAAAAGCATTTAACCAGTGCGTACTTCCGGTGCTTACTTATGGAGCTGAAACACTAAAATTAACCTAAAATATCAATAAGAAAATTACAAGTAGCACAACGAAAAATGGAAAGATCCATGCTTGGCCTAACTTTAAGAGACAGAATACGAAATGATGAGTTACGGCGAAGAACTCGAGTGGAAGACATAATAAAACGCATTACGGAGTTGAAGTGGAAATGGTCAGGACACGTCGCAAGACGTAGAGACAACAGGTGGACAAAGAAGATTTTGGCGTGGCGGCTAAGGGCAGACAGGCAAAGTTGTGGAAGGCCACTTACCAGATGGACTGACGAAATTAAAAGAATAGCGACAAACTGGATTGCAGCTGCCCAGGACAAAGAAGGGTGGAGACATCTTCGGGAGGCCTATGTCCGACAGTGGACTTTGGCTGTGTGATGATGATTACGTTCGCTGGCTTACTAGTCTCTTTAATATCTGCGGTAGTTAATTTTTCCTCATGCCAGCCGAAATATGTCGTCCTCTATTAATTTTTGCTTCACGCATTACTTTGTTCAGGCATACGTTGAAGAGTAAGGATGACAAATCTGACATACTACTTGGTTTATTATAAATTTTTCCGATATTTGATTGCTTATTTCGACTCTGTTCTCTGTATCATGTTGCCTAATTTTCATGTCTTTCCTTATTCGACAAACATCTTTAATTGCATCCTCTTTATTCTATCATACATATTATACTTGCTTAAAGTCGATGAATAGTGCTACCTTTAGTAGGTCGTGTTTCTAGCTTTTTGTGTAATGTGCAAACAATTCCTTCTTTAAAATCTCTTGGTATTTATTAATTTTTCTTTGTCTTCTTTTTGATTTTGTATATCCATTCATTTAGAAATTTTCAAACTTACTTCAGAATCTTGGCTTGTACGTGATCACTTCCAGAGTATTTGTTATTTTTCAGCTCTTTCATTATTTCTTCGACTTGTTTTGTTCTTGGCTTGGTGAATTATCTCCTACATCTTGTAAGTGTTTATGTCTCTGCGTCTTTAATTTTTTGTGGGGTAGCTTGTCCTTATCATTTAATACAGGGTGTAACAAAAATACAGGTCATAAATTTAATCACATATTGTGGCACCAAAAATAGTTCGTTTGAACCTAACTTACCTTAGTACAAACAAATGTGCACATAAAACTAGTTACAGACCTTTGAAGGTACAAAATAAAAATCGATTTTTTACAATATATCGAAATCTGTTAGAGATATTTTATTGAAAATGGACATGTGGCATTCTTATGGCAGGAGCATCTTACAGAAAAATTATAGTGAAATTTGTTCACCCCATAAAAATTTTATGAGGGTTTTGTTCCCTTAAACCCCCTCAAACTTTTGTGTACGTTCCAATTAAATTATTATTGTGGTACCATTAGTTAAATTCAATATTTTTATAACTTTTTTGGCTCTTGGTATTTTTTTGATAAGGCAGTTTTTATCGAGTTGCGGCTTCTTTTTTAATATGTTTACATAAAAATTTTATGGGGGTTTTGTTCCTTTAAACCCCCCAAATGTTTGTGTACGTTCCAATTAAACTATTACTGCGATACCATTAGTTAAACACAGTGTTTTAAAAACTTTTTTGCCTCTTTGTATTTTTTTGATAAGGCACCTTTTATCGAGATGTGGCTTCTTTTTTAATATGGTTCAAAATATACCTAAAAATGTATAGTAAATCATAAATAAATTTTCATATTATTACCAAGTCTCCATAATCGTACTTAACCATATACAAATATGTGGAGGATTTGACAAATATTCAAAATATCTTGATAAAACTCGACTTTTCGAAAAAGTACTAGGAGGCAAAAAAGTTTTCAAACCTTTTTTGTTTAACTAATGGTACTACAATAATAATCAAATTGGAACGTAGACAAAAGTTTGGCGGGGTTTAAAGGAACAAAACCCCCATAAAATTTTTATGGGGTGTCTAAATTTAACTGTAATTTGATTTTTCAGATACTACTGCCATAAGAATGCCACATGTCCATTTTCAATAAAATATCTCTAACAGATTTCGATATATTGGAAAAAATCGATTTTTATTTTGTAACTTCAAAGGGCTGTAACTTTTTTATGTGCACATTTGTACTAAGGTAAGTTAAGTTCAATCGAATTATTTTGGTCCCAGAATATGTGATTAAATTTATGACCTGTATTTTTGTTACACCCTATATATCATTAAGATATTCCTACCATTTCTATATTATTTCTCTATTTCCAGATCAGTAGATATTTATTTGGTTTTTATTCTTCGCATCTGATATTTTTCTTTATTCCTGATATAGCATAAATGCGAATTGATGCTGTTTTAAACTTTTCTTTCTATTATTGATCCTTTTAGCCTTTTTCTTATTAGGCGATTCTATCCACCAACATTAAAAAACAAGCTGTCCCAAAAAATTGATCATTGTATACATATCATTAATGTAATATTATTTGAAGGATTTACTTGCGAAGAAATAAAGGGACTAATGTAATGGCGACCAAGAACACATAAACAAGGCATAGGAAGACGGGAAGAAACTGGCACCAGATAGCTCATGACCATGACAGTTGAATATGGAAAACAAATTGAGAGGCCTTTGTTCAACGTCGAGACGTTAATCACCCAATACGAAGAATAGCTGAAGTGCAGATTCCTGGAAGGAGTAGGAGAGCAAGACCAAAGAAGATCTGAGGGGAGACGATTAGGCAGGACATGTTAGTAAAGGGAATTATATTGATATGACCCAAGATAAAATTATGTGGAGAAATTGCAATTAGGGAAACCGACCCCGCATAGGGATAAGGCAAAAATAATGATGACAATTGAGAGGGCTATGTCCAGGACTGGACCAGAAGAATCTGTTAAATAGGATTTGAATAAAAATAAGCTAGATACTTACCAATATTGCAGTAATCCTGAAGTTCATTTTGGATCTTGTGTGAGGCAATGACTTAATTAAATGATTTAATTTCTCACCTCCTTTATTAGCTTAGATATTATTTACGACGACATAATTCATTAGTTGGCAGTTTATGTTAAAATTAGAATTGAATTTAATGTGCCGGTAGGCAGTTACCACCTACTTCTGCATTCGTTTCACTAATCGTAAATGATGTAAAAATTATAATAGACTGTAAAATCAGATAGATTTTGGTATATATTATTAAATGGGATAAAATTTTGATTCCAAAACCCACTGCATATGTCCCTGATTTTTTATGTTCGTATTAGGCTTCTTCTTCTTCTTCATTCTTGTATGTAGGTTTTAAAGCCTCTTTGTTCTTCAATATTAGCCTCCTAAATTGTTTAAATTATCGCACCATCTTTTTCTTGGTTTGCCAATACTTCTTTGTCCATTTGGTGACTTATCTCGTGCTATTCGTACTATCCTATCCTCTGCCATTCTACTAATGTGTTCGTTCCACTCCTGTTTCCGTTTTGTCACCCATCCATTTATGTCTTCTACATTGCATGCTCTTCTTATGTTTTCGTTTCTCTCCCTATCCAGCAGACTTTTCCCTGATATTCGTCGAAGTGTTTTCATCTCTGTTGTTTCTAGTAGTCGCCTCGTTTTACATGTGTCAGGTTTTATCTCCGCCGTGTATGTCAATATAATAGGTCTAATTGCTGCTTTACAGATTCTTACTTTTGTGTCTTGTCTTAGGTGTTTGTTCTTCCAGATTGTGTCATTAAGAGATCCTGCCGCTTTACTTGCTTTTAAGCTTTGTTGTCGTACGTCTTCTTCAACATCTCCGTAACTAGTTATATCTATTCCCAGATATCTAAACCTTGCTTTCTGACTTTCTGCTTTATTATTTTCCCACCAATTTCTTTGTTCCCCAACCATGACCTTTACGTACTGCTTGTATTATTTCGTCCATTATTAGATTAAAGAGCAGTGGGCTTATCGAGTCACCTTGTCTGACTCCGCTTTGTACTGGTATAAACTGTGTTACTTTTCCATTTAGCTTTGCCTGTATTAGATTATAGGAGTAGATGTTTTCGATGACTTGTATAATATTGATTGGTATGTTTCTTCTATACGGTAGGTGTAAGACGTCTTTGACTTGGATGCGATCGAAAGCCTTTGTCAGGTCTATAAAACATAGACACAACCATTTTTGCAAGCTGTCGATATTTGACGCCATTATAATTTTTCTATGATTCATACGTCTTGACTATCAACTCCTTTATCCTTTTTTGCTTTAGTTATTTTAATCCAAAGTAACACATTATAAAACTAGTAAGCAAAAACTACAATTCATCGAGTGAGTCGATTTTCTTGCTAGCAAGTGTAGATATTATCTTTACAGTAAATCTTCTTTGACCATCTGTTGTATCTCTGTCTTGCGACGTGTCCTGCACATTTCCAGTTCAACTTCGTAATGCATTTTATGACGTCTTCCACTCCAGTTCTTCACCTTATCTCATCATTGCGTATTATGTCTCTCAAAGTTAAGCCAAGCATGGATCTTTCTATTTTTCGTTGTGCTACTTGTAATTTTCTTATTGATACTTTAGTCAATGTCAGAGTTTCAGCTGCATAAGTGAGCACCGGAAGTACGCACTGGTTAAATGCTTTTTCTTTTAGCTTTATTGGGATGTTTTCCTTGAACATGTCTCTTAGTTTGCCATACGCTGCTCATCCTAAACCTATTCTTCTAGATAATTCGCACGTTTGGTTGTCTCTACGCATTTGAAGAGTGGAGATATATAACGGGCCAAGAGACACACAAGAGATATACACAATCGAGAAAAATGAGTTTTTATCAGGAGACGGAACACTATACGGCGGACGCTATCTGTTGAATTTATTTAGAGCTGTTTCCAATGCAACTGTCACTTGGTCCATAATACAGATTAACGGCATTATTGCATAGACCATTATAATGGAAAAAACAGAAATATTGATTTTTTGTCACTTGACCCGTTATATATATCCACTCTTTATTTGTATTTCGTGGACCAGATAGATGTATTTGTCAACTGTTTCGATATGCCAGTTTTCTAGTTTCAATGGTCAGCCAGGTACTAAATTTCTAAATTTGTCATCATTTGAGTTTCCCCGAAGTTTATTTCCGATCCTACTTATGTCATCTGCAAATCGCAGGTAGTTGATCCTTTCGTTATCGACATTCAAACCCAGTGGCGGCTCGTGATTTTTACAATAGGGGAGGCTATAACTCTAAAATATGTAGACACATTTGCACTAGCAAAAAAATGCGCCAAAAAATGTAATGTAAGGCCCCATTTTTTGACCATTTTTATTTACATTTCATAATATCATCATAATTCATAATTTCATAATATCATATCATTTTAAAAATAATTAGTCTAATAATATTGTAAAAGTTTAATACCAAAGTTTATGTCGTTTATTTGTTAACAATTCCATCTGCGTAAATAGATATGCATATCAAAATAAATAGGTACAGATTTGAAGTTTTGCAGTCCGTACAGGTTGAAGGTTCACATTTTTTAAGATACTCAACTGAATTTTTTTAATTCTAAACGCGGCCTACTGCGAATCCAAAAACATGATAAATTACCGATATTTTGCTTTGCGTTACAAATATCGGAAAAAGTTATTTGAACAAGTTGTTCCAATAATTATTCTAACACCAAATACCAAATTTCGTAACAAAATTCGCACTTCTAGATTTTTCATTATTTTTAGTCAGGACCCTAAAATTCGTTGTCCCGAGATGCACGCAACGGCAACGGAACCGAGAAGCTAGTTAGCCTCCGTTGGTAAATCTCCGGTCATCGTGTGATGGCACCGTAGATGCCACTGTTAGGAAACCGGGTCTCCTTAAACGCCTGCTGCGCTGCACGGAGCATTAGCAACGGAGGCTGGCCGGCTTCTCGGCTCCGTTCATGCATCTCGAGATAACCCAGGTCCTGCCTACAGCAATAATAAAAAAACTGAGACGCAATCATGCGTTCTAATGCTAATGCTCCGTACGTATGGATATTTAGTGATAATATGGAATTTACAAGTTGTATAATAGTGAGAGTGCTTGTTGTTTTTCGCGATTCAAGATAAACAAAACAGTGTAGCGTGTGTAAAAAATTTATGGGCAGGCTAAGCCTCCCTTGCCTCCTCTGACGAGCCGCCACTGGTCAAACCGCTGTTTTCCCATTCTAATATCTGGAGTGCATGCTGCATTATGGCATTGAATAGTTTTGATGACCAGTGGCGGCTCGTGGCTTTAGGGACAGGGTCGGAAAGGTTTTTGTCTCCTCAGATAGGTATACCATCTAATTGAAAGGCTTCAATCATCATAGAAGATTTTTGATTTTTGGTTTTTGTTTTTTTTTATTTATTTTTTTTTGTTTTTTTTTGTTTTTTTCACATTAGATTTAGATTTAGATCCTAAACATGTTTATAAATTAACTTTAGTCTATGTTGTTTGGACGTAGCAAAATGGGTTATAACATCATCGTAAAATTTATTAATGTGTTGGAGATATTTTAATAGTTTTTTTCTAATGACATTTGAGAAAAGCTTGACATACTCTTTTGTTTCATGGTGTTTCGACAATACGTTTTGACACTTTTGAGACAAGAGAAATCCCGTTCATTTAAGAGGAAACAGTAGCGATCAACAGGTAGCAACAAACGCGATCCAAGATTGCGGCTGTAATTTTGAATATTTTGTGGAGATATTTGGCACACTTATTCGTAATATAATAAAGAATGACGATACAGAGCCCAATTTCAGAAATATGGTAGTATGTGGTAATTACTCTATAACTAAATAAAATATTGCAAAAAGGAGTCTGTACCGCCATTAAGAAAGACAAAAAAATACACTTTCTTCAAATAAACTTTTTTATCCCGTGCCTAGACTTTGTGTCACATTGAAACTACCAAAAATCGATTTTTTTTAACAAGAAATCGAACGTCACTGACTTGGCAACATTTCGCCCCTATCTGTATAAAAATTATTGTTTTGGATAGTATAAACGTCACTGTCAGTGGCGAATCACAGACGCACTGTTGCCTCACTTTTGAAAGTTCGTAGAACTTTCGGAATCTTGGACCGCATTTGTTGCTACCTGTTGATCGCTACTGTATCACCTTAAGGCAAAAGTTGGTAGCAATGGGAGAATTCATGATAATAATTTATTAATTTCGGGAACAGTTTGTTGCAATGAATTGCAGTATATAAAATTATACATATTTTGTAACTTATCCCATCTTCCGAAAATATTTGGATCAGCATACAGTTCAGGGCGCATCTGTTTTGAGATGGACGTTGAGAGGTGACTCAAAGTTTTTTGCAGAAATTGCTTGAAAATAAATCAAATAATAATATTTGAGATCCTCTCTCTCAAAAAGGTCCGGAACATTGTTTAAATAATCAAAATGTCAAAAAATTAAGGAAAAACTCGATTTTTTTTCGTTTTTTGATTATAACTGTAACAGTATTCATTTCCGAGAAAAATTTTACTGACATGAAAGTTGCATAATTAAATTTCCTACAATATAGAATTGGTAAATAATTTTAAAAATAGTCACCCTTGTTGCAAAATAGCAATAATTGCGAAAAAACAATACAAAAATAAGTATTTGCATTTTACATTTTTCAACCATTTATGCTACACTTAGGACCTTCATATTTCACTCAGAAAAACTTTATGATACAGTAAAACAATACTGTAAATTTTATTAAGATCGGTTCAATAGATTTTGCAAAATAAATTATGCAATCCAGCTTTCGCAAAAAAAATTCATTTTTTCAAAATGTTACAGGACTGAAAATAAAGCAGATAGCAAGTTGATTTTTTTTTTGCTTATAGAAGTGAACTGTACCTTTCATTTTCAATTTTCAAAATTAGAATCGATTAATTACCACGGCGTCAGGAAATTTTTTAATTAAACATTAATTTTTGCTGCTACGCCCAGGACAGCGGTGTTCGATTCACACAAGTTGATTTTCACCAAAATTTCTTTTAATCTTTATCTAATATATTATTTTCTTACTCTATATTTTGTTGTATTTTAATATTTTAATTCCACAAAAATCAAACTAATTTTATTATTGTTTGTGAAATATTGTTTAAACAATTGCATATGTTTAAAAATAATAAACTTTTATTCTCCAAGTTAAAATATATAAACAATAAAGTTTTTGCTAATAAAACTGTTATTTCAAAGGATAGAGTATGTGTTTTTATTTTGCAATAAACAAATTTATTTATTTATACCGAAATGTAATAAAAATTAAAATGTATCAATCATTATCAAAGGTCATTGGAATGCCCAATAAGAGCAAACTATCCACTGTCCTGCGCGTAGCACCAATAATGAATGTTTATTTAAAAAAATTTCTGACGCCGTGGTAGTTAATCGATTTTAATTCTGCAAAATTGCAAATGAAAGGTACAGTACACTTCTATAAGCAAAAAAAAATTCAACTTGCTATCTGCTTTATTTTCAGTCCTGTAACATTTTGAAAAAATGAATTTTTTTGCGAAAGCTGGATTTCAAAATTTATTTTGCAAAATCTATTAAACCGATCTTAATGAAATTTACAGTATTATTTTACTGTATCATAATGTTTTTCTGGGTGAAATACGAAGGTCCTAAGTGTAGCATAAATGGTTGAAAAACGTAAAATGCGAATACTTGTTTTTGTATGTTTTTTTCGCAATTATTGCTATTTTGCAACAAGGGTGACTATTTTTTATATTCTTAACCAATTCTATATTGTAGGAAATTTAATTACGCAACTTTTATGTCAATACAACTTTTCTCGGAAATGAATACTTTATAAGTTATAATCAAAAAACGAAGAAAAAAATCGAATTTTTCCTTCATTTTTTGACATTTTGATTATTTAAACAATGTTCCGGACCTTTTTGAAAGGGAGGATAACTCAAATATTATTATTTGATTTATTTTCAAGCAATTTCTGCAAAAAAATTTGAGTCACCTCTCAATGTCCAAATATGCTAATATTTTTACAGATGAGCCCTGGTCTAATATAAAACTTTTAATTCATTTCTTTAGTTGTCTATTTGATTAAAGAATGATACATAGTTTTAATACACTTGTCTAATAGATATTTTGAAAATTCTTTGGGGTAACTTTTAAATTTTTGCAAAACTTCAAAAATTTGCAAATCTTCAAAATTTGAAAAAAATGAGTATCTATTTGCACAAATAATAATAGTATCAAAAATTTTAAAATATACTTGTTTTTCGAGATCTGTGTCATACTTTTGTATTTTTTGGGGGTGTTCGGAAATATCAAGCGAATCCAAAACGTCACTGCGTATATTATATTGAAAATTACTATCTCTGAGGTTTTTTACCAGCTTTGTTATTCTATTTTTGGAATAAATAATGTCAGTTGACTGATTTTTAACAACATTGAATATCACATCAGTTTGGGTAAACACTTTCTTAAAAATATGTAAAAAAAATATTAAAAGAATAATCATTTAGTAAAGTTTTCAAACCGATTGTTTCACGAATCGAGATAATATCATCACTTGCAAAATTGTCGCCTTTTTTAATAAAATAAAATTAAAAATTTCCAAAAGCTGTTTACGAAAATCTGCTACAGTGAAAACTAACCGAGATTTAAAATTCCAAAAGCTACTTTATTTCATAATTAAGTTAATCCCGAGCGCACTTTAGCAGGGTACGTGGCTTGCCTGCTGCTGTGTCTACCTATCACCGATCGGCAGATTGTTTATGTGCCGGACCCTGCCATTCAAATACGGGTGAAATTTTGGTGAAATGTATAATTGGTTGTCTAATATTCGACAGCGCAGCGCTTCAAATCGTAGATCTAGGGACGGCTTGCCGTCGAAGCGAAGCTGATCTTATAAAAAAGAATTCATACAATCGCAATCGGATGCACAGCTGGGATTATTAATTTGAAAGTTTCTTACGCGTAGGGATCACGTAACGTATCGGATTGATCGAATTCTTTTAAAAACAATGAATTAAATTTAGTCTGTACTATCTCACAGATTTTTTTTATTTTACAGAAACAAATATCATCAACTCTGGATTAAATTAAATATTTAGAAAATCTACAATGTGTCCATAATGTGTGGGTCGGCACTGCCGACCCTGACCGGCCGCCACTGTTGATGACATGGTATTTCCTTGTCTAACTCCCATTTTTAGATTTATTTTTTTACTTTGAGTGTGGAGGTTTATTTCTGTTGTGGCATTTGCATAAATATGGTGAATAATGCTGGTATATCGGTAGTCAATTCTCTCAAAGCTCTTAAGATGGCTACCATCTTGATAGTGTCAAAGATTTTGTAATAGTCAACAAATACTAGTACCAGCGGTCGGTGGTACTCTATAGTTTTTTTGATTAGGGCCTTTAGACAAGTTAGGTGGTCATTTGTACCATACCCAGGGCGGAAACCTGCCTGTTCTCTTGGTTGGCATGTTTCTAGTTTGTTCTCAATCAATTCAAGCAGTGATTATTCGGGCAAATTATTTATACAGGTGGTTTTTATACAGGTGGTTAGAAGGCTGATTGGCCTATAGTTTTCAATGTCTGTCTCATCTCCTTTCTTGTGTATAAGGAGCGTTATAGAATTATTCCATTCAGCTGGTATGTGTTGGTTGTCTAAGTATTATATTGAAGAGCTGTTTGATTACCCTGATGAGAGCAGATCCTCCGATTTTTAGCGCATTGATATATCGGGAATATCTTCTGAACCTTGATTGATAATATAATTTTTTGTTCTGTATGTTCTGTCGGGTTTAAATCCAATTTATTTGTACATAGTGTTTTATATAGAAGTCTTCTACTATCTCTAGCATGGTAAGAATCATAGCCATGATGAAAAGTCATATTGTAATGTTTTCGCAATGCTCTGACGTCAGAAATCTTGAATGACGCAAGCATATTTTTGTAGTAAAAAAGAGTATCAAATTTTAGCTGGTTTTAAAAGAAAAGGAAGAAAACATGTGTTTAGTACATATTTATTTGTGACACAAGTACTTCTTTGATTACTATCCAAAAATAGTTCCAGTTGGTGCGACAAGTGGAATACGTAGAGTCATATAAACATTAGTGGTGTTTCTGTGGTCTTATTATGGGTCCTCTAGATGAGTCCTTTGGTAGGGGCCTAGGTTCTGAATCCGGTAGCGGTGAAGACTGAGTTAGACACGCAAACGCAGCCATCAAGATCTAAAAATTTTTTAATTAAATTACTAACTAAATACGGCAAAGGCCGACATCAAATAAAATAGAAAAACGGAATCATTATAAATGACAAAAACCAGATAGTAAGCATTGTTGAAGATTATTATACAGTACAGAATTATATTATACTCGTACACGTACCGGGTGTGCCAATAAGAATGGCTCTCGGCCATATCTCAGGAACCGTTTATAGTACAACTTTGAGAAAAAAATATTTTATAACAAAAGTTACCTCGGGAAAAGCCTGGAAATTATTTTCATAATTGTAGATTCACCGCTAGAGGGCGTAATTGAATATCAAAAATTAAAAAATCAAAATTTTACAAAATTTGCCAAACGAAAGGGCACTGGAAATCCTATCATCGTATTCTTCATAAAATTCTGCGCATATTTGATTTTACAAGTTTAAGTCTACCTTTGCAAATAAGAGGTAGGGGTGAGTGGGAACCTTGTTATGAAAAAATGGCTGTAAGTCCGGTTCTGCTAAATCGAATTTTGCAAACTTGGTCTTGTTGAAAACAGCTCTTTTTCGTCAATGTAAGAGTTATAATTTCGAGACAGCATATTAAGTAATATGCCAGCTAGGAGGCGTTATTTAATTATTTTTAGAAATCTAGTTTTCAATGGAAAATATTAAATACAACTATGCATTTTTATTCCCGTATTACAAAATTAGATTAAATTAGCAACAGAATAGCGAAATCCGCATGTCGACACCTTTTTTCTATCTCGAGATATCTTAACAAACGTGTAAATTTTAAACATAACTGTTACTGTCACCGGTAAACGAAGTTAAGAAAAGGTAGTGTGCTGTGGAAAAAACAAAGAAACATTTTTTTGATATCAGCGTGTATTAATTAAAACAACAATAGGACAAACAACACTATAAAATATAACAAAGAAATAAAAACAACTACTTAGTGACGACTCAAATATCCAAATTATGGCCCATAATTTTCGATGCAAGTATTCACTCTTTAAGAGTATATTGAACAGCAGTCTCAATTTCTGCTCTCGCAATGTTTCGCATGGCGTTTCCTACTCTGTGGATCATGTTTTCTCGAGTAGTGGGCCTAGCGGCAAAAACAAGGTCTTTAATCCGCCCCATAAATAAAAGTCTAAAAGAGTTAAATCTGGTGATCTGGCTAGCCAAAAAATTTGCTTCCACGTCCTATCCATCTATCAGCGACTTACTCATCTAAAAAATCTCTTACTACTCTGGAAAAATGCGCCGGACAACCATCGTGCTGAAACAACATGGACCTACGAACTGCTAGCGGTACATCTTCCAGAAGAAGAGGCAATTTATTCCTTAAAAAATTCGATAGCGTTCACTAATTATAGCATTATCGAAAAGAAAGGGTCCAATTATCTGACTATCACCAGATTTAACTATTTGGTGTGGCGACGGTTTGGTATTTCACTTTAATTTAGGTATGGGGACGGATTAAAGACCTTGTTTTTGCAGCTAGGCCTACTTGAGAAAAAATAATCCAGAGAATACGAAACCCCATTAGGGGTTTAAAATTTACACGTTTCTTAAGATATCTCGAGATAGAAAAAAGATATCGACATGCGGTTTTCGCTATTCTGTTGCTAATTTGATCTAATTTTGTAATACATGATTAAAAATGCATACTTGTACTTAATATTTTCCAAAGAAAACTAGATTTCTGAAAATAATTAGATAACGCATCCTAGCTGGCATAATACTGAATAGGCTGTTTTGAAATTATAACTTTTACATTGAAGAAAAAGAGCTGTTTTCAACAAGACCAAGTTTGCAAAATTCGATTTAGCAGAACCGGATTTACAGCCATTTTTTCATAACAAGGTTCCCACTCACGCCCACCTCTTATTTGCAAAGGTAGACTTAAACTTGTAAAATAAAATATGCGCAGAATTTTATGAAAAATATGATTATCAGATTTCGTGTGCCCTTTCATTAGGCAAATCTTGTAAAATTTTAATTTTTTAATTTTTTATATTCAATTAGGGGAAGTATGCCTGAGACGGTATTCTGGCTGAGATGGCATATCACGCGTTTTTCGTAAACTATTGCAAATTTGATGCCTAGTGTGACAGTTTTCAGTTTCTTAAGTTAAAATTTGTCAACATTGTTGAACTTATGCATGTTAGTTTTATTTTGACAGCAGTAGCCTTTGGAATGTTAATTAAGTAGGACAAAATATTTATTGACTTTTTTTGTATCACATTATAATTCGCGAGTCTTTACACCCGAGTTAAGTTTTTAAATTTTGTGATGTTCTTTTACCTTATGCCTATCACGCCTGTATCGATTTATATCTTAAAAATATGCTTAAGAAAAATTAGGTTAAAAAACGGTATGATTGCAATGTTGCCTTAGATGGCATAGTAAGCATGTGGATTAGATGGCATAGGTATGCCATCTCACCCTTATGCGTTTTTACACTGCATTATTTTTCTCGTATGATTGAAGTTTATCGTTACAGTTATGGATCGTTTTAAGAGGAATTCGAACCGACAAAATCGATTCCGTCGATGTTGAAACAAGTGACGAGGAAGATGCTGCTTGCATTTTTTGTAATGGCCTCTTTTCATTATCTCGTTCTCGAGAAACCTGACTAAGATACCAAATTTGTGGCAAGTGGTCATATTCCGAATGTGCCGGTGTACCCAAGACTACAAAAAAAATTATTTGTGACATGTCGAGATTAGTGCCTTTATTTCAAGGGTATGCCATCTTACCCACATGTATGTGGGTGAGATGGCACATGTAATACTTTACAATTTATTTTTTTAGAAAAAAAATATATTATGTAGGTTGTTAAAAAATAATATTATATTTATGTAAATGGTCCTAGCACTGACGTTGATTTTTATTACATGTCTAACTCTATCGGTTATCGATTACAAAACATTTAAAAAAAAAGTATGCCGTCTCAGGGATATCTCACCTACAACCTACAATTATGAAAATAATTTCCAGGCATTTCCCGGAGCAACTTTTGTTATAAATATTTTTTTCTCACAGTTGTACTATAAACGGTCCCTGAGATATGGGCGATAGCCATTCTTATTGGGACACCCGGTACATTGAAGACCACGCGAGCACAGCCGTAGTATAGGAAGACCACAAAAACAATGGCTAGACGACATCAAAGCAAAAATGGAAACTGGCACCAAGTAGCACAAAACAGAGAAGAATGGAGAAATTACTAAGGAAGTAAAAATCTTCTCTTGTAGGTAGATAATATACAGTATGTCCCTGTAAGTTGTATCCATATGGAAAACTTTTTTATTATTAATTTTACGAAAAAAAGTTATTCTTCATAAAAAGCTCTGCATGGTCCAAAACCTAAGATTCAACCATCAGATATAAAATTTTATAAATATTATACGAGGTATGTCAAAAAGTTTGAATTTCACTCAAGAGTAAAGTAGCTTTATTTTTCACAATATTGAAAATTGCTATTATGAAAAGTTGTTTGGAATTAAAAACTATATTCTAATATGCAATTACATCCTTCTAATTAAAATTTTTTTTTTTTTGAAAAATTATGGACACCTTATTTTCAGTAATTTTAATTCTAATAACTCTTTTATTATTAATTTTACGAAAAAACTGATTCTTAATAAAAAGTTCTGCATGGTCTAAAATACTCTAAAACCTAAAATACAACCACCTTATGTCAATTTTATACGAGGTATGTCAAAAAAGATAAATTTCGATCAAAAGTAAAGTACCTTTTTAGTTCAAAATATTTCAATTAGAAGGATGTAATTACATACTGAAACGTGGTTTTTAATTCTTATTAACTATTCATAATAACAATTTTCGATATTGTGAAAAATAAAGGTATTTTACTCTTGAGCCAAATTCATATTTTTTGACATACCTTGTATAAAATTGATAAAATTTGACATAAGATGGTTGTATTTTAGGTTTCAGACCATGCAGAACTTTTTATTAAGAATCACTTTTTTTCGTAAAATTAATAATAAAAGAGTTATCAGAATTGAACTAACTGAAAATAATGTTAGTTATCCGTAATTAAAAAAAAAAATTTTCAATTAGAAGGAGGTAATTGCATATTAGAATATAGTTTTTATTTCCAAACAACTTTTCATAATAGCAATTTTCAATATTGTGAAAAATAAAGCTACTTTACTCTTGAGTGAAATTCAAACTTTTTGACATACCTCGTATAATATTCATAAAATTTTATATCTGATGGTTGAATCTTAGGTTTTGGAATATGCAGAGCTTTTTATGAAGAATAACTTTTTTTCGTAAAATGAATAATAAAAAAGTTTTCCATATGGATACAACTTACAGGGACATACTGTATATATAATTTATTAAAATTTTCTAAAAATATCCAAATTGGACTTAAAGTGGGTACATCACTAGTACAAAACAAACGTTTTTGGACTAATCAGTCAATAATCAGGTTAAAAACCTAAAATAAGTAAACTACTGTATAAAAAGGCTTTTTTAAATTTACTGAAATTACATATAACAGTCAAACTCCATATTTAAGCATTTATACTTTTCCTTATATTCTTCATTTAATAAATTATCGTTTAATTTTCTTCCATTTTTTCTTTATTTTTTTCTTCTTTTCGAACAAGTGACGCCATTACCTTGCAGGCAAAATTTACGCTTTCAATAGTCAAAGAATTATTATTAATAATTCTATGTTATTTTTAATTTAAACGGTTTCAATCTCATTAATTTATTTAATAGTTAATTAAATTCAATCATTTAGAATTTTTGGCATCTTTACAATAAAAAATAACTATATACAAATAAAATTCCCTATCTTGAAGGTCTTGTCAATATTCTTTCAATGTCAAATTTCAGTCTGTCAGTTTGAAGCCAAGATGAAGACTCCATTATAGTATCACTAATTTGTATTCTTATAACATCGACTCATTGTCGCCATCGATGTAACCGAAATGGCTTAATTTTTATACTGGTAAGGTCATTCGACCTACCTATGTAGCTAGTTCCAACTACTTTGTATCTGAAGTAAGTAATCACATGTTTAAATTTTTCCTAACTTTTTAACAGTCAAAATTTCAACTTTGCTTTTTTATACAGTGGTTTACTTATTTTAGGTTTTTAACCTGACGATGGACTGATTAGTCCAAAAACGTTTGTTTTGTACTAGTGATGTACCAACTTTAAGTCCAACTTGGATCTTTTTAGAAAATTTTAATAAATTATATACCATCTACCTACAAGAGAAGATTTTTACTTTCTTAGTAATTTTTTATTATGGTATACAGCCAATGAGAGGAATTCTTTTCTTTTTATTTTAAGAATTGAGAAATTATGGAGTGCCCTTTGTCCAGGAGTGGATGCAAACAGGCTGAAGAAGACGAAGAAATTACTAATATCACTGGGCCACAAACGAATCAACCTCATATGGACACTACAAGTCATCCCAGAAGATTGGAAAGTAGGAATCATACTTTCTATGGAAACTACTAACTACTAACTTTGGAAGCTTTTGTTAGAAAATTGGACACGAACGGCTGTATTACTACAAAATCTATATGTGCATATACGGTGTTGTTGCCATAATAAGCCGGAACAAAACGGTATAAAGCGAAAAAATCTTAAGAGCTGAAACGGGAAGCTGCTAGATTTGGTCTATATATGGTCATACCTACGAATATGCCACCACTTTTCCGTATCTAAGCTTAATAATAAATTACATCACCACTCAAGAAGTGCAAACACGGATTCTTAGCACTAATAAGTAGTGGTTTTATGCATACAAAGACTTATGAAATGTAAGTTACCGAATCTTGAGTATAAGCTTAGAATACACAACATAGTAACTTCTCTCAACTCTCAGTAACTACTCTCAACCACTGATGAAAATAAATTGTGAATATTTGAGCGCAAAATACTAGGATAAGCAAAAGACCAAATAATTAAAGCCAGTAGAACGGCCGGATGCCTAAACGACACAATTTGGAAAAACTAACACCTAAGATTGGAAACAAAGGCCTGAATATACAAGTCAGTTACTAGGCCAGTTATGACTTACACGGCCGAAACAAGACCAGATACAAGCAAAACACGAAGATATCTTAAGAAGGATTGCTGAAAAAGGACTGCAAGATAGGGTAAGAAGTGAGGAAATCAGACGCATATGTGGGGTAGACAATATAAATACCTGGGTAAAGAAGAGAAAAGAAGAGTGGAATGAGCACATAAGCAGGATGTCTGAATCAAGGATAGTAAGAATAGCCAGGGACAAATCACCGTTAGGCAGGAGAAGTATAGGACGCACAAGGAACATATGGACTGACAACTTAGGGGCAGAATGAAAGGCACCGTTGAAGAAAAACAGGCAGTACTGCCTATATAAAAGAAGAAAAAGAAGAAGAAAATACTAAGAAAGATATTTGGATCAACACATTGCAGCGATGATTCGTTAATAATTAAAATGAACCGCAAGCTGGATGAACTAATGCAGAGCCAAGATATTATTAGATTTGTGAAGTCACAAAGACTTAACTGACTAGGTTACTTAGAAAGGATGCCAGATAATCGAGCTAGAAAAGTAATTAAGAGATGGAAGCCCCAAAGAAATAGAACAAGTGGAAGGCTCAGTAAAATGTGGATAGATGACGTAGAGGAAGATCATAAAACCGTAAACATCAGGCAGTGACGAAGGAAAGTATCCGACAGGGCAGAATGGAAGAAAATTGTTAAGCAGACCAAGATTTACCAAGGGTAGTAGGGCAGAAATTTCTTCGCAAGTTTTCTTCTGTTCCTTTGTTGCTAATCAGATTGGTTTATGTATACCCGTATTTTTATTATTCTATTTTTGTTTTTCATTATCAGTTGCTTTATTTTGATGCCCACCAATTTAATTACAGGTGCATCTACTTGGTGATTATATAGTATATTATTATCTTCATTATACACATTTGCTCTTATTTTGCGATTAGAAAAGTATCTATTTGGTTTTTATTCTTTGCATCTGGTATTTTTCCTTATTCCTGGTACTACATATGCGAACTGATACTTTTTAAACTGTTATCTTTACTATTCTCTACTATTGATTCTTTTAGCCTTTTTCTTATTATTCTTTCCACCAACATTAAAAAATAGGTGTGCTTGTTTCAAAAAATTTATCATTGCATACATATCATTAATCTAATATTATTTGAAGGGTTTATAGTCTAGTAAAATAAAATTACACTACATGTAAATCAAAATGTAAATTCGTACAGGTTGAAACAAATTTTATATTAAAGTTTAGGTGGGTACAAAAGATATTTTCAAAAAAGTATCCAAATCATACAAGGGGATCATTGTTTAAATAATTAAAAAGTGGTCATTTTTGCAAAAAATTACTTTTTTAACTGCTGAAGTCATTCAGTTACTAATGAAGGTCTACAGAATTATTTTCTGCAAAGTTGAAGGGTAAATATTTCACATAAGACTTACTAAATTAAATTTGACCCCCTATTTATTTAAATAATTATACATAAAAATTTAAAAACAAATTTGCAAAGAAATATTTTTAGCGTTTTAAATAAGCACTATAAAATATATTATTTTACTGGAGAAGTTGCGCTTTGTTATCAGTATTAATTGAAAAAAAATTGGTCCAAAAATATTTAATATTTTTTGAGATATTGAATTTGTTTCTACAGTTTTACTCTATTTTCAATTGCAAGAGCGCAGTTGTTGCCAAAGAAATATTCACCTGTATTAAACCTTATTATTTTTATTTTTATGTATATTTTCGACAAATGTATTAATACATTCAAATTTCAATTAAACTTCCCCCTAAAATGACATTTGAAAATTATTCAAATTTGTTTATAACTTGTTTTTTTAATAACGTCGCAGGGATTAAATATTTTGAAATGCCGTTTCCATAATTGGCTTCCTGGGAATTTTTCACTAATTAACAAATTTTTTTGTCTTCTTTTCCTCTTCTTTTTTTTTTTTCTTGAAGTTATACTACTACGGGCCCTTTTAGGGTTAAGTTTCATTAAGAATGTTGAATCTCAAGTTGTAGATTCTAGACCTAAAAATATTAAGATTGATCTAAAATCACTTTAATAAAATGTGGCTACTTACTGAGTTACAGGGTGTTTTATTTAAAAATTTAAAAATTATTTTTACCAAGTACTTTCAAACTATTTGACGTATCCTTATCATACTTGGCAGAAAGTGTGAGTACTCTACAATCTACTAATACGTGATAAATAAAAGTTTCAATCTACTACCAGAGGCGTACGACAGGGGATAGTTAATGGTTAACCCTTCCCAAATTCTGCGCCACTGATAGAAATACTATTTTAGCGAAATTTTCTGATTCTCCAATACTTTTTGTGTAAATAATATACTCTTTACTGGTAACGATTAAGTCATTAGTTTTCGAGATATTGGACGTTTAAAATGAAATGGCATAGTTATTTTGATTCATTAATAATTCATTCATTTTAAACTTCCAATATCTTGCAAACTAATGACTTTATCGATACCAATAAAGTTATTTACATACAAAGTATTAGAGAATTGAAAAATTTCGCTAAAATAGTAATTCACTCAGTGGCGTAGAATTTGGGAAGGGTTAATCATTCACTATCCCTGTCGTACGCCTCTGGCACTAGCTAGAAACGATTATTAATCATAATTTAGTAGGGTGTATAATACCCACACTTTCTGCCAAGTATGATAAGGATACGTCAAATAGTTTTAAAGTACTTGGTAACAATAATTTTTAAATAAAACACCCTGTAACTCAGTAAGTAGCCACATTTTATTTAAGAGATTTTAGTTAAATCTTAATATTTTTAGGTCTAGAATCTACAACTCACAGATTCAATATTCTTAATGAAATTTAACCCTAAAAGGGCCCGTAGTAATATAGCTCCAAGAAAAAAAAAGAAGAAGAAAAAACGACAAAAAAATTTTGTTAATTAGTAAAAAATTCCCAGGAACCCAATTATCGAAACGGTATTTCAAAATACTTAATCTCCGCGACGTTATTAAAAAAACAAAATATAAACAAATTTGAATAATTTTCAAATGCCATTTTAGGGGGGAGTTTCGTTGAAATTTGAATTTATAAATACATTTATCGAAATTATCGATAAAAATCAAAATAACGAGATCTTATTCAGGTGAATATTTCTTTGGCAACAACCACGTTTTTGCAATTGAAAATATAGTAACATTTAATAAACAAATTCAATATCTCAAAAAATATTAAATATTTTTTGACCAATTTTTTTTGCTTAATACTGATAACATAGCACAACTTCTTCTGTAAAAAAAGATATTTTATAGTGTTTATTTAAAACGCTAAAAATAATTTTTTGCAAGTGTGTTTTTAAAGCTTTATATACAATTATTTTAATAAAGAGGGGGTCAAATTTAATTAAGTAAGTCTTATGTGAAAGATTTACCCTTCAACTTTACAGAAAATAATCCTATTGACTTTGATTAGTAATTGAATGACCTCAGCAGTTAAAAAAGTAATTTTTTTGCAAAAATGACCCCTTTTTAATTATTTAAACAATGATCCCCTTGTATGATTTGGATACTTTTTTAAAAATATCTTTTGTATACACCTAAACTTTGATATAAAATGTGTTTCAACCTGTACGAATTTACGTTTTGACTTTTTTTATTTTATTAGGCTATTACTTGATAAAAGGAATAAAGGGAATAATTGAATGGCGACCAATAATGCAAAGAGCTCGAAGAAATTTACCCAGACGCCAACATAATAAGAGAAATAAAGTTCAGAACACTCCAATGGGCTGGACACCTCAGAAGACATTCCGACCAAAGAACAATAAAGCTGGTTGGGAGGAAGTCGCAACTGGAAAAAGACCACGCGGACGCCCTCGGCCCCGATGGCGAGATAATATAGCAGGAGACCTGAAAGCTATGGACGAGGAGAGTTGAATGGAGGTTGCTCAAGACAGAGAAGAGTGGAGGCATGTTGTTGAGTTGGCTAAAACCCACGAAGGGTTGTAACGCCACGGAGTAAGTAAGTTAGTAAGACCAAGAACACATAAACAAGGCATATATGGAAAACGGAATGGGAAACCTATGACCAGGAGTGGACCAGAAGAATCTGTTAAACAAGATTTGAAATAAAAATAACCCAGACACTTACCAATAAGGCAGCAATCCTGAAGTTCATCTTGAAAGTTCTGTGAGGCAATGACTTAATTAAATGGTTTAATTTCTCACCTTAACCTTATATTAGCTTATATATTATTAACGACGACATAATTAATAAGTAGGTAGTTTATGTTAAGATTAGAATTTAATGTAGCAGTAGGTAGATACCACCTACTTCTGCAGTCGATTCACCAATCGTAAATGATGTAAGATTTATTATAGATTACAAAACCAAATAGATTTTTCTTCTTCTTCTTCTTTCTCTTTATAAGCAAGTCTGCTTGTTCATTGGCGGATTGATACCTCTATGGAAGGTTGTCACTCCATCTTTTGCGCGGACGGCCGATACGTCTTCTGCCGATTGGTGATTTATCTCGTGCTATTTTGACCACACGTATCTCCCCCATTCTGCGTATGTGGTTATTCCATTATTTTTTCTCCTCCTCTTCTATCTGTTCTTCTTCGTAAGGATGTAGTGGAGGTCATGTAAGTCGTTTGACTATTTCTGTCCAGTTCTCTTTCTTCTGTGCGTGTTGTTTTGCTTCGGAGAATGAGGAACCAGTCATGTCCTTTATTTGGTCCGACCATCGTAATGGAGATCTTCCTCTAGATCTTTTAGAGGACAAAACGTCCTCCGATGTTGTCCGATGCCTTGTTGCCAATATCTTCCATCATTACAGTTTTGCATCTTCTAATCCTCGTACACTCATTGATCGCCTTACTCCTTGTATCCGTGTCGTTCTTGGCCTTCCTCTTTTTCTGTTTTCTGTAGGTATCCATTTCATAATTTTCTTTGGCAGTCGTTCCTCCCCCATTCTCTGAACATGCCAGTACCATGTTAATTGTTTCTTCTCAATGCATTCTACAAATGTTTCCTGTAAATGTATTCTTCGCTTTACTTCCTCATTTCTAACCCGGTCACCCGGTACAATCTAGATATTCTACTTGCTCTTCTTAGGGCGTCCATCTCAGTAGCTTATATGTTTCTTTTTTTTGGTGTTCCTTTATTCTTCATGTTTCGGATCCGTATACCAATGTACTCTTAATCATGGTGTTGTGTATTCTCATTTTTCTTTGTTTTCCTATCTCGGTACTCCACAAAACTCCGTTCAATGATTTATTTATCGTTCTTGCTTTATTTATTCTGCTCTTAATTTCTGCATCGTTAGTACCTTCCTTGTTGAAATTAATTCCCAAATACTTATATTTATCACAGCTAGTTATTTTCTGATTATTATTCAATATCATATCAGTTGAATCCTCACCTAGGTATAAATATTGTGTTTTTTACATTCATCTGCAGTCCCCATTTTTCGTATTATTCCTTCAATTTGCGAGTAATATATTCCAAATCTTCTTTATCGTTTGCACATATTATCTGATCGTCTGCAAACTGAAGGGTGTACAGGCAGGTGTTGTCGATTTGGATGCCCATTCCACTGCATTTTTATATTTTTTACAGGCTATATTTTTGCTAAGAATGTTTTTCGACAAAATAATTACTATTTGAGTTATTTCCGAAATACCGCCTAAAAGCGTGGTTATTTTGTTGAAAAAATGAACATTTTCACTGGCAAATAACTCAAAAAGTATTGACTTAGTGAAAAAACTCTATGAAGCAAAAGTTACTTAAAATTAGTGAGTTTATCCATTTCCGGACTCACTTTGGACGATTATTTTTTCACCCCCAAGAGGGAGTGAAAACTAACCCCTGGGCAAAAGCACATATCGGCACAATATAACTTTTTTTCTTTGACTTGTTAGCTATGTGTATGCCAAATTTCATGTCAATCCAAGCGGTTCTTTAAAATTTAAAGGTTTTGCAATATTTTACCCTTAAAGAACGTACTACTACTTGATATGTAGGACTTGAATAAATAATTTATTTATTTATTTATTTTTGTGAATTAAAAATGAAAAAAAAACATGTGCGCTTTTAGTAAACATATATTTGTAACTTTTTGAGTTAGAACCCGTTCACATGACAAGCGCTTGTTACTACCGCTACAACGCTAACCAACGCTATAACCGCTACAATTACATACATTTTACTTGAGACCGTTCACATTCCAACGAGCGTTTTAAGTCATAAGCGCTTGTCATGTGAACGGGTTCTTATGAAACAACGATGTATTGTAGCTTTATGATGGTAGACTTATTTAACAGCAATAATTCCAACATCTTGTGGAGGGGGAGGGACATATATCTCTATAGGCTTTTCATCGTCTTGTCTACCAATTATATTCTTTATCACTCCAACAAATGATTTTATGGCAGCCTTGGCAGCATAACCAAATCCATTTGCAATACCAATCAGTCCACTGAAGGCTCTTGTTTTGATGCAGCTAGAAGTATCGGGGTCACATGTACCACCTGATGTGTTTTCTGGATCTGGTTGGTAAGAATCATCAGTCAATGCTGATTCAGTAGGTGCTTCGTCTATCGGTGAAGATTTACCTAATGCGGCTAGTACTGTTACCAACAGCTAAAACAAGAGTAATTATGAATTAAACTTTTACTATCAGACACTCCACAGTTGTATTTGTTGAAACAAGGAAAATTATGGATAAAAGAAGGAAGCTGAACGGGGAAGGCAAAAGGAAATTTGGAGAAAATAAGAGCAAAGAACAAAAAATAAAAATAGAAGAAGTAATACAGAACAACAAGAATATGAAATGCTTAAGACCGATACTAGGCAGATTTGAAATAAACAAAATAAGAGATGGAGTGTTTACATTTCAGTCCCAAAAAATCATCTCTTTCATAGTAATGTATATCCAAATAAACTTGAAAATAAGCAAAAAGTAATAGTATATAGTGCAGTTACATTAAGGAATAAAACAGTGAGTTATTATTATTTTATTTATTTAAAACATTACAAAGCATACCGTTGGTAAGGTTAAGTGACGGCCGAAAGGCCAGTAATCAGAACCAGTTTTGGTTCTACAACTGGTTCATAATTTGTCAACAATCATGACTGACGATCAACAACCTCAAAACAAAACATCGTATTCCGCTGTGCTTAACAACGTTTCACATCAGTTCCCTTCAAAGCACCAATCAATTTTATTTAATGCGCTGCCTGATACTAAAATAGAACAGTACTTAATAGCATTTGGTGAAGTTGTTCTGTTCATCCACGGAATATTTTATTTTCATCAAGACTATCAAATAACAGAATATGTATTTATCTCTCCAGTGAATCCTTGGTGGAAAAATTTATGTCCGGTCTAGCAGAAATAACAATTAAAGGCGAAAATCTAAAAGCACGAAAATTGGTAATTCCGAACGAAAGACTGTTACTATTAAAAGGTTGCCCTTCTATTCCACATATTTTAATAGAGAATGAGTTAACCAGATTAGGTCTTAAATTAATGTCACCGTTAACCTTTAACCAGAATTTCAACACGTCCTGTTTTAGAAGACAAACTTATATTCAACCACCTGTAGATATAGACCTACCTTCTTTTTTCTTAATGTCATATGAACAAACTTCGTATCGCATATTTTTAAGTTTAGATAAACCTTCGTGTTTTATCTGTAAGAAAACAGATCACATTGCAGCAAATTGTCCAAATCATATTCAACAAAATGATTCCTCCCATATCGAACACCAACCACAACAACCAATACAACAACAACCGCAAGAATCCCCCCAGTTTAATGGATCACCCTTAGAAATGGAACCAGATCATCCAGTCAGTAATTCTAGTGCCGAGCCTTCACTTAACCAACAAAAAGATACTAATTTAATACCTCCCGTATTCTTTATGGAAACTAAGTGTATATCTAAGGATCAGTCAACGATCAATAAGAGAACAATTTCGGAAATTAATACTACTCCATCTCACACTGAAGAATTAAATAAATAATTTAAAATACCTACACAAACCAAAAAGAAACAAAAAAAGCAAACTGAAGCTACCTTTTCAATTCAAGGAATGATGATGCCAACAAAAACAATATTTCACGATATATCAAATAATTTTAACTTAACATATGAACAAACCGTTGACTTTTTTGAAAATTATACTAGCTCGACTGATCCCTTGAGTTTACTACAAACATACACAACGGATATACCTAACTTTATTAGCATGATAACAACAATTAAGCCGTATCTTACAGAAAAAAGAATGAAAACCAAATGCGCTAAATTATTAAACAAAATCTACAAAATGCTAGACGATGCCGATAATCAAGAAAGTGATGGTACAACAAATTCAACTCAAGAAATAAACTAAAATCTTCGATCCGATTCTTCAATGGAATGTTAACGGTTTCTAACCCCCTTTAGAAAGATATCGTTCTCTCCTTTATATTTAATTCCCAAAATTTTTTGATCAGACAAACACAGTCACTTCTTCTCATCCCTGGAACTTTCGTCCTACAATATGTAATCTCACTCTTTCTGAATACAATAAGCTTGACACCACCCATGCAACAATTATTCAATTGTTTCTCAACACACTTGCTTCTTTCCCAGATCATTGTCATATTCATACAGATTCATCCAAAATTATTGATGGTGTGGGATCAGCAGTTATAAATATGTAGATTAGAACACTATAAAACAATTTAAATTATCTCCCACTTGCAGTATTTACTCTGGAGAACTATATTCAATTATGCATGCCCTCATTTATATTCGTACTCAAAAATTTCCAAAATCTGTCATAATTACCGACTCTCTCAGGGCATTACATACGATAGAACAGTTATATACAAGTAATCCTATAGGCATTTTAATAAAAGAACAATTACATTTCCTAAAGAACACGAGGCAGCAAGTAGGCTTTATATGGGTTCCATCACACATTACACTTCAAGGAAACGAAAAAGCAGTTTTTCATACCAGAGAAGCAATACACAGTGCGTTTTCAGTGATAGTGAACTTAGTGTCTGTTTCCGACTACAAATCGTTCCTTAAAGACTAAAAAGTGATACACAAACGGGAAAACACTCAATACCTAACAGTCTAAAAGCAGTCTGAAGACCACACTGTAAGCTTACAATTTATTTGAAACACATTAATGATTTAATCAAACTGAAACCACTGTTAACATTTTGTACATCACATTTCTAATTTGTAAATTATGAAATTGGTACTTAACTGTGAACATTTAATAATCAAAAATACTATGTATTAGGTTTAAGGTGATACAGTAGCGATCAACAGGTAGCAAAAACGCGTTCCAAGATTGCGGCTGTAATTTTGAATATTTTTCGAGATATTTGGCACACGTATTCGCAATATAATAAAGAATGGCGGTACAGAGCCCACTTTGAAAAATATATTAATATGTGGAAATTACTCTGTAATTAAATACAATATTAAAAAAACGAGCCTGTACCGCCATTAAGAAGAACAAAAAAATACACTTTCTTCAAATAAACTTTTTTATCCGATGCCTAGATTTTGTGTCATTTTGGAACTACTAAAAGTTTTTATTTCATTAGTAGTTCCAAAATGACACAAAATCTAGGCATCGGATAAAAAAGTTTATTTGAAAAAGTGTATTTTTTTTGTTCTTCTTAATGGCGATACAGGCTCGTTATTTTTAATCTTGTATTTAATTACAGAGTAATTTCCACATATTAATATATTTTTTAAATTGGGCTCTGTACCGCCATTCTTTATTATATTACGAATACCTGTGCCAAATATCTCGAAAAAATATTCAAAATTACAGCCGCAATCTTGGAACGCGTTTTCGCTACCTGTTGATCGCTACTGTTTCCTCTTAAGTAACCATGTATTAATTACGGTACAGCTAATAACCCAAAGTGGTTGATGTTGTTATAAATAAATAGAAAAAAAATAAGAGACGTACACGGACTAGAAACAAACATTACAGACAATATCATTATTATAATCAACAATTTCTAGTCAGAATTATATAAAACAAAAAAATAACCACTAGAAGAAATTAAAAATCAACTAAGTCTAAAATAAAAGACAACAAATCGTCTGGAAAAGACGGAATAACTGCAGAGAAGCTGAAATATGATGCAAAAGTGATAGTTAATACTCTCCGTTCCCTTTTTAACAAAATATTAACAGAAAAAAAAATCCCAAACAACTGGAAGGAATCCGTAACCATTATCCTACACAAGATAGGGGACAAAGCAGATATAAAAAATTAACGTCCTATAATACTTCTCAATCATCGTCATCATTCTCTTTGACTTATTCCTATGCGGGGTCGGCTTCCCTAATTGCATTTCTCCACACAATTCTATCTTGGGTCATATCAATGGTAATCCCCTTTACCAACATGTCCTACCTTATCGTCTCTCCCCAGGTCTTCTTTTGTCTTCCTCTCCTACTCCTTCCAGGAATCTGCACTTCAGCTATTCTTCGTATTGGGTGATTAACGTCTCGACGTTGAACATGACCAAACCATCTTAACCTATGCTCTCTCATTTTGGCATCAATTGGTGACACACCTAGACTTCCCCTAATATACTCATTTACTCCTAATATCCTTCTTTGTCACTACACTCATCCATCTAAGCATTCTCATTTCCGCCACATGCATTCGTTGTTCCTCTTTCTTTGTCACTGCCCAACATTCAGTTCCGTACATCATAGAGGGTCTTATGGCTGTTTTATAGAATTTTCCCTTCAGCTTCATTAGAATTTTTCTGTCACACAACACACCACTCGCTTCTTTCCACTTCATCCATCCAGCCCTAATTCTACTGCATTCATCTCCATCTATTTCTTCATTACTCTGTAATACCGATTCTAGGTACTTAAAACTATTGCTATTCACAATCATTTCACCATCCAAAGATACCATTTTATTTGTATTAACTTCATCTTTAAATGAACATTCCAAATACTCTGTTTTTGTCCTACTAAGTTTTAAACCTTTTTCCTCCAGAGCTTGTCTCCACTGTTCCAGTTTTTGTTCTCGTCTCTTTCACTATTTCCTATTAACACTACATCATCAGCATACATTAGGCACCATGGAATGCTACCCTGTAGTTTCGCTGTTATCTGGTCCAAAACTAATTAGAATAAATAAAGACTAAGCACCCAGCCTTGGTGCATTACTACTTTCACCTGAAATTTATCAGTCTCTCCCACACCTGTACTAACACTAGTCGTTACTCCCTCATACATATATCTCACAATTTTTACATATTCACCAGGGACTCCTTTCTTATTGAGTGCCCACCACAGAAACCCTCGAGGAACTCTATCATATGCTTTCTCAAGATCAATGAATACCATGTGAGCGTTGGTCTCTTTATTCCTGTATTTTTCCATCGGTTGCCTTACAATGAAAATTGCATCTGTTGTTGATCTGCCCTACATAAAGCCAAATTGATTATCGGATATTTCGGTTTTTTCACGTATCCATCTATCAATAATTACTCTCTCCCATATTTTCATGGTGTGGCTAAGTAGTTTTATAGCCCTGTAGTTTGTGAATTGTGGTATATCTCCCTTGTTTTTGTAAACAGGTAGGTACTAATATACTGCTTCTTCATTCGTCTGTCATTTGTCCACCTTCCATAATTCTATTAAATAGACCTGCTAGCCAACTTATTTCTGTCTGTCCCAATGCTCTCCATACTTCCCCAGGAATATCATCTAGTCCGACTGCTTTTCCTTTCTTTATTTTTTGAAGCGCTTGAGCATCTTCCTCGTTTGTTATTCTTGTAACCATTTCTGTTACTGTCTCCGTTAACTCCACAGGTTGTCTGTGAAATTCTTCATTTAATAAACTGTCAAAATACTTTCTCCATCTCTTTTTGACATCCTTTTCGTGAATTAGTATTTTATTATTTTCATCTCGGATACATCTAATCTAATTAAAATCTCTTGCTTTCTTTGCTCTCTGTTTGGCTATTTTATATCTTTGCTTCGCCTTCCCTGGTATCAAGTTGATCGTATAGGTTTGAATACGCTTGTGCTTTAGCTTTTGCCTCTGCTACTTTCGCTTCCTTTTTGGCGACCATATAGTTTTGAAGATCTATATCCGATCTGGTTTCTTGCCAATTTTTATATAATTTTCCCTTCTCTTTTATTTTTCCTTGTACTTCATTTGACCACCACCAAGTCTCTTTATCCTCAAACTTCTTTCCTGACGTTTTCCCAAGTATTTCAATAGCCGTCTTTCTAATAATATTGGCCATGCTTCTTTAGACCTTCTTTCTCATCTTTTAGCATACACCACTTGATTTTTTGTAGTCCTCTCCGATATTTTTGTTTAGTTCCGCTTTTTTACTTCGATGTCCAGAACAGCAGCCTATGTTGTTAGCTTACTGTCTCACTAACTATTACCTTGCAGTCCTTGCATTCACGTATGTTTTCTTTCCTTATCATGAAATAGTCTGTTTGGAATTGATGTCCACTTTTGTAGGTAATAAGTTGAGTTTCTCTCTTTTTAAAGAATGTGTTAACAATTGCCATATCCAATGCTGTTGCTAATTCAAGCAAGTCATCTCCAGCTTCATTTCTAGTTTCAAAGCCTAATCCCCCATGTATTGTTTCATATCCTGTATTGTCTTGGCCCACATGTGCATTGAAATCACCTCCTATTATAACTTTCTCCTCTGTTGGAATATTACTCAGTACGTCTCCTAATTGGTCATAGAAAGCTCTTCTTTCATTCTCACCCAGACTTGTTTGAGGTCTGGGTGAGAGCTATAATACTCTTCAATGTAACGTATAAACTCCTAACAAAAATTTTAACCAATAGATTGGCGACAAAATTCTATGGATACCAGGCGAAAGAACAAGCTGGTTTTAGAAAAGGATTCGGCAGAAGTGACCATTTATTAAGTATGAAAATTCTTATAAAAGAGCACATGAATACCACATTCCTATATATATATATATATATATATATATATATATATATATATATATATATATATATATATATATATATATATTGCAAACGGCGATTGCATTTTATTTCACTTCGACCACCACCGATATTCTACACGACGTGTTTCGAGCTCATGTCAAGCTCTCGTCAGGAACATCTAGGTGGATGGTCGAGGTGTAAGAAAATGCTTTTGGCCTTTCTGGTAATAATAAAATAACCAGACTTCAGTACACTTGGTACGACATCTATATGAATTAAACGAAAAGATTTCTCTGGTATACAGAAGAAATCTTTTCCGTAGCGGACGCGAAAATGTAAATTTCAAAGTCTTCATAAAAGACGATGAACGACAAAAGACACCTCTTTGTGTCACATATTTGTCTACAAAGCCACGTTATTCGCTACACATTCGTCAATAACGGAGAAAAACCGTGATATGAAAGGAAACGGCGATTGCATTTTATTTCACTTCGACCACCACCGATATTCTACACGAGGTGTTTCGAGCTCATGTCAAGCTCTCGTCAGGAACATCTAGGTGGATGGTCAAGGTGTAAGAAAATGCTTTTGGCCTTTCTGGTAATAATAAAATAACCAGACTTCAGTACACTTGGTACGACATCTATATGAATTAAACGAAAAGATTTCTCTGGTAAACAGATTCATCGTCTTTTATGAAGACTTTGAAATTTACATTTTCGCGTCCGCTACGGAAAAGATTTCTTCTGTATACCAGAGAAATCTTTTCGTTTAATTCATATAGATGTCGTACCAAGTGTACTGAAGTCTGGTTATTTTATTATTACCAGAAAGGCCAAAAGCATTTTCTTACACCTCGACCATCCACCTAGATGTTCCTGACGAGAGCTTGACATGAGCTCGAAACACGTCGTGTAGAATATCGGTGGTGGTCGAAGTGAAATAAAATGCAATCGCCGTTTCCTTTCATATCACGGTTTTTCTCCGTTATTGACGAATGTGTAGCGAATAACGTGGCTTTGTAGACAAATATGTGACACAAAGAGGTGTCTTTTGTCGTTCATCGTCTTTTATGAAGACTTTGAAATTTACATTTTCGCGTCCGCTACGGAAAAGATTTCTTCTGTATACCAGAGAAATCTTTTCGTTTAATTCATATATATATATATATATATAAATCCTACTATCAATTTGGCATCGATACATTATGCATTTACCATCAATTTGGCATCGTCTTGCAAAGTGGCATCTGTATATCGATGCCACTTTACACTACCTTAATAACTTTTTTCCTGTACTTGTTAGCAGAAGTCTAATCAACTCTGTAGTTAGAGATTTGATTCCTTGATGTTACTTTAATATATCAGCTTTCTTTGTTTATTCCTTACTGACTTATATAAGTTTATTCCATAAAATGTTTGAGTTCAAAATGATGGCACAGTGACAATATTATATACATTTAGTTCAGTGTTTTACCGTTTTGTCGCTGCCGCTATATACATGAAAACGTATATCCCACTTTCATTATCAATCATTTTGGCATCAGAAATTTGGCATCACTGTTGAATACAATATTATCCACAACGAAAAATAGGCAATTTGAGAATGTATATATTATTTTCATCAACAAATCATTCTGGCATCAAGTTGTTTTCACCCAATTTTGAAAAAATGTGAAAGCTTATAATCCAAGGATGGTACTAAAGGTGAGAAATTTGACCTAAACTATCTGTCCGTCGGTCTGTCCGACCGCGAATATAACTCTTACGTCATTATACCAGGTAGAATGACAAATGAGGTGTCAAATGAAAGCGTATAATCCAAGGATGGTACTAAAGGTGAGATATTTGACTTAAACTTTCTGTCCTTCGGTCTGTCCGACCGCAAATATAACTCCTCCGTCATTATACCAGGTAGAATGACAAATGAGGTGTCAAATGAAAGCTTATAATCCAAGGATGGTACTAAAGGTGAGAAATTTGACTTAGGCTGTCTGTCCGTCGGTCCGACCGACCGCGAATATAGCTCCTCCGTCATTATACCAGGTAGAATGACAAATGAGGTGTCAAATAGAAGCTTATAATCCAAGGATGGTACTAAAGGTGAGACATTTGACTTAGGCTGTCGGTCCGTCCGACCGCGAATATAACTCCTCCGTCATTATACCAGGTAGAATGACAAATGAGGTGTCAAATGAAAGCTTATAACCAAAGATGGTACTAAAGGTGAGAAATTTGACTTAGGCTGTCTGTCCGTCGCGTCGGTCAGTCCGACCCCGAATATAGCTCCTCCGTCATTATACCAGGTAGAATGACAAATGAGATGTCAAATGAAAGCTTATAATCGAAGTATGGTACTAAAGGTGAGACGTCGGTCCGTCCGACCGCGAATATAACTCCTCCGTCATTATACCAGGTAGAATGAAAAATGAGGTGTCAAAAGAAAGCTTATAATCCAAGGATGGTACTAAAAGTGAGAAATTTGACTTAGGCTGTCTGTCCGTTTGTCCGTCCGACCGCGAATATAGCTCCTCCGTCATTATACCAGGTAGAATGACAAATGAGATGTCAAATGAAAGCTTATAATCCAAGGATGGTATTAAAGGTGAGAAATTTGACTTGGGCTGTCTGTCCGTCGGTCCGTCCGACCGCGAATATAACTCCTCTACTATACCAGGTAGAATGACAAAAGAGGTGTCAAATGAAAGCTTATAATCCAAGGATGGTACTAAAAGTGAGAAATTTGACTTACGCTGTCTGTCCGTCGGTCCGTCCGACCGCGAATATAGCTCCTCCGTCAATATACCAGGTAGAATGACAAATGAGGTGTCAAATGAAAGCTTATAATCCAAGGATGATACTAAAGGTGAAAAATTTGACCTAGGCTGTCTGTCCGTCGATCCCTCCGACCGCGAGTATAAATCCTCCGTCATTATACCAGGTATAATGGCAAATGAGGTGCCAAATGATAGCTTATAGTTCAAGCATGGTATTAAAGATGAAAAATTTTACCTAGGCTGTCTGTCCGTATGTCTGTCCATCCGCGAATACAACTCCTCCGTTATTAATACAGATAGAATGACAAATCGGGTGTCGAATGAAAGCTTTTAACTTAAGGATGGTATTATTAAAGATGAGAAATTTGACGTCGGAGTTCCGGTTTTAGAGTTGCAACCGTAAGTATTTACTATTTTAAAGTTGCCGAAAGAGAATAAGTGATATATTATTCAACGTGGCTTAGCAAGATGAGAACAAATGTAAAATTTTGGTTTTTACGTAATTTCCGCTTAAAAAGTTATAACCGGAAATGCCATTATTCGCGGTGTGCAAGTACTTGGAACGGATACAAGAAACGATCGTGCGCGAATAGCGGAGAAATATTGCAACTTTCTTAAATAATTCATATTGTCCATTGAAATTGTCAAATTGACGTACATTTCATACCTACTGTCATTGAAGAAGAAAAATTATATGTTGCTCTGCAATATTGATATTATATGCAATTATTATATGAAGGCAAATTAAATTAATTGTATTTTGCTTGCAGTACTGCATTTTAATAACTAATTTTATTTACTACATACAATTGTTTACGTTTTAATAACATAACCTGAATCTTATTTTTTCTTCTTATTATTTTTTTGGATTATGGCCTTGACAATTATCCAGTAACCAGGACTAATATAATTGGCCAATATAATTAAAAGTGCGAATAAAGTTGCAGAGCGTAGAAACCAGGTGTCGTTTTGCCGAACTTGCACGGTCCCAATAGACTCAGAAATAGTATACGAACACATAAATCGAAGCGTATTGAAAGGTTTGAATCTTTAGAGTTATTTCTGTGTAAACAGTTTAGTAAAAATGACTCAAAATTAGTAAATTTGTATATCAATCCACGCAAAGTTACACGAAGAATTCAAATATCGACTTCCAATTCTACTTTCGATTACTTTGGGTGAAAACCTAGGACTTACGAAGTCCAATTACTTGTTTTCTTTAAAAATAAGACATGTCATAAATATGCCTTAGGCATCATAGAAGACAATGACACAGAAAAATCAAACAAGCAGCAGGTCAAAAGGGCCTTAGTTATGTATCTTCGGTCCTATTGGTTCAATCGTGACGTACAGCGCCTGAAACGATGGGATTTAACTGGCAGAATACGATGGTGTAGACAAATGAAAATGACGGCATGTAATAACACTTTAAAATTGTAGAAATAAAATGGATTAACGCACATGGTATGACATATTATGTGAGAGTATTTAACAAATAGAATACGATTACATACGTCCAGTTTTTGACAAGCGACTTCTCTACATATGATGAACGCGAAAGGGCCCCAACGTTCACTGTTCGACATAGGCCTCCCGTTCACTGCATATACCCACTGCTTTCTGACGCTGTGACTTAAGAGGATAGGATTTAACGAATAAAACGACAAAGAAGACTAAACAAGGCAGATCACGGGAAAAACACAACTGTCCGTTTTATACTCCACAGGGAAGCATCAAATATTCAACGTAAGGATATATTATAGTATAACGGTATGATAAATCTTTTTCTTTTTTTTTTTTTCATTTAGTGCATTCCGTACGTTTTTTAAACATAATCAGGAGAAGTTGTTGAATTTCTGAAGTCTATAAAAGAATTTCTTAACAAACCTTTTTTTAATTGTGTTATGGATTATTTTTAAGAATGTGTTTAAAAGGTAGCTCACAGGCTTATTGTTCAATGGTCTTATCACTTTTAAACGCTGTCTTTTTTGTAGGACTATTAATTGTGATTTCAAACATTCTAGCGGGACAATGCCTTTTGTGTAACTGAAATAAATATTGTTATCCATTTAATTTTTTTCCTCAATTAATTGAATGCCTCCTACTGGTGTTTGGTCTAAGCTTACCGCTTTTCCCCATTTAAGCTAAACTGCTCGTCAAAAGTTAGGGATATAGAAAATTATGCTCATTTTCATAGCTAATTTTTTCGAGAACAGATTAACGGATTCCACTAATTTTTTTTAATATTTTAGATTTTTCGTTAGTATTTACACAGTTGTGCAAAAGTTTACCCAAACTTTTTTTTGTACTTTTACCGAGTGGTATAAGTACAAAAAAGAAGTTTGAGTAAACCTCTTGTTAGGTATTAGTTACGTATCTTCACTCCCATTGGTCCAAACGTGTCGTACGGCGGCTCAAATGATAGGAATCAGTCAACAGAATACAATGACACAGAAAAATCAATTACAGTAAAATATTGAAAGGGCCTTAGTTACGTATATTCGCTGCTATTTTTCCAATCATGACGTACGGTGGCTAAAATGGTAGGAATTAACCAACAGAATACAATGACACCCAAATCCGGTGTCGGAAAGCTGGTCGAGAACACTTCGTCGACGGAAAATTGGTCGACAACAGTTGGTCGACAAACAGTTGGTCGAATGCACAATTCATCGAATGGACAATTCATCGACGAACATTTGATCGAATGGAATTTTCGTCGACAAACTGTTATTTATCTTTAGGATAAAGGGATTAATGGTGACAAACGACGGGTAACTGGAATATTGTATTATATATTTTTTTTTGGGTTTTGTTAATTTTGTACCTAAATCTTACCGGAGGTATTGCGCCTTTTATAAATGTGTAGTTGTGAATTAAGTTTTTGATAATAAAATCAAGAGGGTAAGAATCGCTTTACTTTTAAACTCTTCACTTTTGGCGCATCATGGACGGCTCGTTTTTAAAAGAATCGTTTTAATTTTTTTTTGTATAAACATGCTCTTTCATTCGTTTAAATGTTGCTTTTCAAATTTTCTAATATTTATAAACAAAGCCCCGGTGAATTTTTGAAAAAAGTGGCTAACTCGGGTTTTAAGGGTTGTAGGGCATTAAATTTTTGTTTCAGTTTCTATAAGAATACCAACATGTCGAATAAAAAAAATTAACTTCCTACGTGTTGTTGTTCTGAAGCTATTTTCTTGTGGCATTTTTGGAATTAACTAGTTTTGATGGGAAATAAGCCACAATTTTACTAAAAAAACTGATTTTATTAACGTTTCGACGCTCAAATCGGGTGTCGTTGTCAAAATAAAACCATTTTTTTTAGTAAAATTGTGGCTTATTTCCCATCAAAATTAGTTAATTCCCACATGTTAATGCGGTTGTTATTTTAATTGTTTATTCGCGAACTCAATCGACTATAGGTGGCAGTGCAGTTGCATGAAAATGGCCGATGTAATTGGGATAATGCATTTTGATATAATTAATATTTTTATTGATGTAATTAATTAATATAAATAAATCATTCATTAAATGAACACACCAGACAAGCATTCAATCGACATTGATATATAGGTTAACGGATGTTTTGTTTAAATCTTCATCCCAATTCCTCTAGTTCAAAATAAGCGGCAGCACCCTCGCTTGAGTTCGCGAATAAGCTTAAAATAACACTACTTTTTCAAAATTATTTTATAATTATTTATAATATTTATTATAAACTTTGATAAATTGAACCTTTCTCTTTGGTTTGATGTCTTTAGAATTTATGTTGACCTAATAGTTTATGCATAATAACGCTGTAGATAGAAGCTTTTTGGGATAAACAATTTCAATTTTGCAATAACTATTAGGTAAAACTTCTTGAAATTTTAACGGCTGAATACTTCTAATATTGTTCCTTTACTTACGCGAAAATAAAGCTTTGAGTGTATTTTTAGAAAAGTTATTAATTATTTTCAAAAAATCGACTTTTGAAGCTATTTTCCCAATAACTAAGCAACAAATTAACAAAAAGAACTTTCCAAACACTCATTTTAAAGAATTTTCTATGCTCTTCAGTAAAATTGTATTACCTTTCCATACAGCATACCGGTCTCCACCTTTAATATTTACAATCAAATAGCGATCTTTAATTGTTTATATATTGTTTATAAGTTAAAAAGTACGTTTGATTTTTTGCATAATTTTTATATTGGATACTGTTGTAACTAAATTTACCCTAATGCCATAAGCAGTTCTTAGATACCTGTATCAACGGATGTCACGAAAGAGGCCATTTATTTGCTAATTTCTCTGGTCTATCACACCCTTTCTTATCTGTGTTTACAATCCAAATCATTAAGCCACATAAAGAGGTAGGGCAATAAACTCACTATAGCTATAGAAATGCTTTTACTACAAAATTTTAAAAGATAAGAGTTATAACGGAACAAGTATGCATACCTGCATTTTAAGACCCAGGTAGATTTTTGGGGATGACACAATGACACTAAAAGATGGCTTTGCCGATGATTGCATTCAATTGAGATGGTAAGTAGGTATGAATCACCTCTAGTTATATTTTAATGGCTTTGTAATTTAACTTCATGGGGTACGAAAGAATTAAGAAACTTTTAAGAATTTGAAAAAACATAGTTTTTGGGGGGTTTAGGTGTTTTACACAATTTTTGAATATCCCTAAAAACTCAGTTATTTCAAATTATATATACGTAACCTATAAAAAACCTTGAGTTAGTCTATTTTGAAGTATATAAAATGGAGAAAATCCCAAAAAACTACCGAAAAAACCAGTTTTCCGGATTTTTGAAGATGGCGCACCTTACGAATAAATCTGAAAAAAGTCAGAAATACAGATTTTGATAAAATTCACAAAACGCAAAAAAATTAGACATGCAGCCATCGCCAAAAAAAGTTATACGTACCTATTAAAAAAACAAAAAACATTGAGGTTATGTACACTCGACCTTCGGGTCCATAAAAATATATGTTTTGTAAAAGCCTCAGCTGTGCGTGTGAATTTTTTGTAATTTATAATTTAATTGCAAACCAACTTAAAAAAAAATAAAATCGAAAAATTGACATTTTTTGATGTGGGGAAAGGGGAAGGGGGTGGTGGGCTAAAATTGCGGTGATTCTTAATTTTTTTAATCACATAGAACGTAAAAAAATAAAAAAAAATATTCAGGCTGTATCGACTTCAAAATAATACAGCATCATGCCAAAAGGGCCTTAGTTATGTATGTTCGGCCCTATTGATCCAATCGTGACGTACGTCGGCTGAAATGATAGGAACTAACCAATAGCATACAATGACATAGAGAAATCAAATACAGCCTCATGTCAAAAAGAATAGAATAAACAAAAATTTCTTTTGAATTAAATATTTCAAATAAAAAATCACACTAAATTTTCTTTTTTTTTCACCCTTTCACTTATCAATATAAACATAAAAGTTTTTAGAGAGTTTCGCCCTCGGTTATAATGTAATCTTTCATTCTGCGTTTAAATTTTTCCAAAATTCTTATTAGTTTTCTCAGGATTCGAATAAACTGAATGCATTTAAATAGCATTGGTCATAATTTTGCGCCTACTCCCTCAAGGCTTAAAAAATGTAACATTTCAAAGGAATGGAGATATTTCAAAGATTCGCTGAGACTATAATTTTTATCTAATATACATATATCTGTAGTCCATCCACTCACGGTAAATATTGCAAAACCTCCGAATTTTAAACAACCGCTTGGATTGACATGAAATTGGGTATGCACATAGCTGACAGGTCAAAGAAAAAGTGATATTGTGCCGACGTGTGCTTTTGCCTTGGGAGTTAGTACAACCACTTTTATAATGTGAAAAGACATACATTCAAAATAAGTCCTAAAGTGGATAAACTGAGTAATTCTAAGCTAGTTTTTGTTCTATAGATTTTTTCTTAACATACTGTTTGAGTTATTTGCAAGTGAATATATTATGTTCGTTTTTCAACAAAAAAGTCACGTTTTTAGACGGTTTTAGAAAAAAACTCAAAAAGTATTTTAACGAAAAATATTCTTAGCAAAAATATAGCGTATAAAAAAGTGAAAACAATGGTGTATGTATGAAGTCTGTAGACCCTGTAAAAGTAGAGTTGTAGTTAAGAGGAAACAGTAGCGATCAACAGGTAGCGAAAACGCGTTCCAAGATTGCGGCTGTAATTTTGAATATTTTTTCGAGATATTTGGCACACGTATTCGTAATATAATAAAGAATGGCGGTACAGAGCCCAATTTGAAAAATATATGAATATGTGGAAATTACTCTGTAATTAAATACAATATTTAAAAAACGAGCCTGTACCGCCATTAAGAAGAACAAAAAAATACACTTTCTTCAAATGAACTTTTTTATCCGATGCCTAGATTTTGTGTCATTTTGGAACTACTAAAATTTTGTATTTCATTAGTAGTTCCAAAATGACACAAAATCTAGGCATCGGATAAAAAGTTTATTTGAAGAAAGTGTATTTTTTTGTTCTTCTTAATGGCGGTACAGGCTCGTTTTTTTAATATTATATTTAATTACAGAGTAATTTCCACATATTAATATATTTTTCAAATTCGGCTCTGTACCGCCATTCTTTATTATATTACGAATACGTGTGCCAAATATCTCGAAAAAATATTCAAAATTACAGCCGCAATCTTGGAACGCGTTTTGGCTACCTGTTGATCGCTACTGTATCACCTTAATGAAAAGCAGGTTCTACTTCGTCAAAATACAAATCGAATATTTTAACATGAAATAACCATAAAACGAAGCACTTTTCGGGAAAAACTCATGACTTACAACTGTTATAAAATGTCTAAAAAGTTTTATTTGTATTTTTATAAACGTTTCTAGCATCAAAAGTTAGTTAGCATCAAAATGAAGTCTCTTTTTTGTTAAAAAAATGTAAAAATCACCGCCTAATTTACTTATGTATTGTTTATGTGATATGTACATTTTTTACTCTTTGAGATATTTAGTATCACTAATGTTTAAGTTATTTTAAACCAAGGCATTTTTTTTTCAAAATTAAAATTTTTTTATTTTAAAACCAATTTTTTTTAATAAGCATTTCTTGCCAATAAATCTTATAGATCATATAAACAGTATAATATAAGTAAATTAACTAGGGCGGTAACTATTAATTTCATATGGAATGCTAATTAGGTGGTGATTTTCACGATTTCTTTTAGCAAAAAAAGGGACATATTTTATTTAAAGCGTAACTTACTTTTGATGCTGATGGTGATAGAATAGATACTTTTTAAATAACAAAAATAAAACTTTTTTAAACACTTTAAAAAATTTGTGGCGAGTTTTCCCCGAAAAGTGCGTTATTTTTTGGATATTTTACGTTGAACTAGTCGATTTGGAATTCGACGAATAAGAACCAACTGTTGTTCAGCTCCAACTCTGTTTTTATTGTGTGTCCAGACTTCATACATACATAATTTTTTTTACTGTTTTATAAGCTTTATATTTGCTAAGAATAGTTTTTTCGATCAAATACTTACTTTTTGATTTATTTACGAAAAACCATCTAAAAACAAAAAATACAAGGAATTTAATTAGTTTATCCACTTACGGACATATTTTTACCTATATTTTTTCACACTCGAGAAGGGGGTGGTACTCATCCCCAGAAAAAAGCACACACTGGCACAATATCACTTTTTTCTTTGACATGTTAGCTATGCTTATGTCAAATTTCATGCCAATCCAAGCGATTTTGTAAAATCCAAAAACAGTGAGTAAATTGTCCAATGATATCTTTAAAAAAGACTAGTGCATTTTACAAAAACTTAGGTCAATAAATAATATGAAAACAGCGGAATATCAACCAATGTTGAATGTTTTTACAAAGTATTGTTTATTTTTCGCTACTCGAAGGGGACAACTATTAAACTGGTTTCTTCCACTTCCAGACAATTTTTTAACCGCATATGACATCAAAACCAGAATTAAAAAAATTCGGTTTCGACCTCTTAATACACGTAAATTGATCAAGTATATTTTTCTGTGACTATGTGTGTCACTTCCGGGTACACCATTTTAACCGGAAGTGGTGTAAAACTAAAAAAAGTATTTCTTTGTTCTCATTTTTCTAATGCGCGTCAAATTTCTAATCGCTAGTACCATCTATGGGTTATAATCTTTCATTCAACCTCTGTGATTATATCTGACAGACGGACGGACAGACAGGCATAAAACCGGACAGGCATAAATATTTGTTCTCGTCTTTCTAAGGCGCGTCGAGTAATACATAGTTTGTACTATTTCTGCGAATTTAGAACAATACTTCGGGTTGCAACTCTTTATCCTGAAGTCGGAGGCCAAATTTCTCACCTTTAGTACCATCTTTGGGTTATAAGCTTTCATTCCACATCTAATTTGTCATGTTTTAACCCGGCATCCGACAGGTGAACTTTTTTGCCACTAACAGACAGGTGGGATGTGACAAACCCCAGCATAGAAAGAGTTAAAGAATCTCAAAAAATATCTCTACGTTTAGATTAGTTAACAGAAACAGTAAAGATGCAGTAGAAATAAACAAACCAAGACACGTTAAATGATACTAGGAGCACTCCCGAATCATAATTTACAATGTGTAAACTTTGGAAATCATGACTTGGAATTTACAATGTATATACTGATGTGATCTTGATTATTGATATGAGATAATATTCTTATATGTCACTTAATTTAATCAATGTATTAATACTAATCTAATTAATTAACCAGATCACATATCAATATGTTTTCAATCTCAGGGCGAATTATAAATTAATTACTTACTTTCGTGGCTTCTGAATATTTCTTAATGGTTCCTAATCGGGATAGAAAAGAAAAGAGTAAAAAAAATACAAATATGGGTTACAATTATAATCAAAATATTTTTTATTTTATTCAAAAGGCAATCAATGCTTAATATTTGCTATTTCTTATTATTCTTAAACATAACATTTACAACTGGGAATTTTATTTCCTTTTGGTTTTCTATTGAAAGTTTTTATTAACATTTAACTATTAGGAGTTATTAGGGACAACTCTATTTAAGTTTGATGAAGCTTTTCTGATATTATTGATTATGTTATTCAATTTTTTATGTGGAATTTAATACGAAAAACCCATACATTCATGTCCAAACAAATGAGACTGACCTTTTCCTGGTGAACTGAAAATGTCCTCACACAAAACCCTTTCCTGCTATCCTTGGCTGCGATCAAACCTCGTCCTGACTTCCAGTGATGTTCTCCTTTGAAAAACTAGCTCGAATAGCTCTCGTTCCTGCTTTTGTCGTGATGCTGTGTTCTACCTTTTTCGAAACTGCTATCAGCTACCGGGACACTCTGGGCTCAAGGAGGTTCTTTTACTCTCGACCTGGCCTACTTCTCGTTCCACGATAGATACTCCACACTCACGGAACTACCGGCTTTCTCACTCCTCGAACACTACCGTCTACTACTCGACTTCACTTCTCGACAGCTCAAAACATTCTGATCCCACTTTGTCATTCATTCACCTACTTTCTCAATATCCCTTCCAGATTCACAAATCAACCTTCCACCACCAACTCTCATTCTCAGTATTCCTCAAAAACCAATTTTTAATCTTTCTAAATATGCTTAATGGATTTCAAAAGAAAATATTTAATTCCCATTCTAAAATCACTTTCTACTATTTACAAATTTTAATGACCTATTCTCTCTTTCAAATGAGTCTTATTTAGCATAGGCTAATGATCGAAACCTTCCGCGAAAAACGATAATGAACTATCATCTATTTCACTGAGTTTTATTTAGCATAGGCTAATGATCGACCTTCCGAGAAGAACGATAATGGTACGCGTCATTCACTTTGTTTATTTTAAGCGCACTGTCCCGAGTTCCGTCTAATCACTTCTTAAAATTAAATATAACAATTTGTTGTATACAGGGTGTTCTAAATTTATATGCCCGTGGTTGAGAAAATTGAAAATATTTTATATTAAATTGAATCCTGTTTACAACCATCAAAATTTAATTTTCATATCAAATAGAAATATAACAATACATTGTAAATAATTATGATTCGGGAGTGCTCCTAGTAGCATTTAACGTGTCTTGGTTTGTTTATTTCTACTGAATCTGGATTTTAAATTTAGTATAAATTTCTACGTATTATGACTGTTTCTTGTTGAGAATAAAGAAAAAACTTCACCAATTATGGTTTCATTTCGAAAACAACGCACACATCTTATGGAAAATATAATGTCACTCAAATTCAATAAAATTTATACGAATAGATCCGTTTTAATTTACCGATCAAATCTTATCATTGCGCCAACTCTCTATTTTCAAAAATAAGAGCAGAAATTGATACAAATAAATCTGAAATCAAATGGGTAGGTACATAAGTTAGAGAGAGAAAAAATATTTTAAACTACCCAGATTTTCGGTACTCCATAAATCAGCGGATTAGTTTCACTAATCCGCTTAGGCCCAGCGGGATTTAAGCTCTTATGAATAGCACTCGGAGCAATAATGATTGTAACTTTAACACTTTTAACACTTTATGGACTCCAAAAATGTGATTTCGATAAACTTTAATTGCAATTTGCGCCGTAATTAATCATAATTAAGAGTTGGCGCAATGATAAGATTTGATCGGTAAATTAAAACGGATCTATTCGTATAAATTTTATTGAATTTGAGTGACATTATATTTTCCATAAGATGTGTGCGTTGTCCGTATTATGACTGTTTCTTGTTGAGAATAAAGAAAAAACTTTACCAATTATGGTTTCATTTCGAAAACAACATAAGTCCACAAACTTTAAAACATAATATCAAAAAAATAAGCAACATTTAAACTTTTTTGGTCTTTCAGATATAGGTCTGGATCCCGCGTATGAAAAAAAAGTTGATTAATAGCAAGCTGAAAATTTGTTAATAGCTTAAGGGTGTCTAGTCGGATAAACTTTGATATATGGGAACACTGGAACAGGGGCAGTTTTAATTTTGGAACAGGTTAAAAATTTGAAACGGTCACACCACGAAAACGGCACATGTATTTTGTCCGACAGAACAGACTTAAACTCTTCGAACAGAGATTAAACTCTCATGCAAAAATTAGACTGCTATTTATCACCAAATGGGCCTTTTAATGAGTAGAGCATGTAGAATATGTCAAATGACAGGAATTATGACAGGTGATAAATAGCAGTCTAATTTTTGCATGAGAGTTTAATCTCTATTCGGAGAGTTTAAGTCTGTTATGTCGGACAAAATAAATGTGCCGTTTTCGTGGTGTGACCGTTCCAAATTTTCAACCTGTTTCACAATTAAAACTGCCCCTGTTCCAGTGTTCCCATATATAAAAGTTTATCCGACTAAACACCCTTAAGCTATTAACAAATTTTCAGCTTGCTATTAATCAACTTTTTTTTCATACGCGGGATCCAGACCTAATATATGCATTTATAACCCATAATACTTATATAAAATATAGTATTACTATCAGAATCTCTAACTACTAATGGAAAGATTTTTACGTTTCCTGAAAAATTTACACATTGTAACATACAGTGCTTCCATAAAGTAACGCATAATTTCATTATTTCGTAAACCGGCGACTTTAAGGAAAATTTTCGAAACAGGTCGATTTTTATTTTTAAATTACAATTTTTTGGCATATTACATATCATACTAGTGATGTCATCCATCTGGGCTTGATAACGTAATCGATGAATTTTTTAAATGAGAATAGGGGTCATGTGATAGCTCATTTGAAAGGGTATTTAATTCTCTATTTACTAATACAAACAATAACATAATTATATATACAGGGTGTCCAAAAAGAATTCTTTAATTAAATTAATTGAGACAAAAAGAAAAATGTATGTAACTTATTTAATTCAAAATTCGTTTTACTTTTGTCAGAAAATTAAATGTTAGAGCTGCCATCCACCTGCCTCTTGGAAGTTTAAGATTACGCTTAAGCGAAAATCAATATTTAGGTTTTAAATAAAACATTTTTATGTTTGCTGGCACCAATAAAATATATTTAGAATTAAACAAATTACATACATTCATCTTTTTATACCAATTAATTTAATTTAAATAACATTTTTTGGACACCCTGTATAAATAATTATATTAACAATTATATTATTGAATAGAGAATTACATACCCTTTCAAATGAGCTATTACATGCCCTTTATTCTTATTTAAAAAAATCAACGATTACGTCATCACGCCCAGATGGATGACGTCACTAGTATGATATGTATGCCAATAAATTGTAATTTAAAAATAAAAATCGACCTGTTTCGGTATTTTTCCTGAAAGTGTCCGGTTTGTGAAATAATGAATTTATGCGTTACTTTATGGACGCACTGTATATTGTTTCGCAATGACCCATTAAATTATTATAAATGCAATTAACCATTGACCATGTCATGAAAATGGCAATATAAAATTAATTTTTCAAATGTCAAACTTTAAAATTTGTTTTTGTTAACAAAAAAATAATTTAAATATCTATTATGAAATTCGTTACAAACAAAATCTGATATTTCAACTAAACGAAACAAAATACACAATAAAAGTGAATTATTAAGCGTCGTTTAAACACAACGATAAGTCACAGCAACTAGTTGTGATGACAAGTTGAAACGCTGTTTAGACGCTGCGATTCAATGCGATACCACCTTCAACCCAACTCCAACTTTGATAAGTTGTGCGATGCACCGTTTACACACAATGATAAGTTGCAACAACTCGATTGACCTTGATAAGTTGTTTGATTTATCGCTGTGTTTAAACGACCCTTTAAACTCATTCAGGGACCCGTTCAGACAAAAGAGCCTACAACTGGTTTTTACCTGAGTGCGAGTGGAAGACTTGAAGGATCGTTTAAACACAGCGATATATCAAACAACTTATCAAGGTCAATCGAGTTGTTGCAACTTATCATTGTGTGTAAACGGTGCATCGCACAACTTATCAAAGTTGGAGTTGGGTTGAAGGTGGTATCGCATTGAATCGCAGCGTCTAAACAGCGTTTCAACTTGTCATCACAACTAGTTGCTGTGACTTGTCGTTGTGTTTAAACGACGCTTAACGTGAAGCGATCGATATTATGTATCTAACTAGGTACTGTCTTTTCCGTAAAAATGTATATCTTGGCAACATCCTGTTGTTGCCAAAGTGATGTTTAAGCAATGTTTTTGACCTACGGGGGTCAAATTGTCGTTATAGTGTAAGGAATAAAATATATAAATAAATCGGATTACTGAAAATCCGACAACGGTGCCAAGCTTAAAGAAGTGTACTAAGCGAACATTCACGGATTATACCTAGAAAATGATAGCATTTCTAGGTGATGCCAAATGACTGCAACGTGAAAAGATGCCAATTTAATAGCGGGATGTATATATATATATAGCGTTTATAGATTTTGAAAACAGTGTCGAACATTGGACAGTGAAAAGTTCTTAGATTAACAGCAGATTTGACCACAGAAATAAGAACTAATAGCCAATATATATTATATAAGGAGGCCAAAACAACACAAATAGAGGCGTGAGGCAGGGTGACACAATATCACCGAAACTTTTCAATCAATCTCTGGAAAATATTGTTAAAATATTAGAATGGGAAGAAAAAGGTATAAAAATTTGTGGACAAACAACGCTTGAACCATCTGAGGTACGCTAGTGACATCGTATTCATGAAGAGTTGTTTGAAATGATGAAAGAACTGGATATACAAGCTGGAAAGATAGGCTTTAATATTAATTACAGCAAGACCAAAATCATAACAAATACGGATATGGACATCACAATGAGGATCGGACAAGATAAAATAGAACAAGTTCACGATTAAATATATCTGGGTCAAATTATAAATCTTAACAAGGAAAACCAAACAGCAGAGATCAAAAGACGATTCAGACTGGCATGGGCGGCATTTGGCAAACTAATCTACATCCTTAAAAACAAAAGATATCCACAACATCTTAAGACCAAGGTATACAATCATTGCGTACAATCATTGTGTTCTCACTTATGGTTCCCAAACGTGGACGTTTACAAAAGCAAACAAATTTTGCACATAAGACTAATGGATAAAAAGAGAAACGAGTGTATAAGAGAGAAAACAAAAGTTAGGGATGTTAGACAAGAAGTTGCAAAATTGAAATGGAGATTTGCCGAATACAATATAAGACAAAAAGAAGACCCATGAACCAAAATTCTTATAAATTGGAGGCCAATTCATAAATTCTTATAATAAGGGCTACATAATAAATATTCTTATGTAAGTCCCCAAATGAGATGGGCAGATGATATCAAGAAGCACGTGGGCTCTATGTGGATGACTGTAGTGACAGACAGAGAAGAATGGAAATGGATTGGGGAAGCCTATGTCCAAAAATGGACCGAAGAATACTAATTTTGGACACATAGCCAGAAAAAAGGAAGTCCTGGACAGATTTGTGGTTGAAGGTAAAGCAGATGGTAAAAACTACGAGGAAGCTCGTCGCTCCGATGATATGACCAAATAAAGAGCCCATCTGTTGCTCTCTCTCTCTCTTTCTCTACTGCAAAACATCCAGAAGAGAAAAAATGCAACCATACGTCGAATACCATAACGCCACAATATTAAGAAGTATAAAGGATAGATGAGTAGGAGGATTTTGTTCAAAAACTGGTGTTTTCAGTTGCCAATATTGTTAGAAACATGGTCAATATAAACAAGGGTTTATTTCACAACTTGTCCCAACTGTTAATCCCAACTGTTTAGGACTAACAATGGATATAGATAAAACCAAATACATGGTGACCTCAAAAAACCCTGTTGACAACATACATCTGACATTGGATTGTAAACCGCTAGAGATGGTCGACAAGTATAAATACCTCGGAGTAATTATAAACTCACAGTTAGATCAAGATGAGGAGATAAAGGTCGGAATAGAAATAGCTCGAAAATAATTTATAAAATACATGTCAATGTTTACAAATAAGAAACTGAGTATGGCCATCAGATGAAGGTTCATTGAATGTTATGTTTGGTCGCAACAACTACATGGGGTAGAAGCTTGGATTCTGAAAGCCCAATCCGTAAAAAAATTGGAGGCATTCGAAATGTGACTATATAGGTGTAGTCCGAAAATTCCTTGGAGTGCAAATGAACACAAATTAAGCAAAAGCTTATGAACACAATTAAAATAAGAAAAACATCGTATCTGAGCCACATACTTCGAACGATAAATACTCTTTGCTAAAAGCCATCATGCAAGGAAGAGTAGAGGGAAGAAAGAAGAAATCTTGGCTGAGAAGTATCAGAGATTGGACTAACCTCAATGTTGAACAGATATTTTACGTGGCAAAAAATTAAGAAGCGTTTAAAGAAGTGGTCGCCAACCTTCATTAGAAGACGGCAGAAGAAGAAGAAGAAGTTTCATATAAAAATAATGTACTTACCAATAAGACAAAAAATCGTAATTTCATTTTGAATCGTGTTTGAGAAAACGTCTTCTCCAAATAATTTTATTGTTGTACTTTTAGTGAATATATTAATGGACAAACAGATAATATACAATTTAATTACTAATTTATGATAAGATGATATTTAATTAATGTTGCTACCTACGTCCAATAAATCTTTTTTCTGACAGGTCAATTTTGTGCTGACTAATTTTACTTCTGATATGAACCACAGTTTATCATTTTTTTAATTTATGTAAAGAGTTTTCTGTCCTTGTGCATCCTTCTTATTACTTCTTCGATGGTACGTATTTAACTTGAGTAACTTAAACTTACCTACATAACGAAATCATTCGAAATGAATGGAAAAATTTAGGTACAAACCTCCTTCATTAAAAAAATAAATTAGATCTTGAAAACTATAGGTCCATTAGCTTACTAAACCACATATATATCATAAGCTTTTTACAAGAATACCGACAAACAGATTGGAAGTAAAAGTCGATTTCTATCAGTCAGAAAAACAAGCAGGATTTCGATCAGGCTACGAAACAAACGACCATGTGCAATGCCTTAAAACTCTAGTCAGAAAGCCTATCGAATATAATAGACCCCTGGTTCTTATATCTATTGACTTTCACAAAGCATTTGACACAATGTTAACAGTCGCTATATTAAAATCACTAGGTATCAGATTGTAGAATAGACCAATAACACAAGATAAAAACTGGCAGTGGGAAATATTTTGCTGCCAATACTACTTATAAATAGAAGACATCGAACTAGCAAATAATCTCATAACGAATGCACTAAAAGAAACCGAAAGGGAGTGCTGCCCGACGGTCGTGACCCATAAAGAAACATTAAGCCAAAATTCCAAAGAGTTACTAAGTAAAAGAAGACAACTGACGGAAAAATACGACTCCAACTACACAACACTGAGGAAATTAAATAAATATATCCACCGATCAATCCGAAAATATATAAAGGAAACAATACAAGAAAAATAACTCAAATAATTCAAGAAACAAAAGCTTAAAAGTTTTGCCGCGAAATTTGAATAACATGGACAACAAAAATATGTACAGAATAAGAAACAAAGACAACAACATTGCTACGGATAGAGCCGAAATCCTTAAGGTTGTCCAAACGTTTTATCGCGAAATGTATGAGAGCACCAACGCAAGGCAAGATCAACCCCTGCCCAAAATCACAAACCAGGGATCAGAATTAATGCCAGAAGTAACACCATACGAAATTAAAAAGACACTTTCAGAAATGAAAAATAATGAATCCCCTGGCGATGACGGGAGTAGTGATCGAGGCAATTAAACAAGGTGGAAATAAAATTATCCAGGTTTTGGCCAAACTTTTCACCGAATGCATTTACCAAGGAAAAATCCCTTCCCAATGGAACAATGCAGTCATTGTTTTATTGCACAAGAAAGGTGACATAACAGATCTAAAAAAAACTACCGTCCTGTCAGTCTGCTATCACACATATACGCTCTGAGCTTCGCTGGTGTCGCTCCTAGCGGTTACTAATTCAACTTTCACCGGTAATTTTTAAATTTATTATTTAATTGTTATCGCTTAATATTTACAACGCTAAAAAGTAATTAAATTGTAATAGATTTTTTTAAGATTTTGCTAATCATTTTGACGTTCTATTGATGAAATATTAATTTCTTACTTCGGATACTTTCACAATTATCATGTAGATGGCGCCAAGATTAATTTATAATTACATATTAGGTACAGAACATTAAAAAACGCAAATTCAGTATTTAAAACGTAAATATATTTAAGGTAAAAATATAAACCACAGTTTTGATCAACTAATATTTTTTATAATTAATGTTTTTAATTTTAATTTAAAATTAATCACTTTGACATTTATGTCAAATTTCCGGTAAACGTTTACAGACTTGTCACTACTGGTGCTCACGAATTTATAAATATCCCCTCTACGTACGAGCTCACAGCGTATATAAACTTTTCACAAAAATTATCGGGTATAATATCACAAGACAGTGAGAATAAATTCAAAATAATGAGACAGTTTTTCGAAAATTTGTTGTCTGGCAATAGACACGAGAGCCCGCAGGGCTCGAGTGGCTATTGCCCTATGACAACAACTTTGAGTAAAAATGAAGAATTATTTTCTTATTTATTCTTACTGTCGTGTGATATTCGTAAGATTATTTTTTAATATGTATACTATGGATATTTTCTTAAACCCTAATAACACAAAACATTCCAGGAATGTTCCTAGAAGGTACACACAGGACATTGAAAACATTCCTGGAATGTCCCCAAAAGCACACGAACGTCCCTGGAAAGTCCCAGGAAAGTGCTGTGTCAGCATTTTAAACATTCCTTGAATGTCTTGTTGGAACATTCCATGAATGTCTACGAATGTTCTTTGAACATTCACAGTATATTGTTTAGACTGAATGTCTTGTTGAAACATTCCATGAATGTTCTTAGGACATTCAAAGTATATTTTTTAGACATTCTCTGAAATATATCGTCAGTGGTGTGACAATACCTCCTATATGTTTTTTCATGAGTTTTGCAGGAGACGAAAAACATTTTTTACGGTCACCTCCTGTTTTCATACGTAAGTTTTGACTTGTTTTGTAGTAAATAGATAGTTGAATTTACTACAAAACAAATCAAAAAATATATGTAAACACGAGGTGGCCCAAACAAGTTTTTCATCTCCTACAAAATTCGTGAAAAAGCAGATAGGAGGTATTGTCACATCACCGACGATATACCAGAAGTACAATAGGAAAAATGAAAGAATACCCATGAACGAACATATAAAACACGCTGTATTTTCCTGTCACCGTGTCACACAAAAAACTGGTCAGCACAAGTACATGTAATAATTATTGTTACCTGCACTGGACAATTTTCTTTGTGACACGGTGACAGGAAAATACAACGTGTTTTATATGTTCATTCATGGGTATTCTTTCATTTTTCCGACTGTATATGTAGCCATACCAAATAATACATCTTTGATAAATATAAACATTTTTATTGCACAAAATCTTGTCATATATTTTTTTCCATAATCATCACTACGATGACGATTCATTGTATTGAATTGTTCATTAGAATTACAATCTGGTCATAACTCTGACCAATGAGCAATTTTAATTTAACCTAAATTACTACTGTTCCTTAAAATGAAGAGCTTACCCATAGCGTTTCTTATCTAATCTAACAGGCACACAAGCACTATGCTCTGCTTTTCTAACCGCACTATTCTAACATACACATGCACACAAGCATTATGCTCTGCTTTTCACTATCACTCAAACTAGTTCAAAAGGCTTTGTCCTCTTCAATCTTCTAGTTTGCCCAGTAGTATCCAGGAGCTGGATTTCCTCAATATTCTTGTAGGTACTTACGAAGTTGTTGCTTGTGACTTCCAACTTTAAAAACAAATCCAGCTGTAAAATATTTATGTGCCTGAAGGCTTTTGTATGCTTTCATCTATAATATCTATAATAGTAATTTGGTGGAATGCACTTTATGGTAAAATCCAATTCTGACTGAATTGTATATGGATCTAAATCCCCAATTATTTTCAGCTTCAATAAATATCTAAAACAATAAAAGAAATAATGTTATTGCTTGCAAAATTCATCAATATTGATAAATGTCAGAGAAAAATGAACATTGATAAAAATTGTTTGTCCTACCTTTCTCCAAACATCTGGGGTCTCCAATAATAATTTCCTTAAATAATCACTTTGCAGTGTGGTAAAGTTTATAAAGTTCACAAAATACAGCAAACGAAATCCAAATGAATCCAAAATATGACGATAAACAGTGAAATGATGAAATGAAATGATATTACAAACATAACCTCTGGAACCTGTATGCCATGCCAACCAGAACCAGAAGTCACGTGGTTTGGATTGCCTAAATACATATACACGCGCAGCAAATTTGAAAATGAATGAAAATTGAATAGTAAATGGCCTCTCTTAAAATATAGGACATTGGTAGTATGTTCATAGAATGTCTTGTGGTAACATTCCACGAATAACTTAATCAGATATTCACCGAATGTTCCTTGAATGTCCAGTACATTCAAACATTAATAGAACTTTGATAGTACATTCCTGGAATGTTTTGTGTTGTTAGGGAATGTGACAGTTGTCAAAACTAGGAAACTGGTTGCCATTAAACACAACAATCTACTTAAAAAAATTCTATCGATAATTTTCTACAGTTGATAATTCTCATTATAATTTTAATCTGATTGGACAGAATTAAACACGTGATCAATTAGGATTGGAAGTTAAAATAATCAAAAAATAATCAAAAAAAACTGAAGGCTAAGTTAGACTTCTATCAGCCTAGAGAACAAGCTGGGTTTAGATCCGGATATAGCACTATAAAATAAACCATTAGCACTGATATTAGTGGACTACGAGAAAGCGTTTGATACCATAAACCAGCAGAAAATGTTAAGAGCATTGACAGAATGCCGAATAGACCATCGCTACACTAATATGATAAAACATATCTACCACAATGCAACGGCTAGCGTAAGACTCTCTGATCAACAAGCTAATAAATTCTGTATGCAGCGAGGAGTACGTCAAGGAGACACCATCTCACCAAAGCTGTTCACAACCCTTTTAGAACACAATTTTAAGAAGGCACATCTGAACGAATATGGTATCAATATAAATGGAGAGAAACTCAGTCATTTGAGATTCGCAGATGACATCGTCCTTGTAGCCGATCGTATGGATGATGCAATAATAATGTTGAACAAATTATATCAGGCTTCCTTAGAGGTCGGACTAAAGACTAATATCAGTAAGACGCAAATAATGACTAATCTGGTGCTAAATCGTAATATTGTTGTTGATGGAATCGATATTGAGCAGACTGTATCTTATAAGTACTTGGGACATGAAATTCGGTCGGGAAGAGATAACCAGACGTGCGAGCTCCCACGTCGCATAGGATTAGCCTGGGCAGCGTTTGGTAAACTGAGCTATGTATTTAAATCGGACTTATCCATATGCCTGAAAATAAAAATCTTTGACCAGTGTGTATTGCCTGTACTCACTTACGGAGCGGAAACATTAACACTCACAAAAAAGGTAGTGAACAAGATTCGCATAACTCAGAGGGCTATGGAGCGCCAGATATTGGGTGTCTCCCTGAGGGATCGAATCCCAAACGAAAAAATACGTCGTAGAACAAAAACAACGGACGCCGTCGAAAGAATCGCGTCGCTCAAGTAGAATTGGGCGGGACACGTCGCCAGATTGTCAGACAACCGATGGACAAAACGTATTGTCGAGTGGAGACCACGAGAAGAAGCACTACGGAGCAGAAGACGACCACCAACCAGATGGACTGACAGTCTGAAGCGTATTGTCGGCAACTGGATGCAAGCCGCATACAACAGAGAAAGATGGAAAGAGCTGAGGCCTAAATACCAGCTACCTACTTCGCTTTATAATACACGGAAAAGTGGAATACTTAACACGGAATACGGAATACTTAACTCAATCACCAACAGAGGTTAACATTGAAGGAGAAGATATAACAATACAAGTGACAGAAATTAGAAAAGCTATAAAAGAACTGAAAAACGGTAGGTCTCCAGGACCAGGGGATATCCCAGCCGAACTAATAAAATGTGGATCACAAAAATTGTTTGAAACCGTCACTTGGTGCATAAATCAATTTATAAATGGTTCTCCCGTACCCGACGAGTGGAAAATTGCTTATATTTCGTCGATCCATAAGAAAGGAGATAAGCTTAAATGTGAAAACTATAGAGGGATATCAGTGACTAGTACATTCAGCCGTTTGTATGGACGAATAATTAGAGACCGCATTGAGAAGGAGTACAAAGACCAAGAGGAAGAAGAACAATCCGGTTTTCGAACAGGAAGAAGCTGTACTGATAATATCTTCTGCCTCAAACAACTAATAGAAAAAAAATTAAGCACAAATCAAGAAACCCACCTCATGTTTATTGACTTGCAGAAGGCGTACGATACAGTTCCTGTGTAAACAAACTCTGGAACGTGTTATGACAGACGAATATTAGTGTCACCTTAATAAAAGCCTTAAGAAATTTGTATGAAGGGTCAACATCACAAATAAAAACTGGAAACAGATTATCGCAAAGCTTCCTGGTTAATAAAGGTCTACGTCAGGGGTGCTGTGTATCACCGACCTTATTTAAAATAGATGTTGCAAAAGCATTGAAAGAGTGGAAACGAAAATGCAGAGGCATGGGCGTAGACCTTGGAGAGATTTGCTTATATACATTGCAGTTTGCTGATGACCAGGTTGTTATAGCAAACGATAAAGATGATTTAGAGTACATGGCAAGGAAATTACAAGAAGAATATAGAAAGTGGGGACTAGAAATTAATACAGAAAAAACAAAATACCTGCCAATAGGTACCGAACTATCGAACATCACATTAGAAAATAATGAAATCATCATGCCCTGCGACCATTACACATATCTAGGAATCGTTTTTGACACAACGGGGAAAGATGATGAAGAAATAAAGAGAAGAATAACACAATCCAGAAAAACAATAGGTTGTCTAAAAAGCATACTGTGGAATCATGAAATAGGAAAAAGAAGAAAACACAATATCTACGAAACTCTTATTAAAAGCAGTCTATTGTACGGAGCAGAAACTTGGCGGATAACCGAAAACAACAGAAGAAAACTGGAGGCAGTAGAAATGGACGCTTTTAGAAGATCAGTAGGAGTGTCACACAGAGAGAGAATACGTAATGATGAGATAAGACAGCGAATGGGGGTTGACGGCTCTCTAACAACAGACATAGAAAGAAAACAGCTGATATGGTACGGACACGTCCAGAGGATGGATAACTCAAGACTCCCTAAAATAATTATGCAATGGGTACCACCAAACCGCAGAAAGAGAGGAAGACCCAAGAAATCTTGGAGAGAGGGAGTAACGAAGGCGATGAGCGCAAGAGATCTTAGAGAGGGCCAATGGGATGATAGAGTGTCATGGAAATTAGGCATCGGACAACGTCGCAAGACGTTTTAAAACCGATTTATATATATATAAAGTGGAGGGAAAGAGATGGATTGGTCAAAAGAAATGGTGGAAAGCTTTCAAGAAATTTTAAACATGATGACAGCTAACGTTTAAATCCGAACACAGCACCTAAAGAGGAAGAATAAAGAGGAAGATACTAAGCAACAAAAGTAGCTCCTGTAGAATTTTCATCAATTTTTTAAACCGTATTACACTTCTATAAATTTTATATTCGGCCCAAAATATTTTATTTTCGATTTTATTGGTATGTTTTTATGAATACGTTTTTATTTGATTGTAAAAGTAGGCTTGAAAATTGACAACTTAAGATAAGTTCTTCTTGATTTACTGTGCGCGTCACTCGCTGTGATGTTAAAACGCAAAGGGGATCAATATATATCATCACAACAAAGCACCAGAAGTCGGTGCATACGTGGTAATTTCCTCCAATTATGTCTCAATTGACATACAATACCTAAATTAGTTCTTTTATGGGTAACTAAGAGGGAAGAGCCCGAGAGCGTGACTTGAAGACCTTTACACTCTGGATTATTATTTAATAATAATAAATTGCTTAAAAGGAAAGTAAACAGACACTATGGCTATTAGGATTTATTGTTAGATTTACCGTGTAAAGTTCGTAGTAGCTAGTAGTAGCAGTTTTCTTGCGGAGTATCAGTGTTTACCTTGAGAATAAATTATAAATTATTATATAAGGTATTATTTGAGTAGGAAAAAGGACAAGAGGAAGACTGAAAAAAAAAATAGAAAATGAAAAACCTAAACAATAAAAATAATAGAGAAAAAAAGTACGAAATAGATCAGTACTTATAGAGAAAATTTCTGAAACAGGCCAAGACTCAAAAATGATTGTTAAGCCAGTTATGATGCTAGCTTTATCCTCTAATTTATATTAGGACTTACTTTCATGTACCAGATCAATTTTTCTACTATTTTTGCCCTAAATAGACCCGTCTTTTTAATAATCAACAAAACAATACAAAAAATGACTCCAAATTCTTGCCATATCTGTTTTAGACTACCTAGTAATCGAACATGCCTACACTCACGTGCAAAAAAATCGATCCACTTAAAAATTTGGTCAATTTGATGTCACGAATTTCCTAAACGCGTTGTCCAATTTGAGAGATTTTTTTACCATGATATAGCCTTATTCATTAACAATATCGCTGTAATAATATTGTTGCTAGACAGGTAAATTATCGTTGTATACTGGGTGTACGAATCAAACTGGTTTTTTTTCTCAAAGTCCGCATCACCCTTTGGACTATTTTAGCATTTATAAAATACTAATTAAAACCCAACCATAGCCTCAGGTTTTCTTAACATTCTGTTTTTAAATTCATTCGCTTATGTTGGATAATAAAAAAGTTAAGTCCTTTAACAACTGGCCATGTTCGTCATCAGTACAGGGTGTTTCTAAATAAGTGCGACAAACTTTAAGGGGTAATTTTATATGAGAAAATAAGGACAGTTTGCTTTATAATCATATGTCCGCAAATGCTTCGTTTCCGAGATACGGGATGTTCAATTTTTTTTTTACAAACTGACGATCTATTTATTGCTTTAAAACCAGTTGAGATATGCAAATCAAATTTGGTGGGTTTTAAGACGTAGTTATTGCACATTTTTTGACATACAACTAAGAATTTAATATTCACCATTGGCGCGCAAACGGGTATTATGACCGATCATATTACCCGTATGCACGACAATGGTGAATATTAAATTCTTAATTGTATGTCAAAAAATGTGCAATAACTACGTCTTAAAACCTACCAAATTTGATTTGCATATCTCAACTGATTTAAAGCAATAAACAAATCGTCAGTTTGTAAAATAAAAATTAAACATCCCGTATGTCGGAAACGAAGCGTTTGCGGACATATGATTATAAAGTAAACTCTCCTTATTTTCTCATGTAAAATTACCCCTTAAAGTTTGTCGTCTTTATTTAGAAACACTCTGTACTGATGACAAACATGGCCAGTTGTTAAAGTACCTAACTTTTTTATTACCCAACATAAGCGAAAGAATAAAAAAACGGAATGTTAAGAAGACCTGAGGCTATAGTTTTGTTTTAATTTCAGTATTTTATAAATGCTTAATAGTCCTCCGATGAATAGGGGGTTGGGCTGAAGGTTAACTACCTCCTCCTAGAAAAACTGCGAGTTATGAATGTGAAAGGAAGAAAAGCCGGACTGATCAAACGACGACAAGTGTGCGAGAAAAAGGAATACGATTTGAGGGTTGCGACATGGAATATTCGAACCTTGTATAGATTGGGAGCTCTCCAAAATCTCTTAAATGAACTAAATAGATACAAAATAGACATAACTGCCATACAAGAAATGAGGTGGATTGGAAACAATATAATGGAAAAAAGAAGCCACACGATTTTCTACAGCTGCGATCCTAAAGATCACGTCTTGGGCACTGGATTCATAGTAAACAAGAGAGTAAAACATACTATAAGAGATTTCAGAGCAATTCGCCCCAGAATGTGCATTTTAAGAGTTAAAGGACGTTTCTTTAATTACGGTCTAATTAATGCGCATGCCCCGACAGAAGAAAAAGAAGATGAAACTAAAGAAGAGTTCTATGATGAACTAGAGTCCGCATATCAGTCATGCCCAAAAAATGATATAAAAATAATCTATGGAGACCTAAACGCCAAAGTTGGAAGAGAACAGCAATTCCAACCCACAATAGGTAGGCACAGTCTCCATGAGCAATCAAATGACAATGGCAATAGGTTAATAAACCTAGCAAGATCACTTAACATGGTGATTGCTAGCACATACTTCGCTCGCAAAGATATACACAAGGGTACCTGGAAGTCCCCAGATGGAATGACAGTAAATATGATAGATCATGTTATTGTAGACTCGAGACACCAATCGAATATAATAAACGTCCGCACCAGAAGAGGGGCAAATGCGGATACTGATCACTACCTGGCCGAAAGTAGAGTAAGGGCTAGAATTTCAAACATCAAAAAGGAAAGAGGCTCTAAACATGAACGATACAAGCTAGAAGGACTCAAAGAAACAAACAAAAATAAAGAGTATAAAGAAAAGATAAGCATCAAACTAGAAAACAGACCAAAACATGAAAACCCAAATAAGGAGTGGAAAGAGTGCAGAGAAATCATAAAAGAGACAGCTAAAGAAGTGTTAGGCATAGAAGGTAAAGAAAGAAGAACAAGAACGAATGACTGGTTTGACGAAGAATGTCAGATTATAACAGACAGAAAAAACAGAGCATATTTACTGATGAAACAGGGGCACAGAACCCGACAAGCAGAGTAAGAAATATAAACAACTACGCAGAGAAGAAAAGAAAACTCACCGAAGAAAAAAGAGAGAATATATGAACAAAGAACTTCAGGAACTGCAAGAACTAAGTAGATCGACAGAGACAAGAAAATTTTATCAGAAACTGAACAAAAGCAGAAAAGACTTCAAACCGGGAACGACGATGTGTAGAGATAAGGAAGGTAATATATTGATAGAACAGCAAGAGATACTAAGAAGATGGAAGAACATTTTACGGAAAAGCTTGAAGGAGATGGGAGTGAGACGAACCCTGATATACCATTAGACCAAGCAGACAACAGAGAAAAGAGTCCACCAACAATAGCCGAGATTAGAACAGCAGTAGACAAATTAAAGAACAATAAATCACCGGGATCGGATCAAGTAGCATCGGAATTACTGAAGGAAGGAGGAGACGCACTAAAGAAAACAATACATGTATTGATAACAAAGATATGGTCAAATAAACAGCTACTAGCGGAGTGGAATAGTGGTATTATTGTACCATTACATAAAAAAGGGAATCAGTTAGAATGTGGAAACTATCGTGGAATCACGCTGCTGAATGCAGCATACAAAATAATGTCCAACATCATTTATGAAAGACTTGGACCACACGCTGAAAAAATAGTTGGCAGGTACCAAAGTGTCTTCTGTAGACAGAAGTCAACAATAGACCAGATATTTGTTCTGCGACAGATCCTTGAAAAAACAAGTGAACATAACATCGACACACATCATCTCTTCATAGACTTCGAAAGCGCATATGACAATATAAACCGAGAATTCTTAATAAAAGCAATGAAAGAATTTAATATACCAACACAACTAATAGAACTGATAAAAGAATCTCTAAAAGTAGAAAGTAAAATCCGGATACAAAACGAACTAACGGAAACAATAGATGTGAAAAAGGGACTACGCCAGGGAGACGCTCTATCATGCATCTTGTTCAACATTGTACTCGAGAAAATAATGAGGAACACAACAGTCAATACTCGAGGAACAATAATTAATAAAAGCGTGCAAATACTAGCATTTGCAGATGATGTTGACATAATCGCAAGATCAAGAAGAGAAAATCAACCAGAACAAAACAAAATATATGCAGGTAAGTAAAAACACAGAAATAAAGCAGACACAAAATATAACAATAGGAGAATACAACATTGAGGGGGTAAAAAACTTTACATACTTGGGATCCCTAGTCACATCTGAGAATAACGTAGCAGAGGAAGTGAAGAGGCGAATATTTATTGCCAATAAAAGTTATCATGGCTTAATTCGGCAACTAAGATCAGACAACGTCGCAAGGAAAGCAAAATGCCAAATATACAAAACCCTAATAAGACCGGTACTCACATATGGCTCAGAAACCTGGACACTCACTAAAAGAGAGGAAACATTGCTAGCCACCTTTGAAAGAAAAATCTTGCGACACATATATAAGGGCACAAAAGAAAATGGAATTTGGCGAAGAAGGTACAACTTTGAACTATACGAAATATACCAGGATCCAGATATCATAACATTCATTAAAATAGGACGGCTGCGTTGGATGGGACATGTAGAAAGAATGGAAGAAGGCGAAATACCAAACAAAATATTCAAACAGATGCCAGTAGGAAAAAGAACAAGAGGAAGACCGAAGCTGAGATATTTAGAACAATTAGAAAATGATATAAAAACCTTAAAAATAAAAAACTGGAGAAAAAAAGGACGAAACAGATCAGAGTGGAGAAGAATCCTGGAACAGGCCAAGACCCAGAAAGGGCTGTCGAGCCAATGATGATGATGATGATGATGACGATGATGATGATGATGATGATGATGATGATGATGATAGTCCACAGGGTGATGCGAACTTTGAGAAAAAAACACAGTTTGATTCGTACACTCAGTATACAATGACAGTTTACCTGTCTAACAACAATATTATTACAGCGATATTGTTAATGAATAATGCTATAACATGATAAAAAAAATCACTTAAATCGGACAACAGGTTTAGGTAATTCGAGCATCAAAAATGACCAAATTTTTAAGTGGATTGATTTTTTTGCACCCCAGTGTAGATAAAATGTAGACACTCCCTAGTAACAGTATCCAGATAGAAAAGCTAGATAAATACAAATATCTAGGAACATTGGTTAGTCAAAACGCAAAACAAACACAAGAGATTAAGAACTGTGTAGAAATAGCAAGAGCAGAATATGTGAAAATGAAACATCTATTATGCAGTAGACCTAAGAATGGATCTAAGGATAGTTGGTGCGCTGCTACGTTTTTAAAACTTTGCTCTACGAATCTGAAGCCTGACCATTGAAGCAATTAGAAGTTTAGACATTGGTATCTTTTGAACGTTGGTGTTATCGAAGAATGATACGAATATCGTGGGTAGACAAAATTAGCAATATTGAAGTCCTTGATAGGGTTAATAAGAAGGAAGAAATTATACAGACAATTAGAGGCAGAAGCTTGAATATTTCGGTCATATAGTAAGAGCTCCTCATTCATTATACTCTGTTGCGTTTGATTATAGAGTGCCAAATTAAAGGTAAAAGAGATGTAGAAGAAGACGAACTTCTTGGTTACGAAATCTAACGGAATGGTTTAGTCTAGCTCTAACCAACTATTTAGATATATATATATATATATATATATATATATATATATATATATATATATATATATATATATAGTGGCTAAACACCCCTTTAGGGGTTACGCCGCTTACGCTCTCTAGATCTATGGTTTGAGGTAGATCAGTCCTCATGTTCGTTATTTAATTTTCTCGGTTATTTTTCTCCCCTCTTTCCTGTCTCTGGTTTTTTCTTTCCAATGTCGTATGCCCGCCTTGTTTAGATCACTTACTACTTCTTGTAACCATGTAGATCTTGGTCTTCCACGTCTTCTCTTACCAGCTGGTGTCCATTCCAATATTGAGAATATCGTCGTAGTTAATCCGGATCTCCATATGTGTCCTAGCCATTTTGCTCTTTGCTGTTTTATTTTACACACTGTATCTTCCTTAATTTCATCCAGTAGCTCAAGGTTCGTTCTTTGTCTAAATTCATTGTCACTTATTTTTATTGGTCCTAGTATTGCTCTTAGTATTTTTCTTTCTTGTATTCTAAGGTTTTCCTCTTGTTTTTTTGTCATGCTAAGAGTTTCTGCTGCATACATCATCGTCGGTCGAATTATTGTTTTGTATACTTTTATTTTTGATTTCTTACTCAATAACTTATTTTTAAGTAATTTTTTATTTGCATGGAAGCTCTTATTTGCTGTAATAATCCTTTCTTTGATTTCGGTTTCTCTTTCTCCATTGTTTGTTATTAATATTCCTAAGTATTTAAATTTTTCGACTTTTTCAAAAGTGTATTCTCCTACTCTAACCTTTCTCTTTTCAAAGTTTTTGTCAAATCTCATTAGGTATTTTGGTTTTTTCTTTGCTTATTTTTAATCCCATTACTTTTCCTTCTGTTACCAATTCGTTTAACATTCGTTCCATTGTTTTTCTATTTTTTGTTATTAGAACAATATCATCAGCGTATGCTATTATTTGTCCTTCTCTCGTTCGAAGGTTGCCTTTGTTGATCTTCCTGACGATGTATTCTAGGGCAAGATTAAACAGAGTTGCTGATAATGAATCTCCTTGTCTCACGCCTTTATTGATGACAAATTCTTCTGTGTCGCCTACTTGAGTTTTTATGCTAACTACAGTTCTACTCATTGTCATTTGTATTAATCTTCTTAATTTATTTTGTATTCCCATTTCTTTCAGAGCTACCATTAATTTTGATCTTTTTATTGTATCAAATGCTTGTTGAAAATCTATAAAAAGCAGTTCAATTTCTATTTTATATCCATGTGCTTTTTCCATAATTTGTTTAACCGTATGTATGGCATCTGTTGTAGACTTTCCCTTAACAAATCCGCATTGATAGTGTCCTATGATATTCGTGGTATGTTCGGTCAGTCTTCGTTGTATTAAGGCGGACATGATTTTATATGCTGTGTTTAATAGCGTCAGTCCTCTGATATTATTGCACATCTGTTGATCTCCTTTTTTATGAATTGTGATAATTTGTCCTTTGTACCATTCTTCCGGCATTTTTTCTTCGTTCCATATGTCTTTTATTAAATTGTATAATTTATCTTTTAATTCTTCACCACCATATTTTATAAGCTCCATATTGATACAGTCCGATCCTGAGGCTTTACCATTACGGCTGCTATTAATAATTTCCTCAACTTCCTTTTTTGTTAGTATTTCTAGCTGGTTTCCTAACATCATTGTCTCTTCTTCTGTTTTCATTTAGGTCTTGATCTTCTTGTTCTGTTAATAATTCTTTAAAATAGTTAGTCCAAATTTCTTTATACTCTTCATTGTTTTCCGATACTTTTCCATTTTTATCTTTTATGCCTTTTATCTTTCCTTTAAAAGTTTTGTTCTGCTCACTAATTTTCTTATAGAATTCTTTTGTGTTTCTGTTCTTACTTTCTTTTTCTATTTCTTTTATCTTATCATCCAACCAGTCACGTCTAATTTTCCTTATCTTTTTCTTGCATTAATGTCTTATTATATTGTATTCTTCCCTATAATCCTGTCTATTTGTTCTTATCCACATTTGCCTCATTTCTACCTTCTTTTTTAGCATGTTATGGCATTCTTCGTTATACCATTCTTGTCTTTTTTTGTTTCTTTTTATCCCGATGTGTACATCCGCTGTTTCATTTATACATTTTTTTATATTTCTCCAATCTGTTTCTATATCATTTGTAGGTTTAGATTGTTCCTTCAGTTTTTTGTTCATGTCGTGAGCATACTTAATCCTTATGTCTGGAGCATTCAGTTTTCTACGTGCCATTTATTTTTTGTTGTCGTGTTTTTTAGAGTTCTTTTGACTTTTTGTCTTACCTTTGCAGTTACCATAAAATGGTCTGTGTCTGCATGTGCACCTCTGTAGGTTCTCACGTCTGTTACCGATGTTTGCTTCCTTCTTGTAGTCAGTATATGTTCTATTTGTGACAGTGTTTTTTGGTCTGGGGAAATCCACGTTACTTTATGATATTTAGAGATGCTGTAAGCAAAATAAGACTCGCCATGTTGGTATTTAACCTTCGATAAAAGATGAAACCTTAAGAATAAAAAAATGTAAACAAATCTCTGATAAAAGAAATATATATTTATTACTACAGAGGACAAATATACCGAATTTGCTAAAAAACGGTATTGCAAACAAAAAATCATCTCGTTTTCCTAATTAAAAATATAATTATTGTTTTTCATGATCCAAGATTAAAGTCATTAAGTATAATAAGTTAATCTCCCAAAGAACGGACAATCGATACTCATAAAGCATTGTATATTGTTAGCGATAAAATTGAAAAATAAAAAAGTGTGATTAAAATTGCATATGTCTTTTTTAATCACTTTTTCTTTTATACCACTACAGTAATTAAATACGTACAATAAAATTTTATTTCTTATGATAAAAAACTACTAATAATTTTATATAAATTAAAAATATGATTGTTGTTTATAGTATTTACATATGAATACGACAGAAATGAAGATTTCCTGAGAAAAAGATAGGAATATAATATAACTAAAAACGTACTATGAATAGCTACATTGCACACAGAATAATTTAATACAAACGACTTGAAATTATTGTTCTTCTTATGTCCGTTATTGGTCATTGGATATCATGTTGACTTCCATATTCGCTATCGTGACTTTATTGATAGCAGATCCAAATAATAATGTAGTACCATTGTTTTAGATTTTTCAGCCATGATGTTTTTCTTCAACCAGACCACTTTCATACTTGCAAGTATTCCAACTTGCGTATCTTTATTATATTGACCAGATGTTTTGCCATCTGAGGATCTCCTCATTTCTAACTCTTTCGACACAACTTATTCTTAGTAATTGTCTGTATACCCACATCTCCAAGGCTTCCAAGCGTTTACACATGTAGAGTCCAAGCTTACACTCCATACAGTAGCAATGGAAATATGTAGCAATATGCCATTCAAACGCGGTCAATACTAAGATTGTGGCTGCAAAGTGCGTCTGTTCTGGGCACGTATGACATTAGATTGCTCAAAAATTTTTACTACAATCACACCGTTTGTATTAAGGTGGATAACGAGGTTTCTATTTAGCGTGGTGTCACACAGGGATAGGTTATGTTACCGATGTTGTATAATCGTCAAGAAGATGTTAAAATCGGTAATGAAGTTATTAATAACATCAGATCCGCAGGTGATACGCTATAATGGCAGAGTCTGGAAGACCTTTGAACACTGAAAACTACGAATACACTGAAAAGCGCTTAACAATAATCCCAAAGAAAACAAAATGGATGATGCTCTGAAAAAATAAACACCTTTCAAATAATCTGCAAATTTCAAACAGTCTCTATGAACCATATTTTATTAGGGTATATTCCATCTGGGCATGGAGATTTTTACTCTAACAGTTTTCTTATTCGTAGTTTTAGCACCTCTTCTGGTTCAAACCTGAGTGGATCAGTGAAATCCTGCCTTACATCACTTGGCACATTTCAATAATAGCATGTTATGTTTTTGGCAATATCCCAGGCAATCAAAAGACGTTTTTATAACGTAGGTAACACGTCATAAAAATGACAAATTGACGTGTTTCTATGACGTAGTACTGACGTTGAAAATCATGTGTATTTGTCTCATCGATTTGGCGTCATAATTGTGACGATTTTAAAACGACATCGTACCTACGTTTTTTTCACGTCGAGATTGTGACGATTTTCAAACGTTAAAAAGGTGACGGTGACGACTTTTATACATCGGTAAAATCACATATTTAATACTTTCAAAAAGCTCTTTCAGATGATTCAAAATAGTATAAAAATAGGTAACATGAAACCTATAGGCCTACGTCCCACCAATATGTAGAAGATATACTACCACTTGTTTAAGATCGCATGTGCACTAGAAGCAAACCAACATTGATTTTGCATGATTGTACCAGCCCTCGCATTATAGAATTTTCACTTTTTATATATACCTACTTACTGTGTCAAAACTGAAGCAACAAATAAAACTAATAAATAATTTCTTAACAAATTATCCAGCATATCTAATCTTAATTCAACGCTGTCCATTAGATCAAAAAGAATCATGAACAACTCACTGTTGAGTACATGACCGTCATTTGTACATGACCGCCATTTTTCTTTACCATCTCATAGCTGGATCTTGTAGACTGCTGAAGCAATCTTAGAAGGATAAAAATTAATTTAAATAAACTCGATAACACATCATTAATTATTAATTCATTAACAGAAAATAAGCATCAAAAACAAATAAACAAAACCTCAAATAGTTGTCAAGAAGAATTACTGCATTAAACGAACTCACTGAGCAAAAAACGAATAAAAATCTCTTAATTAACACACAATTTATTTATATTTATTTATATTTATATTTATATTTATATTTATTTTATCACACAAGAAACAAACTACGTAAACAATAAATGAAAAATTTCTTATGACCATTTATAAACGAAATTGTTTAGAGTCAATACAAGCCTTAAACTCCTGGCAATTTCGCGACGTCAGACTTGGGCCGTCTGAAATGAAAACGTTTTTTAAACGTATTTTAACGTCATTTATATTACGTATTTAACATCACCTACAAAAGACGTCTATATGACGTAATGTTCAACCACGTGTGTATATTCAACCAAAAACTGACGTTTCTCGACGTTATATGACGTCTCTTGGTTGCCTGGGATCTTCTTCCATTTCGCACTTTTTGAATCCTGGTTTATTCACCTTACCTATAGTTTGTATAGGTGGTTTCCTAAACGACAATGTCCAGTCACCACTTCAGTGACCGTTTTGATCTCTCGTTTATTGAGGTTCATGAAACTGTTCGAGAGTTTTTTACCAATATTCTTGATTATTTTTTTAGTCTGGATTTGCCCTTCAGTGGTTCTCCATTTATTTTGATGATTCTTTATCAGCCATTTCTGAACCTCGTTTTTCGTAGTATTTTTAGTGATGCAACAGAAAGGTTCTGGGCCTTCAAAAGTTTCTCTCGAGCCTTGTTTTGCCAACACATTTCTTGTATCTTGTTTTTCTAAAGCTTCCTATATTGATTTTTTCATTTTTATTAAAAACACAAAACATTAATTGGAATACTGTTTATTTTAAACATAAATACGCGTTAACTTAATCTCCCCAATTAAAAAATTATAGAAGTAAATCTTAATTGACCCTTACCAAGAGATTCTACAATCTGTTGTTACACCCACACTCCATTCCACTTCTGCAACCAATTTAAAACAAGAATTAATACAATTGGCGGAGAACTGACTCACACAGGAAACTATTGACTTTTGTGGCTATTTATTGTGCTAATTAAGGATTTTTATTGTTAGCAATTAAAAATAGAGTAAAGCAGTACTTATGCCGACAAATTTATTTAATTACTGACTTGGGGTATGTAGGGTATTTTTAGGGCGGATACGAAAGATTATTAAATAAATAGACATATGGAATTCTGTAATAAAACTAATAATTAGAGGACTTTTCTGTCTACAGTGTGCACGAAAAGGCATATAAAATTAACGTGGGTAGCATTTAGCAAACGTCATGTTATTTTTTTCATAATTTTTTAAAACATCATAAGAATGAACTAAAAGAAAAAAATATGGTTCAGATTTGATTAGAGTACAGATCCTCTACTATTACTCTGGGCTAATTAGCAAAATTCATGGAAAAGTTATTTACCAGCAATTTTATTGCTGGAATCGAATTATAAGATCCTATATATTAATAATATAGGTATGCAAAGTCCGCAGATAGTGTGCTACTTTTTTTATAAACAAAATGGCGCCGACAAATCGTATTTTTTTCAATTATTGCTCTACAACTCCGAAGATTTTAACTTTACAACAAAGACATCCAAATAAAAATTCACCGCAATTAAATTCTGCATAGAGATGTTTTTCACGATTTGCTCCGACAAAAATTTTCCTCGGAAAATGCGGGTTTTCCTAACAAAAACTATAATTTTCAAATAAAGTTTTAGGTAAGTAATTATTAATCAATAATTAAATAACTTAGTGACATCAAAGATTCCTTGGTATAGATTGTAATTCCAGAAGCTGGAGAAAATTAAACGAATATTTTAGCAACAATTCAATTGTTAATTAACAATTTACGATCGCAATAATAACCAAAATAATCATGATACATTGATCAAACTTATAAAGATTATAAAGATGAGATGCTTGTTTAATATTTTATCGACAAAATATAAATTTTTCTTTTTTTTTGCATAATATTTAAATTTTGAAAAAAAAATAGTTATAATACGTTGGTCTAATTAGTAAAGTACAAAGAAACGTTATTTACCAGCAATTTTATTGCTTTAATCGAATTATAAGATCCTATATATCATTAATATAGGTATGCAAAGTCCACAGATAGTGTGCTACTTTTTTTATAAACAAAATGGCACCAACAAATCGTATTTTTTCAATTATTGCTCTATAACTGCGAAGATTTTAACTTTACACCAAAAATACTCAAATAAAAACTCACCCCAATTTAATTCTACATAGAGGCATGTTTTTCCCGATTTGCTCCGACGAAAATTTTCCTCGGAAAACGTGGGTTTTCCCAACAAAATCTCGAATTTTCAACTAAATTTTTTGGGCCAGTAATTATTTATTAATAATTATATGGCTTGGTGAAATAAAAGCTTTCTTGGTATAGATTATAAATTCAGAAGCCGGTTAAAATGAAACGAATATTTTAGCAACAATTCAATTGTTAATTAACAATTTACAGTCGCAATAACAACCAAAATAATCATGAGACATTGATCAAACTTAGAAAGATTATAAAGGTGTGATGCCGATTTAATATTTTGTCGACAAAATATAAATTTTTCATTTTTTTTGCATAATCTTTAAATGTTTAAAAAAAATTGTTATAAACAAATTAACATTTCTTAGAAATTGTTTATGATATTCTAATTTTAAAAAATACTTAAAATGCGTATTTCATAGGTCTTGAAAATGAATGCCTTAAAAAAAATTTCCAACCATTTGCAAAAAAGTTAGGAAACAGCAAAATAAATATATGATATCTCCATTGTTTATAATTTGTTTTAATTGTTTCAAAGCTTAAAAGTGAGTCTATGGTACAATCTAATTACTCACAAAGAATGTCAAAAATTAGTGCAATGGTTATATTTTAATCAAAGATTAAAAATACTTTTTTTTGTAATTTTTAGCGCGAAAGTAGGCTTGACACAGAGCCGGAGATAAAATGTTCACTCGAAGCGACTGACACGCTTAAGGTAGACTTCCGCACCAAGCGACCGAGACAGGAGACCGCGACAGGCGACAGATAGGTCGCGAATAGACGATAGTTGGTCGCTGGTCTCGGTCGCGGGCTGCAGAACTACCCTGATATAATTGCATTGAGAGCAGTCGTGGGGAGACCTCGCCTATCTGTCGCCTGTCGCGGTCTCCTGTCTCGGTCGCTTGGTGCGGAAGTCTACCTTTAAACTCGCGCGAGTTGTGTATGTGAGCGGGTAGCTACGGTACTGTATTATTCTACTTTCGCGCGTGTAAATTACAAAAAAATATATTTATAATCTTTAATTAAAATATAACCATTAAGCTGATAATCGATATTGTTTTATAAATAATTAGCTTGTACTTTAAACTTACTTCTACGCTTTGAAAGAATTAAAAAAAATTATTAACACCGTAGTAATCGTATGTTTATTTTGCTGTTTCATAACTTTTTTGCAAATGGTTGCAAAAAAGTTTTAAAGCATTCATTTTCAAGATATTTGAAATGCGCATTTTAGCTATTCTTTAAAATTATAATATAATAAAAACTTTCTGAGAAACGTTAATTTGTTTATAACTATTTTTTTTTAACATTTAAAGATTATGCAAAAAAATAAAAAATTTATATTTTGTCGACAAAATGTTAAATAGGCATCTCATCTTTATAAGATTTCAAAGTTTGATCAGTGTATCATAATTATTTTGGTTATTATTGCGACCGTAAATTCATAATTAACAATTGAATTGTTGCTAAAATATTCGTTTAATTTTCACCAGCTTGTGGAACTATAATCTAAACTAAGAAGGCTTTTAAGTCACCAAATTATTTAGTTATTGGTAAATAATTACTTATCTAAAGCTTTATTTGAAAATTAAAGATTTTGTTGGGAAAACCCGCATTTTCCGAGGAAAATTTTCGTCGGAGCAGATCGGGAAAAACACGTCTCTATGCAGAATTTAATCACGATGAATTTTTATTTGAGTGTTTTTGTTGTAAAGTTAAAATCTTCGGAGTTATAGAGCAATAATTGAAAAAAACACGATTTTTGGGCGCCATTTTGTTTATAAAAAAAGTAGCACACTCTCTGAGGACTTTGCATACCTATATTATTAATATATAGGATTTTATAATTCGATTCCAGCAATAAAATTGCTGGTAAATAACTTTTCCCAAAAATGGCTCATTCTCCGATAATCAGCCCAGACTATATGTGCTTATACGTATTTCGGAATAACCGTTTCCTCATCGGAACCCCTGGGTAGAGGCATTGAACTGCAATCAAATCCTTTCACCCTTTCGGGATAATTATCATGATAATTATCCCGAAATTTTGATTTGATTGCAGTTCAGTGTCTCTACTCAGGTGCTCCGATGAGGAAACGGATATTCCGAAATACGTATAAGCACATAGCAGAGGCTCTGTACTGTAATCAAATCTGAACCATCTTTTCTTTTATGAAAATAATAAATAAATAATTATCAGTAGTAATTGCAGCAGTAGAGCTCTAAAATTAGCGAATTTTTCCCGAGTGACAGTTTGACAGTTTTAATTTCACGACCCGAAGGGGAGTGAAATTATGTCAAAGTGTCACGAGGGCAAAAATTCGATAATAATTTTAGAGATCGAGTGCAATTGGTTGCGATTATTTCATGAATAAAACTGGTCAAAACCAAAATTTTATTGTAATTTATTTATGTAAGTACAAATTAGTACAATAATTAAACACACAGTTGTTATAAATATTTGACGGTTGAAAGTCATCACTTTTATAATTTCTAAAACATTAATTGTCATTGTCACTGAATGTATTTTTTCGTAGCAACGAAGGGCATCTGACGTAATATACTTGACCACGGGATATTATCAAAAATTATCAGTAACTCTTTAATAAATCCCGGAATGATCAGTAGTAATTGCACAAGAGCTCTGAAATTATTGAATTTTTCCCGAGTGACAGTTTGACAGTTTTAATTTCACGAGCCGAAGGCGAGTGAAATTATGTCAAAGTGTCACGAGAGCAAAAATTCTATATTAATTTCAGAGGTCGAGTGCAATTTGTTGCGATTATTTCATGAATAAAACCGTTCAAAACCAAAATTTTATTGTAATTTATTTATGTAAGTACCATTAAACACAAAGTTTTTATAAATATTTGACGATTGAAAGTCATCACTTTTATAATTTTTAAAACATTTTTAGTTCAGAGAAATAAGGAAAAAAAAAATATCGTGTTGGTGACACATCCCCCTCCAGGCTGAAACCAAATTTTTCGAGTAATATGGTCATCTAGAATAATAACCTATATGTTTCCTGCAGCCGATTTTGATGATATACATAGTTATAAACAAATGAAGATCAAAAACGGTAAATTTTCGCTTTTTTCGCCTCTTACTAAAAAATTGGGCATTTTAAACAAATTTGAGAGTAATAAACTCATAAACCGTACAAAAAACTTTAATATGGCGTTCGCTGAATATGTCTATCCTTATTGGTTACTTAGAAAATTGCCAAATAAATCATAAATTTTGAGTTTTTATAAATATTCATAACTTATGTAAAAATTAACTTAGAACCTTCTTATTACATGGAATGCTGAGACTTATGGTGCTTAAATTACACCCTAAATTCCAAAGCAATTGGTCAAATAGTTTAAAAGTTATTTAATTTGTTTATCCAAATTTAATTTTTTTTGCAACACTGTAAGTCAGAAAATGATGAAGTTACAGTAATATTTTGGATAGTTTATGAAAGAAGAAAATTTCCAGTATTAATTTAATTTAAAAAAAATGACAAAAAATAATTATAGATATTGCAAAATAATTTTGCAAAAACATGTGAATTAAAAAAATGGGGGGGCTAACTTTGTCCCTAAATGTCCTAGAACAGTTGTTTTTCTTTCTAAATGTGAATAAAAATTCAGTCTTTCTAAATATGAAATAATAAATTTTTTACGGGTAACGGTTAAAAAGTTATTCTAATTGTTTATAAGTAAGCAAAAAATGGACATGTTTTTGCAAAATAATTTTACACTGTTTAAAATTATTTTTTGTCATTTATTTTTAATTAAGGTAATAGTATAAATGTTCTTCTTTCATAAACTGTCCGAAGTATTATTGTAACCTCATAATTTTCTGACTTATAGTGTTGCAAAAAAAATGAATTTGGGAAAAATAAATTAAATAACTTTTAAACTATTTGACCAATTGCTTTGAAATTTAAAATATAATTTAAGTACAAGAAGTCTCGGCATTCCGCGTAATAAGAAGATTCTAAGTTAATTTTTACCTAAGTTGCGAATATTTATAAAAACTCAATAATTATGATTTATTTTGCAATTTTCTAAGCAACCAATAAGGTTGGGCATATTCAGCGAATGCCATATTGAAGTTTTTTATACGATTTATGAGTTTCTTACTCTCAAATTTGTTTAAAGTGCTTAACTTTTTGGTAATAGACGAAAAAAGCGTAAATTTACCGTTTTCGATCTTCATTTGTTTATAACTATGTATATCATCAAAATCGGCTGCAGGAAACATATAGGTTAATAATATAGATGTCCATACTACTCAAAAAATTTGGTTTCGGCCTGGAGGGGGATGTGTCACGAGAAAAACCTTATTTCTCTGGACTATTTGTCATTAATGTCACTGAATGTATTTTTTCGTAGCAACGAAGGGCATCTGACGTAATATACTTAACGACGGGAGATTATCAAAAATTATCGATTTAATTCAGATTTCTGTAGCTTTCTATTGGTCAGAATCTCCTATGAATGAAATAATCGGGTATAATATCACAAGAGAGTGAGAATAAATTGAAAATAATGCGACAGTTTTTCGAAAATTTGTTGTCTGGCAATAGACACGAGAGCATGCAGGGCTCGAGTGGCTATTGCCCAATGACAACAAATTTGAGTAAAAATGAAGCATTATTTTCTTATTTATTCTTACTGTCGTGTGATATCCGTAAGATTACTTTTTAATACGTATAATATGGATTTTTTCTTAAATGTGACAGTTGTCAAAACTACCAAACTGGTTACCATTATACAGAAACAATCTACTTAAAAAAATTCTATCGGTAATTTTCTACAGTAGATAATTCTCAGTATAAATCTGATTGGACATAATTAAACACGTGATCAAATATCTTACTATACGATTGGAAGTTAAAATCATCAAAAAATAACCAGTTTAATTTTTATTTCTGTAGCTTTCTATTAGTCAGAATCTCCTATGAATGAAATAATCAGTAGTAATTGCACAAGAGCTCTAAAATTATCGAATTTTTCCCGAGTGACAGTTTGACAGTTTTAATTTGTTTAAATTATGTCAAAGTGTCACGAGGGCAAAAATTCGATAATAATTTTAGAGATAAAGTGCAATTTGCTGCGATTATTTCATGAATAAAACTGTTAAAAACCAAAATTTTATTGTAATTCATTTATGTAAGTACAAATTAGTACAATTAAATACACAGTTCTTATAAATATTTGACGGTTGAAAGTCATCACTTTTATAATTTTTAAAACATTAATTGTCATTAATGTTACTGAATGTATTTTTTCGTAGCAACGAAGGCATCTGACGTAATATACTTGACGACGGGATATTATCAAAAATTATCACTTTAATTTTTATTTCTGTAGCTTTCTATGGGTCAGAATCTCCCATGAATGAAATAATCATGATAATTACCCCGAAAGGATGAAAGGATTTGATTGCAGTTCCGTGCCTCTACCCAGGTGCTCCGATGAGGAAACGGTTGTTCCGAAATACGTTTAAGCATATAGTAGAGTCTCTGCACTGTAATCAAATCAGAACCATCTTTTCTTTTCTTTTCTTTTCTTTTCTTTTCTTTTCTTTTCTTTTCTTTTCTTTTCTTTTCTTTTCTTTTCTTTTCTTTTCTTTTCTTTTCTTTTCTTTTCTTTGCTTTGCTTTTCTTTTCTTTTCTGTTCTTTTCTTTTCTTTTCTTTTTTTTTTATTTCTTTTCATTTCTTTTCCTTTCCTTTCTTTTCTTTTCTTTTCTTTTCTTTTCTTTTCTTTTCTTTTCTTTTCTTTTCTTTTCTTTTCTTTTCTTTTCTTTTCTTTTCTTTTCTTTTCTTTTCTTTTCTTTTCTTTTCTTTTCTTTTCTTTTCTTTTCTTTTCTTTTCTTTTCTTTTAGTTTATACTTTATTCACTTTTGTGGATATTAAAGGAAATAATTCGCTAAAATTATTATCACGGTGACGTGAAATTCAATTTTAGATTTCCCTTGTCGAGTATTTCGCCACTCTGTTATGCTTTATTTTTTCCAACTTAAAAAGTTCAGAGGATAAATAATTTCGAATTTTATTTCCTGACTTATTTGACTTTCAACATAAGAATGGTTGGACCGATTTGGCTAATTTTGATTTTGAACTTTTTATTCTCTCCTCGTACATCAGTAAGGTGCAGAACTAATCTGACTTAACAAAGTGTGACGTCGCTGAAACGTCGCGTCGTCAAAACAATGGTTTTTATAAAGACAAAAAATATTTAATGCGGAGTGCAAATAGTTTATATTATTCCGGTAACAACAAATCCAAAACAGGTAGGGAATTAGAATTATACACCAGGGCGCATCTGTAAAAATATTAGTACATTTGGACGTTGAGAGGTGACTCAAATTTTTTTGCAGAAAATGCTTGAAAATAACTCAAATAATAATATTTGAGTTATCCTCCCTCTCAAAAAGGTCCGGAACATTGTTTAAATAATCAAAATGTCAAAAAATGAAGGAAAAATTCGATTTTTTCTTCGTTATTTGATTATAACTTTCAAAGTATTCATTTCCGAGAAAAGTTTTACTGACATAAAAGTTGGTAATTAAATTTCCTACAGTATAGAATTGGTAGAAAATTAAAAAAAGTCACCCTTGTTGCAAAATAGCAATAATTGCGAAAAAAACATACAAAAACAAGTATTCGCATTTTACAAGTATTCGCATTAAACCAATACTGTAAATTTCATTGTGATCGGTTCAATAGATTTTGCAATCCAGCTTTCGCAAAAAAAATTCATTTTTTCAAAATGTTACAGGACTGAAAATAAAGCAGATAGCAAGTTGAAAATGTTTTTGCGTATAGAAGTGTACTGTACCTTTCATTTGCAATTTGCAAAATTAAAATCGAATAACTACCACGGCGTCAGGAATTTTTTAAATAACCATTAATTATTGGTGCTACGCGCAGGACAGCGGATAGTTTGCTCTGATTGGGAATTCCAATGACCTTTGATAATTATTGATACATTTTAATTTTTATTACATTTCGATATAAATAAATAAATTTGTTTATTGTAAAATAAAAACACATACTCTATCCTTTAAAATAACATTTTTTTAGCAAAAACTTTCTGTGTTCATATATTTTAACGTAGAGAATAAAAGTTATTATTTTTAAACATATGCAATTGTTTAAACAATGTTTCACAAACAATAATAAAATTAGTTTCATTTTTGTGGAATTAAAATATTAAAATACAACAAAATATAGAGAAGAAAATAATATATTAGATAAAGATTGGAAGACATTTTTGTGGAAATCAACTTGTGTGAATCGAACACCGCTGTCCTGCGCCTAGCACCAAAAATTAATGTTTATTTAAAAAATTTCCTGACGCCGTGGTAATTAATCGATTTTAATTTTGCAAATTGCAAATGAAAGGTACAGTACACTTCTATAAGCAAAAAAAAATTAAACTTGCCCTCTGCTTTATTTTCAGTCCTGCAACATTAAAAAAAATGAATTTTTTTTGCGAAAGCTGGATTGCAAAATTTATTTTGCAACATCTATTAAACCGATCCTAATAAAATTTACCGTGTTGTTTTACTATATCATAAACTTCTTCTGGGTACAATATGAAGGTCCTATGTGTAGCATGAATTGTTGAAAAACCTATAATGCGAATACTTGTTTTTGTATGGTTTTTTCGCAATTATTGCTATTTTGAAACAAGGGTGGATATTTTTTAAATAAACTTTTATGTTAGTACAACTTTCTTCAGAAATGAATAGTTTTAAAGTTATAATCAAAAAACCAATAAAAAAATCTAATGTTTCCTTCATATTTTGACATTTTGATTATTTAAACATTGTTCCGGACCATTTTGAGTGGGAGGATAACTTAAATATTATTATTTAAGTTATTTTCAAGAAATTTCTGCAAAAAAATTTAAGTCACCTTTCAACGTCCATCTCAAAACAGATGCGCTCTGGACTATTATAGTTGATAAAAACTCTCAAAAAGCTGCTTGTAACTTTGTTCCCTACTCTGATGGAGTATTGATGATGTCTCTCATCATCATCACGTAGCCCAGTAGAACCACTTTCCGAAAAATTGGAAGTAAAGTCTGTAGTCGCGCATGGCGACCGCGCAATGTTGGTAGTCGCTTTTGCCCCACTCTCGCATTGCTAGTCGCATTGAAACGTACGGATTTTAACAGGGAAAACCCGCATCCACCACTGGCGAATTACCAATTGCGTACTGCCGGTAATACTTCTTAAGATCAAAGCGCCGACAGAGGTGTGGTTTTACTGTGGAACCTCTATATACTGTGACGTAGCGCTACAACCCTGGATGGGTGTTGGCTGACTACAACTTTTTTCCAATATGTTCGGTCTTCCATCAACCTAGGGTCAAATGGAATGTTCATTTTCCGGAGATCTGCTTAAGAAAATTATGGATACAATTTGGCTCTGAAAAAAAAAATACATGCGTAAATGAAACAAAATGAACGAGAAGAAAAGTCAAAATAGATAATGGGGGAAACTCTAACTGTTCACCATAAGTGGGGAACAATTCAACATGCCTTGTGTTTGAACTTATGAAAGAACTGATGACGGAAGAAAACATAAAATAAAAGATCTGAATAAATACAAAGAAATTCAGGAAAGCATCAGAAAGAAAATTCGAGAAGCAAAAAAAATATATGTGGCTATCTAACAAATGTAAGGAAATATTAGATCTGGATAAAAATTATGATAGCTTTAGTTTACACAAGAAAATCAAAGATATGACAGGTTTTTGTAATAGCACAAGTACAAATATACTAAAAAAATGATAAAGGGATGTCAAGCATTAAGCTATAACTGATGTCAAGCAGAGATTGTGCCTCTGGCCCAATTATATCCAACAACTATGTACAATAAATATATTATACATGGCTCACTAAAATAATTAGTTACGCCCCTGTACTACTGATTACTTAAAATTCAAGTAGTATTTATGTAGACCTTTCTGGAAACTCCAGGTTATTGTTGAGACTCGCATTTCAACCCCTCGCCGGAGCAGATCGTCAAAAGCTTCCTAACGAGAATCATCTCTAATCTATCGACGCTCACGCTATTCGTAAAAAGGCCGCATTTTACCGGTTTTCTTTGCTATGCGTTTTATACCGCTTAGATAACTCAATTTGCTCAGTATTATCGACGATGATTTATTTAGCGTATTAGTGAGTGCCTTACAAATGAACCAAATGGATTATGGAATTCAATCAGAGCTCTGATGTGACACGTCATCAAGGAATAAAACTGTGAGTACTCTACATATATGTGAACATAACTTATTAGTCGTGATACTGTATGCATTTTGAACCATATACCTCTCATAGCAAATATTCTTTGTGCCATTTATGCAGATAATACTTTAAATTACATTTGAAAAATCGTTATCTACTCTTAACCAGCTTACCTATGGAAATATACTCTATAACCGTACAATAAGTACAGGTTATCATTGTTGAGGATACTTTACGTATTGCCTTAACAAACTATTTAATGATGAAAGGGAAGAACTGTCATTAAAAACCACAGAAGGTAACTGTCCAACAATATTACAAGAAGAAGTCATCTATGCTATCAACAAAAGAACAAATGACACAGCTACTGGACCGGATGGTGTAGGTATCCATCGAATTTAAACTCTTTAATCAGATCTAATATATCAGACAGCCAGAATCCCGAGAAAATGGTTGCAATCGACCTTTTAACAATAATTTTCAAAAAGACAAGTGCAAAAACCTGCTCAGATAACAGAATTAAAGCCTTAAAGAGTCCTCTTCTTCTTCTTATTCTTAAAACATTTTTCTTCTTCTTAAGGTGCCGAGACCGCTTGTCGATCGTTGGCTCTCATGTTGTGCAGCATATTAACAATCATTGTCTTATTTACAGCCGCACGAAATAGTTCAGTGCTAGTTTTGCACACAAAACATTTTTGCACACTTAAAATATTTTTGAAAGTAACATACAGCAGAATTGTTGAAACTCCTGAATATGAAAGTAGTGACACACAATTTGTTTTTAGAAATAATATGGCCAGAAGAGATGCTTTGTTCTGCTTGAATGTGCTACAAAGAGCTGCATGGACAGGAATAAGGACATGTACTTATGTTTTGTAAACTTAAAAAAGGCATTTGATAATGTTCAACATAAATGTCTTGTAGAAATATTAGAAAGCAAAAATATTGATAGTCGTGATATAAAAATTATATCTAATTTATATTGGAATCAAACTTCCAAAGTAAGAGTTGACAACCAGAATAATCAAAATATAAAGAGGAATCCGACAGGATTGAAGGCTGTCCCCACTCATCATCAATGTCTACAGTAAAGTCGTATTTAAAGAAGTGCTCTCATATTCAATAGAGGGTATATCTATCAATGGAGAAATTTTGAATACCTTATTTTTGCAGACGATGCACTAATAATGATAAATAACAGTAATAATTTACAGAACTCAATGCAACGGTATAACGAATGCTGTCATGAGTAACGGACTGAAGATGAATTTGAAGAAAACTGAATTCATGGTCATGACTAATAGCTTCAAGCATACTACAGTCGGAAAAATGAAAGAATACCCATGAACGAACATATAAAACACGCTGTATTTTCCTGTCACCGTGTCACAAAGAAAATTTCCCAGCACAAGTACATGTATTAATAATAATTATTACATGTGCTTGCGCTGACCAATTTTTTGTGTGACACGGTGACAGTAAAATACATCGTGTTTTATATGTTCGTTCATGGGTATTCTTTCATTTTTCCTACTGTATTTATTATTGAAGGTACTGTAACTGAGAGTGTAGATACCTACAAATACTTAGGAATATAAATAAAATTAACTATAGACTAAACCAAAGAATATCTTGTTGGGATATAAGGTTAGAACTACGCCTAAGGATGCTTCGGTGTTACCTGTTCTTTATTTTTCTTTTTGACTTGGAACATGTACACCAAAAGACGAAACCAAAATGTGGGAAGACGAAAAATATTCTGGATTACGATTTTGAGGCAATGATTAGAACGCAAGGCATGTTGAATCAAATAGCCCTTCTTAGACAAGCTTTGGAAAAAACATATGGGTATGAAATTGATATTCAGCATTTGTTTGTGGATTTTAGATGTGCCTATGACAGTTTAGACAGAAAAGCACTATAAAGGGGATTTAAGGACCAAGTGTAAGACGATTACGAGTTACGAAACTGGAAACTCTAGGCGAAAGATAGGAAGTAATGGAACCTGATTCTAGAACAAGCCAAGCCCCACCAGGGTTTGTAGAGCCAATGATGATGATTTGATGATGAATAGAAAAAAACATAGATGAATATGGAACGACCTGGCGATTGGAAGTCATGTAGTAGTAGTCTCTATCTCTTGTTGTTTTCCCATTACTGAGGATCGTGATTCCTTCCAATACTCCTAACAATGTTTCTCCATTGGTCTCTATCTTCAGCTGCTCTAAGAGCTCCGCAGAATGAGTTTCCAGCTGAATGATTTATTTGGTCAGACCATCTAGTTGGTGATCGTCCTCTTGATCTTCTCCCCGGAACGTTTCCAGAAACAATTAATCTCTCTAAACTGTCATCAACTCTGCAAACCACGTGACCAAAGAATTGCAGAATTCGTTGCAGACATATTGTGGACAGCCTGTTTTTAATATTGAGTTGGTTTAGAATGGAAACGTTTGTCCTATAAGCTATCCAAGGTATGCGTAGCATTCTTCTCCAGCACCACATCTCAAAGGCATCAATTTTTTGGCGCTCGCATGCGCGAAGAGTCTAAGTCTCTGCTCCGTATAGAAATATTGAGAATACAAGGGCATTCACCAGTCTCATCTTGATAGTTTGAGAGATAGATCTGTCTTTCCAAACTTTAGTTAGGCAGCTCATCGCATTTTTTGCCATACCAATACGTCTCCGAACTTCTGCTTCACAGTTACCATCGTTAGTTATACTAGACCCGAGATAGACAAAGGTGTTTACTATCTGATATTCCTGTAACATGTTAGTCAGTTGAATAGTGTCGAATCTGTCAACCATTTCTTCCTCATTTGCTGCTATAAGTGTAGTATCATCAGCAAATCTTAAATTGGAGATTTTCCTACCAGCTACTGTTACTCCACCGGCCCATCCTTCTAAAACCATCCTCATGACATGTTCACCATAGATGTTAAATAAGTCAGGTGACAGCACGCATCCTTGTCTAACACCTCTCTCGGTCTTGAATTGGTTTGAGAACTTCTGATCTAGTCGTACTGTCGCTATATTAGAGTGGTACAGTTTTTAAACAACTGTCACCAGGTGCATTGGTGCGCCCATTTCTATTAAAATTGACCACAGATTTATCCAGCTTACACAATCAAATGCCTTTTGATAGTCAACGATGCATTTAATCATAGGTACTTGAAATTCTCTAGACTTTTCAATGAGTTGTCTCAGGTTCAGGATTTGTTCCCTTGTACCTTTACCCTTTACAAACCCCGCTTGTTCCTGGGGTATTTGGTAATGTAGATAGGTTTTTAATCTGTTTTTAATAACATGCAACAAGATTTTACTAGCATGTGTTATTAGTGACAGTGTGCGGTAGTTTTCACATCTGGTAGTAGTTCCTTTTTTGTGTAGTGGGATATAAATTGAGGTACAACAATCAGATGGCCATTTTCCTGAATTCCAAACAGCGACACAGATAGAATGGATGATATGTAATCCTTTGTCACCTAGTAACTGTAGTATTTCACATGGTATTGAATCAATGCCTGGGGATTTATTTCTCTTTAGTGATTTAATTGCATCTTTGACTTCATCGAGTAAGACAGTAGGTTCTCTAGGGTAGTCAGAAGGCCTCTGATTTGCTGCTGATACCTCGTTATTTTTATACAGCTCGCCACAGCAGTTTCGCCATGTTTCCAATATTTCATCAGTATCGGTCTTTAAATTACCTTCCTTATCTATTACAGACCACGTTTGAGGTTTAAATTCTCTGGTAAGGAGTTTGATCTTCTGGAATAAGTCCCTCGGTTCATTTCGACAGCCATGTTCCTCTATCTCTTTGCATATTTAAGAGATGTAATCAGCTTGATCTTTGCGGCACTGTTTTTTGATTTCCCTCGATAACGCTCTGTATTCATCGTTTGTTCCGTATATAGTTTTATGTTCTTTTCTACGTTGAATCACAGTCCACGTATTATCGGATATCCGTGGCTTACGACCAGTGGAAACCGCTGCCTCACAGTCTTTTGCACTATTTTGCAGCCTCGATTACGTTATCTTTGAGATAGATACAAGTGCTCTCAGGGTCATTATTTACTTGGTCTACAGAAAGAGCATCTTCTAGTTTTTGTTGGAAGTCATTGATTTTTGATGGATTTAGATACATGACTTTTCTGTGGGGTCTTTTTTTGGGTAGTAGTAGTAGTAGTCATATGCAAATACAGCAAACTATCTTGGTATAATCTTACATTCTTAACTATGCTGAAAAGTTCATGTTAAAAAATATGGAACAATGTGGCATAATATAAAAAAATGTAGTGCATGATTGTAACAAATTCCTCTTCTATATGGAATAAGTGCTTACTTTATAAACAAGAACTAAGATCTTTATGGACTCTGCGTACGTGTAAAAAAGTAATATAGAAATAGTCCAGAAATTTCCAAATAAACTATTACAGGAACATGTGTAACAAGAAGTTAAATAACTCAATAATTTTCCCTTAAACAGAATACAAAACTAATAACTTGCTAAAATTAATAACAGAAACACCTTCCAAATCCCCCATAAAGCCATAAAGCGCACATCAGAGCAGCGTGTGTAATTCAATCAAGTAATTACCGGCATTAACAAAGATTCAACGGTCTACAACATTGAGTTAATCCATTGAGAAAAGCCTAATTGAGAAGACAACTATTTTAAAGTGAATACATGGCCCTCAGTGCCCCCAGTAATCAGTAATTGACCACCGTTCTTCTCACTAACTCTCACGGCTATTCAAGACGCACAAAAAGAAAATAGTTAATTGTATTTCTTTTCTTTTCTCGGACTGTGCTTTTTAAAGTCTTTATGTGTGATGTGTTTTAAGAGTACGAAAATCTAAAAATGGCATTAAATGAGTGCGTAGAACTTAGTTTTAATATGAAAATGTGTATTGGATTGATAGTGTTCTGGCAGGTGGTGATTACTGGTTTTTGTGAGGATCTTACGGACTTCAGTAGCCACCCTACGACTGTTAAAGCAAAAGAAAATAACACCGTTTTGTTACCTTGTCATTTAAATACTTTATCTAATGGTAAGTTTTTTATATTATAGTATATTTCACGAATTTGCAACTTTTGTAAACCAGGGATAACTTTGACTTTAACGGTCCGCTCTGTTGAGTCCAATATATTGTTATGCTCTACTTTATCTCTTTTATTAGATTGATTAGCAAATTCTTAATTGAATTAATTACTGCCTATGTAAAACAAAACCAAGTTCAAATTAAATTTTCTAGTAAACTTTATTCTCCGGGCTAATTTTGTATTCGATGCAATACCTTTGATTTGTGGCTTCTAGTATCTCTAGTTGCTTACTCCTTCCAGGATAAAACAGGGAAATTAAACACATTCAATATCATATAAATGTAATCTATTATTTATTTATCCAATATGCTGTATAAATAAGAATTGAAAAAAAATACTAAAATCTAAATTTGTTGCAACAATTTCTTACTTAATAAATCAAGCTTTAATTCTGATGTCTCCTTGTTTTAACAAAAAAAAATGATTTAAATAAATTATTGTTTATTCATACTAAATTTAATAAAATTTACTTTTCTCCTTTTGAATTGATTACTTAAAGTTGGGATGACTAACTGAGTTATAGAACTGTTCAATACAAAAAAAAAAAAAAAATGGGCGTGTATGGTGTGAATATAAACAAGCTCTCTCCGTTTCGACAAATGATTTGACTAACCTTTTTGTTTCTTCACTCCTTCTTTTCCCAGATTGCGTTGTCCTTGATTCTCCCATACGTACTCTTTTGATGTTGCAAAAAAGGCCCCTCTCGTCCAAACTGCTTCAAAAACAAACAAAACCAGGAGTCGCTCGAATTCTCCACTCAGTTTTCTCCTTGCTCGATATCGTGTACAAATAGATATCTACCAATCAGCTACCCGTTCTAGACAGAACAAAGGAATCTTCCTCGGACACAAGAAAATTTTACTTCTCAACCGGTCAACAATTTCGATTCAACTTGATTATGCTCGCAAAGGCCGATTTCACCACTTTACACTGACTTCTCACTTTTCAAAAACTGGACTGCTCTCTCCCGAGATTTATCACACAGTGACCATCTTTTCTCTCTCAAATTCCGACTTCCCATTCTCATCCGTTTCATCGATCTTTCTCTACCTATCAAAAACAACCTCTCTACGTCTCTACCCACACATCCGTACTTTCCTTTCCTAAGAAAAACCAACTTAATTTATATCCAACTTTCCATTTTGTAAAAATTCTGAGACATCAAATTACTATCGTTTTTTCAAAAAACTAAACAAAAGGCCTTACATTCTAAACTCAATAAAATTTGTTTATCGTTTTAAACCTTCTACGAATTGTTTACAAAAATCCTATTGATGTTCACAACCCGAAGTAACATGCATTTTCCAATATTTTCGAACCATTGTCTGTAAATCTTTTCAAAAAACCCATTAACGAAAACCACATTAACGATTTCACCTTCCCCGCAAAAGCACTGTTTATTAACTAAATAATACTCTATACAATTTTTGGTCATATACAGGGTGAAGAAAATCTATGATCTTGTGGTCCAAGATATAAATTTATTTTCTGAATTTTTCCAAAAAAAAACCATTCTACAACAATATTTGTCGTAGTTTTGCACATTCCCCAAATATGTTCAATGAGATTGAATTCACAATGGTAAAGGGGCAGTCTTAATATATTATGTCCAAAATTAGGTACGTATTATCTTGTCTACTATGAATATTTTAGGTTTTTCAGTTGTTTTGGTCAACTGTAGTAATTTTGCCTTAGAAGAACCCTGAAAAAATGAAATATTTGAAATAGCGAACTATTTATTTATTTTATATATACTGTCTAGGAATGTGACGTTTTCCAAATCTATGACAGATGGTTCATGTAAATTTAATCAGTTATTCTTCAAATAATTTCAGGAACATCACCGTAATCATGTTATAGTGATAATCAACCGATTTTGATTTTAATGACAACACAAAATTTGCTCCGTCAACAAAACCATGTTTTCCATCTACAGGCGATATAGTTTGTCACTTTTCCTCAGTATCAGTGTATTTTATAAATTTTATACCCTCGTTCTGCCACATTCGTTTAATGCCACCTTTAGCAAAAATCCACGTTTCATCTAAATAAATAAATGAAGCGTGTTCTTTTTAACATTAGTATAGTTTCTTAAAAACTCGATTCCTTTCTGGACAACACTAGCTCTTTCACAAAAAATTTTTCTATTCTCTTCCAGTGTGAAATTAAACCGAATCAATTTGAAAACTATCCAGATACTTACCCCGGAAATTTTAAATGTGTTGCTGTCTTTTAATTTTTTTAACACCGTAAAGAACATGTTTTTTCTTTTCACTCATTTTTTAATACATATACAATGTTTCGAACTTCAAACTTACAACCCTCAGGAAGATCTTTACTCTTGGGCTGTGGTCTAGATTTATATTGTGCGACCTTTTTTCACTATTTACCTACAATACATGCTATGAGGAACTCAATAAATATTTACGCATATATGTTCACTGTTTAGAACCACATTAAATTCTAGGTATATCCAATCCGGTTTTAACAAATATTTTGCAGGCATAGGCGTAACCAGGGAGTGGTTTTGGGGGTTATAACCCCCCTTTTGAGCTCTATACACCTAACACCATTATTATTCCATACCCCCCACTCCTCCCAGAGACCATCAAGTAGATGTAACCCCCCTTAGGATTATCCTGGTTGCACCTCTGTTTGCAAGTAGATCCCTAATAACACAAAACATTCCAGGAATGTTCCTAGAAGGTACTCACAGGACATTGAAAACATTCCTGGAATGTCCCCAAATGCACACGAATGTCCCTGGAAAGTCCCAGGAAAGTGCTGTGTCAGCATTTTAAATATTCTTAGAATGTTCTGTTGGAACATTCCATGAATGTCTACGAATGTTCTTTGGACATTCACAGTATATGTTTTAGACTGAATGTCTTGTTGGAACATTCCATGAATGTATACGAATGTTCTTTGGACATTCACAGTATATTTTTAGACTGAATGTCTTGTTGGGACATTCCATGAATGTTGGAACATTCCATGAATGTTCTTTGGACATTCACAGTATATTTTTTAGACTAAATGTCTTGTTGGAACATTCCATGAATGTCTACGAACGTTCCTTGAACATTCACAGTATATTTTTTAGACATTCTCTGAAATATATCGTCAGTGATGTGACAATACCTCCTATATCTTCTTTCATGAGGTTTGCAGGAGATGAAAAACATTTTTAATAACATACCAAATAATACATCCTTGATAAATATAAACATTTTTATTGTAAAAAATCTTTTCATACATTTTTTTTAATGTAATTTACTGATATTCCTATAAAAAAATGTGTCACATTTGCTTTGTAAACCTTTCTTTTGCCTTTCATAGCCACATATTCCATTTCCTTCCTGGTTTTTTGTAGACCACTTCTCTCAGCTGATTCTAAAATAAAATAAAATAAATGGTAATTTTTCTATCCTTTACAATTAACAATCAGAAGAAATATTTACAGGTAATAATATGCAGAAATAATAATAATAAATTAAATAATATTTAATAAAGAAAATAATAAAACATTTTGTATTTTGACAACGACGTCCGATGTGGAAGTAGAAACCATAATAAAGTTATTTTTTCAAGTAAATTGTGGCTTATTTCCCCATTAAAATAGTTACAATAATTACAAAAATGCCACAAAGAAATAGCTTTTTCACAAACAAATAAGTATTTTGTTTTATTATATTTATTGTTTTTATTATTTACTTTAACTTAAGATTATAACCTAATTCTTGTTTTCTATTTCTGATGTTTTTATTTATTTACATGCAATATTAATCTGTTTTCTTGTATAATCTACTTCGCAATAATTATGTGATATATTGGACTTAAAATGAATTCAAAAATTTTTTGTAATTGGGCAACAATGTCAACTTAGATCTCTGATGTAGATAATGAAGAGCAACGGTATCTATTACAGTTGGAAAAATGAAAGAATAGGGCTTTTCATCGATTGTCATTTGTTTCGAGCTTCTGTCATGTGTCACATAATATTAATATATCTACGTCATATGTCTTTGGTTTGTATTATTGTATATACCAATAACGTATGTCGTAGATATATTAATATTATGTGACATTTGACAAAAGCTCGAAACAAATGACTGTGAATGAAAAGCCCTATACCCATGAACGATCACATCAATCACTTATTTTGTATTTGCTATCTTTTTCTATTTTAGAACAAATAGAAAATGATATAAAAACCTTAAAAATAAAAAACTGGAGAAAAAAAGCACGAAACAGATCATAGTGGAGAAGAATCCTGGAACAAGGCCAAGACCCAGAAAAGGCTGTCGAGCCAATTATGATGATGATGATGATCTTTTTCTATCAAACGTTTGTGATTTATAGAAAAAGACAGCAAATACAAAATAAGTGATTGATGTGATCGTTCATGGTTATAGGGCTTTTCATTCAGTCATTTGTTTCGAGCTTCTGTCATGTGTCACATAATATTAATATATCTACGTCATACGTTATTGACATAACCAATGATACAAACCAAAGACGTATGACGTAGATATATTAATATATGTGACACATGACAGAAGCTTGAAACAAATGACAATGAACAAAGCCCTATAGGGCTTTTCATCGATTGTCATTTGTTTCGAGCCTCTGTCATATGTTATATAATCTGTGTATAATATTAATACAACACGGATTATACGACATATGACGGAAGCTCGAAACAAATGACTGTAAATGAAAAGCCCTATTCTTTAATTTTTCCAACTGTATATTGTAATTGTATTATTAATTGGGTTAAGCATATTACCTGTGTGATATAAGCTATTGGAACAGCACGGTCTCTCAAACGAACAGTTGAAAGTGAAGTTCTGTCAATATCTTTTTCTAAAAATGTTTTGAACATACTGCTCTATTAACAAATCTGATCAATACTTCATGCCTTCTTCGCAGGATCTTCTGGAAAGCTAAAAATACAAAATACTGAGCATTATTAACAAATTTTAGTTTTAAATAAAAAATATGATTAATGAACTCACAAAATATTATAAAAAGCAGCTTAAAAATTGTTTATTAGTATACCTAGTCGTTTCCCTAGACACAACTGGCTAGTGATTTAAGTAGGTAATTTTTTTGTTTTTGGCCAATTTTGCCAAAATTACTAACGCCCGGTTTCATAATGAACATTAACTAAAGTTCACTTTAACGTTGACATTTACCCATATGAATTGCATTGACAAGGGTACCAACTTAAAACTTAAAGTCCACTTTAACTGATTATGAAACCGGGCGTAACTATTTAGTTACTATTTTTTTGCCAATTTTACCAAATTGTCAAAATTATTTACTAAAATCACTAGCCAGTTGTGTCTGAGACTAAGTTTAGCAAACCGACTATACTATTCATACTGTGTATTCATTAGTTGGTACTATTATAGTGTGTGGTCTACCATCCTGTTTATAAAGGCATACATTAGCAAAAACGCAAAAAAAAATTTAATTTTACAAATAATCGTTTGTTATTATCTCTATTTACTATTTTAGTTAGGAATAAGCAAGTTTGTGGCTTATTCGCAATTATTAAAATAATAAATGGATATTTTCTGAAATAGGGGCATGCCTTTGTTTACATATTTGCATACTAACCTTTGAAACGCTATTCCTGCAGATTTTTTATCTACATTGCTTCTGCTACTCCAACTGATTTTATGCACTATGTTAATAATACTATTAAAGTTATTATAAAAGTATCCGAATTAAAAAAATATTCTTAAAAAGCACAAATAAAAACAAACAACGATCACGCACGGCAAGGTGGCCAAAGCTAAGATGAAGATGCATGACAAGGCCAAGATGGCCGAAGCCGAAGCGCCGAGGCCGAAGTCCGAAGTGAGGTCATTGGTCGTTTTTAGTCACGTGATGCCCTCTCTAAGCACCATGCACAAATACATGCGCCGTGAATTTGAAAATGAACATATAGGAACATTGGTAGTATGTTCACAGAATGTCTTATGGTAACATTCCAGGAATAATTTAATCAGATGTTCACCGAATGTTCCCCAAATGTCCAGGACATTCAAATATTGATAGAACTTTGGTAGTACATTCCTGGAATGTTGTGTGTTGTTAGGGATATTAAAAAAATATGTTTCGAAAATCTAAATCTTTTCATAACCTTGTTAAAGTTACTGTCTTTAATGCTGGGGTAAAAAGGTAAAACTGCTAACCTAAATAAACATTTCCACATAAAATTTGCAGTGTACATAAATTGTATCAAAGGGATTTACTGTAAATAACTTTTTATTAATACGGTAAAAAAAATATAAAAGGATGTTTTTTAATTCAAATTATTAATTACTTATTTCATATTTTTCATTACTAGAGCAATTATATTAATGTCGTAATTCTACACATAGTACAGGGAGCATTTGGCTGTCCGGTATCTAGCGATAATAATCCAAAACACTCGCAAAATCGTGAAATTGTTCTTTAAAAGTGCGATATTGCAATAAATCAATTCTTCCACAACTTCGCTGAACAAAGATTTATTCTCTTTTCTTTTTCTTTGACAATATTTTCACAAACAAGTGACTTCCGGTTATACCGGAAGTGAACAGTAATGTTGTAATTTTAAATGGAACAACCTATTTATTATTCCATTTATTTCGTCCAAATTTGTATAAGATAAAATTTTTTTGGGTTATTCTTTTTTCAAAAATGTTAACAGTTATAGATAAACTGTCCAAGGTAAAAGCTCATCCATTTATAGTAGATAGTAGGGGAGGAAAGTATGCTAAATTTGCAGTTACTCGAGCGTTATGGGGACCTATTGGGTAGTGAAGAGTAGGTCCTAAAGTAAAAAAGTTAAGTTTTCCATAAAATGGGGGACTTTGAATTTTTTAATTTAATTTTCTATTTCAAACAAACGTTTTTCCGATTATAGCGCCATCTATCCATAATCCGAAAAAATGCCTCAAATAAAAGTTACTTATTTTTATGTCAAGAATCCAAATCTGCAATAAAAATTGGGGGCTTTTATTTATGATTTTAAAGTAATCCCCCACCCCACCCCCGTGGGGGATCGTGTTTGGTGCCATTCGATAGATTTTTCAAAAATATTAAATACGTGTATTTTGCAGTTTTTCGATCTGATGTTCATTTCGCGAAATATCGCGGGGATTGTATTTAAAATTTTAAATTTATCCCCCACCCCTCTCCGTGGGAGTCGTGTTTGGTATCATTCGATAGATTTTCGAAAAATATTAAACAAGTATTTTTTAGTTTTTCGATCTGACATTCATTTCGCGAAATAATCTCGTTATTTGTGAAATTTTCGTGACTCCCCATTTTCTTTTATATGTACAGTGGAACCTCGATATGTCGGCCTCCGATAACCCGGAAATCCGGCTAACCCGGACCGATTTTCGTCAGACAAAATAGACATTTTTTACTTTGACTAAGTTTTTTACCAAGAAATAAACAATACTGTATACCACTGTACCTAATTTAGATGTACTGTGCATATGTATTTCATGTTTTTGCAATACCGTATTTTATTAATTTTTACCATATTCTCCGACTAACCCGGATTTTAGATAACCGGACTTATCGAGGTTCCACTGTACTTAACTTACCCACTCTTTTGCATGTACTTAACTTCCTTATCTTAATATGACGATTTCGAGTTTTTCTACGTATAGATTTTTTTCGGCCCCCCGTAAGGAACTCCCCTGTATTAAGAGCCAATATGTAGTGATACATTTACATGGCACAAGATTTACCCCATGTGATAATTTGACACGCTCGAGTAACTGCAAAATCCCCGCTTGGGGTAAGTCAATAATTTTGGTTGTTTTACAAAAAAGTTAAAAAAGTAGGTAAAGCACACATTTCTTTGTTTAATCCCACTTATTAGTATTTCAATTTCTATCTTGGATAAAATAAAATATCCTTTCAGCATTTCCTGTTTAGGACCATTATTCTCCATCCTCTTATTCCCAGTATCCGTAGATCTTTCATTCTTTAAATATTGCCTACCGATCTCAATGTTTTGATTTTAATTACCTTTATGATATTTGCTTCTCACAGGTTTGGTACAGTTCACAATAAAATGTTTTTTCCATAACCCATTCTTATTTGTGACTCATGTCTCGCTATTTTATTAACAGTAGATTATATAACTTACTAAGGAAGTAAAACTTCACTTGTAGAGGTAGGTGGATGGTATATAAATTTAGTAAAAAAATTTTTTTCTAAAAAGATCCAAATTGGATTAAAGTGGGTACATCACTAGTACAAAAAACACAAACGTTTTCGGACCAATCAGTCCATCATCAGGTTGAAACTTCAGATCCAAAGTAGTTGGAACTAGCTACATAGTTAGGTCGAAAGACCTTACTAGTACAAGAATTAGGCCATTTCGGCTACAACAATGTCGAAAATAAGTCGATGTTAAAAGAATATAAAAATATAATGAGACTATAATGGAGTCTTCATCTTGGCTTCAAGCTGACAGACTCTATGACATACATCCGACAGATGCTCGAAGCCAAGATGAAGACTCCATTATAGTCTCATTATATTTTTATATTCTTTTAACATCGGCTTATTGTCGGCATTGTTGTAACCGAAATGGCCTAATTCTTGTAATACTAAGGTCTTTCGACCTAACTATGTAGCTAGTTCCAACTACTTTGGATCTGAAGTTTCAACCTGATGATGGACTGATTGGTCCGAAAACGTTTGTGTTTTTTGTACTAGTGATGTATCCACTTTAATCCAATTTTGATCTTTTTAGAAAAAAAAATTTAATAAATTTATATACTATCTACCTACAAGTGAAGTTTTATTTCCTTAGTAAGTTTTTTATTATGGTATACAGCCAATGAGAGGAATCTTTTCCTTTATATTTTAGTAGATTATATCTTTTTGAGTAAAAGTTCTAGTCTCTAAGATATATGTTAAAACTGATTATTTTAGATGAAGCACATGCCAAATCCGTCCGATGGTACAAAGATGAAGATCTCATAGCAGACAGCGCTAACGAATCATTGACTCCTCCAGACCGACACTTGCTGTGGGAAAACGGTTCCCTGGAAATACTATTTGTACAACCTGACGAAACTGGGGAGTACACATGCGAGATCCTAAGATCGGAACCATGGGGTCCAGTAAAACAGAAACATGCCATTGAAGTATTACGTAAGTCATTGTTTACATTTTTTGTTTAAGGGACAAATATTTTTACCTCAAAAAATTGAATCGCTTATTATATAAAGGCAATAAGTCCACTTCTGTACGAAATTAAAATTGTTAAACCAACGTCGACGGATCGCTGAGTCTATAAAGGAAATTTGTATCTCTCACCTTCCGCGAAATATCGCACGATAAAATATTATTTGTTGAGCGTATTAAGGTAACTAGTCCGGGACTGATTACCTTTATACAATAATTATTGTGGCGCCACCATCGTTTGTGGCATTTTGTTCACAGAGTCGTTTATTTTATTACTTCGGTTAGCTTACGTTAGTTAGTCTTACGATGTATTTTAGGTCTTGTTTGTAACAATAAACTTTTTTTTATATAAATAAATTAATTATTTAACTGTAGAAAAGCAGCATTTTTTCATCTTTTATTCATTGATTGTATAAAGGAATCAAGTCCCAGCCTGTTAAAACGAATTTTTGGCCTTAATCATTTTCAAAGCCAAGTTTGTTGTATCACATGTCACTGGTGGCAAATGAACTTGCATCCAAGCCAAAAAACAAGCACACACACATGTCACTATACTAGTCTCCTTCTACATTTCATCTGTAGAACAAAATTTGATAGGTCATCAAGTTTCTAAACTAAATAGTTTTTTTCGTTTTTCTCAAAATTAAGTATTGTGGACTTATACCCTTTATACAATAAGCGCTTCAATTGGAACAAATGTGAGTCCATAGTAAAATGAAATAAACAAATAGACTTAGTCACAATCACTTTTATTTACACCAGACGACCTTTTTCGCTTTCTATAATATTTAAAGTATCATCAGGTCTCGGTACAGTAAATTTAAATGATGCCGATAAAGGTAATAATCACTCGGTAATAGGACTCATAATCACATTTATTTGCCCCCGACGACCGGATTCTTTTTCTATAACATACAAAACATCATCAGATCTCGTTATAGTACCTAAACTTAAATGAATGCCGATATACCTTGTATCGGCATCATTTAAGTTTGCTGCGAAACCGGTCATATTAGACCAAGAGCCAGCGCTGAAAAATCTCTTTGAATTTACTAAAGCTAGATTTTTCACAGTTGATTACTGTGAGTGTGTAGAGAAACATACTGCGGTCGGTCAAGCGAAACGTAGAACAGGGGTTACTGAGAGGGTATCAAAGTTGCTTTCCTACGAAGGTAATTAAATCCATTTACTAAAGTTAAAAATCAGTATACATATTCTAAATTAAATATAATTAAAAGTTATTATAGTCGGTCAGCTGTACGACGGGACAGAGCCGGTCGGTCGGCCCCAATAGTCGATTGAGGAAATGAAGCATTTTGGCTGAAATTTTCACAGAAGGTAGGAAATAGTCCAGCGATCATTTTCTATATCATGTCGCTATCATACGCTAAAAGCTTGGGAGTGGTTGCCACCCCATCTCGGAGTGGGAATTTTTTATTACATTTTAACCATGTAATTCGATGGAAAAAGTGTGATTCTAAGAAAAAAATGTTTTTTACCTTTTCTTCGTAAAACTAATATTTTTCGAGTTATTCGCGCTTGAACATAACAGTTTTTCGACGAAAAAATCGACTTTTTAGAGGGTTTTTTGAGAATGCCTCGAAATATATTCTATATATTTTTGGCCATAAAAAGTTTCTTCAAAAATGATTTTGTAGGATTTTTAAAGAGCTATAAGACTGTGTAAATTAAATTCCGTAAGATCCCTTAGTTTTTAATTGGGGCGGGTTTAAAGGGCTCGAATAAGGGGGTGTTTGCTGGTAAATAGAGGTTTTAAACAGCTATCTGGCTAACTATTTACTGTAATGAAAATCTCTGCACAGGGAAATTTTAGTCATTAAAAAGGCTACAACTTAGTAGTTTATAATTTTTTTCGTATCTTCAGTATTGTCGGAGATATCTTGAAGTAAAAGGTGAAAAATACCAAATTGCAAAAAATCAATTTTTCTTTAAACTTTTTTTTCCAAAATTAGGCATTTTAAATAGGTCAAACTCCTTAAGAGTATAAGTGGCTTAATTTTCATGCTAGAAACTTTTTATTATTTTTTTTAAAGTCTAATTGTATACTTGAAAAAAGATTATTTGTTTTCCTCGAAAAATGCAAATTTTTCCCATTATTTGGCTTTGACTATTTCAAATTATGCATTTGACGAAAAAAGCTAACCTTTAGAATGCCCTATCTCGGTTTGTGTTGGTCTTTCAGATATTATTGGAAAAGAATTTGGTTTGATAAAAGATAAAATTGTGATATCTACAGTTTTTTTGATTAAATGCATATTTTTCGAGGTATTCTCAAAAAACTTTCTAAAAAAGTTTATTTTTTCGTCGAAAAACTGTTATTTTCAAGCGCGAATAACTCGAAAAATATTAGTTTTACGAAGAAAATGTAAAAAAAAACCTTTTTTTCTTAGAATATTTTTTTCCATCGAATTACATGGTCAAAATGTAATAAAAGTTCCCACCCCCAAGGTTTTAGCGTATCTATGATAGCGGCATGATACAGAAAATGATCCTTGGACTATTCCCTACCGTCTGTGAAAATGTCAAGTAAATCCATGCTGGACGAAAAAATTGCGAGCCAAAATGCTTCATTTCCTCAATCGATTGTTGGGGCCGACCGACCGGCTCTGTCCCGTCATACAGCTGACCGACTATAATAACTTTTATTTATATTTAATTTAGAATGTGTGTACTGATTTTCAGCCTTAGTAAATGGATTTAATTACCTTCGTAAGAAAGTAACTTTGATACCCTCTCAGTAACCCCTGTTCTACGTTTCGCTTGACCGACCGCAGTATGTTTCTCTACACACTTACAGTAATCAACTCTGAAATATCTAGCTTTAGTAAATTCAAAGAGATTTTTCAGCGCTGCCCCTCCGTCTATATGGGCTAAATAAAAGTGATTGTAAGTTATTATAATATAAGTTATTTATTTATTTCATTTCGTTTTCGTTTTTTCTTTTAGATTCACCTTCAGTAGAACCTTTTCCTCCAACGGGATTTTTACAAGTCAGGTTAGGAGAAGAAGTAAGGATGTCGTGTAAAGGGGAAGGTATTCCATATCCAATCATTACATGGTCCAGCAAAGTAAGCGTTTTACCCTCTAAATTTTATCATTTAATAAGTTTGAGGTTTATTAAGATACACAGTGAGGCTCATATTTATATCTGCATCAATATCAGTAACAATATAAATTGCCCGCATGTTCTTGTACTTTATTTTCATGTATTTTCACATCATCCTTACCTCTCAGTTGTGGCCTAGCCCTCCGTCTACGTCCCACCAGCTGTAATGTCATCAGGATTCATCTAGAATAGGAGGGCATAAGAGTCAACTGTCAGTACTGGCAGTATCAGAGTTTTGTGTATTGATATTTTTGGTTTTTGGCTTAAGTTTCTACTTTTCCTGTGTTTACTAGTTTCCCAGTACTATTCTGGATTTGATATCTTTCGTTATGGAGTTGTCATTGGCCATCAGGGAGCCTAGGTATATAATTTATCCACAATGTCAAAGGTATAGATTGTTGATACAATTCCAGTAAGTACACTAATCTTCCAGGTTTTGTTTTTGTTCCTCATATCAAGCACCTATTATTATTTTATGTACTTATTTGATTAGTAAGAAGCCTTCACATTTACGAAGTTCTGTAGGTATACCGATACCGCAGTTTAGTTATTTTTTAATGTTTTATTGTCTAATTGAACGAGGTTCCAATGGTATAGGTATTGGTTCTTGTTCATGGAGAAAATGGATTTTCATCTTCAACATCGATGGAATGTTTCTCTTTATAATGTTCCACCCACCTATGTCATACGTCCTCTTTTGAATTGAGTCTATGTCCTTTCTTATTTTTACATATTCTCAGCATTGGTTTAAACTCTTTTCTTTATTCAGAGACTTATAGAATTTTCTGGTTTTGTTTTGCCTTTTTAACGTCTTAAATTCTTCCAATATTCCATTTTGAAAAGCTCGCTTTTTTCTTCTATGTAAATACTTCTCTTCGTACTTATATAAAATTAGAAGATGTTTATAATTTTGATGCTCTTTTCGACTTCTTCTTTGTTGCATAAGTTTATTTACATCGTTTTAATGCCCTCACACTCAGGATCGAACCAGTCATTGCGTGGTGGTGATCTTTCAAGTGCTAGATTATTTGCTGCATCTTTAATAATTGTTCCTGCACGTTTCCCACTGTTTCAGTTGTTAGATCCTCAATAATTATCTTTTTAGTTTCGATATTATTTTGAAACTTTTCTAGTGTTTGCGAACTTTTGACGAGTTTAATATTGTGGCGGGTTGTTTTGGTGCTTCTCTCCTTTGTACCAACTAAAAAGTGATCTGAATCAATGTTGGTGCTTCGGTAGGTGCAAATATCCATTAAGTTAGAGAAATGTCTAGATAAGCACATGATCAATTGGTTGTCTGTTAATCCATTGGGTGAGGTCCAAATCATCATATTTTATTGAAATCGTCATCACTAAATATTTAATAACAAATTGTTAATGTTTAGGGCGAAGAACTAAAATTAATAGATCATAGAGAAATACTTAAATTTACGGCTTCAGACAGACAAATGGCTGGCGTTTATGAGTGTATAGCTAACAATGGAGTTGGAGAACCAGCCAAAGCCTCCATAGAATTAAATATTATATGTAAGTGAATATAAACTTTTGTTAATCAATATCATGTTCTTCTTTTTTTAGGGGTTTAGATATTTCTTGGCTATTTCTACATCAAGCTTCGCTTCGATCGGTTTAAGTTCTACACTATACTTCTTCCTTTCAATTTATATTCGGAATAATAAGTTTTTGTTCTAATTTTTATCCAGTCATCCATTCTTGTCTCTTCTCTATGTGTTTAGCTTTACATTTTTCATCTAAGCACTCTTTTGATTCAGTCTTTTACCTTTATCCTATTGTTCTACCTGCTACTCTTGTTCTGATGTTGCTCTAGTCAGTTTCTATATCTTCAGTTTCGACTGTTTATAGTTTTTTGCTGTATTCTGCGTATTTATTGTTTAGCGCTTCTGTTTTTAGCTTGTTAAGATTCCAAAATGTTTCTTATTTCGTTGAGTTTGTATTCTTATTATTTCTATTTCTTATTTTGATAATAAGAATATGTAATCTGCATCAACGTTTGCTCTCCTGATTTGACATCTTGTGTTAGTCTTGGCCATTTTCTATGAAGTAAGTAGGTACCTACATTCTCCATCTGATTGCCTTCTCTTGGGCCTGAAAGAAGCCATGTTATGTTACACTTTTTGTCAAAATTTTATATCTACTGGCAACGTGTGTGCTTGTCACCGAAGCTAACTTGTATAATTCTGTTCCATTACAATTCTACATCAAGCTTCGCTCCATCGGTTTAAGTTCCACACTATATTTCTTCCTTTCGATTTGTATTCGGAATAATCAATTTTTGTTCTAATTTTTATCCAGTCATCCATGCCTGTTTCTTCTGCAATCCATCCTAATTCATCCTTCCATTAGGAGACTTCCTAAGTCTCCTATTATCATCGGAATGTCATTTCTTGGTGCGTTTTCACAAGCCTCTTCTAGTTGTTCATGGAAGCTGGAAGTCGAATTTGTTTTCATTACTTGCATCTTCTATTGGAGAGTAATTCTTCCATTAATTGCTCTGAAATTCATGACTGTGTTTCTTAGTTTTTTACTAATTTTAAGTGCAGTTCATTTTTTTCTTGCTTATTTTCTCTGGAATAGTACAGAATGAAGTTTTTATTTTCTATTTTTCTCTTCTGTTTCCATCTTCATTACCTGACATGCTAAAATACATATCTACTTCATATTTTTTCATCTGGTCAACTAATTCCTGCATATTCCCCACTGTTCACACATTAAAAGTTCCTATTTTTACTTCATCATTTTTCTTGTTTTTTGTTTTTTTTTACTTTTATTTGATACGTTTTGAGTTTCAGTTTTTTCATTTTAATCTTATCTTCTTTTTCCCCGAGGGATTTGTATATGTATATGTATATTTGTCGTGCCCTGTTCATTTGCCTGGTCTGCTTACTATACGTTCGCCCTTCCTCTCTTCAATTTTTTTATCTTTGTAGTGTTGAGGTTTCTTTGTTTCATTTCCAAACTTCTCTTTCAATTGTTAGTTTGGCCAAGCATACTTTAACTGTTTTTAATTTTGACTTTCTGCGTTTATTCTCTTGTACCTAGGTATATTATTTTTTATTATCCTCAATATTTGTTTATTTAGCATTATTAAATCACTTATTTGTAGATCCACCTGAAATGTTGACATCAAGGTCTTGGATACACACAGCTCCTGGACACAGGGTTCAGATCGACTGTAAAGTTTCGTCAGACCCCCAAGCCACGGTCACTTGGCTTAAGGGAGAAGTTCCTGTCCATTTGGACAACAGAGTAGTTCCTATGATAGATGGAGATAAGCACACACTATTAATAAGAAATGTACAGAGAAGCGACTTCGGCATTTACACATGCAGGGCAATCAATGAACTTGGTCAAGGAGAATTAGCCATACAACTTTCAGGTATGTTTCGTTTTTAATAAAGCAAAAAATCTCAATTGGAACATTCACGAGTTTGCTAATGTTACTTCCCTGTTTAACTCGTTCACTGTCAGAGTGTTTTGTATGTTTTTTTACGTTCAGGCCCGGTGATATATTCCAGATGGGAAAAAATGTTCATTCTTTGGACCAAGATGCGCAGAAATAGATTTCCACGGTAAATGAAGTCTTATGAAAGAAATTTACGTCAACCATATTGAGAAATTTGGGGAAATGGGTCTCTGGTATGAAAATGAAAAAAAATTCTGCGCTCGCTTGTGTGAAAGCTACTTTCTCGGTTACATTGACCGAGGCGGCAGTGTACGAGTTAATGTCTAGTGTTGCATCGTGGTAAATTCTTTTAACAACTTTTCATCATCATCATACAGCCTCAAACGTCCACTGCTGACCATAGGTCTCTTCCCTGTGTTTCCAACTCAGTCTATCATGCGCCGCTCTCATCCGGTTTTTATTTAGCCTTCTTAAATAGTCAGCCCATCGTGTAGACTAGAGGTGGTCGATCGATGCTTCTCTTGTCTTTCCCTCATCTTCATTCCAATGTGTCCTGTCCACCTCCATTTTAGTCTGGCTATCCTTTCCATGACGTCGTGCACTCACCCTGGTTCTTCTCCTTCACTCTCTTCTCTGTCTCGTCTCCTACGTCACTTCTTCGTTTTTTATTTTGTCTCACAGAGTTATTCCCAACATGGTTAGTTCCATTCTTCTGTGTGCGACTCTCAGTTTGGTAGCTGAGTATTTTGTTACGGTAAATATTTCTGCTCCGTATGTCAAAACTGGGAGGACGCATTGATCAAATACTTTTCTCTTCAGACATGTGGGCAACTCAGTTTCCATATGCTTTCCACCCAAGACCAATTTTTCTCTTCAGTTCATGGGTCTGATTCATTATCATTCTCTTTGCCTTATTCCTATGCGGGGTCGGCTTCCCTAATTACATTTCTCCACTCAATTCTATCTTGGGTCATATCAATGTTAATTCCCTTTACCAAAATGTCCTGCCTTATCGTCTCCCCCCAGGTCTTCTTTGGTCTTCCTCTCCTACTCCTTCCAGGAATCTGCACTTCAGCTATTCTTCGTATTGGGTGATTAACATCTCGACGTTGAACATGACCAAACCATCTTAACCTATGCACTCTTATTTTGGCATCAATTGGTGCCACACCTAGACTTCCCCTAATATACTCATTTCTAATTTTATCCTTCTTTGTCACTCCACTCATCCATCTAAGCATTCTCATTTCCGCCACATGCATTCGTTGTTCCTCTTTCTTTTTCACTGCCCAACATTCAGTTCCGTACATCATAGCCGGTCTTATGGCTGTTTTATAGAATTTTCCCTTCAGCTTCATTCGAATTTTTCTGTCACACAACACATCGCTTCTTTCCACTTTATCCATCCAACCCTAATTCTACTGCATGCATCTCCATCTATTTCTTTATTACTCTGTAATACCGATCCTAGGTACTTAAAACTATTGCTTTTCACAATCATTTCACCATCCAAAGATACCATTTTATTTGTAGTAACTCCATCTTTAAATGAACATTCCAAATACTCTGTTTTTGTCCTACTAAGTTTCAAACCTGTTTCCTCCAGAGCTTGTCTCCACTGTTCCAGTTTTTGTTATAAGTCTCTTTCACTATTTCCTACTAACACGACATCATCAGCATACATTAAGCACCATGGAATGTTAGCCTGTAGTTTCGCTGTTATCTGATCCAAAACTAATGAGAATAAATACGGACTAAGCACAGAGCCTTGGTGCAATCCTACTTTCACCTGAAATTTATCAGTCTCTCCCACACCTGTCCTAACACTAGTCGTTACTCCCTCATACATATCCGTCACAATCTTTACATATTCACCAGGGACTCCTTTCTTATTGAGTGCCCACCACAGAATCTCTCGAGGAACTCTATCATATGCTTTCTCAAGATCAATGAATACCATATGAGCGTTTGTTTCTTTACTCCTGTATTTTTCCATCAACTGCCTTATAATGAAAATTGCATCTGTTGTTGATCCACCCTGCATAAAGCCAAATTGATTCTCGGATATTTCGGTCTCTTCACGTATCCGTCTATCAATTACTCTTTCCCATATTTTCATGGTGTGGCTAAGCAGTTTTATAGCCCTGTAGTTTGTACATTGTTGTATATCTCCCTTGTTTTTGTAAACAGGTACCAGTATACTGCTTCTCCATTCGTCTGGCATTTGTCCAACTTCCATAATTCTATTAAATAGACTAGCTAGCCAACTTGTTCCTGTCACTCCCAATGCTCTCCATACTTCCCCAGGAATATCATCTAGTCCTACCGCTTTTCCTTTCTTTATTTCTTGAAGCGCTTGAGCCACTTCCTCGTTTGTTATTTTGGTGACCATTGCTGCTAATGTCTCCGTTGACTCTACAGGCTGTCTGTCAAATTCTTCATTTAATAAGCTGTCAAAGTAGTTTCTCCATCTCGTTTTGACATCCCTTTCGTGAACTAGTATTTTATTATTTTCATCTCGGATACATCTAATCTGATTAAAACCTTTTGCTTTCTTTGCTTTCTGTTTGGTTATTTTATATATCTTCGTTTCGCCTTCCCTGGTATCAAGTTGATCGTATAGGTTTGAAACGCTTCTGCTTTGGCTTTTGCTACTTTCGCTTCCTTTTTCGCCACCATATAGTTTTGAAGATCTATGTCGGATCTGGTTTCTTGCCACTTTTTATATAATTTTCTCTTCTCTTTTATTTTTCCTTGTACTTCGTTTGACCACCACCAAGTCTCTTTATCCTCAAACTTTTTTCCTGGCGTTTTCCCAAGTATTTCAATAGCAGTCTCTCTAATACTACTGGCCATTTTTCTCCAAATTGTATTAGGGCTTCCTTTCATGTTCCAACATATTTTTTCTAATATTCTTCTCCTGAATAGACCCTATTTCTCATCTTTTAGTAGCCACCACTTGATTTTTTGTGGTCCTCTCCGATATTTTTGTTTAGTTTCGCTTTTTACTTCGATGTCCAGAACAAGCAGCTCATGTTGTTGGCTTACTGTCTCACTAACTATTACCTTGCTGTCCTTGCATTCACGTATGTATTCTTTTCTTATCATGAAGTAGTCTATTTGGGATTGATGTTGTCCACTTTTGTAGGTAATAAGTTGAGTTTCTCTCTTTTTAAAGAATGTGTTAACAATCGACATATCCAATGCTGTTGCTAATTCAAGCATGTCATCTCCAGCTTCATTTCTAGTTCCAAAGCCTAATCCCCCATGCATTGTTTCATATCCTGTCTTGGCTTGGCCCACATGTGCATTGAAATCACCTCCTATTATAACTTTCTCCTCTGCTGGAATCACTCAGTACGTCTCCTAATTGGTCATAGAAAGCTCTTCTCTCATTCTCACCCAGACCTGTTTGAGGAGTATACACACACACACAACATTCAATACCTCTTTATCAATTACAAATTTCACTGACATCATTCTATCACTCGTTCTTACAACTTCTACTACGTTATCTGGGGTCTGACTATTCCTGCCAATCATAATTTGATGTCCTAGGTATTTATATTTATTTACGGGTTCTCTTTATTGTCCACCATTGCCTACCATTGTTCTGATTGAGTACCAAATTTGTCATTATTTTTGTTTTCGAGATGTTTATATTTAAACCTACATTTTCTGTAGCCACGACGAGTTCATGTACCATTTATCTTGCCATTACTAGATCCTCAGCTATTATGACTATAGGTAACATCGGCGAAACGTAAGTTGTTTAGTTATTCTCCATCTATTTTTATTCCCTTTGTTAGCCAATCCAAATTCTTAAAAACATGTTCCAGCACCACATTAAAAAGTTTAAGTTACATTGGGTCTCTTTGTATATGCTCTATTTTTATGCGATTACTATTAGTATGTAATTTGACAGTGGTTGTTGCCTGTAGGTATATATGGTATAATTATTTTGCAGGTTTTGTATATTATGTAATTCCTATATCTATATTTTCCACACAAATACATACATTCAAACATACATACATACAAACAAACATTTTTCACTTTTTAAATAGAAATTTAGTGATATTTCTAAGCTAGGTAACTTTTGAATAGTATAACCAATTTTCAAAATTGGACATGCGTTGGAAAGATAATGATTAGTACTATCAGAAGCCACAAAGGTCGAATTTAAATTTTCGAAATTTTGGGGACGAGAACCCTTGGACCAAAATGGTTGGGCGAGTCCTTTCTTTCGATTTAGAAAATCGAAAATTTCGTGTATATAGTGTCGCATGTTTGGGTGTTGTGCGTCACTGGCGAGAACTACCGTTCTCTGGGAATCTAGCCTGCATTCTTTAAGCGCATGTAGTATTTTGCTTAGCTTAACTGTGTCACAGGCTTTGTAAAAATCGATAAATATAAGCACTAGAAGTTAATTGCATTTCACTACTATAACAGCTTTTATTACTTCTATATTTGTTGGTTTTTTCATGTATTTATGAATAGGTTTCTATTCTCGTTGTCCATTTCGTTACAATATATGAGCTGAAGTCCATTGTTTTTTGTTGTAGGTGTGCCCAATCCAGGTGTGTTCAAAAGAACCGAAGAAAAAAATGCCAATTCCAAAACGTCTTACACCCTAATCTGGGAAGTTGACAGCTACACACCAATTATTGAATACAATCTATGGTTCCGGCCTTATAAACCACGAAGTGGCACTCATCTTCCTAATTGGACTAAACTGACCATACCTACAGAACATAGTTCTGGACCAGTTTATTCCAAATCGTACACAATTAAAGGACTGAAAGAACGGAGTGTATATGAAGCTTTACTGGTATCTAGGAATAGGTATGGGTGGTCTAAGCCCTCTCCAATATTGAGGTTTGCCACAGCAGGAGCTGGTGAGTAAATGATTGTCCTTATATGTGGGCGGTCCGATAAGTACTTAGCCTCACCGCCTGATGGCGCCACTGTCGCAAAAGAAATTTACTATCGTGTAATGCATTCTCGTAGACCGCTAATGTTAAAATTTCATCCGAAACCGGGCGTCTCTGCAGATTTTAGTAAGATGGAAAAAGGGCAATATAGGTTGGTGGTTCGATCCTTATTGTTTTTGAAAGGGAAATCACGCAGCAAAATCAAAGAACACTTGTACGCTGTGTACGGTGACTCTTCTCCTTCCATGGCAACCGACAAAAATTGGTTTAACGAGTTTCAACGTGATCGGACGTCGGTTTCTGATAAGCAACTTACACATAATTAAAGCAGCACTATCCATCAGATAAAAACGACTGTTATTTAACTGATAAACTATTTTCTCGTAAACTTAAAAATGGAGAAATAATAAATAGAAATTGGACGTCATTTTCTCAGAGAAAAGGGTCTGTGTTTTGTGTATCATGCATATTGTTCAGTTGTTGCTCTGCTAACGCAAACACATTTACAACCGGTTTTAATGATTGGAAAAATGCTTCACAAAGTGTGGTAGATCACGAAAATTCTCCTTGTCATAAGTTACACCAGAAATTATTAAAATTGAGAGGTCAAATAAAGGGACATTTTAGTTCAAGTCTTGCTGATCAGTTAAATAAGGAAACTAAAAACTGTAGGAATGTTCTTAAGCGTGTTGTTGCCGCTGTAAAATTTCTATCCACAAAAGGATTAGCTTTTCGTGGTAGCCAGGAATATTTAGGACTGTTTGATCAAGGCATTTTTTTAGGTTTATTACAATTTTTATTCGAATTTGACTTCTTTCCTGCAGAGCAATTGAAGGTATATGGCGATGGAGGTTCAGGTACAACTTCATACATTTCCTAGTCAACATATGAAGAAGTTATCCTTCTTATGGCTGAAAATGTTCGAAGACAAATATTAAATGAAGCTAAGGAAGCAAAATATTTTGGGATTATGGTAGACTCCCCTCCAGACATATCTCATATTGACCAATTAACGTTGGTACTAAGGATTATAACTAGAGATGGCATACCCGTAGAACGCTTTTTGTGTTTTTTGCCTAACGTCGGACTGTTTAATTGTTGTTGGTTTGTGCAATATTATTAGTATTTCACGTTTATATAAAAAAAAACTATCACTTTCGACTAAACTATATTAGAATCAAAGTTGTACAAAGTAGAATGTTACGAGTAGAGTTAGCGTCCTTTTCTTGCAAGAGCCGAAAATGGAATGGGGTGAATGCCTTCGATTTTCGATCGACGTACGATCCTCCCTTGGGTTGGTACCTGCTCGCTGTGGAGACATCGCAGGGTGGTACGAAAGAATATACATCGGCCGTGTATACGAGGTGTGCACAAAAATAATAAAAGTCTAAGCTTCACAAAAATATTAAAAAGTCTTAACATCGGACACAAAGCTGAAGAGATTGTAAATGCTATTATCGATGTTTGCGATAAATTCGATTTGGATATCACAAAATACCGTGGTTAGTCATATGACAATGCCAGTAATACCTATGGCAGGGACTCAGGTGTTCAAACCAGAATCAAAAAACTGTCCTCAGGCTGAGTATGTCCCACGTGGCGCTCATTCCTTAAATCTGGTAGGATCTGTGGCCGTTAGCTCATGTGTGGTTGCTGTTTCTTTTTTGGTCTACTTCAAGAACTGTACAATTTTTTCATAAGTTCAATACATCCATGGGAGCTTTATTTGAACCAAAATGCTCTGTGGTACTTCAAAGCCTATCTAAAACACCTTGGTTAGATAGAAACGATGCTTGTCGAGCTCTGAAAGAAAATTGGCCGGCAATTACAGAATCTTTGAAACTAATAGAGAATGAGAGGAACGAAAAACCTTCATGCCGTAGTGATGCATCTGCTCTAAGATTAAACCTTGAATAACTAGAGACACTATTTTTGTCCATATTTTGGAGTACCGTTTTAGAACGATTACAAAAGTCAGTACTAAGCTTCAGTATGAAACTACAATTTTAAGTAAAGTAAAAGGATATTACCAGTCGTTGGTTGGTTTTTTGGTAAAGCCAAAAGTTGGTTGGTTATAAGCGGGTAGGGGGGAGGGGGAGACCAAGACGTAGGGCGCCAGAAATATTAATTTCTAGTAGAGTTCAACATGTAAATCCGACCCTGGCCCCAAAAATGGCTGCCACGGAGGATAACGTGACAAAAATCCCCGATCTCGTATTAGCAGATCGCCGACTTAAGGTGCGCAAAATAGCTGAAGCAGTAGGCATCTCAAAAGACTGTGTGGGTCATATTCTGCATAAAATGTTGGGCGTGAGAAAGCTGTGGGTGCCTCGTTTTCTCACTCCGGACAATAAGCGTATCCGTGAGACCACTTCCGAGCAGTGTTTGACACTCTTTAAGCGTGATCATAAAGACTTTCTACGTTATTTTATAACTGTCGACGAAACGTGGATTCACTGGTACACACCAGTGACCAAGGAACAGTCTAAAAAGGCACGGCTAACGTGCTCCGAAGATGACGAAGACTATAAGATGACTATCGGCCGGAAAGAAAAAGTGCCCTTTCACCATGACAACGCACAGGCTCAAACCTCCACCGTCGAATTGGGCTACAAACTGTTACCCCATCCACTGTATTCTCTAGATTTGGACCCATGCGACTTATTTTTGATTCCAAACTTGAAAAAGGAACCCATTGGACAGAAATTTAAGTTGAATAAAAGTGTGGGTTGTCGTCACTACGGAAGACTACTTTGCTGACCTCGAAAAAACAGATTTGGACCCGTGCGACTTATTTTTGATTCCAAACTTGAACAAGGAACCCACTGGACAGAAATTTCAGTTGAATAAGGGTGTGGGTCGTCGTCGCCACGAAAGACTACTTTGCTGACCTCGAAAAAACAGATTTGGACCCGTGCGACTTATTTTTGATTCCAAACTTGAAAAAGGAACCCACTGGGCAGAAATTTCAGTTAAATAAGGGTGTGGGTCGTCGTCACCACGGAAGACTACTTTGCTGACCTCGAAAAAACAGATTTGGACCCGTGCGACTTATTTTTGATTCCAAACTTGAAAAAGGAACCCACTGGACAGAAATTTCAGTTGAATAAGGGTGTGGGTCGTCGTCGCCACGGAAGACTACTTTGCTGACCTCGAAGAAACAGATTTGGACCCGTGCGACTTATTTTTGATTCCAAACTTGAAAAAGGAACGCACTGGACAGAAATTTCAGTTGAATAAGGGTGTGGGTCGTCGTCGCCACGGAAGACTACTTTGCTGACCTCGAAAAAAACGTGTTTTTCAGACGTTAAGAGTTAAAGAAGTTGGAACATCGCTGGATCAAGTTTGTCGAGCTAAAAGGGGACTACGTTCAGAAATAAATCACCACTTTTCCAACATTTTCGTTTTTCTTTTGTATGCTAAGTAGGTACTTATCGGACCACAGTAGTAGGATTATTATTGCATTTAAAACAGGTATTAACTTTAGCTGATTGTATTTTGTTTTAGAATTAAATGAAGATATGATAACGACTGTTCAAGTAAGCATACAAGAAAATATGTTTACTCTTCAATCTAGCTCTTCGATCCTCTGTCAATCTCACTTAACCTGGATGTATATACTTTTGTTCCTAATTTTAATAAAATTATTTGTATGATTTTTTTTGTGTTTTTTTCTGAATTTTGCATTTGCGTGTAGGAATTAAGAAAGCAAAACATATATGATAATGATAAAGTTTTATTACTAGCGGTCGACAAGACAAGGATTCCTGTCTTGACAACAACTTCTTGTCTTGTCTTGAGAAAAAATCAAGGAATTTAAAAAAAATCTTGTCTTGACGTTTTCTGGACATCTTATATCTTGTCTTGGCTCAAGAAATTTCAAGATCTTGAAATATCTTGATTACCCGGTCAGGTGATTCCACGGCGACCTTTTTTTTGCGTTGCGTGCTAACACGGCCTCCACTGCCACTGGGGGAGTCCCTGATCTGCACTTGTTTCCTGATGAACCCAAAATTGATGTGTAGTTGCATGCATACAATAAGCAATTGATGTTTCGCACATATTCTAAGCACAAAGCTTAGCTGTCCAGGATTTCATAAAAATTGCTGAGCCAAATCGAAACTTTTTAGACATCTAAAAGGATTTTGATTATTTGGAGGATGAGATCGAAGTAGAAAATGCTATAAATGCTACTACTTTAGATTTTAACTCTCCTGTTAGTAAAATTAATTACCTTATAAAAAAAATCAAATACTCAGGGCAAATGCAACTTAAATTTGACAGTGCTTGCGAGGCCATAAATTGTAAGATGACTATGCCAGAACTAGATGTGCCTACAAGATGGCATTCAACTTTCGAGATGCTAACATGGGGTTTAATTGTAAAAAATTCTTAAAACTATATTTTGTGACAACAACCAAAATAATAATTGGAAAATGTTAGATAAAGAATGGTTCTGATCAGTAAATTTTGTCAGTACCTGAGAAGGTTTAAAACACTTTCTACAATTCTCGGGTAAAACGAAAAAATTCAACGGGAAAAATATTGCACACTCCCATTGGTGGTAATTAGAGTAAATTGACTTTTGAACAAACTGGAAATATGGGCTCATGAACTTGATAATAAAATTGATAGAGACGCTACCGATGAGCAATTAATTTACTGAATTCAAGCTGCGAAAGATAAAATACTGAAACACTATAACAAAACTAATTAGATATACTGTATTGTTATTATTTTGAATCCTCGCCATAAAGTAGAGGCATTATCCTCTTCATCTTGGGAAAAGCTTCTATTATTAGTGGCAGTACAAAAATTTGAACAAATATTTTAAAGCTAACTACTTTAATAAATCCCAGAATGATCTATAGAATCCAACACCAGAGCCAATACTTAGTCTGAAAAAAGAAGATAACGAATTTGATTTAGATATTACTTACCTATTTAAGAAAGCTGATAATGATAAATGATAACTTACAATCTTGGCTTGGAAGTATGAAATTGAAAAATACTTAAATGAGCATAGGTCAGAAGATTCCGAGAATATACATACATACTTGATTGGTGGAGAAGACACGAAAATATCTACCAGTCATTATCGAAATGGCCAAAGATTTTCTTGGAACGCCAGCAACATCTATACATGCGGAAAGGCTATTTTCAAGAGCAACTTTAACAATAACAAAGCCAAGAAATCAGCTAGGCGTTGACTCCATAAGAAGGGTCATCTGCCTTAATTCATGGCTTATCAATTCTGATTTAAAAATGTGCTAAGTTTGTTATTTAAAATAAAATCTAGTTTGTATTATTAGGCAGTCAAGATATTTCAAGATATCTTGTTTTCTTGACAAGAAATCTTGGTATTGATATAAAATTTCTTGTCTTGTCTTGAAATCTAAAATTACTTCTTGTCTTGAAATCAAGACAAGATCCTATTTATTACGGTAAGACTACAGCCAATGCAATACCAAGGAGTTTTAATATCGCATCAGCCATATTACCCAAAGCTTTTTTTTTAATTTAAACTATAGAACGCATACATTCTAAATAAAACTTACCTAAACTTGTAAAGGCATTGAAATAAGAACAGTACATTAATTCTGCATGTTTTCAATTCTAAAGAAAGGCTCTTCTCAAGCCAGTTCATTTGCCTTCTGATTGCCTTGGTAGCACAAATCGCCTTGTTGTTTTTTTTTTTCACTGCCTACTCTCTTTAATACATCTTCCCTTACTCAATTTAGTACCTACCCATTAAAGACATAAATTTAAAAAGTTATTGGCCCATATGTTGTTTAGAATGTATGAGGATATTATAGATTAAAAAGTATGTAATACACTTCTGTCCATGTAAAAATATAGTGTCACTTATTTTATTGTTTAAAAATAGCACAATACTCTATTACAAGAGGTGTCAACTGTTTTAATTTTGATCTATACTTTGGCTAATATTTTTTATACTGTATCCACTGCAGTACTTCCTCTATAGTTTGAGGTGAGGTATCTTATTCATTTTAAGGAATTGAAGACAATATGATTTATGAAAATGTTTCTTTACTTAAATCAGTATAAAAAAATTAAAAAGCATGTGTTACATGTGTACGTTAATATTAGGCATCCAAAACTTAAAGTTAAACAAACACTGGTTGGCATCAATAAAGTGGAGATCTAATAAATATTAAGGAATAAACATTGTAACAAAATATCAACATTATTTCAATTATAGTTTCAGTATTATAAAATACTTTATATAAATATACTCTAGGCACCTTATCCATTAGCATATTCACTCCACTTTAATCTATACCCAACTCAGCTGCTTCTTCTGGCGTTAGCTCTGGAATATCATTTTTGAGTCTGGTTTCGGATTTGGCAGATTCCCTCATTATACCATACTCTTCTATGTCTAAATCGTCGTCATCATCATCATTCCTGCTCCTAATTGTTTTGAAAATTTTCTTTTTCTCTTCAGTATGATCTGGGGGTATCGATAGGTCTCCTTCATACTTTATTACACCGTTTTGGGCTATTCTCCATTCAAGTATGTCTGTTGTGAATTCGTCTGTGTTGCCCAACTGGCTGAAACCTACAATCTTGTCTACCATAACACCTGTAAAGAAGTTGTAATTAGTATTAATACAATTTATGTTCAGTATCGCGACAAGAAAAGAATTTAAACCATGGCTGACGATGTGCAGGGATAGAAACGGACATATAGTTAGTACCAGCGACACAGTAAAAAGCAGATGAATTGAGCGCTTGGTACAATTGTGTATATGATACTTGAGCACAAAGAATTACTTGGTATTGGAAGTGGAAAATGATTCGTCACCCCAAAGACCAAGAATGTAAAACCTCCTTCAGCATTGGAAGTCAGAGAAAATAATCACACACCTCAAAAAAGAACAAGTCCCCAGGAGTGAACTGTATCCCTACACAGCTCATCAAACATGAAGATAACAGCATTATGCACCAAATTCACAGCATTATAGTCAAAGTCTGAGAAGAAGAACAAATGGCAGAGGAATGGTGCCCTGAAATCATATATGTATGTCTACTGTATAAGAAGGGAGATTTAAGTACACAATATATTCTCCAACACCCTGAACAGCCATTTAAGTATGTACATTGAACAATCTTTAATAAGTCGAGGCAGATTATGTCTTAACCCTTTCAGCTCCGCTTCAATATTTTCAACCTCAGCTCATGTGGCGTCAGAAATAATTTCGTCTGAATACTTATGTGCCATAGACATGCTTACGTGTCCGTGACACTAATCTATAGTCATATGTGGACATGCGTATGCCTCACTGGAGCTGAAATGGTTAAGGTGATGATTTGAATTTGGATCACACACCACACCAGGACTTCAAGAGATGGGAAAGATGAGAACCTTCTTAACGACCTCACAAAATATGGACCTTAAAATAAACTATGAAAATACCAAAATGATTTCCATCATTAATTCCAAATAACAGAGATAGAACTAGAAATGCTGAATAGAACTTCAGCATAGACCAGTATAGCTTTGAGGTCATAAATAAGTTTACCTATAAAGTGCGTGCCTCCTAGTGGCGGGATTCGGGCAACAATACATTGGCTTATAGGGCAGTCCTTACAGTAGGGATCCTGGGCTATACAGAAAAATGCAGGCAGGTGTGGGGTAATACTGCACTTTGGTTGCATTGGTGGTGTATTGGCTAAACGTGCAGGGCAGGGTATGGTGCTGATAGAAAAGGCATTCAGGCATCAAATATCAAAAAAAAAACTTTTTAGGCCATAATAATGAAAAGACCTTCTCCAACGCAATAAAAACTTATACTGAAATGATGGCATCTCCTGAGGTAAAATATTCCGGAAGTAAAATGAGCCTCCGTTCGGATCTCCGGGTGAGGACTATCTCATAGGGAACACCATTACAGGTTAGAAAAATCAGGATAGGGTCGTGGAATTTTGGTAGTCTTACAGGTAAGAGTCTGGAGTTAGTGGATGCGCTCAAACGAAGAAGAGTTCAAATTGCTTGTATTCAAGAAACTAGGTGGAAAGGACAAAGGGCGAAAGAACTAGGTGAAGGATACAAATTGTGGTATGTAGGGAGTAGTAATACTAGAAATGGAGTTGGTATAATTGCTGATAGTGAAATGAAAGATAACGTAGTAGAAGTTGTAAGAACGAGTGATAGAATGATGTCAGTGAAATTTGTAATTGATAAAGAGGTATTGAATGTTGTGTGTGTATGTATGCTCCTCAAACAGGTCTGGGTGAGAATGAAAGAAGAGCTTTCTATGACCAATTAGGAGACGTACTGAGCGATATTCCAGCAGAGGAAAAAGTTGCAATAGGAGGACGTGATTTCAATACATATGTGGGCCAAGCCAAGACAGGATATGAAACAATACATGGGGGATTAGGCTTTGGAACTAGAAATGAAGCTGGAGATGACATGCTTGAATTAGCAACATCATTGGATATGGCGATTGTTAACACATTCTTTAAAAAGAGAGAAACTCAACTTATAACCTACAAAAGTGGACAACATCAATCCCAAATAGACTACTTCATGATAACGAAAGAAGCCATACGTGAATGCAAGGACTGCAAGGTAATAGTTAGTGAGAGTGAGACAGTAAGCCAACAACATAAGCTGCTTGTTCTGGACATCGAAGTAAATAGCGAAACTAAACATAAATATCGGAGAGGACCACAAAAAATCAAGTGGTGGATGCTAAAAGATGAGAAAGAAGGTCTATTCAGGGAAATAATAGTAGAAAAAATATGTTGGAACATGAAAGGAAGCCCTAACACAATTTGGAGAAAAATGGCCAACGTTATTAGAGAGACGGAAATACTATTTGAAGGAATATATATTTTGAATATATTTTGCGATTGAAATACTTGGGGAAACGTCAGGAAAGAAGTTTGAGGATAAAGAGATTTGGTGGTGGTCAAATGAAGTACAAGGAAAAATAAAAGAGAAGGGAAAATTATTATAAAAAGTGGCAAGAAACCAGATCGGACATAGATCTTCAAAACTATATGGTCGCTAAAAAAGAAGCAAAAGTAGAAGTAGCAAAAGCTAAAGCAGAAGCGTATTCAAACCTATATGATCAACTTGATACCAGGGAAGGCGAAGCAAAGATATATAAAATACCCAAACAGAGAGCAAAGAAAGCAAGAGATTTTAATCAGATTAGATGTATCCGAGATGAAAATAATTAAATACTAATTCATGAAAAGGACGTGAAAAAGAGATGGAGAAAGTATTTTGACAGTTTATTAAATGAAGAATTTGACAGACAGCCTGTGGAGTTAATGGAGACAGTAACAGCAATGGTTACCAGAATAACAAACGAAGAAGTGGCTCAAGCGCTTCAAAAAATAAAGAAAGGAAAAGCAGTCGGGCCAGATGATGTTCCTGGGGAAGTATGGAGAACATTGGGAGAGACAGGAATAAGTTGGCTAGCAGGTATATTTAATAGAATTATGGAAGTTGGACAAATGCCAGACGAATGGAGAAGCAGTATATTAGTACCTGTCTACAAGAACAAGGGAGACATACAAAATATACAAACTACAGGGCTATAAAACTACTTAGCCACACCATGAAAATAAGGGAGAGAGTAATTGATAGACGGATACGTGAAGAAACCGAAATGTCCGATAATCAATTTGGCTTTATGCAGGGCAGATCAACAACAGATGCAAATTTTCATTGTAATGCAATTGATGGAAAAATACAGGAATACAGAGACCAACGCTCATATGGTATTCATTGATCTTGAGAAATCATATGATAGAGTTCCTCGAGAGATTCTGTGGTAGGCACTCAATAAAGGAGTCCCTGGCGAATATGTAAAGATTGTGAGAGATATGTATGAGGGAGTAATAACTAGTGTTAGGACAGGTGTGGGGGAGACTGATAAATTTCAGGTGAAAGTAGGATGGCACCAAGGCTCAGTGCTTAGTCCTTATTTATTCTCATTAGTTTTGGACCAGATAACAGCGAAACTACAGGGTAGCATTCCATGGTGCCTAATGTATGCTGATGATGTAGTGTTAATAGGAAAATGGTAAAAGAGACTTAGAACAAAAACTGGAACAGTGGAGACAAGCTCTGGAGGCAAAAGGTTTAAAACGTGGTAGGACAAAAACAGAGTATTTCGAATGTTCATTTAAAGATACAGTTAGTACAAATAAAATGTTATCTTTGGATGGTGAAATGATTCTGAAAAGCAATAGTTTTAAGTACCTAGGAACAGTATTACAGAGTAATGGAGAAATAGATGGAGATGCATGCAGTAGAATTAGGGCTGGATGGATGAAGTGGAAAGAAGCGAGTGGTGTGTTGTGTGACAGAAAAATTCCAATGAAGCTGAAGGGAAAATTCTATAAAACAGCCATAAGACCGGCTATGATGTACGGAACTGAATGTTGGGCAGTGAAAAAGAAAGAGGAACAATGAATGCATGTGGCGGAAATAAGAATGCTTAGATGGATGAGTGGAGTGACAAAGAAGGATAAAATTAGAAATGAGTATATTAGGGGAAGTCTAGGTGTGGCATCAATTGATGCCAAAATGAGAGAGCATATGTTAAGATGGTTCGGTCAAGTTCAACATCGAGATGTTAATCACCCAATACGAAGAATAGCTGAAGTGCAGATTCCTGGAAGGAATAGGAGAGGAAGACCAAAGAAGACCTGGGTGGAGACGATTAGGCAGGACATGTTGGTAAAGGGGATTAATATTGATATGACCCAAGATAGAATTGTGTGGAGAAATGCAATTAGGAACACCGACCCCGCATAGGGATAAGGCAAAGAGAATGATGATGAAATAAGTTTACCTATCTGGTTCTCTCATGAAAAGAGATAAAACATTCACACAGCTGAAGAAATAAAACGAAGGATGCTGATAGAGACAGGTAGATCTCATACTATAGTAGCACCCACTCATCCTATGTAGGTACCAGTGCTGACATGTGTGTCAAAAACATGGACATCTCTAAAACAGAAGCAAATCAACTGTTTTTCTTCAAAATACTCAGAAGAATAATGGGTGCAATCTGTAAGAATGGTATTTGGAGAAGGCTATGTAACTTCAGATTATACAAGAAGTATAAAGAAATAATAAATAGCAGAGATGTAAAATCTTTCATAAAAATAGGAGGCCGAGATGGGCTTGACATGTGTCAATAGTATGTGGATATTACTTACCCAGAGAACCCTTAGTAGAAAATAGGTGTAGAGGTAGACCAAAACTGAGATGAAGGAACAGTGTGGACAAAAAAAGGAGGAAGATTGACACAGCAAATTGAACAGTTGGTGATAAACAGAAACCGCTTTTGAATTAGACTGGGGAAGGTTGAGGCTCAACTAGGGCTGTAGCACTATTGACGATAATGATGAATATTACATATTATGGCAAGATTACTGTAAGCACAACAATCAATGAAATAACTCCTTCAACTTGAATATCAAGAAACTTGACAATACAGCAATAAAGCATAAATACAGCAGACATACTTACCATTTTGAATAAGAACAATGGTGGGTAACGTTTTCACTTTCAATTTTTCAACTAAAAACGGACATTTTTCGGCATCTAATTTAGTAAACCTGGTTTCGATGTGCTTGGGAGCAAGAATCTTTAGATGTTTGTCTACAATTTTGCATCTAAGGGTTGAATCTCTATAGAAATGTATGATAACATTTTCAGACTTCTTGATGAGGTCGAAAAACATTTTCTCCTCTGCCAATTCTTCGTATTTCCCATGGTCACGACTCAACCATATCTTTTTCTGTTCTTCTAGCTTCTTCAGTTCTTTTATTCTATTTATTTTTAGCTGTTCCAGGTCGTTGGTGTCCAAATTGTCTATTTGGTCTATTACTGCATCAACTTGCTTTTCGATAGCTTGCGTTACTCTCAATAAATTATTTTCAACGGCGTCCATTTTTTGGTTGATTTAGTAACGATTTACTTTAAATTTACTTGTTTTAAAAGGTAAATTTGGACCGGGTGTTTATTTATGGATGCATGGATACAAAGACGTTACAAGAGGAAATGTCAGTGTCAGTGTCATTTGTATTGTCACTGTCACCTCTAAATGTTTACTGTCAACAATACTTGCTAGTGTTAAATTGGCTGCCTACATCTCGGTTAAATTTTTATTTGACTACGTAAGATATTATGCCGTTATGACGATATAAGATTCGATTTGCTTATAGATTTTTATTAGCCACAGGTCATACCATCATCATCATTCAGCCAATTGCGTCCACTGCTGGTCATACGCCTCCCTCAGGCCTCAGTTTATTCCAGTATTCTCTACATGGGGCTGCTTGTAGTCAGTTTCCCACTAAGTACTCTATTCACATCGTCAGTCCATCTAATCATTCTAAACCGTGATCGCCGTTAGTTTCTTTTATAGTTTTTGGACCACATTCCATGATTCACCTTGTCCACTAACCATATTGTGTTTTAGCTAAGGACTGAGGATCTTGCCGAGTTCCATTTAAGCATATCGTGATGGTTTCGACAACTAAACAATAAGGCCTTTAAATGCTAAAACCCTCTTAGCGTGAACAGACACTAAAAAATGGTCTCCAGTTCCCGGCAGGTCGCTGGTTCCCGTCCAAGGCAGCGGTAGGATTCAAGGACAGCGGGTGCGAAAAATCCCTGGGTTATAGGAGGATGCAACGCCTAACGCTGCACATAATTACATAATATAAGTAATACAAGAGCTTATCGTAAGATGAGAAAATCATGAAACTGGTGGAAGAACGAGAAACTATAAGAATTAACGAAATTATAAGAAGAGGTGAATCTCAGGTCAAACTATAAAATCTGGAAACATATTTCAGTATAAGGGGAAACAGAATTGATAACTGAAGGAATAATACATAAAAACATACAGAGTACCTATTGTCTGCATTTCTGCAAAATATCTAAGACAGAACATCAAATACAATCTGAAAATAATCCAGGTATACGGCCCCACCAGCGACACGAAGATATACTTTTGCCTTCTAAGAGAAAATTGAAAGAGCAAAAAAGCAGTAACCGGTCCATTACAATCTGATAATAAGAGATTTTGATGGTAACCTCGGAAAAACAAGAAGTGGTAATCGGAAATTTTGGAATCGCAGTAGCAAACGGAAGACGAGATATCAGAAATGCCTAATTTTCTGTTTGCAACTTAAAACATACGCACTGAACCCTTGTCTTCAAGAAGGAATAGAATAAGAAATAGACGTGGATTAGTCCAGATAGAAGAACTAAAAGTGAATATGTTTATACCTATAATAAAAGACAAAGACATATATTTCAAGATGTAAATGTACTCAATAAACTATCAGCGGGAAGCGATCATAGACCAGTAAGAGCCAGAGTGTAGCATTACAAAATTCCGCTACAATGTTTTGTTTTAAACCCGCCTAATAAATAATTATTCAAAAAACTCATACAGAAGTAAAAACTTCAAATTGTATACTGGTATAAAATCGTTTATTAAAAACTATCTAAAATGTCATCCAAATGGCTTGCAAAACGTTTTCGTTCTAATTCAGAACATCTTCAGTCCCTAGAATGAAGTGTTTCCACGTTAGATTAAAGCAAAAAGGTTGAAATTGTGACTGTTAAAAAGAAAAAACATGTGGGAATGTCACCCCATTTGGTACCCGTAAATATAAAGATATATGTCCAGTAAGTACCCAGTAATGAATCAGAGGATTTTTCAAACGGCGTCCAATTTTATTTAAATAGTAGAAAGGTCCTCTAGTCAGTGTAAGTATTCTTTGTTTATTTGGTTATGGTAGTTAGTTTCTTCTTAAAATCCCTCCCATTCCTCAAAACGATTCCACGACCTGCCACCGAACAACCACTGAGCTGTCGTTCGCAAAAGAAGGTTTGAGTGGCTGCTCCTTCTTCTTAAGCCCCATTTCGATCCCCAGTATTCATGTAGTTACTTTTATCCATGACCCCATCTGAGCCGACATTTAAAACGCTTCAAGAGTAATGATAAACCTGCAAAAAAAGCACAAAGATGATAAACAGTTGCAAACGTTGCATAGTTTGGAATCTACTAAAGCAACCAGAAGCATACATATTGGGACCGTGCAAGTTCGGAAAAGCGACACCTGGTTTCTTCGCTCTGCACTTTTATTTGCGCTTTTAATTATATTGGCCAATTATATTAGTCCTTGTTACTGGATAATTGTCAAGGCCATAGTCCAAAAAAATAATAAGTACAAGTACAAATACAAAAAAAAAGACAAGAAAAAAAGTACAAGAAGAAAAAATAAGATTCAGGTTGTTATTAAAACGTAAACAATTGTATGTAGTAAATAAAATTAGTTATTAAAATGCAGTAATGCAAGCAAAATACAATTAATTACATTTACCTTTATATAATAATTGCATATCATATCAATATTGTGGAGCAACATACAGGGTGTCCCGAAAAGATTGGTCATAAACTATAACACAGATTCTGGGGTCAAAAATAGGTTGATTGAACCTCACTTACCTATAAACAATAGTGCACACAAAAAAAGTTACAGCCCTTTGAAGTTACAAAATGAAAATCGATTTTTTTTCATATATCGACAACTTTTAGAGATTTTTTAATGAAAATGGACAAGTGGCATTCTTATGGCAGCAGCATCGTCAAAAAATTAAAGTGAAATTTGTGCACCCCATAAAAATTTTATGGGGGTTTTGTTCCCTTAAACCCCCCAAACTTTTGTGTACGTTCCAATTAAATTATAATTGTGGCACCATTAGTTAAACAAAATGTTTTTAAAACTTTTTTGCCACTTTGTACTTTTTCGATAAGCCAGTATTTATCGAGATATTTGTATATGTTTAAGTATGATTATAGAAACCTGTTAATAAACTGAAAATTTATTTATAATTTATATTTTTAGGTATATTTTGAAAAAGAAGCCACATCTCGATAAAAGGTCACTTATCAAAAAAAGACTAAGAGGCAAAAAGGTTTTAAAAACACCGTGTTTAACTAATGGTACCGCAATAATAGTTTAATTGGAACGTACACAAACATTTGGGGGGTTTAAAGGAACAAAACCCCCATAAAATTTTTATGTAAACATATTAAAAAAGAAGGCGCATCTCGATAACAACTGGCTTATCGAAAAAATACTAAGAGGCAAAAAAGTTTTAAAAACGTTGTGTTTAACTAATGGTACCACAATAATGAATTAATTGGAACGTACACAAAAGTGTGGGAGGGTTTAAGGGAACAAAACCCCCATAAAATTTTTATGGGGTGGACAAATTTCACTATAATTTTGTTTTAAGATGCTCCTGTCATAAAAATGATACATGTCCATTTTCAATAAAATATCTCTAATAGTTTTCGATATATTGAGAAAAATCGATTTTCATTTTGTAATTTCAAAAAGCTGTAATTTTTTTTATGAGCACATTTGTACTAAGGTAAGTTAGGTTCAATCGAACTATTCTTGACCCCAGAATGTGTGGTATAATTTATGACCAATCTTTTCGGGACACCCTGTATAATTTTTCTTCTTCATTGACAGTAGATATGAAATATACGTCAATTTGACAATTTCAATTGACAATGAATTATTTAAGAAAGTTACAATATTTCTCCGCTATTCTCGCACGATCGTTTCTCGTATCGCCTCCAAGTACTTGCACACCGCGAATAGCCGAAAATTTATAGAGTAAATAATTACGAACTTCCAAGTATCGATGATCACAATAAATTAATCACAGACTCGTTTAAGAACGCACAACTCAAATTTTGCAGGAAGAGAAATGACATAAATGAAAAGCAAAAAGATTAGCAAATATACGGATATAAATATATAGCGAAATAATGGAAATACGACGAATTCCAAGCGAGAAAGAAAAGGGAAACAAAGAACAAAATAGAAAACTAAATAAAATAATTTCAACAGAAATTAGAAAATATCTATGAAAAAATAAGAATGTAGTTACTCAAACACTAGAAGAGAAGACAGGTTTAAAGATAACGAAAAGAAAATTCACACCCATTAAAAAATAAATATACAAACTGAGAGACAAAGACGGAAAAGTAACAAGAGATAAAAAAAAAGAATGTGTGTATACTTTGTACGCACGTAAGAAGTTATACTTCTATTATATGATTTCTTAAAAATAAATATACTTTAAACAGTTTGTTTTAATTTTTTTAAACACCAAACTAATTTTGTGCTTACCGCTTTCAAAAAAATAAAAAAAAAGTATAGGATTGCTCCGGACTCGAACTCAAGACCTCTCGATCTCTGGCCGAATGCTATACCAAATACGCTACGAGGACTGTGTCTGCATCGGTTCGGACGTACCTAATGACAATTCACGGTAACAAACAGACAAGTATAATAAATATACAATAAAATGTTTTAATAATACTCATCTTACTCCTGAGGAAGACAAATCCAAGGACACAAAAATTATAATAAATATATTTTCACAGCCATACTGTCTGTGTGCGCATGCGCGCAGTATTATGAAATTTTACTCTCAATCGCGCCTAAAGAAGTATAGCTTCAACAAGACATTCTGAAAATAACTAGAGATTTATAAAGATCTTTATACCAACCAAAGATCACAAGACAATTTTCCGACACGAGTAAAGACTCTTATAAATCGGGAATCTGAAGGATTTTTACCCATTAGTGTCAGAAGTAAGAGCAGCTTTAAAGGAAATGAAGAACCATCGATGGCCTGTTGATGATGGGACTACTTTTGGAGGAAATAAAAGGAGGAGGAGAAATTCTACTAAAGTCAGCAAGGGAACTGCTTAATAAATGCTTACATTAGGGTACGATTTCAAAAGACACGAACATTGCAGTGATAGTCTTGTTACACAAAAAAGGCAATATTAATAACTTGGAAAATTATAGACCCACCAGCCTCTTGACACATATGTAGAAATTCTTTATAAAATCTAAACGAAGAGACTAAGAGGTTGTATAGTGCCTCTTTTTTTCACAGGAAGTAAAGTTCTTACGCCCAGACTAGTATTAACATCTAGACAATGATACAATAATCAAGGAATAATGACTGAAAAACTTTGTGTAAAAATAATTTATTTAAAATCAAGACATTTATAAAATACAAAACAAAACAATGACAGAAAAAGATGTGATGTATAAAAATTACAATGTCCGAACTCCTGGAAGTGGAGCATCCCCAGTTACCAGTGATACGTTGCTGTCTATCTGGATTCCTTCTTTCTTGAGATTCTTTTTAAATTGATTCAATACAAACTGTACTACCGCATTGATAATTCCTAAAACCAAAAGTAAAAATACAATGTTAATAATAGAAAGTTGGTATCACTGTAAATGCAGATGATACAGGGTGCAATGATTTTCTGCTGTAAAACTCTGCATTCGAACTGTTTATTGAACTGTTAGAGACTTATCAACCAAGAGAACAGGCAGGATTCCGAAAAAGTTACGGAACAAATGACCATCTATAAAGTATAAAAACCCTAATAGAGAAAATAGTGGAATGCAATAAACCTCTAGTTCTAGTTTTTATCGATTTTCATAAAGCCTTTGACACAGTTGAGCTTAGCAAAATATTACAGGCGCTTAAAGAATGCAGGCTAGATTATAGGTATACAAAATTATTACACAAAATATACTTACAGGCAACAACCACTGTCAAATTACATACTAACAGTAATCGCATAAAAATAGAATGGGGGGTTAGACAAGGAGACCCAATGTCACCTAAACTTTTTAATACGGTCTTAGAACATGCTTTTAAGAGTTAGGATTGGATGACAAAGGGAATAAAAATAGATGGAGAATACCTAAACAACTTACGCTTCGCCGATGATATAGTCATAGTAGCTGGGGATCTAGGTATGGCAAGAGAGATGGTACAAGAACTCGTTGTGGCTACAGAAAATGTAGATTTAAATATAAACATCTCGAAAACAAAAATAATGACAAATTTGGTACCCAACCAAAACATCAGTATTGTTGGGAAGGAAATAGAACTCGTAGATAGATATAAATACCTGGGACATGAAATTACGATTGGCAGGGATAACCAGACTCATGAACTGAAGAGAAGAATAGGTCTTGGGTGGGCAGCATTTGGAAAACTGAGAGAAACTTTTAAAAGTGAGTTGCCCACATGCCTAAAGAGAAAGGTATTTGATCAGTGCGTCCTCCCAGTCTTGACGTACGGATCAGAAATACTCACCTTAACAAAAGCCTCGGCTACCAAACTAAGAGTCACGCAGAGAAGAATGGAGCGGTCAATGTTAAGAATAACTCTGCGAGACAAAATCAGAAACGAAGAAATCAGGAGAAGAACAAAGGTGACTGACGTCATCGAGAGGATAGCCAGGTTGAAGTGGAGATGGGCAGGACACATAGCCAGAATGACAGATGGGCGATGGACGAAGAGGTTAGTGGAATGGAGGCCAAGAGAAGACACGAGAAACGTCGTTCAACCGCCTACAAGATGGACTGACGACTTAAGAAAAGTAAATAAAAACTGGACGAGAGCGGCGCAGGATAGATGGGGTTGGAAACGAGGGGAGGAGGCCTATGTTCAGCAGTGGACTTTTGAGGCTGGATGATGATGATTGAACTGTTATTCCACACTGTCTATCTTCACAGTATTTACTGTATCAATAAGCATATATACATTTTCTGTCATCTACGACAGTTTTACATTGTTACTGTATAACCAACTGCTTTGAAAGTTGTGCATAACATAAACAAACTAACGGTTACACAATATAATCAGATATTTTGTATTTGATGTTTTCTTTCCATAAATGTCAAACGAAAGAGATAGATTATTAATAATCTGAATAATATGTGATTGATGTGATCGTTCATGGGTATTCTTCCATTTTTCCGACTGTATGTACTTAGCATACTTCTTTCAACACAATGTGAAAACAGCTAAATAGAAATAATGTAACTCTGAACAGAGGAATTTATACTAATAATAACGTTATATTTTCATCATTTCAAAACTGTCTGTATTCTCTACTGTTTCGGCAACTCCAGCATTATTTTTATATAATTTTTAATAAAATAGACATACCTGAGCAAACAAAAACTCCTCCCACAATGGAACACAACCTGGCAAGAAAAGTACCTAGACTATCTCTCTCCTGTTTGACGGCAACCCTCAATGCAGACACGTCGTACTTGAAGAACAGCCCTGGAATGCCGTGACTGCCTTTGTCGTGGTTTATTGGTCTACTTATAGCTTTAACGCTGTATTGGTATGTATTGACTGATGTAAGGAATGTGTTAACTTTAGTGGGTACAACTTCTATGAAGTAGTTGAAAAGCGTTCTGCCTAAAAAAAAACGGACATTATGTTTTTCAACCACATTAGTGAGAAATGAAACAAAGCTTAAGATTTAATTTCGTTTCAGACCTACACCACCTGTTTATGCACATTTCGTTCTCTTGAACTCCTCAGGACAGGCCCTTGTGTGCTATGAATCGAAACTAAATCTTCCTGTCATGTTAGCAAATTAATGAAAAATAATTTGCAAAAGACGTAACAGCAACTACAGGCTTTTCTGAGGAGTTCAAGAGAACGAAATGTGCATAAACAAATGGTGGTGGTCTCTGAACCTTCGTTGACTACAAATTAAGTAGTAGAAATCAAATTCGTTGGATTTTTACCTAGATAAATTGACATGTCATAGAACGCATATTGTAGATTCCCCAATGTTTATGCATTTATCGTCCGTATGCCTTTTAAATTGTAGAAGGCTCGGATTTGGGTTGTAAACAAAATTTGTTTTCAAGAGTAAGAAATCTTTAGTTGTCCGGTTCGTTGGATTTCTTTTTGCTTTTACATTTAATTAGTGAGAATTACTTCCAATTTGACTAGATTATTGCAAAGATACAATTTATGGAAGAAAAGTAAGGAAAAAATTACTCCAAATAAAAAATAAGGAGGTGAAGGATATATAGGCAAAATGGAAAAGAACTAATAAACTTGTGGTGTTAACTTTAAACATGAACAATATATGCAAATTTACCATAGTCTCCTACTAATTCATCTCCCTCCAAAGGATGTACAATTCCAGGACTGGGATCCCCAAAACTGAACTTATTTATCCTGTGCGAAAAATTATAATCCCTTTCTGACATAAAGGCATTGATATGTACATGTCCTCTTGGAAGATGTAGGCTCTTTCCTGCGGTAATGTGGAAATTACCAGCGACCTTATTTAGTATTAGATCACCGTGTATTCGGCAAGCGTCGTGAGGAACGTTCGGAATGTGACTTCTTGGTGGTAAGTCCCCGAAGTGGGTTGAAAAACGGCTCTTCCATAGTAAATCCTACGAAAATGATTAGTCCATCAATTACCATGTAATATTAGTCTGAGAAGATAAGACATTGTACAGTTGGTCAAAACTAGGAACAACTTTGAAAACCCTACAATCAGCATGCTCATTTGATGCCCATTAAAACTACTGCAAATTATCTTAGTAAGAAAAGTAAACTAGAGCAAGTACGTTAAAAAATCAGGTAGACAAGTCCCGGAGTTCAACCATTTCTTTTTCCCCGAATACTTCTCTGTCTGTCCTCACGCAGATGGGTAAAATTTCGAAAGTCATTCCTAGCCTTGACAAATAATATGAACAGTGAGTACCTATATGCAATTACTTTCACTGCGTGGTACTCTTCAAATCAAATCAAATCAAAATTTTATTAACGCATATAGCATTTACAGATGAAGTACAAAATAGCAATACATATTTCATACAAAATTTCGAAAGTCATTCCTAGCATTGACATATAATATGAACAATGAGTATATGCAATTACCTTCACTGCGTGGTACTCTTCTCTTAAATAAGAATTAAAGTGTTTCTTATTATCAAAATGAATCTGTTGATTTGGAGCCAATTCAAACCAAGTATCCTCTTCTTCAAGGGTGCCAAATTTAAATGTATTTTGATTGGTAGAGTCTAGGATATCAGCACCTATAACTATATATAGAAATAAAAAACAATATTAAAAAAATCCTTTACAAGAGGTACATTTATTTAAAAGAACCCTTTCGGGCCAAGTCACAGAATGTTTTCAGAATGAATATTCCATCTTCAGTACTGGTACTAAATATATGTTTAAAGCCACTAAATACATGAGTAAAAACCCTTTAAATGTTACTTTATATGATATACCACCGGAGGATGAGTGGGAAGGGGGCATAAGTGCACATCCAACGTCGTTTGGTGTATTTAAATTTGTCGCTATTTTCTCTATAAATACAGTGATAAGAATGAGTGGTGAGAGACAAGTGAAAATGACATGGGAGGCCAAAGCAGTGGGTAAAAGCAGGAGGGGCAGACCAAGGAAAAGCTGGAACACTAGTGTAAACGAAATACTCAAGAAAAGAGGAACATCGTGGCAAGAAGCAAAAGTTTTAGCAGCAGATAGGAAGAAGTGGCGTAAATTTGCAGAGTATTATATAAAGGAGGAATCCTCGACACCTAATGGTAAAAGAGGCAACCGATTATGTATGTATGCATGTAAATACAGTGAGCACGTAAAGGTTGGAATAAATTCATTTTCTAGAGAATGGACGGTTTTGGAAAAAATCCCAAAACAGGTCAATTTTTATTTTTAAATTACGACTTCTTGGCATATATATCATACTAGTGACGTCACCATCTGGGCGTGATGACGTCATCGATGATTTTTTTAAATGGGAATAGGTGTTGTGTGATAGCTCACTTGAAAAGTAATTTAATTCTCTATTCAGTAATATAAACATTTACATAATTATTTATACCGAGTGCCCAAAAAATTTTTTTTTTAATTAAATTTATTGACATAAAAAGAAGAACTCATGTTATTTATTTAGTTCAAAATACATTTTACTGCTCTTAGAAAACAGAAAAAAATGTTTATTTGAAAAATAGTCATTGCTTTTGCTTAAATTAAATGTTCAAACTGTCAAGAGGAAGGTGGGTGGCGGCTTTAATATTGAATTTAAGCAAATAACAATATTTATTTGTCAAATAAACATTATTTCCTGTTTTCTGATAGCTGTAAAATGTATTTTGAGTTAAATAAATTACACACAGTCTCCATTTTACGTCAATAAATTTAATTAAAAAAAATTTTTTTTGGACACCTTATATAAATAATTATATTAATGTTTATATTAGTGAATAGAGAATTAAATTACCTTTCAAATGAGCTATCACACGACCCCTATTCTCATTTAAAAAATATAGATGACGTCATCACGCCCAGATGGGTGACGTCACTAGTATTATACATATGCCAAAAAGTCGCAATTTAAAAATAAAAATTGACCTGTTTCGGGATATTTTTCCAAAATCGTCCATTCTCGAGAAAATGAATTCATTTCAACCTTTGCGTGCTCACTGTATAATAATTTTTTACTAGCTTTACTGTCCTTCAGTTCAATTCCAATTGAAAGAATATGTATGTATAACAGGTGGTATATATTTTTACACCAAAAAACTGTAAAAATAAAAAATAACAGAATTTTCGCTCAATATGCTGATTCTATTTTGATCTATTTCGATGAATCTGAATATGAGCCTCAACAGTAAAAGATGCTTTATGACGAAGCAGAGGCAGGGTATTAATAAGTCCAAATTTTTTATTATGCAGTTTATGGATGTTTCCTTACTTCTAATTCCACACAGCTACGACATGAAGAAGTCATCCTGTGATGAATGGTATGTTGTGATAATGCTATATGTCACAATCATCTCAGTTTTTCTGTTATTATGAGAGCTACATTGTTTACACCTGATCTGTAGTTATTTTTTTTTGGTATGTTATATTTCATAGTTGCATTACCATTATTACAGGATATATACAGGATCAATTATTACAATAATACATTAAAATTCATACAGATACAGATTCCATATCATTTAAAAAATAAATAAAATGAAAAAATGTTATATAATTACACACTATTATAATACTTACAGTGACATGGCATAGCGACTGTTAGATCAATGTTAATTTTCAACTGTTCGTCTAATTCCACATCTGGCGAAAACTTGAAAATGAATTTGCTATCCAAGTAGTAACTTATTTCAGAATATATTAGCCATATTATTAGTAAGAAACTGATAATTGAAACTAAAATAAACAAAGAAAACGAAGATTAATCTATGAGATTGAACCATTTTTGAAAAATAGTTATTTGTACCCTATAATGCAAGCATATTTGGAATACCTCTAACTTAATTTTATTCCTAAAAGTACAGTATAGAATACTGATTATTTATGAGAAGCTTATCCGGGCTGTGGATTATCTGTGCTATGATTTTCCATTATTCAAATTGCATTTTTGAGGTTTTATCAAAATAGCTTCACTGTAAATCACTCGATGGATACTATATATGCCATGAGGGAGACGCATAATGCAATAGCGATATCAACAGTGCTTGAGGAATCCCTGGAAATTACTCACTTGTCAGCTGCTATTGTGTGTTATGCCAAATGTATGAGATTTAGTTGCACACTAGAAAAGAGTCGTTACTCTGATATATTCTAAACACATGTCCTTTTCTTCAAAATGGAAATAACCAGTGGTAAACGCAAAAGAAATGCTTTAACAATTGAACAAACATTTTTAAATAGAAATGGAAAAGGGAAACTGTCGACTCATTTATACTGATTTCTCGAAGGCCTTTGACACAGCGTAATCCACTCTTTACTCATCTTTAAATTAAGATGTATTGGTTTTCCTGAGTGGTTTCTTTCATGGTTGAGTAGTTATCTTAATGAAAGAGTTCAGTATGTTTTTATAAAGGGCTCACTTTCGATTCCTATCTTGGTCAGTTCAGGGGTCCCACAAGGCTCACATGTGGGTCCTCTTCTCTTTAACTTGTTTAATAATGATATTTCTGAGGTAATAAAAGTTTGTCAGTTTTGCTATTTGCTGATGACCTTAAGCTAGGTATATTTCAAAGTTTCAAATCAGTCTAATTGTCTAAGGATCCAGGAAAACACGACTTCTCTATACAATTGGTCTCTTTCCAATTGTCTCCAGTTGAATAAAGATAAGTGTTTTGTTATATCCTTTAGTAAATCTAAAAATAATGTGTTTGACTATCACATTAATACAAGCCTTCTCTCAAGAGTGACTGAAATAAAAGATTTGGGGGTGTTATTTGACAGTTCCTTGTCATTTATTCCACACATTAGCAATTTGTCAAATAAAGCATACCGTAATCTAGGTTTTATCACAAGAAACTCGAGATCTTTCCGTACGCACATTAAGAATTTTCTATCTTACTTTCATCCGCAGCATCCTGTCTAATGCTTCAATAGTATGGTCACCATACTATTTTAACCATATTTACACCCTTGAAAAAATTCAAAATTTGTTTCTCCGAATTTGTGCTCATAGATTAAACTTAAAGAACATGTCTTCGGTGGAATTAAGGTCAAGGCTAAATATCAGTTCATTAGAAGACTACAGAACTAAATATGATTTAATTTTTCTCTTCATTTCATTTGATTTTAATTGTCAGCGATTTTCATTTTAATAATATTTTCAGGAAATTTAATTTTCTTAAATTTTAATCATTGGCTTAACAAAATTTAATAATTATTTAATATAGTTAAAAACTCTAACATGAAGTAAAAACCACTTCTATGTAATAGGTATACATGTTTATTAAATTTTTTTTTTAATTTTTAATAAATATATACCTATTACATAGAAGTGGTTTTTACTTCATGTTAGAGTTTTTTCATGTTAGAGAGACTATATGGTATACAGCCAACCTAGGGAACTACTCCTTCTTGATTATTGTTTTCACCCAATTTTGAAAAAATGTGAAAACTTTGTATTATCCACGTCCGTCTGTCCGTCCGTCTGTCTGCAATCACAACTCCTCCGTCAATATACCAGCTAGAATGACAAATGACGTGGCAAATGAAAGCTGATAATCCAAGGATGGTACTAAAGGTGAGATATTTGACCTTGGCGGTCTGTCCGTCGGTCTGTCCGACCGTGAATATAGCTCCTCCATCATTATACCAGGTAGAATGACAAATGAGGTGTCAAATGAAAGCTTATAATCCAAGGATGGTACTAAAGGTGAGATATTTGAGCTCTCTAGGCTGTCTTTCCGTCGGTCCGTACGACCGCGAATATAACTTCTCCGTCATTATATCAGGTAGAATGACAAATTAGGTGTCAAAAGAAAGCTGATAATCCAAGGATGGTACTAAAGGTGAGACATTTGACCCAGGCTGTCTTTCCGTCGGTCCGTACGACCGGGAATATAACTCCTCCGTCATTATACCAGGTAGAATGACAAATGAGGTGTCAAATGAAAGCTTATAATCCAAGGATGGTACTAAAGGTGAGATATTTGACTAAGGCGGTCTGTGCGTCGGTCCCTCCGACCGCGAATATAACTCCTCCATCATTATACCAGCTTGAATGATAAATGAGGTGTCAAATAAAAGCTTATAATCCAAGGATGGTACTAAAGGTGAGATATTTGAGCTAGGCTGTCTTTCCGTCGGTCCGTACGAACGCGAATATAACTTCTCCGTCATTATACCAGGTAGAATGACAAATGAGGTGTCAAATGAAAGCTGATAATCAAAGGGTACTAAAGGTGAGATATCTGACCCAGGCTGTCTTTCCGTCGGTCCGTACGACCGGGAATATAACTCCTCCGTCATTATACCAGGTAGAATGACAAATAAGGTGTCAAATGAAAGCTGATAATCCAAGGATGGTAATAAAGGTGAGATATTTGACCTTAATGGTCTGTCCGACCGCGAATATAACTCCTCCATCATTATACCAGGTAGAATGACAAATGAGGTGTCAAATGAAAGCTTATAATCCAAGGATGGTACTAAAGGTGAGATATTTGACCTAGGCTGTCTTTCCGTCGGTCCGTACGACCGCGAATATAACTCCTCCATCATTATATCAGATGAATGATAAATGAGGTGTCAAATGAAAGCTTATAATCCAAGGATGGTGCTATAGGTGAGAAATTTGACCTACGCTGTTTGTGCGTCGGTCCGTCCGCCCGCGAATATAACTCCTACGTCACTATACCAGGTAGAATAACAAATTAGGTGTCGAATGAAAGCTTATAATCCAAAGATGGTACTAAAAGTGAGAAATTTGACCTAGGACTTCCGATTTTAGAAATTCGACCAGAAGTACTTGTTAGGACTTTTAACCTTTATAAAAAATGGCAACGGTGGCAACACCGCGCGCGCCTCAGTGACACCTAAAAACTAGAATTCGGGAACGAATGTTGTTAAGAGTGTAGACAAGAAAACAGACTACAGACGAATACGCGAACCAAGAAGTGTATTTTATGTAATTTGTACCTCTTTCAATTAATTACAAGTATCATACAGTCCACTAGTGTTTATTTCGATTATCAGCGACAGGAAACGAGTAAATTCCAAACATTTTGGTCAAAAGAGCCGAATTTATTATCTATTAGCCGGCATGAGGCAATATTAGCGCCAAAAACTAGTAGACGCTAACCAAGTTAATAGTTCCAAGTTCTAGTGTCATTTCCAGTGGCCCAATTCAGCGAAAGAGAAGTACGTACAACAAGGTACGCGACAAGCGACAGCTATTCATCAGGACCACTGCAAATAAAGGTCAGATCCTTCCATTTTTATATATTTCATTCTTAACCGATCATTTTATAATTCGTTGGTTTATTTGACAATAATTATAAACGATTTTATGCAATTCTATCAATATCAATCTAGTTAAATGATATTACCTTCTGTTTGCGATATTTGTGTACAATTATATATGTGTTTTCATATTTAATTTCAATAATAATCCATAGTTAAATTATAAGTACCCATTTGTCGAGTTTATCAATTTTATTTACTAAGATGGCGACCTCAAATGAAGTAGTAGTAGTAGACGATTTAAAAGATTTAGTTAGACTTCGTGGAACAAATAAACAAAAGTTAACTTTGCTAGAGAAATTCATTACTAAAACAAAAGACAAGGGTGACTTTGATATTCAAGATGTTCAATTTAGATATGATAATCATATAAACTTATTAAATGATTTTGATATAGTTCAAACAGAGATAGAAAAGAAATGTTCTGAGGGTCAATTACCGGAGCACTATTCAGAAAGAGAGGAGTTTGAAAATCGATTTTATGCGGCACAAGCATATTTAAAAACCATTTTAAGACCGGTAGCGGTAAACAGTAATAACGTACAATACGGTCAATTAGGTCAATCTAGTGAATTTAAAGCAGTGAGTGATCCCCTGCAAAATGTCCTATTACCGAGAATAAAATTGCAAACGTTCTCTGGGGAGTTTCAATTTTGGGTTAGTTTCAAAAATAGCTTCAATGCGACCATTGCGAATAATGCATCCCTTAGTGATGGGCAGAAGTTTCATTTCTTGAAGGCTTCCTTGCAAGGGTACGCAGCCAGTTGTATTGAAGGTTTAGAGAGCGTAGATAAACCATTTCAGAAAGCCTGGGATTTATTATGCGATAGGTTCGATAAAAAACAGTTTTTAATAGACAGCCACTTTAAATCATTACTAAATTTAACCATGATGCAAAAAGATAATTATAATTATGCTAGTTTTCGAAATATGTTAGACGAGATATCCAAACATTTAACTTCTTTGGAAGGTATAGACGTACCAAAAGAAAAGTTATATGATTCATTTATGATACATATCTTAATCAACAAGTTCCAGAAAAATACTATACGCGAATGGAAAGAAACTAAGGTTGCAAGCGATTTGCCTACTTTAGAACATTTTATCAATTTTTTAAAAAATAAGACGGACATACTACAAAGTTTGGATGAATCTCAAACGGCTAAATCACAGTCTTCAAGTTCAAATAAGTATCATAACAGATCTAACAATCTAGTGCACTTTGCGGTTAAAAACCGATGTAATTTTTGTAGAAAGGAACATTCAATTTATAAATGTCCCACCTTTAAAGCGTTATCAGTCGAAGAGAGGTTTCGGGAAGTTAGAAAACTTAAATTATGCGAAAATTGTTTATTAAGTGGTCATGATAAGAGAAATTGTAAATTTGGTCCATGTCCTGTTTGTAAGACTCACAAACATAACACGTTGCTTCATAAAGATTATGCAGAAGTTTCAATTCGTGACACTAATCATCAAGTAAGTTCACCTAGTACTTTTGATCATAGAAATGATGGTGTAGAACAGCAAATAAGTATAAATTTTGCAAAAAATGAGAGTCAAGTTTTATTAGCTACAGTTATGTGTAATATTAAAGACCAAGATGGTAAGTTTCATAAGTGCCGAGCATTACTTGATTGCGGTGCACAAATGAATTTAATCACCGAACGCTTTTGCAATAAATTAAAACTACAATTAACTGATACAAACTGTTCAATTACTGGTATTAGTCAGCGTTCTTCTAACATTAGTAAAAAATGTTCATTAAAAATATTTTCACAATTTTCAGATTTCAATTCTAGTATATCATGTTTTGTAGTACCCGTTATATCAAGTAGATTACCTGCTTATCCTATTGATATGAATAATATTCGATTACCTCACAATATTAATTTAGCAGATCCAGAATTCAATTGTCCTAAAGAAATTGACTTGTTATTAGGCGCTCACATTTTTTGGGATCTTATATTGCAAGATAAAATATCATTAGGTAAAAATCTTCCATTACTAATCAATACTCATTTAGGTTGGGTTGTAACAGGTACAGTTCCAATTATTTCAGATAAATATGTATGCAATTTTGTTGAAGTACACATCCCTGAGGATGATCAATTAAAAAAGTTTTGGGAACTAGAGGATGTTCAAACCAAGAATGAATTTCTGTCTCAAGACGATCTCATTTGCGAATCTTTATTTAAACAAGACACATCTCGTAATGAGAATGGACAATTCGTGGTAAAATTACCATTAAAATATTCTCCTAGTCTATTAGGTGATTCAAAGCAAACAGCTATTAAAAGATTTAAGTCATTAGAATCAAAATTCTCCAATTCCTATTTTAAACAACTCTATTTTGAATTTATTCATGAATATGAAAACCTAGGTCATATGAGTAAAATTTCTATTAATTCAGAACATTCCTATTTTTTACCACATCATGGTATATTAAAAGAGTCTAGTGTAACTACAAAACTTAGAACTGTCTTTGATGGAAGCTGCCAGAGCTCATCAGGATATTCTCTTAATGACCTTCAATATGTAGGTCCTAAAGTGCAAAACGATATTTTAAACATTTTGCTAAGATTCAGAATTTATAAATATGTTGTATCAGCAGATATTTCTAAAATGTACAGACAGATACTCATACATCCAGAACATAAATATTTACAACAAATTCTTTGGCGTGAAAATAATAATGAAGAATTTTCTATTTATCAACTGAATACTGTCACATATGGCACTAGATCAGCACCTTATTTAGCAATTAAATGTATCAGAACATTAGCTGAAGACAATTTAGACAAGTTTCCATTAGCTTCTAGCACAATTTTAAATGATATGTATGTTGATGATTTATTAACAGGATCTAATGATCTAAGCGAACTACAAGAAAGATGCAAATCTATTTACAATATGCTCAAATCAGCTCATTTTATTCTGAGAAAATGGATTTCAAATGATCAGCAAGTAATTACAGATTTTCAAGAATCCGATGTCTCAAATTCAGTATTAAATTTGGGAGATCACGATAGTTGTAAAACATTAGGTGTCCAGTGGCTAAATTCTTCTGATTCGTTTACCTTTAACATAAACAAATTACGTAGTCACGAACCATTTACTAAAAGACATATTCTATCGAATATTGCACAAATATATGACCCTCTAGGTCTGTTAAGCCCGTCTATTATTATTGCAAAAATGCTCGTTCAGCAATTATGGACTCTTCATATTTCGTGGGACACTCCAATCCCTTTGGATTTGCAACAGACTTGGTTACAATTTCAAAATAATATTAATATTTTTAATCAGATATCTATTCCTCGTAAAGTTGTCTCGAATACTTTACTTGATATTCATTGTTTTTGTGATGCATCAAAAGCTGCATATGCTGCGTGCATTTACCTTCGAAGCATCGATGATTCAAATCAATATCACATTAATCTCTTGTGTTCAAAAACTAAAGTTGCACCAATCAAACTTGTAACTATTCCGAAACTAGAACTCTGTGCTTGTTTATTAGGTGCACAACTAATAAACACCGTAACAGAAGCCATTCAAGTCAATGTTCCTATTTTCATGTGGTCTGATTCTCAGGTAGCACTAAGTTGGATTCATACGGATCCTAGTAAATTACAAGTTTTCGTTGCTAATCGAGTATCCAAAATTCAATCGTTGTCCAACACATTTACCTGGAATTATGTTAACAGTTCAAGTAACCCAGCAGATATTGCATCTCGTGGTATTATGCCTGAAAAATTAATTTCCAATACAATTTGGTGGAACGGACCACTGTTTTTGCAATTGCCACAGCCAGAATGGCCTAATGTGGATTTTAAGTTAAAAACTTCAGAACTGACAGAGTTGAAAAAGACTTCTAAAGTGTTTCAAGTTATATCAGTACAATTGTCAGATTTAATCACTAGATACTCACATTTTATTACACTTCAAAGAATAACAGCCTATTGTTTACGTTTCATTTACAATTTAAGAAATAAATCTAATAAACGTACGGGTAATTTATCTATTGCAGAATTAGATGAAGCCCATATTAGTATCGTCAAACAAGCTCAATTAGAGTCATTTGCTGACGAATTATCCTTTTTCAAAAGGGGCAAGCAACATCCAAAAAATAATAGACTTTCTTCATTAACTCCATTTTTGGATAATAAAGGAATTCTTCGAGTAGGTGGAAGACTCAACAATACGTATTTATCGTTCAATACTAGACATCCTATTCTTCTGTTATCCAAACACTATTTTACTAAGTTAATTTTTGAGTATAAACATAAGCAACTATTTCATCCAGGTCCTCAATTATTGCTTGCATCAGTAAGACAACGTTACTGGCCTATAGCAGGACGTGTCTTAGCAAAACAAACTGTCAAAAATTGTTTGACTTGTTTCAAGTTTAATCCTACACCCTTTTTAAGTCCAATGTCAAATCTACCAAATAATCGAATTAAACCTAATTTTCCATTTGATGTGACTGGTATAGATTATGCAGGTCCTTTTAATATTCTTAGTAAAAAGGGGCGCGGAGCTAAACTATTAAAATGTTATTTGGCATTATTCATTTGCTTTTGCACAAAAGCTGTCCATTTAGAAGTTGTGTCGGACCTCACAAAAGAGAATTTTTTAGCAAGTTTAAAAAGATTTACCGCTCGACGTGGTATACCTAGTACTATTTATTCAGACAACGGCAGTACCTTTGTAGGAGCCAACAATTATCTGAAACAGTTAGGACATTTTTTACAGAAAAATTACAATTCTATTGAAACGGCTACAAGCGAGCTACGAATAAAATGGATCTTCATTCCTCCTTATACACCTAATCATGGGGGGCTGTGGGAAGCAGCTGTTAAAAGCACTAAGCATCATTTGAAACGAATATTAATTAATAATAATGTAACATTTGAAGAATTTAACACCCTTATCGTACAGATAGAAGGTATATTAAATTCACGACCATTGTTTGACATGTCAAATAGTCCTAATGACTTATCTCCTATTACACCTTCCCATTTCCTAATTGGTAGACCTCTTACGTCATTGCCAGAGTATGACGTTCACAATATAGCCAGCTGTCGCTTAACCAGATTCCAACATGTGCAGCAGCTGTACCAGCAATTTTGGGGTCAATTTTCCAAACAATATATGTCTCAATTACATCAACAGTACAAATGGAAGGATCCAGCTAGCAAAATTCGATTAGGAACCCTGGTTCTTATTAAAAATGATTCTGTTCCTCCTTGTCAATGGATTACTGGACGAATCACTAAGTTATGTCAAGGTAGAGATGGAGAAACCAGAGTAGCAGAAGTAACCACCATGAAGGGATCAGTTACTCGTTCAGTAAGACATTTGTGTCCTTTACCAATGCAAGAAGACATCAACAATTGACAATTATTTGTGTTTGTTTTATTTTTTGTGTATTTAGATATTTTACTATTCAATATTTTATGTATATATTTTTGAAGGTGCCCTTCAAAAGGGGGGCTATGTTAGGACTTTTAACCTTTATAAAAAATGGCAACGGTGGCAACACCGCGCGCGCCTCAGTGACACCTAAAAACTAGAATTCGGGAACGAATGTTGTTAAGAGTGTAGACAAGAAAACAGACTACAGACGAATACGCGAACCAAGAAGTGTATTTTATGTAATTTGTACCTCTTTCAATTAATTACAAGTATCATACAGTCCACTAGTGTTTATTTCGATTATCAGCGACAGGAAACGAGTAAATTCCAAACAGTACTGTTTTAAAGTCACCGGAATAGTACAAGTGATATATTATTCGACGCGCCTTCGCAAGACAAGAACAAATATACACTTCCCGTTTCATGACTGTCTGTCCGTCTGTCTGTCCATCCGCGAATACAACTCCTCCGTGATTAATACAGATAGAATGACAAATGAGGTGTCGAATAAAAGCTTATAACCCAAGGATGGTATTATTAAATATGAGAAATTTGACGTCGAATTTCGGTTTTAGAGTTGCAACCGTAAGTACTATTTTAAAGTCACCGAAATAGTATAAGTGATATATTATTCAACGTGGCTTAGCAAGATGAGAACAACTGTAACATTTTGGGTTTTTATATAATTTCCGGTTAAAAAGTTATAACCAGAAGTGCCATTATACTCATTATAGGCACAAAAATAGTATGTAGGTAACACATAAATCGAAGCGTATTGAAAAGTTGAATTTGAATCTTTAGTTCCGGTTTTAAAGTTATTTCTGTTTAAACAATGATGACCCAAAGTTTAGTAAAAATGACTCAAAATTAGTAAATTCATATATCAATCCACGCAAAGTTACACGTAAAATTCAAATATCGTCTTCCAGTTCTACTTTCGATTACTTTGGGTGAAAACCTAGGACTTACGAAGTCCAATTACTTGTTTAATACTTAGTTTAGTATTTGTGTTATGGTTAGGATACTTTATTTTTGTTATTTGTAAAAATCGGGTATCCCGTAATAAACAAATAAATAAATTATCACAAATCTATGAAGTTGGCAAAGAACCTAACACTAAAGTGTTATGTGTGGTCTCTATTACTATATAGCTGTGAGATCTGGACATTAAAACAGTATGAGGTCAACAAACTGAATTCATTCGAAACGTGGATGTACCGCCGAATGCTGAAAATAAGCTGGACCAGCAGAACTACGAATGAAGAAGTACTGGAAATAATGAACACACATCCTCGTCTGGTCAATACAATCAAAATTAGAAAGATGTCATATCTGGGACACATAATGCGCCATAGGGGACCGTTCAAGTATTACGTAACGTGGGAGGGGGGTTAAAAATCTTCACAAATTGCGTTACGTAATACGTGAACGCCCCATTAAGGTGCCTTACATAGGGGGAGGGGGGGTCAAAAATCAATTGCGTTATGTAATACTTAAACGCTCCCTGACCTAATTGTCCTAATTCATCAAGCCCAGAACAAAGAGAAATTTGCCATATTGATCACCAACCTCAATAGAGAAGGCACTTAGGAGGAGGACAAGGAAACAATACGAAATTCTACAAAATTTCATCTCTAAGTCTGACTGTTTTAAAAACATCCAGCACTTTCCAACCAAATAGTTTATGAAGAAAAGGTCAGGGCATTGGGATTGACCAAAGAAAACAATCTTTGGACCAATGTGTGCTAAGCAAGCAGGTAATTTTCACAAAAACTTGAAAATACAAGAACCGTTCAAACTGATTCATCTGAAAATGAGAGTCAAGATGAAGAAAATGATGGGACGGTATCAATCCAAAAAGAAACTAATCAAGTGGCCAAGAAAGCTACCAATATTCTACTACACTTAAGCAACTAGAACCTTCGGACCTTTTGAATTTATGCAGAGTACTTTTTATAGCAGGTAGGTTCATAAGTATGTGTGTACATATTTATCACAAATAAGAAATAAATGTCCGGTTTATCTGTACTTTTCAATTATCCGTGCCACGTCCGGTCCCGTGTACGGATAATCGGGGTTCTACTGTACTGTGAAGTTATTGGACAAATATACACCAACATGAGATTTTAGGAATATCAGTTTTAAGACCAGCAATTTTAAGTTATCTTGGATCTTATGAAATAAAGTATCGTTTTATCAAGTACACTTACATGTTCCGCCTACAGACGACGTTTCTTTAAACGTTTCTTCAACTTTTGGAAACATATCCAACTTCTTCACTTTGTCCAATTTGGACCCTCTATAACGCAATAGCGTTACCTTCTCCTGTTCCATTTTGTACGTGTTATAATTTTACGAGATCTTTAAAATACCATTTTATATTTTATAGTTTATTTAAGCTTATCTTAAAAACATTTAATTTCTATCTTACCCAACCGTCAAAAGTAGGGTTATTGTTATGACGTTTACGTATACAAAATGAAGATGTAAACCTTCAATAATTAGTTTAATTAATTATTTGTTTATTTGTATTTTAAGCTAAAATTTCAACTGAGGCGCCCTAAAACAACCACCAGAAGTGATATTTTAGTTTTCTGACTTTAAATTGTTTCAAATATTTTGTGGTTAATGTAATATGTTGTAAAAGACAGTAAAACCAGAAGAAGAAACATATGTGTTGATGTTTTGTTTGTCTAATTAGGTAACTGTCAAAATATTTTTATATCCTCATGACGTTTGGTTAAAATGTTTTATATTGCGTATTAAGGATGTAATAAACTTACGATAAAAATAAAAATATAAACAAACACATGCTTAATATGTGAGATACAAAATACTGAAGTTCTTTAATGTCCATCCCTTAGTTACTTACGAAGTATTGTAATTATTTTGTAGTTTTTTTTCTATTCATATGTGGTAAGTGTAATTATAGAATTATGTGCTTATAGCCAAGTTTTTGTAATATTAAAAAAATTGTATACTTCAAATGAGCTTTATGTAACTATTATTTCATTGTCAACAAGTTGGTTGTATTTTTTATGGTGTTTATATTATCCAGTATAAAAGAGGAAGGAGATCATTTCTGTTCATTTTATTTTTATGTCAAATTAAGCTGCCTAAAAATTAGTCTATATTGAATGCAGAAAGTATTTTCTTGTTTATTCCCTTGTCCTGTCTTTATATTGCCGAAATCTCTAAAATTGTTGCCATAGGTTTGCTGTCTTATGTGACTAATCTGACATGAAGATGTTTCCTGTAAACCTATCCAGAGAATGTGTAACAATAAAAATAAACCCTTTAGAAATGAAAATTAAAGAAAAATACACTTTAATGTATAAACTTTTCATGACCTTGAGTGACAGGTTCTTTGTTTTTGTCTAGTGTTTTATATCTTGGTTGTTTTCAACCTCAGATCTTAAATGAATCAGTGAGTGAAAGAATAGTACATCTCCAAAACCCTCCAAAATCTCATGTCATTTTAAGAAAATTATAAAAAACCATTTAAACAAAAATCTAGTGGTTTTTTGATATTTTCATACATTGTAAAGTTGTAGCTTTTGTGCTTATTTATTAAATGGCCAAATAAAATTTATTAAAACAAAGTCCAGAAAAAAGATATTTGCAAAAATGTATCGTGTACAGTGTACATGAACTGTTCTTTCACTCAATTACAAAAAAACACATTTCTGAAATTACATTTATTGGTTTTGTTTAGAAATATTTATTAACAATGCATGGAATGCAAGATTGTTAACCTCTGACTGTCAATCACTAAATTAATCCTGATTACAAGTGGCACGCGACGACGTAATGCCATTGAGTGAAAGAACAGTATATGCAGTGAAAGAACAGTATAAGCATTGCACGTATACAGTTCTTTCACTCATATACCAAATTGCCCTGTCGATATTAAATCGCAGAGAGTTGTATTTATACTGTTCTTTTGCCCAGTGATGCATTAACATTTTAAACGTATTTTGGCTATCTCAGTTCAAAATGTCGTTTTTGGCGTTTATATTGTTCTTTCATTCAGTGATTCAAATATATTGTATACCCTATTTTAGATCTTTCTTTCTCTTTCACCTTTTTTTTTTTTGATATAAAATATTTTTGAGAACATTTTTTTCTGCATTCCTTTTGCAGATATAATATTTTATTATCTTACTTGATTCAGAATGATGCCTAGTTTTTTCTCTACATTCTACATGAATTAGCACAATAGGTACAACCTTAGGAACTAACAAGTTTAAACTGCTGCATGTGACACCCAAATGTTGGGTGTCATGTTTGTTTTATCTGTGCATTAATTGTTTTTACACATTCATAGTACCTACTTCAATCATATTTATTAAGACTCTTATCTTTCTGGATTTAAATAAGAATAAAAAATCTGTCATTTAGTTTTGTGTGATTTGCCTGTCTGTTTGGGGGTTATACTAAATTTACAATCAAGATGCTGTAGAAATAAACAAACCAAATGCAGTGGAAATCATGATTTGGAATTTACAATGTATATAAATTGTAAATTATGATTCGGGAGTGCTCCTACTCTCCTAGTAGCATTTAACGTGTCTTGGTTTGTTTATTTCTACTGCATCTTGAATGTAAATTTAGTACAGTAAGGTCTCTTTTTATGCGGATTTTTTTTATGCGATTTTGAAGTTATGCGGTTGGTATTTCATTCAAAAAATCTATTATTAACAATTAGTATAATTAATATTAATTATTCCCATCCAGTAGTCTGAGAGTTTGCAATTCGGGTATTCCCCTTGTTACATGATGTACCATGCAGCTATTATCAATTAGACAAGGCGAAAACGGCGGGTCCGAAGGGAAAAATATTCCCATGAGATTTTTTTGCATAATCACATTCGTGAGATATCCCAGAATAAGGTTCAAGAAGTCGCCCACGTGAAAAGTGGGCCAATTTTTTTTAACATTTTTTTTTTTAATCTAATTGCAAGAATCAATATTTTTGTCCCGAACAATTTTTTCTTTAATTTTTTGGACCATTCGGGACAAAAAAGGTCTCTTATAATTTTTCTCTAAAGTTGATCTTTTTCGACTTATAAGCAATTTAAAATGGAAAAAACGAAAAATGCCGATTTTCAAGGCTTAATAACTCGGTTAAAAGTTATTATTATGAAAGTCAATATATGACTAAATCAAAGTTTAAAGCTCCCTCTACAAGATCCTGAAGAAATTTTTGTCATTATTTTATTACTAAGCTGTTATTTTTAAGTAATAGTAATAAGCGCCATGCACGTTTGCGGCCGCTGTAAATTCTGAGTGCGAGAGAGAAGCCATTCCAGCAGTTCAATATTCTGCATCTTACTCGCACTCACATTTACAGCGGCGTCAATACGATCTAACTGCTCATTGTTTTTAATTAAAAATAACAGCTTAGTAGTAAATTAATGACACAGATTTCTACAGGATCATGTAGCGGCGGCTTTAAACTTTGATTTAGTCACTTTCTGACTTTCATAATTATAATTTTTAACCGAGTTATTAAGTCTTAAAAATGGCCATTTTCGCGTTTTTCAAATTTTAAATTGCTTATAACTTGAAAAACATCAACTTTAGAGAAAAATTATAAAAGGCCTTTTTTGTCCAAAATGGTCCAAAAAAACCTAAAAAAAAGATTAGTCCGGGCCAAAAATATTGATTTTTGCAATTTGATTAAAAAAAATTGTTAAAAAAAAATTGGCCCACTTTTCACGTGGGCGACTTCTTGAACCTTATTCTGGGATGTCTCACGAATGTGATTATGCAAAAATATCTCATGGGAATATTTTTCCCAACGAACCCGCCGTTTCCGCCTTGTCTAAATCTGAATTTCGCATTGAAAGGTATTATTATACAGTATGTCCCTGTAAGTTGTATTCATATGGAAAACTTTTTTATTATTAACTTTACGAAAAAAAGTTATTCTTCATAAAAAGCTCTGCATGGTCCAAAACCTAAGATTTAACCATCAAATATCAAATTTTTTGAATATTATACGAGGTATGTCAAAAAGTTTGAATTTCACTCAAGAGTAAAGTAGCTTTATTTTTCACAATATTGAAAATCCCTATTATGAAAAGATATTTGGAATTAAAAACTATATTCTAGTATGCAATTACATCCTTCTAATTGAAAATTTTTTTTTTGAAAAATTATGGATTAACATTATTTTCAGTTATTTCAATTCAGATAACTCTTTTATAATTAATTTTACGAAAAAAGTAATTCTTAATAAAAAGTTCTGCCTGATTTAAAACCTAAAATACAACCATCTTATATCAAATTTTATCAATTTTATACGAGGTATGTCAAAAATATGAATTTCGCTCAAGAGTAAAATACATTTATTTTTCACAATATCGAAAATTGTTATTATGAAAAGTTATTTAGAATTAAAGACTATGTTTCAGTATGTAATTACATCCTTCTAATTGAAATATTCTGAACTACAAAAATACTTTACTTTTGATCTAAATTTATCTTTTTTCACATACCTCGTATAAAATTGATAAAATTTGATAAATGATGGTTGTATTTTAGGTTTTAGACCATCCAGAACTTTTTATTAAGAATCACTTTTTTTCGTAAAATTAATAATAAGAGTTATCAAAATTGAAATAACTGGAAATAATATTAGTTATCCATAATTTTTCAAAAAAATTTTTTTTTTCAATTAGAAAGATGTAATTGTATATTAGAATATAGTTTTTAATTCCAAACAACTTTTCATAATAGCAATTCTCAATATTGTGACAAATAAAGTTACTTTACTCTTGAGTGAAATTCAAACTTTTTGACATACCTCGTATAATATTCAAAAAAATTGATATTTGATGGTTAAATCTTAGGTTTTGGGCCATGCAGAGCTTTTTATGAAGAATAACTTTTTTTCGTAAAGTTAATAATAAGAAAGTTTTCCATATGGATACAACTTACAGGGACATACTGTATAACCTGTAATTGTTTTGACATTAAATTTAAATGTTGCTGATTTCAAGTTGCAGTATAATAAACAGCACATTGTGATTTCTGGATTGAAACATTTAATTAAGTGTCGTAAAGTTTTATGTTCCATTAGAAGAGGTTTTTGAAATCTCAATATCGTTAGTCTGCATTTTTAATTTCTTCTTTAAGATTTTATTTGGTCCAATGAAGAAAAAAAAACATCAAAGACACAATTTTTGGTGGACAAACGTCCACCATTTTATGTGATTTTAGAAAATCTCAGAATGTATCCCTACTTTTTCAATGCAAGTAAAGTCTGTTTTATGCGATTTTTTTATATGCGGTTTTCTGAAGAACGTATCCACCGCATAAAACGAGACCTTACTGTATAGTACAAACAAAACTTCAACAGTTACTGAATAGTTAAGAAATTCAGTTAATTTAAAGCATTAAAAGTTTTATAAACCAAAAAAAACTTATAAACTAAAGTTTTTATATCTGGTTCCACGGAAAACATATCTACTCTTAAACACCACTAATATTTATATTTTTGTGCTCTTTTCTTTCTTATTTTTTGTAGTTCTCTAATCTTCTGTTATATCTCTGTATCTGTAGATATAAAGTAGGGAGGGCTAGTCAAGTCATACAGCACTTACAATAACATTGACCTATTAGCATCCTCCCAGGGAGCTGTCATCCTTAGCTCATTGTCCATCTTATCATTACCATGTAGTCTGGGCAGATTATCGGAGAATAGGCCATTTTTGGGAAAAGTTATTTACCAGCAATTTTATTGCTGGAATCGAATCTTATGACTGTATATATTAATAATATAGGTATGCAAAGTCCGCAGATGGTGTGCTACTTTTTTTATAAACAAAATGGCGCCCGAAAATCGTGTTTTTTTAATTTTTGCTCTATAACTTCCAAGATTTTAACTTTACACCAAAAACACCCAAATAAAAATTCACCGTAATTAAATTCTGCATAGAGATGTGTTTTTTCCGATTTACTTCGACAAAAACTTTCCCCGGAAAATGCGGGTTTTTCCAACAAAATCTTTAATTTTCAACTAAAATTTTAGATGAGTAATTGTTAATCAATAATTATATGTATAACTTTGTAATATAAAAGCTCTCTCCGTATGGATTATAATTCCAGAAGCCGATGGAAATTGAATGAACAGTTTAGCAACAATTGAATTGTTAATTAAAAGTTTACTTTAACTTTTATTTTTACTTTAATTACTTTAATTAATTAATTACTTTAATTACTTTAGTTACTTTAATTTTTGTATAAAAAGACACTGTACCTATCTGATGTACCTTACAGAATTGAAATTGAATTATTTAAGCGGCCTCAGGAATATTTTAAAATTATAAACAATTTTTTGGCTTATAATAAACAAATAGAATATCTCGGGAAATAATAAATTAAATTCGATCATGAAAACGGTATTGGAAAAAAAAAGCGGCAGGACGCTTCTTTTAAAAGAAAAAACTTTTAATTGTGATTAGTGGTTCCTGAGATACAACCGCTCAAAGTTGACCGGCATTTATGGCAAAGATGTAAACAATATGATCATAATTTTTAAACCATCACCTTTTTATTTTTGTCCTCTTCATAACTTTAAATTAGTCATAACATATATATTATTATAATAAAAACTATCGGTATTACGAGTGAAAATTGCCAAAAATAGCAAAATTCCAATCAATAATTAGGTTGAAGAAAATGTAATCTCAAAGTTCAAAATCGGAATACGTTAAAAAAATGCATTTTCTCGGCTTCCCATGCAGCAATTTTGTTAATTTTTTTTGTTCTCAAGTAACTCGAGTAGAGCCATCTAACTAACGCATTATTAAATGTCAAAGTTGCTTTTGTTTTGTTATAATAGATTAATTTATTTATAAGAAAAGAAAACTACATATTTTTTCCAGTTGAAGACTTTTTTTAGATAAACTTCTTACAAGTGTACCTTTTAACGTTAAAACACAAATATTCTCATTTGAAAGCTGTATAATTATTTAAACAACCTTTATTTAAACAAATTAAAAATTTTGTTATAATAAATAAATAAATAAATTTATTATAACAAAACAAAAGCAAATTTGACATTTAATAATGCGTTAGTTAGATGGCTCTACTCGAGTTAAAAAATGCATTTTTTTAACGTATACTGATTTTGAACTTTAAGATTACATTTTCTTCAACCTAATTTTTGATTGGAATTTTGCTATTTTTGGCAATTTTGACCCGTAATATCGATAGTTTTTATTATAATAATACCTATATGTTATGACTAATTTAAAGATATGAAAATTTGTGTGAAAAAAAAAGGACAAAAATAAAAAGGTGATGGTTTAAAAATTATGATCCTGTTGTTTATATCTTTGCCGTAAATGCCGGTCAACTTTGAGCGGTTGTATCTCAGGAACCACTAATCACAATTAAAAAATTTTTCTTTTAAAAGAAGCGTCCTGCCGCTTTTTTCCAATACCGTTTTTATGATTTAATTTAATTTAATATTTCCCGAGATATTCTATTTGTTTATAAGCCAAAAAATTGTTTATGATTTTAAAATATTCCTGAGGCCACTTAAATAGTCCAATTCCAATTCTGTAAAGTACATTAGATAGGTACAGTGTCTTTTTATACAAAAATCATAATTATTCTTATGTATCATAAGTATTGTGATTATTATAGCGACCGTAAATTTTTAAATACCAATTTAACTGTTGCTAAACTGTTATTTCATTTTCCATCGGCTTTTGGAATTATAATCTATATGGAAAGAGATTTTATATTACCAAGTTATTTAATTATTGATAAATAATTACTGATCTAAAATTAAATATTTTTTTGGAAAAACCCGCATTTTCCGGGGAAAATTTTTGTCGAAGTAAATCGGAAAAAACACGTGTCTATGCAGAATTAATTACGGTGAATTTTTATTTGGGTGTTTTTGGTGAAAGGTTAAAATCTTTGAAGTTATAGAGCAAAAATTAAAAAAAAAAAACGATTTTCGGGCGCCATTTTGTTTATAAAAAAAGTAGCATACTATCTGCGGATTTTGCATACCTATATTATTAATATATACAGTCATAAGATTCGATTCCAGCAATAAAATTGCAGGTAACTAACTTTTCCTTGTATTTTGCTAATTAGCCCAGAGTAATGGGGAATCTCCCTTATGTGGGCTGGGGCCAGCCTAACATGCATCTTCTGTTATATTTCACAAGCACTGAGGCCCAGTTGTAACATTTTTATTGAAAATCGTTCGCCTAACTGCTCACCCAAGTTCTCTTTGGTAAGGTTTTTTAGCAACATCTTTGACATAATACACAGATTTTTAGAAAGTTTCTTTCCAAAGTATTTAAATAGGTATCTAGGTATTATAAAAAAACACACTGCGATTGGTTGGAAATATTTTTATAGTCCTAAATATTTTTAACAAGTTTAATATCTTTACTAAGAAACCTGCCACAATTTATTTTTAGTTCATAAATTATTTAAACAATAAATTTTATACATCCTGACATCAATGGGAATTAATCCTTGTATTTGCATTCCAAATAAATTTATTTTTATGAATCTTTTTGCTTTATTACTCATTTGCAATATTTTTATTGGATTGATATATGAATATGTCCCATTAAATGGATTGAAATATGTCCCATCACCCATCACTTCCTTTTTTGGCGCCCTTGATTTAAATAATCAGTTTCTCTTCTTTTCAACTGTTGTATAATTTGTTATACTCTTTCAAATATTGCTTTTTGGTTATTTCTGATTCATTTTGATGTATTTTTAATTTTTCGTTTGTTTGATTTCAGAACAACTTATTTACTAAAACAAATGGAAGGTTGCCTGTGATAATTGTGAAAGAATAACACCAGTACACTTTATACAAATAAGCTGCGAAGCTGTCTCTCAGGGTAGAAATCCATGATAGTTGTGGCAAGAGGTTAAAAAATATATACAGTAAGTATAGTTGAAGTTAGAAATAATTCTCTTAAATTTACTAACTTAGGCGATGATATTAAAGAAAGAAATCTATGCTATTTGTGTAGGTTTCTTTTAGTATTGAAAAAAACTACTTAGTACAACCATTGTAGAAGAAGAAAGTAAAGCGTCTTTTGATTTCAATTCTTTTTTGCTTCATTATGAGAGCTCCCTTCTGCCTATTTTGTTGTTTTCCTTACTATTTTGCAAGTACATATTGTATGCCAATTTCTTTTAAAATACTGCATGTTTAATCCGTTCCTTGTTCTTATTATCTTTTTCCTTACTTAAAATAGGATATTGGACAGGTATCCGTAGTGTCAATAAAACTGTTTAAACTTGTGCAGAATCGAGAAAAATTCTCCAGAGTTGCCATTGTTAGGGAGACAGGACCAGGCACATAAAGAAGAAGAACATTGGAATACATATATGTATTTCATTTCCGCAGTACTCGAGTTTTATATACTTGCCTTTGTAATTTTTTAATTACTACTATGTATCATAGTCTATCAATCAATCAATTAATCATCATCTAATCAATCATTATTAATCTCCATTATAAAGCACTCTAACTCGCTAATATTTGGATTGCTGACATATTTGCACAAAAAGTTCTTTTTTAATAAATCAAGTTATCTATGGAAGTAAAATATAAATATACAGGGTGCGCCATTACTTCAAAATAATGCAAAGGTATCTTTTTCTAAATGGTACTTGTACATTTTGTCAATTTACCAAATTAAGAAAGATATTAAGTTATAAGTTCGTGTTTCAACAAGAACACGAACTTCATATAAGTAGATGTTCAAAGTGCCCCCAGTGTCGTGTTTGGCTGTATCCAAGTCTTATAATAAAATGCCAACATGCGTAATTGTTATTTTGGTATTTGACGTCTTGTGATTACTATTCTGTTTCTAAGATCATCCAGATCGTCATGTTTTGTTTTGTATTCATTTTTAAGATATTTCCATAAAAAGTAGTGTAATAATGGTAAATCGGAAAATCTTGCTGGCCGCTCAATTCTATCCCTTCTTCCTATTCACCTATCTGAGAAAGCTTATTTAAGTAATTTCAAACATTGATTCTGAAGAGTGATGATAACTGTTCTGCTGAAGCCAAATGTCATGAAACTTAAATAAAAATAGATGGTTTCATTTTGATTCAATTCAAATTCATTATGATAAGTATCTTCATTCTTTCCTCTTCGATAAATATGTTGAAATTTTCTTCTTCTTCAGGTGCCGAGACCGCTTGTCGATCGTTGACTCTCATGTTGCCCAACCTATTGACAATCATTGTCTTATTTACAGCCGCACGAAATAGTTCAGTGCTAGTTTTCCCAAACCATTGGCGTAGGTTTTTAAGCCAAGAAGTTCTAAGGCGGCTCACAATTCTTTTTCCCATTATCTTACCTTGCATGACAATGTGAAGTATGACATATTTTTCAGACTTTACGCCTTTTAACCGTGTTCACTACTTCACAACTTTTATTCAAGCGTTGCAAAACCCTTTCGTTTGTGTCTTTCTACCCAACTGATCTTCAGAATACCGTGATAGACCCACGTCTCAAATGCTTCTAGGTTTTTTAAAAGCGATTCTGCCAGGGTCCATGATTCAACCCCGTAAAGTAGTACTGGGAATATAATAACATCGAACCATTCTTATGCGAAGTTCCAAATTGAGATCGTGGCTGCACAGGATTTTCTTAAATTTCATAAAACTTGTTCTTGCTTTGGCAATTCTACTTTTTATTTCTGTACTAGGGTTCCAGCTTTCATTAATATGAGTACCCAGATATACCAGATAACTTACGCGTTCAATTGAGTCATTACCAATTGTTACGTTATAGTTATTATCTATTATTTACGGCTGCCTGTTTACTAATAATCATAAACTTTGTTTTTCTTGCGTTGAGTTTGAGTCTATATATCGCGCAGAACGCCACCTCGGTACAATAACGCTTGAAGATGTTCAATTGATCCTGTCACTAACAAGGTGTCATCTGCGTATCTGATATTGTTCATAAGCACGCCATTAATGAGTATGCCCTCTTTTGCGTTTTCCAATACTTCATTCAAGATTGTTTCAGCGTAAAAATGAAACAACATTGGTGACAATATACAGCCTTGTTGAACTCCACGCTTGATTTTTACTTCTTCAGAGCACTGATTCCCAATCTTAACACATGCAGCCTGGCCCCAATACAAATTTGCGATGATTCTAATGTCCCTACCGTCCAGACAGGAAGTCTTGAGAATATGTAGCATTTTTTCATGGTGAACTTTATCAAAGCCTTTTCAAACTCAATCGCGCACATGAAAACATCATGATTTACATCTCTGCATCTTTGAATTAAAACTTGGGTTGCAAATAGTGCATCATGCCTTCCAAGGCCACAGCGAAAACCGAATTGAGTACTTGAGATTCTGTCCTCAATATTTCTACATGTTCTTTGATGAATTATTCTGAGAAAAGTTTTCAGTGTATGACTCATTAGGCTGATGGTGCGATAGTCGCTGCACTTTGTAGCTCTGTGTTTTTTTGGTAGAACAACAAATAAGGATTTAAGCCAATCTTTAGGAATTTTTCCGCTTTCGTAAATTAAGTTGAAATTTTAAAGATACCTAAAGATAGTTATCTATATACATAAACACGTTTGAAATAAAATTAACAGCTAACCAGTTCTTTATTTTCAGATAATGCCAAAACATCGAGACGTACCGAGCCTTCAGTCGCTTTGCCTAAAGAGCATAGGTACTCTAGTTGTCCACGTGGCTCCGCTTATTTTATCCAAAATAAGTATATACAAGGAACCCCAGAAAGTAATATCTAGTCTACAGACGAGTCTCACTTGGTTAAATGACCATCTATCCTCACACGTTCCGTTCTACCTGTATGATCAAATGGCTGTGGAAGTACTATTAGCTGTAAAGGTATTTATAGAGGCTACGAAGAAGACCTATTTTCCGCACACCTCCATAGCTACTTTCCTCACGGAGATGAACGTAGCTGTTAGTTTAACTGAAGTGGTTTTGAATTGTCATTTAAAGAGTATCGATTTTTCACAGTGGCCCAAAATTATGCGATATATTTTATACAAAAATTTACACAATCTTACTGGTCTAGAAAACTTAAATTTAGGTTCCTGTTCAGGAGGCTGGCGGACGTCCGAATTCGATAGATGTTTGTTGGAAAGCATAGCAAAAATGAAGCATTTGAAGTCATTGTGTCTGTGCTTCGACAGCACAGATGTCATAGTCCAAACAGTAGGTGATAATTGCCAACAGATCCAATGTCTCGATCTCACTTCTTCAGGCTCCGTAACCGACAGATGTATACCTTTTTTATTGAAATGTAGGCATTTAAAAGAGCTACAGCTGCACAGAACCTCAGTGACGACTGAAGGTTTAGCTCAGTTGATCGTAGGACTTCCAAAGTTGCAAGATATCGGTCGATGTGACGATTTCGGAAAAGTGATAAAATATCTATATCATAAATTTCCCAGTGAAGGCCCTTTCGAGTTGAGGAAGATACAGACGAGGGATATTAGTACTGAAAACCTGAGATTGTTGGTAGATATGTTTCCTAAAATTGAGTACGTGAGCTTATTCCACGACGTACAAATTTCTGATTTAACAGTTTTGATATCGTTGGACAATTTGAAAGACTTGAAGTTGCTTTCTTGTGCTTTTTACGGAGATTACCTGAAGCAACTTCTAGAAATTAGAGGTACTAATATAACTAGTCTTCATTTGGAGCATGTGGAAGAGATGGATTATAAAGTATTGATTGATATTAGCCAGTGTTGTCCCCAGTTAAAAAATTTAGTGTGTTACAATTGTGATTTCCGCAACAGTGTAGTACCGTACCACAAATTAAAAGTACAACCGTTTCTAGATCTGGAAAGAATCTTCTGGGTCGTAGATAGTGCTTCGAGTCATCTGGAATTCATCTTGAATCATGCCTACAACATTCGTTACATTCATTTGGGTTCTTCCACAGGAATCACGCATGCGATAATGGTGAAAGTCTTGAATACCAACCCCATGAAGTGGCTTGAAGAGTTGAGAGTGCTGTACAGCAGTGACATGAACATGAGGACTGTAGAATTACTAATGGCCAGTTGTACGAACTTAAAGGTGTTATCGGAGTTAGAAAGTTGGCAGGGCATTACTTTGGAACAGCTACATACCTTTAAACAATATATACGCTCCAATAACTTCAATTTGGACATCAGTCCTACATTATCATTTACCACATAAACTTGCTCCTTTATATTACTGTACTAAAGTGCATATATATTTTTATATGAAGTGATCTGGTTGTACTGATTGATTTAGATATATTTCTTTCTAAAAGAGTGTGATTTTGAGTAACTCCAAACGTACTAGTACCACTTTAATGGTGTCTAATTTAAAATATTCATTATAAATAAAGAAATATTTAAACATTTTTTCTTTTTATTACGAGCTTAACGAAAATCGATTTTTCACAGTGGCCCAAAATTATGCGATATATTTTATACAAAAATTTACACAATCTTACTGGTCTAGAAAACTTGAATTTAGGTTCCTGTTCAGGAGGCTGGCGGACGTCCGAATTCGATAGATGTTTGTTAGAAAGCATAGCAAAAATGAAGCATTTGAAGTCATTGTGTCTGTGCTTCGACAGCACAGATATCATAGTCCAAACAGTAGGTGATAATTGCCAACAGATCCAATGTCTCGATCTCACTTCTTCAGGCTCCGTAACCGACAGATGTATACCTTTTTTATTGAAATGTAGGCATTTAAAAGAGCTACAACTGCACAGAACCTCAGTGACGACTGAAGGTTTAGCTCAGTTGATCGTAGGACTTCCAAAGTTACAAGATATCGGTCGATGTGACGATTTCGGAAAAGTGATAAAATATCTATATCATAAATTTCCCAGTGAAGGTCCTTTCGAGTTGAGGAAGATACAGACGAGGGATATTAGCACCGAAAACTTGAGATTGTTGGTAGATATGTTTCCTAAAATTGAGTACGTGAGCTTATTTCACGACGTACAGATTTCTGATTTAACAGTTTTGATATCGTTGGACAATTTGAAAGACTTGAAGTTGCTTTTTTGTGCTTTTTACGGAGATTACCTGAAGCAACTTCTAGGAATTAGAGGTACTAATATAACTAGTCTTCATTTGGAGCATGTGGAAGAAATGGACTATAAAGTATTGATTGATATTAGCCAGTTATGTCCCCAGTTGAAAAAGTTGGTGCGTTACAATTGTGATTTCCGCAACAGTGTAGTACCGTACCACAAATTAAAAGTACAACCGTTTATAGATCTGGAAAGGATCTTCTGGGTCGTAGATAGTGCCGTGAGTCATCTGGAATTCATCTTGAATCATGCCTACAACATTCGTTACATTCATTTGGGTTCTTCCACTGGAATCACACATGCGGTGATGGTAAAAGTCTTGAATACTAACCCCATGAAGTGGCTTGAAGAGTTGAGGGTGCTGTACAGCAGTGACATGAACATGAGGACTGTAGAATTACTAATGGCCAGTTGTACGAACTTGAAGGTTTTATCGGAGTTAGAAAGTTGGCAGGGCATTACTTTAGAACAGCTACATACCTTTAAACAATATATACGCTCCAATAATTTTAATTTGGACATCAGTCCTACATTATCATTTACCACATAAGCTTGCTCCTTTATACTAAAGTGCATATATATTTTTATATGAAATGATCTGGTTATACTGATTGATTTAGATATATTTCTTTCTAAAAGAGTCTGATTTTGATTAACTCCAAACGTGCGAGTACCACTTTAATGGTGTCTAATTTAAAATATTCATTATAAATAAAGAAATATTTAAACATTTTGTCTTTTTATTACGAGCTTAACGAAGTTCGATTTTTCACAGTGGCCCAAAATTATGCGATATATTTTATATAGAAATTTACATAATCTTACTGGTCTAGAAAATTTGAATTTAGGTTCCTGTTCAGGAGGCTGGCGGGCTTCCGAATTCGATAGATGTTTGTTAGAAAGTATATCTACATACTACATAATATACATTTATATTAGTATTACTCCTATAGAGTAACCAGGTTCATTTTCCGTTGGAACTTTACCACGCTGCAGACGGTACATGATAGTACCTCCTCGTTGGTCACGTGCTCGGTCCATGATATACGTAATATACGTCGGTATGCCCACATTTCGAAGGCCTCTACTTTTTTCATTAATGTTGCGGTTATTTTCTATGCCTCCATTCCTCAAAAGTTGGATTTTGAAAGGTAGGGCGAGGCTGTTAGAGGTGAAAATTTGCTTCATGAGTGAACGACGCTCTTGCTTTTTCTGTTCTTATACGTATTTCCTTCGCTTGATCCCAACTTGAATTAATATAACTGTTGTTCCTAAGTAGATGTACGAATCCACGTGTTCAACTCTTCGATTGTTCGTCAGTTGTCTTGGTCGTTGTCGTTGTTGGGTTTTGCTTACTAACATCCATTTGGTTTTTGTGATTAGTGCAGTCACTGAAGGTGGATATGAGCTATTACCTCCGATTCCGTTGAAACTTCATCGATTTGCATGGAAATTATTGAGAGGATATCTCAAGGAACAAAGGTGACATGGTGCCAACTTGCGCTTTTACCCTGGGGGTGGATGCCACCCCTTTGGGGTGAAAATTATTTTATTATAAATAACCCCATAATTCCCCATAGAGCAACAAATTGTAAGGAAAATTTGTTATATAAAGATATTAAAAAAAATCAAAACTTTTTGAGTTATTAAAGATAAAAAATTTTAGGTTTAAGTGAGAAAAATGCATGTTTTTAGCTGATTTTTTTATAAATAACCCAAAACCTATAAATTTTTACAAAAAAGTTATTATTACCAAAATTGAAGCTAATTAAAAATGAAATAAACTCCTTACTAGAAAAACATTTTAGTTTTAACTAAAAGTGAGTTAAGGTAATTGAATGTAAATTTTTTTCGGCGTGTACCTAAATCTAAGTATTCAAGCTTAAATAACGGGAAAATGATGCATTTTATAACATAAACTTATTAAACATTTGTCAAAGTACTTAGAAATATCTATCAAATGAGCCCCTGAACAAGTTGATAGCATTAAAATTAATGCTCTAAAAATTTTTCAAAATTTATCTTTTAAAAATTTTTGCACAAAACGGTATTGTTTTTTTTTTTAAATAACTCCGTTAGTTTTTACGATATCAGATTCAACTTGATAAACCACTTGAAAGCTAATTCTAAGGGCTATAAACCACGTTGAATTTAATATTTTAAACTCCTTAACTTTTCAAAAATAAAAGATTAAATGGCCCCGGTTACATAGTTCTCGCAACAAAATTTAAGCTTTAAACGTTTCTATGTCGGTTATTTTTTACCCTACAGAAATAGTAACACAGGTAAAATATTTGATACAGAAAAAAAAAAACAAAAAATTTGGTTATATATCATTTTTTACTTATATTGAGTATTTTTGGAGTTATTATCAAAAAAACATGAAAATTACTTAAAAATTCTGAATTTTTTAAATTATATCTTTTTTTCATATATATGTATTTCAAATCGGTAAAAATTGTTGAAATCATTACTTGTGCTTATATAAAGAAATTATTGTAAGGATTACTATAAATTTCCAATTTTGTGGAAATGGCGTATGTTTTATTTTTCACTTTTTCCTAAAAAAATCGAAAGGGTTCTCTTATTTTCATCATAACTTGCTTAGTTTTTATGCTATTAACTTCTTCTGGAGCTCATGGGATAGATATTCCGAATTACTTTGATAAGTGTTAGAAGGCATATTTTATAAAATGCATCGCTTTCCCGTTAGTTCAGCTTGAATACTTAGATTTGAGTACTCATCGAAAAAAATATACATTTAATTACCCATAACTCACTTCGAATTAACATTAGTTTAGTTCTTTAAGTAAGAAGTGTATTAAATTTTTTATTATCTTCAATTTTGGAAATAATAACTTTTTTGTAAAAGCTTATAGTTTTTGAGTTATACGCGAAAAACAACTTTATAACATACATTTTTTTACGAAAAAATAAAATCTTTGATCTTTAATAAATCAAAAAGTATTGATTTATATTAATAACTTTATATAACAAATTTTGCTTAAAATTTGTCCCTCTATCGATTTGTGGTATTATTACACATTGTGGTATTATATGTGGTATATAAAAGCGCAAGTTGACATCATGTCACCTTTGTTCCTTGAGGTATCCTTTAACTACTCACCAATTTTCATGAAAATCGATGGAGGTTCAACGAAATCGGAGGTGAAAACTTTCAGTAACTGCACTAGATGTTTAGTTTGAGTCCGTATTGTGCCCTTGTTTTTTGTATTTTACTCATCAGGCGACTCCATTCACTCACACTCACTAGAATCACAGTGTCATCAGCATACCTTATGTTATTAATTATTTCTGCATTTATCTTTATGTCTTCTGTGCTTTCCTCCAGCGCTGTCTTAAATAGGTACTTCTTCTGAGTATATATTAAAGAGAAGTTCGTTTCATTCGTTCGTCCCCTCGTAGATCCGTTACTGGTCTGGTCCACCTTTTCTAATACATAATTAGTAGATATTTCTGACTATCACGACTCTTCGTTACTTTGGTGCACTGTTAGATACACTAAAGTGGAATCGAATTTTCAGATGAAAGCGACACAGAAAATTCTAAAAAACCAATTTAATTATACTTAATACAAAAAGTCAAAATTCTTTACAATGTAAAACTAGATTCATTAACAAAGGTAGAGAAAAATGTCCGCTTCAGCTTTGATTAAATTTCGAGAAATCGATACCGGTCACCCTTGAAATCCAAGCGATATAAGCAGACACCCTGGTGTACACGGAATTGTTGAACGATATCCTGCACAATGGTAAAATAGACAAATGACTAGTGATTCCCACTTGAATGTATTTTCCGTTTCTGAGGATTGTAAGTGGTCCGCCACTATCTCCCTGGAAAAAAGGATACTTTTAGTATGGGGATCTGTGTGTGGTTAACTGTAAGTTTTATATATGTTACAGTTCAAGTTGATTTTCAGTTAGAGTTGACTTTTCCTAGTTCGAGGCAACTCCAACTGAAACGAGCAGTAAAAGTTGATTTGAAAAATTTAAATCAACTTTTACTATGGTTTGTTTTTTAATTAAGACGAGTGATTCAAATTTACCGCGCTGTATTGCTTGTTTGTAATTGGTCCAACCGCAGGCAATTTTACTCCAGTGTTATAAAATTTTGACACCAATGACATTTATCAAATTTTGACACTAGTGACATTTCATAGGTTAATTAAATTATATCGGCGATTTTTCTGTTTTCTGTGTTATTCCTTTAATTTTTAGATTGTTAGTCTGCTTTTAGATAAAAAGCAGTTGTTTTTGGAACTCTTTAGCAGCGTATTAATTGAATATATTATTTATGTATTACCGTTGAGGGCCGACAAGATCAACGAAAAAAGAAGATATATTTGGTTATTATTCTAGTGACTTTCTTGGGTGTGAATCTGTCTTTTTAGTTTACTCCTCCTGGTTAAAAAATAAACTATAGTTGAAGTTGACTCTTCCTAACCCTTGTTAGTAAAAGTAGATTATACAATTTATACGAGTATAATCTCACGTGCATTTTTGATGAGTGTGCGTCTCTTTGTTTTGACCGTTTCAACTACTTATTAGTCCAGGCTGTAACGTCGCCCTCGTTAGGTAAATTATTCTGATTTGATTTTTTTGCACAAACTTACTCAAACAAATACATCCTTATAACAAATACACAGTGTCAGGAGGTACGGCGGTCGAAAAATTGTTTAACCAATTTTTGTTAACCAAATTCACAAAAATAATTCTTATCTACTCTACCTCATATTATGTATAAGTTTTTATTGTGTGAAAATTGTAAATATAGATAGCAGTACATGAAGGGTTTAAAGTGTGGCTGAAGTAATCATGTATTTTTAATGGGATTTACTTTTTCGCACTGTTTTTTAGCACACTTTCATATAATCAAATATCCTTAACTTTCGCCTTGTCATGGTGATGACATGTGAGCAATAAATTACAAAAAAAGTTTTGACAGTTTTGTGGTTTGACAGAAGTTTGAATTTTTAAATGTCAAAGTTCTAAAAAATTGTAAAATAGGAATGTATTCCAGTGACGAAGAGTTGCAGTTTTTTTATTTGTTTTTTTGGTAGATAAAATATTGTATGAAACTGTGCGTGAAGTACTTTTTGCGCAATTAGGCGATGTATAGCACTCGGGCCGCTCGTGCTCTAAACATCGCGTGCGTGCGCAAAAAGCATACTTCACGAACTGTTTTATAAATAACTAATTATTTCACTCCGGACAATTTTTTTAGATTATTTTGGTCATTCGGAGCAAAAAAGGTCTCTTGTGATTTTTCTCTAAAATTGATAGTTTTCGAGTTATACGCGATTTAAAATTTGAAAAATGCGAAATGACCATTTTTAAGGCTTAATAACTCGATTAAAAACTATTATTATGAAAGTCAGAAAGTCACCTAATCAAAGTTTAAAGCCCCCGTACAAGATCCTGAAGAAATTTTTGTCATTATTTTATTACTAAGCTGTTATTTTTAATTATCAACAATGAGCGCTAAAAGCGTATTGAGGCGGCCGTCAATGTGAGTGCAAGTAAGATCCTCCATTCCGACCGTCCAATGGTGCATTCCAGTCGCACTCACATTGACAGCCGCCTCAATACGCTCCTAGCGCTCATTGTTAATAATTAAAAATAACAGCTTAGTAATACAATAATAACAAATATTTCTTCAGTACCTTGTAGGGGGGTCGTTAAAATTTGATTTGGTGACTTTCTGACTTTCATAATAATAATTTTTAACTGAGTTATTAAGCCTTGAAAATGGTCATTTTCGCATTCTTCAAATTTTAAATCGCGTATAACTCGAGAACAATAAATTTTACAGAAAAATCACAAAAGACCTCTTTTGCTTCGAATGACCCAAATTATTGATGTAAAAAAATGTCCGAAGTGAATTTTTTTGTGAATTTCTTTAAAAAAAATGTTTAAACAATTTTTCCATTACGGTACCACCTGACACCCTGTGAATTCGTTATAAGGACCTCTTTTTGAGTAAGTTTGTGCAAAAAAATCGAACTGGAATAATTTAACTAACGGGGGCGACGATACAACCTGGACTATAAATATCATGATTTGAACATACTATACAGTAACATTTAATTTGTAGAATCGGTTGTTTGTGTGAATCACCTTTTACTAAATGGCATTGGGAAGAGTATACTTTAACTAGTTGAAGTCTACTTTTACTAGTAAATGTTGAATAAAAATCTTCATTTTATATTTATAATCAACTTTTACTAAAACCAGCCGTTTGAGTCGACTCGAACTAGGAAAAGTCAACTCCAACTGGATAATCAACTTGAACTGTAACATATGTTATAAGTATAAAAAAAGAATGTGTGTGTACTTTGTACGCACGTAAGAAGTTATACTTCTATTATAATATAATTTCAACGAAATAAATATACCTACTTAACAGTTACAATACAAAAAATTAACAATAATTACCAAAAATCAACCAAAACTTAACAATGCCAAATATTACAAAACAAAAAGAAAAAAATATGAATCGTCCGGGATTTGAATCCGCAATCTCGCGATTTTTTGATCTCTGGTCCAATGCTCTACCAAGAAGGCCATCAAGCCGCATGCTACTTACCTTTCAGATATACATAATTATACATCACGGTGACAAGTGAAATATAAAAATAGATGTTTTATTATTTTACGCCCAAGGAAGACAAATCCAAAGACACAAAATTATAATAAAAAACCTTTTAAACCACCTTTTTCAAATTGCGCAAGTTGTATTATTAATATTAATGTTAATAAAGGAAATATAAATATTTTGACGTTTCACAATTTGATAATTCACTTTTAACTGCAGTGCCTTAAAATTTTTAAAGCACTAGTGCCTTAAAGTAGCATTTTTAACGCTCCTATGGAGTCCTAAAAATTGCATTTTTAACACGTTTGTAGAAAAATATATTTAAAAACACTAATATATTCTTTCCACACCTTTTCTGGACTGATACATACATAAATTAAAACATTTTGAAGTATAACTTCAAAAATATAATATGAAAACTATTTAAAAAGGCAGTATAACTATGAACTAACCTTTGTTGTTTCTCTTCCCACAAATTTTAAAACGCAACAACCATACATATAACCAAACTGTCAACCGTCCAAACCACAGCTGCGCTACAGCTGCCATATTGGATAATTTTTGACATGTCATTTGAACATCCAATCAGAACACAGTTATAATGCGCATGCGCCGGGATCGTAGGTTTTAACATATAAAAATTCACCCTCATATCGCGCGTAAAGAAGTATAACTTCAAAAATAAGTGATGGACTCCACCGTTACTTGATGGAAGTTAATTTTATATAAAAATAAAACACTGTAAACTTTCGTTTTCTACACTTACACAAAATTGTGTCTGTTTAATAATTAATATTGAAAGCACTTTTGTGTTCTGCCATTCGTTTGTTAAAGGTTCTACCAGTTTGACCGATGTAAGTTTTTGGGCACTCACGGAATGTGAGTATGTATAAGTACTCCACTGTGTTGGCTCTTGTTGTTTTAAATTTCTTTTGACATAGTTTCCATGCATACTAGTTCACGAAAGGGATGTCAAAAAGAAATGGAGAAAGAACTTGGACAGCTTATTAAATGAAGAATTTGACAGACAGCCTGTAGAGTCAACGGAGACAGTAGCAGCAATGGTCACCAAAATAACAAACGAGGAAGTGGCTCAAAAGCTTCAAAAAAATAAAGAAAGGAAAAGCGGTAGGACCAGATGATATTCCTGGGGAAGTATGGAGAGCATTGGGAGAGACATGAACAAAGTGGCTAGCAGGTCTATTTAATAGAATTATGGAAGTTGGACAAATTCCAGACGAATGGAGAAGCAGTATACTGGTACTTGTTTACAAAAACAAATGAGATAACAACAATGTACAAACTACAGGGCCATAAAACTGCTTAGCCACACCATGAAACTATGGGAAAGAGTAATTGATCGACGGATACGTGAAGAGACCGAAATATCCGAGAATCAATTTGGCTTTATGCAGAGCAGATCAACAACAGATGCAATTTTCAATATAAGGCAGCTGATGGAAAAATACAGGAGCAAAGAAACAAACGCTCATAATATGCTATTCATTGTGGTGGGCACTCAATAAGAAAGGAGTCCCTGGTAAATATGTAAAGATTGTGAGAGATATGTATGAGGGAGTAACGATTAGTGTTAGGACAGGTGTGGGAGGGACTGATAAATTTCATGTGAAAGTAGGATTGCACCAAGGCTCTGTGCTTAGGCCGTATTTATTCTCATTAGTTTTGGACCAGATAACAGCGAAACTACAGGGCAACATTCCATGGTGCTTCATGTATGCTGATGATGTCGTGTTAGTAGGAAATAGTCAAGAAGACTTAGAACAAAAACTGGAAGAGTAGAGGCAAGCTCTGGAGTAAAAAGGTTTAAAACTTAGTAGGACAAAAACAGAGTATTTGGAATGATCATTTAAAGATGGCGTTACTACAAATAAAATGGTATCTTTGGATGGTGAACTGATTGTAAAAAGCAATAGTTTTAAGTATCTGGGATCGGTATTACAGAGTAATGGAAAAATAGATAGAGATGCATGCAGTAGAATAAGGGCTGGATGGATGAAGTGGAAAGAAGCGAGTGGTGTGTTGTGTGACAGAAAAATTCCAATGAAGCTGAAGGAAAAATTCTATAAAACAGCCATAAGACCGGCTATGATGTACGAAACTGAATGTTGGGCAGTGAAGAAGAAAGAGGAATAACGAATGCATGTGGCGGAAATGAGAATGCTTAGATGGATGAGTGGAGTGACAAAGAAGGATAAAATTAGAAATGAGTATATTAGGGGAAGTCTAGGTGTTGCACCAATTGATGCCAAAATGAGAGAGCATAGGTTAAGATGGTTTGGTCATGTTCAACGTTGAGACGTTAATCACCCAATACGAAGAATAGCTGAAGTGCAGATTCCTGGAAGGAGTAGGAGAGGAATACCAAAGAAGACCTGGGGTGAGACGATAAGGCAGGACATGTTGGTAAAGGGGATTGACATTGATATGACCCAAGATAGAATTGTGTGGAGAAATGCAATTAGGGAAGCCGACCCCGCATAGTGATAAGGCAAAGAGAATGATGATGATAGTTTCCACGCATAATATTATTGAAATGATTTAACATTGGTCTTACCTTGTCTAATCTGTCGGAAGCAGGTAGGTATAGACATATAGTAGTTATAAACCAAATGAAAATAACGAAGTAACAACTGGAATCGACTTCGACAAAAGTTTACATTATAGTTTGTTTGTGCTCCAGTAATGTTCAATTGATGGAAAACAAGGTCATTAATCTCTGCACCACTAACGTCTTGCCAATTTGATAACCTATTAGATTTTTATTGTGTTGTCTTCTTCAATTTCTTGCGCTGCATATAAATTAGCTTGTACCGCCACCTCCTAATGCAAAAAATCACCAGAAAAAAAAGTCCATCAGCGTTGGAGCTGTATTTGACATATCCAATTTCACACCAACATTTTCTTGGAAAATACCTAAATATTTCAGGATTATGATGAATTTCTTTCCACAACTTACCATTCGCATTTGGTGTCGTTGCTTGGAAATCATCGTCATTATCTTTAGGTTCCGGATCAAGTTCAGGTTAGGAGACGACTTTATCTTCACTATCACTTGAATTCTTAGAATTATAATCGGTACTGTCGTTACCATTCTCCCCAAAAATCCCATCCAATTATAAAGCATTTAGATTTGCGTAGTACTCAAAAATAGTAATCTGGACTCTTAATTCTTTTAGTATCTGCCAAAAAGTGAAGCTACTTGACTTTGTCAAACGCCTGGAGATAATCTATCAAGCAAATGTATATGGGGATATTTAATTTTCCTGACTAGGTTTTCTTATTGAACCAGATGAGTCCGTTCCAACGGATCAATGCAAGTTCTAGTTCCATCCACTCATTCCAGTCAGGAAATGTAACCACTATGGAGAATGATAATTCAAATTGAGGGGCCATGCTGTCCTGCACCATAAAAATCACTGGACAACACTCGATGGTCCGTCTCGAAATGTTACAATGACCCATACGACCACCAGTCGTTCCCAACTAATCTCCAGAACTGTTGAGCCGATAGGCTACCATAACGGCTTCGTGATCTATAATAAGATGTGGAGGAGGTTAACCCAATAGAGCTTTAAGAGCTGCTGTAAGAGTATATATCTATCTAATTAGCCTTCTTCGGTCCATCTCTGGACATAGGCCTCCCCAATTCTTTTCCACTTTTCTCTGTCTGTCGCTACAGTTATCCACCTAGAGCCCACGTGCTTCTTGACATCATCTGCCCATCTCATTTGTGGCCTTCCTCTGCTTCGATTATATTCCCACGGTTTCCAATTTATGAGAATTTTGTTCCATCGTCCTTCTTTTCGTCTTATAGTGTGTCCGGCAAATCTCCATTTCAACTTTGCAACTTCTTGTCTAACATCCCTAACTTTCGTTTTCTCTCTTATCCACTCGTTTCTCTTTTTATCCATTAGTCTTATGTGCAACATTTGCCTTTCCATTGCTCTTTGCGTTTTTATGATCTTGTCCATGTTTGCTTTCGTAAACATATACGTTTGGGAACCGTAAGTGAGAACAGGGAGTACGCATTGATTATATACCTTGGTCTTAAGATGTTGTGGATATCTTTTGTTTTTAAGGATGTAGCTTAGTTTTCTAAATGCCGCCCATGACTGTCGTCTTTTGATCTCTGCTGTTTGGTTTTCCTTGTTAAGTTTTATAATTTGACCCAGATATATATAATCGTGAACTTGTTCTATTTCATCTTGTCCTATCCTCATTGTGATGTCCTCATCTGTATTTGTTATGATTTTGGTCTTGCTGTAATTCATATTAAGGCCTATCTTTCCGGCTTCTATGTCCAGTTCCTTGATCATTTCAAACAATTCTTCTATTTATCGGTTATCAATACAATGTCATCCATTGTCATTGAACCACCTTAGGTGGTTCAAGCGTTGTCCACAAATTTTCATACCTTTCTCTTCCCATTCTAATCTTTTAAAGATATCTTCCAGAGCCTGATTGAAAAGTTTAGGTGATATTGTGTCACCCTGTCTTACGCCTCTATTTATTTGAATTGATTGTGTTCCTTCGTATACTTTAATTGTTGTTGTGGCTTCTTTATATATATTGGCTATTAGGTCTGTATATCTGTGGTCAATTCTGCTGTTAATCAAAGAACTTTTCACTGCCCAATGTTCGACACTGTCAAAAGCCTTTTCGAAATCTATGAACGCTATATATAGAGGGATGTGGTATTCATTTCCTCGTTCTATAAGGATTTTCATACTTAATAAATGGTCACTTGTGCTAAAAAATCCCTTTCTAAAACCAGCTTGTTCTTTCGACTGGTATCCGTCGAGTTTTGTTGTCAATCTATTGGTTAAAATTTTTGTTAGGAGTTTATACATTATATTGAGGAGTGTTATAGGACGGTAGTTTTTTTATGACTGCTTTGTCCCCTTTCTTGTGTAGGATAATGATTACGGATTCCTTCCAGTTGTTTGGGATTCTTTTTTCTTTTAATATTTTGTTAAAAAGGGAATGGAGAGTATTAATTACCACTTTTTTACCATATTTCAGCATCTCTGAAGTTATTCCATCTTTTCCAGGCGATTTGTTGTTTTTCATTTCTTTCAATGCCTTCTTTATTCCTGATTTGCTTATTTCCGGCTGTAATTCGGAGTTGACATTTTTTATTTTCGACTTAAGTTGGGTTTTAATTTCTTCTGATGGTTCCTTTTTTGTTTTATATAACTCTGAGTAGACATGTTGGATTATATTTATGATGTCGTCTTTAATGTTTGTTTCTACTCCGTTTACGTCTTTTATTTTGTTTATTTCAAATCTGCCGAGTTTCGGTCTTAAGCATTTCATATTCTTGTTGTTCTGTATTACTTCTTCTATTTTTATTTCTTTTTCTTTTCTCTTTCTTCTTTTATCCATAAACTTATTTGTTTCTTCTGATACATAGTTGTCCTTTTTTACATCCTTTTTTGCTATTTCTTTTCCTGATGTAACCATGCATCGTTGCTGTAAGTATGTTGTCTATTTCGTCTATATCTTTATCTGGTTGTAAGAGTGGTCCTCATTATTTCTAAGATACCAACGCACGCGAACCTTTGGAGGTGAGCCAATTGGGCCGTGGCTGAAATCAGTTTAGCCCATGTTATGTAGTGTTAAGTTGTAAACTGACCTTTATATTTGTAAACCTGCCTTAACATTAGTGACATGGTGTGAAGTGTGAAGTGAAGATGGCAACGGACATGGACATTTGACAGAGAGGTCGAGGGGGCTCTTGAGATATAATCCGAATGTAATAAATGAGTTTGTATTCAATAAATACTAAATAAGAAACTGTCGTCAATTCTATAATTCTAACAATAAGCCCACAAGAAGAACATAACATGGTGTCAGAAGTAAAAAGTTAAGTAAAATATCGAAGAGTCGTTACAAGAGTCAAAAGAAAAAGTCGTAACATAACCTAACAACACGTGGCCAGTGTTAAGAAATTTAATAAAAAGCAGTCAAAGAGAAAAAGATTAACCATGGCAGAACAAGATGCAGCAGAGCAGAACCAACCTGTCCTTGTAAAAATAAAAAGTAACATAGTAGGCAATGAAATTCAACCTTTGTCGATGGATGGAAATTTAGCTTTCAACTGGGAACAATGGTGCATGAATTTTAAAATATTTTTGAGGGCTACAGGTTTAGAGGAAGAAAATGATGCGAGAAAGGTAGCTCTATTATTACATTACATTGGTATAGAGGCAAGAAATATTTATAAGTCATTTGAGGTTAACATGGATACAGTAACATTTAAAGAAGTAGTAGAAAAATTTGAAAAATATTGTAACCCGAAGAAGAATTTAACAGTAGAAAGACATTATTTTCTTACTAGAGTACAGAAAGATGGTGAAACCATTGAAGATTTCATGACAAGTTTAAAAAATTTGAGTTTAACATGTGAATTAGGAGATTTGAAAGAAAGTTTGGTATGTGACATGTTCATTATTGGTTTAAATCCTAAACACCACTCAATTAAGCAAAAACTATTGCAAGAAGCAGATCTGAAGACAGAAAAGGTATTACAAATTGCTCAAAATATAATAACAACTCAAATGCAAGTACAGCAGTTAAATAAAAATTCAGAAGCAGTGGTATACAAAGTCGAGAAGAATAAAGATGATCCAGGTCCAAATGATTACCAAAATAACGGTTACAAGAGTCACAATTCAAATCGTTGGAGGTATAGGAATGAAGTCCCAGGTCCAAGTTGGAGAAATGATAATCAACAGTATAACGTAGATGGTACAAACAATCAAAGTCAGGTAACGAGTCAGAACTTTAATTTTAGATCAAGAAATAATTTATATGCAAATCAGGATAGGAATAATGAAAATAACCAAGTGGTAAGAAAGGTTTGTCAAAGATGTGGTGAAAACCATAGAAATAAATGTCCAGCACTAGTAGCTATTTGTTATTTTTGTAATAAACAAGGTCATTATGCAAGATGTTGTTTAACTAAAAGAGTAAATAATATTAATTTAAGAGAAAATACAGAACAACCATCTAATAATGGAAATGATTCATCTTTTGTTATTAAAACAATTAGTCAGAACAGTATTAATCAGAATTGGTCAATTGTAGTCAGCATCAATAAAATAAATGTATTATGTTATTTAGATACAGGTGCACAAGCTAATGTTATGTCAATAAAAATTTTTAATGAGGTTAATGTAGAAAAGTTAGAACTAGTACCTACATGTATAAATTTAAAGTCTTTTTCAAACGATGTGATACCTGTAGCAGGAAAAGTAAATTTGTTATGTGAAATTGAGAATAGGTTAGAAAGTATTGAGTTCATTGTTGTGAATTTGGAGTGTCAAACAATTTTGGGTCTAGATACTTGTCAAAAGTTAAAATTAATTAAAAGAGTTAGTCTAGTAAGTCATGAGTCTATCATAGAGAAAAATAAAGAAGTTTTTACTGGTCTAGGTTGTCTACCTAATATATGTCACTTAGAAGTTGATAAAAATATTAAACCTATAATAGAACCGCCAAGAAGAATACCTTTTTCTTTACATGATAAATTAAAAGAAGAATTAAACAGAATGTTGTCTACGAGGGTTATAGAAAAAGTCAATGAAGCGAGTGAATGGGTAAATTCAATAGTCTTAGTCGAAAAAAATAATAAAAGTTTGAGAGTTTGTCTGGATCCTCGTAATTTAAACAAGGCTTTAAAAAGATGTCATTATCCCATACCAACATTTAATGAGATTAGGTCAAAATTAGCAAAAGCAAAATATTTTTCAACGTTAGATGCACAATCAGGGTTTTGGATGATACAATTAGATTTAGAGAGTTCTAAGCTATGCACATTTAATACACCCTTTGGAAGGTTTAGATTTACAAGATTACCTTATGGTATAAGCTGCGCTCCTGAGATTTTTCATAAAGTAATGAATGAAATAGTCGGAGACATACAAGGAGTCTGTTTGTATATAGATGATATTCTAATTTATAGTGAAACTTTGGAAGGTCACAATAAAATACTAGAACTAGTACTAGAGAGGGCAAAACAATTCAATTTAAGATTCAATATGGATAAATGTAAATTTCTATTGTCAGATATTAAATATTTGGGTCACATTTTTAATGCAGAAGGCATATATCCAGATTCTAGTAAGGTGAGTGCAATTTGTCAAATGGCTATTCCTAACTGTGTAGCTGATATTAGAAGATTTTTGGGAATGATTAATTATTTAGGTGAGTACATAGATAATTTAGCAGAGCGTACAAAGAATTTAAGGTTGTTATTGAAAAAAAATATTAGTTTTCATTGGACAGAAGAGCATGGAAGAGAATTTGAGTCGCTTAAAGAAACTATTAGTCAAACGCCTGTACTAGCATATTTTGATAACAATCTACCTTTAACATTATCAGTTGATAGTTCAAAGTTTGCAGTTGGTGCAGTAATTTTACAAAACAAAAAACCTATAGCATATGCATCTAAATCTTTGTCACAGTCTCAGTCAAATTACGCACAAATAGAGAAAGAGTTGTATGCAATCCAGTTCGGATGTACTAGATTTAAACAATATATATATGGTAGAAAAGTACAAGTTGAAACAGATCACAAACCATTAGTCAGTCTTTTTAAGAAACCATTATCTGAGGTTCCAGCACGTTTGCAAAGGATGATGCTAAACTTACAGCTTTATGATTTGGAAGTTAGTTATACTCCAGGAAAATTTCTTTTCATCGCAGATACATTAAGTAGGGCACCAGTAGAAGGTCCAGATAATACTGATAGTGGAGATGAAGAGTTACGTATACATGGAAGTCTATTAGTTAACAATTTAGCTGTGTCTTCAAAGAAATTAATGGAAATACAGGCAGCAACCAAAACTGATGGAGTTTTACAATCATTAATAACATATTATAATGAAGGTTGGCCAAGTTCTAAAAATAAACTGGAAACAGAAATTAAACCATATTACAATTTTAGTCATGAAATACATGTTGTAGATGGTCTAGTCTTCAAAGGAAACCAAATAGTAATTCCTGAGTCATTGCGTCAAGTCATATTAGAAATAATTCATGAAGGTCATTTAGGATATGAAAAATGTGTTCGACAAGCACGTACAGTGGTTTTTTGGCCAGGCATGACAATGGATATAAAGAATAAAGTTGAACAGTGTCCAGCATGTATTAAATATCATAAATCAAATAGTCCAGAACAACTATTACTACATGAAATACCAACTTTGCCTTGGCAGAAAATTGGTGTCGATTTTTTTTATTATAGTAAAGTCACATATATATTATTAGTAGACTACTATTCCAAATACTTTGAAATAGCACCTTTAAATAATACTTCAGCAAAAGAGGTAATTAGTACAATGAAGTCTATATTTGCGAGACATGGAATACCATTGATCTTAATGTCTGATAATGGTCCTCCATTCTCATCAAAAGAATTTCAGTCATTTTTAGCAGATTGGGATATTTCTTATCAAAGTTCTAGTCCTTATTATCCAAAAAGTAATGGTTTGGTAGAAAGAACAGTTCAGACTGTAAAGAATATTTTTAACAAGTGTATAGAGTCAGGCTCTGATCCTTATCAGGGAATATTGCAATACAGAAATACGACATTAGAATGTGGTTATTCTCCAGCTCAGTTATTAATGTCACGTAATTTAAGAATGAAATTACCAGTTAGTGAAAGTATACTCATACCAAAAACAATAGATAGAGATGAATATAGCAAATTCATCAAGGAAAAAGAAAGGAAAGTAAAAGAATATCACGATCGGTCAGCAAGAAACCTACCAAATTTGTTTGTTGGGGAAAATGTATTTTATAAAAAGGTTCCATCATCACCGTGGTTACCTGCTACTGTGATAGAAATAGGTCCTTTTCCAAGATCATATGTCGTCAGAACACCTGAAGGTGTACATTATCGTAGGAACAGACAACACATATTAAAGCCTGCCAGTACAATTAGTAGACATGATAGTGAAGTGTTAGTTAAGCATGAAAATAGTACAGCAGCTAGTTCCACTTTGCATGAGATTCCAAATATGAACAACAATACAACAATTTCAACTCAAAGTTATAACAATTCGAATGTTAACGTAGATAGGACACACAGACAAAATGTAAATAATCAATTTTGTACCAGGAGTGGTCGAATAGTAAATAGACCAAAAAGGTTTTCATTTTCAGAATAGTAATGTGGCAATGTAATATTGCAAGTATATTTAATTTGAATGGATAGTTTAGTTTTTTTGTTAAAAAAAAAAGGGGCATGTTATGTAGTGTTAAGTTGTAAACTGACCTTTATATTTGTAAACCTGCCTTAACATTAGTGACATGGTGTGAAGTGTGAAGTGAAGATGGCAACGGACATGGACATTTGACAGAGAGGTCGAGGGGGCTCTTGAGATATAATCCGAATGTAATAAATGAGTTTGTATTCAATAAATACTAAATAAGAAACTGTCGTCAATTCTATAATTCTAACAATAAGCCCACAAGAAGAACATAACAGCCCAGGGCCAGAACACAAGGGCCGCATACGTCAATAAGGGTTTTATTATAGATTGGTATATCCAACGTAGAATTTTCGGCTGCAGATCCCATTTGTCTCCGAAAGCTCTTCTGTATGCCCAGACAGCTTCAGCGGCCTTCTTTACCTTGGTTCTCAGATATTCCTTTAGAATCACTTTAGATCCAGTTACTTCACAATTCCCTGACCTGGAAACCTATAAAGCTTTACCATAAGCTCCCTGGTCTATCTAATACTTTCTCGTGTACCTCTACCTTTGCCAATCGGCCTGCTTTTCTGGTAGGTATAGATATTATTTTGTGTGAAAGTTTTCAGTGTCTCAGTAATTTGTACCATTATCTTGCTGGCATGTGAGATAAGAAATATAGGTTTTTGTATTGTCGTAATTATTGTAGATTATGTCCAGTCAGTGGGCCTTTGTCTGAAATGACATTTGATTGCACAGGTAGTGAAGCAATTTTATTCCGTTTTCTTCTGTGATCATAATACTTTCTGCTATTATCATATCTACATTCCAATTGATCACCCTTTTTGTGTAGCGGGCAAACGATTCGAATACACCACTCTTCCGGGATTTGTTCCTCATTCCAGGCTCTCAGTATTATTTTATATATTTTATTAGTCAGAGTAGCACCTCCATATTTAATAAGTTCCGCGGATATACCATCACTTCCTGGAGATTTATTATTTTTTAGGCGTTTTATTGCATCCCGTACTTCTTGAATTGATGGAGGCTCTAATGGTGTATTGTGATCACCAAAAAGGGTGATCACTTGCAATGAAGAAACTATAGGGGAATAACCCTCCTTAATAAAGCTTATAAAATATTTTCGAGTATCTTTTATGGTCGCCTAAGTGCACATTCAGAGGAGCTTCTTGGAGAATATCAAAGTGGTTTTAGGCCTGGTCGATCAACAACAGACCAGATCTTTGTGCCAAAGCAAATACTGGAAAAAACCAATAAATTCAATATCGACACATACCATCTTTTCGTAGATTTTAAATCGGCCTATGATAGTATCCCAAGAAATAAATTGTATGAAGACAGGGATGAATTCCAATCCCTGATAAACTGATAAGATTGGTTAAGGCTTACAATACGTAAAGTCGTTTGCAAAGTCGCAATGCAGGGCGAACAATCACAGGAGTTTTAAACGAATGTTGGGTTGCGAGAGGGAGATACGCTGGCGTGTCTCCTCTTCAACATAGCTCTGGAAAAGGCGGTCAGAGATGCCCGAATAGACAACAGAGGAAATATTTTTAAAAAATCATCCCAAATTTTGGTATATGCAGAAGATGTGGACCTAGTTGCTCGCACAACACGCAAACTAGAAGAAATGTATACCACCTTCTCTAATGCCTCAAAAAATATAGGCCTGAAAGTAAACGAGGAGAAAACTAAGATGATGGCATCAACACCCAACAACAGAGCCAGAAACATGGGTCACCAATTCACTGTTGATAACTCTACCTTTGAAGTGGTGGACAAATTCACATACTTAGGCTCCCTGATCACCAAGGAGAACGTCATGACGGAAGAAATCAAGCGAAGGATAATCCTAGCGAACAAATGCTATTTTGGACTGAGTAGACATATGAGAAGCAGAAACTTAAGCCAAAAAACAAAAATAACCATATACAAAACCCTCATACAACCAGTGTTGATATATGGATCGGAGACATGGACCATCTCCAAGACAGATGAAAACCTTCTGCTTATATTTGAACGAAGGATTCTGAGGGGAATATTCGGTGGCATCTGTGAAAATCGTATTTGGAGGAGGAGGTACAACTACGAGGTATACCACATATATAAACATATATTTGGTGGCAAAGACGTAGTATCTATTATTAGAATAGGAAGACTAAGATGGGCAGGACATCTAACAAGATCATAGCATAACAATCCTCCTAGAAGAATCCTTATGTCACAACCTGTGGGAGGTAGAAATAGGGGCAGGCCAAAACTTAGATGGAAGAATGGTGTAGATGAGGATGGGAGAAAAATAGGCCCAGCAAACTGGCAACGGTTGGCAATGGATAGGACTGACTGGCGTAATAGACTTGGGAAGGTCGAGGCTCTTTCATAGGGCTGTAGCACCATTGATGATGATTATCATATTTGGACCTAGTGTAATTTGGAAAAAATTCTCTGTTTTTAGCCCATTTCATTGTGTAAATTATATAGGTAAATATTCGACGCAATAAATTTTCTTCGTTTTTTTTTATAAATGAATTGATTTTATTTTCACACTCAGTGGCCATTTTACGTTGTCGATATTGATTCTATAAAATATTATAAACTCGGATGTTTATTTATCTTGTTAAAACAAAAATGATTTCGCACACTTATTTTAATTTAAAAAACTGCTTTTTCGACATACTTCGTTTGCAAATCATCGATAGTACCTACACTTTTATGACAAAGATGATAATCCTCGTAACCATATTGTCTTCTAATGGAGAAGACATCTTTATTTACATTCTTATTTAGTACTAATGGTCAATAAATCTTTTTCCGAATATTCAGTTGTCTGGATTCATAGACAAAAACCACAAACAAAAGTTTCCAGCTGGAGCTCCTATACTATAACCTATAACCCCTTCGAGATTTTTATTGTAAAAAGTTACTTACTTTGCACGCTTTTCCTTCAGATATAGTCGAAGTGCAACATATTTCTGGGGATTCGGCTGAATTCATCAAACATTTGGTCGGGGAATCGATGTGGAGTATTGCTTTCCTCAATCTTGTCGCTTGGTGATAATAATCTGGGGTAAGAAAACAGATCTCATATTATGGTTTTGTCGTTACTTATCCTTATTACATCATTTAGAAAAAGTAATATATCTAGATGAAAGAAAAGAAAGAAGGAAGCTAAAGATATTAAATTAATTATTATAATTTTGGTCCCAAAAATAATTTATTTTGTTAAACAAGGGTAAAGAGTACTAGATTCTTAACAACTTTTTACAGCTCATTATTCAGCACAAGGTATTTGGAAAAAAAAGACCAGGGAGAATAAGTATATCTTGGTTCCAAAATCTGAGAAAGTGGTTCAATATATCCACAATCGGACTTTTCCAAATATGTAGCAGCGAATAAAGTTAGGATAGGTAACCAAAAATCCAAGATCAAGAGTTAGGCAAAACATAACTATTAATGACGACAACTTCGAAGTAGTAAAAGAGTTTAAATATGTGGCGGCGGTAATCACAGATGACGACCACATAGAAAAAGAGGTCTCACCAAGGATAGCTGCGGAGAATAGAGCATTATACCCCCTATCCTCATTATTAAGATCTAAGCTGCTAAAGCGACAATCTAAATTAACACTGTAGGTACTTGTTTATTATTCGCCCAATTGTTAGATATCTAAGTGAAACATGAACTCTACATCAACGGGAAATAAATAGGCTGCTGGTATTTGAAAGTAAGGTTTTCGGAATGATATTTGGCTCTCAAAGAGTATTCACAGGAGAGTGGAGAAGGTAGCACAATGCTGAATTGGTGACTGTGTGCTACTCAAAACATCGTCAGACATATAAAAGCTAACCGGATAACACTGACAGACCTTGTGGTAAGATGAAAGGAAGACAGAGTCTTAAAGATAGTGTTTTATTTAAGGTAAACAATGGTCTTATAAGCATCTTATAAGCATCTTGTAAGTACATGGGATATGAAATTCGGTTGGGAAGAGATAACCAGACGTGTGAGCTCCCACGTCGCATAGGATTAGCCTGGGCAGCGTTCGGTAAACTGAGCTATGTATTTAAATCGGACTTACCCATATCCCTGAAAAGGAAAATTTTTGACCAGTGTGTATTGCCTGTACTCGCTTATGGAGCGGAAACATTAACACTCACAAAAAAGGTAGTGAACAAGATTCGCATAACTCAGAGGGCTATCGAGCGCCAGATATTGTGTGTCTCCCTGAGGGACCGAATCCCAAACGAAGAAATACGTCGTAGAACAAAAACAACGGACGCCGTCGAAAGAATCGCGTCGCTCAAGTGGAAATGGCCAGGACACGTCGCCAGATTGTCAGACAACCAATGAAAAAAACGTATTGTCGAGTGGAGGCCACGAGAAGAAGCACTACGGAGCAGAGGACGACCACCAACTAGATGGGCTGACGATCTGAAGCGTATTGTCGGCAACTGGATGCAATCCGCACAAAACAGAAATATGGAAAGAGCTGAGGGAGACCTATGTCCAGCAGTGAACGAGTACGGGGTGATGATGATGATGATAATGATGACACAATGGTCTAAAACAGAGATGTTACCTCTCTCCGACTCTATTTAAAATATAGGTACTTGAAACATCTCTTAAAACTCTGCAACAGAAAGTGTAAAAAAATATTACCATCAATAATTCCAAATCCTGTTAAATACGCAGTGCTTCCTATCAGGGTCTCCTTATTATTATTATGCAGTCGGATAAGCTGAACATTTTTTCCCAGTCTGGCGTTGGTTCTTAATTTGATCAGTCCAATATCGAATCCACCGTTGGTTTCAAAATATTTTTTGTGGATGTAAAAGCTTTGAACTGCAAGTCGCTGAGCTTTGCTACCGTTAGTGAAGATACTTCCCAAAGCAACAGTTACTATGTTCCTATAAAAAAATAATGATTAATAGATAAATAATGAAAACAGTTATTTGTAGTACAGGTAGACAGACCAGGTTGACATGGGAATCCAAAAGGATTGTTTTGTGACGATAAAATACTTGTATCGTCTAGAGATCGCCTATGTATTAAACAAAATGTGTTCTTATACCGTCTCTAACAGTACACAAGACCGAATAGAAATCCAGTAGGGCATTATTTGTGAGCTGAACGGAGAATAACTAACCAGGGATAGCCCAGGCAACCAAGTGACGTCAATAACGTCGAGGAAACGTCAGTTTTTGGTTGAATATATACACGTGTTTGAACATTACGTCGTATAAACGTCTTTTGTAGGTGATTTTAGATACGTAAGATTAATGACGTTAAAATACGTTTAAAAACACGTTTTCATTTCAGACAGCCCAATTCTGACGTCACAAAAATGGGAGGAGGTTAAACAGTTAATGCTAATAATTTTGTATATTGACATGACATTGACTCCAAACTTCATTTATTGTTTACGTGCTTTGTGTGGTAGAATAAGACTTTTGGTGTTTATTTTCTGTTAATGAACTAATAATTATTATGTGTTGTTCACGATTCTTTTTGATTTAATGGACAACGTTACGTTAAATTAAGATATTATGCTGGATAATTTGTTAGTAAATTATTTATAAGTTTATATTATGTTGTTTCAGTTTTGACACAGTAAAAGCGGCTGCACAATTGACCTGGAACGAGACCGAGAACAGAAACGGGAACGAGAACGGAAACTGATAGTATAAGAGCTGTGAGACATTTTTGAGTAGGTATTTTAGGCAACCTGAAAATTTTTCAGGTGACTCTTCTATGATAGCCTAATACAAAAATGCCGGTCTGGCTGGAGGGTAGCGGTTATTTTCCCCAAAAATCCCCCCAAATTTAAAAAAGGGTAAAAATTGTTATTACAAAAAATATCATTGATATGACTTGAAAGTAAATTTAAATATCCAAATATAGAGAAAATAAACAGGCCAGGCGATTTGAGGGCGATTTTAACTCTGCAAGATACTTGCATTGGCGCTCCAGGGTTATTTTCAGGGGGTGCATCTGAACTTCAGAAGATTTCATTTGAATCTGTACATACTATTAACGAGTATAAAATATACAACTATACATGCATAGATATGTACATTCCTTCCGGACAGGGAGGTGCAATTGTTATTCTGACAGGGTAATTTTTAATTTTAAAAATAAATATTCTAAAAAAGACAGGTTTTTTTGGTGAAATTTTGCAATTGCCATTTGATCAAACAAATTATGCGTGCATATAAATGCAAAGCGCTGTAGGTAAGCAGCAGTGTGAGAAAGAGCGTATACCGATAGCTGTTTGCGTCTTCTGTTGTAGCTGAGTTAGTCCGTTCGCTCGAGAAAAATCACGTGACCTGGCGATATCCATGTTGTTGTTCCTCGAAACGTTAGAGTAATTATTATATATTATAGTTTTTTAGTTTATTTATTTTAGTTTTTTTTTTTTAACAAATTTTCGATAGGAAAGCGACCACAGATTAATCCGAGCAAGGATACAATTAAATGTCAACTTGGAAAGAACTAAGATGATCTTCAAAACACGAAAGAAGAAATGGATTCCCCCAGAAAACAACGACCTCTATGAAGATATACTAACCAGACGTATACAAGACTTAGAAAACGAAATAGAAGACATCGAACTAGCAAATAATCTCATAACGGAGGCACTTAAAGAAACCGAAAGGGAGTGCTGCCCGACGGTCGTGACCTATAAAGAAAAATTAAGCCAAAATACCAAAGAGTTAATAAGTAAAAGAAGACAACTGACGGAAAAATACGACTCCAACTACACAACACTGAAGAAATTAAATAAAGATATCCACCGGTCAATCCGAAAAGACATAAGAGAAAACAATACAAGAGAAATAACTCAAATAATTCAAGAAAACAAAAGTTTAAAAGTTTTGCGGCGAAATACGAATAAAACATTGGCAACAAAAATATGTACAGAATAAGAAATAAAGACAACAGCATTGCTACGGATAGAGCCGAAATCCTTAAGGTTGTCGAATCGTTTTATCGCGAAATGTATGAGAGCACCAACGCAAGGCAAGATCAGCTCCTGTCCAAAATCACAAACCAGGGATCAGAATTAATGCCAGAAGTAACACCATACGAAGTTAAAAAGACACTTTCAGAAATGAAAAATAATAAATCCCCTGGCGATGACGGAGTAGTGATCGAGGCAATCAAACAAGGTGGAAATAAAATTATCCAGGTTTTGGCCAAACTTTTCACCGAATGCATTTACCAAGGAAAAACGCCTTCTCAATGGAACAATGCAGTCATTGTTTTATTGCACAAGAAAGGTGACATAACAGATCTAAAAAACTACCGTCCTATCAGTCTGCTATCACACATATATAAACTTTTCACAAAAATTATCAAAAAGAGACTGGAGGCTAAGTTAGACTTCTATCAGCCTAGAGAACAAGCTGGCTTCAGATCCGGATACAGCACTAACGACCACTTACTGGTAATAAAAAACTTGATCGAGAAGTGTGCGGAATACAACAAACCATTGGCACTGATATTCGTGGACTACGAGAAAGCGTTCGATACCATAAACCAGCAGAAAATGTTAAAAGCATTGACAGAATGCCGAATAGATTATCGCTATACTAACATGATAAAATATATCTACCACAACGCAACGGCTAGCGTAAGACTATCTGATCAACAAACAAATAAATTCTGTATACAGCGAGGAGTACGGCAAGGAGACACCATCTCACCAAAGCTGTTCACAACCCTTTTAGAACACAGTTTTAAGAAGGCAGATCTGAACGAATATGGTATCAACATAAATGGAGAGAAGCTCAGTCATTTGAGATTCGCAGATGACATCGTCCTTATAGCCGATTGTATGGATGATGCAATAATAATGTTGAACAAGTTATATCACGCTTCCTTAGAGGTCGGACTAAAGATTAACATCAACAAGATACAAATAATGACTAATCTGGTGCTAAATCGTAATATTGTTCTTGATGGAATGAATATTGAGCAGACTGCATCTTATAAGTACTTGGGACATGAAATTCGATTGGGAAGAGATAACCAGACGTGCGAGCTCCCACGTCGCATAGGATTAGCCTGGGCAGCGTTTGGTAAACTGAGCTATGTATTTAAATCGGACTTACCCATATGCCTGAAAAGGAAAATCTTTGACCAGTGTGTATTGCCTGTACTCACTTATGGAGCGGAAACATTAACACTCACAAAAAAGGTAGTGAACAAGATTCGCATAACTCAAAGGGCTATGGAGCGCCAGATGTTGGGTGTCTCCCTGAGGGACCGAATCCCAAACGAAGAAATACGTCGTAGAACAAAAACAGCGGACGCCGTCGAAAGAATCGCGTCGCTCAAGTGGAATTGGGCAGGACACGTCGCCAGATTGTCAGACAACCGATGGACAAAACGTATTGTCGAGTGGAGGCCACGAGAAGAAGCACTACGGAGCAGAGGACGACCACCAACCAGATGGGCTGACGATCTGAAACGTATTGTCGGCAACTGGATGCAAGCCGCACAAAACAGAGAAAGATGGAAAGAGCTGAGGGAGACCTATGTCCAGCAGTGGACGCGTACGGGTTGATGATGATGATAGTTTTTTAAGTAACTTTTTCTTAATTAAAGAAAAATAATACGTACTATACAATAGATTTTGCAAATATGGTAGAAAAAGACAAATTTATAGGTAGAAAAGTATAAAACTATAAACTAAATTAATTCTGTGTCCAAATCTTGTACTTCTTCTTCAAACTCCTCATCTGAGCTTAAATGTTCAATCTCTTCTTCGTCAGACTCCCCTCGAGACTCAGATTCCTCTTCTACATGACCTGTAAATAGTTGTAATATGTATTTAGAATTAGTTAAAAATTAATCAGTGATTAATTAATTGAGTTGCTATGTATTCTCTGTCCTTTTATACGGAGTCGAAGCCTGGAAAATCACGGGCGCATCTGAAGAAAGACTTGCCATTGTTGAGATGTGGTGTTATCGAATAATGTAAAAAATATCATGGACGCAACACTTAACAAACACGGAAACATTAAGAAAGATGATAAAGGCAAAAGAAATACTCAACACTATGAAGGAAAGAAAAATAAGCTAAAATAAATATACATTCTCTTCTTCTTCGTCAGACTCCTCTCGAGACTCAGATTCTTCTACCATTCTACCTGATCTGTAAATAGTTGTAATATTTATTTAGAATTAATGAAAAATTAATTAGTGATTAATTGATTGAGTTGCTACGTATTCTTACTTATATAACCAATGCTTATAATACTTTTCCTTATATAACCAATCACACCACGTTTTTATTTCTTAGTATATGACCAAAGTAGCTCATGTTTCTTTCCTTCATAGTGTTGAGTATTTCTTTTGCTTTTTTATCTTTCTTAATGTTTCCGTGTTTGTTACGTGTGTCCATGATATATTAAACATTATTCGATAACTCTACATCTCAACAACGGAAAGTCTTTCTTCAGATGCGCCCGTGATTGTCCAGGCTTCGACTCCGTATAAAAGGACGGAGAATACGTAGCAACTCAACTAATTAATCACTAATTAATTTTTGATTACTTCTAAATACATATTACAACTATTTACAGATCATGTAGAAGAGGAATCTGAGTCTCGATGGGAGTCTGACGAAGAAGAAGAGAATTCTTCTTCTATAAAAACTATAACTATAAACTAAATTAATTCTGTGTCCGAATCCGAGAGATTCGGATACAGAATTAATTTAGTTTATAGTTTTACACTTTTCTACCTATATATTTATAATAATAAATTTGTTTTTTCTATCATATTTGCAAAATGTATTGTATAGCATGTATTATTTTTCTTCAATAAACAAAAAGTTACGTAAAAAACTATAATATAAAATAATTACTCTAACGTTTCGAGGAACAACAACATGGATATCGCCAGGTCACGTGATTTTTCTCGAGCGGACGGACTCGCTCAGCTACAACAGAGGACGCAAACAGCTATCGGTATACGCTCTTTCTCACGCTGCTGCTTACCTATAGCGCTTTTCATCTATATGCACGCGTAATTTGTTTGATCACCAGGCAGTTGGAAAATTTCTCCAAAAAAACCTGTCTTTTTTTAGAATATTTATTTTTAATATTAAAAAATACCCTGTCAAAATAACAATTGCACCTCCCTGTCCGGAAGGAATGTACATAGCTATGCATGTATAGTTGTATATTTTATACTCGTTAATAGTATGTACAGATTCAGATGAAATCTTCTGAAGTTCAGATTCATCCCCGGAAAATAATCCTGGGGCGCCCATGCAAGTATCTTGCAGAGTTAAAATCGCCCTCAAATCGCCTGGCCTGTTTATTTTCTTTATATTTGAATATTTAAATTTACTTTAAAGTCACTTCAATGATATTTTTTGTAATAACAATTTTTACCCTTTTGTTTAATTTTGGGGGGGGGGGGATTTTTGGGGAAAATAACCGCTACCCTCCAGCCAGACCGGCATTTTTGTATTAGACTATCATGGAAGAGTCACCTGAAAAATTTTCAGGTTGCCTAAAATACCTACTCACAAATGTCTCACAGCTCTTGGACCATGAAAGCATCAGCAGATTCACAATTAAATGGCAAACAGCTGTTTTATGTGATTGTCACTTGTGCTGTTAATTATTTTTCTTCTCAAAATAAATTTTGTCAAACGATCTTTTTCTAATTTTATTAAAAAATGATGTCTGGTAACTCTGAAACTATGGATTTATTTGACGACGAGCTTTTAATATTTTCGTTTTTTATAATCTTGCAACTAATGTGGGCAATCACAAAGAAGGTTTTTCCTTAAGCATAAATATAAAAAGCATGTATCATTTAAATATTTATATTATTATTATGTAGGTATCTATCATACACTATTATCTGCATCGATCATACGGATGAGGACATTTTTCCAATAAAGAAATCAATAGTTTGTCATTCATTTTAGTGCAAAATATATAACAATTGTCACTAAAACTTGGTCACTCAGTGGGTCACTCACACTGTTAACAAATTTTTATTGGGCATTTGATAGTATTTTTAATACTGCCTTCTGATTGGTTCCGGGAATACAACGGGAACAAGAAAGTTGAAACATGGGAAACTTTCCCGTTCTCGTTACCGGACAGCTTCTCGTTCTCGGTTATTGTGCATCTAAACATTTATTTACGTAGAGGTTAAGTTCTCGTTCCCGTTCCCGGGCAATTGTGCAGCCGCCTTAAGTATACCTATATAAAAAGTGAAAATTCTATAATGTTGCATTGAGGGTATTGTAATTTGATTGTAATTCTATGCATTTTTTTATAAAGTCATCCATTTGGTTTTACTTTTAGCCTATAAGCTAAATTTAAAACAGTTAAATGAAAAATTGCAATACCAACGATGCCCATACGAATAATTATTATTGTGTACATATTTTTAAAACCATAAAATGAAAAATAATCTAAAAAAAACCACAAAAACTAGGTTTTTGATATCACGTATCTAAAACGTGATAAAAAATGACGTCAGTTATAGTGGCACATGTTCACCTGACTTTCGACGTCGAAAAAACGTGATAAACTGACGTGGTTTGGTGATAACTATGACGTCTTTTCAAAGTTTAGCCATCATTACATATTTTACCATCTGGCGCGTTGAGCCATATACCTCCTTTCTATACAGGGTGAGGCAGATAAAGGGCCTATTAGAAATATCTCGAGAACTAAAGGTAACAGACTCATGAAAATTGGCACGAAGAGGTTTTAAAGAGTGATCTATTTAATGAAAATATTCTCATCTATTTGCTACTTCCGGTTATACCGGAAGTTGCCTATAACTTCGTTTTTTTAAATGGGACACCCTATATATTTTTACATTTTTGGATTCTACTTGAAGTATTATTTCTTAAAATATGAGGTTTTGTATTGTAATACAGGGTAGTTTAAAAGATAATTACGTTCTTTTATTAATTTCGTAGCAACTTTCACACCCTGTAGAATTAAAGTAGTTTGACATCAAAAACTTTATTTATGTTCAAATGATTTTTAATATAGTCTAGTATTGTCAGAAATTATTAGTATAGCTAATTGTTGAATTTGAGTATACAGGGTTGGTTGAAACCCGTAATGAGTATTTTCTGAGTTTTCTTAAATGGAACACCCTGTATTTTAGTATTGTATTGAAATGATATTTTATGGTACTTTTTTATTTCTTAAGCATTCCCTATACCTAACTGCTTTAATTTGTGCTTAATTGTTAATCGCACCAAGAATCTTAACTACGTAAGTATTTTGACAGCTTAACCATTATCGGGAATTTTAACGACCAATCTAGATAAATATGTATTTATTTCCGAAAAATTATTTGTGACTGAATATTTTCAAGGCCAACTTAATAAAATTTCACGTATTTTTTGTTCCAATTAATGTTTGGCTTGAATCACCAATAACTCACAAATTAAAACAGTTAGGTATAGGGAATGCTTATAAAATGAAAAAGTACCATAAAATATCATTTCATTACAATACTAAAATACAGGATGTTCCATTTAAGAAAACTCAGAAAATATTCATTCCGTGTTTTGACCAACCCTGTATACTAAAATTCAATATATAGATATACTAATAATGTTTAACAATGGTAGACTATATTAAAAATCATATGAACGTAAATAGAGTTTTTGATGTCAAAGTACTATAATTCTACAGGGTGTGAAATCTGCTACGAAATTAATAAATACACGTAATTATCTTTTAAACTACCCTGTATAATAATATAAAACCTCATACATTAAGAAAGGAGACATCGAGGAAAATCCAAAAATGTAAAATTATACAGGGTGTCCCATTTAAAAAAACGAAGTTATGAGCAACTTCCGGTATAACCGGAAGTAGAAAATAGATGGAAATATTTTCATTAAATAGATCACTCTTCAAAACCTCTTCATTCCAATTTTCATGATTCTGTTGCCTTTAGTTCTCGAGATATGTCTAATAGGCCCTTTATCTGCCTCACCCTATATACATTTATTCCGCGGTGGGAAATAAATGCAAATCCTAATTCCCTTGATATTCGATTATTATTCATATATACCCTTCGTGCAAAGCGAAAGTATTCCTATAGCCGGGATATTCTAATAACCGATCATTGGTTGCTACAATAAATGTTTCGGGACCTCAAATTTCTATTCTTTAACCGGGATATTCCTTTAACCGGTATTCTAATAAGCGGGTTCGACTGTATCGTCACACTAACCGGAGATTTACGAAAGTCTCATATGTAGATTATAATAATTATATTTAAATAACGAAATTAACAAATACCTAATTAACGCTAATTATCTTAATATATTGTTCTGAAGCTATTTCTTTTTGGAATCTTACGCAATTTTACTTTTTACTATACTTTTTATACTATTTTACTTGGGAAATATGCCACAATCTAAGTTGGAAATTCAATTTATTTGACGTTTTGAGTTCGATTTCGGAACGCCTATCACCGGTACTAGACAATTGATGGAATCGATTTACCTCTGGAAGGTAAATAAATGTACCAGTTTTCGTTTTGCTAAATAGAAGCGTACTGGAGGTATTTAAAAAAACTAATTACAGGGCGCCATCTTCAAAATTAAATTAAAGGGTTTAAGTTGTCTTAAAATTATCTGAGGAATCTCCGGTCTTCGTTAGTCAGAAGAGTTTCTTGACACCCTGTTGTATACCTATTAGAAAAGTGACAACTTGTGGTTGATGACAATTCAAAAACAATGTTTTAACATTGGACACATGGTTGTTTTATTTTAAGTCTTTTTAATTAAAATATAAGTATGCCCACTAAAGTGACAAAGATTTAAAGTTTTTCAGAGACTGTTGTTCTAATTTTGTGTACCACTTTGTTAGATCTAACACATAAAATATCGCATCAATAAACTTCCCTGAAACTATTCAATATATCAGGTTTACTGTTACTTGCTCCTTCCACAATGAAAACAGAACTTCATTGAAATTCATCCTATAGTGAAGTTACGTATTGAAATTCATGTCTGATATCCTAACAAATGTATGAATAGAGCAACAAATTTAAAAAGGGGGTGACTTAACGTATCTGACTCTCATTCAACTGTATAGGAAAAGTTTTATATTGAGTGTTTACTTACTGGAGTTATGAGCAAAAGAAAAATTAGAAAAAGAAAATTTCCATGATTATTTCATTCATAGAGATTCTGACCAATAGAAAACTACAGAAATAAAGATTGCAACGGTAATCTTTTTCGATAGTTTCCTGTCGTCAAGTATTACGTCAGATGCCCTTCGTTGCTACGAAAAAATGAAGATTCAGTGACATGAATGACAATTCATGTTTTACAACTTGTCAAAGAGAACATCAGGAACCGGTTTAGCAAATGTTCAGGCGAAGATATCAATAAAATATTAGTCAAAATGATTTAAAAAACAGTTTTGTTCATGAAATAATCTTATCAAATTACACTCGAAGTCTTAAAAATTATCGATTTGTTTTGCCCTCGTGCTCGTGAAACTTTGAATATAATTTTACTCCCCTTCGGGTCGTGCAATTAAAACTGTCAAAGTGTCACTCTGGAAAAATTAAATAATTTTAGAGCTCTTGTGCAATTACTACTGATAATTTTAATTGAAGTGGTAATATTTTAAAAATAAGGATCATACATCTGTGACATTTTTATGCTAATTTTCTGATCAGTCCTTGGATGACTACCATAAAATAATAAGGATGGTTATCACTTAATAAAGAATTCCGGCGTTATATTATTTAATATCCGACTGGTACTTATATTATGACAAAAAAATAATGACATGATTTCGAAGTCAGTTAAGTATGATATAATGCCCTAGGAGGTTATTTTGAAAAATAACGCCCTAGGGTATTAAATTTAAATAACTAGTTAAATAATGTTAAGTTGACAAATAACAACCTAAATAAAACTATGGTTACCACAATTACGTTACGACTATTGCTGGTAAATGTACTCATTTGAAAACTAATTAATTCAAAATTCATTCAAATTTTTTGCATATAAAGAATAATTTAGTCGGACATTAAACGTCGAAGGCACCACGTTGTTGCTGTTTTTTTCGTAACAGCTGTATTGTAGGCAGATCTATTTTGACTTGCGTATTTCAAGTAAGGAAGCTTGATTCTGAGTTTATTCGAACGGCTTTTGTAAGTCTAGAGAGTTCTCGGCATCCAATAATAATCTAGAGATAATCTTAGGGTCTGATGTCATGGCGGCAGTGATAAAAATGCCGAAAAATGTATGCAGCATACTTTTTACTTGCAATAGTCTTAAATGGCGCCCTAGTTTTGTCGAACTTTTTTTCTTAAAGTTAAACAGTGTATGATACAGAGTTAGGATTCATATTATTCATGTTGGTAACAAGATGACTTGACAGCGAGGTGACAGTGATGGGAGTTAGGTGCAGGGTTGTTACTTGTTAGGTTAGCGTTAGCGTTACCTGTTACCGGCATGTAAAAATGTGAACTAAGATACTTGTTAAACATACAATAATTATTTAATATAGTATTGTATTTGTTTTATTTATAACACCTTCCATCAGGCTTATACATGGTGTCAGGTGTGATAATCTTAGCATGGTGAAACCATTTCTTGTTTGGATATATACTCAACTGTAAGCTTGTACAACGTGAGTATTATTTCTTGGTATCATCATGGAATCCATGTTTAAGCCACCTGAATCTCTAATATTAGACGGGAATATATTTGAAAACTGGCGAAAATTTAGCCAAAAGTTTGATCTATTTATGATAGCTACGGACCTAACCTCCAAACCAGAACGTAAAAAGCTGGCCGTTCTCTTAAGTCTGGTGGGTGATGAGGCATTAGAGCTGTACAACACCTTCACATTTGCCGAAGATGAAGACAGAACAGTAACTTGTGTTAAAAAGAAGTTTGAAGAATATTGTTCACCAAAGAAAAATGTTATTTTTGAAAGATTTAAATTTAACAGCATTAGCCAAAGGGCAACCCTTTGACTCATTTGTTACAGAACTACGGAAAGCCATTAAAACAACAGAGTATGACCAATAAGACCAGATGATCAGAGATAGAATAGTAATGGGCATACACAACAAAGCAACACAAGAAAAACTGCTTAGAGAGTCAGACTTAACGATAATGAAAGCAGTTGACATATGTCGAGCGATAGAAATAAGTAAAGACCAGTCTAAAATGTTACAAAATGAGTCATTAATAAACGCAGTTCAACGAAGAGAACCAAGACATGTTCGTGTGTGTACCAGATGTGGATACAATCATGTGAGAGATGATCGATGCCCAGCTTGGGGTAAAACATGTGCCAAGTGTCAAGGGCATAACCATTTTGCAAAAGTTTGCAGAGAAGACCATAAACCTAGTGGGAGCAGTGTGGCAAGGAAACCAGAAAGTCCAAGAAAGAGAATGAAAGAGCAGAAGAAGAAAGTGCATTAAGTGACAGAAGCCAGTGAAAGTGATGTGCACAGTTCGGGAAGTGAAAGTGATGGCAGTGAACATCAGTATTTTATCAGGTCAGTAAACTCTAAATGTAAACACAAATTTCGACCAAATATGTGGTCAGCTGATATTTATGTTAATGATAAGCCTGTGTCATTTAAATTAGATACTGGAGCTGAGGTAAGCACTTTGCCTTTATGTATTCTCAAAGAAATAGCCCCAACAGCACATATCCGTAAATCTAATATATCATTAGTAACATATGGGGATTCAAATTTTAAAATTAAAACAGTAGGGAAAGTTACATTACCTTGTGTTATTAAAAATGATAAAAAAGATATATCTTTTGTAGTTGTAGATACAAAAAATCCGGTTCCTTTGTAGGGTTTAAGGAATGTCTAGAATTAAATTTAATCAAACGGGTAGATTCATTAGTAAGTTCTAAATTTAACAGTTTAAATGATCTAGTAACAAAATATTCACATGTGTTTGAAGGGTTAGGAAAATTTCCAACAAAACACCATATAACCTTGAGGGAAGATACCAAACCTCGAATAAGCACGATAAGACGGGTTCCCCATGCTTTACGAAAACGTTTAAAAAATAAACTGTGTGACCTTGAGGCACAAGGAGTCATAACAAAGGTAGATAAACCAACAGAGTGGGTTCACCCACTTGTCATTGTGGAAAAGCCAAATGGGGACTTACGATTATGTCTTGATCCAAAAGAACTTAATGGGGCCATCAAGAGAAAACACTTTCAAATTCCTTCTGTTGATGAAATTGTAACTTTACTTTGTAGGGGACAATTCTTCACTGTTTTAGACATGAAGGATGGATATTGGCAAGTGGAGCTGGATGATGAAAGTGCAGATTTAATGACCTTTGGTACACCATTTGGTAGGTACCAATTTAATAGACTGGCTTTCGGTATCTGCTCAGCCCCAGAAGTATTCCAAAAAAAGAATTTTGAAATATTTGGAGATCTTGAAGGCGTAGACCTTTACTTTGATGATTTAATAGTCACTGGTGCCTCAGTAGCAGAACATGACAGGAACTTAAAAAGGGTTCTTGACTGTGTTACCAAATACAACATAAAGTTCAATAAGTCGAAAGTACAGTTCAAACAAACCAGTGTTAAGTACATGGGTCAGATATTTTCAAAGGATGGAGTGAAAACAAGTGATAAATATATCAAAGCAATATTAGACATGCCCACACCAGAGTGCAAACAAGATGTTGCAAGATTTTTAGGAATGGTAAAATATGTAGCCAAGTTCGTACCAAGCCTATCAAAAATATCTGCCCCGTTAAGAAACTTGACAAGATTGGATGTAGATTGGCAGTGGTCAAGTGAGCATCAGAATTCACTGGATCAACTAAAGCATCTGTTGACTAACTCACCAATCTTGGCAGTATTTGACCCAAAGAAACCAATAGAAATTGAAACAGATGCATCAAAAGACGGACTGGGGGCATGCTTGTTGCAAGAAGGTAGACCTGTGGCCTTTGCATCTAGAAGCCTTACAAAAACTGAGCAGCAGTATGCTCAAATAGAAAAGGAAACCCTGGCTATTTTATTTGCAGTAAAGAGATTTCACTACTTTGTCTATGGAACTTGTGTGAAAGTTCATAGTGATCACAAACCACTGGAATCGATTTTTAAAAAAGATTTACAGTCTATTTCCCCGAGAATCCTGAGAATGAGGTTAAAATTATTAGATTATGATTTAGTTGTGTCATACAAACCAGGAAAAACCATGTACATATCTGACACACTGTCAAGGGCATTTCTAAAAAACAATAAAAGATCTGTTGATACAGAGATAGAGTTTGCGGTTCATTCAATTGTCAATGATTTACCGTTATCTGAGGAACGAAAAAATCAGTTTCGACAAGAGACAATAGCAGACCCCCAACTACAAGTTGTTTTTGACTTTATCATCAGTAGCTGGCCAGAGCAAAAATATAAAATTCCAGAGAATGTGAGACACTTCGCCAAAATAAAAGAGAATCTATTTATAACTAATGATCTTCTTTTTCTAGACAATAAATTAGTTGCCCCTTTTTCATTACGAAAAGAAGTTCTAGGATTACTTCATGAGGGACATTTAGGCATAGAAAAAACAAAAGCGCATGCACGCCAAATTTATTATTGGCCTGGTATGGCTATGGATATTGAATCATATATAAGGGCATGTAAGAGTTGCGAAAAATTTGCTAGAAAAAACCCAAAACAAACCCTATTGTCATATCCACTACCTAAAAGGCCATGGGAAAGGGTAGGGTCTGATATTTTCACATATGCAGGAAAAAGTTACGTAGTTTTATTTGACGCATATTCTAACTGGTTAGAGGGATTACCCATTAGAGACAAAAGTGCTGAGGCAGTAATTGATGAAATTAAGACAGTTTTTGCACGATTTTGATCATCCGATTTTCTTGTAACTGACAACATACCTTATAATAGTGAAAAATTTAGAAAGTTTAGCAGAAATTGGAACTTTACCTTGATCTTTCGTAGTCCTAACTATCCACGTTCAAATGGATTAGCAGAAAAAGCAGTCTCAATTGCAAAAAACATGTTAAGGAAAACCATAGATGAAAGAAAGCATGCAGACCTTCAGTCAGCATTAATAAATTATAGAAATTATCCATTAAAAGGCATGGGATACTCCCCATCACAACTTCTTAGTAGTAGGAGATGTAAGACAAAGGTTCCAATTTCAGTTGAATTCTTACATCCATGTTTGTGTGAAAATGTTGAAATGAAAATGAAAGCTAAAAGAGAATTAAATTAAACAACTTTTCGTAAAAATGCAACAGTATTGAAGCCGTTGGACAGAGACATGGATGTAACAGTCCTTGATCACCGTAATAACACCTGGAAGTCTGCAAAAATCTTGAATCAACATGAATCACCTAGATCATACATCCTGGAAGATGACACTGGAAACTCTATCAGAAGGAACAGATGTCACATAATCATCAGCAAATAAACATATTGTAGACCTTGGTGATGATCAAATAAAGAGTAACCACTACCATCATTTGGGTGGTGATGTTAATATGGGTCATGAATTACCAGACAATGAGGGTATTGAAAGTAGGGACCCTCAATCAAGAGAAGTATTAATCCCTGACAATCATACACCTGAAATGTCAAATCCTACTAATACTTACTGTACACGGTCAGGGAGACAAATTAAAAAACCTTGTAAGCTCAACCTAGAAAGAAAAAGAAAAGAGGATGTATGATACAGAGTTAGGATTCATATTATTCATGTTGGTAAAAAGATGACTTGACAGCGAGGTGACAGTGACAGGAGTTAGGTGCAGGGTTGTTACTTGTTAGGTTAGCGTTAGCGTTACCTGTTACCGGCATGTAAAAATGTGAAGTAAGATACGTGTTAAACATACAATAATTATTTAATATAGTATTGAATTTGTTTTATTTATTACACCTTCCATCAGGCTTATACAAACAGAAACACAGGATTTTAGAGGACACCGCAACTAACGTCAGACTGTGATAGACTGACAGAGCTTGAAAAGGAAGATATTTAGAGTCGTTAAAGAGCTATAAATTTGTTGATATGTAGAAGGCTTTTTATAGAACCCATAGAGCTAAAATTTGAAAATATTTATTTAATATGAATATTAACCATAATCTTAAAAGAGACATTCAAAAGCTTTACAGAAAGACAATGTCACAGGAAAAAATATGAGATCAGAACTTTTTATCACCAAAGGAACGAAACAAAAAGAAGGTATAAGTCCTTCGCTGTTCATAATAACAACGAGTAACCAAAAAAATCTGAATACAACCCTAAAATATTGAATGATTTGTTAACAGTAACTGGAATAACAATAAACAAACTAAAACTAAGGTACTGTCCAAAACAAGGAATAAGCGTGATAGAAAAATTAATAAAAAATAGAATAAAGAAGTCAACATGATTTAATTTTTTATTTCATTGTTTATAAAGTATCTAACAGTAGATATTCTTTACCTTATATGAACAGTTTATCTGAACATCCATATACCATTGTCACAAACTAGTCTAAATGTTTAAGAATTTTTAATATTTAATGTTTTAGCTAATGTTCTTCATAATATGTCTGACGTTCCGGACATCCATGCAGTTCCTTCCGGTGATTAACCTAGATCAGCGATTCCCAACCGGTGGGTCGCGACCCACTAGTGGGTCGCGAGCGGATTTCAGGTGGGTCGCGGCGTGGCTCTTACCGTAGCTGAATACCGTAAATATATAACATCATGAGTGAGGGATGGGTCGCGAATATGAAAAAACATCAGAAGGTGGGTCGCCACACATAAAAGGTTGGGAACCACTGACCTAGATAATTGGGATTGTACTCTACTCGTACATAACAATCAATCTGAGTCATTGTTTTCCAGTTTACTAAGCAATAGTTTGCAAAAAATGTAATGTTGGTCGACTAAAAACCAATTTTAAGGGAAAACATCCGATATCCGACTGATATATCGTCATCATATCAAGATGGCGCCGAACGATGCGCACGTGAAATTACTCCTCTCTGTAAATGATGAGAATTTTAAGGAAAAAGCATTCAAATGTTGCCAGAAAACTACTAACGTTATAGTGTGCATAAAATGTGGAAGTATTTTTCATTTATCTTGTTCATCAAGAAAAAAGCAGAAATGTATAAAGTTATGTGATACTAGAATTGTATGTGAGACATGTGAACAATCTGAAAATCCCAAAGGAAACTCAGTAAGTCATACTCAAGAGGTAAATGCACATATCCTACAGTTGGAAATTGATTTTCTAAAAACAATTTTAAGTGAAAAAGAGGAAAAATATAAAATTTTATTTGATAATAATCAATTGTTAAAAAGAACTAACGAGCTCCTTGAAGAAAAAGTAAAACAAAAAACTAAAGAACCTGAATTCAAGGTAATTAACGTTGACAAAAGAAAAAACTGGACTTCCCCTGGTAAAGATGATAAACAACTACAAAATGTTAATGACCTTACTAATAGTAAACAAACTGAATTAGTAGTGACTAAAAATCCTGCAGACGGAACGCTAGCACGATCCTCAACATCGACAAACTTTGGAAATGAAGTGCCAAATGAAAAAAAATACATTACATCAAGACAAATGAGTGCCGCAATGCAAGAAGCCAAAACTCAAACTGTTTTACATAATCTGTTGAACACTGAAAATAATGCTCCGGTTCTTTCAGAGTCTTCAAGCAACGGTGCGTGGACACAGGTAGCTCATAGAAAAAAGAGGAAGTTCTTAGTTGGAAGTACCGAGTCACCTTGCAACATTGAGGCTGTTCCACAAATGATCAACCTACATGTGACTCGCCTAAAGCCTGACACAAAACCGGAGCAATTAGAAAAGTTCCTGGAAAATCATTTAGATGGCGTAAAATGCGAAATCCATCAGTCCAAAAAACCTGACATATATGCATCCATGAAAGTGACCATTAGACGAGACTTAATTAAGAATGCATGGAAGCGAGAAATCTGGTCCAGCGGAGCATTAGTCTCGTTTTTCAAGATGAGGAGGACGCTGTCGCATTAGGTGGGTCCTCAAGCAATACAACTATTTCACGTATAGTAAATGACTTTAAATTGAAGTTAATCTCGGTTAATGTACAATGTTTAACAAACAAACTTTTAAATCTTGAGCTTTTTTCTAATGCTGAAAAACCTGACATTCTATGTATTCAGGAGCACTGGTGTAATGAGGATAATATTAATCTTATTTATATCCCAGGGTACACTTTAGTAACCCATTTTACTAGAAAAAATAAAATACATGGTGGAACTCTTATTTTATCTAAATCTGGGACAGACAAGTATGCAGTCTCAGTCGTTGATTGCCGTAAATTCTCTGAGGAAGAAAGCTTTGAATGTTGTGCTGTGACTATTTTAATCAGTAACTGTAAATTTCTAGTCATTAATGTGTACAGAACGCCTAACAGCAATCTAGATTCTTTTATAAATAATTGTTTTAATATTTTAGGTCATTTTCACAACCGTGTTGATAAAATTTATCTCTGTGGAGACTTTAATATCAACTACTTAATTCAGAGCAATGAAAAACTTCGATTAGATGATCTTTTTCAATCGTTTGGTTTGTCTCTTAATATCCCAAATATACCAACACGTATTTTCATGAATAACAATAAAGTAACTAAAACAAAAATTGACTACATTGCTACTAATAATATCACTATGAATCATACTTGTCAAGTCAATCAACCCAATATGGGTGACCATCTTGCCATTATTTTTGACATTGTTGTAAGTCGTAATCAGGATAGGATGGAATCTAATATAAAACAGCAGTGTTTTAGGTGTTTAAATGATAATAATTTAGACATCCTAAAACAAGACTTAATGAGGATTGGTTTTTGCGAGGTATACAATGAAAGTAATATTAATAACGCTTTTATCGAATTTATGGATACTTTAAACTTTGCTATTACTTCAAACTGTCCCCTTAAAAGTAAAATAGGTAGGGACGTGCATAAAAGTAAAGGTTGGGTTGATCATGACGTATATGCTAGGAGTAAACAATTAAAAAACCTATTTAATGAAGCTAAAAACTCTAATAATAGTAACATCTGGAATGAGTATAAAGCTACCAAGAAGGAATACAATAATCTTATTGCTGAAAAGAAAAGGGAATTCAATTATCTTCAAATTATAAGTAGTAATAATAAACAAAAAACTATGTGGAGTATAGTAAATAAAACTATAGGGAGAAAGCAAAGTACTAATAAAATTAAACTCAAAATTGAAGACAAACTAATATCAGATGATAAAAATTTAGCTCAATATTTTGCATGCCATTTCAATGACAAAAATAATGCACTAAAAAATAGGCTTGACAATAACCCTCAAAACTGTACTTTATCACATAGGTGGACTATAGACAGTTTTGTTTATTTTCCAGTAACATCTGATGAAGTTCTTGATATTATTTGTGGTCTTAAAAATAAACATTCTTTTGGAAATGATGAATTAAACACAAGAATGATCAAACACATCAAGGATGTTATATCAGAACCGCTGGCATATTTAATTAACCTAGTATACAACACAGGTGAATTTCCTGAAAACCTAAAATTAAGTAAAATTGTTCCAGTATATAAAAAATCCGATCACACTTGTATTGATAATTATAGACCTATTTCTTTGTTAAATGTAATTTCAAAAATTTTTGAACGAGCTTACTACACTAGGATCATACAGTTTTTGGACAAAAATAATGCACTGTGTTCAGAACAGCATGGCTTTCGATCCGGAAGATCAACAGAGGGGGCTACTGAAGTATTTATGGAATCTGTCTATAGGCATCTTGATGATGGTCTTCTTGTAGTGGGTATCTTCTTTGATCTTTCCAGAGCATTCGACAGTCTTAAATTTGAATTTGTCCTTAACAAATTGTATGTCCACGGAATAAGAGGTAACATGTTAAATTTATTGAACTCATATCTTCTGGAGAGGAAATTCTATGTTGAATTAAACAAGGAAAGGTCAGACATCTTCAGTGTAGATGTAGGAGTGCCGCAGGGATCTGTGTTGGGACCACTGCTATTTCTTATTTTTGTCAATGACCTACCCGATCATATTACTCATGACCACATTGTAATGTACGCAGATGACTCATCTGTGATTGTATCAGCACATACATACGTAGAGCTTCAAAATAGAGTGTCAAGGGTTATCAGATTATTCCAAACATGGTGTACACAAAACTTGCTACAACTGAATATTGATAAAACATCGTATATACATTTTAGATGCAAACGAAATATGCCAGTTGTGTCTATTCCTGAAATTGTAAATATTCCAAACATAAAATTTTTAGGTGTATTCTTGGACCAGTTTATGAGTTGGGATGTTCACGTTGAATATGTTAATAAGAAACTAAATTGTTCATTCTATGCTTTAGTACAGTTGAAGAGAACACTCAGTATTAAAACTCTCATTAATGTATATTATTCTTTGGTTTATTGTCACCTTACTTATAATGTTACGTTATGGGGTAATTCCACAAAATCAGACACAGTGTTTATTAAACAGAAGAGAATTATTAGACTTATCTTCAATATTCCTTTTGGGCATACTTGTAAGCAAGTTTTCATTAATAACAATATCTTACCGTTGCCTTCCATATATATCTTGAAATCCATATTGTATATTAAGCATAATTTACATTCATTCAAGAGAAATTCTGATTTGCATGCATACTCAACTAGGAATGCCAATCAGTTTGTTACTGTTGGTCACAAACTATCCAAATTTGAGAAGTCCACAGATTATGTGGGGGTCAGGCTATATAATCATCTTCCAAATGAAGTTAGATCTTTGCATCCGGTGAAATTCAAAAGAGTTGTGAAAAGTATACTATGTAAACATGCATTCTACAGTGTAGAAGAATACTTAGCAACTAGATTGCTGTTATGAGTTCTGTCTAATATTAATAATTTTCATATTTATCAATGTACATTATGTTAAATCTAAAATTTAAGTGTATGTATAGGTATTTGATTATGTGTCTGTGACTATATTGTGTTGTATATCTGACGTGTATATCCATCTTTATGATGGCAGCTGTAAAGCTATACCAATAAAGTATTCTATTCTATTCTATTCTATAAAATAGCACTGTTTATTGTATATACTGCAATTACTATATAGTCCATTCTTTCACGGTTTTTGCTTTAAATTTTAAAGAACCGCTTGGATTGACATGAAATTTGGCATACGTATAGCTTATATGTCAAAGAAAAAAAAAGTGATATTGTGCCGATGTGTGCTTTTGCGCTGGGGGTGACTTTCACCCCCATTTGGGGGTGACAAAAGATATGTCGAAAATAAGTCCGGAAATGCGTAAATTGACTAATTTTAAGTAACTTTCGTTCTATAGAGCTTTTTCGCCAAATCAACACTTTTCGAGTTATTTGCGAGTGAACATGTTCATTTTTCAACAAAATAACCACATTTTTAGACGTTTTTTTTGCAAGTAACTCAAAAAGTAAGTATTTTGTCGAAAAACGTTCTAAGCAAAAATATAGCCTATAAAAAAGTAAAAAAAAATGGTGTACGCGTTAGGTCTCTGGATCTCGTGGAACCAGAGTTATAGCCAATGAAAAATAGATTCATATTCACAAAATTTCAAATAGAATATTTCGACGTAAAATATCCAAAAAATTAAGCACTTTTTGGGGAAAACCCATTCTAACTTTTTTAAAGTGTTTAAAAAATCTTTATTTTTGTTTTTAGAAAAAGTTTCTAGCTTTACATTTAAGCAAGTTACGCTCAAAATAAAGTTGGTCCCGTTTGTTTTTGCAAAAAAAAATCGGGAAGACCCCCTAATTAGCAACTTAAATGAAATTAATCGCTACCGCTCCACAAATTATTTTACTTATATTGTGTTTATATGATCTGTAAGTTTCATCGATTCAAAGTGCTTATTTTTGAAAAAATTTGGTTTCAAATTAAAATTTTTAAAAATTTAAATTTTGAAAAATATGCTTTTTTTTCAAAATAACTTAAAAATTGTTAGAGATACCAAAAATCTCGAAAAACAAAAAAATCAGATTTGCTTTTCTAAATATCATGTATTTTTCTGTTTATCTGTTAGACAAAAATTGATTAAGATTTCGTGTTTCTAAATTTGCATACATTCGTGATCAGTGACTCGTTCAACCCCTTTTAACTACAGCCCTTTCAATAATAAGGACTTTGAACCGATGAAACTTACAGATCATATAAACAATATATGCACGAGTCAAGAAACTTGTAAAGTCGTAACGATTAAGTTCATTTAAGATACTAATTAGGGGGTGATTTTCTCGATTTTTTTACCAAAACCAAAAGGGATTAACTTTATTTTGAGCGTAACTTTTTTAATTTTAATGCTAGAAATTTTTTTTATAAAACAAAAATAAAGCTTTTTTTAAACACTTTAAATAAGTTGTAATGAGTTTTCCCCGAAATGTGCTTTATTTTTGGTTATTTCACGTTAAAATATTCCATTTGGAATTTGACGAATATGAACCTATTTTTCATTAGCTATAACTCTGCTTCTACTAGGTGTAGAGACGTGATATATACACCATTTTTTAAAAAATTTTTACAGGCTATAATTTTGCTAAGAATGTTTTTCGACAAAATTTTTCTATTTGAGTTATTTGCGAAAAACCGTCTAAAAGCGTGGTTATTTTGTTGAAAAAATGAACATATTCACTGCCAAATAACTCGAAAAGTATTGACTTAGTGAAAAACATCTATAGAACAAAAGTTACTTAAAATTAGCCAGTTTATCCATTTCCTGACTTTCTTTGGACGAATATTTTTTCACCTACAAAAGGGGGCGAAAACCACCCCCAGGGTAAAAGCACCTATCGGCACAATATCACTTTTTTTCTTTGACTTGTTAGCTATGTGTATGCCAAATTTCATGTCAATCCAAGCGGTTCTTTAAAATTTAGAGTTTTTGCAATATTTTACGGTTAAAGAACGGACTAATAATACAATTCAGATAAGATGCACAATAAAACTAAGGTTTCAGAAATTTAACTCTAAGTTATGTGTTAAATTTTTATTATTATCTAGAAAGACGCCACTATGAGCTAAACAAAGCACTCAGTATATTACAATTTCATAAAAGCTGCTCTAGTACGCCATTTTTCTTTGCGAAATTTTATCCTGATGTTTATGTTAATACGCGAAGCAATACGACATATCACCATACAGGGTAGTTCCAAGATAACTATGTATAACCTGCATACATAGTACTAAAAATTAAACTTTTATTTTGTATTGTAACGTTACTGTTTTCTGTGAAGCGAATCTGCATAACAAATATAGCAGAATACGTTGCTAGTTTAGAATAGAATCATTGTTTTAATTTTGTTTTGTATTTTTATTTTTAATCAATAATATATTTGTATTTTATTTATTTTCTTCACAGAAACGGCACTGCACCATCTTGTACAGAGAGTGGAGTACGTTCTAGAAAACCAAGAGGTGATGTTGGGTGCATTTCTCGATATTGAGGGAGCATTTGACAACACCTCCTACGAAGCGATCACAAGGGCGATCCGTCTAAAAGGAATAGACGAAACAAGCTGTAGATGGATAGACTGCATGCTGAGAAGCCGTGTGATATATGCTACGTTGCTAGGAGATACAGTGTCAGCTCAGGTAGCCAGAGGCTGCCCACAGGGGGGAGTCTTATCTCCTCTATTGTGGAATCTGGTCATGGATGGCCTGATAGCTAGACTCGACAACGATAGGCATCACGTATTGGGCTATGCGGATGACCTAGTCATCTTAGCCCACGGAAAATTTAATGGTACAGTCAGAGATCGAATGCAACAGGCTTTGACCGTAGTTACAGAATGGACTTCAAATGTAGGGCTTAACATCAGTCCTCTAAAGTCCAAAATCATGAAATTTACTAAAAGAAGGAATTCAGAGGAATTGGGTCCTCAAGTCTAAATGGTGTGCATTTAAATCTGGTGAGTGAAGTAAAGTATCTCGGGATAATATTAGACTCAAGACTTACTTGGAATCAGCAGATAGAAAGAATAACGAAGAGAGCGGTATCTACGTTAATGGTAGCCAGACGTACTCATGGAAAAATGTGGGGTTTGAGACCAGACATGGTATATTGGACTTATAACATGGTAGTAAAACCCACAATTACATATGCATCAGTGGTATGGTGGCCAAAAGTGCAGCAAAAAAGTGCCATCATCAAATTAAGCAAGGTGCAAAGACTTGCTTGTCTCGGGATCACGGGGGCTACGAGGGGCACACCTACGGCAGCTATGGAGGCACTACTGGATCTCCCTCCTTTACATATAACAATAAGAGGTGAGGCGAGAATGGGCTATTATAGACTGCGAGAAAACCTGAGCAACGTACCAGTTAAATCAGGACATAGTAAAATAACGAATGAAATTAATGATGCCGAATGGATGATGATTTCTGACCATATGACATCAAGATATATGCCTGAAGTACCTTTTCAAGTGGACATTTGCCCACGAGACGAATGGGACAGAGGAAACTCTCGACCCAGACTGCAGGGTTGCACCTGGTCTACGGACGGGTCTAAAACTGCAGACAGTTCGGGCGCAGGAATATTCTATAGTGGTGGAAATTTCAACATTTCTATTCCACTGGGAGAATGTACCTCCGTATTTCAGACAGAGATTTTTGCAATATTGCAGTGTGCAAGAGAAAACAACCTGAGGGCATTCGAACTGCAGCGGGTTAACATATGCACAGATAGCCAAGCAGCCATTGGGGCTCTTATAAGCCCTAAGGTGAGCTCTAGGCTGGTGTGGGAATGTCGACAAGAACTTGATAGACTGGCACAACATAACAGTGTTATACTGGTATGGGTTCCAGATGGCAAGATACAAACACATGGCAAGATGTATATCGGACGGACATGTGCTAGTAGAGCTGAGTTACTGCTGAAAACAAGCAGGAATCAGCTCAGAGTCATAACAGGTTTCCTCACTGGGCATGCGCCAGTTAAGGGTCACCTGCATACAATGGGGCTGTTTCATGGAGACTTGAGCTGCAGACTCTGTAACAGAGAACCTGAAACAGTCAACCATATTTTGCATGAATGTGAGGCATTGCATCGGAGGCGGCAAATACTTAAAATGACTCCAAAATTATATGGCACCCACCCACTAGACCTGTACTAGCTGGTACAGGGTTCCAGAATTCTGAAAGGGTTTCATAAACAATGGAAGATGTACAATAAGCCAAGTGGCTGCAGTACAACCGGTTCACAACAGACGGCTTCCAGGGAAAAAAACTCAGTATATTACAATTTCATAAAAGCTGCTCTAGTACGCCATTTTTCTTTGCGAAATTTTGTCCTGATGTTTATGTTAATACGCGAAGCAATACGACATATCACCATACAGGGTAGTTCCAAGATAACTATGTATAACTTGCATACATAGTACTAAAAATTAAACTTTTATTTTGTATTGTAACGTTACTGTTTTCTCTGAAGCGAATCTGCATAATAAATATAGCAGAATACGTTGCTAGTTTAGAATAGAATCATTGTTTTAATTTTGTTTTGTATTTTTATTTTTAATCAATAATATATTTGTATTTTATTTATTTTATTCTATCATTAATTAGTGCAGATATTGTTCTACGTTTTCATTTCTTTGTTTATCAAGCCTTGTAATTCCATTTGCTCTTCTTAGATATAGACGAAGCAACGAAGCACTAAAAAGCCCAAAACCTAGGAATTTTGTGCAGTAAGATGAATCATCACGGAACTTTTTGCATTCGATTAGAGAGAGTGTCAGGCAACTTTGTGAACTAAATTCATCTAGGGCAAAAATTTTTGTACATAAGAAAATGCATTTTAAAAGTGCATCTCGAAGAGTTAAAAATGAAAAATTTAAAACTTGGGAAATATTGACGGAAATGAGTTGAAGTTTTATACTCGGGGGTTTTGGGGATCTCTGAGCACGAATTTCATATCTGCGATGGTCTCCAAGGTACCTGGTGCCCACGGTGGAACTCGTCGCCTAGAGTTTTATGTTATAATCATTAAAAATCAGTCAATAGATATTAGTCGGGGGTTTTTGGGGACGCCGGCCACAAATTTAATGTTGGCGATGGCATCCAAGATACCTAGTGCCCAGGGTGGAACACGTCGCCTAGAGTTTTTAGTTATAATTATCCAAAATCAGCCAAACACTATTACCCTGGGGGTTTTGGGGGTCGGTGAGTACGAATTTCATGTCGGCGATGATCTCCAAGGTACCTGGTGCCCAGTGTGGAACTCGTCGCCTGGAGTTTTATGTTATAATAATTAAAAATCAGTCAATATCCATTACACGGCGGTTTTTGGGGTCGCTGACCACGAATTTAATGTCGGCGATGGTCTCCAAGATACCTGGTGCCTAAAGTGGAACTCGTCGCCAGGAGTTTTTAGTCATAATTATTCAAAATTAGTTAAAAGCTACATATTACCCTGGTGGTTTTGAGGGTCCCTGGGTACGAATTTCATGTCGGCGATGGTGCCCAAGGTACCTGGTGCCAAGGGTTGGAACTCGTTGCCTAGCGTTTTATGTTATAACCATTCAAAATTAGTCAATAACCATTACTCGGGGGATTTTTGGAGTCGCTAAGCACAATTTAATGTTGGCGGTGGTCTCCAAGGTACTTGGTTCCCAGGGTTCAACTCGTCGCCTGGGGTTTTATGTCATAATAATTAAAAATCAGTGAAAAACCATTAATCTGGGGGTTTTGGGGGTACGAAGCTTAGTACGAATTTCATGTCGGCGATGGTCTCTAAGTTACCTGGTGCCCAGGGTGAAACTCGTCGCCTGGAGTTTTATGTTGTAACCATTCAAAACCAGTCAATAACCATGACTTGGGGGTTTTTGGGGTCTCTGAGTACGAATTTCATGTCGGCGATGGTCTCCAAAGTACCTGGTGCCTAGGGTGGAATTCGTCGCCTGCAGTTTTATGTTATATTCATTCAAAATCAGTCAATATCCATTACTTCGGTATTTTGGGGTCGCTAAATATATTTTTCATTAATAATTTTTCTTAAAACACTTTTATATTATATCCTAAAAAATTAGCTATTTAAAAATTATTTTAAAATTTTGTCACTTATAAAGCAGTTGTCGTTAAATTTTGACACTAATGACAGTTATGAAATTTTGACATAATTGGCATTTCAAGGGTAATATCATGCGATTTTTTGTGTCTTCTGCGGTATTATATTAATTTTTAGATTTCTAGTCTGCCTTTAAATAAAAAACAGTGGTTTTTAGAACTCTTTAGCGACGTATTAGTATAATATAATGTTGATGGATTACCGTCGAAGGCCGATATGATCAACCAAAAAAGAAGATATATATGGTGATTTTTCTATTGACTTTCTTGGGTGTGAATCTGTCTTTTTATTTTACTGCTCCTGGTTTAAAAACAAAGCATAGTATATATAGTATTTTTACTACAAAAGCGATATTACGTAGGTCAAAATTTTTGACGTAAGAGAACTGTCAAAACATTAGATTGTGATATTTCATTATTGCCATGTTTATAATAAGCATGGCAATAATGAAAAGTCACATTCTAATGTTTTGACAGTTCTCTTACGTCACAAATTTTGACCTACGTAATATCGCTTTTGTAGTAAAAATACTATATGCGAATACCTACAAGCTACACTTTTATATAGTTCTGTTCTTTTAAAAATGTTTAATTAATTATAAAAAAACATCTAAAAAGTGATACCGTATTTAAAGCAAAGTAAGGTTTTAATGTTGGTGTTTTGAAAAAGTCATATATTTTATACTTATTAGTTTTGTTAATTACAGAATAAATAATAATATTATAATATCAAGCCGTTTAAGATTGGTATTAAAGGAATTTTCATTATCTACAATCTATAGCTGCGCTGTTTTATAATTTTGGTTTTCGAAATCGCGGAAGAGAGAAATTTGTGTAACTTCAAGTAAGTAAATATATTTTTTTATTTTATTTTACTTTTTTATTAATTTTTTCATTATATTATACAAATAAATTGATTATAAATACGTGCAATATCATTTAATTTAACACGTATTTTTTAGATTATTTTATACCTACTTTGAAGGCCATCGCCAACAAGAAATTGGTACCCAGCGACCCCTAAAACCATAGTAATGGTTATTGACTGATTTTGTATGATTATTCCATAAAACTTCAGGCGACGAATTCCACCCTGGGCACCAGGTACCTTGGAGACCATCACCGTCATGAAATTCATGTTCAGCGACCCCCAAAAATCCCCGAGTAATGGTTTTAAATGATTTGTAATAATTATAACATAAAACTCCAGAAGACGAGTTCCACTTTGGGCACCAGGTACCTTGGAGACCATCGAACACATGAAATTATTGTTCAGCGACCCCCAAAATCCTCACAGTAATGGTTATTGACTGATATTGAATGATTATAACATAAAACTCCAGGCGACGAGTTCCACCCTGGGCACCAGGTACACAGGAGACCATTGCCGTTATGAAATTCGTGCTCAGCGACCCCCAAAACCCCCCGCGTAATGGTTTTAAATGATTTGGAATAATTATAACATAATACTTCAGACGACGAGCGTCACCCTGGGCACCAGGTATCTTGGAGACCATCGACCACACGAAACTCTTGTTCAGCGACCCCCAAAACCCTCAGAGTAATGGTTATTGAATGATTATAACATAAAACTCCAGGCGACGAGTTCCACCCTGGGCACCAGGTATCTTGGAGACCATCGCCAACACTAAATTCGTGGCCGGCGACCCCAAAAACCCCTGAATAATGGATATTGACTGATTTTTATTGATTATAACGTAAAACTCTAGGCGACGAGTTCCACCGTGCGCACCAGGTACCTTGGAGACCATCGCCGATATGAAATTCGTGCACAGCGATCCCCAAAACCCCCGATTATAAAAATTCAACTCATTTCCATTAATATTGCCCAAGTTATAAATTTTTCATTTTCACCTCTTCGAAATGCACTTTTAAAATGTATTTTCTTATGCACAAAAATTTTTGCCCTAGATGAATTTAGTTCACAAAGTTGCCTGACACTCTCTCTAATCGAATGCAAAAAGTTGCATGACGATTCATCTTACTGCACAAATTTCCTAGGTTTAATGCTTCGTTGCTTCGTCTAATATCCCTTTTTGCTAGTTTGGGTTCCAGGATTATCTCCTTGCGTTACTAACCATCTTTTAAATATATAAATAGAGCCGATGGCATCATTGTAACTTGACAACATGAATTCATTCCTCTCTGTTTTGAGTAATCTCCATCTCCATCCAATTCTCCAAGCTCATTCTTATATCAGGCGGGTCTGCACCCGCTGAGCGCAATCGCATCATTGTCACCAGCGCCATCTCTTTGATATAAATATATGTCTAGAGGGGTGATGCAAATAAGCAACTCCATTGCAGCAATTGCTGTTGTTTTCATGGCACCTGTTACATTTAGGTAAGCCATCCACTGAATATGGTTTAGTTTATTGATCGCTGTTGCCTATAGCAATTTTCTTCTTCTTAAAGTTCCCTCTCCTATCGGAGGTTGGATATCATAATGGCTATGGTCACTTTGTTGGCTGCTGCTCTGAACAGTTGTAATGAACTACAGTTAAACCATTCTCTAAGGTTCCTCAGCCAGGAGATGCGCCTTCTTCCTATGCTTCTTCTTCCTTGGATCCTTCCTTGTATAATAATTCTCAGCAACTCATATTTTTCTTCTCTGGTAATATGACCCAAATATTACAGTTTTCCAGTTTTTATACTCTTCATAATTTCTCACTCCTTATTTAAACGTCGTGGCACTTCAACATTGGTAATCCTTTGAACCCACTGAATTTTAAATATTCTTCTGTAACACCACATTTCGAACGCTTCTATTCTTCTTATGTGTTGTCTCTTCAATGTTCAAGTTTCCATTCCGTATAGCAATATAGAAAATATGTAGCATCTTAGAGCCCTCAATCTGAAAGGCAACTGAAGGTCTTTGTTTGTAAGCAGTGTCTTCATTTTTATAAATGCTTGCCGTGCAGTTTCAATTCGGACTTTAATTTCTTGGCTTTGGTGATTTTTGGCATCAACCCAGGTTTCCAGATATTTGTATGTCTTCACTTTTTCTGTTTGGGTTTGCTCTATCATTAACCTTTAATTTCCATGTTCTGTTTTTGAGACAACCATAAATTTAGTTTTTTCCTTGTTTATTTTTAGTCCGTATCGAATGCAAAAATCGTTTATTCTATTTAGCAATTCTTGTAGCGATTCCAGGGAGTCTGTCATTATAACGGTGTCATTAGCGAATCTTATGTTATTTACTATTCTTCCGTTTATAGAGATTCCATCACTTAGCTCCGCTATCGCTTCCTGAAATATGGCTTCACTGTACAGGTTAAACAGTAGCGGCGACAGAACACAACCCTGTCTTACTCCTCTCTTTATATCAATATTCTCGGATTCTTGTTCTTCTATCTTTATATTGGCCTTTTGATTCCAATACAGATTGATGATAATTCGTAAATCTCGTCTGTCTACATCTCTGTTTTCCAATAATTCTATTAGTTTTTCATGTCGGACCCTGTCAAACGCCTTTTCGAAGTCGATGAAACAGGAATAAATATTCAGGTTCATATCTAAGCACCTTTGAGAGAGGACATTAAACGCAAACAATGCCTCTCTTGTTCCAAGTCCTTTGCGGAACCCAAATTGGGTACCATCCATATTATATTCTAGCTTTCTGTATAATCTTCCATGAATCACCTTTAGCAATATTTTGAGGGTATTATATATGGCTTATTAGTGATATTGTCCTATAGTCCGAACAATCTTTGGCATATATTGTTTTTGGTATTGTTACAAAGGTGGATACCAACCATTCCTGTAGAATTTTTCCGGTTTTATATACTTCAATAAACAGATCCAGTAGTACAGGTAGAGTTTCATTGTCTAGACATTTCAGTAATTCCGCAGGTATTTCGTCTGGACCTACAGTTTTTCCGTTTTTTGCGGTTCGTATTGCTTGTTCGATTTCCTCCATAATGATCTCTGGTCCCGTTTCGCTGTCGATTTTTCAGGTTCTTGTCTATTATCATCAAACAGATCTGTTATGTATGTCTTCCACTTTTTTAATTTCTCTTTGACTTCTATAATAATTTTTCCATTTATGTATTTAAAAAGGCCATCTTTCATCCATCTCTGTTTTTTATTATTTTTGTGGGTAATATCTGCTTTCCGGCCTCTACTTACGTTTCTTGTATCATGTTCCATTTGTCATTAACATCTGTTGTTTTTATCACGTCTTGTTTGATTTTCTTTAAGTTATCATTTATTTCTTGTGTTAACCTCTGACGTAAAGGTTCTTCTTTTATATTTGAGACATAAAATCGTGGTATATTTGTTTGTTTTTGGATCTTTTTCAGTTTTATCTTCATTACGCCTACTAATGGATTATGGTCTGAATTTATGTCAGCTCCGCCTACTAATGGATTATGATCTGAATTTATGTCAGCTCCGGGGTATGTTCTCACAGACTTTATACTGTTTTTATATCTGGATTTGATTAAAATGTAATCTATCTGGTTTCTTACAATGTGATCTTTCGAAGCCGCCGGTGATATCCAGGTATAAAGTCTTCTTTTAGGTAATTTAAATAATGTATTTATTACTACCAGTTACTCGCTTTGGCAGAATTCGACAAGTCTGTCCCCCTTTGATTTCTTTCCCCCAAGCCAAATTCTCCCATACATCCATCCACTTTTCCTTTTCCAATCTTGGTGTTGAAATCTCCCATCACCAACAATATGTCATCTTTTTCTGTGGATCTTATGATTTCGTTTAATTGCATGTAGAACCTTTCTATCTCGGCCTCATCTTTGTCGGCAGTAGGTGCATATATTTGGACAACGTTTATCTTTTTAGAGAATGTTTGTAACTGAATCTTCATCAATATTTCTGAGTAGGGGGTAAAACCAACGACATATTTATTTGTTATTGCAACTCCATATCGATGTCTTGGATCATTGTTACCAACACAACATAATACATCATGCCGTTGTTTGTGGTTAGTTTTCCTGAATTGGGCCATTGAACATAGCTGATACCGAATATATTTATCTTAAGGCGATTCATTTCAGCTGTTTGGTCATAGAGCTTACCTGCTTGATACAAACTCTTCACGTTCCATGTGGCCAGTTTTAGGGTTTTTTCCTTTTTCTATTTTTTCCAAACCAATGGTTTTCTTGGTTTCCTTCTGATTATTAGGGTTTGGTTTGCTGACGACCTGAGAGGCCTCATATATTCTTCAAGTGTACCTCTCCTGCCGGATCTTGGTTTCCGACTTCCATGATCAGTAAGGTGTCTTTGGGCTTTCTCAAATGCCATTATGATTATCTAGGAATGCCATTTTAGACCTTCAATACAGTGGTTTTTCGTTCCCTTCCGTATCCTTATGCCGTTGACCACTTCATTGGTTCATCCGCCTTTAGGGCCAATTTCTTGACCCTAAGACAAAAGAGTGCCCTACCACTTACCAACTCATCCGCCCGAAGCCGTTGGTCAGTAAGTGGTGGGATTGCTTATACCGGCAATCATTCGGTGATTGCCGGTAGCACTTTTGGTACCAAATAAATACCTTAGACAGTAGCGTAGATCCAAGCCATCATCTGGGGCGAAAGGTCCAAGTGCGTTCGACGCGACGGTTCGTCGACACTGTTCATAGACAATACATATTATGCTATTTTAGCTCTACTATCTAAGTGGAACTTCAATGCTCTAACTTCTTGTCAAAGGTAATACCAAGGTATTTCACCTTTTCAGAGAAGTTTAGACTGCAGTTTAGAATCTTTGGTGATATTGTGTAAGTCCGTGATCCTTTTTTTGGTGAAGAGTACCATCGAGTTTATAGACAGTCAATGTTCCTTACATCATGTTTCTATTGGTCTGACAGCAACTTGTAATCTCTGACATAGTGTATTCTCCAACTTACTGCTTTGCAAGCCAACTATGTCGTCTGAATAAGCTATTATGTAGATCCCGTTCCTACTGAGTTGGTACCACTTTCTAACCATACCTCTATCTTTTGCTCTTCTCAAAAACCTCATTTTGCTTGCTTGGGTTCAAAAGTTATCTTTTTGCGTTATTACCCAGCTTTTAAATACATATTCGTATAACAGGGTAAGTGGATACTTTGCTTTATGAATTCTTATCATTGTACTCTTTTTTGTTATGTATTTTTATAATGGGATTAAACGACATACAGAGCAAAATCTTTATATCATCACCAAAGACCATCCTATAATATAATTCTGTCGTTTTTAGTTTAGTTATGTTCGTAAGTGTTCTACAAACACTCCAACCTAGTTCCATATTTAGGATTAATTACAAAAACAAGTTAAACGCTACATTTTAGTTTAAATTTGACACTTTAAAACAGCGAGTATTTCAAAGAGAAATTGAAACAAATGTTTATTTAGCAAGTTGAACAGCAAATTCATATACGCGTATATTTTGAGCTCTCTGTTTGCATAAACCACGAATTAAGGGTGAACGGTTATAATCGCCAACAAGTCTAGTTTGATATAACTTCATATACTGCGGTTAGTTCTAATTGTGTGGGTAACTTACATAAATATAATAGAATAACTTTTAATGATGTCTTTTAATTATTAGACCAGAGGTTATCCTTGTTATTGTTTTTTCTATTCCAGTTTGTATGTATGTATGTATACGACGGTCCGAAAAGTACTTAGCCTATGCAAGAAAAAAGAAAATTTTGGAGAAGTAATGTCGATTTATTTCTCAACATGCCTCATTTTAGCTCGATTCACTTGACCCAGAGATGCTTCAACTTCTTTAACCCATTTGAAAAATATGTTTTCTTGAGGTCTGCAAAAGTAGTTTGCGTAGTTTGCCAAAAGTGGCAGCGATGACCTCTTCATTCGACTTAAATTCCTGCCCAGCGAGTGCATTTTTTAAGTTTGGAAACAAAAAGAAGTCACATGGGGCCAAATCTGGAAAATACGGTGGATGGAGCAACAATTACCCTAAATACACAAAACATTCCAGGAATGTACTATCAAAGTTCTATGAATGTCTAGGACATTCAAGGAACATTCGGTGAATATCTGATTAAATTATTGGTGGAATGTTACCACAAGACATTCTATGAACATACTACCAATGTCCTATAATTTAAGAGAGGCCATTTACTATTCAATTTGCGTTCATTTTCAAATTTGCCGCGCATGTATCTATGTATTAGGTAATCCAAACCACGTGACAAATTTTATTTTTGGCTTGGCATACAAAAAGTTACAGCGGTTATTGTAATATCTATTTTTCAATATTGTTTATCGTCGTATTTTGTCTATTTTGGATTTCGTTTGCTGTATTTTGTGAACTTTATACATTTTACCACAATGCAAAGTGATTATTAAAGGAATTATTATTGAAAACTCCAGATGTTTGGAGAAAGGTAGGGGAAAAATTTTTATTTACTGTTCATTTTTCTCTGATATTTATCAATATTGATGAATTTTGCAAATATTAACGTTATTTCTTTTATTGTTTTAAATATTTATTGAAGCTGAAAATAATTGAGGATTTAAGATCCATATACAATTCAGTCATAATTGGATTTTACAGTAAAGTAAATACCACCAAATTACTATTATAGATATTTATACATATCTGGTGGAGTCTCACAGTTACTACTCTAAGCAGCCGATGAAAGCATAAAAAATCCTTCAGGCAGATAAATATTTTTTCACCTACCTCTACCGAAAGTATACTTTTCCGGACCTGATTGTAGGGAGCAAAGTTGTACTTTTCCTCCCTAGGGAGGAAAATATTTTTCCTCCCTAGGGAGGAAAAGTAAAAGTGACATCATGGTATTTCATTAATGAAATATAACTTATTGACGCCCTGTACAATATCTATTTTCTATTACGTAAGTATCTATACATTTTAACGTTTATTTAAAAACACTCTGTATTTTGCAGAATGGTAAAAAACAGTAAATTGTTATTCTGATTTAACAATGTTTACATTAATAAATTGACTTATATTTGACAGTTGACAGTTATATTGTACCTACTTGTTAGTTTTAGTTCTAATAAATTTTGTTGGTTACTTACATAAATAAATTAAGTAAAAATAAAAAAATGACTTGTTATTTGAGGAAGGTGGAAAAACCATATGTATAACATGGGAGTAAAGTTCCTTTTCCTCCCTTGAATGATTACTGCCCTTCCCTACGCGTCGGGCAGTAAACTTCATTCTCGGGAGGAAAAGTAGCACTTTCCTCCGTTGTTATACAAATAGCTATTACAGCTGGATTTGTTTTTAAAGGTGGAAGTCAGGAGTAACAACTTCATAAGTACCTACAAGTATATTGAGGAAATCCAGCTCCTCGATACTACTGGGCAAACTAGAAGATTGAAGAGGACAAAGCCTTTTGAACTAGTTTGAGTGATAGGTGATAGTGAAAAGAAGCAGAGCATAGTGCTTGTGTGCCTGTGTATGTTAGAATAGTGCGGTTAGAAAAGCAGAGCATAGTGCTTGTGTGCTTGTTAGATTAGATAAGATACGCTATGGGGTAAGCTCTTCATTTTAAGTAACAGTAGTAATTGAGGTTAAATTAAAATTGCTCATTGGTCATTGGACCAGATTTTAATTTATTGTAATGTACAATTCAATACAATGATTCATCATCGTAGTGATGATTATCGAAAAAATATAATGACAAGATTTTGTGCAAAAAAATGTTTAGATTTATCAAGGATGTATTATTTGGTATGGCCACATATACTTCTATAGTATATCGTCGGTGATGTGACAATACCTCTTATCTGCTTTGTCATGAATTTTGTAGGAGACGAAAAACCATTTTTATGGTCATCTCCTGTTTTCACGTGTAAATTTTGACATGTTTTGTAGTAAATAGATAGTTGAATTTACTACAAAACATGTCAAAAAATATCATATGAAAATAGGGGTGACTGAAAAAGTTTTTAGTGTCTCTTACAAAACTCATGAAAAAACAAATCGGAGGTATTATGTCACATCAGCGACTATATCCAGGGTATGTATAAAAAATATACTGTGAATGTCCAAAGAACATTCGTAGACATTCATGGAATGTTCCAACAAGACATTCAAGGAATATTTACAATGCTGACAGAGGACATTCCTGGGACATTTAGGGGACATTCTTGTGCTTTTGAGGACATTCCAGGAATGTTTTCAATATCCTGTGTGTACATTCTAGGAACATACATGAAATGTTTGGTGTTATTAGGGTAGTAGCCCAATTTGAGCAATTTAGCCATGGCGATGGTTGAGGTGTGAGCCGGTGTGAGAAACTTATTTACTCCTTGGCTTTACATCCCTCATGGGTTTTAGCCGACTCGACAACATACCTCTACTCTTCACGCCCATAGCTTTCAGGTCTCCTACTATTTCAGGTCTTGCCGCCGGAGTCGAGGCCGTCTTTTTCCAGTTGGGACTCCTTCCTATACCAGTCTGTTCTTTGGTCAGAATGTCTTCTGAGGTGCCCTGCCCATTGGAGTCTTATGGAATTTATTTATTTTATGATGTTGGCGAAGAACACTCAGCTACATCACTCAAAAGAGATTAGGACACGAATTAAAAACTCCAGAACCTTCAATACATTTATTTATTATTTCCTTCTTACTTTTTCTATTCTGTGTAAAGTTGAAATATTATGTTTACATAGGATTATTTCACAGTTATTACTTGTAATGAAAATTACATTTTTTTTAATCAATAATGTTTGACGTTTCGACTTCCACTCCGGAAATCGTTCTCAAAAAAGATTATTTTTAAAAAAATCTGCCAAAATGTATAATTAAGATATTACTTTATGTCTTTTCAAAATTGAAATACTTGGTCTCGATTTTGTAGGCAACAGCATGCGTATGGTTGAAAAGAACTTAAGAGTGGTGTTTTGACAACGTAAACGTCAAAGAAGGACTGACCAAATCCCTAAAAAATAGAGCTCGAAGCCTAAAGCAGCAAAATTGGACAACAGAAAGACGATAAATATATAGAGAGATACGGAGACGGCGACATGCAGAACGAAATTTTTGGAGTTTTAATGTTAAATTCTTTTTCTTTCTTGTTAATGTTATGTTTTATAGATCAATTTCCACCGGCCTTTTGTGACCAATAAAAACCAATTTTCTCTTTCTTAAAGCTTTGGAAGATTACCAGCCATCATTACTCGTCCATAATAATAAAACATCCTCCCTTATAAATGTAGTTAAGAAAACTTTAGTTTGATCCAGAAACAATTACTGACAGTGAAACATTCATTACCAATCTGCTGTTTATTACTTTTTTGTTACTGTTGAACATTGTAAGACCATCCTAACAGTAGCTTAAGTTTTATGATGGAATAAAATTGCAAATGTGTACTCAGTATTCGCTACTACATTTTGATGTTTAGTTTTGCTACATTATTATTACGCCGTTAAAGCTAAATGGTTTTCTTTTACTTACTTGTTTTACAGGTTATATACAGTATAAGCCAAATAAAAACGGAACATATTCGTTGATTTAGAAGAAGAATGTCACAACTCAAAAATTGCCATTTTTGAGATTTACCCTCTAACCAACTCTAAATGTTAAACTTTATTATCGGAAAAATTGTCAGAAGTTGCACTCATATAATTTCCGCTAGATGGTGACTTATGACAGTTTGATTTTGTCAAACCCATGCATTACATTTTATGGAAGAGCGGCGCAATATAGTTGTGTTTCACTTGTTGTGGAAATTACCACGTGTTTTATGGAGAACAGTGTTACAAGTTAAAAAAAGAAACGTATTTTTTTGGGATCTTGTGTTAAATATTTAATGCAAGACAATTACATTTCGTCCTAGGTAAGTATTTCTTATAAGATATGTAACAGTAACAGATATGTAACAGTAGTGATACAGTAACATTTCGAACAAATTTTGGGAAAAACTGTTCCAAATGCTAATTACAGGTAGAAAGGTGAGAACAAGAAAGAGCTTTCTATTTATATTTAAATGATAATAATGGGCTCTTTAATACTGTAAAATATTTTACCTCTTATTTTTTACCTTACCAAAATTATAATGAAAACTAGCACATTAAAATTTTAAAACGTCGCTCCTAGAAATTAGAACTTTTCGACTTGTGACAGTGTTTTTTCAAACCAACATGCAGTTAATACAGTGTATCGGTCGAGGAGTAAGACAAGGAGACAATATTTTACCTAAATTGTTCACGACAACTCTAGAGTCAATATTTAAGAACACTCAATGGCAAGATATACCCAGATAGCAATATAAACTTTTTTCAAACTTGCAACAAGTTTGATACATCAAACATGAAAGCTTGTTGCAGGTTTGCCATGGCAACTTTGCAAGCTTGCAGCAATTTTAAATCAAACTTGCGAGTTGGAGTGTGACACACTTGCTTGAAGTTTGTTTTTTCAAACTTGATTCAAACTTGATATAATAAACTTGCTGAAGGTTTGTTTTTGTTTTGTTGCATGAAGTTTGTTTTTTCAAACTTGATGCTAACTTGCTTAAGGTTTGTTTTGACATACTAGCCACAATTTGAATAAAATAATGTGAATAAAAAATACAATACCATTTTATATAACTATTTATTCAGTAATCATTCAACTAAAATATAATCTATTGTCTAAAATTATTTATTGGAACTTACATTAAACCCGCTAGCTTCTGATTCCCATGCTCAGTTTTGTCTCAGCTCTGAAACAAATAAAAGAAATTGTTATAAAGTCTTGCTGTGTGAACAGAATTAATATTTGCTATTAAAAGAGATAAAAACATGTTAAAGTAACAATTTTACAATAAAACCTAAAACTTATTTATAAATAATATATTATAATATGTTTATTTTAGATAGTACGATGTATGTAAATACAGTAAGAAGCTACGAAAAACATAAAAAAAACTTACCTCAATTTCACCAAAGCAAAAAGAATACCCATCTGTACCTAATCACCACAAGCAGGTGGGTCTATGAAAAACTGAACAAAACAAGCTTCAGCTTAGTAATTAAAGTAATAGTCTCTGAGAATTGTACGGTAAATGTTGTAAAAAAATCAAAGAAAAATATCAACATAGGATAGGACATACCTAACCACAAATTATCACCGCTTAGCAGGATGGCATGGCAGTTTACTTTTCCCGTGTTGCCAGCTGTCGAGTAAGCTTTTTCCCTCAACGTATCTTAAAAATTCCCACTTTTATGATAAAATTCCTTCCTATGCTCCTATTTAAAAAATCTGTGAAAATATGTTGAATTTTTTTCAAAGATTGTGATTTTTATAAATATTTTACAATTTGGACTGGAGCAAAGATTCCCTTATAAGTTAACTTTTTCCCTTTTATGTTGAAAATTCTCGCAGAAAGGGAAATTTACCAACGGTGCCAACACTCTCGTTTTCGTGGGCGTGACATCAGCCAGGGTAACGAACGAAACCGAACTGAACCGACCGTAACGAGTAAGTCAACCAAATAGATGGCACGCTTGACGTGGCTTTGCTACTATAAGCTTGCAGCAAAGTTGCTACAAACATGAATCATCATCTTTGTCATAACAATATTGCAGCAAACTTGACACAAACTTGCCTCTTCATATCTGACGCAGCAATTTAAAATCAAAGAATAATCAAACTTGCCACAAGTTTACATGCTATCTGGGTAGGCATTAATATAGATGGAAAGAGGTTAAATAATCTGAGATTTGCGGATGATGTTGTAAAAATCGCAGCTAACTTACAGGATACAATTTCTATGATACATTCGCTTAAAACTATAATGCTGAAGCCACATTAAGGTCTAATGCCGTTAATTATGGCATTATTTGCCATCTCTGTAATACAAATAACGCGATAATTAACGGCATTAGACGGTAGTGTGGCCCCAGCATAACAGAGCAGGATTAAAAATAAACTTTGAGAAAACTAAACTTATGACAAATCTCGTAACGAGTGACGATATAACTATTACAGAGGCGAATAGGCCTTGCATGGCCAGCATTTGGCAAACTAAGCCATATTCTAAAAAGTTCAATTCAGAGACTTTAACAGTGACGCAAAAATCCGCGAATAAACTCAGAGTTACACAACGAGCCATGGAACATGCAATGCTGAACGTGAGCCTTCGAGACCACATAGAAACTAACAAATCAGGCAAAGATCAGCAATTCAAGATGCCATCTAAAGAGCTCCGATGTTTAAGTGGAACTGGGCAGGGAACTTAGCTAGAACACAAGATAGACGGTGGACACTACGAATCATGGAATGGAGGCCCAGAATATATAAAAGAAGCTGAGGACGACTAGATGGACCGACGACATAAAAAGAGTAGCGGGAAATTGGCTACAAGCAGCCCAGTGTAGAGAACACTAGAAGGAACTGAGGGAGGCCTATGTCCAGCCAGCAGTGGACGCGATTGGCTCATTGATGATTTGAACTACATTTGAAATAGTCGACCAGTTTAAAAGTTCGACAGGACGCGACACCATAAAATATAGCAACGATAAATTATTCGCCATGTAGCAAAGATCCTTCTCCTTTTGCGAAGCCAGCCGAAAGTAACCAACATTTTCAAGTCGCGTAGGTACAGGTGTTATAACAGAGTTGCCACGTCTCGCTAAAGTCTCTGAGTTAAATGTCGTTGGAAAGAAATTTAAGAGATGAACACTGCTACAATAGAAAGGAGTGGCGATTAGGAACGGAAAGGCATATAACTTTATACAACCAGTTTAGTATATTCTATGAAACTCTGATCCCTGTTACATCTTTCCATAATTGTTTCAGTTAATGTGATTCTTCTGGAGTGGTTTGGTCACTTGCTTCGGATGGATGAACAGCTTTGACCAAAAAATATTAAAAATGAATCCCCCAGGTAAGAGAAAGAGGGAAGACCAAGGCTATCCTGCAATGAAAATCTAAGAAAAGCCATGGAACATCGAGATTTGGAGGAAGATGACGTCCAGGATAGGAGTAGATGGCGATTAGGTGAAGAGATGCAACATAGGCCGTTTTAAACCCCATATATTGTTTTTCTATCAAAGTCATCTGTTTATTAATGTTAAAACAAAATTAATTTAAAGCTTCTTACTTACGTAGGAAAAGGCTTTCCGTCTTGTTCTAAACAGTGAGCGGCAGTAAGTATCCATTTTGGATGTATCAGACTGCCTCCGCAAAACGTCAGATAGCTAGTGTTGTTGACTTGGAGCATCAAACTAGCTTGAAATGGAAAATCTCCCAGTGCAGGTTCTCTGGCTCTATGAAAGCCCTAAAATCAAAATGAAGTACTTGAATTTTTAGCACATTCGCGTTGAAAATAAAAGATTAGCTAAACAAACAGTTTAAGTTGAGGTGTAAGCTATTTAAATTTTAAGAAAACACAAAGAAAAAATAAAGGAATTAGTATGGATACAATATAATTAGAGTAGGACAGAGGCCAAAATACAAGGAATAAGAAGAAAGGAAAGATCTCCCAGGCAACCAAATAACGTTTACAAAACGTTGAAAAGACGGCATAATTATCACCAAACCACGTCAGGTTGTCACGTTTTTTCGACGTCGAAAGTAACGTGAATATATCCCACCATAACTGACGTCAATTTTATCACGTTTTAAATAGTTGATATAAAAATCGTAGTTTTTATGTCGTTCTTTTTAGATTATTTTTATTTTTATGGTTTTCAAAATACACAATAATAATTATTCGTATGGGTATTGTTGGTACATATTGCAATCTTTCATTTAACTGTTTTAAATTTAGCTTATAGGCTATGGTATAATATCTGTGTCAAAACTGAAACAACATATAAACTAATAAACAATTTATTAACAAATTCATTTAATTAAACTTAATAACACTTAATTAGTTCATTAACACAAAATATTCACCAAAACAAAACACATAACCTCAAACCGTTTTCAAGAAGAACTATTGCATTAAACTAACTCACTACTCATTTGAGAAAAACGAATAAAAATCTCTTAATTAACACGTTTCTTCAACTAAGGGCCGGTTGTTCGAACGCTAATCAACAATGATCATTATCAAATATTTAATTACTGTCACCAACTGTCAATGTCAACTTTGTTTGGGTTGCTGAAAACATAATTAATTATAATTATGAAATTACTTAATCAATTATGTTAATAATTGTTATGTTAATTGATTAACTAATCTCATAATTATAATCAATTATGTTTTCAGCAACCCAATAAAAGTTGACATTGACAGTTTTGGTGACAGTAATTAAATATTTGATAGTGATCATTGTTGATTAGCGTTCGAACAACCGGCCCTAAATATCTAAATGAAAATTCCATTTTTACCACACAAAGCACATAAAAAATAAATGAAAAATTTCTTATGACAATGTGATGACAATTTAAGCTTATAAACGTCAATGTCAATATACAACATTAACATTATAAGCATTAACCAGTTAAGCTCCTCCCATTTTGTTGAAGTCAGACTTGGGCTGTCTGAAATGAAAACGTATTTTTAAACGTATTTTAACGTAATTAATAATACGTATTTAAAATCACCTACAAAAGACGTTTATACGACGTAATGTTTAAATACGTGTATATATTCAACTAAAAGCTAACGTTTCCTCGACGTTATTGACGTCACTTGGTTGCCTGGGAGGAAGGGGTGGATAGAACAAATCCAGGAAATCGGGACCAAGAGAGGAAAAATAAAGCAACAGATGATGGAAATGGCAGAAGACAGGAAAACGTGGATGAAAAGGGTAACGTATAGATAATATAAAAGGTAGGATACAATGTATAGATGCCAACAAGATCTTCGACGCTCTTATAGGCTATAAGGAATGCGAGAAAAAGAAAGAAGATTTTGAATAATGAAGAATTTAAAACTCTTCATTCAAATAATTATTATTAAAATCGGTTTTCCTATTATGTATTGAAAGTCATTTTATGTTGTTCTATATGTTTGTCAAAAGTTTCTGCCAGTCTGACCGATGTAAGTTTTTAGACAATCACCACATGTTAGTTTGTATACCACCACTCTGTAATTACTGTTTCTTTTGGCTCTTATTGTTCTTATGTCCTTTCTTTTTCATGTATTTATAAATATATATTAATTTCGTGTTTTATTTTTTTCTCTGAAGTTTATTTCCGTATCCATTATAGACAAGGAGAAAACAGCGGGTTCTCTCGAAGACATTCCAGAATAAGACTCAAGAAGTCGTCCACGCGAAAAGTGGTCCAAATTTTTTTTAAAAATGTTTTTAATCAAATTGCAATAATCAATATTTTTGGCCAGAACAATTTTTTTTTAGGTTTTTTGGACCGTTCTGGATAAAAAAGGTCTCTTATAATTTTTCTATAAAGTTAATCGTTTTCGAGGTAAAAGCATTTTAAAATTGAAAAAAAAACGAAAAATGGCGATTTTCAAGGCTTAATAACTCGGTTAAAATTTATTATTATGAAAGTCATAAAGTAACTAAATCAAAGTTTAAAGTCCCCCCTGCAAGATCCTGAAGAAATTTTTGTCATTATTTGATTACTAAGCTGTTATTTTTAAGTAAAAATAATGAGCGCCATGCACGTATTAGGCGGCCATCCATGATGAGTCCGAAAGAGATGCGATTCCGGCAGTCCAATGGCGAATCTCACTCGCACTCACATTTACAGCCGCGTCAATACGATCTTACCACTCATTATTAAGAATTAAAAATAATAGCTTAGTAATAAATTATTGACACAAATTTCTTCAGGATCATGAAGGTGGGGCTTTAGATTTGACTTAGTCACTTTCTGACTTTTATAATAATAATTTTTAACGGAGTTATTAAGTCTTAAAAATGGCCATTTTCACGTTTTTCAAATTTTAAATTGCTTATAACTCGAACACGATCAACTTAAGAGAAAAATTATAACAGACCTTTTCTGTCCGGAATGGCCCGAAAAATAAAAAAAAAAAAAAGTTTCTCCGGCCCAAAAATATTGATTTTTGCAATTTGATTAAAAAAAATGTTAAAAAAAATTGGACCATTATTCGCGTGGGCGACTTCTTGAACCTTATTCTGGGGTGTCTCGCGAATGTGGTTATGCAGAAAAATCTCATGGGAATATTTTTTGTCTATTAATTTTTTGTTTATTTGTAATGTATTTTATCTTTTTTGTTTACACAGTTTACCAACCGTATAATCTGTAGTCTCATTCTTTTCTGATTATACATCCATGATCTCCACTCTTTTCATCCTATAATGCTCTTCATTCCGACAAATCTCTGTCTTCTGTTGTTAGAACTACTTTTATTTAAAATTAAAAGTTGTACGTCAGCATTATTTGAAAGAATATGCGTAAATTGTTAACTACTCTATCTAAATTATTATATTAGATAGGAAAAAAATATCAAGGTAATTCCAATTTGTAGTTGTGATTTCTGAATAGAACAATAATACAAAGATAAAATATTAGAACAGCATAAACAGGCTTTTGTGCATTCCTCCATCACGTTTGTTGTTTCTAGTACAATGAACTATTCATATCTCTTGAGTAGTAAACGTATTACCTTAAAGGCCGTAAGCTGTTTTTATTATAATCAATGGAAATCAATAAACTAAAAAAATACAGATATAATTCTCAATGACCAACTTGAGTTAAACAGCTCCCCACTCCCCACTATTCAGTTAAATACTTTAAAGTACAGACAGCCAGTAAAATACATCACTACAGAAAAAAGCTTTCTGCCAAAACAGCAAGCTGTAGTAACATTAACTTAAAATAAATTTTATTAAAGTATTGAAATTTTTTTTTCAGTATTTTATTGTTAGATAAAATGAATTTCCATCAAGTAATAGTCAGAGATCCCAGGCCTATTTTCACCATTTACTACTAACAAGCTAATTTTTCGTAAATAGCTTCATTTGGACCAGACACCCAACTTTTTTCCTTACAACAATTTCCGTATGTGGTATATAACAAAGATAGCAGGGATAGTCCAATCGGCTTAGTTAGACGAATAACAGGCCTAACCTTGCATGCCGAGCTGTCCCAAATTTTATTTTTCTTATCTTTTGGGAGGGTCAATAGTAGTGTAAATTTAAAATCTCGACTGAATTCCGCCGTTGCGTTAGCCGTCATTTTGATTTTAAACGGGAACCGTTTTACCTCAATATCTCCATTTTCAACTTCTCGACAAAAAGTATAAGAACTAAAATTGTTGAAAATGTAATTTTTTATAATTTCTTTTATTACAATATTTTTGTGCGGTCGATATTTTCAGAGTGATGGGGGCCAATAATGACAGTTATTATTTTTCCCCATAACTCTAAAAATATCGACCGCACGAAAAATATTGTAATAGAAGAAATGATAGAAAATTACATTTTCAACAATTTTAGTTGTCATACTTTTTGTCGAGTAGTTGAAAATGGCGCAGATATTGAGGTAGAACAGTTCCTGTTTAAAATCAAAATGACTGCTAACGCAACGGTGGAATTCAGTCGAGATTTTAAATTTAAACTACTACTGACCCTCCCTAAAGATAAGAAAAATAATATTTGGGGCAGCTCGGCATACAAGGTTAGGCCTGTTATTCGTCTAACTCGACTGGAATAATCCTTTTTAATTTTTAAAATTTTTAAATTTTAAAAATTAAAAAAAAAAATTATTCCCTGAGAAATCTAGCATCACTTTTTTCTGTAGACATAGGTTAAGTTTCCCTACCAGTATAAATTTAAGTAATGTTGATATTAATGTATCCTCTCACCATAAGTATCTGGGCGTAGTTTTGGATAAAAAACTAACCTGGACACTCCACGCGAATCACATTATCAAAAAATGCGAAAAATGTTTATACATGCTTCGTTGCATAAAATATGTAAAGCTAGATGGGGTGCCGACTCAAAGATAGCATTAATGTTCTATAAATCGTATATCCGGTCAATCATTGATTATGGATGCTTTTTATATGGTTCATCGTCAAAATCTAATTTATCAAAAATCGATCATATTCAGTATAAGGCAATACGTATATGTATTAGTGCGTTTAAGTCAACGCCATGTGTTGCAATTCTAGCAGAAGCGCAGGAACCTCCTCTAAAACTTAGAAGAGAATTCTTGTCTAATAAGTTTCTATTAAAGACCAGGACTTTCGACTCACATAAATTATTAAGTAAAATTAACAGTCTCACTGAATATAATTTAATAAATTCTTATTGGAGAATTAAATTAAATTCTTATTCTTCTCCCCTTCTTACAGATGTCTATCTAGAAACTAACAACTTCTAACATTAAACATTAAACAAATATTACCCATATATAACCTTTCTATTGAGGAAATCGAAAGATATTTCCAAAGATCATAAAACCTACATACAGAAACTTACCATGCCAAAACAATAAAATTATAAAATTAATTTTATTTGAATTTTCTAATTATAAATACATAGGTCTGGATCCCGCGTATGAAAAAAAAGTTGATTAATAGCAAGCTGAAAATTTGTTAATAGCTTAAGGGTGTCTAGCCGGATAAACTTTGATATATGGGAACACTGGAACAGGGACAGTTTTAATTGTGGAACGGAATAAAAATTTGGAACGGTCAGACCATGAAAATGGCACATTTATTTTGTCCGACAGAATAGACTTAAACTCTCCGAACAGAGATTAAACTCTCATGCAAAAATCAGACTGCTATTTATCACCTGTCATAATTCCTGTCATTTGACAAATTCTACATGTTCCACTCATGAAAACGCCCATTTGGTGATAAATAGCAGTCTGATTTTTGCATGAGAGTTTAATCTATGTTCGGAGAGTTTAAGTCTATTCTGTCGGACAAAATAAATGTGCCGTTTTCGTGGTCTGACCGTTCCAAATTTTTAACCTGTTCCAGGGTTCCCATATATCAAAGTTTATCCGACTAGAAACCCTTAATCTATCAACAAATTTTCAGCTTGCTATTAATCAATTTTTTTTCATACGCGGGATCCAGACCTAACATCTCTACAGATGGTTCAAAAACATGTAATACTGTAGGTGGCGCTTATTATGTTTCTAATATAAAAAGTGGTAATTCTTTTAGACTACCTAAGTTTACATCTATGTTTACTGCCGAACTTTATGCTATTGCAAGAGCTCTAACGTACGCGGTTGAACAGAACTTTGTAGACAAGGTTATACTATCAGATTCTTTATCTGCTCTTGAGGCAATATCACAACCAATAACCAAAAAACACAACAATGCGTTGTTATGCCATATTAAAAAGACAATCGCTCGATTTAAAAATAATAGCAGTGACTTGGTCTTTATCTGGGTAAAAGGGCATACCGGAATCAAAGAAAGTAGTGAGATAGTGGGTGAAATGGCAAAGAATTCAGCAACTTTAAATGAAATAGTAGATTTAACAATCTCCAGCGATTACATTCCAGAATTGCATGAAAAATTAAGAAAGAAATGGGAAACTATTTGGCTAAAGTTTGTACAAACTTTGAGGAATCCATACACATACATATACCCACAACTTCCGCAAAATATCCCACTTATATTTCATTATTACGTTACTCGATTTTATTCCACATCCCTAAGTCGCTTAAGATTAAACCATGGCAATTTTCCTGCGCATTTAGCTAAAATAGGAATGCGTATCAACTCTCTCTGTTCATGTGATAACTACCCTACTGCATATTTAAATCACATAATATTGAATTGTGAACTTAATAAATACCATAAGAAAGCACTAATTGCTAGACTTCAGGAGCAAAATGTAAGTTTACCGCTGAATATTTTACACCTACTTGGCTTCAACACCAGAACTATTAATGATATTATCGTACAGTTTCATAAAGATTCTAAAATAAAAATTTAATATGACATCTTCAATCTTCAACTTCCAAATATCTGTGGCAAACAGTTCATCTAATGCCATCCCCTCTTTGTGAACACACACATACACATACGGAAATTGTTGCAAGGAAGAAAGTTGGGCGTCTCGTCAAAATAAAGCTACTCACGAAAAATTGGCTTGTTAGTAGTAAATGGTGAAAATAGGCCTGGGATCATTGACTATGACTATAACGGTCGAATCCATTAATTATGAAAAAAAATTAATATTATAAAGCATTCTTGATTTTGTTTTGATAACGTAGATTTTAATTTACTTTTTCTCGACGTTGATCATTTTCTCCTAAAATTCAAGTTGTACTTACATTCACAATTGCAGCAGTTTTTCCACCACTTACGAATTCAAAAACTCCCAGCAAAACCCATATTAACATTTTACAACTACATTAATGTCATTTATTATTGCATATTATACCATCATATTGAATATATTCGCGGAATCACCAATATGGGAAGCAAAAGGTTGAATCTGATATTAAAAATTTCATGGTCAATTAAAGGTCGACAATCAACTGTAGTAATTAGACCAATTTATCCCAGGGTAATGTATGTACATAACATACCGAGTGCGCAAGTTAAACAACATTAAAATACCAACAGTAAAATAACAACTTTATTAGATGGTCTCGTTAGGTAACATATTTCATATTTTAAAAGGTCATATAGCATTTTAAAACGGTTTTGTAATCAATAAAAGTACCTACATAATGTCCAAATAACTTCTTTTATTATTCTTGTCCATTTTTTATAGAAATATATTTTTAGATCACTGCATTTAGTTTAGAAATATATTTTTTAAATACCTAAGAGGTGTTAGTTGTCATGTTTGTCAAGTCAATGTTTGTTGAATTCTCCCCAATGATATTTCTCAATTTTTTTAACCGGCTTAAAGATATCACTTAACATAGGACAGGACAGCATAAGGACAGGACAGGACGTTTAAACATAAACTATTTACACTAACTCAAAAGGTCTTACACTAACCTGAAAGGTTTAGTTCTTTCTACACCGAGAGAAAAAAATTCTTGACATAAAGAAACTTTATTAATATTTAAGAAATATCGACTTGGCATATTGCCTAAGAAATATATCTTTGTATGTAAGATATAATTTTCTAAAATATTTCAAATAAATTCTACTATAGCCAAAGAAATATATCTTAAACATGATTGAACTATCACTTTCTGGCAAACTTCAAACCCATTTATCAGAAAGAAATTACACTTGATGTTAATTAATTTTATTAGTCATAAAAATATATTTTCTACACATTAGAAAAATATTCTTTCTGGCAATAATATTTCTTAGTAAGAAATATTATTATTTTAGTATTAATAATTAATTTATTTAATGTTATGAAATATATTTCGCAGAGATAAACGTATATTTAGAGTTAAGTTAATATTTCTTGAAAATAAAGTGATATTACATACGCGAAATAAATCATTGTGTTAAGGTAAAATCATTATTTATTAATAAAACAAGATATAAAACGTTATTATTACATACAAATATTTTCTCTACTCTTAAACCACTGGCTTCTACACAACAATAAAAGGATGGAGAGGCAAATCCAACTTCCTCAAATTTTCCATCTTTTGTTAATAGCACTTTGTATATCAGCCATTCACTAAAACAAAATCGTTATGTAGAAAGAGTATACTTACTTTAATACAATTTTTTTTATAAAGATATAGATATTTATTTTGACAAATTTAGAAAATACAAAAAAAAAAAAACAAAATACACGACCCCACATAAGAACTATTAATACTAATATTAGTCAATCATATTTAGTTCAAACATAGCATTATTTAACCTACACATCTTTGTTAATTTTTTGCTTTTTGTTAATGAAATATTAATTATTTATCTGTATAATATTAAGTCACACAATAAACATTGTTTAGCTAAAACAAGAATGAAAATACAACCAATGTAAAACATTAAAGCAGGCATAATAATATGTAATTTTCTTAATTTTTATAATCTAAAAGAGACAGCATACCTAATCATTAAGAAATTTTATTACGGTAAAGTATTATTAGTTTACATCTAAGTCATTTAATACATATTAACTAATTTACGGTTTTCGGCAATAACATTTCTTAACCATAAACATATATTTTTTTAGACTTACTGATTTCTTCATCTCAAATAAATTAACAGAAAAAATCCTCAGCGTTGCACCCGCCATGTTTGATATAGCGTTGCATTGTATATTTTTATAGAAGACGATACATTCAAGAAACCTATTATAGTTGATACATAAGTATACACATTTTTAAAAAGGTACTTACATGTATGAAGTTCTACTATTTCTGGAAGGCCCCGCAGTTGGTTAATAACTCCTTTCTTAATATGTATTGTTCTGAAGCTATATATTATATCATTCTGTCCGTTTTAAATTGTGGCATATTTCCCAGTTAGAATAATAAGCTCCTTTATTTCAGAGTCGTCTATCATTATACCTAAAAAGCATATAAAGATACGATTATGATTCTTTTTTAACCATTCTGATACGCAACAATATTATTATTACATCTTAAATTACTCAATTTACTTTTATTTAATACCTATATATGTACGTACCTTCAAAATATCCGTTAATTTTTTTAAAGTACAGCAATAAATCCAACATCCATCTATATGAACATGAACATATCACGCCATCTTGACAAACACTGACGACTAAATCATAAATAGTTAATCTGCGCAATTCTTTTGTGTAAGAAAATCTCTTTGCAAGTAACATTTCGGCATTAATGACAAATTTTTTATTTTATAACCACAGTTAGTACAGAGGATATTTCTGAAGAATTATTTCTTGTGGTTTAAAACATTTATTTGATTGCAAGAAAATTTCTTGTTCACAAATATAAATATGGATTAACTTAACATTATATTTCTTATAGTGCAAAATATTTGTAGTTTTCAATTTAAGAAATAAAAACTTTAGCATAAGAAAATTAAACGTAACCATTAATGTATTTCTTAGTATTGAAGAAATTATCTGTAAGAAATTATTGAGTTGTGTTTAAAAAACTCGTTTCTTTATATGTGAACCGGTATGTTTAAGTTAATAGGATATGTTAACTTTTAAGAAATATTGCTCAAAGAAATCGGTGTTTTAGGAGAAAAGAAATTGTTCTCTCGGTGTAGTATTCCCACTGGGTTTCGCAAAGGCCTAGGAACTCATGAATCTCTTTTTTCGCTTAACATACCTATACAAAGGTGCCTGGACTCCAATCAAGATATATATGCGTGTTTATTGACTATAATAAAGCATTCGACAGAGTTCGACATGAACAATTAATGCATGTCCTGGAATCAAATAAAATAGGCTACAATGACCTCAGGATTATATCAAAAGTACGTGTTAACGATCAGCTATCAGAAGAAATTGAAATCAGACGTGGAGTGAGACAGGGATGCGTGTTATCGCCAATTCTTTTTAATGCTTACTCGGAAGAGATCTTGAAAAAAGCTCTGAACATGAACAATTAATGCATGTCCTGGAATCAAAGAAAATAGACTACAATGACCTCAGCATTATATCAAAAGTACGTGTTAACGATGAGCTATCAGAGAAAATTGAAATCAGACGTGGAGTGAGACAGGGATGCGTGTTATCGCCAATTCTTTTTAATGCCTACTCGGAAGAGATCTTGAAAAAAGCTCTTGAGGGTGAAACAGCTGGAATAAAGGTAAATGGAGTTCCCATTAACAACATTAGATATGCGGATGACACTGTCATCTTAGCCAAAAATATTGGGGATCTTCAGAGGCTGGTGACCAGAATAGCTGATTTTGGACAAGAATACGGTCTAGGTCTAACAATGAACGTTAAGAAGACAAAGTTTATGAGAATATCGAAAACTCAAATAAATAACGAGAATCTCTTCAAAAACGGATCCAATATCGAACGAGTCAACCAATATGTATACCTTGGAACAATGATCAACTCCACAGGAGATTACTTACAGGCAATCAAAATCAGAATAGAAAAGGCTAGAGCAAATTTTAACAAAATGAGAAAAGTGCTCTGCACAAGAGATTTGAAGTTGGAGCTAAGAGTTAGGTTGGCTAGGCGCTACGTTTCCTCGACTTTTTTTTTATGGAATGGAAGCTTGGACCTTGAGTGCTGCATGAATGAAAAAACTAGAATCATTCGAGCTGTGGGTGTACACAAGAGTTCTGAAAATATCGTGGACAGAACACGTCACAAACAAAGAGGTTCTGAGAAAGATGAATAAAGAAATGGAGATCTTCAATTATAATAGAATAGAAATATGCTTTATTGTCACTGAAAATTATACAAATTTTATGGACAAAGCTTAACATAAAGTCAGAAAAAAAATAATAACAATAACAATAACAAATACAATTTTCTGAAATTTGAGAAATCGTCAATATAAAAAAATACAAGTTAATAAATTAAGAAAATAAAACAAAACCAATATATTGCAAAAATTAATAGAAATTGCAAAGTGCACATAAAACAAAGTAAAATACAGACATAGGAACTACTAAATTTAAGCTGCTGCATGTGACACCCAAATATAGATAAGTTTGGTTACTTGCACATTTCTATAATTTCTTAGTTAGTCATTAAGAAACTCTTCTACTGAATAATATGGTCTTTTAGATAGATGAGCTTTTGTCATTTTACGGAACTTGGGGAAAGATGTTGCAGATTTGAGTTGTAAAGGGAGATGGTTGTATAGTTTTTTGCGGAATATAATATAGCTTTCTTTACTAACTCAGAGCACGGGATCGGTAAATAGATATCAAAGAGCCTTGCTAGAAAGACATGCATGTGTTTTCGAATTAAGCAAACAGTTTCTGAAATATACAGTGAGGACGTTTGAGTTGGAATAAATTCATCATCTCGAGAGAGGGTGAATTTAGAGAAAAATACTAAGACAAGTCGATTTTTATTTTTAAATTATATGACTTTTTGGAATATACATCTTACTAGTGACGTCATCCATCTGGGCGTAATGACGTCATCTATGATTTTTTTAAATCAAAGTAGGGATTGTATGAGACCTCATTTGAAAGGTTATTTAATTCTCTATTCAGTAATATAAACGTTAATGTTGTTCTGAATCTATTTCCTTGTGGCATTTTTATAATTACGTATTTTTTATGGGAAATAAGCCACAATTTTCCTCCCTAGGGAGGAAAAATATTTTCCTCCCTAGGGAAGAAAAGTACAATTTTGCTCCCTACAATCAGGTCCGGAAAAGTATACTTTCAGTAGAGGTAGGTGGAAAACATTTTTACCTATTTGCTGACAGCAGTAAAATGTATTTTGAATTAAGTAAATTGCTTACATTCTTCTTTTTGTGTCAATTAATTTATTTAAAAAATATTTTTTTCCACCCTGTATGAATAATTAGGTTATGTTTATATTACTGAATAGAAAATTGAATAGACTTTCAAATGAGCTATTACACAACCCCTACTCTTATTTAAAAAAATCATCAATTACGTCATCACGCCCAGATAGATGACGTCACTGGTATGATATATATGCCAAAAAGTCATAATTTAAAAATAAAAATCGACCTATCTCAGGACTTCTCTCCAAATTCACCCATTCTCCAGATAATGAATTTATTCCAACACAAACGTCCTCACTGTATAAAGATGGAAGGGTTAAAATTCCGTGATCTTTGAAGTAACTTCTGCAATGTGTTTTTCTTCTGAGGCCAAACAGATACCTTATTGCTCTTTTTTGTAATTTAAAAATAACATCTAATTGGGCAGCTGTACTAGAACCCCAAAAAGGAAGACCATATCGAAGATGAGACGCGAACAAGGAAAAATATGTTAGTTTAGAAGATGCTAAATTGAGTTCTTTCGAAACAGATCTTATAGCATAGTAGGCTGAGGCGAGTTTCTTCCTTAACAAATCGATATGAAGGGACCATTTGAGGTTGCTGTCTAAAAAAATACCAAGAAATTTTACAGAATCAACGGTAGATATCTGGCTGTTTTAACAAGCAGGGGTTGAGCATTTCTACACCTATGTTAGAATCTGTGTAGGCAGCTACTTCTTATGACTAAGGAGCATTTACAATGTGCCTCCATACTTTTAGACCAGAGCATTTAGCACTAAAAACAGCGGACTAAATCGATTTTTAAACACAGCACATAGACACTTTTTTGCATTGTGTTCAAAAAACCTAGTTAGTGGAGTCAATGAAGGTGGATATGAGTTATTACCTCAGATTTCGTTGAACCTCCATCGATTTTCATAAAAATTGGTGAGTGGTTAAAGGATACCTCAAGAAACAAAGGTGACATAGTGCCAACTTGCGCTTTTTGCATTTTAGGGGTGAAATACACCCCTACTTTTTAAATTGTAAAAAATGCAGATTTCCGCATTATGGCGCAAGTAATCTCGTTTAATGAAGAAAAATAAATATTTTTTTTATATTTATGTGCATGAATTACATTTTTTTTTAATTTTTCAAACCTTATAGCAACCAAAAATCCGAAAATTAACAAGTCGAAAATCACGAAAACCTTATTCTTCTATATTTCTGAAAGTGTAGTCACTGAATGTTTTCACCCACGATTTCTTTGAACCTTCATCGATTTTCATGAAAATTGTTGATTAGTTAGAGGATACTTCAAAAAAGAGAAGTGATATGGCACCAAGTTGCGCTTTCTGCATTTTAGGGGTGAAATCCACCTTTTTTTTAATGATAAAAATGCAGATTTCAGCATTCTGGCTCAAGCAATCTCGTTTAATTAAGTAAAATAAATATTTTTTACATTTATGTGCATGATTTATAATTTTTATTAATTTTTTAAACCTTATAGCAACCAAAAATCAGAAAATTAGCAAATCGACAATCACGAAAAAAATTAATCTTTTATATTTCCAAAAAGGTAGTCACTGAAGGTTTTCACCCCTGATTTCGTTGAACCTCCATCAATTTTCATGAAAATTGGTAAGTAGTTAGAGGATACCTCAAGAAACAAAAATGATGTGGTACCAACTTGCGCTTTTATCCTGGGGGTGGATGTTACCCCTTCTCATGGGTGAACACTATTTTATTAAAAATAACCCCATAATTAGATAGAGGAGTAAATTCTAAGCAAACTTTCTTTTATCAAGTATCAGTAAAACCTGACAATAACGGCCACTAAAAATAGAAAACAATTGGCCGTTATAGAAATGTGGCCGCTAATGCTTGGTTTCCTTTTCCACAAATACATAAAATATAATTGAAAATTTATTTATTTTAGTAATTAAAGCAAATCTAATTAAATATAATTCTACAAACAAACGGAACATACTAAAACTAAATTCAATTTACTACAATATAAAACAATATCTATACGAAAAAACAACTACAAGATAAACAGAATTTTTGTTTGTTTTACATTTTTTTTATATAAACGAAACGTACTAAAACTAATTTAATATAGGTAATACATAATATAAAACAACATACTAGAGCTACTACGAAAAATACGCTTATCACTAAAGTATCGTCGTGCTTCCATGCTATATTCAACAAAACCAACTTGGTAGGGCCTTTAATTAGATATCGCAAATCACTTTGGCTGATTGTGTCTGCATATATATTATGTTTGAGGAATCCCTTTTTTTTGTGAGACTGGATATAGGACATTTCTCAAGTATGAATTCACATTCATGGTATATCGTTGCTATACAGGGATAATAATCTGTGCAATGTTATGGTACAGGCTACGTTAAATATGAAGTAAATGTGGAAGATATACACTGGTTATTCATTTCAATTTAATTTGATTGTTTTTTAATCGTTTACAATGTTTAAAATAATTAAAGACAAAAATTTAGGGATTTCAAAAATAAATTCAGTTCTCACTGGCAGGGTGGGAAATAATAAAGTGCCATACAATAGCATTTCATTACAATGCTCATTACAGGCATTACAGGCTGCTCCGTTTGAGAAAACTCATACTCTCAAACTTTGAGAAAACACTCATTCAGTTTCGACCAACCCTGTATTAGCTAAAATTAAACGTTTTGCTAGATTAATAATTTTTAACAATAATAGATTATGTTAAAAATCACTTGAACATAAATTGATTTTCTAATGTCAAATCACTACAATTATACAGGGGGTGAATATTGCTATGAGATTTGAAAATAAAAACGTAATTATCTTCTAAACTACTTCGTATAACATCACAAAACCTGATATTTTAAGAAATAAAACATAGAGGAGAATCCAAAAATGTAAAAATATACAGGGTGTTCCATTAAACAAAAGATAATTTTGTTTCACCCTGTCAATATGGGTGGCCCTGTATATTTAGAAATGTATTTAAATTCTGATATTATCTATGCCCCAATCTCACCTAAATAAACTTTTTTCGTATCTCCTACAACAAACGACTAATTGGACTTCCCACAACCTGTATACATACAAAATATCCGCTATAAAATTTTTTCAAAGAAAATGTTATTGGTTTTTTTAAAATAATACCGTTAAATTTTAAAATATGAGATTTATACAAAAACCATTACAAAGCTAAGTAAAAGTTCTATAACACTGTATTAAACATAATTTTCTAAATCCTTTATTTTTTTTTTAAATACAAGGTGAAAGGGCCCCGGTTACATGGTTGTCGCAGTAAAATTTAGGTTTTAAATGTTTCTATCTCGGTTATTTTTTGTCGCAAAAAAAATATTAAAAAAAGAAAAAGCTTAAATAAAGTTAAAACTAAAATTTTATTCTCTACCATTTTTTAAGTATATCGAGTATTTTTGGAGTTATTATCAAAAGAAAATGAAATTCACGAAAATTTGAAAAATTCTAATTTTTTTTAATCGTATTTTTGTTCAAAAATATGCATTCTAAACCGGTAGAAATTGTTGAAGTTATTAGTCAGTTTAAAATAAATAAAGTTTTAAATGGGTTACTATAAATTTTAATTTTTGTGGAAATGACGTATGTTTCATTTTTCATTCTTCCCTAAAAAATCTGAAAGGGTCCTCTTATTTCCATCATAACTTGCTTAATTTTGATGCAATCGACTTCTTATATAGCTTTTTGATAGTTAACTTTAAGTACTTTATTAAAATGTTTAATATCTATATTTAACAAAGTGCATCGTTTTCCTGTTATTTAAGCTTGAATACTAAGATTTGAGTACTCGCGGAAAAAAAAATATACATTCAATTGCATATAACTCACTTTGTATGTGTAATAAAGGATTTTTCGAATAAAGAGCTTATTTATTTTTATCTTATCTTCGATTTTGGTTATAACAACTTTTTTGAAGAAACTTATGGTTTTTGAGTTATTTATGAAAAACTGCTTTAAAACATGGATTTTTTTCAGGAAAAATCAAAACTTTCGATCTTTAATAACTCAAAAACTATTGATTTATTGAAATAACTTTATATAACAAATTTTACTTATAATTTGTCCCTCTATCGATTAGTGGTATTATTTTTAATAAAATAATTTCCACCCGCGAGAAGGGATGGCATCCCCCCAGGGTAAAAGCGCAAGTTGGCACCATGTCACCTTTGTTTCTTGAGGTATCCTCTACATACTTACCAATTTTCATGAAAATCGATGGAGGTTCAACGCAATCGGAGGTGAAAACCTTCAGTGACTCCACTAAGTATATAAAAATTGGTTTCAAATGTATAATTGCATTTTAAAGTGTATACATTGCAGCTTAAACTGCATAGATATGTCAAACTATTCATATTCATATTGTTTTGTTAATCGGGGGTTTTTGGGATCGCTGAACACGAATACGCCATCAGAACCTACCCCCGGAGCACCTGGTGCCCAGTGTCACTGCTAAGGCAAGTCATCTTCTGGAGATTCGAGTGCACTAAATTGATGCAAACAGATTAGAGTGGGGTTTTTGGGGTTGCTGAACATGAAAACGACACCACCCTCATTTGTAAAATCGATTTCAGAGACAAGACAAATGTGAATTTTTTGTTGATTTATCCCATAAAGCATATACCTGTGGGCCGAAATAAAGAAGTACATTTTTTAGTTGAAAATAACTTTTTGTTTTTTGGGCTATTTAATTTCTTTTTGCAGGGCTAATAGCCTAACATGTCCTCAACATGACTGCAAATTTGGAAGCCAAAAATAACGTATATGGTCAGACTAATAAAAAAAATTATGTAATGGTGGATTGAGCTCGTTGCAAAGGAAAACTGTGTTAACTAAAATTGAACTGATATGCTCTTTTGGTAGGGTAACTATCCAGAACACTTCAATAAAAAGGAAATTTTTCAAAATTACGGAATTTGCAAAATATCATTTTTTTTATTAAATTAGGAAAATATAATATTTTAATTAATAACACATTTTTGAAAACAGTTTAATAATTTTAAAACTTAGACAAATATTATAAATGTGGCCACCATTATTGTTTATCACTCTTGAAGTCTTGAAATTGTTCCAAACAAACTACATTCTTTCTTTGAGCTATTCGATGGTTTCAAATTGTTGTCCATCATACAAATTTTGTTTTAAATTTTCAAAATTCCCCAAATTGAATAGCCAACCGGATTTAATTCTGGGTTGTTAGGTGGTCACATCTCTGGCTCAAAATAGTCCGGGCAATTTTTACTCAAGAATATCTTTGTATTGTGGGAAGTGTGCAAAGGAGCACCATCCAGCTGGAAAGTGTAATCATAACATACTTCTTTAATTTCAGGTAATAGGTGCTGCAAGATTTGTTCTTGATATGTTTCTGAATTAAGTTTTACCTCGGTATCAACAAAAATCAGACGAGATTTTCCCAACATGGATACTGTAACAGAAACCATTACACCTTTTGGGAAATGACTTTTTTCAAGTAAAAGATGCTCTGGAGGAATTTCTCTCTAAATTGTAAGTCAGAATACACCCTATTATTTTGGGTATTTTTAGGAGGCCGTAAATAAAACATTTTTTCATCTGAAAACCATATTTTTGTAATGTCTGCACGAGAGTGGAATCTTCTTATGAGCTTCGCTTCTTTCCTCTTCCACTTTTATGTTCAATAGACCCATGGGTTTCCCTTAGATATCTTAAGAACTTTCCTATCATTCCAATTTGTCCATTTTTCTCAGAAAATACATTTACAATTTTTCTTGCATCATAATTATCTTTTTCACGGTAATATTTAATTTATACTCTGTCCTCTTTGCTTAAAAGTGGCATTATGAACTTGGCAATGTACTTATTAAACTATAAATGTAAAACAAATTCCATGGCAACCTAAGCAGTCATGACTTACTATGCAAAATAGACATATTTGAGCGTTTGAGAAATTCTTAAGACATTTAAAAAAAAATACTGCCAATATGAGGCAAAAACGATGGAAAAGATGTAATTTAGTGTTAAGAGGCTTTCGTTCTGGTGAACATATTAGAAAAGTACTCGAATAAGATTTCCTAATTTAAGTGAAAAATGAATTTCACAAATTAGGGATGTTTTTAAATATTATGGCGAAGGCATATCCTTACCATTATTTAAATAGAAAAATAATATTTTGCGAATCCGGTAATTTTAAAAAATTTCCTTTTTACTGAAGTGTTCTGGATAGTTAACCTATCAAAACAGCATATCAGTTCAATTTTATCCAAGACAGTTTTCATTTGCAACGAGCTCAAATGCACCATTCCATAATTTTTTTTATAAGTCCAACCCTGTACGTTATTTTTGCTTCCAAATTTTCAATAATGTTGAGGACATGTTAGGCTATTAGCCCTGCAAAAAGAAATTAAATCGCCCAAAAAACAAAAAAGTTATTTTCAACTAAAAAATGTACTCCTTTATTTCGGCCCACAGTGTATATCGAACGAATCCGTGTACAAGTTTAGATATTCCTCTCTAATTTCCTCGACTCTCTAAAATTCGTTTGTTCTGTATAATATATTAGAGCCGACTAATATTAAGATACTTTAATGGTGTACATTCGTGCTCTACTAAGTCTGAATTGTGACAAATGCCGCCCGAATTTGCGACGGTTAATCCAATTTAATCCTACGGACAAATTTACAAAAGATCATTTTAGCTACGCGCCGCGACACGGCGGAAAACTTTACCAGACACCTTAAAGGACAAAAATAAACAGTCTCAACTTGATGAATATTAATACCTGATAAATATAAAATAGAAATACATGTGGATAGTAGTAGTGTTGAACTGTTGTTGAATACAGTGGCGCACTAGAGAACGGGAGTTAACTAATTTACTTCAACTATTTGCATTATATTTTAGATTTTAACACTATTTCAACGTTGCTAGCTACCACTTCACTTACTATTGTTGATGGTTTGTTGTTAGCTACATTTTTGGGCTAGACATCAGCTTCCTGGAATTCGATTAAGGTCAGATTGGTCAATGCCCTTATGTTCCCATTGCTACATAGACAGCTGAAAAATCCTCTTCTTCTTTTACTTTTATATAGGCAGTACTGCCTGTTTTTTTAACGGTACCTTTTATTCTGCCCCTAAATTATCATTCCATCTTTTCCTTGGGCGTCCTATACTTCTTTTGCCCATGGGTGACTTGTCCCTGGCTATTTTTATTATCCTTGATTCAGACATCCTGCTTATGTGTTTAATCCACTCTTCTTTTCTGTTCTTTACCCAGGTATTTATATTGTATAAGCCACATATGCGTCTAATTGGACACCGCACACATCTTATGGAAAATATAATGTCACTCAAATTCAATAAAATTTATACGAATAGATTCGTTTAATAAAAAAAAATCGTTTTAAATTAACGGTCAATTCTTATCATTGCGCCAGCTCTTAATTATGATTAATTATGGCGAAAATTGCAATTACAGTTTATCGAAATCACATTTTTTGAGTCCATAAACGTGTCAGTTACAATTACTATTGCTCTGGGTGCCATTCAAAACAGCTTAAGCCCCGCTGGGCCTAAGCGGATTAGTGAAACTATTATAATAAGATGCTTAAGAGCCCGAGAAGATTTACAAAGTACCCATAATTTGGGTATTTTAAAATATTTTTTCTCTCTCTAACTTATGTATGGTTTGTTCAACAGTAAAAGGTTTGAGTTCAATTAGTGAGGTCGTAAATATTATTAAATTTATCTGACCTGGCCCATTGTTAAGACCCACCCGGAGCGATAAGCCACCGAGGTAGACAGAGTTGGTCTTTTGCAATTAACACTGACTAGACGGTACTCCCATAATAAAGTCTAAAATAAATTTTACCTGAAACCGAGCCTTTTATACTATTATCGGTTAATCCGGGCTGTTTATAGTGGTAACTAATTGAACTTAACCATTTACTGTTTAACATACCATACCTACCCATTTGATTTCAGATTGATTTATATCAATTTCTGCTCTTATTATTGAAAATTAAGAGTTGGCGCAATGAAAAGAATTGACGTTATGAGTTGACGAATGAAAGTTAATTTGAAACGAATCTATTCATATAAATTTTATTGAATTTGAGTGACATTATATTTTCCATAAGATGTGTGCGGTGTCCTTCCTCACTTCTTACCCTGTCCTGTAGTCCTTTTCCAGCAATCCTTCTTAATATCTTTATTTCGTTGGTCTCCAGATGTTTTTGTGTTTTGCTTGTGTTTGATCTTGTTTCGGCTGTGGAAGGTATAACTATCCTAATAACTGATTTATGTATTTGGGCATTTATTTCCACTCTTAGGTGTTTGTTTTTCCAAATTGTGTAGTTTAGGCATCTGGCCGTTCTACTGCCTTTACTTATTTGGTCTTTTGCCTCTTCTTCGGCTGGTCTTCATCTATCGGCTGATAGATTAATTCCCAGGTATTTTAAAGTTATTACTTGTTGTATAATTTGATTGTCTAACTTCAATTTGCATCTTATTGGTTCTTTGGCTATTACGAAGGTTTTTGTTTTTTGGGCTGATATTTTCATATTTATTTCTTTTGCGTTAATGCTGAATTCGTGCAGTAATCTTTGTAGGTCGGTTTACCACTCTGCTACTAACACGGTGTTATGAGCGTAACAGAGTGTTTTTATCTCTGCATCGCCCATTTTATACCCTCTTTTTTGTTTCACTTGTTTTATTATTGCATCCAACATTATAGAGAACTTAGTGAATCTAATTGCCTGATTCATGTATTTGCTTCCAGTCTGAAAATCGTTTTCAAAATACTCATGGAATAAAGAATAATAGTCTGGGCAGATTATTGGAGAATTAGACCAGAGAAATTAGCAATTAAATGGCCTCTTTCGTGACATCCGTTGATACAGCTATCTAAGAACTGATTTGGGTAAATTTAGTTACAACAATATCCAATATAAAAATTATGCAAAAGATTTACCGTACTTTTTAACTTATAAACAATATATAAACAATTAAAAATCGCTGTTTGATTTTAAATACAAAAGGTGGAGACCGGCATTTTATATGAAATAGTGACATAATTTTTCTGAAGAGCCATAGAAAATTCTTTAAAATGAGAGTTTGCAAAGTTTGTTTTGTTAATTTGTTGCTTAGTTATTGGGAAAATAGCTCCAAAAGTCGATTATTTAAAAATGGTTAATAACTTTTTTGAAAATAAACAAAAAATTTTAATTTTGCGTCAGAGTAGAAACAATATTACAAGCATTTTGTGATTAAAATTTCAAGAAGGTTCACTTAATAGGCATTGCAAAATTGCATTTGTTATTCACAAAAAGCTTTTATCTACAACGTCATTATGCGTAAACTGTTAGATTTACATAAATTCTAAACGCACAAAATCAAAGAAAAAAGATCATTTTATTAAACTGAATCATATAATGGTTAAAAAATGTATGCTAAACATTGTAAAATATTTTTGAAAAAGTGGTATGATTTTAAGCTTATAAACAATTAGAATAACTTAGACGCATTGACATGTAGAAAGTTAATATTTTTTATTTGACATGTTGGAATTTTTATACAAATTAAAACAAAAAAAATAATGCCCTTGGGCCCTTAAGACCCGAGTTAACCATTTTTTTTTTCAAAAATTCACCGTGGCTTTGTTTATAAACATTAGGAAACTTAAAAAGTAACATTTAAAAGAATAGAAGTTTAAGTATAAACAAAAAAAAAATCAAGACGATTCTTCTGAAAGTGAGCCGTCAGTGATGCGCCAAAAATGCAAGGTTTAAAAGCAAAGCGATTCTTTGATTTTACTGCCGAATAATGAATTCAGAACTACACATTTACAAAAGTCTCAATAACTCTGGTTCTAATCAACGAAAATTGATCTTCTTTTTTTTAATTTGGGGTACCTCGGTGCATAGATTATAAAAATTCGATCAGCTAATTTGTGATTTGTTTATTTAAGCCAGTATTTTGTTTAAACCATTTAAAATAAATATTTTTTTGCCAAATTTGAAATTTTTATTATTATTATTAGTATAAAAGTTAATGTAATGAGAGGTAACATAAATATTTAGGTATTACGGTTATAAATAATATTATTTAACAATAAATTAAAAAAAAAAAAATTTATTTTTGTTTAAAATCAAATGTATGCATTGTTAATTTTTCTTGAGGTATGCTTAGGTATATTTCTTGTGACAATTACTTTTCTTGACTAAACCCTACAAGGTTAAAAATATTATAAACTTCGTATAATTATAAAATATGTTAAAATAAAATTAAGTTTGTCAATTTTAATGGGTTCATTATAATATATAGGTATAAATTGATAAAATTTGATATTTGATAGTTGCATCTTAGGTTTCAGACCATGCAGAAATTTTTATGAATAATACCTTTGTTTTATGATTACTTAATGAAAAAATAATGAAAAAAATGGGTGTCGGTTTGAGAATTTTAATTCCAAACAACTTTTCATAATAACAGTTTTTGATATTGTGAAATACTGTAAAGCGGGATTTATAATTTTTGACATAACTGCTATAAAATTGATAATAAAAAATGTGGTTGCAGGTTACGTAGATACAATGTACCGGGTGTCCCAATAAGAATGGCTCTCGGCCACCGTTTATAGTAGAGCTTTGAAATAAAAAATTTTATAACAAAAGTTGCCTCAGGAAAAGCCTGGAAATTATTTTCATAATTGTGGGTCCACCGCTAGAGGGCGTAATTGAATATCAAAAATTAAAAAATCTAAATTTTACAAAATTTTCCTAATGAAGGGGCACTGGAAATCCGATTATTGTATTCTTCATAAAATTCTGCGCATATTTGATTTAACAAGTTTAACTCTACTTTTGCAAATAAGAGGTGGGGGTGAGTGGGAACCTTGTTATGAAAAAATGGCTGTAAGTCCGGTTCTGCTAAATCAAATTTTGAAAACTGGGTCTTGTTGAAGAGAGATCTTTTTCTTCAATGTAAGCGTGATAATTTTGAACCATCCTAATAAGTAATAAGCGAGCTGGGAGGCGTTATTTAATGTTTTTCAGAAATCTAGTTTTCTTTGGAAAATATTAAATACAAGTATGCATTTTTAATCATACTTTATAAAATTAGATTAAATTAGCAATAGAATAGCGAAAACCGCATGTCGATACCTTTTTTATATCTCATGATATCTCGAGAAACGTGTAAATTTTATACATAACTGTTACTATCACCGGTAAACTAAGTTAATGAAAAGTAGTGTGCTGTGGAAAAAAACAAAATAACATTTTCCAATGTCAACGTATAAAAATATAATTAATTAAAACAACAATATAAAGAGAAAGGATACTATTAAAATTAAATAAAACAAAGAACAAAAAGAACTACTTAGTGACGACCTAAATATTCAAATTGTTGCCCATCATACACTACTCTAGAATACATTAAACGGAGAATACTAAACGCCATTCAAAGCATATCGAGAGCAGAAATTGAGACTGCTGTTCAATCTACTCTTGAAAGAGTAAATGTTTGCAACGAAAATGATGGGCAAAAATTTGAATATTTATGTCATTACTAAATAGTTGTTTTTATTTCTTTGTAATAGGGCTTTTCAACGCTTCTCATTTGTTTCGAGCCTCTGTCATATGCCGTATAATCCGTGTATAATATTAATATACGAGATATGAACGAGGCTCGAAACAAATGAAAAGCGTTGAAAAGACCTAATATACGTTAACAGCTGGAAAATGCTTCTTTGTTGTTTCCATAGCACACTACTTTTCCTAAACTTCGTTTACCGGTGACAGTAATAGTTATGTTTTTAAATTTACACGTTTTGTAAGATATCTCGAGATAGAAAAAAGGTATTAACATGCGGTTTTCGCTATTCTGTTGCTAATTTTGTCTAATTTTGTAATATGGTATTAAAAATGCATGTTTCTATTTAATATTTTCCAAAGAAAACTAGATTTCTGAAAAAAATTAAATAACGCCTTCTAGCTGGCATATTACTCAGTAAGTTGGTTCGAAATCATAACTTTTACATTGACGAAAAAGATTTGTCTTCAACAAGACCAAGTTTGCAAAATTTGATTAAGCAGAACCGGACTCACAGCCAGTTGTTCATAACAAGGTTCCCACTCACCCCCACCTCTTGTTTCCAAAGGTAGACCTAAACTTGTGAAATCAAATACGCGTAGAATTTTATGGACAATACGACGATCGGATTTCCAGTGCCCCTTCATTAGGAAAATTTTGTAAAATTTAGATTTTTTAATTTTTGATATTCAATTACGCCCTCTAGCGGTGGTCCCACAATTATGAAAATAATTTCCAGGCTTTTCCTGCGGCAACTTTTGTTATAAAATTTTTTATTTCAAAGCTCTACTATAAACGGTTCCTGAGATATGGCCGAGAGCCATTCTTATTGGGACACCCGGTACATATAATGTATATTATTTATTTTTAGTACATAAGCAAAACGCTCGGACAGGCCGATTTTTAAAATAATCATAGTATATTATAGCATCAATGTTTCGAACTTTACGCGATCCCTCTTCAAGTGTCAGACATAACTTTAATTGTTGTAAGTAGGAAAGTGCATCATGTGGCATGTCATTTAAAAGCTTTTCAAATATTGATTACAAAAATGTAAAGCAGTAAATTCCTTTTTGAGAACGTAGGCGCAAACTTTCGGTCGAATTATATTTAATTTTATGTAATTTTCTTTACTTTTATTTTATTTTATTATGTTTTATTTTATTTTAGTTTATTATGCATGTGATTGCATTTTCAGTGTATGGTCGCACGATCGTTGCATTTTGTCGTTTCAATCCCTGTTATTTTTTTCATATATGTACGCGATCTACCGCTCCATCCGTAGTTAGCTAGAAAGCTATGGTACCAAAAATAATAAGCATAATTTAAGAAAAATCGAAACACATGATTTTCAGATAAAAATAGTTATTTTCATAACTAGTGCGGAAAGTGATACTTTCACGCACGAGACTGCCGTTGATCCGAACGACGCGATAGCGGAGTTCGGGCAAGCAGTAGATTGCGGGGAAGACACTTTCCGCATGAGTTTAGAACAATATTTTTTCTAGGGCTGTACGTTTGGAAAAAAGCCACAAAAAATAGAGTTATATTAATTTTTGTTTAGAAGTGAAAATACACAAATTAATTCTTTGACAAGGTTGTCAAAACCACACTTTCAATATAGTGGGTTACCACGACGACGATATTGGTTTCCATGACGACGATTCAATACCATGGTAATTGTCTACTGATCTGACTTTTAAATATTATGTCAAAATAATTGTATTTCATCGAATTATCGCGCTAAAACTTTTTGTTTATTATAAGGGACTTTTGGTCCTCGCTAATATTGTAGTCTTTCATTCTGCGTTTAAATTTTTTAAAAATACTTATTAGTTTTCTCAGGAATCAAAAAAAATTAATGGATTTAAATATACATACATAATTCGACCGAAAGTTTGCGCCTACGCTCTCAAAAAGGAATTAACTGCTTTACATTTTTGTAATCAATATTTGAAAAGCTTTCAAATGATACGCCACATGATGCACTTTCCTACTTACAAAAATCAAAGTTGTGTCTGCCACTTGAAGAGGGAACGCGTAAAGTTAGAAACATTGATGCTATAATGTACTATGATTATTTTAAAAATCGGCCTATCCGAGCGTTTTGCTTATGTGCTAAAAATAAATAATATACATTATACATTGTATCTACGTAATCTGGAACCACATTTTTTTATTATCAATTTTATAGCAGTTATGTCAAAAATTATAAATCCCGCTTTATAGTATTTCACATGTAACCCTTATAGTAGGGTTATATTTTTTTTGGTACTAAAATTTGATTGATGAAGAGAAAGGAGTAGTGAGAAACGGCTTAACAAGTTAAAATTAGAATGAAGATAACAAATTAATTATGAGGATGAGGATGAGACGTAAAAGCTCAGGAAGTGGAGATCGGCTTATTTTCGTGCTGTTGTTTAGGGGAGAAAGAGATAGTGATAAAGGAAGAAACCAGAAAAATTAAAAAGTAATGAAATACTTAAAAGAAAAGAACTGACCTATGATCAATAAACCAAAGATGGGCGCCAGAAGTAAATGCCTTTTAGAGCCTTTACTTCGTTGATAGAACAGTGTGGGAGACTAGAAAAGAGAGAGAGAGATATAGAGAGAGAGAGAGATATATATATATATATATAGAGAGAGAGAGATATAGAGAGAGAGAGAGAGAGAGAGAGAGGGGGAAAGAGAGAGAGAGAGAAAGAGAGAGAGAGAAATAAGGAGAAAGATATAAACAATCCAAATAACTTAATCCTGAAATAAAATATTATATGAACACATATAGTTGAGAGATATCAGGTGCAGGTGAAATGATACAAACCCAATAGGTATACCTTATTTTTATTGTGTAAAAAAAAATACCTAGATATATGTAAAGTAAGATTTTGGTAACTAATGTATATATATATAATGTAAAATTTCTAGCTAAAAATATAAATAATGTATAATAATGTAAAACATTGGCTTGCAAGATGAATATATAATAGTAAAATTTAATTAATAATATAAATAATGAATATGAGTAATGTTAAAATTTTGGTTGCCAAGATATAAGCAGATAACGTAAAAGTTTCCGACTATTAAATGATTTCTATGAGTTTACGTTTCTTTCAGATACAAACAATAAAGAGACAGAAAAACAATAGTGAGTGCTAGTCAACAGAACCAGATGATATTCTTCATAATACCGTATTAATATACTTGTATATTATCTACCACAATACCTAAGTTATTATGTAATGAACCCTATAGAGACCAATGCTCTAGGTCTATAAGTACTTATGTTCCCTTACATGCATTGAGATTTAGATGAAAAATTGACAAAATATTATTTGTTGTGTAGACACAACCGATAGTAAAAGATATGATAAGGGAAGTTAAAAAATAATCTAATGCTTAACAACAAATGTAGAATAAATATATAATATATTGCGGAACACAATTCGGTCTATAAATGAGAACATTAATTAAGTACACTTATCTTTGTTCCAATCTAGATGAAATTCCTTCAGCTCTAATTCCAAGTGTTGGCTTATGGACGTGCCGGTTTATCAGACGGTAAGCGGCTCTATGAGTATACACATCTTAGGGAAGATTTACGTTCCGGATAATTAATAGGAATGTTATTCTTAGTGCATTTTCCATATAAGTTGTCTTTGTGGGATATTAAAAGCTTGGTTCTATTTTATAATTCTCTAGGTACGGCTAAAAAGAGAGGTTCTCATTAGGTATCTAGAAATTTTTTCCTGGATACAAGGTGAGACAGACCGGTTACAAAAGATAACCGAACATATTCTTCCACATAAATGGGAAGGTCATTTATCCAAAATGAAATTACATTATTACTTAAGTAATATATTTCTAAAAGTAGCTTTGCTAGATTTGACTTTTTAAGGTATAAAATTATTCATTTTGATATATGTGTTTCCTAAATTTCCAAAAGAAATTTTTAAAATAAAATCACTTACCAGACGTTCATTTTAGGTATATTATATCTTTACAGATATATTTAGCTTGCTTTGTAATTGCAATTCCAAAATAGATTTATTGAATATCTCCTATTCTTTTATGTATGACATCTGCCGTTTTTTCTCCAACACATATTTGTCTGTATTTGACCTTCTTAAGTCGTTGGTTAGCTAGCACTAATTCTGTTTTCATTTTCCTACCTCGATCGTAAGGTAACTTTTTGTTATTCGATGTTAATTATTACGGTTGTCGGGAGTGGCTACTCGTAAACGTAGCGGAACGCTACATTCCCCCTCCACTCGATATAATTTTCCTTCAGAAAATTATTCTGGCAAAAACCAAAACGAAGTTTATTCTTGGCAGGGTTAGTACTTTAATATGGGTCAGGAGTAGTAGCTCCTAGCAGTTGTAGCTGTAGTTACAGTCACAACCACTCCACAAAGTTAAAGATAGGATTAGTACATCAACTAACTAATCTAATCTAACCTAAAACATTAATTTTGAATTTGGCTCAAAGTGGCTAAACATCCACATTATACCACATATTTACACAAGGGAAATAAAAGGCAGCACTTCTCATGCTTCCGAGCATGGAAGAGTGCGGGCACAAAAGTATGACACACTTGTGTGGATCCAACACAAGAGTGCATCAAGGTAAGTTCCCAAGATTCCGAAACCGGTATGGATTACGGAGATCGCGAGAAAGGAACTTTCCCTTCCTTAACGTAGACAAGGACTAGTCTGATGATCTGCATCCAGACTTTATTTACGAATGAACCGTATACTAGGTATCTTAAAGTTTACTAATAGTTATTCTTGCTGTACCATTACTCACATCAACTAAACTTATTAAATCGTTCACATTAAAGGCTTAGATTACACGTAACCCCAAATTGTTATCAACGTGAACTAAAGGTACTAGAAAAAAATATTCCTGACTAAAACCAAGTATCCACCCAACTACATAAAGAACCATTAAATTTGGCCTTACTCACTATCGGACTCACTATCGATTTGGATATTAGCACCTAAGTTAATCCAAAGATGAACACAAAATTTATTGTTGACATATTCAACCGAGAGTAACCAGGATATTCTCCAACCGATTCAAAACATGGTATCAAAGATAACTTAAGGTAAGGAAATAGAGATGTAACATAACTCTCTTAGGTAAGATAAGATAAGATAAGATAAAGTGAAGTACGATACGCTAAGTTAAATATATTATATATCCAATGTAGATATAAACCAGCTAGTTAAGAATGCACAGCAAAACAAAAAATGGACAAACTAAACAGTTCCACAAATGGATAGCCATTATCGTATCCATCCAAATATGGTTCCGTCAGTATAATTCATAATCCATTCCCGAATTGACTTAATATAATCACAGGTAATAATCATTGAAAGGTAACCTAAAGATAACCTAACTTAATATCTGTATCCGATAAATCTATAGCCTAAGGCTACAGCTGATTTCAGTGTACGATATACCAAAACGTTTGATAATCAGTGTATTTTTATACTAACACATGTATAAGCATCAACACAAGTAAGTTCTTAACTACAATTTCTCAAAGGTAAAACTAAAATTTAAGAACCAAAATCAAACAATTTCATCTGAAACCGTATATTTATAGATCAGTTCCTAAAATCAATGACAGAAGAGGTCCGAACTGGACTACTATAGTGGACCAATGCGTAAGAAAACGAAAATCAAATATTAGAGTAGTCACTAAACAACAGCTAATGAATGTATCTTCCAAAATTATTGATATAACAACCATCAACGAAATTAATATTAAAGGTATTGGGTTATCGCCTTGTACAAGAAAAAAATCCATTGTATAACTTGATGAAGACTTAATCTATGCTACAGAACCGAAGATGGTCAACGACCATATTCGCCACATAGCGACTCCAGGTAAAAGTACATCCATCACAAAATATAGCATGGATTACGAAATCCGCTAACGATCTAATCCGGAATTTGATCAACGAATTCGAACCCACGTATTATGCTTAGATACACCTATATACCCATATACAACAAAATTTACTAATAAAAGTGAAAAGACAATATTTAAAAGCAATTTACCTATAACAGTCTAATATTTTGAGAAGTGATAATAATGGAATACCCTGTATAATGCATTTATTACACCAGACAAATGTTATGACATTCCCTGTGCAAACGCTGAGTCCATAATATATGTGAACAACTTAACTATCAAAGGTAAAATCAAGAGCAGAGGTAAAAATAATAATTACCAAATAGCAAAAATAAGAGTTTTTTTTTAGGAAACTAGCAAGTTGCAGACTGCGATAAAAGGTTCCAAAATTAATGCAGAACGCAAGTTAATACCTAATCATCCTCTGAGGTCGAGGACTCAGAATCCATGACTGTTTTATCAGGTAGGAGATCTTTGACATGAAAACGACCAATTCGTTTATTGGACGAATTGTCTTTTAGTTCATAGACAAGAGGCGATATGACTTTTAAAACCGTACATGGAATATACTTCTGACAAAATTTCGCCGCTATGGCATCATTTTTACTTGATTTCACAAAATTTCGTTTTAGGACTCGGTCTCCAGGATAAAAACGTAACGGTCTTTTCCTTAAATTATAATATTTCTGGGAACGTAAATAAGAAGATTTCAATCTCTTCCGAATATCGGCAAATATAGGGGGTAGGTTTTGGAGATCCTCTAGTCGATGAAGATTCTCAGAAACTTGTGGTAAAGTAGTTGCATTATCGGAAATTAAACCAAAATAATCGCCTGAGAGAGGAACATTTCGACCAAAGTTAAGATACGCGGGAGAACATTTAGTGACCTCGTGAGTGGAAGTCCTTATGGCTTGGGCAACAGAATGAATGTATTGATCCCACGACCTATGGTCCTCAAATGTATAAGACCTTAAAGCGGTAACAATACTACGATTTACACGTTCTGAGTGGTTCGCTTGAGGGTGATATGCAGCATTATAGAAAATCTTCTGCACCCTATATTTGGACATAAGAGTCTTGAAAGCGTTCGAGATAAATTGGGGCCCATTGTCACAGGAGACAATTTGAGGAACACCAAATACTAAAAATACTTGTTCTTCCAAATACTTAATAATTGCTGGGACTGTGGCTTTCCGAAGAGGGCAAACCAAAGGAAATTTGGTGAAATAGTCCACTACTACGAGACAATAAGTATTTCCTGTATAGCTACGAGGGTATGGACCAATTAAATCGAGAGAAATCATCTGCCAAGGGAAATTAATATTTCTAAAAGAACCCATAAGACCAGCTTGTGATAAGTTACTTGGTTTACAAGTAGCACAAACTATGCATTTAGAGATGTACCTTTTAATGGATTTGCGCATGCCAGGCCAATAATATAACTCAGCAATACGGTGGTAAGTTTTATAGAAACCAAAATGGCCAGCAGTAACTTCGTCATGACACATACGCAAAATATTTTCCCTGTTTGGCGTAGGTACAACTATTTTCCATTCGGTCATATTCGATAATACCTCAACAGGACTTAAAATGTGTTTGTACAGCACATTGTTCTCCACCTTAAAATCGGGATATCTTTGTGGGTCTTGAGTAACCTTATCGACCATATTTTGATACCACGCATCAGGAGTTAATGAAGATAGATCTAAAACATTAATATCAAAAACACGGGAAAGAGCATCAGCAACCACTACTCCGGCTGCCTTTCGATGGACAATCTTATACGAATAGGCAGTCAGTTTACATATCCATCGGGAAAGTCTCTGAGAAGGGTTTTTCATGCTGTGAAGCCATACCAAAGAACTATGGTCCGTAATTATCGTGAAATTACGACCCTCTAAATAATAACGAAAAGCTTCTAAACCCTGAATAATAGCTAATAGTTCTTTCTCCGTAGTCGAATAGTTTTTCTGCGCCTTATTCAGTTTCTTACTTGTATAAGCTATTGGGTGTTCAGAGCCATCTTTCACCTGAAATAGCACGCCACCAGAAGCGGTGTTAGAACAATCGGTCATCAGATAAAAATGTTCGTTAAAATTAGGTGAGATCATGACTGGAGCGCTCGTTAGTGCATCTTTAACGCGCCTAAACGCTTCATCGGCCTCAGGAGTCCAAATAATCGTTTGGCCTTTTTTTCTATCCTTCAGAAGATCAGTAAGGGGTGATAGTAAGGTAGAATAAGACGGAACAAACCGACGATAATATCCACACATGCCTAAAATTCTGCGAACTTGGGTGGTAGTTTTTGGGATGGGAAAATCTCTTATAGCGGCGACCTTTTCAGGGTCTGTCCTAAGACCCTGGTTATCAACCATATAGCCTAAAAACGTCAAACTTGGTCGACAAAATTGACATTTATCAAGATTAACCGTTAAATTGGCCTCTTTTAACCGGACAAATAATTTATTCAAAATTTCGATATGAGTAGAAAAATCCGGGGTGACTACTAAGATATCATCAAGATAATAAAACACGTAGGGCTCTAACTGAGGACCTATTACTATATCCATGAGACGACACATAGTTTGGGGAGCAGATACTAACCCAAAAGGCATTGTTACAAATTGAAACAATCCTTTACCATTGACGGCAAAAGCGGTATATTTCCTACTTTCAGTACTAAGAGGTATTTGTAAAAAAGCTTTTGAAAGATCTATAGACGATATGAACTTCGAGTTTTGAAGTTTGCTCAAGATAATATCAATTCGAGGGATCGGGTAAGCATCCCGATTTACTGTGATGCTGTTTAACTTACGTCCATCAAAACAGACCCTAAATGATCCATTCTTTTTTTTCGTGAGCCATAATGGACTACTATAGGAAGAGGTAGACGGTTCGATGATATTAAGTTTAAGCATTTCATCAATCTCTTGGTCTAAATCTTTTTGCCACGCTTGGGGTATCGGATATTGGTATTGCCTAAATGGTGTGGGATTATTCACTTCAATAGAATGGGAAAGCAAGGTAGTACGGCCTAACTTATCCGTAGAGGAGATAGAATTAAACTTGGAGATAGTTTCTTGTAACTGATTTTGTTCCTCATTTGATAAACTAGAAAAATCTTGTACGGCATTCAAGCTCGAAATATTAAATGAAGATATACTCATAGAAAAATCAGAGCAGTTAAGTGTGCTATTAAAAACATTAAGAAAGTCCATTCCAAGGATAACTGAATTTTGCACTGAGGGGATAACATAAAAAGTAACATTTCTGCGTATATTCGCTACAGAGACTTCTGTTACGAATTTTCCCGTGATGGGTTGTACAGTGCCATCAGCAGTCGATACTTGAAGAGAAGAAATCGGGTTAACTTTGACTTTATCGTTGTCTATTAAACGAAGAGATAAAGAACCTAGTAAAGATATGTTTGAACCACTGTCTAGAAGTGCTAAACAAGATTGACCTAATACTTCGATAGGGAGATACGGACGATTATCGTTATGTTTCCTAACTAATAGAGAATTTAAATCTAAGGTTGTTTTATCAATCACTATGGTGTTGCCAGAAAATTGAGATAAAGGTAGACAGGTATCTCCTTCCTTAATTTTTCTGGAAGAAGAAGGTAAAGGTAACGGAATTAACGCAGAGTTAAGTTCTTGCTCGAGACAAGGAGATGGGAGATTTAATGAAGATACTGAGAAAGAAACACTATCATTATCTGATTCGACATTAAAGGGTGTCTGCTTCAGATAACTTAATCTTGAGATAGGTTGTTGTTTGAAGTTGTTGTCTTTTTGGACGAAATACCTTTCCCTTTTCGACTGGTAGAAGGTACGGGAGGGCTTGACGTGTTGAGTCCTGTATTGTTTATGGAAGTTACGGAATTCCCTGATGGAGAGACTGTCAGAGGAGGGCTCAGGGTACAATCCTCTAAACGACCGTTTCCCTGACAATTCCTACACCTGGGTTTAGTGGTATTTTCAAGGCCACACCCAAAACAAAAGGGACGCAATCTGGGGTTTGGGCATGCCGAGAAGGCATGTCCCTGAGTATAACAATTCCAACATACGATCGTGGAGGTAACGGTAGATACATTGTGTTTCGGTACTTTATTTTGCCATGATCGATTTCGTGAAAAGGAATTCTGACTAGAAGACGGGAAAGGACGAGACGAAACTACAGTTGAGGGTTGATTAGACCAAGAAAATGTTTCTTCTAACCGCTTACATTTTTCCGTAAGTTCGTCGATACTACGGATTTCTACAAGAGCTAGTTGAGAGTGATATGAGGGTAACAAAGATTTCATGATGATTCTTACCTTTTCGGATTCCGTGAGAGGAATGTCAAGACGATTACACAACCCAAGGATGTTGTTGATAAACATAGTAACGGGTTCATTCTGGAGTTGTTTCCGCTTTTTAATGTCATCCAAAAGATCATCTTGGTAGGAATATGGTAGGAAATCAGCTTTAAGTTTTTGCACCAGATCTTTCCAGCAAGAAAGGTTAGAGCGATTATTCATAAACCAAGTGAACGCAGGACCGGTAAACAACTCAGCGGAGGCTGCAAATAAGTCATCCTCTGGAATACATCTAGAGATTCGCAAACATTCAACTTTCTCTAAGAAAGCGACAACAGTATCACGATCACCTGTACCAGAAAAAGAAATACCCCATTTATGAACTTGGGCAGATTTAGAAAATGGGAAGGGTGACGCATTGTGTATGGGTGCATTTGGAGTGGAGGTAGCAGCTGGGTTTCCCCGAGCATCGAGGTCACCTTCAATATCCAAGATTTTGACTGCGACGGTTTTCTGGTATAATTCCTGTTCATCGGTATCACACTCTAAGCGACTTACTCGTTCAGATAAATGAGCTACTCTAGACGACAATCTAGCAAAGGTAGGATCCAGTATTGTACCCCTGAATATCCCGATTTTCTGGGTAAGGTCTTTCAGTGTGTCCTCAATCTCCTCCTTATGTTTGTCAAAGGAAATACAGGAGGAAGAAATTTGCCGAAAACTCCTATTTTCCTTCTCCTGTCGCAGAGCTCCACGCAATATTTTGCGTTTAGCCTCGACGGTAGGATATTCAGTAACATCAATACTTCGGATTTTAAGCTCGTAATCTAACTCTTTTACCAGTAAATGATCAACTTTAAAAGTGGACATTTTAAAAAAGAACCTTTCAGTATCAAGACAAAACACCCCAATGAAGTTTAGATAAATAAACTCAATAAAAAAATTTTACAACTGGCACAAAGCCCGCAAATTTAATCGCATACAGTAATCTAAAATTGAGATAGAAATCAGAACCTAATAAACATATACCTATAACCCAAAATATATAATTGTGTGGATACAAGTGCCAGTACAGGATATCATAATAATTATAAGATACCAAAAAATATGTAACGTATAAAAATGTAAAAATTCAGTTTATTAAATATTAACGTCACCTTCAATAAACATTTATATATTACCTTTTAACTTATGTTCGTATACCACCCAACAATTAATGCTATATCCTCAATTCTAAAATAATTTCCCTTACACCTGTATACTCTCTCAAAAAAAAAACAAAATGATACACTGCTACTATCAACTTTTTCTTTTTTTTTTATTCCAAAACAACAAACAAACTGTAAGTGATAATTCGCAATAACCAAATTGAATAAGAGAATGTAGTGTAACTAACACTAAATCACCACCTAAATGAAAAACAACAGCTCCACGATGGGCTCGCCACTTTGTAACCCTTATAGTAGGGTTATATTTTTTTTGGTACTAAAATTTGATTGATGAAGAGAAAGGAGTAGTGAGAAACGGCTTAACAAGTTAAAATTAGAATGAAGATAACAAATTAATTATGAGGATGAGGATGAGACGTAAAAGCTCAGGAAGTGGAGATCGGCTTATTTTCGTGCTGTTGTTTAGGGGAGAAAGAGATAGTGATAAAGGAAGAAACCAGAAAAATTAAAAAGTAATGAAATACTTAAAAGAAAAGAACTGACCTATGATCAATAAACCAAAGATGGGCGCCAGAAGTAAATGCCTTTTAGAGCCTTTACTTCGTTGATAGAACAGTGTGGGAGACTAGAAAAGAGAGAGAGAGATATAGAGAGAGAGAGATATATATATATATATATATAGAGAGAGAGAGAGATATAGAGAGAGAGAGAGAGAGAGAGGGGGAAAGAGAGAGAGAGAGAAAGAGAGAGAGAGAAATAAGGAGAAAGATATAAACAATCCAAATAACTTAATCCTGAAATAAAATATTATATGAACACATATAGTTGAGAGATATCAGGTGCAGGTGAAATGATACAAACCCAATAGGTATACCTTATTTTTATTGTGTAAAAAAAAATACCTAGATATATGTAAAGTAAGATTTTGGTAACTAATGTATATATATATATAATGTAAAATTTCTAGCTAAAAATATAAATAATGTATAATAATGTAAAACATTGGCTTGCAAGATGAATATATAATAGTAAAATTTAATTAATAATATAAATAATGAATATGAGTAATGTTAAAATTTTGGTTGCCAAGATATAAGCAGATAACGTAAAAGTTTCCGACTATTAAATGATTTCTATGAGTTTACGTTTCTTTCAGATACAAACAATAAAGAGACAGAAAAACAATAGTGAGTGCTAGTCAACAGAACCAGATGATATTCTTCATAATACCGTATTAATATACTTGTATATTATCTACCACAATACCTAAGTTATTATGTAATGAACCCTATAGAGACCAATGCTCTAGGTCTATAAGTACTTATGTTCCCTTACATGCATTGAGATTTAGATGAAAAATTGACAAAATATTATTTGTTGTGTAGACACAACCGATAGTAAAAGATATGATAAGGGAAGTTAAAAAATAATCTAATGCTTAACAACAAATGTAGAATAAATATATAATATATTGCGGAACACAATTCGGTCTATAAATGAGAACATTAATTAAGTACACTTATCTTTGTTCCAATCTAGATGAAATTCCTTCAGCTCTAATTCCAAGTGTTGGCTTATGGACGTGCCGGTTTATCAGACGGTAAGCGGCTCTATGAGTATACACATCTTAGGGAAGATTTACGTTCCGGATAATTAATAGGAATGTTATTCTTAGTGCATTTTCCATATAAGTTGTCTTTGTGGGATATTAAAAGCTTGGTTCTATTTTATAATTCTCTAGGTACGGCTAAAAAGAGAGGTTCTCATTAGGTATCTAGAAATTTTTTCCTGGATACAAGGTGAGACAGACCGGTTACAAAAGATAACCGAACATATTCTTCCACATAAATGGGAAGGTCATTTATCCAAAATGAAATTACATTATTACTTAAGTAATATATTTCTAAAAGTAGCTTTGCTAGATTTGACTTTTTAAGGTATAAAATTATTCATTTTGATATATGTGTTTCCTAAATTTCCAAAAGAAATTTTTAAAATAAAATCACTTACCAGACGTTCATTTTAGGTATATTATATCTTTACAGATATATTTAGCTTGCTTTGTAATTGCAATTCCAAAATAGATTTATTGAATATCTCCTATTCTTTTATGTATGACATCTGCCGTTTTTTCTCCAACACATATTTGTCTGTATTTGACCTTCTTAAGTCGTTGGTTAGCTAGCACTAATTCTGTTTTCATTTTCCTACCTCGATCGTAAGGTAACTTTTTGTTATTCGATGTTAATTATTACGGTTGTCGGGAGTGGCTACTCGTAAACGTAGCGGAACGCTACAACAATATCAAAAACTGTTATTACAAAAAGATGTTTGGAATTAAAAATCTGAAACCGACACCCATTTTGTTTATTATTTTTTCATTAAGTAATCATAAAACAAAGGTATTATTCATAAAAAATTTCTGCATGGTCTGAAACCTAAGATGCAACTATCAAATATCAAATTTTATCAATTTATACCTATATATTATATTGAACCCATTAAAATTGAAAAACTTAATTTTATTTTAACATATTTTATAATTATACGAAGTTTATAATATTCGTAGCCTTGTAGGGTTTAGTCAAGAAAAGTAATTGTCACAAAAAATATACCTACGGATACCTCAAGAAAAATTAACAATGCATACATTTGATTTTAAATAAAAATTAATTATTTTTTTTTAAATTTACTGTTAAATAATATTATTTATAACCGTAATACATAAATATTTATGTTACCTATCATTTCATTAAATTTTATACTAATAATAATAATAAAAATATCAAAGTTGGCAAAAAATATTTATTTTATATGGTTTAAACAAAATACTGGTTTAAATAAACAAATCACAAATTAGCTGATCGTATTTTTATAATCTATGCACCTAGGCACCCCAAATTAAAACAAAGAACATCAATTTTCGTTGATTGGAACCGGAGTTATTGCGACTTTTGTAAATGTTTAGTTCTGAATTCATTATTCGACAGTAAAATCAAACAATCACTTTGCTTTTAAACCTTGCATTTTTGGCGCATCATGGACGGCTCACTTTCAGAAGAATCGTCTTGATTTTTTTTTGTTTATACTTAAACTTCTATTTTTTTAAATGTTACATTGTAAGTTTCCTAATGTTTATAAACAAAGCCACAGTGAATTTTTGAAAAAAAAAAATGGTTAACTCGGGTCTTAAGTGCCTAAGTGCATTTTTTTTTTTGTTATAATTTGTATAAAAATTCCAACATGTCAAATAGAAAAATATTAACTTTCTATATGTTAATGCGTCTGAGTTATTCTAATTGTTTATAAGCTTAAAATCATACCACTTTTTCAAAAATATTTTACAATGTTTAGCATACATTTTTTAACCATTAAATGATTCAGTTTAATAAAATGATCTTTTTTCTTTAATTTGGTGCCTTTAGAATTTATGTAAACCTAACAGTTTACGCATAATGACGTTGTAGATAAAACCTTTTTGGGAATAACAAATGCAATTTTGCAATAACTATTAAGTGAACCTTCTTGAAATTTTAATCACAAAATTCTTGTAACATTGCTCCTACTCTGACGCAAAATTAAAGTTTTTTGTTTATTTTCAGAAAAGTTATTAATCATTTTTAAATAATCGACGTTTGGAGCTATTTTCCCAATAACTAAGCAACAAATTAACAAAAATAACTTTGCAAACTCTCATTTTAAAGAATTTTCTATGCTTCTTCAAAAAAATTATATCACTATTTCATATAATTTACCGGTCTCCACCTTTTGTATTTAAAATCAAACAGCGATTTTTAATTGTTTATATATTGTTTATAAGTTAAAAAGTACGGTAAATCTTTTGCATAATTTTTATATTGGATATTGTTGTAACTAAATTTACCCAAAGCAGTTCTTAGATAGCTGTATCAACGGATGTCACGGGAAAATCCTTAGTTCTCTGGCCTAAATAGGCCATTTTTGGAAAAAGTTATTTACCAGCAATTTTATTGCTGAAATCGAATCTTATGATTGTATATATTAAAAATATATGTATGCAAAGTCCGCAGATAGTGTGCTACGTTTTTTATAAACAAAATGGTGCCCGAAAATTGCGTTCTTTTCAAATTTTGCTCTATAACTCCAAAGATTTTAACTTTACATCAAAAACCAAATAAAAGTTAACCGCAATTAAATTCTGCATAGAGACGTGTTTTTCCCGATTTAGTTCGATGAAAATATTCCCCGGAAAATGCGGGGTTTTCCAACAAAATTTTTAATTTTCAACTAAATTTTTAGATAAGTAATTGTTTGTCAATAATTAAATAACTTAGTAATATAAAAGCTCTTTTGGTATAGATTATAATTCCAGAAGCCGATGGAAATTTAATGAACAGTTTAGCAACAATTGAATTGTTAATTAAAATTTACGATCGCTTTAATAACCAAAATAAATAAGGTATACAAGAATAACTATGATTTTTCTATAAAAAGACACTGTACCTATCTAATGAACTTTACAGAATTAAAATTGGACTATTTAAGCGGCCTCAGAAATATTTTAAAATTATAAACAATTTTTTGGCTTACAAACAAATAGAATATCTCGGGAAATATTAAATTAAATTAAATCATGAAAACGGTACTGGAAAAAAGCGGCAGGACGCTTCTTTTAAAAGAAGAAACGTTTAATTGTGATGAGTGGTTCCTGAAATACAACCGGTCAAAATTTACCGGCATTTACAGCAAAGATATACACAATAGGATGATAATTTTTGAACCATCACCTTTTTCCTTCGGTCTTTTTTCTCCACACCAAAGTTCATATCTTTTAAAATACCCATAACATATATTATTATAATAAAAACTATCGATATTACGAGTGAAAATTGCCAAAAATAGCACAATTCTGTTAAAAAATTAGGTTGGAGAAAATGTAATCGTAAAGTTCAAAATCGGTATACGTTAAAAAAATGCATTTTCTCGGCTTCCCATGAAGCAATTTTCTTCATTCTTTTTTTGTTCCCAAGTAACTCGAGTAGAGCCATCTAACTAACGCATTACTAAATGTCAAACTTGCTTTTGTTTTGTTACAATAAATTAATATATTTATTTAAAAACAATTTTTAATTTGTTTAAATAAAGATTGTTTAAATAATTATACAACTTTCAAATGAGAATATTTGTATTTTCAACGTTAAAAGGTACACTTGTAGTAAGCTTATCTAAAAAAGTATACAACAGGAACAAATATGCAGTTTTTTTTCTTATAAATAAATTACCCAATTATAACAAAACAAAAGTAAGTTTGACATTTAAGAATGAGTTAGTTAGATGGCTCTACTCGAGTTACTTTGGAACAAAAAAAAAGAAGAAAATTGCTCCATGGGAAGCCGAGAAAATGCATTTTTTTAACGTATAACGATTTTGAACTTTGAGATTACATTTTCTTCAACCTAATTTTTGATTGGAATTTTGCTATTTTTGGCAATTTTCACTCGTAATATTGATAGTTTTTATTATAATAATATATGTTATGAGTATTTTAACGATATGAAAATTGGTGTGGAGAAAGAGGACAAAAATTAAAAGGTGATGGTTTTGAAAATTATGATCCTATTGTTTATATCTTTGCCGTAAATGCTGGTCAAATTTGACCGGTTGTATCCCAGGAACCACACATCACAATTAAACGTTTTTTCGTTTAAAAAACATCCTGCCGCTTTTTTCCAATACCGTTTTCATGATTTAGTTTAATTTAATATTTCCCGAGATATTCTATTTATTTATAAGCCAAAAAATTGTTTATAATTTTAAAATATTCCTGAGGCCGCTTAAATAGTCCAATTTCAATTCTGTAAAGTAAATTAGATAGGTAAAGTGTTTTTTTATTAAAAGATCATAGATATTCTCATGTATCAAAATTATTGTGGTTATTATAGCGACCGTAAATTTTTAATTAATAATTCAATTGTTGCTAAACTGTTGATTCAATTTCCATCGGCTTCTGGAATTATAATTTACACGAAAAGGGCTTTTACAATATTAGGTTATTTAATTATTGATAAACAATTACTTATCTAAAATTTTAGTTGAAAATTAAAGATTTTGTTGGAAAAACCCGCATTTTCCGGGGAAAATTTTCATCAAAGTAAATCGGGAAAAACAAGTCTCTATGCAGAATTTAATTGCGGTGAATTTTTATTTGAGCGTTTTTGGTGTAAAGTTGAAATCTTTGAAGTTATAGAGCAAAAATTGAAAACACACGATTTTCGGGCGCCATTTTGTTTATAAAAAAAGTAGCACACTATCTGCGGACTTCGCATACCTATATTATTAATATATACAATCATAAGATTCGATTCCAGCAATAAAATTGCTGGTAAATAACTTTTCCTTGTATTTTGCTAATTAGCCGAGAGTATAAACAATTTTTTTGGAAACAATTTCGAAGCTTGCTGCTCTTATTAAAATATAATCTAAATTTTTGTTGGGTGTTTCAAAAACATAATTTTTTTCGTAAAAATAAACGAGAAAAACTATACAAACAAATGGATTTCCATCGAAATAAGAAGATTTACATATAGAACGGGTAAGGATTATTCAAAAATTTTAGAAGTGGCAAATATAAACTCGTTGTGCATACGGAGTTAGAGCCTTTTATATACCGTTTAAATGTTTTTTGTTCAGAGATTTCACACAAAATATTTTGTATAAAAACTGTTTTTATTTTCTGGATAAAGGATTTCTGTCACTGTAAACTGAAAATTACGATATTTTAAGGGTAGGTTGTTATTTAAGTTAAATATTATTATAATAAACAACGAGAAATCTAAAGGACAGATAGGAGCACTATAGATGTTATCTTGGGATGTCCACAAGTTACCTTACGCAAAGATTCCTGGGTTCGCAAAAAAAATAGAAAATAACTTTCAATTACAGAAAATTACCCCTATTAAAAATACGCAAGTGTTGCTTAAAACAAAGTGTTTATTTCAATCTTATACGATGGACGTTACAAAACCGACTATTTTTAAAAACATAATACATAATCTATCCAAAGATTAAAACTGTAGGCTAGGCAACCTCATCATCCCTCGTGTCACCAAAGAGCGACAACAAAGATATGGCACGCCGTATATGGTAAATCAGAAGTTTTTTAAACATGAACACTGCCATATGCATAAATATGCTCATCGACTCCACAATAGATCTCTTATTACGGAAAGCAAAATTATGATAACAAGTTAAAATAACAAAATAAAAATATTTTAGCAGGTTGTTACCAGAATTTTACTATCAGACTTTTTGTTACCAGATTTCAGGTTGTTACCAGAATTTTTCTATCCGACGTAAGAGATCTACAGTGCTTTTGCACTTTAGATATCTCGTTGTTTAAATTGATCTTTTGAATTGAAGCTTTTTAAACTACAGTGATGAGCGCGCTAATAACCGGCAAAATAACGCAAAAGATGGAAAACAATATATTAAGTTGTGAGATAAAAAGAGATGGAACTAGTAGAGGTGGGAAATTTAGCGGTACAAACCTATAAATTTACATTAGGTATATTGATTCTTACCCATCTTTAGACGTATTAGAGGAATACTTATGTCAATTAAAACTGCCACTGTCGCAGTGGTAGCTGCCAAACTCGTCCGATACGTCTAAAGGCTGAAAATAATCAATATAATGTAAATTTATAGGTTTCTATCGCTAAATTAGTCTATCGCTAACTGAGAAGAATAGGCAAAGAGAAGGAAGTTGAACTTACAATTAAAGAAAGAAAACTACAGTATCTCGGACATGTGATGCGGTGGGAGAAATATGGCATCCTGCGACTCATAATGCAAGGAAAGACAGATGGCAGAAGAAGCATCGGAAGAAGACGAATTTCATGGCTGAAGAACCTGAGAGAATGGTTTAATGCAGCTCAAAACAACTGTTTAGAGCTACTGCCTCAAAAATTAAAATAGCTATGATGATTGCCAACCTCCGTAGCGGAGATGGCACCTGAAGAAGAAGAATCGCTAAATTTCCCGCCTCTACTAGTTTGCTTACATCTCACTGCTTAATCCTGTTTTCCATCCTTTGCGGTATTTTGCCGGTTATTAGCGCGCTCATCACTGTATAGGCGAAACACACAATATAATGATATTTTTCTTCTTGTAGTGCCTATCCGCTTCGGATGCTGACAATCATCATGGCAATCTGTAACTTGCACACTTCTGTTCAGAACAGATTTGCGGTTGTTATGTTGAACCACGTACGAACCGCAGCTTCTTCGCCTTCCTGGTCCACGTTTTTCTTCGACTTTTCCCTGTAAAATTAGTTGCCGCAATCCATATCTTCCACTGTTGCTGTCACCGAGATATTCAATTATGGCTGTTTTTATCGTGATTAACAGCTCCTCTTCTTTTTGTACTCTTAATAAAATATCTACAAGAACGAATAAAGAAAATTAAAAAATAGAAAACACCTGGTCCTGATAAGATAAATAATGAACTGCCAAAATATGTAGGAGGAACACTGCTCAAACGGCTCCTAAAATTATTTGTCGATATAATAAATATCGGAGTAGTACCAGCGGAATGGAAGGAAAGTCTCCTGCTACCGATACTCAAAAAGGGAAACTCGAAAAATCCTGAAAATTATAGAGGCATTAGTCTGATGAACAGCACATTAAAATTGTTGACGGCAGTCATAAAAGATAAAATGCAGGAAAAATCGAACATGGCAGATAAACAACAAGGCTTCCGGAAGAACCCCAACACAATAGATGAAATTTTTATTATCAGGCAAATAGTAGAAAAGTCCATTGAATATGGATAACCAGCATACATGTGCTTTGTAGATTTAAAAAGTGCTTTTGACAGGGTGAGGCGAAATGATATCTTAAATTTATTACAAGCTGAACGAATAGACCATCAGATAATAAGGTTAATTAATGAAATTAACAAGAACAACAAGACCAGAGTTATAATGTCAACAGGAGAAACAGAACGCATAGAACTGAAAGGAGGAATCCGCCAAGGAGACTCGCTCAATCCATTGTTATTCAATATGGTGATGAATCAAATAATTCACGAAGTAAGAAAACGACATGGATACCATATGGGAGCGCATAAAATCACGATACTGTGCTATGCCGATGATGCAGTACTAATTGCTGATAACGAGGATGACCTACAAAGGCAGCTCCACACTTTCAATATCACAGCAAATAAACTTAATATGAAAATATCAGCAGAAAAAACTAAATGTATAGTGATAAGTAAAGAGTCGCGTAGATGCAAGTTAGAAATAGATGGCAAAATTGTAGAGCAAAAAATGAAATTCAATTACCTAGGAGTAGAGATCACTAGTAACAGGAATATAAGAACAGAGACCACAACACAAGCAACAAAAGCGGCAAGAGTAAGTGGTTGCCTCCGAGAAACTATATGGAGAAACAAATATCTGACCACGGAAAGCAAAATAAAAGTGATGAAAAGTGATGAACTAGCTACTGGTATGAGCACATTGTGAACTGTTATGAAATAAGGAGACAAATGCTCATAATCTTTTTGAGGGTTTTATTAACTACAGTGTGTGGGCGACCGGTTTCGGCGTTTACAATTTGTACGCCATTATCAGGCCCTTAGAAACTGAACAAAGATATCAGTACAAGAAGTATACAGTGTACAATCTGGTGTTAGGATTATAACAAAAAAGCCCTTTGTTCAGTTTCTAAGGGCCTGATGATGGCGTTTAAATTGTAAACGCCGAAACCGGTCTCCCACAAACTGTAGTTAATAAAATCATCAAAACTATTATGAGCATTAGACTCCTTATTTCACAGCATTTCAAAATAAAAGTATACAAGACAACAGTAAGACCTATCCTAACATATGCAGCGGAGACAAGGACCGATACAAGAAAGACGAAACAACAAATTAACAATATCGAAATGAAAGTATTAAGATCAATAGCGGGCATATCATTAAGAGACAGACAAAGCAACAGAAGTATACTAGAACGATGCAAAATTCAAAATATTAACAGGTGGATAAAAACAAGATAGAAAAAATGGAACGAACATGTAAACCGAATGGAACCAGATAGATTAGCGAACATCTGTAAAAACAACAAGCCGTATAGCAGAAGACCCGTTGGAAGGCCGCCGAAAAGGTGGAAAGACAATGTACAGTCAACAATAACTGAAACATAATAAGAGGCAGACAGAGGAGTAATCCTAGTTGCGCGAAGAAGAAGAATAATAATAAAATATCCTAATTAGTAAATAAGATATTTTCAGCATTCGACGATGAAGCCACATTTCTTTTTCTTCTTCCTTCTTGTATGTAGGCTTTAAATCCTGTTTCTTCTTCAAGATTATCCTCCTAAATTGTCTAAGTTTTATTTATTTATATTAAGTTTATTTATTTATAGTACCTACTATACAAATGACCTGGCCTCTTGTGACTAATCCAGGTCATTTCCTGATGGGATTACAGTAGTTTATCTTTACATTATTATTACTTTAAGAATTTTCTATATTTTACTTATTAACAATAGCCCTAATCTACTACTAATTATGAAAACTACAAATTGTAAACAATTCTAATAAACAATTTTAATGAACAAATAGTAACAACTAAACAAAAACTAATAAACAAAATAAAATTATTAATTTTTTTTTGAACATATAATTTTTATAAAAGTGCTCCCATTTCTCATTCTCAGATGAGAAATGCCAGCACTATTCATCTAAAAATAGTCAGGAATAATTTTAAGTGCAGGTCTAATCGACTTTATGATATTCTCAATGGTATTTCGGTGAGCCTCAGACCATTGAGTTTTAAAATTTCAGGTTTTTAGTTTAATTTTTTTTGATTGATAAATAATTTTTTGATTTTTGATTTATTTTATTTTATTTTATATTTGATATTAATTTTTAATTTTTTATTATATAAATATTTATTTAAATATTCCAAAATTTTATTTTATATTTTTATATGTAATTTTATTTTTTTTTGTATAATTTCTTATTCAAATTCATAGAGGTTGGATATTATTTACTTGATTTCTTCTTCGTCTAATATTATATAATTCTAATTGTTTCTTTGATATTATGTCCGCTAAATTATTTAGTGTATTAAATAATTCTTCATTTTGTATTATATTTTCTATATTTATGACAACAAGGTCTCTTCTCATTCTTTGTAGTTCTTGTGTATTTGTTTGTCTTTCGCAATTAAATACTATGTGTTCTGGTGTGCCTGTTTCTCCACATTCACAATGTTCATTGTCTTTTAAGTTAAATCTATGTGGGTATGTAGTGTACGGACCGTGCCCTGTAAGAAAATGTATTAATCCTTTTTTTGGGTTAAAATTATTTGGTATATTATTTAAATTTAAAATAAAATTTTGGAGACGTCTTGCTTTAGGGGAGTTATCCCATTCGTTTTGCCATTTTCTATTTAATATTTCTTCTAATTCTCTTTTTGTTTTGATTTCTATTCTCATTAATTCTATTATTTTTTCATAATTTTATTTTCTTTGCCAATAACTACATGCACGTTTTTGTGCTTCCGAGTGTATGGGCATTACACCAGTCAAGACTGTTAAAGCTGATGTTGCTGTAGTACTGAAGGCTCCTGTCATTCTAACAAGGAAACCTCTTTGTGCTTTATTCAGTTTTTCAATATTTGTATTATTTGTTAGTCTGTGTGCCCATACACTTGCACCGTACCCTACAATTGAGGCAAGTATCGTACTCAGGTATACGCGCATATGCTGGAACGGAATTCTATACTCCCTGTGTGCTAGGCTTGCAATGCAATGCATGACTTGCATTGTCTAAGTTATCGCATCATCTTTTTCTTGGTCTGCCAATATTTCTTCGTCCATTTGGTGACTTATCTCGCGCTATTCGTACTATCCCATCCTCTGCCATTCTACTAATGTGTTCGTTCCACTCTTGTTTCCGTTTCATCACCCATACATTTATGTCTTCTATATTGCACGATCTTCTTATGTTTTCGCTTCTCTCCCTATACAACAGACTTTTCCCTGATATTCCTCGGAATATTTTCATCTCTGATGTTTCTAGTAGTCGTCTCGTTTTAGATGTGTCAGGTCTTGTCTCCGCCGTGTGTGTCAATATAGGTCTAATTGCTGCTTTATAGATTCTTGCTTTTGTGTCTTTTGACACAATGAAGCCACATTTCAAAAGTCTCAATTTTCTCATAGACGCCACCTTCAGGTCGCGAGAGTCCACAACTCAACTCTGCATATTAGTCTAGGAAAGATATAACATCGTAATAACCTGATTTTTATGGGTATTGATAAATCATGACTTTTAAATAGCTTAGCCATTTTTTGAAATACAGAGCTTGCTTTCTATATCCTACATTTGATTTCTAGGGAATGGCCCCAATTTTCGTTGACGTTCGTACCAAGAGAGGTGTATATTTTTACTTTTTCTATTTGTTAATTTTTCACATTCATCATCATCCAACCAATTCACGTCCACTGCTGGACATAGGTCTCCCCACATGTTTTCCACACTTCACGGTTTTGTGCTGATTGTTGCCAGTTTTTACTAATCCGCCTGATATCATATGTCCATCGTGTAGGCGGCCTTCCTCTACTGCGTTTATCTTTTCTTGGTCTCCGTTCCATCAGCTTTCGTGTCCATCTTAAATCTTTCAGCCTGGCGACGTGTCCTGCCCAGTTCCATTTGAGCCTGGTGATACGTTCTATAACATCTGCGATACCGGTTCTTTGTCTGAGATCTTCGTTTCTTATTTTATCCCGTAGGGTTACGCCCAACATGAATCTTTCCATACGCCTTTGAGCAACCCGCATTTTCGACGCTGTTGCTGGAAGGGGCAGCTGGAAATACTCCTGATGGAAATAATATTCAAAATAAGTTTTATAAACTTTAATGTAATTAAAAAACAGGTACACAGAGTCACATACAAATATTAATATCTACATAAGAGCATCGGCGCAAAATGTTCAATGCATTTTAAATGTATTAATTTTTTATAAATACTGAGAAAACTAATAAAAATTTTTTAAAAATTTAAACTCAGAATGAAATATTGCATTATTACTGAGGGCCAAAAGTCCCTGAAATTTTCTAAAATGTGTATTTTAATAAGTTACTGGCGTGAAGTAAAAGAGATTTAGTGTGATTTTTAATTGAAAATATTTCATTAAAAAAAAAATTTGATTTATTCTAAGAGACTTTCGGCCCTCAGTAATACCGTAATCTTTCATTCTGCGTTTAAATTTTTCAAAAACACTGAAAAAAATATTGTACATAGTACCAATGAACGTCAATCATTGAATTTTTTTACATTGATTCAATGAAAATTTAGTTAATACTATAAACACGTACTCATTAAGTAATGACCATATTCATTATTACAATGTTATTCTATTCATTAAAAAATAATGAATAGAATCATTAATTCAACGAATCGTTTTATCTATCCAATGACTTTTTTCATAATACTAATAATTTGTTCATTGTCTATAGGAAACTATGCATCAGGATTATGCGGTTAAATTAATGAATATAAAACGTTGCACTAATGTACAGTGTTCATTAAATTACGAACTCGTTTATTGAATCAATGTTTTCCTACATTAAATTAATGTTTTCGTACATTAAATTAATGTTTTCGACTTTGATTAATAACTCGATACATTGTTTTGATGTAACGCAATCATTGTTTTAACGTAATATACCTGAATCAATGATTAATACATTGTAACAACAATCTTGTACATAAACCGATACATTTCTTAAAACTCTATAATTGTTTTTATTGGTGTAAAAAATCACATGTCAACAGTTGTAACCTCCTAGCAGACAGTTACCCTGCAGCTGCAGACTCTGAAGAGCGGTGTTTGGCACTAGTGATTTGGTTGATTTTTCTAAGGTATGTATTTACATATATTTTTAACTATTTATAAATTATTTTGTTGGATTTCTACAAAAAAAAAGTTGTACTTCTATTTCCACTTTTGCAGATTGATATGGACTTTGGAGTGGCATTTGGAAATGGAAATGGACTTATTGATGGATGGGACAGCAATTTCGAAAGAATTATCTCCTTTCTTTAATGTGAAAGTCATATCAAGGATAAAACAAATAAATTTTTATTTGAAAAGATTACTTGCCCATGAAGACATTACGGAATGTAAGTACCTATTTCATTATTCAATGCTACATATCTAGTATTAATTAATTTTTTTTATTTACCTGATGCCTCGACAACTAATGGCCATTGGCATGGTAGGTACGGTGCATTTTTTTAGTCAGGTACCCAGTGTCATGTGTAGTGTGTGTGTTGAGTAAGTGTCTTGTTACTTTGAAAAGTCGACGTCATTGTCTTTGCAAAGAGACGCTAATTGTATCCGAACGTCTGCGGTCCCTCCGGTGAGTAATTAATTTTTGTTCTCTGTAAATTTTTTGAAAAGCCAATTCGACAAATGAATCGCTTATTTATGAAAGGTCTCTTGTCACAAAATGTAAATTTTGGGAAACAAGAAAAAACTGTTTAGTTTTATAAAAAACGATTTTATACTTTTCTGATTTTTCGAAACATTTTAAGGACCTTAAAACTCAAAATAAATCATGTTAGTTACACTTTTTAAAATCAATACTGTATTTTTTTTATTATTGAAAATAGCTGACAAAAGGCCTTTCATAAACAAAAGTGTTGTTTTACGGGAAAATTTTAATTGGTGGCTGAATGTACACCGTGTTTATTTATAATTCATATTACTTTATTAAAACAGTTCTAAGACAATACAATTAGCTAAAATTAAATGTCAATTTATACATTTTTGCTCATTTTTTGGTTGCAACTGTAGGCCATAGGGCAAACTCATTGTAAAACCACTTGTGTTCTTGAAGGACGTACTGCAAAAGTTTCTTCAGGTCATTAATTTTTTCTTGATGAGTTGTTGGTACCTTTGATTCATTAATTTTCCTTGTTAATGACGAAGGGGAAGATGGCTCAGCAATAGACAGTGGATTAGATAATAACTTAAAGGTTTTGCTAAAAAATTCACCTATAAAATCAGGTACAACAACCACTCCTTTTTTAAATCTTTCGCAAGTAAATTCATAGTAGGAAGAAATAGTTAACATTTCCTTTTTTTGTTTTTCTCAATTTTACTTTCTTCTGAAACACTATATTGCCAACAGTGCTTTTATTTATGAAAAGCCCCTTGTCATCGACATGAGACTTTTCATAAGTAAACGATGTGCGAATATATGGGTTATCATTTTCTAAGTTAAACTAAAATTTGAAAAAAAGTGACACGAGGCCTTTCATAAATAAGCGATTCAAATAGGTAAAATAAAATAGGAACCATTTGAAAATATTTCTAAATGGTATAATCTTAAAAAAGATTAGTAAATTAAATCTTTAGATGATTAAACCGTAAATAATTGAAAAATATTGTTAACTCTTGCAGTCGGCAGTATACAGTGCTAGTCAAAAGTCCGTACCCCCCTCGTATCTTTTGAACGGTTATACCTATAATAGTGAAATTTGGAGATAGGAAATAAACAAACGTAAGCTTCTTAACTAGTCATGACAGGTGACGTAATAGTGACAGATGACTTTACAGCGCCACTGTGACAGATAATTTTAAATGGGACCTTATGGCAAGTGACACCTCGTTTGAAAGGTATTGAAAATACCTATTCAGTCATACTAATATTGTTTAAGTTTAAGCTAATTTTGACGAATTAATGAAATAAATATAAAATTGTAGTTTCATTTAATTAATTCAAAATTCAAAATTCCGCCTATGATTACTTGTCAAAAAGGTTGACGTTGACGTAAAAACTACTAGAGAATCGAAAAACGTCAACTTTTTTGACAAAAAAACCATAGGCGTACATTTGAATTTTTATTAATTAAATGCGAAGCTACAATATTATATTTATTTAATTTATTCACCAAAATCAAAATCAACTAAAACACAAAAAAATTAGTATGGCTGAGTAGGTATTTTGAATACCTTTCAAACGAGGTATCACTTGCCATAAGGTCCCATTTAAAATTATCGGTCACAGTGGCTCTGTAACGTCATCTGTCACTATTACGTCACCTGTCATAACTAGTTAAGAAGCTTACGTCAGTTAATTTCCTCCATCCAAATTTCACTATTATAGGTAAAACCGTTCAAAAGATAAGAGGGGGGGTACGGACTTTTGACTAGCACTGTATATACTGCTCCTAAATATGTCTCTCAGAGCTCCGTAGGCTGCCCAAGCAAGAGTTAATCTTGTTTCACATTGATTCGTCAAAATTGCTGTTCCTTCTTAGAGATATCATACATTCTGTTTTCTTAATGTTTAGTGAAAGTCAGTATCTCTGAATTATTCCTTTGATTGTATTCATCAACTCCTGGAAGGCCTCAGAACTGTCAGCGAATATACCGTGTCGCCTGCGTATCTTATGTTATTGATACATTCTCTGTTAATTCGAATTCCTCCTTCAACATCATCTACTGCTTCTTGAAAGATTTCCTCAGAGTATATATTAAACAGCAGTGGTGATAGTATACATCTCTGTCGGCTTCCACGTTTGCTTTTGATATCGTCGGACTCTCCTGCCTCTGTCCGTATAGATGATAATTTGATTCCAGTAAAGATTGCTAATAATTCTTAGATTACAGCTGTTTATTGCAATATTTGTTAATATCTCCATGATCTTGTCTTGCTTTACTATATCGAACGCTTTATGGTAATCAATGAAACATGCATAAATATCGTACTCTACGTCTCTACATCGTTAATAGCATTTGTGTACTAAAGAGAGCCTCTCTCGTACCCACTGCATTCGCAAAACCAAATTATACGGCTGATTTTTTCTTTGCACAGTCTATATATTATCCTTTGATAAATTCATATCAAAGACACTCTATTCTAATTAAGTTAATTATAGTATGCACAACCCATATAAGAATCAATAAATCATTTAATTATATAGTTTCAAGCTTACCCAAGAAAAACATCTTTTATAACTTTAAGGATTGAAAGTTTTGCGAAAGTTTTTGATACATATTTATACGTACAAGCGAGACTTGGATGGCTTTACTTTCTAAAGTTTGTCTCGTTTTTCATGGAAAATAGTTTGAGATGTGCAATAAAACTGTCCCAAAGTTTTTACAACAAAATTAAACAGTTTTATTAATTAGATATACGATTTTATATGAGATTTATTTAAAGTTTGTGGTGTGCTGGAAGAAGGCTGATAAATTAGGACTGCGATCTTACTATTATTTAGAGCGTAAAAAGAAATGAAATGAATAACAAATCGAAGGACTGCCCACTGATGTGGGAATAAAAGAATAAAAGCATTATAAAACATGTAATTTAATGACTAATTTCGCTACTACAGTGTAACCCCGATAAGTCGGCCCCCGATAACCCGGATGTCCGACTAACCCGGACCGATTTTTAACGGACCAACATTTCAACAATAGAAATGTATGTAATATAACATTTGAGAGATATAGGCAATTGATTATGTTCAAAATAAAAGAGCTAAAAGGAACCTCTAAATATAGTCAATGGACCTCTAAATTTGAAAAAACCGCGAAGTCCTACCATTTAAATGGGTGCGTTTTGAGAAATGGGTGAATTAGAGTGAGTGCTATGCACTTTTGGTACAAAGACGTCTGCAGGAAAATTGTTCCAGGTTAAATTTACTATCGAAATATTACATTTTAAAGTCAAAAATATTTTTATTTACAAAGATATATTCAAAAGAAATGCAAAAAAAAACAACACGAAAGAAAGCAATTTTGTTTTTTGCCCCATAACTTTCTTCCACGGAGATAGATATATTTTTCACGGATACATGTAAGTAGGGAAACCTGTTTGTATCTGTTATTAATCAATAAATATAGGATAGACATTGCTTTAGCAGAAATTAACTTATATTCTTTCTCTTTAAAATGACGTTTAGTAGACATCTCTAGGATTTATATTTTCTGAAATAGGATTTTTCAAAATTCGCCGCTTACAACATTTTTGGACCATTTTCCCCATTATTTCGCAAACATTGTTCTCCAACTTTTTTTACGCATTTCTAGGTAAATGCAATGATACATTTATTACAAAGAGGAGTCAATTACCTTTAAAATGGTCTATTGTATAAGGTTGCTTGACTATTTTGAAGCAAGTTCTGCTTTTTCAAGGTTTCATACTTTTAACGGTTTTTGATATTTTTTATGATTATTTTTTAAATTTCTCATTATGACTTTTTTTCTTGTGCATTTAGGGATATACATTGTATAATAGAAAACAGCATATTTTCTTTACTTTAAAATGATGTATTCCAAAAAAATCTAGGACTATTTTTAAACAAGATATCCGTAGGATATCCAAGAGTATCCGTAATTTGAAAAAAATTTAAAATTTTTTATTCCTTTTCAATTAGAAGAATATAATTGCATATTATAATATAATTTTTAATTCAAAATAATTTTTCTTAATAACACTTTTCGATATTGCGAAATATAAAAGTAATTTACTCCTGAGCAAATTCATATTTTTTAACACACCTCGTACACTATCAATAAAATTTTATATATGATGATTGCATTATAGGTTTCAGACTAGGTAGAGCATTTTATAAAGAATAACTTTTTTTCATAAAATTAATACTAAAAAAGTTTTCCATATGGTTCCAACTATTGCATGTGTATATGTCACACTTTGAAAAAGCATATCTTGTTTAAAAATAGTCCTAGATATAGAATGTTTTACAGTAATCCATTTTAAAGTAAAGAAAATGAGCTTTTCTTTTTATTACACAATACATATACCCAAATATACAATAAAAAAAGTTATACAGAGAAATTTAAAAATAATCGTAAAATAAGTATATCAAAAATCATTAAAAATATAAAATTTTAAAAAACCATATCTTGCTTAAATATAGCCATCCGGCCTTCTACCATAGAACATTTTAAAGGTAATTGACTTATCTTTCTACTAAATGTACCACTGCGTATACCTAGAAATGAATGCGTAGAAAAAAATTACAGAACAATGTTTGCTAAGTAACAACGAAAGTATCACAAAATCGCTGTGAGTGGCGAAATTTGAAAAATCATATTTTGAAAATTGTAAATCACAGGGATTTCTACCATACGCCATTTTAAAGAGGAAGGATGAAAGTTTTTTTTCTGTAAAGCAATGTCTATACCTATATCCCCGTGGAAAAAAGTTATGGGGTAAAAAACAAAATTGCTATCTTTCATGTTTTTTTCTTGCTTTTATTTTGGATATATTTTTGTAAAAAACATGTTTTTGACTTTAAAATGTGATATTTCGATAGTTAATTTAACCTGAAATAATTTTCCTATAGACGTGTTTGCACTGAATGTGCATAGAACTCACCCTAATTCGGCCTGTGCCTAGGGACTAATTCACCCCTTTCTCAAAAACGCACCAATTTAAATAGTAGCACTCCGCGGTTTTTTCAAATATAGAGGTCTATTGACTATATGACACAATAAAACCCTGTTAACGTTGTAGTTCCTTTCTAAAATACATAATCAATAGCCTAATAATGGGTATTTGTGTAATTTGAACTACATATACGATAGTAAAAATTACTCATGGCACACGACGTTCATTGACGTGTTATCGGAAACAACAGACACCTTTAGTATCCTTTATTTATTTTGAAACTGTCTCAGCATTGTTTAAAAAAGACTAAAAGACTATTAAAAATATTGTTTTTTAAAGAATGGTCTTAGTCTTCACTGTTATTAACCCGCCATTACACGCGCTATGAGGGAATCCCTCACCATATTTGTTTATAACCAATGAAATTGTGTAAACTAATACGATAACCTTAAGCACTCAGGAATGCCTTTAGCATGGTTCATAAGAGGGTATGAAAAAGTTATAGAATATTTCAGGCGGTCAGTGTGCTGTGTGATAGTTGAAAGAATACACATCCCTCTTCAAGTGAGGGAATTCCTCACTGCGCGTGCAATCACGGTGAAATCACGTTTCTGTTATCTCAAAGAAACTTTTAGGTTTTTATTTAATATTTAGGTAGGTTTAATTAAAATATTATTGTTTGGATTAGGTTAGGAACAGTGGCACACCGAGCGGGGGGTTTGGGGGTTAAAATCCCACCCAGAGCATATAGAAATATATATAAAAGAAAGTAGGAAAATTTAACTTGTCTTTCACAAATAATACAAAAAACTTTCGGTGCCCAAGCTAACCCCCCCTCTCGGTGCCCAAGCTAACCCCCCCTCCCCCCCGAGGAAAATTCTAGGTGCGCCACTGGTTAAGAACCCATTTTTAAATTTACCTATTCTAATTGGGAAATAAGCCACAATTTAACTTGAAAAATTGATTTTATTGACGTTTCGAATTCCACCTCGGACGTCGTTATCAAAATACAAAATATTAATAGTTAATTACATAAATACCACAGAGAAATAGCTTCAGAACAGTTGTTAATTTTAATTTGTATTTTTAGTAAAATGAATTCGCGTAAAGAACGTTAATTTTTTCAGTGGATTGCTGAAATTAAAAATTAAGAAAACTTGCTTTTGATCTATGTATATTATTTTTATTTTATTTTGTTAAATTAATAAAAAAAAATGGTTTACGAGACTTTCTATAATATGTGAGTACAACCCATTTTATATTTATACATGTTGACATTCATTCTTCCTCGAAATAAGTCGAACTTATGTAGGTGAGGGCGACGCTCATACGCGTGCAACCACGTCACAATAGAAGACGCGTGTAACGGCGGGTTAAATAAGGTATCATCGCATCTTTGCGATTGAGACCGTATTGTGTGTAGTACAGTCGTATTTTTCGCTTGCGTTCTGTAGTCGTTCGTAAACCTAATGCATTTTTTAAATGGAGTAAACATTACAAATTCTTTTTATTTTCTTCCCACTAATTCGGCTGAAATAAAAAATATTATACAAAGCATTAAAACTCCTATGGCTGCAGGCTGGGATGATATCCCATCTAAAGTTTTATCCCATCTTCCTGATAATGTTCTGAAAATTTTAGCGGAGGCAATTAACACATCTTTTTCAACAGGTCACTTTAGCGATTGTTTAAAATGTGCTAAGGTTATTCCTTTATATAAAGGTGGTGACCACGATTTACCTGCTAATTATCGTCCTATCTCTTTGTTACCATCGCTTTCAAAGGTTGTTGTAAAATTGGTCAAAATCCGAATGATGACTTTCTTACAAAAACACGATTTACTTTCTTCCTGCCAATTCGGTTTCCAGTCATTGAAAAGTACATATGATGCCATCTTCGAATTCATGGAAAAACTATACTTAGACTTAAATAACGATTATGTTGCTGCTGCAGTTTTCTGTGATCTATCTAAAGCCTTTGACGGTGTCATTCACAAAATACTTCTTAATAACCTGGAAAGATATGGTTGTAGAGGCACTACTCTAAAGTGGTTCAGTTCATATTTGGAAGACAGATGCCAGTCTGTATCAATCAATGAGCGCTATTCTAGTAATATCTTTATTAATTGTGGCGTACCTCAAGGCTCTGTCTTGGGTCCTATTTTTTTCTTGATCTATTTTAATGACATAATTAACCTCGAAATTAATGGCCAGTTTACTATATTTGCAGATGATACCACAATTTTATGGCAAAACAAGGACTCTAAGGTACTGAACAATATTATTAGTAGTGATATGCTAAAAATCTTAGAGTGGTGCAAAGCTAATCATTTGATATTTAATTTTTTTTTTCAAAAACCAAATTAATTTCTTTTAAGAATGATCTAAACAACATTACTCTGGGTAATGAAGGCATTTGTTCTGACACTGTTAACAAATTTTTAGGTCTCTATATTGACAATAAACTTAAGTTTGAGCAACACACTGTATATTTAAGCAAAAAGATATCATCGGGTTGCTTTGCTGTCAAATCAGTTGCACACCATTTGGATTTCAAGATTGCAAAAAGTGTTTATGTGGCCCTGATTAAATCTAATTTGAGATACGGTATTGCCTTTTGGGGTAGCTGTTCTCTTCACCATTTCAGTAGAATCTTTATGCTACGAAAGAGAGCACTTAGATATTTATGCAGGGTCAATTTTGGTACATCATGCAGGCCTCTGTTCCGGAAACATGCTATCTTGACGCTTCCCTGCATATATATCGTTGAATTAGCGTGCTTAATTTTTAAAAAACATAAAGAGGATATTCGGACAGATTCCCTTTATAACACTCGTCTAACACTTACGTTATTCCACTTCCAATTCCCTCTTCTACACTAATTAAAAAATCATTTATTTACACTGGAAAGAAAGTGTTTAATCACCTACCACTCAATATAAGATCCTCAAGCAATATTTTTGTATTCCGAAGAGCAATCAAGAAGTTTTTATTATCTAAATGTTATTATAGTATCGAGGAATTTTTTGATGACAGTTGCGCTAATTGATGGCTTTTTATTATTATTTTTTTATTATGGAAGTTTTATAGTTAGTATTTTAATGTATCTTGTACTGTGTTTGTACTATACCACGTTCTGTTTTATAAATGTAAACTCATTTTTAGAAACAATAAATTTTCTCTCTCTCTCTTTCTCTATTCAGATTTTGTGTTTGCGTGTTTTTTGTATACGTAATGGCAACAAAACGTAAAAATGTTGTAGTGACAATGGAAAAGAAACTAGAAGCATTAGGTAGAATTAATAAAGGCGAATCTTTAAAAACAATTGAAGCATCATATGGTGTCGGTACATCTACAGTATCGGATTGGAAGAAAAACAGAACTAAAATCGAAGAATTTTGTTTCAAAATGATAACAAAAGACTATTTGGACAATCGGTGCAAAGCTAATAAAGCTAAAAATGAAAATCTCGACGACGCTTTGTATGTGTGGTTTTGTGCGGAACGCGAACGTGGTTTACCAGTGTCTGGACCAATTATTCAAGAATCGGCACTCAAGCTGAGTAAAATGTTGCCTGATTGTGAACCAAATTTCACTGCGAGTCAAGGTTAGCTCGATAGATGAAAAAAACGTCATGGAATACGCCAACTATCTATCTGTAAGTATACCGTATTTTATTAATTTTTACCATTTTCTCCGGCTAACCCGGATTTTCGATAACCCGGATCGGCCGCGGTCCCGATTAATCCGAGTTAACGAGGTTCCAGTGCATTACTAAAATAAGGTCTGTTCAAAGTTTTTTCGTAAACTTCTTATATTTTAACCATAGAATATTTAATGAAAATTATATTATGTGTATGAGGGGCAATAACCCAGAAAGAAATAGAATTGGACAGAACATCACTATTGATGACTTTACCTTTGAGCCCGTAAGAGAATTTAAGTATCTTGGAACAACAATAACTGAAGACAATAACGGATCATATGAAATAAACAGTAGGATATAAGCCGATGATGTCTTTATCCCCTTCAAAACCATATAAAACAAACCATGTGTTAAAGAACAAAAAACATCTGAAAAACTCGGGCATATCTATTAAAGAAGATTTGACAAAATCGAGGTTGTTACTACTTAATCAAGCCATTAAGGCTTTTTCATTTAAAAGTGCGTGGGTGATTAATGGAAATGTTTATGTTAATTGTGAAAATGTCGTTCATAGAATTTCGGATGAATCCGATATTAATCGATTAAAAAAATAGTTCCGGTGATATATATATATCAATCTTGTTTACTGGCCAAAACTGTAAGTAATACCTAATGGATTTTTCTTTTTATATAGACCATGTTTGATAATTTACTACTAATGTGGTTCAACATCCAGTTATTTATCTTTTTGTTTGTTTATAATCTTATTTAATTTTCATTATAAGCTGTTCTAGCAATGTGACACATGTGTTTCATATTAGCTAATAAAAAGCATATTTAGAGCCAATATAGTTAAACGTAGGTTTTAAGCTATTTTTGTCACTTATAAAATAAATAACATCATAGTAATTATTAATAATGGCAATAAATAATTTCAGCATTGGTCATCTGAATGTTCGATCTTTATTTTCCAATTTTAATGAATTTAAAAACTTAATTGAAGAGAAAGATTTGGATATTATATTGTTATCGGAGACTTGGTTAAATGCTATGGATAATACAGCTGTTTTTAATATTCCTAACTATCACTTTATTAGAAAAGATCGTCTAGGTAGGAGTGGAGGTGTGGCGGCTTACATTAAAACACAGTATTCCGTGGAAATTCTAAATTTCGATTTTTCTATTAATGCGCAACTTGAGTTTTTGGTATTTAAATTAAAAATATTGAATAAAACTTATGGAATATGTGTGTTTTACAAGCCACCTAAGCTTAATTTTAATAGTTTAATTCCTGATTTTGACAACATTTTTTCATATCCTTATCCAGTTGTTGACGACATTTTTTGTTTAGGTGATTTCAATATTGATCTCTTCAATCTTCAAAATCCATTGATACCTCTTTTTGAAAATTATAATTTTGAGCAGATCATTGATGAACCTACACGCATCTCTGGAACAGTGAACACACTGTTAGATCCAATTTTCTTAACTAATAAATCTTTAGTCGTTAAATCTGGAGTATTTTCGTCAGATACTATTTCTGATCATAAACTAACCTATTGTGACCTAAGCTTGCATAAAATAACTAAAACACCCAAAATAACTAAAACTTTTTACTCGATTTACAACAATTGCCATGGGATGATATAATTTATGAAAATAATATTGAAAAGAAAGTTGAAATTTTTAACAATTTAATTATAAGTTTATTTGATGTTCATGCAGCTTTTAAAGACTCATTAGTAACCAAACCCAAAGCTCTATGGCTAACGGAAAACATAAAAATGATTTTAAAACAAAAAAAACGAGCACTGCAAAAATTTAAAAACTCCAAACCTCAATTGGACTGGATAGAGTACAAGCGTTTGAGAAATTTGGCGGTTGCCGCAGTCAGACGAGAAAAGAAGAAGTACATAGACTCTTTTACGGGTAATACAAAGCAGCAGTGGAAAGCTTTAAAAAATCTTAGCATATGGCCTAATAAAAATAATGAAATACCTTCTAGTTTATCTGAACCTAATGACACCAACCAGTTTTTTGCGACGTTCTTACAACAAAAATCCAACTGTACTGAAAAAATTAACTTTTATGACAATAATACTTATGAAGACAATTTAAAATTTGCATTTAAAATGGTGACTGTACATAAAGTTAATAAAGTTCTTAATTAAATACAAAGCAATGCAACCGGTATGGATGAAATTTCACCTCTTATGTTAAAATACTGTAGTCCGTTCATTGATAAATACATAACACATATTATAAACTGTTGCATCGAGATAAGCTATTTTCCAGACCAATGGAAAATTTCTGTAGGAAGGCCACTCCCAAAGTCATCCAACCCAACAAGTTATAATGACATTAGAGTTATAAGTATTCTCCCTGCTCTGTCAAAAATATTTGAGAAGGTACTTTATGAACAAATGTATGACTATTTTACTATGAACAACATAATTCCAAACTCACAATGTGGTTTTCGTAAAGGTTTTGGAACATCAGTAGCACTAACGAATGTTTTGGATGATATCTTTAGAGCATATGACAATAAAATGTGTTCTGCTTTGGTACTTTTGGATTTTTCTAAAGCGTTTGATACTATTAACCATGAGTTGCTGGTAGCTAAACTTAAATACTATGGATTTTGCGAAGAATCATTTTTGTTCATTGCATCTTATTTAAGCAATAGATTTCAGTCAATTTTCTCTAATAATAAGTATTCTATAGAGCAGAAATACTTGCTGGCGTTCCTCAGGGTTCGATATTGGGTCCTTTGCTATTTCTTATTTACACATCTGATATATTGAAATCTATAAAATTTTGCAAACTGCAAGCGTTTGCTGACGATACCCAGATTTATGTATGTTTTGAATTAGAGCACTATAAAGAATTTCAGGAGTGCCTTAATCAGGATCTTCAGACGATTTATAAACTTTCATTGGATCATAATTTAAAGCTAAACACTGACAAATCGTGTGTTATGATTTTTTGTAATCAAAGTAAAACAGAGTTTCTTAAAAAAAATTAAAGTATTTTAATTAATAATTCCAAACTAAACTTTGTAGAGAAACACAAAAACCTGGGCGTTATTTTAGATGAACAGCTTAGATTTAAAGAACATGTAAAAAAATTAGTTCAAAAATCATTTTGTTCTCTAAAAATATTATATAATAATAGACATGTCCTAAACAAAAAATTAAGAAAAAATTTATGTGAAGCTCTCGTCTTATCTAATTTTAATTACTGTGATTTTATTTATGGTTTTTGTTTAGACAGTGACAGTAAAAACCGTATATAGAAAGTCCAGAATGCTTGTATCAGGCTTGTTTATGGTTTGCGCAAATTTGATCATATATCACATTTATATAAGGATGTTAATTGGCTTAAAATGAATGACCGAAGGACTCTTCATTTTGCTACCTTTTTATTAAATATAATAAATAATCCTACTTCACCAACTACGCTTAGGGAACGCCTTATATTTCGTAACGATATACATAACCTTAACATCAGAAACAGGATTAAACTAACAATGCCTCAACATAGCACCGCTATATTTCAGAGATCTTTCTCATATAATGCTGTTAAAATTTTTAATTCCATTCCTAATGATTTCCTCCCATTAAATATAAATACCTTTAAAGTAAAATATAAAAAATACCTGTTAAATATATCATAATAAGTAAACAGTTCTTAAATCTTAAAAAACCAACTAAATTATCAAATTTTAATTTATTAGCTAATTTGTAGACCAAATAAAATATTTATTTAATGTTATTATTAATTGTCAATCCGTAATTTTCTTTTATCAGTATAAATTAACATAAAAGCCTTTGTGTAACTTATCTTATAAGTGACAAAAAAAATATAAATGTATTAGGGTTCTGGTTTGGTTCAGTTGAGTAGCCTTGAGCTAGACTTGCGCCAAACCAGGACATGATAGGGAACATTTTTTTTTATTGTAAATAACTGTAATTTTTTTCCCCTAAATAAAGTCCATTATTATTATTATTATATTATTATTATAAAATCGAAACAACTACAAGATATACAAAGATACAACCATATACAACAATCATACGGCCAGTAGTGATGTATGACAGCGAAACATGGACAATAGCAAAGGCAAACGAAGAGAGACTGCGCGTTTGGGAAAGACACAAGGAAGACCTTTGTGCCTCTACTTGATGGAGATAGAGCAGCAGGACATTATAGGATAAAAACAAATATAGAGCTCGAAGAGTTATATTCAGGCGATAACACAATAAAAGAAATAAAGTCCAGAAGACACCAATGAGCAGGACACTTCAGAAAACATCTTGAGAAAAAATTGTACGGTAGTACGGTCGGTATGGCAAGAGGTCCCAACTGGAAGAAGGCCACGTGGTTGACCTCGACTCCGATGACGAGATAACATAGCAGAAGACGTTAAAGCTATGGACGTGAAGAATTTAAAGGAGATTGCTCAAGACATAGAGGACTCGAGGCATGTTGTCAAGTTGGCAAAACCCACGAAGTATTTTAACACCACGGGATAAGCAAGTAAGCAAAGTTGAAATTTTGAATTTAATGTCAAATTGGTTCTCCTTTGGGCTCTAAATGGTAAAAAGTTCCTTTATACATCAAAATCAAACTTCAAACTTTATCCCATCGTTTTACTTGTAATATCATATATCTAATAATTATCTAATAAGTTATAAAATATAGCTCCACAATATCAGCATTGGAAAAAATTAGCCTATTAGTCTATTAGTCCAGGGCTTATCTGTTTTGAGATGGACGTTGAGAGGTGACTCAAATTTTTTTGCAGAAATTGCTTGAAAATAACTCAAATAATAATATTTGAGTTATCCTCCCACTCAAAATGGTCCGGAACATTGTTGAAATAATCAAAATGTCAAAATATGAAGGACAAATTCGATTTTTTTATTGGTTTTTTGATTATAACTTTAAAACTGTTAATTTCTGAGAAAAGTTGTACTAACATAAAAGTTGCGTAATTAAATTTTCTATGACACAGTATTGATTAAAAATTTCAAAAATAGTCACCCTTGTTGCAAAATAGCAATAATTGCGAAAAAAACCATACAAAAACAAGTATTCGCATTTTACGTTTTTAAACCATTTACGCTACACTTAGAACCTTCATATTTTACCCTGAAAAACTCTATGATATTGTTAAACCACACTGTAAATTTCATTAAGATCGGCTTAACAGATTTTGCAAAATAAATTTTTTCTACGAGCGTGCAAAAATGTCTACTTTCGCGCACGCATTTTAGTTTAGAAAGTTTCACTTTTCCGCACGCGTGTTACTTTTCCGCACGCGTGTTACTTTTCCGCACGAGGTTTTTACTTTTCCGTACGCGTGTTAATTTAGATATGTTAATATGGCCTTAAAGTAATTATAATACATGCAATAAACTAATATTTAGATATTATTTACTAATTTATTTCAAATATATTTTAATGTGTTCCTGTTTTAATGAAATTAACGCGACAATTCGATGAAATAAAATTATTTTGACATAATATTCGAAAGTCAAATCGGTAGACAATAACAGTCATTTTGAATCATCGTCATGGAAACCAAGATCGTCGTCATGCTAACTAATTATATTGAAAGTTTGGTTTTGACAACCTTGTCAAAGAATTAATTTGTGTATTTATGAATTTTCATATTAATTAAATTAATTGATTAAGATTTAGTAATTTTTTAAAGACTCTTAGAAAAAATATTGTTCGTAACTCTTGCAGAAAGTCTCTTTTATTGTTTGTGAAATATCGTTTAAACAATTGCATATGTTTAAAAATAATAAACTTTTATTCTCTAAGTTAAAATATATGAACAAAGAAAGTTTTTGCTAAAAAAGTGTTATTTCAAAAGATAGAGTATGTGTTTTTATTTTGCAATAAACAAATTCATTTATTTATATCGAAATGTAATAAAAATTAAAATGTAGCAATCATTATTAAAGGTCATTGGAATGCCTAATCAGAGCAAACTATCCGCTGTCCTGCGCGTAGCACCAATAATTAATGTTTATTTATAAAACATCCTGACGCCGTGGTAGTTAATTGATTTTAATTTTGCAAGTTGCAAATGAAAGGTACAGTACACTTCTATCGGCAAAAACAATTTCAACTTGCTATCTGCTTTATTTTCAGTCCTCTAACATTTTGAAAAAATGAATTATTTTTGCGAAAGCTGGATTGCAAAATTTATTTTGCAAAATCTATTAAATCCACCTTAATGAAATTTACAGTATTGTTTAACTGTATCATAAAGTTTTTCTGGGTGAAATATGAAGGTCCTAAGTGTAGCATAAATGGTTGAAAAACGTAAAATGCGAATACTCGGTTTTGTATGGCTTTTCGCAATTATTGCTATTTTGCAACAAGAGTCACTATTTTTTAAATTCTTAGCCAATTCTATATTTTAGGAAATTTAATTACGCAAGTTTTATGTTAGTGCAACTTTTCTCGGAAATTAATACTTTTAAAGTTATAATCAAAAAACGAAGAAAAAAATCGAATTTTTCCTTCATTTTTTGACATTTTGATTATTTAAACAATGTTCCGGACCTTTTTGAGAGGGAGGATAAGTCAAATATTATTATTTGAGTTATTTTCAAGCAATGTCTGCAAAAAAATTGAGTCACATCTCAACGTCCAAATGTACTAATATTTTTACAGATGCGCCCTAGTCTATATAGAAAATAATTACACTTTTATAAAAAAAGAACTTTTTTATAATAAAACCTTTTTATTATTTATAGGAAAGAATATAGAATAATTTAACGATTTAACGATAAAATGCTTAAAATTACAAAAATTACACTCTAATAAAAAAGTACTTTTTATAATATCATGGTTTTGTTATTGTTAGCAACACAAAAGATAAGCAACAGCCGGGTTCCAACTGGGGACCTCTCGATCTGCAGACTAATGCCACTGAGACACCATCAATTTGTAGATATCGATTTATTAACGTACTTTAAAATATCATTGCATTAGTAACATTTTTAAAATAGTTTGAAATTAAAAAAAAATCGATTTATCCATACAGTGTGATTGGTCAGTGGGGTAAAGCTTTGTAGATCCGTTATAAGTAATACATAGTAATAAAAGTTAATAACAAAACCAAGTAGCCAACTTTGATTACAGATTGATAATCAGTAATCGTAAATTGTAAGTTTTAAATAATTATTCAGTCATGGCTACTTAAAATTTGGAAAGATTTAGACCCGTAATTATTAATAATTTTGCTCTGAAAAATGAAAATATCTCAAAAACTAATAAATTTACACATAGGGAATGTTATACAAAAATTATAAGTAGTATGGTAATAGTACTTTTCGATAATGATATAAAATACAGGGTGTTCTATTTAAAAATACTGAGAAAATAATGTACTTGCGTTTTGACTCACCCTGTATTCAATATAAAAAAAATTAGCAAAACAAACATTTACGAAAATTTTGACAATAAATAAAAAAATATGACGTCAATAAACCATTGACCTTGTGCTTGCTTTTATTTATACAGGTAGTTAAACTTGTTAGGATTTTCATATAAAATTGGTTATAACTTTGTAAATACCCCGTATAACATACCAAACCTTTATATTTTTGTAATCGAAAAGTTACGAAGATTTAGAATATAAAATAAAATACAGGGTGTTCTATTTAAAAAAAACATAAGTTTGGTCTGCCACTATGTTATAGAACACCCTGTAACATTCTAACTAATTTTGTAATGTGAAGCTCAAAGTTCGCTACAATTTTTGTTATTAAGTTTTATCGCTATACATTACTATAACGGATTTAGTGAGCTTCACCCCACTTCACAATTAATCACCCTGTATAATAGCAGTTAAATATTGCATTGTTAGCTAGTTCTAAGCTATCCTGAAGATTTCAGGTGTCTAGGTATCCTAGAACTATTTTTAAAGTGGATTACAAAATTTGCGGAGTCCGTGACACCAACCAAGCCAAGTATATAAAAAGGTTTTAAAATGATTGACTAGACAGATAAGACGACCTCAACAAATTTGTATTTTAGAAATGATTGTTAAAATCAAAACAGCAAATATACGCTATTAACTAAACAGAACCCCTATGTGGCTCAGTGGTAAGAGCGCCTACTTTTGGACCTAAAGATCGTGAGTTTGAATCTCACCTGGGTGGAGAATTTGTCATGTATTAAAAATTAATAAATGAAAATAGTTTCTACAAATAGTCTCTTTGCAAAGAACATGACGTCGACTTTGCTAAATAACAAGACATTTACTCCACACACGCAATACACATTACACTAGGTACCTGATTGGATAAATATACTGTACCATGCTAATGGCCATAAGTTGTCGAAAATAAAATAAATAAAAAAAAATAAACAGAAAAATATACATAGTCAGTTTTTTATCTCGATACATAATATAAAAAAACTCATCATATGAGCATAATACAGAATAATGGCCGTACCATGTTTTCTACGTTTAAAACCTACATCATATTATACTGTAGTCATTATAATAACGAACAATGGGACCATTATCTTGAAATAAACTGTAGGATAGGAAAAGCAGTGGAACTTTCAGGAAAATGCAGTTATAGCGTAAACATAACCCTGGCGTATACAGCCAACTCCAATTATTTAGATTCTAGACGCTTTCCTGCTACAATTTTTCTACATTTTATCGGAAACAAAGTCATTTAAAGCCGTTACTAGAAAAATATTCAAGCATATTCAATTTGAATATTCTGTTTTAATATAATAATATTTTTTTTGTGTAATTATGTTTATTTACAATCTACATCATTAAAAGAGTATTAAGTAAATTTGTTCCATGTTTTTTGGGCATGAAGAAGAGACTTCCAATGATGTCTCATCTTATTCTATTTATGTGTAAGTTTTAAAATAGATCCTGAGGCCAGGTTCGATCTAGTCTCCTTGTGGCAGGGCCATTATGGAATAATTCCCTTACTAATTCATTGTCATGGTGAATGGTACGCTCGTTTTGTGATTCAGAGGCTCGATGGATTTCTTCTCTGATCAAAGGTATATTTAAGTCTTCGTGAAGTGTTTGATTAGTTACATACCATGGTGCATCCACTATTGATCTTAGAACTTTAGACTGGAATCTTTGGATGATATTGATTGATGTTGACTTTGCACAGCCCCAGAGGTGTAGTTCGTAGTACCAAATAGGTTTGAGTATTGTTTTGTACAGAAGAATTTTGTTTTGGATGTTGAGTTTTGATCTACGTCCAAGGAGCCAATACATTTGCCGAAATTTCAAGTCTAGTTGTCTTCTTTTGGTCTGTATATGTTTTTTCCAAGTAAGACGTTGGTCAATATGGAGGCCAAGGTATTTAGCATCTGTTACTGTTGGTATTCGTACATTTTCCATTCTTACAGGTGGGCATGTGACGTGACGGTTTGTAAACGTTATTTGAGATGATTTTGTTTTATTTACTTTTGTTCGCCATTTTGTGTACCACTCACTTAGTATGTCCAGATGGTGTTGCAGGTCTCACAATATGTATATAATTTCTATTCAGAATTTGTGCAGACAGAGAACATTTGGCAGGAATTTTTTTAGAGTGTTAACAAAAAGTAAAGTAAACATGTTTGTTACAATTTGCATTTCTTCATAAATATATAATTTAACGTATGTATTGGCTTTACACGTGAGGGAGTGAAAAACACATATTATATAAAAAGAGAGCATCTACTAACTTCACATTCTTACCTATAAGATTTCCAAGATTCATCTGGGCGTGATGACGCAATCGATGATTTTTTTAAATGAGAATCGGAGTCGTGTGATAGCTCATTTGAAAGGCAATTCAATTTTCTATTCACTAATATAAACATTAAAATAATTATTTATGCAAAGTGCCCAAAATTTTTTTTAATTAAATTAATTGAGAAAAAAAAGAAGAATTTATATAATTTATTTAATTCGAAATAAATTTTACTGTTGTCCAAAAACAGGAAACAATTTTTATTTGATAAATAGATATTATTTTTCTTTTAAATTAAATATTAAAGCTGCCACCCACCTGCCTCTTAGCAGTTTGAACATTTAATTTAAGCGAAAAGCAGTGTTTATTTTTTAAATTAACGTTTTTTTCTGTTTTCTAACAGCAGTAGAATGTATTTCGAATTAAAGAAATTATATACATTCTTCTTTTTGCATCAATTAATTCAAATTCAAAAAACTTTTCGGGCACCCTGTATTAATAATTATGTTAATGTTTATATTATTGAATAGAGAATTGTATAACCTTTCAAATGAGCTATCACACGACCCCTATTCTTATTTAAAAAAATCATCGATTGCGTCATCACGCCCAAATGGATGACGTCACTAGTATGATACAGGGCCGGATCTACAAATTCTGGGGCCCCCTGCAAGAAGTCCTTTGGGACCCCCTATACGGACTTACCACAGGGGTCTCTGGTATGAAGGAGAGGGGGGCGTGTGAACCGTGAACCATATAACATAACTACCCACCCCCGGACCCTCAGCCCGACGGGATTATGGATGATAAAATAACTGTAAAGGGATCAATAGTATTAGTTTTTTTTTATGTTACTATATTCTAAATTTTCTCGTGACTGGTCTGATTGTTAGATTTAAGTCTGAAAATAAATTAAGTCTAAATCTCTGATCTCGGTCTCCTCTCATTTGACCTTGTGAGTAAAGCCTCCCAAAGATGTATAACCAGCACAGAAGGTAATGGTAAGAAGATGTAATGGATGTAATGATCCCAGATGTATGGTAAGAAGGTAACACTTTTTCAAAACAAATGCAGAAGTAAATGAAATATAAGTCCAGTTAAATAAATAATACATAGTATGGTTGCACAATATTGAAACAACCTTAATTGAAAAGGTAAATAAAACGAATAATTTAATATTCACATATGAATGTTTATTTTACACAGAATTGGTGTAATACAATAATACAATTTTCTTACATGTTAGTTTGTTTGCAACATTTTTAAGTTAAACGAGGCAACATATTAAATAATTCTTAATGAAAATACACCTCTTTTAAAATAAGTTTGCGAAAATTGTTGTTGAAAATTATAAATTTCTTTAAAAATTTCAAATACACTTTTTGATATACTGCACAAATTTAAATTTTGATGATACATGAAACTGCTTGATTTAGTAGTTTGTTTGGAAATTATTTAAGTTAAATAAGCCAATACCTAGAATAATTGGTTATGATAAAATTAAAAATACTACACTGCAAAAACTTTCCTTCTAAATTTCATTTCTGCAAAGCATTGCACTAACGTACGCTTGTCTAGTTGTGAGGCTTCTCTTTGGTTTATCGCCAACATTCCAAGATCGCTAAGTCTGTCTTGTCCCATTGATGTTCGGAGATAACATTTAATTCTTTTTAGCACTGAGAACGACCTTTCTGCAGATGCCACTGTTACCGGCAAAGTCAAAAATAACATTAGAGCAGTCTGTACTTCTGGAAAACTTGTAGCTAATGTGTCAAACTCAATCATTAAAAGTGAAGCTAAGTCATAAACCGTTTTCAGTTTTGATAGCTCACATTTAAATTCACTTTGAAGGGATATAAGTTCAAGAGGTAGCGATGGCCCTATGTCTTTTTCGTACACTCTTTGCAATTCTCCAGCTTTTTCAAAGATTTCTTTTTCAGTTAGCTTGACCAGAACTGTTGGAAATAAAACAGAAAACAGCTGGACAACATCTCGAACAGAAGAAAAGCGGTCCTCAATTTGACGATTGACTATGTCCAAAACAGCGTAAAACACTTGCACTCTGAAGGCCTCTTCACCACTTGAAAACCTGAAATCTTCTGCTAGTTCATCAAAGTGTCGTTTTACTTTGCGCTGCCTGCTTTGAGAAAACATTGGTTGTACGTTCCATTTACGGGGCCGGGGCCCCCACCAGGCCGGGCCCCCCCGCGCCGCGGGGTTTCGCGGTTCCTAGATCCGGCACTGGTATGATATATATGCCAAAAAATTATAATTTAAAAATAAAAACATTCTCGAGAAAATTAATTTATTTCAACTCAATCGTCCTCACTGTACCTATAACTTCAGAGGCCTATATCGTAAAACCATGATTTTTTGGAGCTACGCGCCCATTGAGTCTTTTGTTCTACACATCAAGGACTACCAGAACCCAAAGTTTCAGAGCATTTGACAGAGAGCCATTTCCCATAAGATTTCTGCGGGGTCAGTATATCAGAATGTAATAAAAGAATTTCTCCAATTTAGTCCTGGATACCACTTACCTCCTTTAATATCTTCCCCGATATGTCATTTTTTGAAAAAAATTTTACGAAAAACGATAAGAGTGAAACAGAAAACACAGACCATTTGGAAATACTGATTGAAGATCCAAGACTTCGGTATTTCTTTAAATTTAGCTAGGCCAATTGTTAAAAACATAGCTCATAAAAAGAACAAGAAGAGGAAAAAGCGGCCTGAAGACCCAATATTTGTTTTAAAAATAACAATTTTTAAAGCGAGTTCAGAAAACATCAGTGAACAAAAATTCTTTTTTACAATATTAGGATTTAATACTATGGCAAAAAGATTCTTTGTCTAATCTCTCACACTCTCTTCACACACATACACACAATAGATCTCTCTCTTCACACACATACACACAATATTTAAATTTGACATTTTTTGAATGATATTTTTATATATATTTTTATGTAGTTACTTCTGGTATAGGTACCCACTAAACAAGTTTTATAATAAATATGTACCTATTATTTTCGAATAGTAACATAACAAAAAATAAACTCGTAATTAAATAAACAATAACTCAATCATTGTCTTCTATTTAGTTCTCGTCAAAACATAATTAATAATAAAATCTCAATACATATTTGGAAGTTACACGATTATTCTCTGTGTCAGTTTTCGAAGACGATTTGATTAGTAATAGTTCAAGACAGGTTTTTTACGGCTTTCAGCAAAAAAGTTTAGTAGGCTTTTAGTAAAAACTCTTTTAGTCATCTTTCAGTTCCGTATGTAATCGCGTCGGGTAGACAGCTTTGTGCAAATTCGTTCGCTTTGTTTAAAACTTTTAGATTTTATCGCATTTATTTTATGTTTTATGGATTGATAATAAATGAAGTTTTATGTACTATTAAAAGATAAGTGCTCAATTGAGTTTAGTGTTCTGGTAGTGGTATTGGGTTGTGATTTTGTTCAGTGCAATTTAACATTAACTTTGTGAAAAGTTCCCTGATATGTTGTTCAAAATGGAAGCTAAAAACTGTAAGTTTTGTACAAAGCTTTTGCATGATCTGTATTAATATTCAATAATATCAATTTTTCATATTATACCTACTCAAGAAATAAATGATTATTTAGTTTGTTGTTTGTGCTTGGCATCTGTGTTTCTTTTATATATAAAATTTGTTAATACATTAAGTAATCTCTCGTTAGTCCTGACAGCCCGAAGGGAGTGTAGCATCATACATTAAGTACATAATATGTACTTAATGTAATATTAATATTATTATCGTTATTTATATAGGGAAATAATAATTGGTAGCTCAATAGGAAAATATGTTTGATTCAAATTGAGACAGTCACCAGATGTCCCCACAATTTCTGTCAGGTTTGCAACGTCAAAATGCATAGACACCAAGTTGGATACGATCCTATTCATAACACCCCAACTCGCATACATATTAAGAAAAATAAAAAATATATATGGAAGAATATATTTAGAAATTGAATTAATGATGTCATGCTACTATACATTATGTATTATATACAGGGTGTAACAAAAATGAAGGTCATAAATTAAACCACATATTCCGGGACCAAAAATAGCTCGACTAAACCTAATGAACGCTAGGGCTTCTAATCGTCCACAGTGTGGCGTATTTCGTTTCGCCAGGGTACAGAAAACGACTGTATGTTTTCTCAGATGATGTGTGATTTCTTCGAAAGTGGTTGTATTTCTATGGGTACTGGTTAAAATTTATTGTTTAATGAGTCAGACACTTAGTATTTTAATATGAATGTATTATTATCAAAACATTATTCGAATGGTACATGTCAATGTTAAAGAATGTTTGAACCATTTATTTGCTCTGTGGTGATGAAAAACGTACAACTTACAGTTTGACTTCGTGTGTGCTCTGAAAGTCGACCGCTTCGGTCGACGATTGAAGGTATAAGAGAGCGAGGTTTTTAGCGTGTAGGGCTATCATAAGTTCAAAAGTTGGCCAAAACAAGTCAAGTGTTGGCGATAGAAGGGGATAGGGGTATGAGCCAGATAAAATGGTTGAGTAAATTCAAACACCTAACTTACTTTTGTACAAATGTGCACATAAGAAAAGTTACAGCTCTTTGAAATTAAAAAATGAAAATCAATTTTTTTCAATATATCGAAAAGTATTGGAGATTTTTTATTGAAAATGGGCACGTGCTATTCTTATGGTAGGTACATCTCAAAAAATAACAATAGTGGAATTTGTACACCGCATAAAAATTTTATGGGGGTTTTGTTCCATTAACCCCCCCCCCCAAACTTTTGTGTATGTTCCAATTAAATTATTACTGCGGTACCGTTACTTAAACACAATGAGATCTTTTTTAATATGTTTACATAAAATTTTATGGGGATTTTGTTCCCTTAAACGCTCCAAATGTTTGTGTACGTTCCAATTAAATTATTATTGTGGTACCATTAGTTAAAGGCAAGGTTTTTAAAACTTTTTTGCCTCTTAGTACTTTTCCGATAAACGACTTTTTATCGAGATATTAATATGTTTCAAAATATACTTAAAAAATGTACATTCACAATAAATTTTCATATTATTACCAGGTCTCTATAATCTTACCATGTAAAAATTAGTGATGAATTTTACAAATGTTCAAAATATCTCTATAAAAACTGACTTATCGAAAAATTACAAGGAGACAAAATAGTTTTAAAAACGTTTTGTTTAACTAATGGTACCACAATAATAAGTTAATTGGAACGTACACAAATATTTGGGGGGGATTAAGGGAACAAAACCCCCATAAAATTTTAACCTTCTGATGACCAACCTTTTTTTGTTACACGGATGACCAAGGGGAGGGGGGAATGACCCAGGTCAAAAATATCGAAAATGACAATTAACAAAAAAATGAAGTTTTTTTTGGCATGGACTTTATGTCATTCAGCCAGTCACAACATGAGTATTAGTGTCATGTGTAGTGTGTATGTTGAGTAAGTGTTTTGTACTTGGAATACACATATAGACGGTATTATACTAAACGTCAACTTCAGAATATATTTTTTATTCGTAAAATATAGGGAATTTTTTTTATTTCAAAATATGAGGATATCTAGAATGATATTAAAGTCAAATAAAAAAATAATGAGTTAAAAATTGAAAATACTTTTGAATTTATTAAAGAAAAACATACGCTGAGGTCCAAATTTCCCCCGCTTGGTCTTCCGAAAGTTAAGAAAGGAAGCACCCACTTCTCGAGTAGAACTTTTTGATATGTTGTTTATTAAACATTTCTTAATGAAATTACAAAAAGTTCTATCTTGTTTGATTTTTTCCGAAGTGAAAATCTATATGCACTCCCCTATAAACATTATCCATAAAAACTTTCCGATCTTACTTTTGCGTTTATTAAATAAGGCAATCTAGTGTAAGTTTCTGAGCGCAGAATCTCTGATACTAAAAGGTCCCTATCTGATGCTGGAGAGCGCGTATTTTCGAAATTCAGTGTGCTCGGCGAATGTACCGGCAACGGGTAAAGCCTTTCGGATAATTTTGCGCTTCTTACGTGCGTTTTTCCGGAACGGCGGCGCGATATTTCGGGATTTAATTCGGGATAATCAAAAGTTTTGGGACATTTTATTTATCAAGTTCATCTCAAAAGCTCAATAGGTAAGTAAGACTGGATATTTGTTTAAAAAATTTGCCTACTGGCAAAAGTTTTATAAAAAAACTAGCAGTAGATAAAAAAAGCTAAACTTTTGTATTCAATAAATTTAAAATAAACAAAAGGAATTCATAATTAATAAACAAAAATGCTCGATATGAATGTTTTATTATTATTAAACGCTTTTATTTAGTTCAATAGTTTGCGTCAAATGTTTAGACGTTAATTTCACTGCCTTTTCTCCAATGGAAATGAATGAAAATTTGCAGACATATGCATTCGCGGGAACAATACACGAATAGTCAATAAATTTTTTTTACGTTTAATAATTGTTTAAATAAAAAAAAAACGATTTTTATGGAGAGTGCTAAATTCTCTTGTTTTTTACAATGTAAAAAGTTGAAAGTTTTACGGATTGTAGCTAATGATATGAACTATACATAATTTCACTTTTTACGTTAATTGTTTACGTTATGCTTCATAAATAAACAATAAAATTTCAATTTTTTTGCCGATTCCGACTACTTTTCATGTTAGCACATCTAACATATTAATGTTTGAAAAGTGTAAGACTAAAAAGGAAAAAAAAAAATAAAAAAATAAAAAAATAAAAACAAAAAATCTTTAAGAAACGCTTTTCTTTAGTTACGAGTGACTAAAATTAAAAATATTATAAAAAATCAACTAAAAACCAAAAAATAAAAAAAATTGAAAAAAAAACACATTCGTTAAAGAAAAGCGTGGGGCGAAAACCGTTTATTCGATGAAGACGCTTTTCTTTGACGAATGTGTTAGTTTTTTTCATTTTTTTTTTATTTTTTGGTTTTTAGTTGATTTTTTATAATATTTTTAATTTTAGTTACTCGTTACTTAAGAAAAGCGTTTCTTAAAAATTTTTTTTTCATATTTTTTTATTATTAATTAATTTACACATGATGTTTGACGTAATATAGTTTAGTTAGAAAAAACAAAATAAAGTTTGTAGTGTAAGAATTATAATCTTAAAGGGTAAGATGATGAAAACTGCCCCCAACTCGATTCGAATTCCAGATAGGTCACCATTTAGCATATATAGTGAAACTTACTTTCTGAAATTTTTAGCCCCTTAGGTGGTCATGTGACCCACCTAGAGCCTAATTAGGGTTTTTATGTTTTTATCTTTTACCTCAGCCGCATCGAGAACTAGCGAAAAACTTTAAATAAAAAAGTTGTAAGCTTTAAAAAGTTCTGCCCGAATTTTTTTTTTAATTTTTGGCGGGAACTTTAAATTTTAGGACGATTTTAAAATTTAAAATGAGCATAAAAAATAACCAAGATATTTGTTTTCACGAAAAAAATATATAACGTATATTTTTGCATAACGTTTCTCCCTGAATTTTTTCAAATTTTTAAAATTGGTGAAACGCACCTTTAAAAATAAAAAAAAACGCAATTTTTCATTTTTTCCCGTTTTTTGATACAATTTTATACATGTTTTTAAAAAAAGGTAACACCGTCACTAGAATAAGCAAAAAACTGAAAAATAATTGTGGTTTGCTTAAATACAGGGCGTTGAAGAAAACAAAATTTTACACATTTTTTACGATTTTGCCGAAACTACTGGCAACAATGAAATAAAATTTGGCTAGTGTTAAGAGGTAGTTGTTGTGCATTTTTTGACATACAATTAAGAATGTTATATTTATCATTGGCGCACATAGGGGTAATGGTCTGAACTTTTTAAAGAAAAAAGATAGTACGCCATTGAAATATTTCAAATTAACAATCGTTTTTGAATTTCTCGTTCAATTTGTGAAAAAAAATCTATCTTCCTATTTTTTCACACGACGCGCCATTTTTATTCAAAAAATAAAACCTCTAACCCTTACAAAGTATTCGAACTTCTAGTGGTTTCTACATCTACATAAACTCGTACATCAAATTAAAAAAATTCAAAAATGATTGTTAATTTGAAATATGTCAGTGGCGTACTACCTTTTTTCTTTGCAAAGTTCAGACCATTACTACTATGCGCGCCAATGATGAATATCAAATCCTTAATTGTATGCCAAAACATGCAGAATAACTACCTCTTAAAACCCTCCAAGTTTTATTACAATGTTGCCAGTATTTTCGACAAAATCGTAAAAATGTGCAAAATTTTGTTTTCTTCAACGTATCTTGAAATGGATGGCGTTACAAAAAATTTTTATAAAGCAAACCCCAATTATTTTTCAGTTTTTCACCTATTCTAGTGACGGTGTTACATTTTTTGAAAAATATGTATAAAATGGTGTCAAAAAACGAAGAACAAAACCGAAAAAATGCGGTTTTTTTATTATTAAAGGTGCGTTTCACCAATTTTAAAAATATGAAAAAATTCAGGGTGAAACATTATGCAAAAATATACGTTATATATTTTTTTTCGTGAAAACGAATGTCTTAGTTATTTTTTATAATCATTTAAAATTTTAAAATCGTTCTAAAATTTAAATTTCCCGCCAAAAATAAAAAAAAAAATCTCAGACAGAAGTTTTTAAAGCTTACAACTTTTCTATTTAAAGTTTTTCGCTAGTTCTCGATGCGACTCAGATAAAAAATAAAAACATATAAACCTTAATTAGGCTCTAGGTGGGTCACATCACCCCCTAGGGGGCTAAAAATTTCAAAAAGTGAATTTCACTATATATGCTAGTCTGTGACCTATGTGGAATTCGAATCGAGTTGGGGGCAGTTTTCATCATCTTACCCGGCTAGGCCCTTTGATCATTACTACCGGCAAAAGTTTTATAAAAAAAACTAGCTGACCCGGCAAACTTCGTACTGCCTCAGTAGATAAAAAAAAGCTAAACTTTTGTATACCATAAATTTAAAATAAACAAAAGGAATTCATAATTAATGGACAAAAAATGCTCGATATGAATGAGGTTTTATTATTATTATCAATTAATTTACACATGATGTTTGACGTAATATAGTTTAGTTAGAAGTAACAAAATACAGTTTGTAGTGTACGAGTTACAATTTTAAATTTGTTTTTAATATAGTTGAAATTAGTAAATGTATATTTTTTGTTTAATTTAATTAAATAAAATTAATTAAAATTAAATAAAATTTTATAATTTGCTGCTTGTTCTTTTTGTGTGCTCAAAATTTTCCCCTGCATTCGGTTCGTCAGAGAGTTCCGTTTAGAGATATTTTTTGCAAATTTCATTTGTATTTTGTTCAATTTGAGTGTATAAGAGTTAAAATGTTGCATTTTTCTTTCATGAAATTTACCGCTAGTCCTACAGGTGTGCTTATAATTTTTATAAGGCTTATGATTCGTGAGAAAAAAAATTCTGTTTGTACACTGGGATGCAAAATTAACCGGACACCTTAAAAATGGGGCATATTTGATGTCTCGAATTTCCTAAACCTGTTCTCCGATTTAAGTGATTTTTTAATATGTTATAGCCTTATTCTTTATCAATATCGTTGTTATAATATTGTGGCCAAACAGGTAAATTTTCATTGCATACCGGGTATACCAATGAAACTGTGTTTTTTTCTCAAACTTCGCATCACCCTGTGGAATATTCTAGCATTTATAAAATACTCAAATTAAAACCCAACTATAGCCTTATGTTTTCTCAATATTCTGTTTTTGATTCATTCGCTTAAGTTGGACCATACAAAAGTTATGTACTTTAACAATTAACCATGTTTTTCATCAATACCATGTTTAAATAGAATAAAGCCATGTTCAAATAGGATAAAGCAAGGAAAACTTCAAGGGGTAATTCTACATGAAAAAATAATGACAGTTTGCTTTATAAACCTATATCCGCAAATGCTTCGTTTATGAAATAGAGGGTGTTGAATTTTTTCTTACAAACTGACGATTTATTTATTGCTTAAAAACCAGTTTAGACATGCAAATGAAATTTGGAGGGTTTTAAGAAGTAGTTATTGTACATTTTTTGACATACAAGTAAGAATTTAATATTCACCATTGGCGCGCGTACTGGTAAAATAAGCCCTCATATTACCCGCATGCGCGCCAATGGTGAATATTAATTTCTTAAGTGTAGGTATGTCAAAAAATGTGCAATAGCTACGCCTTAAAACCCACCAAATTTCATTTGCATAGCTCAACCGGTTTAAAGCAACAAATAAATCGTCAATTTGTAAGAAAACTTTCAACATCCCCTATCTCGGAAACGAAGCATTTGCGGACATACCGTTTATGAAGCACACTGTCATTATTTTTTCAAGCAGAATTACCCCTTAAAGTTTGCCATACTTATTTAAAAACACGCTGTATTGATGAAAAACATGGCTAGTTGTTAAAGTACCTAACTTTTTTATTATCGTAAAAAAAACTTCTGTGTAATTGGTATATTTATTAAAATTTAATAATCACAATGGATTGAATATAATGTGACCAATTCAGAACGTTTTCAGACCTATCGGTCCATCATCAGTGAATTTGAATACTTGCTAAATAGCCCCAGAACCAAACAATGGTTGAATTTATAATTCGATTTACATTATGTCAAAGTAATAAACCAAAATGCGAATAATGACATAATGTAAATCGAATTATAAATTCAACCATTGTTTGGTTCTGGGGCTATTTGACAAGTATTTAAATTCATTGATAATGGACCAATGGGTCCGATGAATTGCACATATTTTATTCAATCCATTGGGATATTTTAAAATTTTAGTAAATATACCAATTACATAGAAGTGGTTTTTACTTCATGTTACAGTTTTTTAACTATATGGTATACATACAGCCAACCTATTTTAGTTTTTTTTTATAATCCAACATAAGCGAATGAATCAGAAACAGATTGTTGAGAAAACATGAGGCTATAGTTGGATTTTGATTTCAGTATTTTACAAATGCTAGAATATTCTACATGGTGATGCGAACTTTGAGAAAAAAGAATGTGTGTGTACTTTGTACGCACGTAAGAAGTTATTGTTCTATTATATAGGTAATTTCAACGAAGTAAATATACTTAACAGGTTATTTGTATTATATTTAAATGTTAAACTAACTTTCTTATCTACCACTTTTAAAATTTTTTTATTAAAACAACCAAAAATAAAACAAAAGTATGAATCGCCCAGGATTAGAACCCGCTACTTTCCTATCTCGGATCTAACGCCATACCAACTACTCCACCGAGGGCCTTGTAATTAAAACGTAAATTTCGGATATAATTACACAACACGGCGACAAATAGACAGTGTAAAAATGTTAAACCTACATAATATTTTATTATTTTACTACAGAAGAACACAAATCCACCAATTTTTTTTTGTTTTGTGTATTATCTATTATGATAAATAAATAAATATCTATCTATCCAAAAACACAAGAATTATAATAAATAATACATTTACTAAAAACACTCATATATTCTTTCAATGACTTATTTGCGCGGATACAGATACATACATACCTATCTTGAAAGATTAGCAACGAACTACGTACTGTCTGTGTGCGCAGGCGCGCAGATTTATGAAAAATTTTGCTCTCAATCGAATCGCGCCTAAAGAAGAATAACTTAAAAAACACAGGTTGATTGATACACCCGGTATACAATGAAAATTTAACTGTTTAGCAACAATACCATTATAGCAATATTGCTAAAGAATAAGGATACACTATATTAAAAAAATCACTTAAATCGGACAACAGGTTTAGGAAATTCGAGACATCAAAAATGACCAATTTTTAAAGTGTCCGGTTAATTTTGCACCCCAGTGTAGATACCAATTTTCTGGAAATTTCTCAAAATTAAAAAATTCATATTTTGCCCAATTTGAGTCCTAAAGTTGAAGTGCTACACTTACTATGAAATTTGCCGCTCGTTCTTCTCGTGTGCTCAGAATTTTTCTACGGCTTACGGTCCGATATTTCGTAAACCGATTACGCTAGAGAAAATAATTTAGTACGGTTTTGTTCAGAATTCTGGGAGTATACCTGTTTAATTTCGTATTTTTTCTCGTCATTATTGTGAGAGTTACGGTGTCATGGGCCAACCGCCTTATGACCTACGGGTATGAAAAATAGATAACACCCTATCATTCATGCGGAATACACGTGGAAAATTTCATAAAAATCGGTCAAACCGTTTCGGAGGAATACGGCAACTAACATTGTGAAATGAGAATTTTATACATATAGATGTAAATATTTTGGTGGCTACTAAAATGACTATATAAAACCGTATAAACCTTCCCTGAACTTTCACAAATAATTCAACATCAAAATTAGCCAAATCGGTCCAGCCATTCCTGAGTTTGAGCGAGACTAACGAGAAAGTTAGTCTTGAAATTTTTCGTAAGATTCTTACTTTATGCATAAATTGCAAATAAACGATTAAAAATGCCGAGAAATGCAAATGTTAGCGTTTATTAATATTTTTAACAGATTTCTGCAAACTAAAATCAAAATAGAACAATTATTCACTTTAAAACTACTTGACGTAATTTTTACTTTCATATTTTTTGTTGTTTTTTTTTTTAAATTCGATACCCAAACTATTGAAAAATGGCCTCAAAAATCTCTAAAATAATTTTTTTTCGTAATTTTTTACGGAATTAATTCTTCTCGATTTCGAGATTCAATCCGTGAAAATAAAACTTTAGGTATATTTTATTTATTTATATATACAAGTTCATCTAATAGGTGAGTGAGAACATATATTTATTTGAACCCTGTACATTCTCGACCCTTGAAAAATTAAAAAAAAAAACAACTTTTAATAAAAATATGTAACTGTAAATAATCGTTTAACGGGTTAGTACGTTTTTGTAGTGCATTCGTATATCATCTAGAATGTAATTATCTGCTTGTATTAAATAATTATGGTTAATTACATCACTTCATCCCTTGAAAACTACCCCTATGTCAAAAATATATATATAAAAAATGTTTTGTAATAACTTTTAACCTGTAATCAGACAGCCAGGGTAAGAGTCAGCAATGCGTCCACAGGGAGCATTGATATCAGAAAAGGTGTGCGACAGGGATGTCGGGGATAGAATGATGACAGGGATAGAAATATCATATACTCCAACTGATAAAACAGGGCCAAATAGAAAGCAAACGCGGACCCGGAAGAAGAAGACACTCATGGCTTCAAAACTTACCCCAATGGTTTGGACTAACATCGATCAAGTTATTCAGAAACACTGCAAAACAAAATTAAAATTGCAAATTAAACTTAAAACTTTAAACAAAATTAAAATTGCTATGATGATAGACAACGTCCGCAACGGACAAGGAACATGAAGAAAAAGAATAACTTTTAAAGTTTTAAATGTAGATTTAAAAACAAAAATTCCTTCTTTGTCAATAAAATATTTTTTGATTGGTTGTTTATTTTCAACCCTTAAAAACAACCCCTTGTGTCACAATGTTTTAACAAATTGTGATAATTTCAAACTCAATGATCTTGTATTGGTATTTGGGAAAAAATTCATTTCCTCTTCATAAAATTTTCAACCCTTAAAAACAACCCTCTGTTAGCGCGTCTGTCACCGGTATTTGGAATGTACTTTGAATAAAGCAATAATATAGGTATACAGAAATACAAACTGATGCTCCAAAACACAAATTTTTTACATGCTCCAATGTTTCTTCTCAATAAAGGCAATAGGTTTTTATATAAGTCCGTTAATTTTTAAGCTAGTGTCCATTAAAAAACATTCTAAAAGTAATTTCAAAAGCTACAGGACAAGGTGTCATAAATATTTTAAAATCTTTTCTTTTTAAAATTAAAGTGCTGATAGTTCAGAAAATGGTGGTTTACCATCATGTTAGGCAACCAACAGTACACTTCTTAAAAAACTCTTAAAATTTGAATTTTTGGTTTACTTAGCTTCCAATTCTTCCACGTTAGTTCATTAATTGTTTACTATGTAGTAATACTAAACTAAATTAAACTTTCATCTTGTCATTTTACAATCGATGACGTCATATATTTAACCATGAAATATACCCACCTTAAATTCAAAAATTAATGTTTTTCTGGAATAGAGGGTTGCTAATTTAGACTTTACAATAGATTCTAATATTTAAATAATTTAAATTATAATTTTAGACATTTTTATTAACAACCATTAAATTTTAACTAAGAAATCCAAAATTAAAACTACACTTTTTGAAGTTCTTAACCAACAATAGGGATGTTCACTAATTTTTAAATATAGTTAAATTCAATAGATTACAAGGTGTATAAAAACGTAACAATCATAAAACTGTTTAAAAATGTATATTTTTTAAGATAAATGAGTTCATAATGTTGATTTTCTTGGAGGCTAGAAAAACGGTACCCTGCAGCGAGGCTAGGGTCTGTGACGTCAGCAGTCGTAACGTCTTTGATCGACGACTAGTTTTGTATACTTATTTACTCAGTGTATTTGAATGTGCGCAGTTTTTTACGTATTTAATTATTAAAAATAAAGCCAAATAAGTGGTGTTTTGTTCCTGGGTGTGTAAATACATCAAAAAACAGTTCTGACAAGATTTTTATTACCGTTCCAGCCAATTTAAAACAGAAAAAAAATGGTTTGTTGCAGCTAGAACTTAAAATAACTAACTTAAAGAACTAGCTTAATAAAATAAACATTATAGAAGTTTTCCAGAGACTTTCGGCCCTTGGTAATAATGTAATTGTTCTTTCTGTAGTTACATTTTTCAAAAATACTTATTAGTTTTCTCAGGATTTGAAAAAAAATGAATGAATTTAAATAGCATTAGACCAAGATTTTGCACCTACCCCCTTAAAGAGTAAATGAAAAAGTTTCGGGACCTCAAATTTGTATTCCTTAAACTGGGATATTCCTAAAAACGGGATTCTAATAATACATACAATAAAAGTAAACCTTGAAATAACTACATGTGGATGTAGGTATGACTTTATATTATATTAAAATAATTAATAATTTAGTGAAAAGATTGGTTGAAATGAAAATGTATAATACCCAAGTTCAAAAATATTTTTTACCTTGGAACAGTTGTCAACTCGAAATACGAAACAACCAAAATAAGATCTAGAGTTAAAAGGGACATAGCAACATTTAACAACATGCGACATAATATCTCTCTCACTAAAAATGCGGCTGCTAAAATGTTATTTTTTCCGGATTTGCTATATGGCGCAGAGGCCTGGACAATAATGGAAACATTAATGAAAAAGCTAGAGGCATTCGAGATGTGGGTGTACCCACGTATCCTCAAAATATCCTGGGGACCCACACCAACGTACAGGTATTGCGTCGAATGGGAAAACAAAAAGAAATCTCTTTTACAATTAAGAAACGAAATCTTAAATATTTCGGTCATATCGTGAGGCATGATAAATATCGTATACTCCAACTGATAACGCAAGGTAAAATAGAGAGCAAACGCGGACCCGGAAGAAAAGACACTCATGACTTAAAAACTTACGCCAATGATTTGGACAAAAATCGATCGAGTTCAGAACGGTCGAGTAGGAATCAGGCGATTCAGAAACGCCTCAAATGAAATTAAAATTGCCATGAAGATAGCCAACGTCCACAACGGACAAGGCACATGAAGAAGAATAAAAATATTTTTAATACACCTAACCAAGGTAAAGTAATAACCAGCCAATGTATGTATACAATATGCATGCGTACAATGCATGCATACAACTTTCTCTATTTTTTTTTTGTGGAGTATTAAGCATTTATTTTTTTAGCTTATAGAAGACATGGAAAGTTATATGGAATATACACTCAGTAAAGCTGTGGTAGATTTATTTTTTTACAAGATGCCAATAAATCATACACCATTGTTACATCTACACTACAGTCGGTAGTTTATACGAATCGGCTTTCTGAAAACCTTCTTCCATTTTATTTGTTTATTTTTGTAAAACCCAAAATATGTCCTTACAAACAGTCTATCCACTTTAAACTAAACAAATTCACTATAAAACTCCACTTTAACCCTGATAAAACAAGAAGAGAACAAAATAAAATGACCTGAAACGTCAAACAGGTAAACAGTAACACTATGAGAATGGCGCGCGCTTGGGGTATGCAACTAGTGACGTCAGGCCAATAGAGAAGCGTTCTTGAAATTTAAAGTAATGCTAGATTTCTAATAAAGATTTTTTATAGAAAGGCCTTTTCAATTTTGTTGAAATTTTGGACAATTATTCCTAGGGTGTTTCTTAATCGATTTACATGCTTGAAATGACTTTTTAATTTTTTGTGAACATCCCTATTGGCTTTATCCTGTCTTGTCATACGTCACTCTTGTCATATTAAATGTCCATTTCCTATTTTATCAGTTGGTCTGTGCCCGTTGAACTGGAAAAAACCTAGTATTTTCGAGCAGGGAAACATGTTGCCCTTTGAGCATGTATTCAAATTAATCTAACAACATCGACTTGTAGTCACCATATTATCTTAAAAAATAATATTATTATGTAAACCATATAGTATGAGGTTACCACTTTAAATAGTGTGCTAGTTCCAATTACTCAGCAGAATGTATCTCCGCATGTTTTTTCTTTTTAACAGTCACAATTTTAACCTTTTGCTTTAATCTAACGTGGAAATATTTCATTCTTGGTACTGATGATGTTCTGAATTAGAACGAAAACGTTTTGAAATCCATTTGGATGACATTTTTGAAGTTATACTTCTTTAGGCGCGATTGAGATTGAGGGTGAATTTAAATTGATCTGCGCTCATGCGCACACCGACAGTTTGGTATTAGTCTTTATACGGGCTCTGATTCGGTGTTGAAATGATCTGTCAATAATTGTTCAATATGGAGGTTATCGGTACAAAAATGTTGTATAATATATTAGTTTTTATTGTTGTGAGGACAGAAATAAAATCAAATTTATAATTATAGTGACTTTTTAAATAGTTTTGAAAAGCCACAGGTACGTAATTCTAAATGTTTCAGTTGTATTCCAATAAAAAATTATCTTCATACCTATTTGGAAAATGAAAAAGAAATAATGTACTTACCTAGTACTTGCTATGCTATACCCCTAGTAGGCAATGCTTTAATTTACATAATCTGATTACGAACAAACTTTCTACAAATTTTCATCTAATGTATCGTTTTCTTACTCTATATATTGTTGTATTTTAATTCGACAAAACTCAAACTAATAAAAATTCATATAAACAAAATGTCAAAAAGTTGTTCAGTGTGTGTATATTCCCACATGACGTATACGCGAAGGTGGTGCAGTTTGAAATCGCTTCGACTCTCGTACGGCGGGATACACGGAAAGTAGGTTCAAGCCCAATGCAAGTTATATCATTTTTTTATTTTTTTATAGATTTTATGATTGTAAGCATATTATTATATAATTTCTTGCGGAAAATACATATTTAATTAAAATTGTTGGCAACAATTATTGTTCAGAAATTATTTGTGGCATTTTTCAATGTATTTGTGTGTGTTTTATTCTTTTATTTTTTTAATTTTTGGTATTGTTTTAATAAACATTTTTGGAAAGTAGTAGAGAAACTGTTTAAAGTATATTGATTTCGTTGAAATCATATAATAGAATTATAACTTCTTACGTGCGTACAAAGTATACACATTCATTTTTTTATATAGTTTTTAATAAACGATTTTATACCAGTATACAACTTGAAGTTTTTACTTCTGTATGAGTTTTTTTAATAAATAATCAAATAAACTTAATTTCAAATTAAAGTTGTGGCCTATTCCCAACTAAAGTAGTAAATTGCTTAAGACATCACAATAAAAGAGCTTCAGAGGAGTATTAAAAAAATTAAATAGTTTTTATTATAATGTCCATACATTTAAATATACGAAAAGAAAGGTTGCAAAAGTATTTAAAATATTTTAAGTATCTTCGTATTGGTTATAATATTATGGTAAACATTTCAGAATTAAACTTTTTAGTTATAGGCTATTGATTATGTATTTTAGAAAGGAACTACAACGTTAACGGGGTTTTATTGTTTCATAGAGTCACTGGAACTCTATATATGAAAAAACCGCGGAGTGCTACCATTTAAAGGGGTGCGTTTTTGAGAAAAGGGTGAATTAGTCTCTAGGCACAGGGCAAATTAGAGTGAGTTCTATTCACCTTTGGTACAAACACGTCTACAGAAAAATTGTTTCAGGTTAAATTTACTATTGAAATATCACATTTTAAAGTCAAAAATATTTTTTTTTACAAAAATATATTCAAAAGAAAAGCAAGAAAAAACACGAAAGGTAGCATTTTTGTTTCTTGCCCTACAACTTTTTTTCACGGGGATATAGGTATAGGCATTACTTCATAGAAAAAAAACTTCCGTCCTTCCTCTTTAAAATGGCGTTTGGGGTAAGTCTGTATGATTTACAGTTTCCAAAATATGATTTTTCAAATTTCGCCACTCACAACAATTTTGAGCGATTTTCCTTGTTACTTCGCAAACATTGTTCTTTAACTTTTTTTTACGCAGCTTTAGGTATATGCAATGTTACATTTAGTAGGAAGCAAAGTCAATTACCTTTAAAATGGTCTATCATATAAGGCTGTATGACTATTTTTAAGTAAGATATGGTTTTTCAAAATTGTATACTTTTAATGATTTTTGATATATTTTACGATTATTTTTAAATTTCTCATTATAACTTTTTATTGTATACTTAGGTATACACATTGTGCAATAAAAAGGAAAGCTTATTTTCTTTACTTTAAAATGGTGTATTGTGAAAAATTCTAGGTATATTTTTAAACAAGATATGCTTTTTCATAATTTGACATATACACATGCAGTAGGTCCCACTAAGTAATTATTCTTTATAAAATGCTCTGTATAGTCTAAAACCTAAGATGTAATCATCAGATATAAAATTTTATCAATAGTGTACGAAGTATGTTAAAAAATATGAATTTAGCTCAAGAGTAAAGTACCTTTATATTCCACAATATCGAAAAGTGTTATCAAGAAAATGTATTTAGAATTAAAAATTATGTTATAATATGCAATTATATTCTTCTAATTGAAAAAATAAAAAAAAATAAATTTTTTCTCACATTACGGATCCCCTTGGATATCCCACGGATATCTTTTTTAAAAATAGTGCTAGAGGTGATTGCAATACAACATTTTAAAGTAAAGAAAATAAGCTTTTTTTATTCTAAAATATATATACTTAAATGTACAAGAAAAAAAGTCATAATGAGAAATTTAAAAAAATAATCATCAAATATATCAAAAACCATTAAAAGTATAAAAGCTTGAAAAAGCATAACTTCTTTAAAAATAGTCGTACTACCTTACACAGTGGACCATTTTAAAGGCAATTGACTTCTCTTTTACTAAATGTACCATTGCATATACCTAGAAATGCGTAGAAAAAAGTTACAGAACAATGTTTGCGAAATAATGGGGAAAATTTCTCAAAATTTCTGTGAGCGGCAAATTTTGAAAAATTCTATTTTGGAAACTATAAATCCTGGAGTCTTCTACCAAACGTCATTTTAAAAAGGAAGGATGGAAGTTATTTTTTGCTGAAGCAATGCCTTTACCTATATCCATGTGGAAAGAAATTATGGGGCTAAAAACAAAATTACTTTCTTTTGTGTTTTTTTCTTGCTTTTCTTTTGAATGTATTTTTGTAAAAAAAAATACTTTTGACTTAAAAATATGATATTTCGATAGTAAATTTATCCTGGAACAATTTTTCTTTAAAAGTGTTTGTACCAAAAGTGAATGGAACTCACCCTAATTCACCCTGTGCCTAGGGACTAATTCACCCCTTTCTTAAAAACGCACCCATTTAAATGGTAGCACTCCGCGGTTTTTTCAAACATAGATGTCCGTTGACCATATGAGACAATAAAATCCCGTTAACGTTGTAGTTCCTTTTAGCTCTCTTATTTTGAACATAATCAATAGCCTATTAATACTCCAGAATTTTACTAAATTTCCTCTATCATTTTCTACTCTTTCAAAATGATAAAGATGCAATCCTTATCTTATAATGGTAAGTAGTTAAAGAGTTAAATTTTTTAGTTACAACTCCAGAATTTTACTAGGTCACTTCTAATATCATTTTCTACCGTTTGGAAATGCTGAAGATGCAATCCTATCTTAATTTGTAGTTTCACTAATGAACGTAATTCTGTAAATGGTCTTTGATAATTATAAAATTTAGATTTCTTGAAATTGTTCCAACCTGGATATTTCTTTGTAACATTATTTTAATATACTACATTGATGCAATTATTAGATCTAAGCTTCTAAAAAGAGAATCTAAATTAAGACGTGCATATTAATTATATGCAAATGAATATATATGGAAATGAAACATGGACTCTAAATAAATAAGGCGTTTAGAAGCCAAGGGATACAAGTGCATTTTTGGTACTTTTGAGAAAATCAAGTTTGAAGTTTAACATCTTTCCTAAATTTTACCGCTTGTCTCTTTTGTAATTGTAAAATTATATCAGATTAAAAAAAACTTGGCATTTTACAAGCTATTTTAAAATAAACAAACAGCACTTATACCCATTGTCTTCCAATTGTAATACTTGGACTGTACTTGTATCTTTATTCTTCTAAATACAACTTAATTAAGAAAACACAGAATTTTTGTGAAAAAGTTAAAAATTGGTATACAGGGTGTTTCATTAATAATTGTCCATATAGTAACTGGAGAAACCTTAGCACAAAATACGAAGATTTAACCTAAAACACTTAAATAAAATGTGGTCCCTTACTGAGTTACAGGGTGTTATACCTAAAAATTTAAAAACCATTTTTGCTCAGTATTTTAAAACTATTCGACGTATCCTTTTCATACTTGGCAGAAAGTATTGGTACTGTACAAACTACTAAATTATGTTAAACAAACGTTTATGGCTATTGCCAGAGGCGTACGACGGGGGAAAGTGAATGGTTGACCCTTTCCAAATTCTACGCCACTAGCGGAATTGCTATTTTAGTTCAATTTTTGGTTTCTCCAATACTTTCTATTGAAATAGTATACTCTTCATTCGTAACGATAAAGTCATTAGTTTTCTAGATCTTTGAAGTTAAAAATGAAACGACACGGTTATTTTGATTAATGTGTTGTGTCGCTTCATTTTTAATTTCAAATATCTCGAAAACTAATCATTTTATCGGTACGAATGCAGAGTATATTATTTACATAAAAAGGATTGGAAAATAAAAAAATTACACTAAAATAGCAATTTTGTCAGTGGCGTAGAATTTGGGAAGGGTCGACCAGCCACTATCCCCTGTCGTACGCCTCTGGTAGTAGCTAGAAATGTTTATTTATCTTAATTTAGTAGGGTGTACAGTACTTAGACTTTCTGCTAAGTATGATAAGGATACGCCAAATAGTTTTAAAGTACTGGGTACAAATAATTGTTAAATTTTAATGATACGAATCATATCATAATGTAATCAAAATAACTGTGCCGTTTCATATTTAACTTCAAATATCCCTAAAACTAACGACTTTATCGTTACCAATGAAGAGTATATTATTTGCGTAAAAAGTATTGGAGAATCTAAAAATGGCACTAAAATAGTCATTCCTCCAGTGGCGTAGAATTTGAGAAGGGTCAACCATTTACTACCCCCTGTCGTTCGCCTCTGGTAGTAGCTAGAAACGTTTGTTTATCATAATTCAGTAAAGTGTATAGTAGTCGCACTTTCTGCCAAGTATCAAAAGGATACATTGAATAGTTTTAAAATACTGAGCAAAAATAGTTTTTAAATTTTTAGATAAAACACCATGTAACTCAGTAAGGAACCACATTTTATTTAAGTGTTTTAGGTTAAATCTTCGTATTTTGTGCTAAGGTTTCTCGAGTTACTATATGGACAATTATTAATGAAACACCCTGTATAATATGAAAAATGTAGGAAACACAGTAAAAATAAACTTAACTAATCATCATCGCTTTCATAGCAGTTATCTGGTTCGTCGGGTTCTTTCTGAATATTATCCCGATTGGCTTGATCTGGGATTTGTTGTCTTTCCCGTTGTTGATGAGGCAAATTTCTGTAGAAGTTGTGATGGATGAGAGGCTATTAAGGGAGGATTATTAAGGGATCCAGAGCTCTTTAAAGATGGCGTCTTGTGATTAGTTTTTTTTAAATACCTCCAGAACGCTACCATTTAAAAAAACGAAAAATTTTATGCCTATTTCTGGACCTCGGAGGTAAACTACACTATGTCATTTCGAGCAACTGTGTTTAGCGTGTGTTTGCAACAAAGACTATAGTAGCAAATATGTCATAATGGGTTGATAGAAAATACGTATATATTTTAATGATTAAATATAACCAATTTCTATAATCCAACTAATAAAACAAGGGGATTAAAAAAACTTGTTCAAAAAACACCATGTCGACATAGTGTAGTTTACCACCGAGGTCCAGATTTATTCTCCAGAGATAAATCGATTCCATTTATTGCGAATGTATAGTAGTGGTCATAGGCGTCGGTTTTGGGCAGGGCAACGGTTATTTTATCGCATAACTTTTTTTGTTTATCTTTTAAGCAATTTTGACCCTGGATTATTAAATTATGATATATGCTATAACTAAAAGTTACTCTTACTTTAAGTCGGTAAAATACACTGTATTCTATAAAAATATATTTGAAAATATTTCGTTTTTTGAATTTGAAAAAAATGTTCACAAAAAAATGATTTTAAATAACGAAAACTGGTACGTTTATTTATTTTCCAGATATGAATCAATTTCATCAATTCCGAATTTCTAGTACCCATCATAGGCGGCCGTTTTGTGTAGGTCAACGGTTATGGTATCGCATAATTTTTTTGTTTTTAATTTTTAAGCAATTTTGATACTAGATTATTAAATTATGAGGCATTCTAGTAAAAAGTTATTCTTGCTTTAAATCGGTAAAATACACCGTTTTGTTTTGAAAATATTTTTCAAATTTTTCTCAAATTCAAAAAACGCAAAGTTTTCAAATTGATTTTTCTAGACAACGGTGCATCTTAGCGACTTTCATCAAGAGTACCTTTTAGTACTAGAACAACTCACAGTTGCTATTACAGTATCAGAAATACTTAAATGTTTACGACAAAAATGTTATGCGATAAAATAACTCTTGCTCTACCCAAAACGGACGCTTATGACCGGTACTAGAAATTCGCAACTGATGCAATAGATTTATCTCTGGAAGATAAATAAGTTTACTAGTTTTCGTTTTTCTGAATAGAAGCGTTCTATAAGTATTTTAAAAAAACTAATTACAAGACTCCATCTTTAAAGAGCTCTAGCTCCCTTAGGAAGGATTTTCGGACTAGATGAATTGAGTTCAATTGTCTTAAAATTATCTAAAGAATCTCCGGTCTTGGTTTGTCGGGATATTTTCTGAACGCCCTGTATGACCAACACTTATTTGGAGGCCAAGGGATATAAGCTACTTATATCCAATGGCTGCCAAATGATAAACAAACTATTTTCAGGATATAAGTGAAATATCCATACAGCTAACAATAAAAACACTGAAAACGTTTGTTTTCTATACTTCCACAAAATTTATTATTTACAACTATGTGACTACAGCTGTTTCAGCAGAGTGCCTTTCTCAAGTGATTTAGATTACTATGGGTTTGCCTTTTTAAAGTCTTTAACTGAAGAGGTGGAGGAATGGGGAGCTGTTTGCCTCGAATTGGTCATTCAGAATTATATCTGTATTTTTCAATTTATTAATTTCCATAGATTCTAATAAAGATAGCTTAAGGCCTTTATTTTGAATATGCAGAATTTGAAACTGTTTATTAAAAGAATGCTTATGATTTAGAAGGTGAAGTGCGTATATAGAAGTGTCTGTTTTTCTATTGTTGAAAGCCATTTTGTGTTCTGCTATCAGTTTGTCAAAAGTTCTGCCAGTTTGACCAATGTAAGTTTTCGGACAGTCACCACAAGTTAGTTTGTAAACACCAATCTGTAGGTGTTTTCTCTTTCGGCTCTTATTGTTCTTAATATATTTGCTTAAGTTGTTGTTAGTTCTGAAAGCTGCTGTTTTTCCTTTCTTTTTTATGTATCTGGCTATTTTTGTTGTTATCTTGCCAGTATATATGATAGAGCAGAAGGTAATGGGCTCTTTCTGTGGTGGTGGACACACTAATTTCAGGGCTATCTTATGGAGTTTTTGGTTTAAAATTTTGTTAATTGTTTGTACGTTATAGCCATTGTTTACTGCTATTTCTATCCACCACCACAGAAAGAACCCATTACCTTCTGCTCTATCACATGTACTGGCAAGATGACAAAAAAAAAATAGCCAGATACATAAAAAAGAAAGGAATAACACTAGATTTCAGAACTAACAACAAATTAAGCAAATATGTTAAGAACAATAAGAGCCGACAGAGAAAACAACTACAGAGTGGTGTTTACAAACTAACTTGTGGTGACTGTCCGAAAACTTACATCGGTCAAACTGGCAGAACCTTTGACAAACGGATAGCAGAACACAAAAGGGCTTTCACCAATAGAAAAACACACACTTCTAATACGCACTTCACCTTCTAGATCATAATCATTCTTTTAATGAACAGTTTCAAATTCTGCATATCCAAAATAAAGGCCTCAAGCTATCTTTATTAGAATCTATGGAAATTAATAAATTGAAAAATACAGATATAATTCTGAATGACCAACTCGAGACAAACAGCTCCCCACTCCTCAACCTCTTCAGTTAAAGACATTAAAAAGACAAACCCATAGTAATCTAAATCACTTGAGAAAGGCACTCTGCCGAAACCGTTGTAGTCACATAGTTGTAATAAATTTTGTGTAAGTATAGAAAACAAACGTTTTCAGTGTTTTATTGTTAGATAAATAGCCTAATAAAATAAAAAAAAAGTCAAAATGTAAATTCGTACCGGTTAAAACAAATTTTATATCAAAGTTTAGGTGGGTAAAAAAGATATTTTCAAGAAAGTATCCAAATCATACAAGGGGATCCTTGTTTAAATAATTAAAAAGGGGTCATTTTTGCAAAAAAAAAATTTTTTTAACTGCTGAGGTAATTCACTTATTAATGAAGATCTACGGGATTTTTTCTGCAAAGTTAAAGGGTAAATCTTTCACATAAGACTTACTAAATTAAATTTGACCCCCTATTTATTTAAATAATTGTATATAAAACTTTAAAAACAAATTTGCAAAAAATTATTTTTAGCGTTTTAAATAAGCACTATAAAATATCCTATTTTACAGACTAAGTTGCGATATGTTACCAGTATTAAGGAAAAAAAAAAAATTGGTCAAAAAATATTTCATATTTTTTGAGATATTGAATTTGTTTATTAAATGTTACTATATTTTCAATTGCAAAAACGCGGTTGTTGCCAAAGAAATATTCACCTGCTTAAGATCTCATTATTTTTATTTTTATGTAAATTTCTGATAAATGTATTGATAAATTCAAATTTCAATTAAACTCCCCCCTAAAATGGCATTTGAAAATTATTCAAATTTGTTTATAATTTGTTTTTTTAATAACGTCGCAAGGATTAAGTATTTTGAAATGTCGTTTCGATAATTGGGTTCCTGGGAATTTTTTACTAATTAAGAAAATTTTTTTGTCGTTTTTTCTTCTTTTTTTTTTCTTGGAGTTATATTACTACGGGCCCTTGTAGGGTTAAATTTTATTAAGAATGTCGAATCTCTGAGTTGTAGATTCTAGACCTAATAATATTAAGATTTTACTAAAATCTCTTAAATAAAATGTGGCTACTTACTGAGTTACAGGGTGATTTATTTAAAAATTTAAAAATTATTGTTACCAAGTACTTTAAAACTACTTGACGTATCCTTATCATACTTGGCATAAAGTGTGGCAATTATACACCCTACCAAATTATCATTAATAAACGTTTCTAGCTAGTGCCAGAGGCGTACGACAGGGGATAGTGAATGATTGACCCTTTCCAAATTCTACGCCACTAAGTGAATTACTATTGTAGCGAAATTTTTCGATTCTCCAATACTTTTCTATGTAAATAACTTTATTGGTATCGATAAAGTCATCAGTTTGAGAGATATTAGAAGTTTAAAATGAATGAATGAATGAATCAAAATAACTATGCCGTTTCATATTTAACGTCCAATATCTCGAAAACTAATGACTTAATCGTTACCAGTAAGGAGTATATTATTTACATACAAAGTATTGGAGAATCGAAAATTTTTGCTAAAATAGTAATTTCCTCAGTGGCGTAGAATTTGGGAAGGGTCAACCATTAACTGTCCCCTGTTGTACGCCTCTGGTGGTAGCTAGAAACTTTCATTTATCACAATTTAGTAGACTGTATAGTACTCACACTTTCTGTCAAGTGTGATAAGGATACGTCAAATCGTTTGAAAGTACTTGGTAAAAATAATTTTTAAATTTTTAAATAAAACACCCTGTAACTCAGTAAGTAATCACATTTTATTTATGTGATTTTAGACCAATCTTAATATTTTTAGGTCTAGAATCTACAACTTAGAGATTCGACATTCTTAATGAAACTTAACCCAAAAAGGGACCGTAGTAATATAATTCCAAGAAAAAAAAAGAAGAGGAAAAAAGACAAAAAATTTGTTAATTAGTGAAAAATTCCCAGAAACCCAATTATCGAAACGGCATTTCAAAATATTTAATTCCCGCGACGCTATTAAAAAAAATAAATTAAAAACAAATTTGAATAATATTAAAATGCCATTTTAGGGGGAAGTTTAATTGAAATTTGAATTTATCAATACATTTGTCGAAAATATACATAAAAATAAAAATAATAAGATTTAATACAGATTAATATTTCTTTGGCAACAATCGCGTTTTTGCAATTGAAAATAGAGTAATATTTAATAAACAAATTCAATATCTCAAAAAATATTAAATATTTTTTCACCAATTTTTTTTTGTTAATACTGATAACATAGCGCAACTTATCCTGTAAAATAAGATATTTTATAGTGCTTATTTAAAACGCTAAAAATAATTTTTGGTAAATTTGTTTTTAAAGTTTTATGTATAATTATTTAAATAAATAGGAGGCCAAATTTAATTTAGTAAGTCTTATATGAAAGATTCACCCTTCAACTTTAAAGAAATCAATCCTATAGACCTTCATTGGTAATTGGATGACCTCAGCAGTTAAAAAAGTAATTTTTATGCAAAAATGACCCCTTTTTAATTATTTAAACAATGATCCCCTTGTATGATTTGAATACTTTCTTGAAAATATCTTTTGTACCCACCTAAACTTTGATATAAAATTTGTTTCAATCTGTACGAATTTACATTTTGATTTACATGTAGTGTAATTTTATTTTACTAGACTAAAAATGAACTTCCATCAAGTAACGGTCGAATCCATCAAATATATCCATCATATGTCATTACTGGTTTTATATTCACTTGTATCCTTTGTCCACAACATGGGTATTGATAAAATGGGTATTGACTATCTATTTCTGTACTTGTCTCCAACTTGATCAAAATTGCACTTATATCCCTTGGCTTCTAGACGCCTCAAATAAGATGCTGGTATTAGAAAGGAAGGCACTGAGAATAATATTTGACCAGTGCCGGCACTAGGGTATAAGGTGCCCGCCTGCAAAACTAGCAAAGGCGCCCCCCCCCCACATACACACAGATACTCGTACAGCCCCAGCCTCGGGGACATTATGTGGGTATGTGAGTTCTAATGGAACAGTGAGACCCACATGTCCGAAGATCAAACCGGCCACACTGCGTAACCTGGAGTTGTACCTATCTGACGGCCCATAACCTGGAGTGATATCTATCTGACCCCCAAGCTATACCACAATCCCCCTCCCGTCGCGGTCGCAGTATATAACGAATGCGGAGGCTTTGTACTAAACATTACCTTGGATGCCCTGGGCCTCTGTTTACCTCGGTTTACTTTATATGGTTAAACCACCTGATTTTAGGGGTAGGTAGCTGGAAGAGCTTTTCGCCTTATTAATGCTTGATTTTAGAATTGTGTCCTAAAAATATGTGTTCCGGGCACCGACTAAGTCGGTGTCCCGCTATCCGCAAATGTCCCCGGTAAATAAAGTTCGGTACAGTTTTATTGGACCCATCATCTGACAAAACAACATCACTTTAACTCTTTTAAGAAATTGGCTAAGAGAACTAAGATGTTTTTTTTGTCATTTCTTCTTTTTCGGCTTTTTTGATAATTTTTTTTTGAATCCATTTTTATTTACCTACATAAAAATAATAACTTTAAAACCTTAAGATTATGAAAATAGTAATGTGAAACTGTAATTTAATAATAGTAATGAGTACTTAACAAATATAATTTTATATTAATTGAATGCAACACTGGATTCTTTAACTGCAGATGCAGAGTATACAACTGCCAAACTATTCTGTATTATATTCACATGAAATAATACTAAAATGTTTATGTTAAATATGTTTTTATGGAATTAATCCTTAACTTGATACCTAAATTAATAGGTAAAATACATAATACTTAAATTAGACAAACCGCAAGAACGCAGTATCACAATCATGTTTGTTTTACTAGAAATCATTCACTTCCTCTCATAACTGCTGATACAAAACTAACAACTTGCAAGAAATTTGGAGAAAATAAACAAAGCATTCCCATTAAGAGCAAAGTTGTTTGGTTGAAATATGATATCTTTGACCAATAAATTATATTACCTACTACATGGAAAGACTATTATGCGGCATTGCATATTTTTGTATATTTTACATGTGTGATAGTGATATGCACAATTTACAAACACAGATTAGGGTATAATGACGAATTTAAACCACATTTAAAAAATGATTTTTTTTATCTTAGTATTTTGCATAACACCAGCCGAAAAAAAGCTCATTTTGGCGTCCCCCAAACAGGGGCGCCCGCCTGCAGTGCATCCCTTGCAGGCCTGTTATCGCCGGCCCTGTATTTGACCATTAAAGAGATGAATGAACAGAAGGATGGAGACGGCGGCTGCGCAGCAATGTTGAATTGGTGGGTCTCTATAGTATCGAAAATATCGTCAGACATATTACCACGTAATTACAGATCCCCGGTATTTTTTACCGGTCATTATTAAATAGAGTCAAAATATAAAGTTAATAATAAAACACAAAAAAATATGCATTATATGTTTTTCTGGGGTCTCTAGATATGGGAAAAATGGTAAAATGAGTGATTTTAATAATACAATACAAGATTTTTAAAGAGTAATCTGTTAAACGATAATGTTGGTGACATTTTTGGTCTATTGAAACAAACGGCCATAAATGCTATGGACAAAAATTTAGACTTTTTTTTAACAAATAAACGTAACATAGAATGACAAGGGAAACATAAAATAGCATTTACGAAAATTTTTACATCCACGAGAAAAAATCTGCAAGGGGTAAAATTATCACAGAATTAAATGGCAATTCCATTTTTGCAAAGTGGCCTCAAAATTTTTATCTTCTTAACCTTCATTGAAGGTCCAGGATGACTTCCAGAGTCCAGTTTTTACTTTTTTCCTAAAAACACAAAAAAATAATATAAACATTTCAGATTTACAAATATAGTACTCATATAAAAATACTTACTTAAAAGAGACATCCGGTAATTTTTACCGGTTAAGATTTTTGATGTGTGCTAGAAAAGAAAATATTGACAATACACACTACACGCTTTGACTATACAAACTACCCGAGAGGTACAGAGACACATGAACTTGTAAGTGGTGAAGTTACCACGAAATCCGCATTTTGGGAATGCCCACCGGTAAAAAATACCGGATTTCTGTAGTTAAGGGTTAAAGACAGTGTTATTTGAGAGATAAGTATGTAAAGATCTAGAAAAAGAAGAAAGAATGATGTTGAAGCTGATTCATCTAGGGTTGGGGTACAACAATGGGAAATAGAAGCGTAGGATCGTAGAAGATAAAGGGCTATAGTGTATGCCGCGAAGAACCACCGCACAAAATTGTAAAGCCAGTCAAGAAGAAGAAGAAGAAGTTTAACCAAAAATTTGCTAAGAAACTGAAGCAAGTTACTCCATCAGTAACAGAAGTAACTTCAATGCATTTTAAGGGTTTACTTGGACTGCCTCTAGAAAATATTTTGGAGGAAAGTTTGTTCAAGATTGAAATTAATTTATCGGTACATACACTCACCGGCACAAAATACCGCCACCCAAAATTTTTATTATTTGTGCTCCGCTATTCAAGATTCTTGCATTAGTTTGTAGGTACATGTATTGATATGGTTTGGTATTATTCCGGTAATACAAAAATTTTGCTTGCTTGCCATTATACAGGGGTGAATGGAAACGTTGTATTTTTCCTAATTTTAAAACATTCTGTGGAAAAATGGAAGAGCTCATTTTGTTCCATGGTCTTATCATATTATCCCAGAGGCATCACTAAAATTTTGTTTTTTGAATTATCCTAATATTTTTTCTTCTAAGAGCTGTACCATTTTTTGTAAATAAAAACACTGAATGACTCATAAAATAGAGGTTGGATTGATAATATTAGAATGGCCCGCATGCAGCCTAGATCTCAATCCTATTGAGTATTTATGGGATGAATTAAAAAAAGCTATTCGCCGTCATCTTACGCATCCCGAAGATTTGGGACAGTTATAGCCCTGGTCGAGGAATATTGAGCTACTCCTCAGGCAAGGACAACACATCTTTATTCGATGCCAAACAGATTGCGAGCAGTCGTTGCTGCAAGAGATGGACATGCCCGCTATTGAATTGTTTTGTTTTGTTGTTAATTTTGTTTTGTTTTGTTAATTTTAGTGCATTTGATATTTTTAATTAAAAAAACCTTCAAAGTAGTGTTTTTATTTACAGCTCTTACAAGAAAAGAGATATTCGGGTAATTCAAAAAGCAGAACCTTTGTGATACCTCCAGGATAATCCAAAAGGAATATGAAACAAAATCAGTTCTCCAATTATTCTACAGAATTTTTTAAAGTTAGGAGAAAATACAACGCTTCCATTCACCCTCGTATAATGCCCTGTAAGATAAAAATTTTTGTTACCGGAATCATAAAAAACGATGTCAATACATGTACCTACAAACTGATGCCAGAATCTTGAAAATTAGAGTACAAATGATAAAGTTATAGATTGTCAAACTTAATCAAAAATTTTGGGTGGCGGAATTTTGTGCCGGTGAGTGTATTTCATGGCAATATTTTCGAGTTTCTTGCCTTGTCTATATAGTTAGTATGTTTTTTAACGCTTTTTTACTGTCTGGATTGTTCACTATATCTTACTAGTTTTTTATTTTCAGTTCGTAAGTTTTAATTTGAAGTTGTTGGAAAAGAACGAAAAATCTTGTCATGAAGGTTTTTCCTTGTTTTTTACGTAGTTAGGTATTTGGAGGTCACAAGCACTCAGTACAAATTAAAAATATATATCAAAGTTTGACACAATCCAAGTTTGGCAGCGCGAATGCAGCAAAAACTTTTAAACCGAACTTGCTGAGATGTTTACAACTTAAGTTCTTTCAATTATTGAGTGTACATAAAAAAGTTCAATTTTACAATCAGACATAACAAAATGCGAACTTTCGTAAAAGTGCCAAAGAATCGGAAAACTTTTAAAAGGCGTTTCATTGTTTTTATGGAATAGCCGCCATTCTTTATAAGGTTACGAAATACACGTGTCGAAATTTTTTATGTTAAAACGTTGCCGAATAATTTTCCCACGAAAGCTATTGCTATTTCATTTTTACAAATTATTTTTTCTTTCCTGTGTGATGACTGCGAAAAATAATCATATAGTAATAATATGCGTTTATTTACATCAATGTTTTGACAATAACTTACTATTTCAGTTTACATATTAAAGGAAAAAAAATCTTAAGCTTGGTCATCAGTTGACTTAATCTGTCCCAGAGAATTAACGGTATGAGCGCACCCCCCCCCCCCCCTTACATGCGACATCATAATATATGCGAAGTGTCCTTCATTTTGGTCTAAGGGTGTGGGTTTTACGAGCCTCCGCATTTGGGGTCTGTTTTTAGGTATCGTCCCCAAAACCCCCAAAACTTTCTAAAAATTAACGTCCAAATCTTGCGGCTTCTGATTGTATTGGTCAATACTTTTTCAACGCATATACATTTTGAGAATCCGTTATATGATTCAAAAGTTCAAAAATTTAACCCAATTTCTATTTAAGAAGAGGAATATTTGAATATTTTTTCTGTTTCAAGAAGGGGCGGGGTCGATTCAGAACAAGTGAAGCTTGTGACATTTGACCACCCATAAGCCAGATATAGGACTGAGTAGGTACAACAGGACATACATATATTTTGGTGAATGTCCCTCAAGTTTATAGAGATAGGAAAACTTCAATTACATCAAATATATAGCTCGTGAGTTCAGCTTTCAAACGGTGCTTAACTCATCAGGATCGGGCATACACGTATGGGATGTATCCTGGTAGATGTGATCCTAGTATTGTCGAATAATTGAAAAATTGAAAATTTTGGTTTTTCGACAATTACTAAAAATTTTCACCTACGAATTGCGCCAATAACAGCGGACCTAGATTAAAAAATAATATTACTAGGTTAAAGAAAAACTGTCTACCGATCTTAATCCAGCTTATTCATTGACCGCCTAGAATACTTTTTTGATCAGATTTATGAAAAATATATACATAATGTGTGATAGTAAACTTGAATAAAATAATGACTGGAATGATCCATTGAGAAGTGGTTTTTCCTCTTGGTAGATGAATTAGGTGAAAAGTTTGGACAAATCCTGGATAAAATTATTTCTACCTTAATTTATTGCCTCGATCACTATTCCATCCAATAACATTAATAATTGGGCAAAAAACAGAAGAGTAGAATAGAACGACCACATAAGCCGAATGAGAACAAACATAGTAGTAAGGACGGTGAGAGACGGTTATCCAATAGGAAGACGATCAGTGGGAAGACCACAAAAACTATGGAATGACAACTTACTAGAGGCACATTGAAAAAACGGACAGAGTCATGTCCATACATAAAGAAGATATTTTTGAAAAGATGAAAAAACTTTTAAACTTGTTTTCTTGATTATTTTTGTTATTTCTCTTATATTTTATTCATTTGTCTTTTTAGATCAATAGTTCTTCTTCTTCTTCTTTTTGTATAGACATGACTCTCTCTGTTTTTTCAGTGTGCCTCTTGTAAGTTGTCGTTCCATCGTTTTCGTGGTCTTCCCACTGATCGTCTTCCTATTGGGAAACCGTCTCTCGCTGTCCTTACTGCTCTATTTATTCTCATTCGGCTTATGTGGTCATTCCATTCTATTCTTCTGTTTCTTATCCAGTTATTAATATTATCCACCTTGCATCTACATCGTATACAGTCCGTCTAATTTACTTACCGTTGCACGTCATTATCTACGTTAGAGGTCTAAGTTGATATTGTTGCCCAATTACAAAAAATTCTTGAATTCATTTTGAATTAAATACATCACACAATTTTTGCGGAAGTGTGATTATACAGCAAAACAAATTAATATTCAATGTAAATAAATAAAAACTTTAAAAATAGAAAACACGAATTAAGTTATAATCTTACATTAAAGTACATAATAAAAACAGTAAATATCATGAAACAAATACTTATAGTAAAGAATATAAACAAATATGAAGTGTCATCACCGCAAGTGTCAAATAAATGTTACCAATTTATGGCAAAATATCACCTTCGTTCGATTATAGCTACAGTGTATTCCGAACAAATGTGCTTCATAAAAACGCTTTATAATCCATTTACACAAATTAAATGAAACATATTATTGTGTATTTCTTTAAGTTAACATTAATAGAAATCTTCAAATATTATTTCTACGCGTATATAATAAAATATGTCTAGTGGCTGTAAAGCCAGTGTACTCGGCAAAGTGATTCTAAAAAAGAACACACCTACCGTCTAAATATTTCGTGTTGGTATCATGTGACGTCACGGGCTATGACGCAGATGACGTGCAACGGTAAATAAATTAGATGGAGTATATATGTACTTCTAGCTCTGTCCCATAGAGTCTTACTATCGATTTTTCGAAGAGTTTTCATCTCCGCTGTTTCGAGCAATCTTTTTGTCCTCTCTGTGTCGGGTCGTGTTTCTGCCGCGTATGTCATTATTGGTCTGATGTTTTGTAAACTCTGCTTTTCATTGCTTTCCGATATTTTTATTTCTTCATATTGTGTCATTCAGGCAACCTGCGGCTCTGTTTGCTCTATTGACTTTCACTCGATCTTTCACTTCTGTTTCGAGCGTCCCGTAGCTAGATAGTGTGATGCCTAGGTATTTAAACTTCATCACTTGTTCTACAATCTGACCTTCCAGCTCCAATTTACATCTTATTGGATCTGCTGTTATAACCATGCATTTTGTCTTTTTTGAGGAAATTATTGAGAAAATAACGAGATTAATAGTTGGATGTTTTTATTTAATTTCTTTATTGTTGTGTAATTAGGGTCGTATGTTTTCATCAGCTGTTTTGTTCTAGTTTTGGCTTAGTTTTTCATTATGGGTTACAATGGTAGGGCAGTACTCCGTTTCAGTATCTTTTAGTATCGTTGTTATACCAATATTGGCTTATCTAATATCTTCTGTTTACATTTATAGGTATTGTATACATCTGATTAGTGTTTCTTTATAAGGTGGTGGTTCTTTGGGGCGACCAAGTGAGTAATCGTTGCAACATATGTCTGAATTACCTTAAGGTTATATCTTTCATTTAGTTTTTTGATGATGTACATAATCCTTGGGTCTTAAATTAAATACATAATATATATTATGATGTTTTATAAAACTTTCGTTTTCTGTGCATACCTATTACTCTAATCTTCTACCGGCTCCAACTTACTAATAAATAAAAACATGGCAAATCCTGTTTGGACTTGTATGTATAGCTAACTAATATCAAATCAATACTTACTCTCATATTCCCGCAATTCTCCCATTTACTACAATAGATGGAGCACATTGATTAAAACAATTTAATCCTACAAACCCATAAACTGGGTTTAATGGAGAGATATTTGGATATATTCATGTTTCAGATAACGGTATTATGTACATTTCAATGGTATAATACCCTGTGTAATAGTTTTGATTTAAGTCGTATGATTTGCTTGCTTGTTGTTGCTTTTTATCAAGCGAAAACTGAACATGGCTAATGACGAAATATTTCTTCAGATATTCGTGTTTCTGTTAACTATTCCTCTATTTGTGCAATAAGTACGACAATAAGATAAATTTCATTAATGTTTTAACTGTGCTGCTTTTATGTCAACGTTGGCATAATATGTATTGTTTCCTTTTTGATTTCTATATTTTCGTAATGAGCACTGGTACAATTGGTATTGCATTGGGCCATTATCTGGTAAAGAATGGGTCATAGCTTAACCTTTGATTCCTGAGCGTAAAATAGGTCGATTTAAGCTGACTTACCTTAATACAAAAGTTGATAATAACCGAAATACAAGGTGTTAAAGGTAAACTTTTATTTTATTTATTTTTGAATATTTCCTGACAGGCATGGAACAACAATACGAAATTTGGTAAGTGGTGCTGGTACTGTACACCCTACTAAATTAGGTTAAAACGTTTCTGGCTACTACCAGAGGCGTACGACGGGGGAACGTGAACGGTTGACGCTTCCCAAATTCTACGCCGCTAATGAAACTGCCATTTTAGCATAATTTTTAGATTCTCCAATACTTTCTATGCAAATAATATACTCCTCATTCGTAACTATAAAGTCATTACTTTTCGAGATATTTGAAGTTAAAAATGAAAAGGCACACTTATTTTGATTAATGTATTATGTTCCTTAATTTTTAGCTTCAAATATCTAGAAATCTAACGACTTTACCGTTACGAATGAAGAGTATGTTTTTTACATAGAAAGTATTGGAGAATAAAAAAATTGCACTACAATAGCAATTCCGCCAGTGGCGTAGAATTTGGGAAGGGTCAACCATTTACATTCCCACGTCGTACGCCTCTGATAGTAGTCAGAAACGTTTGTTTAACATAATTTATTAGATTGTACAGTACCAGCACCACTTATCAAATTTCGTGTTATTATCCCATGCCTGTAAGGAAATATTCAAAAATAAATAAAATAAAAGTTTAACTTTAACACCCTGTATTTAGGTTATTATCAACTTTTGTACTAAGGTAAGTTAGATTAAATCGACCTATTGTAACCTCAGGAATTTAAGGTTAAGCTATGGCCCATTCTTTACCAAACCACCCTGCATAAATGTGTTAAAGAGTGGAAAGAAAACAAAAATGACGAGTCATATTCGTTATTATTCGCGAGTAGCTTTAAAAAAACCTTCCTTAAAGTAACATAATACTTGTTTGTGCAACGTTAGTGTATTAAAAACCACCCCTTTAGTATTATGTAAATACTCAACAAACTTCTGCATATTTCACAAGTATACAATTCCGTATTCTCTACTCAGTGGCAGAATATAGAGCCGTTTTTCCACATTTAGACATAGAGGTATTTTTTTTATTATTTTTTTTACGAGACCGTCCTCAGAAATTACGAATATAGGCGAAAAATAAAGAGCGAAATGAGAATGTCAGAAGTTTTTCCACATGTCGATCTAATTCCGCTATCAGCTTGATCAGGGTTCAATACTTTCTGATACGTAGTGTGTGTAGTTTCATAAATATGCATGCGTTGATGAAGTAGAAAAATTTGTACGGAAGTATTACACGCAATTATTAACAAAATATTGATTAACTAAAAAAGTCTTTTTAAGTTTTATCAAAAGATATTAATACAATTTATCAAAAAGATGGAATACAATTCAAGAAAAACTTACCAAGCATGCAGAAGTTGGTTGCAAACAAATACACATCTACAAATGTCACAATTAAAGCAATGTTAACAGTGGCGTAACAAACTCCGTCGGGCCCCCCCGCAGAATTAGAAATGGGGCCTCCTTTAAAAAATTACTAAATACGACATGTATAACAAATACCTATACAGTCGGAAAAATGAAAGAATAGCCATGAACGATCATATCAATCACATATTTTGTATTTGCTGTTCTTTTTTCTGTAAATAACAAACGAGAGAGATTGATTATTAATTATCTCAATAATATGTGATTGATATGATCGTTCACGGGTATTCTTTCATTTTTCCGACTGTATGTATTACAGCCCAGTAAATGAACGTAAAATATGGCAATACCGTGTAATTTTCAATGTCATCATCGAAGTGGTCAACTCAGACTTTTCGAGTTATTTATAAGTAAAAATGTTTATTGTTCAACGAAAAACCACGTTTTTAGGCGATTTTTCGCAAATAGTTCAAAGAGTAATTATTTGATCGAAAACAATGTTGTTAGCAAAAATGTAGCTTATAAAAAATGAAACAAAAATGAAGTCTATCGACCCACTAAAAGAAAACTTGTAGTTTATGAAATGAAAAGTTTTTCTTATCGTCAAATTCCAAATCGAATATTTTAACGTGAGATAACCAAAAAATGAAATACTTTTCGTGGAAAACTCATTAGAATTATTTTAAAGTATTTAAAAAACGCTTTATTTTTATTTTTTACAAAAGTTTCTAGCATCAAAACTAAGCCAGTTATGCTCAAAATACAGTTAATCCAATTTTTTGGTAAAAAATTGTGAAAATATCCCCCTATTTAGCAGCTCAAATGAAACGAATCATTATCGCTTTACAAATTACTTAACTTTCTTATATAACCTGTAAGTTTCACCGGTTCAAAGTGCTTATTTTTTAAAGGGTTCTAATTTGAAAGGGCTTGAACGAGTCACTAATGTGTAATCACGAGTATGTGTTTGCAAATTTTAAACAGCCATATCTTAACCAATTTTTGTCTTACAGAAAAACAAAATAAAGAAAGAATATTTACAAAAGCAAAATCTACATTTCTTTACTCCTTGAGATTTTTCGTATCACTAATATTTTTTAAGTTATTTTTAAAAAATAGCATTTTTCCAAAATAAAAAAACTTTTTTCACTATGAAACCAATTTTTTTCAAAAATAAGATCTTCGAACCGTTTAAGCTACAGATCATATAAACAATAAATATTTAAAGTAAATGATGATATAAATGGTACGAAGTAGAGTTTTTACCAAAGAAGGGGCCAACTTTATTTTGAGCGTAACTCGTATAGTTTTGAGTTTTTACCAAAGAATGGGCCAACTTTATTTTGAGCGTAACTCGTATAGTTTTGGTGCAAGAAACTTTTATAAAAAATAAAAATAAAGCTTTTTTTAAACATTTAAAAAAATTAATGAGTTTTTCCCGAAAATTGCTTCATTTTCTGGATATTTCAAGTTGAAATATTCGATTTGGAATTAGGACGAATAAGAATAATTTTTCATGAGCTCCAACTGTGCTTTTGCTGTATCGATAGACTTCATGAATAAGTACACCATTTTTTTGTATCTTATAAGCTACAATTTTGCTACAAATATTTTTTCGATATCTAATATTTAATTCGATAAAATACTTATTTTTCAGTTATTTGCGAAAAAGCCGTCTGAAAAAGTTGTTTTTTGTTGAGAAAAATAAACATTTGTACTTTCAAATGTTTATTTATACAATTTATACATTTCCGGCCTTATTTTAAATGTATGTTTTTCACCCCAAGAAGGGGTGTTACCCCCGAAGTAAAAGCAACCAACGGCATAAGCCCAACTTCGAAGTGGAGTGTAACTAGAATCTAAATCCAAATTGTCAAGCAAATACGTCCGTAATGACGCTGATAATTTCACTGCTGTCATTTACTGAGCCATTGTTTATGACGACTTACATTTTTCTTTATTGGTATAGAATAAAATAGAACAAAAATTACAAAATGATTACATTATTACATAGTATTATTCTATGAGATGAATAACTTTCGTCGTGCACTACTATCAGCGAATATATCTACAATTTTATTAATTCGTATTATTCGTAAAAAACGTATGTATACGAATAATATAACAACATATTTTTACATATATTAGACGACAAGATGGGGCCCTTAATATATTGGGCCCCGCCTTCACTTCATGCTGCGGGGCCTCTGTTACGCCTCTGGATAATTGTATCGAAATACTAAACGTAGGTAAAGATTAAAGAGAAAACCCATTTCTAGATTAAGAAATATTGTTCTAAAATTCAGTAAATTGCAATTCTCTTCAATAGTCACGTACAAAGCATTATAGTTTATTGTCGTCACCATAAAAGTTCGGAAGACCGGAAAGGATTAAGTTTCTAGATAATGAGATGATTCACTTGCCGAATACGTTTATTTAGAAATTAACGTTTTTAAATTTAAACACATAACCTCTTCAGCCCCAAGAAAAAAGTTTTTATTATTTTAACAATATTTTCTATTTTCTCTCCTCATTTGTGAAAACAATAAACGAAAATCTATAAAAACTATAAAAAAATTATTTGACAGACATAATATGACAGGTCCAGCATAATGGACATCAGGACTTAGCTTTCATATAATTTAAGTATGAAACTGAAAAAACATTCTGGTTCAGGAGGAATACACATATACATTTAGCATTTTGTACAAAAGAATCTCGTCTTCTTAGTGCATTCAAGAGGTTTAGGCAACGCGATAAGAATTTCTATTGCTGACAGGGCATATTGGCAAATGGTCATTACTGGTTTTTCTTATATCAGGAATTATGGCACTTCATCTTCAGATGTCTACGGTTTTCTTGAAATAGACGCACTAGCTTATCTTCCACTTGCAGGCTTACCACCTAGATCTAGTGACCTTCAAACATACAGCTTAAATTCCTGTAAGTCCTTTTCCTTTGATCATTATCGCTATCTTCACTGACGAAAAAATGGTGATCTGTCAAAATAGCGTCCAATGCATTTTCCATCAATATCATTTTACTATCTGTAACTAAACTTAAAAAATGTAGTATGGTAACATATTTGGCTAACTAAGTCCCAATGTCCAAAATGCTGGACAAAAAGTTTAGAAGACTGCTAACATGTCCAGTGGTAATTATTTTCAAATATATATTTACCACAAATACGTCCAATCATCAAGTAACATAGGTACATTAAAAACAATCAATACTTTATACAGAAAAACACTACAACTTACTGTATTTTTGTGGAGCCACCATCATAGCTTAAAAAGTTTCACTACATGTAACAACAAACTACCGAGGTAGGCGCTGTTTTTCAAATAAGTAAATTTGACTGATAAATAGGAAGTCCAATATGCTGCAATATAGGACGCAGCGATGCCCAACCCGAATTAATAAGCGATGCCCAACACCGTGTAATAAATTAATAAACATTGTCCAGCTGGCTGGACCTATGGACTGAGGAGGATAACGTAAAATAATATAACACTAACAAATTTTTACATAATATCAGACAAGATGGGGCCCCTAAACAATTGAGGCCCCCCCGCAAGCTTCATGCTGCGGAGGCCTCTGTTACGCCCCTGCATGTTAAGAACATAGGAACAGACCCACAAAGTCATAACGTTTAAAATATCAAAATTAGTGTGATGTTTATTTATGTTCGATTTATCATTTAAACAATTAACTTCATTATCCTCATCATCATCATCAGGTAGCGGTACAACCCTGGGTGGATCCTGGCTGACTGTACAACTTTTTTCCAATTTCTTCGGTGTTCCATCAACCTAGGGTCTAATGGAGTGTTCATTTTCCGGATATCTGCTTGGATGTTATCTCTCCATCGCATTCTGGGACGTCCGAGTGGTCTTTTGCCTGTACGAATCCCCTCCCATACCAGTTTTACAAGTCTCTCGTTATGAAGTCTGTGCACGTGGCCTGCCCATCTTAGTCGCTGTGATTTGATTTCTTGGAAAATATCGGCGTCATTGTAGAGTGCCGAAATCGTTTGCTTTGGTCATGGTCAATGTTTCGCATCCATATGTCAGTAGAGGTCTGGCGATGGATTTATAGATTTTGATCTTTGAACTTCTTTTAAGAGTTTTTGATTTCATAAGCTTATCCAGTGCGAATTTAGAGCTATTTAGAATAGCTCGAGACCAGAGACAGTTTCGCCATGTTAATCGCCAACGTCAAGGGGACTTGATAGGGCGCGTTAAGAAGAAGAAGATCCAGTGCGAATAGACAGCGATTAACTTCGTCCACATTATAAGTGTGCTGAAATTATTCTTTTGTCTATTTTAGATTAAATGGCAATATATTTTGTTTAAATTTCTGACCTAAATTTTTAAATCTTTTTTATTATTCATTGTGACCACGCTAATTTGACACATATTTTAAAAATTATGACTTAATGGATTTATTCACAAATAAACTTTTTTCAGGAAGTAAAAAAACGTTCCATTTAAGTAATTTGATGAGGAATTAACTTAATAATTTTTGTCATTAATTTATAGATTAATTATTATTCTGAACTCTAGAAGTATTAAAAATCGGATTAATAAAAATAGTATGGAATACACTTTTTCATGTTTTCAATTTTCTGATGTAAACTGCTATACAGGGTGTTTCAAAACGTTATGTCATAAATTAAGTCACGCATTCCGGGGACAAAAATAAATTGATTGAATGCAACTTACCTTAGTACAAAAGTGTACACAAAAAAAGTTACAGCCCTTTAAAGTTACAAAATGAAAATCGATTTTTTTTCATATATCGAAATCTCTTAGAGATTTTTCATTGAAAATGGACATGTAGCATTCTTATGGCAGCAATATCTTAAAAAAAATTAAAGTGAAATTTGTACACCCCATAAAAATTTTATGGGGGTTTTGCTCACTTTAACCCCTCCAAACTTTTGTGTACGTTCCAATTAAATTATTATTGTGGCACCATTAGTTAACCACAATGTTTTTAAAACTTTTTTGCCTCTTAATATTTTTTCGATAAGCCAGTTTTTATCGAGATATTTTGAATATTTGTCGAATCCACCACATATTTGTATATGGTTAAGTACCTATGATATACCTACCTGTTAATAATCTGAAAATTTATTTAAAATTTACATATATAGGCATATTTTGAAGAAGAAGCAACATCTCGATAAAAGGTGACTTATCAAAAAAAGACTAGGAGGCAAAAAAGTTTTAAAAACACTGTGTTTACCTAACGGTACCACAATAATAGTTCATTTTTTGGAACGTACACGAACATTTGGGGGTTTAAAGGAACAAAACCCGCATAGCATTTTTATGTAAACATATTAAAAAAGAAGCCGCACCTTGATAAAAATTGGCTTATCGAAAAAATACTAAGAGACAAAAAGTTTTAAAAACGTGTTTATATGTATAATGGTACCACAATAATGAATTAATTGGAACGTACACAAAAGTTTTGGTGAGGTTTAAGGTCATAAAATTTTTATGGGGTGCACAATTTTTTTTTAAGATGTTACTGCCATAAGAATGCCACATGTCCATTTTCAAGGAAAAATCTCTAAGAAATTTCGATATATAAAAAAAAATCGATTTTCATTTTGTAACTTCAAAGGGCTGTAACTTTTTTTGTGTACACTTTTGTACTAAGGTAAGTTGGATTCAATCAATTTATTTTTGTCCCCGGAATGCGTGATTTAATTTATAAAATACATTTTTGAAACACCCTGTATATTTATTATAATCTTTATTTGCATGAGAACTTCTTATTTCAATGAAGTTTTTAGACTATGGTGTAGGGCCAATCACTGAGATTTTCCTTTTTATTTATTTGTATTCGTAAACATCTTAACCCCAAATACAAACCCCATTAAATTTTATTTTTACATTAAGTTTATTTCTCAAAAATTGCATGGCCAACTTTTTATTTTATTCGTTTTCTCCCTGTCCGTACGGAAATAAATTACCTTAATCGTGAAAGTTGATGTTTTTACGGTTTGTTATCTCCAATGACCAATAAACTGCTTTCTAGAAATCGCTGCTTCTAAAAAGTAGATAAATTTGTCCCTTCCCGATTGACAACAAGGATTGGATGGGATTTCAGACCTTCGGAGTAATAAATTTGCTCTTTTAAACTACGTCCATGGCATGGGATTTATGGGATAATTATTATTTAGAATCTATAAAAAGTTATGCTCGATATTACTGTAGTACTTATCTTGAAGAACGATGACTTTGATCAGGTTTGAGGCGATTTCTTCATCGCAGTAAAACAGTTTATTTCGGTTTTGTAATATTAAAACATTCTTTTTTTAAGAGATTTAGAGTCCAGGGCGGATCTGTTTTGAGATGGACGTTGAGAGGTGACTCTAATTTTTTTGCATAAGTTGCTTGGAATTAACCAGTATAATAATAATTGAGTTATCCTCCCACTCAAAAAGGTCCGGAACATTGTTTAAATAATCAAAATGTCAAAAAATGAAGGAAAAATTTGACTTTTTTCTTCTTTTTTTGATTATAACTTTAAAAGTATTCATTTTTAAGAAAAGCTGTACTAACATAAAAGTTGCGTAGTTAAATTTTCTACAAGAAACGATTAGCTAAAAAATTTTAAAATTGTTACCCTTGTTGCAAAATAGCAATAATTGCGAAAAAAATATAAAAAAACAAGTATTCGCATTTTACGTCTTTCAACAATTTATACTACACTTAGGACCTTAATATTTCATCCATAAAAACTTTATGATATGGTAAAACAATGCTGTAAATTTATTCAAGATCGGTTCAGCTTTCGCAAAAAGGATTCATTTTTCCAAAATGTTGCAGGACGACTGAAAATAAAGCCGACAGCAAGTTAAATTTTTTCTGCAAATAGGAGAATACTGTACCTTTCATTTTCAATTTGCATAATTAAAATCGGCTAACTACCACGGCGTCAGGATTTTTTTAAATAAACATTAGTTTTTGGTGCTACGCGCAGGACAGCTATGTTCGATTCATACAAGTTGATTTCTACCAAAATTTCTTCCAATTTTTATCTAATATATTATTTTTTTACTCTATATTTTGTTGTACGTTCATATTTTAATTCCGCAAAAATCAAACTAATTTGAATATTGTTTGTGAAATATTGTTTAAACAATTGCATATGTTTAGAAATAATACACTTTTATTTTTTAAGTTAAAATAAATGAACAAAGAAAGTTTTTGCTAAAAAAAGTGTTATTTTAAAGGAGTATGTGTTTCTATTTTGCAATAAACAAATGTATTTATTTATTTCGAAACGTACCAAAAATTAAAATTTATCAATCATTACCAAAGGTCATTGGAATTCCCAATCAGAGCGAACGTATCCGTTGTCCTGCGCGTAGCACCAAAAATTAATGTTTATTAAAAAAATTCCTGACGCCGTGGTAGCTAACCGATTTTTATTTTGCCAATTGCAAATGAAAGGTACAGTATTCGTTTATATGTAAAAAAATTAAACTTGCTGTCTGCTTTATTTTCAGTGCGGCAACATTTTGAAAAAAAAACATGATTTTGAAATATTCCCCTTATGCTTGTGAATCTTTCTGACTCACTCATTTCCTTACGCCCCGCTCAAATCGCCTGATTTTTGAAATATACAATTAGTACATCCTTTCACGGTTTTTGCTCTAAATTTTAAAGAACCGCTTGGATTGACATGAAATTTGGCATACGCATAGCTTACATGTCAAAGAAAAAAAGTGATATTGTGCCGATGTGTGCTTTTGCCCTGGGGTGATTTTCACCCACTGTTGGGAGTGATAAAATATATGTCCAAAATAAGTCCGGAAATGGCTAAACTGACTAATTTTAAGTAACTTTTTTTCTATAGAGCTTTTTCGCCAAGACAACACTTTTCGAGTTAGTTGCGAGTGAATATGTTCATTTTTCAACAAAATAACCACATTTTTAGACGGTTTTTCGCAAATAACTCAAAATGTAAGTATTTTGTCGAAAGAAACGTTCTTACTTAGCAAAAATATAGCCTGTAAAAAAGTAAAAAAATGATGTACACGTTAGCTCTCTGAACCTCGCAGAACCAGAGTTATAGCCAAAGAAATATAGATTCATATTCACCAAATTTCAAATAGAATGTTTCGACGTGAAATATCCAAAAAATTAAGTACTTTTTGGGGAAAACTTATTAAAACTTATTTAAAGCGTTTAAAAAAGCTTTATTTCTGTTTGTATAAAAAGTTTCTAGCAATAAATTTAAGCAAGTTACGCTCAAAACAAGGTTGGTCCCTTTTGTTTTGGCAATAAAAAATCGGGAAGACCACCCCCTAATTAGCAACTTAAATGAAATTATTCATTACCGCTTCACAAATTGTTTATTTTTAAAAAGTGCTTATTTTAAAAAAAAATTGGTTTTAAAGTAAAATTTTTAAAAATTTTAATTTTAAAAAATATTTTTTTTTTCAAAATAACTTAAAAATTGTTAGATATATGAAAAATTTTGAAAAAGAAAAAGTCAGCATTGCTTTTCTGAATATCACGTATTTTTTTGTTTTTCTGTTAAACCAAAATTGATGAAGATTTGGTGTTCCTAATTTGCATACATTCGTGATCAGTGACTCGTTCAACCTCTTTTAACTACAGCTCTTTCAAAAATAAGGATTTTGAACCGATGAAACTTACAGATCATATAAACAATACATGCACGAATCAAGAAACTTGTGAAGTCTTAACGATTAAGTTCATTTGAGATACTAATAATTAGAGGGTGATTTTCCCGATTTTTTTACCAAAAAAAGGGACTAACTTTATTTTGAGCGTAACTTCTTTACTTTTGGTGCTAGAAATTTTTTTTATAAAACAAAAATGAAGCTTTTTTTAAACACTTCTACTAAATACGAACTAAATATGAACCTATCTTTAATTAGCTACAATTCTGCTTCTAATAGGTATAGAGACGTGATATATACACCATTTAAAAAAAAAAAATTACAGGCTATATTTTTGCTAAGAATGTTTTTTCGGCAAAATACTAACTATTTGAGTTATTTGCGACAAACCGTATAAAAGCGTGGTTATTTTGTTGAAAAAATGAATATATTTACTGGCAAATAACTCTAAAAGTATTCACTTAGTTAAAATCTCTATAGAACAAAAGTTACTTAAAATTAGTCAGTTTATCCATTTCCGGACTTACTTTGGACGAATATTTTTTCACCCCCAAGAAGAGGTGAAAACCACCCCCAGGGCAAAAGCACATATCGGCGGCACAATATCACTTTTCTTCTTTGACTTGTTAGCTATGTGTATGCCCAATTTCATGCCAATCCAAGCGGTTCTTTAAAAAGAGGTTTTTCAATATTTTACCGTTAAAGAACGTACTAACTGTCTTGCATGTACTTAACTTACCTTATCTTAATCTGACAATTTCGAGTTTTTCTAAGGATAGATTTGTTTTTCGGCCCCCCCTTAATGAACTCCCCTGTAATAAGATCCAATATATGGTAGGGGTACATTTACAGGGTACAAATTTTCTCCCCATGTGATAATCTGACCCACTCGAGTAACTACAAAAATCTCCGCTTGGGCTCCCCTACCATTAGTTTTTGATGAATAAAATCGGAAGCATTCTTTCTGCAGTTTATGTATGTACCAACATATGGAAACTCAAAATAATTCCAAGATATCGTTTCACCAAGAATCCCATCCAGTGGTATTAAGTGCAAAAATTACCTAAGTTTAAAGAACTAATTTACTTCCTATTTAATCAAATATATTTAAAAAAATCAGTGTCAACGATCTGGATCGCAAATCGGCCACAAAATTTACAAAATAAAAAAAAAATACAAACAGTTTGTATATCCCTAATAAAATGGGCGCATATGAAATGCCTCCCGAAGAAGGGTTTCTTACCTGTCGCTAAAATGGTCACATACGAATTGCCTCCCAAGCTCTAAATAAATTACATGCTTCTAATCTTTATGTGAAGGTGAGACGTTGCCACATCTTCTCCCCTTTGTACATTTTTGGTAAAATTAGTATTTTGTTATTTAATTTATTTTATTTTCAACCTTTATGTATTAAAAATTATTGACAATAGGCAGTATTTATAAATTTCAACTAACTTATACATATATAATTAATTTTATAACCATTATAATATAATAACCATTATTTTTTGTTATTAATAATTTGACAAAAAATACAAAAATAAAAAAAGTATTTTATAGATTTATTAAAAATAACATCGCAAAAAACTTATTTGGACAATATTACAAAATGTGTATAGAAATATAAAGTTACAAAATATTTCTCCTAAATTTATATGATAGGTACTACTTTGACAAATTCTAATCTATGTATTTTACATTCTCTGAATTCTAAAATTTTTTCATTTAGAAACTTTATTTTTGCTGTACTTTCCCCAACAATTTTTTTTTGGTGTCGAAACAGAATTCATTTTAATGTAGGTATTTATATGAAATTGTAAAATTATATCAATAAAATTATTAATGTTAGGATGAGGGCAGTAGAAAGAACAATTATACATACTTGGAATGAAAACTTTCGCATGGGTTTGTGGTTGTTTGTAAGGATGAAGATTGCTCAGCCCAAAGATGTGGACGAAATGTCGAATTTTCAGATATGTAATTATCAACAAGATAATCACAAAACTGGGTGATTCTTTCATCGATTTCTGCCAAATCTATAGCAAGGAAATCGCTCACATCTTCAGGATGTAAGAATGAAAGACAAAAAATATAAATAAAAAAATTCGTAATTTCAGTTAAGTCAACACCTTATTTGCTGGTATTCTGGAGGTAAGCCCAGTGCTTGAACCTTTCTATACCATGCCTGACCCAAATGAAAGCGACATTCATGAAGATCTGCTTCAGGAAATGCCATACGGATACTATTATGAATGGAAATTTCAAAATCTGAAGGTATTACTTTAGGGGATACAGGACAATTAATTTTAAATCATTCTTCTATGATATATTTAAAAGCGAGATAATATATTATGAAGATGACTTTTTATCTTGAAGCAAACAAAAGACAAGGGGAATATAATGTCCATTTTTTATAAATCAAAATAGATAGATAGTACCTATTTAAATTATGATTTGGCAACACTGTCTCATTATACAGAGATTAAATACACAAAATATCAGCCTAAACGATTAACGAAACGGAGGCATTTCGATTGTACCTGGGAGGCATTTCATGTATGAAAATATTTACCTGAAAAATTGGGAGGCATTTCGATAACGCCGAATAAAATTCCAGAAATGATTCCCAATAGTCAAGAAGATCTTCGTCATTGTTTCAATTACTGCCAAAAAGCAGATGGGTGGCAGTTTGAATATTTACTTTAAGCGAAAAGCAATGTTTATTTGACAAATCAAATTATTTTCTGTTTTCATACAGTAACATTGGCGCGGTGTTGAAACATTATTATTATTACTATGCAGGGGTGAGCAAAGTGCGGCCCTCGGGCCGCATTCGGTCCTTTATAAATTTTTTTGCGGCCCGCGGAAAAAAGTGCAATATTTTCATTTAAAGATTTTTTTTAGTGATTGCGAATATTAATAATTAAACATAGATAATGCAGCTATTAATTAACACTTTCGCAGCAGGTGGATTTTCCGCTAATTTTCAACATAACTCGAGAATTGATGGATTCGACCGTTACTTGATGGAAGTTCATTTTATCTAACAATAAAACACGAAAACGTTTGTTTTCTATACTTCCACAAAATTTATTATATCTAAGTGACTACAGCTGTTTCGGCGGAGTGCCTTTCTCAAGTAATATAGTTTACAATGTGTTTGCCTTTTTAATCTTCAACTGAAGAGGTTGAGGAGTGGGGAGCTGTTTGTCTCGAGTTGGTCATTCAGAATTATATCTGTATTTTTCAGTTTATTAATTTCCATAGATTCTAAAAAAGATAGCTTAAGGCCTTTATTTTGAATATGTAGAATTTGAAACTCTTCATTGAAAGAATGATTATGATCTAGAAGGTGAAGTGCGTATGTAGAAGTGTCTGTTTTTCTATTGTTGAATGCCCTTTTGTGTTCTGTTATCCGTTTGTCAAAAGTTCTGCCAGTTTGACCGATGTACGTTTTCGGACAGTCACCACAAGTTAGTTTGTACACACCACTCTGTAGTTGCTTTCTCTTTCGGCTTTTATTGTTCTTAATATATTTGCTGAAGTTGTTGTTAGTTCTGAAAGCTGGTGTTATTCCTTTCTTTTTTATGTATCTGGCTATTGTTGTTGTTATCTTGCCAGTATATGTGAGAGAGCAGAAGGTACTGGGTTCTTTCTGTGGTGGTGGATACACTAATTTCAGGGCTTTCTTATGGAGTTTTTGGTTTAAAATTTTGTTAACTGTTTGTTCGTTATAGCCGTTGTTTACTGCTATTTGTTTAATGATGTTTAGTTCTATTTCGAAGTTATTTTTTGTCATGGGAATTTCTGTCAGTCTATGTATCATGCTATGGTAGGCTGCTAATTTGTGTTGTGTAGGATGGGATGATGAATTGTGTATAGTTGTGTCAGTATGGGTAGGTTTATGATATATGGAGAACTCATGTTTGTTGTGTAGTCTGGAAATCGTTACATCTAGAAAGTTTATAGAGTTATTCTATACAGTAGAAACAGAACAGAATAACTCTATAAACTTTCTAGATGTAACGATTTCCAGACTACACAACAAACATGAGTTCTCCATATATCATAAACCTACCCATACTGACACAACTATACACAATTCATCATCCCATCCTACACAACACAAACTAGCAGCCTACCATAGCATGATACATAGACTGACAGAAATTCCCATGACAAAAAATAACTTCGAAATAGAACTAAACATCATTAAACAAATAGCAGTAAACAACGGCTATAACGAACAAACAGTTAACAAAATTTTAAACCAAAAACTCCATAAGAAAGCCCTGAAATTAGTGTATCCACCACCACAGAAAGAACCCAGTACCTTCTGCTCTCTCACATATACTGGCAAGATAACAACAACAATAGCCAGATATATAAAAAAGAAAGGAATAACACCAGCTTTCAGAACTAACAACAACTTAAGCAAATATATTAAGAACAATAAAAGCCGAAAGAGAAAGCAACTACAGAGTGGTGTGTACAAACTAACTTGTGGTGACTGTCCGAAAACGTACATCGGTCAAACTGGCAGAACTTTTGACAAACGGATAGCAGAACACAAAAGGGCATTCAACAATAGAAAAACAGACACTTCTACATACGCACTTTACCTTCTAGATCATAATCATTCTTTCAATGAAGAGTTTCAAATTCTACATATTCAAAATAAAGGCCTTAAGCTATCTTTTTTAGAATCTATGGAAATTAATAAACTGAAAAATACAGATATAATTCTGAATGACCAACTCGAGACAAACAGCTCCCCACTCCTCAACCTCTTCAGTTGAAGATTAAAAAGGCAAACACATTGTAAACTATATTACTTGAGAAAGGCACTCCGCCGAAACAGCTGTAGTCACTTAGATATAATAAATTTTGTGGAAGTATATAAAACAAACGTTTTCGTGTTTTATCGTTAGAACTCGAGAATTATTTTGGTTTTTGGCAGAGTTTTGTCGGCTCCGTCAATAAATCCACGAAATCTCAAAAAATAAACCGATATTTTTGAAATACATAGTCTGGAACTGTTTGGAAAATTTTAAATTAGCGCTGTAACCACCAAGTAAGTGTAACAACTGACGGAGCACTAAATTTAAGAGGGGCAAATATTGTAATGTTGATAAAACTTAAAGTTTACGTCCATGAACAATTTTCAGAACATCAGTTATTATTTTTCACTGCTTAATCCATGAACAGGTGTTGTGCAAAAATGTGTTGCAAGTAGTCAACGCCAACGTCATTTCAATTATAACTAATATTGTTAATTATTCGTTCAATAGGATTAAATCTATCGTGCATATTTTTATATTGTTTGATTCTTTCAAAGAAAACAAAAACAATGAAGAGAATCTAAGATTTTTGAAATTTATAACTTTGTTTATTTTGATTTAAATGACGCGTGTTGCATATTACGTATGATGCGTGTTTGCATCTATTTAAGCACGGAATTTCCTCTCAAATATTTAAGTAAATAATAGCAATGTGAAAATATAATTTACTATTTTATATGGAAATAAACCACAATTTAAGTTTGAAATTAAATTTATTTGAAGTTTCCATTTCCACTTCGGAAATCGTTATCAAAATACAAAACATTAATAAATTAAACAAATTAAATAAATGCTTAATTTATAATGTTTTGAATTTTGATAACGATTTACGAAGTGGAAATCGAAACGTCAAATAAATTTAATTTCAAACTTAAATTGTGGCTTATTCCCAAATAAAATAGTAAATTGCATAAGATGTCTCAAGGAAATAGCTTCAGAACAATATTAGGGAAAAAATAAATAATTTCATAGATAAAATAAAAATAAATAAATATATAGATACACCTATATTTGAGGGAAATACCATGCTTAATTAAGTGCGAATACTGTTTAGGGGGGAGAGGTACGGTTTGAAAAATTTGAAATTTTTGATTTTTTTATTACTTTAAATTAAAGTACATAACTATATTTACATATTTTTATTTACCGGAGTAAAATTACCGGAAGTAAAGCATGTTAAATATCTCTACCTTCGACTGGCTTTGCAGTAGCGTGAGCGTAGTGAAAAACGTTCAACAGCTGTTCCCTTCTCTTTTGTAAATTACTCTGCGATTTAAAAACATATTCTGGTGTGCATCACTTTACGATTTGACAGACAAAAAACAAATTGAAATAAAAGTTGTCAAACCAAACGCGTTTTTCTCAAAATTGCTTTTTTCAAAGGCGGTGTACATTGTAACTCAAAAACTACCTACTTGACAGATCCACCTGAAATTTTTCATAGATTTTCTTTAGACATTTCGTGAGGTTACGCTGTCGAGATATTTTTTGGTTAACAATAATAAATATGTTGATTTTCACCCTTTTCTACAAAAATTTCATTATTTTCACTTGTATTTAGAGAGTGATATCAAAAATCGTTAAAACTAAAAAACTCGAGAAACTGCTAAATACCTCGAGAAACTCATAAGCTAATAAAATATTTTTGAATTTTTTGTTTCATATGATCCATTGACGAGTTCAACTGCAAAGTCCATTTTTTTTGGAGTTGCCTGTAAAATTTTTCCACCGTTGGCTTATTTTTCAATATGTGGTGTTGATTTTTTTTTGAATAACCTTTGAATTGTACTAAATATGTTTATTTATTTTAAAAATAAAATAATTCTACCACAATTTCAAACAAAATTCAAGAAAAGTCTTAGTAAAGCCTTAAACAAAATTAGTAAAAAGTTAAAAGTTCGAATATGTTAACGTAACAAATATTGCGGCCCTCGGTAATAAACCAAAAATATTTTGCGGCCCTTACTAAAAAAAGTTTGCCCACCCCTGCATAGAGGGAATTTCCGACAACCATGTATTATTATATACCTATATTTCATAATTAAGTTTTCAACAAATCGTTAAAAGTCGTGCCAAAATATAGCACGAAATGCAACAAAACAAATAGTTCCAAAGCTCAAGGAAAGTCAAGAAAGTTATAACTTTAAATCAACAATATAATAACAGTATAATTTTACTACCACTTTAGCCATGAACCATTTGCCGATAACATTTATCTAAAGACTCTATCTCAAAACTTCATTCTTATAAACGAACTTATTTTGTAAACTGCAAGTACATGCCAAGTAATAAAGTAATAAAAATATCTGAGAAATATTTTTATATCGCTTCAAGTATGCCTTTAAGAATTATAAATTTGCTCCATATTGGAAAAATGGCTTTCTGTGTACAAAGGTCAAAGTTAGATGTGATCAAACGATATCAAACAACTTTACGTTAACAAGATCAAGTATAAAGTTGTCAGCGAATGTAAACATTTTAAAACAAATAACAAGCGTTTGATTTAATGGCTTTTTAAGAGCTTTTTTATTTTATAATAATATGTCGAATAATAATAAAAAAAGAAAACTCTATAAAAGGACACGCGCCAACTCGTAACTCTTAATGACAAATTTTTTCAAATCAAAATGTACACCGGCCAATTCGTAACTTTTCTACTACCTGGCCATCCCAACTCGCAACTTTATACAGGTGAATTTGAAACCATTGTTTACTTCTAATACTCCAGGTAGATAGGTTAAAATGTAAGAAATAAATTTGAACAGTAACGGATTAAGCCAACACGGGGCATATAGCCATATTATGTAAGCGAATGGTTCTTGGTTTGCTCAAAAACATGTGTATTATATCGATACATTTTTGGCAAAGTAACGTAAGTGACATTTTTGAAAATCATGTTTTTCCATTATGAGGCTACAGTAGCGATCAACAGGTAGTAACAAACGCGTTCCAAGATTGCGGCTCTAATTTTGAATATTTTGTCGAGATATTTGGCACACATATTCGTAATATAATAAAGAATGGCGGTACAGAGCCCAATTTCAGAAATATGTTAGTAAGTGGAAATTACTCTATAACTAAATAAAATATTGAAAAAAGGAGCCTGTACCGCCATTAAGAAGAAAAAAAAAATAAACTTTCTTCAAATAAAATTTTTTATCCCATGCCTAAATTTTGTGTAACCTTGGAACTACTGAAGTTTTTTATTTCTAACAAGAAATCGAACATATAACTAAATAACTAATTAGGCAACATAGAGAAATTATCACTGTCATTTTGACAAACCTGCGTCAGATGTTCTCTAATCAGCTGTCATCTTTATCGATATCTGTTCAGTGCAGTAGTGTGTTAATTTAAGAATTCGTTTTTGTTGTTTCATAGGAACGTAGTGTTTATTAATAGTTAATTTATTATATATTTGTTGTTGTTGTTGTATAAGTTGTTGGCCTCTTTGAAAGAATAGATTGGTGTTAATTGTGAGTTTTAGTTATATGTAGGTAGGTAAGTATATTTTACGTAAAAATATTTCGAATTCTAATGCGAGTCTATAAAGTTTTAGGAGGATTTTTTATTCTAAAAATTTTGTCAATAGTTTAACAAAATGGAAAGAGTAAATTAAACGAAAAATAAAGTGAAACCTTCCAAGAAAAAGCCCATTAAAAACCGTGCCAAAATTATGCGAAAAAATCGAAAATTGTTTCGCTTCACAACAAAAAATTATTATTTATTATTGTTTTATTATTAGATATTTCATGCAAATACCTATCTAAATACCTATCTTAACATAAAATTTTCACCCATCTTGGTTTATTTTTATAAATATCTATTTATTAATAATAGAATCGTTTTCTATTACTTCAATTTAGCCCGACTATGATATTATCAAAATATTAATCTTAGATAATGTCAAAGATTACCACTGTTGCCAAAGTTTATGATACTATCTCCCGAAGTTATATTTTGTTGCTACCTGTTGATCGCTACTGTTTACTCTTAAACTAACGCTATTGTTGTTCAGAAGGTACTGCCAAAGTGTAGTAAGCCTATACATATATTATGTTTAAAGTAATTCTAAGCTTACTACACTTTGGCAGTACCTTCTAAACAATAATAGTGTTAGTTTAATGGAAAAACATGATTTTCGCCAAAAATGTCACTTACATTACTTTGCCAAAAATGTATCCATATGTACCTATAAAAAAATAACAAAAATTGAAATCTCTTAATAAAATAATTGAAACAATATGATATGTATATAGACCAGGGCGGATCTGTAAAAAACGTCTATTTGCGGATGTGCGAGGTGGCATTCGGATTTTTGCAGATAAAGTTAGGTGACAACTTCAATAATAATAATTGACTTATGCTCCTTCTCAAATATGCCCGAAACATTAATAAATAAAAAAATTAAAATATTTAAAAATTTCGAAAAACATTGATTTTTTTCTACTTTCTTTGCTTATAACTTTAAAACGATTCATTTTGGAGCAAAGTCGTAGGGAAATAAAATAAAGATAATTAAATTTTGTATGATATACGACTAGTTAAAAATGTCTTAAATTATTACCCTTTCTGTAAAATAGCAATAAATACAAAATAAGGGGGCAAAATAAGACTCTTTAGTGTTTTTCAACAACATATGTACTTAAATCGTCCACCAAATTTCATTAAAATCGACCTGATAGATTTTGCATAATAATTTTGCAATCTAAATTTTTTAAAAAAAGTTCAAATTTTTTAAAAACTTTCTGAACAAAAAGTAGATCATTTAGAAGTTTGCTATTTTTTTTACATATAAAGAGGCACTCTACCTATCCAATACACTTTACATAATTAAAATCGGATTATCTAAGTGGCCTCAGCACTGTTTTAAAGTTATAAACAATACTTTGGCATCCACTTTCACTCATTACGAAATCTGTTACAACTATTTCAGCCATTTTAACAAAATTTATTTCGACTTTCTCATGTAACTCGTCTAAGAGACAATACATAAATGATGAATAACTTTTACACCACCTTCAAAGAGGGTAATTTATACAAGTACATACCTGGAATACCAGTATTAGATTATCAACATCGTTAGTAATTACTTAGAAAAGAAAGTTACAAATTCACCGGTACTTGGTGGGTTACCGAATAATTACCTGCGCGCCAGAGTTACCAATTGGCCTGTAATTAGGATGGGGGATTAAAATAGTTACGAATTCACCGGGACCCCTATAAAAGACTCTGAGAAAACTTGCTTTTGGCGAAGGACAGTTTAATAAAGGTTAAAATTCACAAAAAGTAAAAACTAATTTTCTTCATTCCAAAGTTTGGGCATTTGTTGTCCTGCATCAAACTTATTGTAAGGTGTTAGATGTCGATTAATAAAAGGGACAGGACAAGAGAGATAAAGGCAAGGAAACTAATAGGGGAGTGCATATAGATTATCACTTCGGAAAAAATCAAGCAAGATAGAACTTTTTGTAATTTCATTAAGAAATGTTTAATAAACAACATATCAAAAAGTTCTACTCCAGAAGTGGGTGTTTCATTTTTTATTAAAGAAATGAACTACGAAATTATACGTTTTTTAAATAATTCCGAAAATATAAATTCTAGAAAAAAACTTGACCATTGAAAAATTCAGAAAATTAACAAAAAAACATTATCTAAAGGTTTTTCTAAAATTAAATCTGTAGCTTCTATAATTTTTTATTTATAACGCTAAAGTCACCCTTCGAACAAACATTGGTGCACTGTAAACTAGCGTTCGGCGAAGTGCACGATTGAGTTATTTTAATGTAATTCTTTAACTAATGGATCAAATGAAATTTTACAGAAGAATATTCATTGAACATTCATGAATTTCATTGAACATGAAAGAAAATAATTAAGCTATCTTATGGTTATAATAGAAAGAAATAAAATGTATGTGCATACGTACGGTGTGGGCGGAAATTGAGCCTTACATGAATTTTGGTTAAAAATGATATAAAAATGTGTAACTAATACAATTTTTCTTATAAAACTCTTAATTTTGCACAACTTACCTTTTAAGCATCTTACTAAATGATGTTTTGTTCAAAAAAAAAATCTCAAAAATTTAATCAATGATATTACGTCTCAAAAAATGTAATTTTTGAAATCTTCGTAGTTTTATAGAATTACCACCACTTTAAGACGGTATTAATCAAGTTTGAACAGATCTATTACAGTTCTTTAATTGCTTTTTTTAAAGCTTAGGATATAATCTTTAAAATGCACTTTAAATTATTTTACTTTAGAAATGAAATAAACTCTTTCTTTTTAAGAAAATTTAGAAAAATAACAAAAATGTAATACAAAAACCTAAAATTACCAGATAAAAAAATGTTTATACAAAGTGATCAAAACCTTTTTCTGTAAAACTTACCTAAAATACATTTAAAAATAAGCTTCAACAATAATAAATGTTCAGCAAAAAAATTGTATCAAATTTAATTAATGTTATACGAGGTATGTCAGAAAATATGATTTTCACTCAAGAGTAAAGTACCTTTACATTTCACAATATCGAAAATTATTATTAAGAAAAGCTGTTTGGAATTGAAAAATTTGGTTTAGTATTCAATTACATCCTTCTAATTAAAATATTGTGAATAATAAAGGCACTTAACTCTTAAGAAAAATTCATATTTTTTACATACAAATTGAATTGCCATATTCGGATTGAGCATAATCAAAAACAAAATAGAAACATATTTGATCAAAGTGAAATGATGAATTTAACGATATTTATAAAATTATTTATACAAAACAATTGTTATTGTTTAAACAATTAATGAACAATTAACGGCCAAATCTGCGAGTAGAACTTTTTACTTTAACATATATATAAACTAACAAAAAAAGTTTTAGAAAAATATAAGCTTGTTTGAATTTTTCCGAAACAAAGCATATTTTCGTTCTAATTGCACTCCCCTATAATGGGAAACAGATAAATAACTTCCACATCCGACGATCTCATATCATGAACAGGAGCCAGTTGGTAAACAGCTTTAATTACTATAATTATGACAAGTAGAATTGACTCATTGAAAATACTTCTTTTTAATATGGAGAAAATTTACGATGTATTATCCTTAATTGTCGGCAACAACTACGACAATGAGATAAGAAACATCGCAAGCTTGTTGATGACAAAATTAAAGAGCTTTAAGTTTATCGGCTCTGTCGTGACATGGTACAATATTTTAGCAAAGGTTTAATATTATTATCAACAAAAATTTGCAAACGAGCGATATTATCTATTATTTTCGAAGCTGTCAAGATGCTTGATCAAGTCAATAAAGATTTAGCCAATAACCAGAGGAGGATTTGAATATTTGCTGTCCCTGGGCTATCCACAATTTGTCGCCCTCCCCTCCGCATTTTTTTCTTTTTTACCAAAATTTGGTGCCCTCTAAATTCTGCCGCCCTGGGCTATAGCCTATTCAGACCAAATGTAAATGTAGCCCTGTCAATAACCACACTGACACTGCGTTTGAGAAGATATTAATTGACTCAGTATTAATTGCTAAAGAACTAGATTGCGAAACTAAATTTTCTGAAACTGTTACGAGGCTGCAGACGAGCTTCTTTTAGACTCAGAACAAAATTTTAAAGTTAACTTATTATTATTTATTGGACATTGTCATTGCAAAATTAGGTGAAAGATTTGAAATGTTGAGCAAACATAATTATAATTTTTCTTTCCTGGAAAACGTATTGAGTTGGAGAAACTCAGAAAAAAACTTAAAACGCAATTTTTAAATTGAAAAAAAAAAACTAGCGCATAAAATGAGAATGAATTAGAATTTCTTACCAGGCATCTCATCGGGGACTTCAAATAGAGGATAACATTGGACCAAACTTCAAAAAAAGGGAGAACAGAACATTAACACAATACCGGTCATTATCTAAGTCGCAGTTCATGGGCTTTTCACTTTAAAAAATCCAACAAAGGAAAGTTGATTTCTCCTAACCAACTATGAACGAACAAACCAAATCACTACTTGAAACATTGAAACCCATTATCAAAACAAGTAACTACAACTTGCCGGTAGTATCAAATCAAATCAAACATTTGCGTATCCATTTTGGATGTTCTTTGGACCGCATGAGTTTTCTTCGCCGGTACAATTGGAACTGCTTTCCTCTTATCGCGGCAAACCGAAAAATCCTTGGACTCGTTAACTGCGGTCTTGCAAGCCAATTTTCGCCCTTAACGCCGCAAGATCTACAAAAACTTATTTGTTGGGATCAGGCCAATGCATAATGTATAGGGGAAGTAGGTATTTTCTTATTGTTGTGAAAAAATTTGTAATATTTAGAAGAAGGGGAGAGATTTACAGACTTCACAAAATAAATTAGAAAAATAGATATTCTCGGAGGCAGGATAAAAAACTAATATTTGTTTTTCAAACGTTACACTTTGGATGGTGAAATAACTGTAAAAAGTGAAATTTTTTAGTGCCCAATACGAAGAACTGCTGAACTGCGGGTTCCTGGAAAAAGTAGGAGAGGAAGACCAAAGAACACCTGGGGACGCTTAGGTAGGACATGCCGGTAAAGTGGGATTGATATTGATATGACCCAAAATAGAAACTTTGAATAAATGCGATTAGGGACACTGACCCTGCGTAGTAGGGTGGATCGAAAAACGGGTTTTTTCTGTTATACAATTCTAATAGCACGGAAAACTTGCGCATAGACGTCATTATAAAGGGAAAAATAATAAAAAAAATTATTTTTCAAATTTGAAATCGCGCAGAAGGCCTAAAGTTACAAAAAAGACAAAATACCGGTAATTTTCAAAAACAGGTAAAATTACAAAAAAAAAGTCTGTTTTCGTTCTAATAGTGAAAAAGGTGTTGCCAAGAGTGTCCTTAATGCATACAAAAAATAATTAGACCTGTTCCCGTTTATCTGAATTCGCGCAAAAAGCCTAAAGTTGCGGGTTGTTTCGTAAAATAACGATATTGCATAATTTTTGACGATTTTTAGACTTATTCCAAAACCATACCATTTGTATTTTTAATTTGTAATAGTGTGAAAACCATTCAAAATTGTTTTCCTAATCCAGAAAAAATACTTTCAGACCTGATATTCCTTAACTGTATTCGCGCAAAAGAATAACGCTTACTCCCCTTAGCCGGCACCGAGTGGACTCGCCCACGCGTAGTTGAACTCGCACACGTTATTTACTACTTTGCTACTATTTGCTAGTGCAAAGTGCAATCAACCAGTGTTGTATCAACAGTGTGACAAAGTGGAAGTATATTTCGTAGTTTTGTGTAACATTGAAGTTAAGTGTCGCCGTCCTTTACAATGGTTTATCTGCTTGCTACATTTCAACGAGTTACCTTATAGGCATTTGTTTGATCACTTGGATGGAACGACAACAGGACCAGTTTCATTCAGCGGTCCAATTGGAAAACAACTCCCTGGCTGTGAGAAACTCCCTGTTGTAGATTTTGAGCCGATCCAATTAGAAGAAGTCATTGATATCACTAAAACCGATCTGAGTAAAGATCAGCAGTATCTCCTAGACATTGTCAGAGCCGTCAACACAGGAATCTGTAATCCAGAATTGGCTGCTAAGAATCCTGGATGCATCAGTCACTCTCGTTGGCTAACCTGTGCTAACCGGGTTTTAAGATTGTATGTCTCACAAACTACTCCAACAATTGAGTTACAGATTCTTGCAAATTACATAGTGAAGACATATGCACCTGTTTGGTTTGATATAAAGAAAAACTACACTGTGAAAGATGGACCGAGGCATATTTTGAAGATAGTTAAAACAACCAGACATCTACCGGACAATATCAAGAAAATCCTTGATCCAGTAGTTCAAAGGAACGCATTCTTCTGCCACCCTGAAAATATGATGTTGGCTATGATAATTGATGAAAGACCACACATTAAGGAACTTGGCTACAGAAGGATCCTAAAATCCAGAAATGAGCCATCAGCTGAAGGATAGGTACGTTAGGGACTTTAAAATACCTTCAATAAATTTTAGTGCAAACGACTATACCGAACTTATTGATTGGTTAATCTGTAAGTTAACACCACCGCCACTACTGTCCAAGATACCAACTGCACATATTACTTCTTTATTGAAAGACAAAACTTTACCAGAGTTTAAATACCTCAAATTCCCATGCCACAGCCAGTCAGTTGAGAGGTGTGTAAAACTGGTTACAGGGGCAGCAGAAAAATTGTGCGGGCATGAAAATCGAGATGGTTATATTCGAGCTACTTTAAAATCAAGGCAGCTGATGCCCACATTTAATTCAAAGTCAGAATTTAAAGGGGCTTCTATGTAAATAACCTTTTGCCTACAACAAATACATACATAGTACAAAGTACAGAGTAAATAATTACTGTAAATATTGTAAATAACATTCACCCCGGTTGGTTGGTTGGGTAGGGTGGGGGTGGGACTCGCCTTGCAGCCACGTCCTCGTCGTGAGTCCTGGGTCATTTCAGCACAGATTAAATGTTTAAATGAGCTGAGAGCTGCAATATGATGTGTTGGCTAATAAATTTGTTTGTAAATCACTTGTCATAGTCTTATTACAAACCTTAATGTGTTAAAAAACACTCATCAGATATGGAAAACCGCGTTTTTACGGGACAGTACAACTTACGTATACTACACTTTAGACCTATTGCGCGAATACAGTTAAAGAATAACAGGTCCGAAAGTATTTTTTATTGATTAGGAAAACTATTTTGAATAGTTTTTACACTATTACAAATTAAAAATACAACTTGTATGGTTTTGGCACATGTTTAAAAATCGTCGAAAATAATGAAATATCGTTATTTTACGAAACAACCTGCAACTTTATGCTTTTTGCACGAATTCAGTTAAACGGGAATGGGTATAATTATCTTTTGTATGCATTAAGGACACTCTTATTAACACTTTTTTCACTATTAGAACGCGAACAGTTTTTTTTTTGTAATTTTTGCCTGTTTTTGAAAATTACCGATATTTTGATTTTATTTGTAACTTTAGGCCTTCTGCGCGATTTCAAATTTTGAATTTTTTTTTTTATTTTGTTTTTCCCTTTATAATGACGTCTATGCGCAAGTTTTCCGCACTATTAGAATTGTATAACAGAAAAAACACGTTTTTCGATCCACCCTACTGCATAGAGATAATGTCAAACATAATGATGATGATAATCTGACGATTTTATATTATGGCATAAGTATTAAGTAGTGGAAGAAAACTATTATTAACAATTCTTTGTTTGTCACTCTCTGAATTACAACAGTAATTTATACTGTAATAAACTTTTATACCAACAACTCCATCTACTATTTAATTATCTTGAAACCAGTGGTAGTGTATTAACTAAAAGTGTTATTCGTGGCTAATTTCGCGCTACTTTTATCTTCATTTTTTGTTGTATCCATTTTTCAGCTGTATCAATACGAAAAATGTTTGCATAAACCGTGAATAGTTTTAATTAAAGTGAAGTATGTGTTTGACAAACAAAACTAATTACTTTGTATCGACCGTATGATAAATAAAAACGAATATATATAGTCCAGAAAGCCATTGCGCATCCGCTAGGAAAAATATTCTAATTCGGATTTTTTGCACAATCCTACTCAAAAAGGACTCCTTTTAACAAATTTGCATGTTGCCAGGACCAAAAGGTGGTCAAAAATTTTTTAAACGTTTTTTTTTGTTTTTTTCCTAAAATTATCTTTTTTGCATGGAAAAAAGTTTTTTTCGGTTTTTCGGATCATTCCAAACAGAAAAGGTCTTTAGTGACTTTTCTCTAAAAATGATAGTTTTTGACATATAAGCGATTAAAAATTGGAAAATTGCAAAATCGGCCATTTTTAACCCTCAAAAACTATGTGAAAAACTGAAAATTTGAATGTTGCCAAGGTAGGTAGATATTCTTAAAACATCGATTGATGAAATCCCGAAGAGATTTTTGCAATATAATATTCAAAACTCCTTTGTTTTTTAATTGCTAATCAAGCGTGCGCGACACTATTTTCCACCGACAGTATGGTACAAATGAAAGGAATAAATTCGTTGTTTCGTAAACCGGCGACTTTAAGGAAAAATCCCGAAAAAAATTGATTTTTATTTTTAAGTTATGATATTGTGGCATATATGGTATACTAGTGACGTCATCCATCTGGACGTGATGACGTAATCGATGATTTTTTTTAAATGAGAATAGGGGTCGTGTGCTAGCTCATTTGAAAGGTTCTTCAATTCTCTATTCAGTAATATAAACATTTACATAATTATTTATACAGGGTGTCCAAAATTTTTTTATTAAATTAAATTATTTGACAAAAAAGGAAGTAGAAGGACACCCTGTATAAATAATTATGTAAATGTTTATATTACTGAATAGATAATTGAAGAACCTTTCAAATGAGCTAGCACACGACCCCTATTCTCATTTAAAAAAATCATCGATTACGTCATCACGTCCAGATGGATGACGTCAGTAGTATACCATATATGCCACAATATCATAACTTAAAAATAAAAATCAACCTGTTTCGGGATTTTTCCTAAAGTCGCCGGTTTACGAAACAACGAATTTATTCCTTTCATTTGCACCATACTGTCGGTGGAAAATAGTGTCGCGCACGCTTGATTAGCAATTAAAAACAAAGGAGTTTTGAATATTATATTGCAAAAATCTCTTCGGGGATTTCATCAATCGATGTTTAAAGAATATCTACCTACCTTGGCAACATTCAAATTTTCAGTTTTTCACATAGTTTTTGAGGGTTAAAAATGGCCGATTTCGCAATTTTTCAATTTTTAATCGCTTATATGTCAAAAACTATAATTTTTAGAGAAAAGTTACTAAAGACCTTTTCTGTTTGGAATGATCCGAAAAACCTAAAAAAACTTTTTTCCATGCAAAAAAGATAATTTTAGGAAAAAAAAACAAAAAAAAAAACGTTTAAACAATTTTTGACCACCTTTTGGTCCTGGCAACATGCAAATTTGTTAAAAGGAGTCCTTTTTGAGTAAGATTGTGCAAAAAATCCGAATTAGAATATTTTTCCTAGCGGATGCGCAATGGCTTTCTGGACTAATAATAGTTATTTATGATATAAGTGTTAAAAGTACACGTTTAAGACACGCATGTGAAAGTTTGCAGAATGAGCGATTGCGAGTTCTGCAATTCATATAAGTGCCTTAAAAATGTACTTTTTAACACGCATATCATACAATATTTTTTCTACAAACGTAATTACAGGACAATATCTACAAAAATTTTACTTGAACTTGACTGACATTCCATTTTTATATTTTTTTGACATTACATCAAAATTGTCTATACAGTCAATACGAACTGCAGTGCCTTAAAAATATTTTAAAGCACTAGTGCCTTAAAGTAGAATTTTTAACGCTCGTATGGAGTGCTAAAAATTGCATTTTTAACACGGTTGTAGAAAAAAATATTTATGTGGCTGTATTTCAACAAAAAAACGGTACATTTAAAAGTTATTAAGTTTTAAAGTCGGCTGGTGATAAAAAATTTAGGCTTTTTTCAAATCCTTATACTTGTAATATAAGCTTTGCATTTTTTAATGTAAATATAATAAGTACCTATAGTAGGTCTCCCTGCACGAAATCCTGCTTGTTATTTCAATTGTTTATTTACAGTATCTTCCCCAATAAACTCCTCCAAAATTCTATAGTAAAGTAATAATTTTAACACTTAGTTTTCATTTTAATTTATTAACACTACTGATTAATTTATTTATTCAACACTATTTACACTGAAACATAATTAAAATGATACATTTATCCAGTGGTGTAGTGGAGCCGGAGCGGTCCGGAGCGTCGCTCCGGCACAGCTTTTGAAGGGGGAGCGGCGCTCCGGCTACGATTTTTTCAATCGAATTTTTTATATAGGACAAAAATAGATCTGAAATTGTTTTATTTAGAAAATATTGTTTTGTCCTTTACTAAGTAATTTTTACACGTTAGTTATCGTGGTTAATCAGTTAAGGCATACGCAGCTACGATTAGGTAGTTCGTAATTGTAAGCGCAAAAGTTGAGCGAGCGACTGGCAGACGGGATAGTTGATGGATAGACATGATAGACATCTCAGCGGTCCGCGCCCAGCACTACCGTGTCCGTGTTACCACAACCCTCCCCCCACCACGGAAGGAGGAATAGCCACAACAATATTGAAATATTGTGTCCTTCTTATCTCTCGCCTCTCCCCCTCGATTTCTCTCTAGCTCACTCGACGCACGCTCCGATCACCCGCGCCCCGCCCGAGGAGCGGTAGCGGAGCGAGCTGGCCCTGTACACTGTAGACTGGAGCGATACACACGGCAGTGAGAGCGGCAACAGACTGAGTCGCCGGAGTCGCTTGCCCCACCACTGAAATCCACTCCGTAGCTACTGCGCATCTCCAGCCCACCCGGCCATGCTAATCCTGCTCAGTTGTAGTTGCGTCTCGTCTGCTTTGCATAGTGCACGTGCACTGTATATTAATTTAGTGTTTCTGCTCCAATTATTACGTTACGTGTCGCGGATACCTACTGGAAGAGGTGAAATAGTTTTAATAGTTGTGTTATCTTTGCTCAACGTCCAAATCTGTTGACATAAGCTACCTGTAGTATCGCTATGGATAACTCTAAACCTAAACAAAAAACTTTAACCTCATTTTTTAGTGCGTCGGTGAAACGTGAACTAAACACGTTAGGCCTACCTAAAGGAACCAAGCAAGATAAATCCAATGTTGTTTCGGTTGATGAATTAGCGATTGGAAACTCTTTAAATAAAAACGAACAAATAAGTGAACCCAGCACATCAACGAATAAGGAAAAAGAAACAAAATGGCCTGACGTTTGGACAGAAGAGATGTGGACTCGTAAGAAGGAAACTTATCCTTGGATAGATTGCAAAGAAGGTAAATTAGGCTGCAAAGTTTGTTTTGAAGTCACAACTATGGGTGCTTTTAAGAAAGAACACGTTTCTTTAAGTCATGAGTGGCGCACATTTCAAGTTAGCTGTTACGGCTCAAACCGAACTAACCAGCTCAAATCACTTAGAAAAAAAATTATAGAGCACAAACAGTCCAAAGCACATAGTACTGCTCAGGCCATTATTGAATCCTCTCATAAAAATCCTATTACGCAATTAGTTGATTCTGCAAATACAGCTCACATGGAATCAACTAAAGCTATTTTTAGGTCAGCTTACTACATAGCTAAGAACGACCGACCATATAACGATCATTTCGGTTTATTAGAACTTCAAAAACTAAATGGAGTAGATATCGGTGTAGGCCTTCATTCAAGATACAGTGCTGTAGAAATTATTGATCATATATCAAAAGAGATGAAGTTAAGAATATTGAATAAGGTTAAGGAAGTTTCTGGGAAAATTTCTATCATTATTGATGAATCCACCAGCATAAGTTCAAAGTCAGTACTCATAATTTATTTGAAGTGTGAAATAAGTAAAGAAAAGTCCCCTAACATTTTGTTCTTAGATCTAGTTGAACTTCCTGATCAAAGGGCCGAATCTGTTTTTAACAGTACACTTAAGTGCCTTGAACAATATGGGTTTGACAATGGTTATTTAAAACAGAACTTAGTTTCTTTCACAAGCGACGGGGCTAGTGTTATGTTAGGGAAACACTCAGGAGTGGCAAAGAGGTTTTCAACTTTGTACCCTGATATAATCGTTTGGCACTGTTTAAATCACAGATTGGAATTGGCTATTGGGGACGCAGTCAGCGAAGTAGCCGGAGTGAATCATTTCCAGATATTTATGGACAAACTGTACTCGCTGTACAGCGCCTCTCCAATAAACAAGCGTGAGTTAAAAGACTGTGCACAAGAACTTGACATTCAGATGAACAAAATCGGAAGAGTGTTGAGCACAAGATGGGTAGCCAGTAGCTTTCGTACCGTTTCGGCTGTGTGGTTTGGCTTTCAAGCTTTGGCAAACCATTTCTCTAAAGCCATAAACGATCCTGACAGAACATCGACTGAAAAAAGCAAATATAGTGGTCTATTAAATAGGCTAACATCTCAGAGTTTTCTACTAAACTTGGCCTTTATGTTTGACATTCTTGCTGAATTGGCTTTGTTATCAGAGAGCTTAGAGAATAGAAACACTTCTATTGTATATGCAGACAAACTGATAAACAGATCCGTAAGATATTTAGAGCACTTAAAGGAGAAGCCAGGCACGAAAGTTCTGGAAGCACAAATCGCCATAAAAGAAGGAAATTTTGCATCAGTTGTGTTAAAAACTAATCCAAAAATTGTATCGTTCAATGGACAACAACTTATTTCTAGTGTTATAAATAACCTAAAGCAAAGAATGTTTGTCACCACATTTGATGGGGAAGCCCAATATGAAGATCTTATAAACTCTTTTAAAGTATTAGAACCTGAGTATTGGCCAACCTGCATTCCACCAAGTTTTGGTCAAACTCAAGTAGAGCAACTGTGCAAGAGATTTAAATTGAACGTCAACAAAGCTGTCTCTGCCTACAGAGACTATTTGGACAACAGCCGACAAGTGCCTGATGGATTGCAAGAACTGTTAAACTGCACTAAAATAATACCTTGCAGCTCAGCTGATTGTGAACGGGGTTTCAGTTGTATGAACAATATGGTTACACCATCAAGAAACGCTTTGACTGTTGCTCATGTATCATCATTGATGTTCATAAAAATCCAAGGTCCACCTCTCCAAGAATGGCAGCCTGAGACGTACGTCACTAAATGGCTGAGGAGCCACCGGTCTGCAGACGATTCCAGGACAAGAGTTGCAGAAAACCCAAAAAAGAACGCAAAGAAGGATGCATTTTGGCACTTACTTTGAGTATGTATGTTATAATTAATCTGATGTATTTATTATATGTATTTTGTTAAATACACAAGTTATTTGTACTGTATGTAGTTTTTTTAAAATAATTCTTAATTTTTTTGGCACAGATTATAATGTTTGTGTGTGTTAAATAATAAAAAATATATATACTAATGTAACTTGTGGGTGTATTTTTTCACAATAATAAATTAATACTACTGAAAATGAAAACTTAGTCATTTACAATATTTGCCTAACTTACACCAGTGTTTTTTTAATTTTTGTCAGCAAGGCTTCCAACTTAAATTATAGAGTTTTTAAGGTAGATTATTATGGTTTGATACCTTAAAAACAGTTTTTAAGGTATCAAACTGTAATAATCTACCTTAAGAAAGTCTTACCATATTTTAAAGTTAAAATTATTCTTTGGAGGAGAATGTGTAGGAGGCCCTACTGTAACTACTATCACTCTAAAAGATCATTAATTAGTTTAATTACTAAACTTTTCAAAACATTTGCCAAAGGGCCTTAAAACTCACGATTTGGGTAGTAGGCTAATTTTCAAAAATTTTCCGGTAGAGGTATAGCTCCGGCACAGCTAATTTTACCACTACACCACTGCATTTATCTCCTGACAATAATAAAAGCTTATTTCAGATACAGTTTTTACATTCCGACTGGTTTTAAAATCTAAATCACACTCTTATAGACTAAGAGCCGCTATAGGTGAAATTTGCTAGTCATTTTAGGCACGATAAGACCCAATAACTTAAATAGTAGAACTTAAAAGAAAACGAATGAACACTGCCATCACTTTTTAGTGACACATGCGTCGACAGTGGCGCATCAAACTTTCCACTTATAGACGGGATAAATAAATTAAAAGGTACCCTCTATCACTCCCAGAATTCAATGTTCTTCATTTTTTTAAGTTCTATGTGATTAAAAAATAAGACTCAGCGTAATTTTAACTCACCACCCCCTTCTCGCTTCCCCCATTATCAATACCTTCATTTCTCGTTTTTATTTTTTTTTGGGTGGGATCCAATCAATTTTAGAATTTCAAAAAATTCATAGGCATACTTGACGCTTTTACAAAACACGTCTATTTTTGATAGATCGGTAGGTTGAGTTTACATAACCTCAAAAAATTTAAAATTTGTTTTGGACAAAAGCGTATACCTAACTTTTTTTTGGAGGGGGCTGGAAGCCTAATTTTTTTATATCTTTTGTATTTTTTCAAACACTATGTTTTTAATTTTTTTCAGATTTTTTTATGCGGTTTTTGGGGTTTTGAACGTGTTTCTCGCATTTCTAACTGTTCTACAGAACTCATTTAATTCAATTTATATATAACCTATAAAAACATTGATTTGATATATTTTGAAGTCTACAATCTAGGGAAAACCCCTCACAAAACAGTTTCTTAGATTTTTGAAGGTGGCGAACCTTACGGAAACATCTGAAAAAAATTAAAAACGTAGTTTTTGATAAAATACACATAGTATAAAAAAATTAGACCTCCAGCCCTCTCCAAAAAATAAAAAAATTATACGTTTTTTTCCAAAAAAAAAAAAATTAAATTTTTTGAGGTTATGTAAACTCAACATGCGGATCTATAAAAAATAGACATGTTTTGTAAAAGTGTCAGCCATGCCTATGAATTTTTTGATATTTTAAAATTGATTGGATCCCACCTAAAAAAAAAAATAAAAACGAAAAATTAAGGAGGAAAAATTAAATTTTTTAAGGGGTGGAGCAACGGGGAAGGGTGTGGTGGGTTGAAATTACGCTGAGTCTTATTTTTTAATCACAAAGAACTAAAAAAAATGAAAAAAATAATAATTCTGGGAGTGATGAAGGGTAAATTTAAATTTATTTATCCCGTCCATATGTGGAAATTTTCATGCGCCACTGTCGACGCATGTGCCACTAAAAAGGGACGGCACAGTGTTCATTCGTTTTCTTTTATGTTCTACTATTTAAGATATAGGGTCTTATTGTGCCTAAAAGGATTAGCAAATTTCCCCTATAGCGGCTCTTAGTCAATTACCTATATATTTTGTTTCCCGTCAGCTGGTCTTTTTTCGAATTTACTAGAATAGTAGGACCTCTTCGTGACGTCAGGCCGTTACCTGCCCTTCGTTTGGAATAGTCTGGAATGCAGCAGAAAGGTTTGGAAGAGGGACTTTGCTTTACTCGTATGCTCTAGAAAGCAGGTGGTTTATGAATGGATAATGGAATGGGAATAGATCATGGGGGAGAGTAGAGCCGTCATTAAAATAATTTTTTTTACCATGGATATTACCGCTATGCTCCTGTAGTTTTCTGGGTGGCCTTTTGTACCTTTTTTGTAGATAGGCAAAAATAAGACTTTCTCCATTCTTCTGGAACATCTCCTTTTACAACTCTTTCTACATATTTCAAGCTAAAGTCATTCTTTCCGTTTTTAATTGAATGATTTGCTCATTCCGTACAAAATTTGATTACAGAGAACTTCAACCTAGCTGCAAATTTATGTGGGTCCATGTTTTCAACATCATCCACAGTTGCCATATCAGAGAACCTATTGTTTATTTCTTCTGCATTTTCTTCTCTTGTATCGTTGTTTTTGAGTTTTTAATGTTTAATATTAATATTTTATGTTTAAAGTTTTAAGTAGGTATACTAAATTTACAATCAAGATGCAGTAGAAATAAACAAACCAAGACACGTTAAATGCTACTAGGAGCACTCCCGAATCATCATTTACAAAGTATAAACTTTGGAAATCATGATTTGGGATTTACAATGTATATTAATTGTAAATTATGATTCGGGAGTGCTCCTTGTAGCCTTTAACGTGTCTTGGTTTGTTCATTTCTGCTGCATTTTAATTGTAAATTTAGTATAGGTGATATTCGTTGCGTAAGGCAAGCGTCCACAGACCCGCATCGTACGCATCGGACGCATCGTACGCAACGGATTTTAGTTTGCCTTGTACAGAAACTTATGTAACCGCGTCCACTGATCCGCATCGTACGGATCGCATTATCGATTGTCAAACTAAAATCCGTTGCGTACGATGCGTACGATGCGGGTCTGTGGACGCTTGGCTTTATGAGATAATTATGATAAATAACAGGAGAAATAGGACTATGAATATGATAAATTAGTAAAAATAACGATTCTCCAAAGAGTAAATTATAATAAATAGTCTTAGAAATAAGTTTTTCCTTCAATTGTACTTTTAGGTCTGGATCCCGCATACCAAAAAAAGTTGATTAATAGCAAGCTAAAAATTTGTTAATAGCTTAAGGGTGTCTAGTCGGGCAAGCTTTGATGTATGAGAACACTAGAACAGGGGACGTTTTAATTATGGAACAGGTTAAAAATTTGAAACGTCAGACTACGAAAACGTCCCATATATTTTGTCAGACAGAACTTCTAATTGCTTTGTTACCCTTTCATTAAACTCTCATTCAAAAATCAGACTGCTATTTATCACCAATTGGGCATTTTAATAAGTCCGACACGTAGAACATGTCAAATAACAGTAATTACGTTGGTGATAAATTGCAGTCTGATTTTTGCATGAGAATATAAAGGGCAACAAATCAATTGGAAGTTCTGTCCGACAAAATATATGGGACATTTTCGTAATCTGACGTTTCAGAGTTTTAACTTGTTCCACAATTAAAACTTCCCCTATTCCAGTGACTATACACCAGTGGCGGCCGGTCAGGGTCGGCAGGGTATATAGGGTCGGCAGGCATTTATAGATGTAGATTTTTTTAATAGTTGTATTTGTGAAATAAAAAAAATCTATCAGATAATACAGACTAAATTTTATTCATGGTTTTTAAAACGATTTGATCAATCCGAGCGTTAAGTGATCCCTGCGCATAACAGACTTCTCAAAAAATGAATGATCCGAGCCATTCATCTGACTTTTCGGCTAGCCGTCCCTAACTCATCCTTAGCTTGACGATTAACACGTAAAACTCAACGAACTAACAAGTCGATGAGCAAGCGAATATTACATTCTCTCCGTGGGCAATAGCAGATACGGCATGGCAGGTTAATCGGCAGGTACGGCACATTTCAGTCTGCCGGTCGGTGTTTCATTTGGAAGCATGCATCGGCAGAGATTGTCAAAAATATTCACGATGTTTTACGTCGTTTAATTGATATTGTATTTTTTTTAAGTTGTCAGGAATTATCATTTAGTGGACACGATGGATCGAAGCATTTGTTAAAAATCAAAGTAATTATAGAGAATTAATAAAATTGTTTTAGAAATATTTACTTTCTGATTCGAAGTGTATTCGTAATACAGAATGAACGAATACATATAATCAAATAGTTACATTTTGAATAACGTTGTTGAATCTGAGATTTAGAAAACCATTTGCTTTTCACTGGAAGTAGATGAAACTTCTAATTATCATGTCATTCACAATTATCAATTATTGTTGTTCGATTCGCGTGACGTGGTAATATTTATGAGAGGTTTTTAGGTTTTAGAGATGTGAGTAAAAGCAATAAGGCAGAATACATTGTTGGTGTTTTAAAGAACAGATTCAAATTTTTGATATTGAAAATAAATTGGTAGGGCAAATTGGGGCAATCTTATGACGGCGTTGCTGTGATGAGTGGTGAATTGAATGGTCTCCAAGCTTTATTTACTCACTATTATGCGCATATAATGAATTTAGTTTTACCTGATAAGTGTAAAAAATAAAGAATTCAGTTTAGCTCACCTAAACGGATTACTGCTTTAGAACAAATTTGTTTCGAAAAAAAAAAGCGAACAGTTTGTCAGACGCGATGAAATTTTAAATCTGGGTTAGTTTTATCTAAGCAGATTATCTCTGGTAGTTTTAGTATCTGTAGCAGATTTTCGTGAACAGCTTTTGGAAGTTTCTGATTTTATTATCGAAGGCGATGATTTTGAAAGTGGCGATACCTCGATCCGTGAAGCAATCGGTTTGAGAATTTTATTAAATAATAATTACTCTTTTAATATTCTTTTAAATATTTTTAAAACAGAGTTTGCCCAAGATATTCCTTGTTGTTCAAAATCCGTTAACTGACATTATTTATTCCAAAAATAGAATACGAAAGCTGGTGCAAAATCTCAGAGATTTTCGTAATGATAGTAGTTTCCAATATATACGCAGTGACGTTTTGGATTCGCTTGATATTTCCGAACCATCCCAAAAAAGACAACGACATGATACATATCTCGAAAAACGAGTAAGTATATCTTGAAATTTTGGATACCTAATAAATATGCAAATAGATAGGTACTCGTTTTTCGAATTTTGAAGATTTGCAAATTTTTGACCTCTTTGACGATTCAAAATTTAAAAGTTACCTTCGCCAAAGAATATCCAAGATATTTATTATTACAAGTTAGGTACTTAAAAATTATGCCGATCCAAATATTTTCAGAAAGTGGGATAAGTTACAAAATATGTATGTATAATTATATGTAGTAAGTATGTACTGCAATTCATTACAACAAACTGTTCATCAATTTTCTTATTACCACCAATTTCTGCCTCAAACAAACGGGATTTACCTTGTCTCAAAAGAATCAACACGTATTGTTGAAACACCATGAAACAAGAGAGAATGTCAAGTACATCAAATAAAAAAAAAGCAAAAAACAACAAAATTTCCTATGATGATTTAAGCCTTTTAGTTTGATGGTATACGATGAAGTAAAAGTCAGACTTACTCTCAATCTTTATTATAACTTCCGACGACCGGTTTCGCTCTTTAAAATTTGTAGAGCATCTTCAGGTCAAAGGTAACAAGTTACAAAATGCTACAAACAAAAACCAGAGTTAGGACATTGTCTGGTTGTAAAAGATGCTAAAGATCCATAAGATCAAGCCAATGTTGAATAACATACAAAAAAGTAGCGAAATAGCATACCAATGCACATGCATGCAATCAGGGGGGTTGGTAAAACTTCCCCCAAGCGCACAAACATGTGCAGAAGTATGCTATATATAATTCTGCACATGTTTGTACGCTTGGGGGAAGTTTTACCAACCCCCCCATGATTGCATGCATGTGCATTGGTATGCTATTTCGCTACTTTTTTGTATGTTATTCAACATTGGCTCGATCTTATGGATCTTTAGCATCTTTTACAACCAGACAATGTCCTAACTCTGGTTTTTGTTTGTAGTATTTTGTAACTTATTACCTTTGACCTGAAGATGCTCTACAAATTTTGAAGAGCGAAACCGGTCGTCGGAAGTTATAATAAAGATTGAGAGTAAGTCTGACTTTTACTTCATTTAAAATGAACTCGCACATGTAACCCATTCAAGATTTGATGGTATACCTATATGAGGAGACAAAAAAACCTTGCCGACCCTGTCTCCAAGGCGAGAGCCGCCAATGCTATACACCCTTACGCGATTAACAAATTTTCAGCTTGCTATTAATCAACTTTTTTTTGGTACGCGGGATCCAGACCAATTTATTTGTTTATGTTATTAAAAAAAATATATAGAAAAATACGGTGTTTTGAAGTTTTACACAATTTAATTGGAAATGATTTTAAAATACGAGCTAATAGTTGTGGATCCCGCGTATGAAAGAAAAGTTGATTAATAGCAAGCTGAAAATTTGTTAATAGCTTAAGGGTGTCTAAATGCGCATATCCCACCAATCTTCGCTTCGATCATACTAATTAAATAATATTTTTAATAACTTATTACACCTGCTTTTTTGCTGATCTAAAAACAATTCCGCTATTAAAACTGTGGGAAACAATAAAGTTAACCTAGGAGCTTCATAAAATTATTAAAATACATAACTTTGATATCGCTTTGGGGGGATTTTAACCGCAGCAGCACAAAAAAGACACCGGTGTTCGCATTGCTGTGAAACTGTAGACCCCGGATTCCTGCTGTAGATATAAAAAATTCCACAACGAGTTTTGTTAGTGCTCTACAGTAAAATATAATCTAAACAGGGATTGTAAAATGTTTTTGGTTTGTTTTTATTAAGTAACGGAATAATAATTTCGTTCGAAATTTCAAAGTATGAATATTATCACAATAATGTGATAATATTTTTTTATTGGAGATTACTCCTTATTCCTGTCCTCGGTCCAGTGGCGGCTCGTACCACTTTAAGAAGGTAGTGCTGCAACTCGGGCAGCCGCCAAAATTTTTAGTGACGGATTCACGATTTTGTCAAAAAAAGGTATACTGACAACAAAAACTAAAAAAAATATGCGCGGATACTTTTATCTTATGTACACATCTTAAGTTTATTGATCTGAGGTGCCAAGCAATTGTCCAACATTGATCAAAACAGTTCCGTAAATTAATTAATAATAAAAACCTCTTAACCTACCACCAGCATTTACTGCTGATAGTGCTTGAAAATTGTTATTACGATTTAGTCTCTATTTACCAATTTATAAAAATAATACTATTTCATTATTCACACACATGCACAAATTTTTGTAATGTCACTTTTAAAGTTTACGATATATGAAGTTCATTCTTCTATTCTTTGGTTGCAAAGTTTTCAATGACTTTATAATTAAAATTATCAATACAATTTACAAAATGCTTTTCTGCAGATAGCATACCTAAAGCACTAGGTTTCGATGTAAACATCGAAAAACAGCGTTCTGCTTCAGATGTTGATATAGGAATGGTAACTAAAATACTTAAAAGTTTAATAGTTTCTTCAAATGTGCTTTTTGAACCTTCCCTCTACAATAAAACCGATAGCGAAACAGCCCCAGAGGTAGTACTACTTAATTCGTCTCGCTAATACAGTACCTACTTCTAATTCAGTTTTAAACCGAGTTTTGCTTAAAAATTAAAATTGTCTCCAGTCTCCATGGTTCATTAAGAAATGATTCGGAGAACTGATGCTTATAAGCAGAAAACTTCTCCGACATAAATAAATTAGAAGCAACTAAATGTCCGGAGAAGGTAGACCTTTGAAAGATCTGGTACTTTGAATAATATGAACCTTTAAGTCGTTGTCTAATTCGGCGCTAAAATTGACCAGCTCCTTAAATATGCCTCTATTTTCTGAATTTTCTTTTTCGTCGTGACCTCTTAAAGCTAACTCGAAAGCTCCACAACACCTTATAACATTTGTAGTGTTTAATTATAAATACAAAAACTTTTTAACAGAAAATATACATAATAAAAGCGACAAACCAGCACGTAAAGAAACTCAAAATAAATAGACCTGGCTTCATACCCTCGTGCCTGGCACAGAGATTCTAATGTTAAGGTATACTAATAGTCCAATATAGCTGTTTCTCTGTCACTTACATATAATGCTCGTAAAATCTTTCTCTCTTTACTCGTGCCAGTACTGACCTCGGCGCGAAGGAGATTCTCCTGTCGAATACTCTCCGCTGTCGGCAGGGATTGTATTGCGCCCATAGTTGCCATATTTTATATAATTTATGAAGATCAAAAGAAATACACACAAAAAAATCAATAGGAATTAAAAAGTTTTGAAGATAAAAAATATGTTTATGGATAGTTAGCAAGGTAGTGCCATGGCTCTATGGCACTACCTCACGGGCCGCCACTGCCTCGGTCCTTTATATTTTATGAGAATAAAAGCTCCATCGCCAAAAAGGTGACAGAAAAGTATGTGACAATTATATGTATAGTATACAGGGTGATTGATTAGTAGGGTAAAGCTCAATAGCTCCGTTATAGTAATAGATAATAATAAAAGTTAATAACAAAAATTTTAGCCACCTTTGAGCTTCATATTACAAAATTAGTTATAATGTTACAGGGTGTTCGATAACACAGTGGCAGACCAAACTTATGTTTTTTTTAAATGGAACACCTTATATTTTATTTTAAATTCAAAAACCTGTTAACTTCTCCATCACAAAAATATAAAGGTTTGTTATGTTATACAGGGTATTTACAAACTTATAACCAATTTTATACGAAAATCATAACAAGTTCAACTCCCTGTATAAATACAAATTAGCAAAACAATAGAATGTTTCTAAATGGCTTCCTAGAAAGAAAAGTACGGTAAACAACTTGTTTAGTTTTAGCATATAGGGTTTTTTCTAGGATATAATAAAACATTTAATTTTAATATCTCTTGGAAATTGGACAAGACAAAAAATTTGTATACAACACTATTTGTTCTTAAGAAATGAAAGTAGGGATGTAATGTGTAGAGAAAATGCTTGTGATTGGCGAAGAGATGGATGGAGAGAGAACAGAGTGGTTGAGTCTCAGATTGATGAAGGAAAAAGAGTTACTGTGTAATTAAGATCGGAAGGGAGCAGTCCAGTTCGAAAAATAGTAATTTTGTGTAAAGTGGTGAATTTGGTGGCGGTGTAAGCAGATTCCTGTTGAGACGAAATCGTCTCCAAATCGTGTCCGAAGAGATTCCAGTTTTCTGTCTGGAACGAGTAGCCGGTTTGTATCAATATTGCACAAGATATCGAGCTGAGAGAAAAATCTTGGAATTATATAGATTGGTATTGTTTGTATCGAGTCGGAGACTAAATAGAGGAGATATTTCGAGCGAGTGCTGTTTTTTGTTTGTGAAACAGTTTGGAAGAGAAAGACCGTAGCAGCATCCGAGGAGTACGTGTGGGAACACCGAGGACAACACAATCCATGAGAAGAAGTAAAGAAGATAAGAAAGGCTAGTCAGTTTATTTGTGAAAAGAAGAGCGTTGTTGTATATTACATACCATATTGGTTTTTACCAATTTAACAGTTTTTACCGCATAATTTATTCATTCATAAATTTATAGAAGAGATAATTAATCTATTTAAAAAGGTAAAAATTTAATTTCGTTTTTTTTTTAATAATCAGAGCAGACTACCGAATCATTTAAATGAAAATTTGTTAAAAGAAAAAGGAGATAGTAGAATTAAAGATTAATTTTATTAGATAAGAAATTTTAACAACAGAATAAAGTTTTAGCATACATTTTGAATCTTATATTTATGGTATAGTAATTAAATAAATAATATTTATAAAATTTATATGCATAGAATCACAGATGATGTCCTCAAGACAATCCTCACCAAAAAAATTAATCAGTGTTAACATATTTAACCCTCCGTTAGTCGCTATCGGTGTCACACACCGACGACATAATTATTCATTCGGGATTTACAAAATAACTGGTTTTTTCTATCGCCACTTTCTGTACCTCTTCCTATCAACTAACCTCGTGTTTGTATACATCCTTACCACCTTGGGTACAGTTGTGCGAGTTTTATAGCTATTTTCGGTGCAAGACTCCATAGCGACGAACAGTGTGGTTATTACTTTATTGGCATAACTTGCAGTTCAGGTAAAGATTAAGCATCTTATTATTGCATTTTATCGGTAAGTTTTGGTCAAATCTTATTTATAGATGTCCTTTGAAGCCGAATAAAAACGTTTGTTGGAATTATGGGAAATGGTTCCTAGCGAATATTTTTATATTACAAATAACAATATGTATATTGTTATACTAGAGTTTTTCATTTTATATCTGTTGTTTTTCAATAAAACATTTTCAAAAATATTTTTCAGTCATTCCTATACACCAGGGGTGGCCAAGCTTCTTAATAGTCCGAGCCACTTTTCACAAGTTGAAGTTTTTCGCGAGCCGCAATAAAATACTTATTCAAAAAGTATCTATGTATAGAAGGTATTTACAATTTTTTTACCAGAACTTTTACTTACAGAAAACCGAAATACAATTACGAAATATTTAAACTTAATTACATTTTTGTTTTCCTTCTTTTGATAATTCTTTAGAATTTGGTGATTAATATGTGACTTCTCAGTAATTCTTTTAGATGCTGGTTAGGTAATATTGATCGGTGTTAGGATTTCACGAATTATAAAATGGAATAAAATGGTCCACACAAGTACGTTGTTCCAAATATAGAAATAATTCGTCAAGCATTCTTTTTTAGGGTACCTTCTTGGATTCTTGTACAAATTTCCAAAATTCGGTATTCGGCGTCGATTTATAGTTTTATTTTCGAGCTTGATCTTCTTGCGTCTCTATTAATTTTAATTCTCCAGATGTTTGGGTAATATATTGGTAATAATAAAAAATTCACCTTATGAACTATGTTCATTTCAAATGAATTCGGAAAAAAATGAAGAGACGATTTAACATATTTTAAGTCTTCAAATCTATTTTGGAGTTAGGTCAATATTCCTTCCGGCTTTTTTATATACCTACCTACTCGTTAAGTTTTTCTAGTATAATATGGTAAAAAAAATTTTCTAAGTCGAGTAAAATGACTTAAATGCAAAATGTGTACCTAACACAAATTACAGATTACATCTGTAGCAAGAGTTATACAAAAATCGGTCTGGATTCGGTTGATTACTGACTTTTACATTGCGCCACTCTTATGTAATGTTCGTTAGCGCAGTTTTCGATGTGTCATATCATTCTTTTCTTGAATGGAAATGGAATTTGTTACAAAGTCTTTCATGTTTGTTGTCAGTAAATTAAAAGACATTTTGAAACACATATTATGGAACGATAAATTTTTTTTAAATCATATCTAATACAAAATTGAAAAATAACTCGGGTACAATCGAGAGCCACAAGTAATCCTTCAGAGAGCCGCATGTGGCTCGCGAGCCGCAGTTTGGCCACCCCTGCTATACACAGTATAAAATATTTGTATGAATTTTATAGCGATAACTATTTTTTTTTAAATTGTCGGTCTCTGACACCATAGTGACTCTTGATGCGCCGTTTATCCTAGCGACTAACGGAGGGTTAAAAGACATCAAATTTTATAACTCTATTTAATGTAATATTTTTGTATTGTTATATCCACTAATAACCCTGCGCAGTTGATGTGGTTTTGTGTTTAAATAAAAAAATATATATGATTTTGAGCATGTTTATTTTCCCTGTTTTGTCCGGGATAAAGTAAGCAACGAGAAATACTAGAAGCCACAAACTAAAGGTGATACATTAAAATCAATTAACCCTGAGAATTTTTATTGGAAAGTTTTTATTAAATTTTGGTTTTGTTTCCATGAGTAGTATTTAAAATAATTAATTAAATTATTGAATTAATAAGAGACTGATCAATCTCATAACAAAGAGAAAATACAGAGCATAATAATACATTCTAACTTATGATTCGGGAGTGCTCCTACTAGAATTTAACGTGTCTTGGTTTGTTTATTTCTACTGCATCTTGATTTTAAATTTAGTATAGATTTCGTCTTCTTTTGCAACGGACGACTATTGTTTTAGTATGATTGGCCAATAGTTTTTCCCTGTCGCATTACCTCTTAAGGATATTTAATATTCTTAGGAGCATGCTGGATACAACATTACCTTATTTTCCTCTTACTGTAATTACTAGATCGTCCTCATATGCCTGCACTTCCCCTCTTTAGCACACCTTAGCTTTTTTGGCTAAAATCCTCCTTTCCTTGCAGGTCTGTTAGAATTAGCATATTTTCCAACACTGCTTTGATCGAGTTGCATATGATAGCGAATATCCCTTTCGATGCTGCTGCATCATAAACAGAATTTGGTATTCTTTTTCTCATGATCATCTTTCAGTGCCTCACAGTTTTTCGATTTCTTTCTAACGCATTAAATTGTATGTGACAGAAAAAAACGCACGTCGGTGATTACATTTCGTCGGTGACATTTATAACATTTATTCTAGTTATTCTAGTTGTCGATAGATGGCGCCATAATAAAAAAATATTTTTTTTTTAATTAGATAATAATATTACAAATATAATCTGTATAATTTATAAGACTATACAAATCAAAGAAAATATTTTATAAATGCAAGAAACACATTTGATTTGTTTTTATTCCAAATTGAAATTAAAATGTGACAACTGTCAGATTTAACTAAAATGTCATGTTAGAATAAATGTCATAAGTGTGTATTATCACGGACTTACCTTTTTTCCTATCATTTTTTACGCACTGAAAAATGATCATAAAAAGGACAATAGTGCATTATTAAATTCTATATGATATTAATTAATGTGTTTGCCACGAAAACAAATATTTATGAATCTTTTTCGTATTCTGAAGGATCAAGATAGAAGAATATTTGTTTTCGGAAAATATACTTCTTAAGGCAGTGTACTCTCATTAGCACATAGGAGATTAAAATGCTGGTTGAAGGGGTTTGAAATATCCTCCACTTTGGTATAAATAAACTAATGTTTTATATTTTTGTTTCAGATAGAAGTTTTTTCGGTAAGTACTTTTTATTTTCCAAAAAACGCTTCAGAAATAGTGTATTGTACAACAAGTGAGGAAAAAGACATATTTCTCACGAGCGCAGAAGTTTGTTGTCACGGCATAAGGTGAGTGCCGCAAATCAAGCGAGGGAGAAATATGTCATTTTCTCACGTGTTGTACACTGTACTTTTTCTATGGATGCGTTTTTGTCAAGAGATCAAACTTTAAAATTAAATAATTTAGGTGCTTTTAGGTATATTGTATGCCTAAATTGAAATAAAATACATATGCACATACGTAGGTATTTAATATCCTTAATACTTATATACTTTATTTATTTAAAAATATAATCAACAGTTATATTTAAACAGTTTTGAAAGGTAATTCCTGGTAAGACTTCCTTCAACACATTTTGTTTAACAGCAATAATTGTGTTTGTATTGTCCATCTTACCATGGAAACGGCGATCATATCTATAGAAAACCGTCGGAGAACCCGTGAGAAAAATATTTCTCACTGCAATGGCCGACTTTTCTCACTGCGTGAGAAATTGATCGTTTTGAATGTATGTAAGTAGTGAGAGAAGTTGCACATTGTATAGCATCCATAGAAAAACTAATTTAACACATTTATTATTTATGGCACTCAAAAAGACGTTTATATTTCCTTATAAATTCATGAAATATCTTTATTTTACACTGTTGCGCTCAGTAGCTGTATTACCACAAGACGTTCACTCATGAACAAACATTAAAAGATCGTAAATCTCGGCAACATTATTTTATCTCATGAGAATCAGAATAATATGAAGAAACGACTGGATGAATCTTTTTATGACGCTCAACTTTATGGCAATGGTCTCAGCTATTATTGTTGTAATTTTCCAATATACTTGAAAAAGCAGTCAGAAGTTTATGTTTCTTTCGTAGGATTCATCCTTTTTGGAACAGGCCAGATCATCAAAATATTTCACTTACGCCTTATTGTCGGAAAAGTTTATTTTAAAGAGTGTAATATTTTTTGAGAACCATATGTGGGAACACATGCAAGAATGAAAGACGTAAAAGGATTGGATGAATGAAATAGAATTAGATAAAGAATGGAAATGGAAGACTAACACTAAGACTAAGAAAAAACAAGTCAGATTGCTGAATCCGAATATGGTATTACAATTTAAAAATTCTCATATAGAAGCTCTTATACAGTATGTCTGCGTAGCTAGGAACCACATGCAAAACTTTTTTATTATCAATTTTACGAAAAAAAGTTATTCTTCATAAAATGCTGCGGATAGTCCAAAAGTTAAAACTCAACCGTCATATATCAAATGTTATCAATTTTATACTAGTTATGTCAAAAATATAAATTTCTTTAAAGAGTAAAGTACCCTCATATTCCAGAATATCAAAAAATGATATTATGAAAAGTTGTTTGAAATTAAAAACTATGTTTTAATATACAATTACATCATTCGAATCGAAAAAAATTTTTTTTCTCAAATTACGGATACCCTTCATCATTTTATTACAATTATGATAACTAGTTTATTATTATCAATTTTACGAAAAAAAGTTATTCTTCATAAAATGCTCTGCCTGCTCTAAAATCTAGGATACAACTAACAGATATCAAACCTTTCCAATTTTATACGAGGTATGTAAAAAATATGAATTTTACTCAAGAGTTTTAAGTGCCTTTATTATTCACAATATTTCAATTATAAGGATGTAATTGAACACTGTAACATATTTTTTAATTCCAAACAACTCTTCTTAATAACAATTTTCGATATTGTGAAATAAAAGGGTACTTTACTCTTGAGTGAAATTCATATTTCTTGACATACCTCGTATAAAATTAAAAAAATTTGACATTTGATGGTTGCATCTTAGATTATATATGATGCAAATATTTTATAAAGAATGACTTTTTTCGTAAAACTGATAATAAAAAAGTTATCAATAGGTTTTAAGTTACGCAGACATACTGTATAAGAGCTAAAAATTTTTTTTTGTTGATTATTTATTATTGTTGAAGCTTATTATTAAATGTATATTAGGTAAGTTTTATAGAAAAAAGTTTTGATCACTTTGTATAAACATTTTTTTAACTGGTAATTTTCGGTTTTTTTATTACATTTTTGTTACCTTTCTTAATTTTCTCAAAAAGAAATCGTTTATTTCATCTCTAAAGTAAATTATTTCAGTGCGTTTTAAAGACTACATCCTAAGCTTTAAAAAATCCTATAAAACTGTAATAAATCTGTTCAAACTTGAGTAATACCGTCTTAAAGTGGTGGTAATTCTGTAAAACTACGAAGTTTTCAAAAATTGCATTTTTTGAGACGTCGTATCATTTGAATTAAATTCTTGAGATTTTTTGTTGAGAGAATCATCGTTTAGTAAGATGTCTGAAAGGTAAGTTGTGCAAAATTGAGAGTTTTATAAGAAAAATTGTATTAGTTACACATTTTTAAACGAAATTCATGTAAGTCTCACTTTCCGCCCACACCGTACTTATGGCCATACATTTTATTTCTTTTTATTACAACCATAAGATAGCTAACTTATTTTTCTTTCATGATCAATTTATAAAATTTCATTTGATTCATTGGTAAAAAATAATATTAAAATAACTCAACCGTGCACTTCGCCGTATGCTAATGTGCGCCAATATTTGTGAGAAGGGTGACTTTATAAATCAAAAATTATAGAAGCTATATATTTAATTTTAGAAAAATCTTTATACAAAGTTTTTTTTTGTAAAATTTTCTGAATTTTTCAACGGTCAAGTCAGTTTTTTCTACAATTTATATTTTCGGAGTTATTTAAAAAAACATCTAATTTCGCAGTTCATTTGTTTAATAAAAAATGAAGCATCCACTTCTCGAGTAGAACTTTTTGATATGTTGTTTATTAAACATTTCTTAATAAAGTTACAAAAAGTTCTATGTGTATGTTTCAGTTTAGCTTTATTTTGCATGACTTTGTTTTTTTCAAGCTTGTTCTGTAGTTTGATCAAACATGTTTTCTCTCCCAGTTTAATTGCTTCTCCTATATGAATATTGGTGTTCATTTATTTTTCCCTGAAGTTTCCTACAGCTTGTTTCAGTACAAGTACATTTCTATTGCAAAACAGCGTATTTTCACATTGCTGATTTTTTCCTTTCTTTTAAATTTAGACAACTTACCTAGCGCAACCTGCATGTACACTGTACACTCCCGTTAATTTATACATAGTCCAACCGTTATTTTGCAACTGTCTGAATTGTGAAAAATGCCGAACCCATCTCAACAGCTCAGAGAATCACAAAATTTTTAATTTAAAGTTCTATGCTTTTGCACTTCTCAATCTAAAGTTCTATGCAATCAATATAAGAAATTGTACGTACACTATCCTGGTTTTTGCTCACTTCATGTGTAATTACAATTTCTCACTTATATAACTCTGACGCTTGAAACACTTTTTAATTAATCGTAATAATGACAAAGTTTTGGAAAATATTAGAGCACTCACAAGCACGTCTTACTAATTCAATTAGAGATGGGAATATGTAATCCGGTTAAATCTAATTTAACTTATATTCAAGAAACTAAAGTGTACAGAAATCAAAATACGAGCAGAATGTAACTTTCTCAAATTAGGTATTTCCATTTACATTAGTTGCTAAACCTTGAATATATCCTCTAACAGAACTTTTTATCCTCTTTTAAACCCCTGCGTGATATAAATCCTTTTACTTCTTTGTGGGGGTAGTAAAATAGAAGAACGGAGTCATAACAAGACGAAAATCGCTCACGCATATGATCGACGAAAATCCTTCTTTTGAATTTCCAAAAGCAAAAGAAACTTCTTACCTCGTACAATTTTTCACATCACTGCGTTCATTGTAGTTTAAATAATAGCCTGCTCTTTGAATAGCACACATTAGAAATTTCAAGATCCACTGTTATTAGCTCTGTTACTGTTTTCATGTACACGGCTAATAATTAATTTGTTATAATGAGAAGATGTACAATAAACACGACGATGTTTTAAAAACATAATTAACTTTTCGTTAGAATATGGCGCAAAAGGAACTATTTCTAAGAACTTTAATGTCAGATAGTCTGAGAATAATAGTACAAAATGCAAATGGACTACTGCAACATCAACAAGAATTGCTGACTGTATTAGACATTGAAAAAAATACATTCTAATAATACAACTAGATATGGTATTGCTATCATTATACAATACACAATTAAACATCTTTAAAAAATAAGCCAAAAAAACTAGAAACTTAAAAACAGCTCTAAAACAGATGAGAAACCACTCATTTGAAAACTATGTATCAAACCTTTCTCGTCAAGATAACTATCTTTAAACCAATCAAAAACAAAAATAAACCAATAAATACTTCACCTCCAATTCGGAAAATCTCAATAAGAAAAAGCTGATTTATTTACTGAACATCTAACTGAAGTCTTCAAGCCACACGACAATGACCAAGTACAAGAAGTAGAGCAGGAACTAGCCTTACCAATTAATCAATGAGAATAGAATAGAATAGAAATATGCTTTATTGTCACTGAAAATTTTTACAATTTTATGGACAAACCTTACATACAGTGAGAGCGACTAACTTTCATTACACCGAAGGAGATCAAAGATGAGATTAATCATTTGAATGAAAAGAAGATACCAGGCACTGATCTCAATATCAGCAACAATGCCAAAGCAACTTCCTAGAAAAGGTATACAATAAAGTTAATATACATATTAAATGCAATCTTAAGACTAATTATTGGACTAAATCACTAAAAATTGCCCAAGTAATTATGATACCGAAACCTGGTAAACAGTGGTGTCATGGTGTGGGAACGCGTGGGAACGCCGTTCCCGCACTGGTTAAGAAAAGAAAAAAAATAATAGAGAATTTAGGTTTTGTAAACAAAAATTAGCAGTGCGTTCCGGCACTGCGTTCCCTTACTGCTAATTTTGCCATGACACCACTGCTGGTAAAGCTTTAACGGATGTTTCATCGTACCGCCCAATAAGTCTACTGCCACTAATGTCAAAACTTCTTGAAAAGCTGTTCAAGTGACAAGCTCATTCTACAGTGCAATAATGCCATCGCATATCAAATGTAATTAATAGAGCTTTGGACAATAAAAAATATTGCACAGTAGCCTCTCTGGACATTGGCCAAGCATTTGATAAGGTATGGCACCCAGGATTACTTTATAAAATAAAAAATCTCTACCCAACAAATACTTTGACTAATTAAAATCATACCTAAATCACAGAGAATTTGAAACTAAAGTGGAGGATGAACTATCAAACCGTAACAAAATTCAATCATGAGTCCCACAAGGTAGTTTACTGGGTCCACTTCTTTATGTACTGTACACATCCGATTTACCAACCTCTCCATAAATCACCATTGAAACTTTCGCTGATGACACAGAGTAGAGGATCCAACAGCTGCAGTATTAAAAATAGAAGATAAAAGCTAATGAAACTAAGTCAACACACATAACTTTCACACTAAGGAAAGACCAATGCCCAAATATTAGCCTTAATCAAGTCAACATACCACAACAAAATATTGTCAAATACCTGGGGCTTCATCTTGATTCTAAATTAAACTGGAAACAACACATTTTAAAGAAGAAGAAACAAATTAAGTTGAGAGTAAAAGAAATTAATTGGCTTATAGGTCGAAAATCTCGACTCTCAATTGAGAACAAATTGCTAATTTATAAAACAGTCATCAAACCTATATGGTAGGGATGGCGGTTTTTGACAAAACACCGGTTTTCGGATATACCGGATTTTTTTGCATACGGTTTAACCTAGCGGTTATAACCGGCCAAAAAAACCGGTTTTTGGAAAAACCGGTTTTCGGTTTTAAATCCAATAGGTTACAAAGTTACATTTACAATACACTTTAGTTTGCGATACTCCATTCGACTCGATATCAATATGATCAAATTTAGTACATACTATCGAAAGAACATGTATTACTTTTAACACGTTTGTATATTTGTAGAATAGGTACATTTTAACTCATTTAATACTTCCTGTATGAGTGTATCGTTTTGAAAACGTAGCGAAATTCTTGGAGATTCGTATTCGTAATCAGTAGTTCGATATTCATAGTCAGAGCATTATTTTTGGTAATCAGAAAAAGTCATTCACCCACTTTCAATGTCAAGAGTTAAGTGTGAAAAATAGATGATGTTTGCGTCTAATTCAACCAGATCACTTCTTATGTAAATATTATGATTACAAATACCTTTTCAAGGAAATATTATAATAAAACTTAATAATTGTTTCTGGCTGATGTGAGATTGCACTTTCAGTTTGCTTCTATATTTTATAAAATAAAATTAAATTTGAATTATGGTTTTGTTTGGAATAATTACTTGAGAATAATAATTATGATTGGGATCCAAAATAATATCTAACCTAATCCTAATCACCGTAAAAACCTAATAACCGGTTTTTACTTTAAAAAGAAAAACCGGTTATGACCGGGACAAAAAAACAACCGGTAAAACCGGTTATTGCGAAGTAAAAAAACCGGTTTTAGGTTTAAACCGGTAGGTTTTTCCCATCCCTACTATATGGACGTACGGTATAGAACTATGGAGTTGTGCCTGCAAATCAAATACACAAATTATTCAAAGAACTCAATCAAAAATTCTACGCACCATCGCAAATGCCCCGTGGTACATTTCCAACCAAACCCTCCATAGAGGTCTTCAACAGACACCACGAGAAATTTGAAGGCCACCCCAACCAATTAATATTACCACTACTGCAGCCACTAAACAACAGAAGATTGCGAAGATTATGGCCCATAGATCTTCGCTGAAACTGAGGTGAAACCGCTGGGTGATGTACCTCATAACGCCATATTAGTTAGTGTACAATACTATAATAGTTGATATAATTTATTGTACTTGTTATCAAATTAACTCATATAATATGTAATTCTGATTGTTAATAAATGCTTACAAAAAAAAACAGAAATATTTTAGGCTACTTCACGCTAAAAAGTCACTCCAAAATAACTGCCCAACGAAATTAAAGCAAAACATTAATCCTAAAAAGCACCTGGATTTGGTTTAATGACTGGAGAAATCTTAACATGTAGCAGATGTCATCTTCTTGATGGGCCTATCCGTGACGAACGTTGGCGATTATCATGACCGATTTTATCTTATCTGAAGGTATTTTGAACCAGGTTCTGAGGTTCTTTAACCAGGATGTTCTTCTTCTTCCTGGACCCCGCTTTCCAACTATTTTTCCTTGCAGGATTAATTTCGGATATTGTGTCCGAAGTATTGTAACTTTCCGAGATTTGATGGTGGTCAGTACCTCTTGGTTCTTCTTCATTCTTTGAGGATCTAGTTATTCATGACTTGGTCAGTCCACGGGATTCTAAGTATTCTGCGATATAGTCACATCTCAAATGCTTCCAATTTTCTGCACATTTAACACAACAAAGGATAGAGAAGCCGTAGCATCGCAGTATTCTTACTTTTATACTAAGAGAGCGGTTGTAGTTCTGGAAGAAGGCCTCTATCCCTTTGAAAGTGGACCTAGTTTTTCCGATGGTGTCTCTTGGTTATTGGTCTATTTTTCATTTGTTATGGTGCCGAAGTAGTTGTAGTGCTTCGTTCTTTCCACAGATGTTTGCTTGACGTAGAATTGTTCTTCTGTAGCAAAGGTCATATTGATCATTAAATCTGGAAAGTAACCAAGTAGGTATAGTATCATTTGTATATGCTGATTTCCTTAGTCAGTAAATTCGAAGGTTTGCTATTCATTCAACTGAATGAAGTCATTCAACTGAATGACGTCATTCAACTATTCACCAAGTTCATATAGAATAACGAAAATAATAGAAAAGTCACTAGAAAAAAAAAGAAAGTTTGCTCCGCTGCGCTGTCTTGGATGACAGGAAGGACTTAAACATAAATTCGCAGCATTTTGTAAATACATAGAATTACTATAGTAGAAGAAGCTTACTCATAATTGAAAGAAATTAATGCAGGTCTACCACCAGGTAGAGTGATAGAACCAGTCCTGTACATTTTATATACTAATGATATCCCTGATGGAAGATCATGAAGAAGCCTCAAAAAAACTAAAAGCCTCTGTTAGCAGACTTTAGAAGTGGACTAAATGCTTTCGAATTAAATTAAATGAAAAGAAGTCAGTACACATCAATTTTAAAAACGATAATAATCAAGACAGTGATGTTATAGTTATTAAAGTACCAAGGGTATTATAAGGATAATAACGCTTGAGGTCAATGGTGTATATACCGAGGGACTTTGGCCCGAGGGATATACCTACGTTGACCGAAAGCGTTATTACCTATAATACCCGTGGTGCCTTCAACGTTTAATGTCCGACTAAATTATTCTTTATATGCAAAAAATTTGAATTAATTTTGAATTAATTACTTTTCGTAGTAACGTAATTGTGGTAACTATAGTTTTACTTAGGTTGTTATTTGTAAACTTGACAGTATTTAACTAGTTACTTAAATTTAATACCCTAGGGCGTTATTTTTCAAAATAACGCCCTAGGGCATTATATCATACTTAACTGACTTCGAAATCATGTCATTATTTGTCAAATAATATACCACAATCGAGGAAATGAAACTAAAAAAATGACAAAACCTCGCAATTTTTTCGTCCACCATCGATTTGTACAAAAATTTGGGATTAGGCTCATTTCACCCTCTAGTTTATTTTCTATATTGAGCCGTTGTACGCTTTTGGTTTTTAGGGTTAAAACTACCATAAAAAAACTAGGTACTTGTAAAAATTATGAAACAACATTTTAAACTTTAATATTGTCAACATTTGGTTCTTATTAGTTACGTAATGATTGCTTTATGCTTTAAGATATACTATCATAATATTTCGACCCTTAAAACCACCCTTGTTGGACCTATATATAAAAAATTACTTATCCTAAAAGAATAATTTCGGCTTGCATTGATTTACAAAAAAAATTGGGATTAGGATCATCTCACCCTGTACTTCATATTCTATAACATGCTCAAGGGCGTCGATTATTTTTAGGGGTGTAAACTACCCTTATTGTCAAAAATTAAACATTTGTTAAAAATAATGATTGTTTTATGCTTTAGGATATAATATCATCATATTTTAACCCTTAAAAACCACCCTTAAGAACATTACAATTTTTATAAGTAGATAATTTAATAGATCTATACAGAGAAAAAAGTAGAATTAAAGAATTACAAAAACATTTATTTACACAAAAATACGAATTTACAAATATGTATATAGAAGTACAAATACAAAAGTTATTAAGTATTCCATCTTCCAGTATACGAACCAGTTCTGTGGTATTAAACATGCATTGAAAATGTTCCATAAGCGGACTATTCGAATATTTCGAAAAAAAAAATTGTTTTATAAACATAGCTCCTTCATTTTTGGCGATAAAAAGATTTTTTTGAAAATGATTTTGTAGAATTTTTGAAGAACTATAAGAATGTGTAAATTAAATTCCGTTAGATCCCTTACTTTTTAATCGGGGTGGGTTTAAAGGGTTCGAATAAGGGGTGTTTGCTCGTAAATAGAGGATTTAAACAGCTATATCTCGCTAAATGTTCACTGCAATGAAAATATATTTCTAATATAATTTTAGTCGTTAAAAAAGCTACAATTTAGTAATCTATAATTTTTTTCGTATCCCCAGTATTTTCGGAGATATTTGGAAGCAAAAGGTGAAAAATACGAAATTGCAAAAAAACAATTTTTCCTTAAACTCGAATTATTCTAAAATTAGGCCTTTTAAATAGTAGTCCGTTCTTTAACGGTAAAATATTGCAAAACCTCTAAATTTTAAACAACCGCTTGGATTGACATGAAATTTGGCATACAGATGGCAACAAAATAACAACCACGGTTTTAGACAGTTTTTCGCAAATAACTCAAATAGTAAATATTATGTCGAAAAAATATTTTTAGCAAAAATATAACCTGTAAAAAATTTAAAAAATGCTATCACGTCTCTATACTTAGTGGAAGCAGAATTATAGCTAATGAAAAATAGGTTCATATTCGTCAAATTCCAAATGGAATACTTTAACGTGAAATAACCAAAAATGAAGCACATTTCGGGGAAAACTCATTACAACTTATTTAAAGTGTTAAAAAAAAGCTTCATTTTTGTTTTAAAAGAAAAATCTCCAGCATCAAAAGTAAACGAGTTACGCTCAAAATAAAGTTAGTCCCTTTTTTTGGTAAAGAAATCGAGAAAGTCACCCCCTAATTATTATCTTAAATGAACTTAATCGTTACGACTTCACAAGTTTCTTGTCTCTTGTATGTATTGTTCATATTATCTGTAAGTTTCATCGATTCAAAGTCCTTATTATTGAAAAGGTTGTAGTTAAAAGAGGTTAAACGAGTCACTGATCACGAATGTATGCAAATTTAGAAACACCAAATCTTAATCAATTTTTGTCTAACAAAAAAACAAAAAAATACATGGGATTCAGAAAAGCAATGCTGACTTTTTTGTTTTTCGAGATTTTTGGTATCTCTAACAATTTTTAAGTTATTTTGAAAAAAGCATATTTTCAAAATTAAAATTTTTAAAAATTTTATTTTGAAACCAAATATTTTCAAATATAAACACTTTGAATCGACGAAACTTACAGATCATATAAACACAACATAAGTAAAATAATTTGTGGAGCGTTAACGATTAATTTCATTTAAGTTTCTAATTAGGGGGTGGTCTTCCCGATTTTTTTTCTAAAACAAAAGGGACCAACTTTATTTGAGCGTAACTTGCTTAAATTTAATGCTAGAAACTTTTTGTAAAAACAAAAATAAACCTTTTTTTAAACAATTTAAAAAAGTTATAAAGGGTTTTCCCCAAAAAGTGCTTAATTTTTTGGATATTTCACGTCGAAATATTCTATTTGAAATTTGGTGAATATGAATCTATTTTTCTGTTACGCGGTTGACTCTACTATTTTATTTATTTATATTTTTTGGCACTAAGTTTAATTTAAATAAAGGAAGACTTACTTATATTATTTTATTTACATCACTTAATTTATTTTAATAATTACAAATAACACTAACTAACACATCTAATTTATTTACAACTCAAATTTATGATTTAATTAACTAAACATAACGATAACTAATATATACATTTCATTAAATCCGAATCGAGTACAATTATATTACGCGTCGCGGCTCATTCGTTGACTGACTGGCCTGTGATCGGATTCCTGTTCTTTATATATACTTCGGCAGCGCTCGCTCCGAACGCCGTGGATAGGAATGGTATTGTCTCGTAACGCCGAGAAGTATCGAGAAGAATTAGGCCGGGTTGTGAGGCGTCACATTGCCCCCTCCTTAAAAGATGGTTCCTCCTGGAACCTTGTCGGGACTGGAACTGGATGCTGGTATCTGCAACTGGACCCTCTTTTACAACTCCCAGTTGTATAAAAGTGACAGGGGACGGTCTTCTCTCCGCACCAGTAACTATGCGGATTGCAACAGACTAACACATGGACCTCGGTGTCTTTAAAAATTTCTGCTACCATATTTCGGATAACTCTCCAGTCTAATTGGCGGCATTCTAACTTTGGCATGGCTAACTTTTGCACGTCGGACTCCAACACGTGCTCTCTCAATTGAATTAATGCATCCCATACATCTTGGTAGGTAGGTTGGTCATGGACAGTGTCTTTTGTTACCAGATAGAATAGGTAACGTGATGCATCTTGGAGTTTCAATGCTTTGCCAGGAGCTGGCAGTTGGCATTGAAGTTCTGCAACTCGACCAAACTTCCTTCGGAAGGCGGATGCCAACCCTCGTGCGTCTTTGATACTGGCCGGGATGGTATGGGCCAGCGAATAGTCATCGGGAAGTGCGAGAAGATCTCGCTTTTCTTCAGTGGTAACACCATGTCTTGCTTTACCGGTACCTCCGTAGGCACCCATGAACTCTTCAAAGGTAAGGTCAGGTATTTCTCGAACTTGGTTGACTTCCACTTCTTCATCTACGTCGTGGTCTCCCTCGTACGGCGCCAACCGGTTATGGTGGACTATCATCGGCTTTCCCCTAGGAATCTTGCTTATTCGGTAGATAACGTCATTGATTCTCTTGACAATGAGGTACGGACCTTCCCAGAACTGCTGCAACTTGGGAGAACAACCTGTTCGCTTCTTTGGATTATAAAGCCAGACTTTGTCGTTCTCCTTGAAACATCCCTTCTCAGCTTGGGTATCGTATCGTTTCTTCATTCGGTCGCTAGCGATCTGAAGATTAGAACGGACCAACTCATGTATATCGTCCATTCTTCTTCGTAATTCATTCACGTAATCCTCACCAGCAACATCTTCTCCAGGTCGACATCCAAACTCTAGATCACAGGGTAGACGCATCTCACGTCCAAATAGGACTTTTGCTGGTGTTTGGCCAGTTGATTCGTTAACAGCAGATCTATAGGCCATTGCGAAGAACGGAAGGTACTGGTCCCAGTCTCGTTGATGATTGGACACCATCTTTGTCAAATACTTGCCAACTGTCCTATTCATACGCTCCACCATTCCATCCGATTGCGGGTGATAGGCCGTGGTTCTTGTCTTCTTCATGCCTAGTTTATCACAGATTCCTTGAAATAGATCGCTCTCAAAGTTCCTTCCTTGGTCACTATGGATCTCCAGAGGTACTCCAAATCGGCTGATGCAGTCTTTGATTAACACATCTGCAATAGTGGCGGCCTTCTGGTCTGTAATTGCGTAGATCTCCACCCACTTCGTGAAGTAATCCATTACCACCAACATGTATTTGCATCCATTGTCACTTTCTGGAAATGGCCCGGCAATATCCAAAGCTATTCTTTCAAACGGACTTCCAACATTGTACTGTCTCATAGGAGCCTTTCTTTTCCGGTAGGGTCCGTTACTTGTAGCACAGGTAGTACATTTCTTACACCAGTCCTTCACATCGTCGGAACTATTCATCCAATAAAATCGTTCCCGAATTCTCTGAAGGGTCTTCTTTACACCAAAATGCCCTCCTGATGGACTGTCGTGTAGCTGACGAAGTACTTCGGCTACTCTGCTCTTTGGAATCACCAACTGTGTTTTTCTCACTGAACCATCATCATTTTCTATTACTCGTTTAAGCAAGCTGTCTTCCAAGATAAATGAGTCCCACTGGGCCCAATACGTCTTAACTACTGAGCCTAGGCTTGATATTTCTTGCCAAGATGGTCGACGATTTTCTTCTTTCCATTTTCGAATCTTCTGTAAAACTGGATCTTTTTCTTGTTCTTCCTTGATCTTGGTAGGCGTCCACTCGTCGTTGACCACTGTTGTTCTTAGTACTGCTGCTTCCTTTGACTCTGTTTTGTTGCAATGGGAACATTCTGCTGGACACGGTCTTCTAGATAGGGAATCAGCGTTCCTGTGGCTAACTCCGGCTCGATGCTCGATCTTAAAATCATATTCTTGAAGTCGTTCAATCCATCTGGCTATCTGACCCTCTGGATTCTTAAACTGCATTAACCATTTAAGGGCGGCATGGTCGGTTCGGATTAGAAACTTCCTTCCATAGAGGTATTGATAGAAGTGTTCCACTGATTTTACTACTGCTAGAAGTTCTCTTCTCGTGACGCAATAATTTCGTTCAGGTTTTGAAAGCACTTTACTAAAATATCCAAGGACTCGTTCCTGTCCTCCTTGGATCTGCGACAGCACTCCTCCAATTCCCACATTGCTTGCATCCGTATCTAAGATGAACTCTCCTTCTGGCAGTGGATACCCTAATATTGGCGCTGTAATTAAATGCCTCTTCAAAGTTTCAAAGGCTGTTTGGCAGTCTCTATCCCAGCAATAATCCCTTGCTTCCTCTGTAAGTCGTGTTAATGGCTTAGCGATATCTGCAAACTTCTTAATGAATCTCCGGTAGTAAGTACATAGTCCCAGAAAACTTCTCACTTGATGTTTATCAGTTGGTTCCGGCCATTCCTTAATGGAATCGATTTTTCCTTTGTCCACGGCCACTCCTTCTTTGCTGACTATATGGCCTAGATAATTGACTTTACTTTGAAATAGCTGGCATTTCTTGGGGTTTAACATTAACTGGGCAGCTTCAAGTCGATTAAAAACGTCTTCTAAATTGTGCAGGTGGTCTTCAAACGTCTCCCCCAAAACGATTATGTCGTCTAAATACACCAGGCATGTTTTCCAAGATAACCCTCTCAACACATTTTCCATAAGCCTCTCAAATGTCGCAGGAGCATTACAGAGTCCAAACGGCATAACGTTGAATTCCCATAATCCGGATCCTGTCGTGAAGGCCGTCTTCTCCTTGTCCACTGGATCCATTTCTACCTGCCAATATCCAGACTTCAAGTCCAACGTAGAAAACAATTTACTTCCAGCCAATGTGTCCAACGTGTCGTCAATCCGAGGCAGAGGATAACTATCTTTCTTGGTAACATTGTTCAACAAACGGTAGTCCACACAGAACCTCGTAGTTCCATCTTTCTTCTTGACCAGGACCACCGGAGAGACCCATGGGCTCGTAGAAGATTCTATCACCCCGTCTTTCTTCATTTCTTGAACAATCCTTTCAGCTTCCTCTCTCTTCGCCTGTGGTAATCGTCGAGCTGTTTGACGAATTGGCCTAGCGGTACCAGTGTTGATTTTGTGTTTAACAACTGTCGTTCTTCCTGTCTTTCCTCCTTTCGGTACGAATATGTCACGATATTGCCGAAGAAATTCCCTTAATTTCTTTTTTTCTACTTGGTTTAGAGACTGGCCTGCAACTGCAACCATTTGGTCGAACTTGTCGTTGGAATTATCTGATGTTGTCGTCTGACGGATTATGGACGTCACGGGTACACAAGTTCCTACTTTTGTCTCCTTCTTGATGGTCACCGGGTAGTCATTGACATTAATCAATCTCACGGGAATTTCTTTAGCAGAAGTAACCAATTCCTTTCCAATTATGATTCCTCGCCAACCTCCTCGTCGTGGTTCCATGGCTCCATCATAACAGGTGTTCCCTCTTCTACAATTCCCTGTAGCCGCGCTACGATGATCGTTTCACTCCTCGCAGGCACAACTGTATCTTCTCTAATAGCTGCTAGCATAGTGCTGTCATCATGTGGATGAAGAAATACCTCCTCGTTGCCAACTTTGATTACCCTGTTCTTAAAATCCAATTGAAATCCATGCAAATTCATTACGTCCATTCCTAATATAACATCTTCTTCGATGTCTGCAACTATAACAGTATGGACGAACTTTTCTGCTCCAATCCCCAATTGTATCTGGATTTCTCCGTGGATGTTGGCATTTTCACCTGTGGCAGTCCGCAGTCGCAACCTCGTTGGTAAGAGTTTCTTACGACTGTTTATAACTGACGGTCGTATAATGGTCCTGGTCGCTCCGGTATCCACCAACAATGTATACTTTTTACCATTTATTTCTCCATCCACATATACACTATCTTCACGACATTTCAAAGAAGCTATTAGTATGAGAGGGTCTTTGGAAAAGTTGCGGGTCGAAGCTGCCCCCCTAAGGCCGACCCGTTCTAGTTTTCCTGTTGGTGAGTCTCTTGACTGTTATTGTACCTAGGGTACTTACATGAACTCCGTACGTTTACCATTTCCCCACAATTCCAGCACCTTATGGTCTGTGTTTTCTTGTATGAAATGCCCTTTATCATATTGACGATCTGGTCCAGTTTGTCTTCATCCTCTTCCTCTTTTACAGTCCTAACTTTACTGTACCCGCCAGAGGCCTTGGTAGCTGATTCGTATTCGAGGGCGGCAGACAAGACATCAACCAGCGTCTTGTGACGAGCTAATCGCAGTGTTCTTTGCATTTCATGATCACGAAGGCCATCAATGAATGTTTGAACAGCCAACTTTTCCATCATGTCTTCGGGAGCTGTTGGATATGCATATCGTACCAACCTGGCAATATCGACCTCGTATTCTTGAAGAGCTTCATCTTTCTTTTGTCTTCGATTTTTAAACTGCGACTGATAGACATGCTCTAAATGTTCGTGCCCGTATCGCATATTCAGTCTCTTCTTCAGCTGCTCGAAGTCATCTGTCTCCTCTACGGCTATGGTCTGGAGGACATCCAAAGCGTCGCCTCGAAGAGCAATAGTGAGGTTTACAGCTTTTTCTTTTTCGGACCATCCGTTCGCTCTGGCCGCAGATTCGAACTGTTTCATGTAGTTGTTCCATGATGACTTTCCGTCGAAATTTGGCACCTTAACACGAGCATGACCTACACTCCCTTCAACTATCGACTGTGGCTCCAATTTGTATTTGGTTTCATCATCTTTAATGTCTGTTAAGATGGGTTCCATCCCTTTGTCTGCTTTTTCCGTTTCCTCCATATTCTTTTCTAATTCCTTGATCTTTTCCTCAAAAGTAGATTTTATGGACGATATCTTGTCGTCAAAATCCGAAGTGACTTTAGAGATCTTGTCAGTCATCTTGCTTTCAAGGGATGAAATATCACCCGAAACTTTCAAAATATCACTAGAAACTCGATGTTCTAACGATGTAATGTCTGTCGAGACTTTGTTCTCTAGCGATGTAATGTCTGTAGAAACTTTCAAAACATCCGAGGAAACTTGGGAGATTTCACTAGAAACTTTGGTCTCTAACGATGTAATCTCTGTCGAAACTTGGGAGATTTCACTAGAAACTTTGGTCTCCAACGATGTAATGTCTGTCGAAACTTTCAAAACATCCGAGGAAACTTGGGAGATTTCACTAGAAACTTTGCTCTCCAACGACGTAATGTCTGTCGAAACTTTGTTCTCTAACGATGTAATTGACGAAATCAAAGCAGCATTATTGTTTTCAAACAAATAGGTTTCTGGATCTTGACCCTCTTCCTGAAGAGCGTTCTTTAGACGTTCGACTAGCTCAGCCTTTTTTCCAGTAGAACTCAGGTCCCTTTCTTCCAATTCAAGTCTCAGGTCTGCAATTTTTAGCTTAAACAAGGTAGACATGATCACACACTTTATTTATTACGATTTATATTTTATTTATTTTTTTTAAAGGTTCCACACTCTATTTAAACCGAAGATTTCATTTATTTCAAGTATCCTCACTTCTGCACCATTTTGTTACGCGGTTGACTCTACTATTTTATTTATTTATATTTTTTGGCACTAAGTTTAATTTAAATAAAGGAAGACTTACTTATATTATTTTATTTACATCACTTAATTTATTTTAATAATTACAAATAACACTAACTAACACATCTAATTTATTTACAACTCAAATTTATGATTTAATTAACTAAACATAACGATAATTAATATATACATTTCATTAAATCCGAATCGAGTACAATTATATTACGCGTCGCGGCTCATTCGTTGACTGACTGGCCTGTGATCGGATTCCTGTTCTTTATATATACTTCGGCAGCGCTCGCTCCGAACGCCGTGGATAGGAATGGTATTGTCTCGTAACGCCGAGAAGTATCGAGAAGAATTAGGCCGGGTTGTGAGGCGTCACATTTCATTGGCTATAACTCTGGTTCTACGAGATCCAGAGACCTAACGCGTACACAATTTTTTTACTTTTTTATAGGCTATATTTTTACTAATTGTAGGCTTCTTATCGTTACCGCCTTTTTTTAAATTTAAATTTGATGTTCTGTCAGGTTGTCAAGGGGTAATGACAGCTGACAGATGATAGACAGAAGACTGTAAGACATGAGGTGAGAATAAAGTTGTGAACCATGATGGTGTATTATTTTATTTCTTAAGAAATTGAAGACATCCTTTCTACAGAATCAGGTGTGGGGTTATACTTATGTTCCCCCTGTGTTGTTAGGACAGAAGGAAATTATATTTTTTATGTTTCGTTATGGATAACCTCGAAAATAACTTACCAGGTACACCGCCTACACCACCACCTGTGTTATCACCCCAAGCGAATAGCCCCGGCTCAAATAATAATAATGTGAATCCGAATCCGAATGATAATATGGTAAACCTTGTTAATTCATTACTCCAACAGAATGCACAGATGCTTCAGATGTTGCAACTACAAAACAGCATGTCAACAATAAGTAATCCTGTACCAAATTTTAATATAATGCCAGATTTATCTAAAACTATTGAGAAATTTAATGGTGAAGGTGATTCCAGCCAAGCAGCAGTATGGTTAAAGCAAATTGAGTCTACAGCGGTACTACACAATTGGCCAGATGCATTTATATACCAAACAGCCAAAAGCAATCTCGAAGGTGCTGCAAAGTTCTGGTTTATAGGCCTAAATGAAGAAATCACAGATTGGTCCAAATTCAAAACAGCTTTCCGGAAAACGTTTCTGTTTTCACAAAATAAAACAGATTTATGGAGAAAGATGCAAGAGTGTACTCAAAATCAAAATGAGAATGTTTCCATTTATTTCCATATGAAAGTTTCTCTATGCAAATCACTCGAACTGCCATTTGAAGAAACAAAAGAACAAATTGCCATTGGTTTGTGGAGTAAGGAATTAAGTAATTTTATTATGTCAAAAGAGCATTGTGATGAAGACACCCTGTATCAAGACATCGTGAGTTATGAAAGAATTGTTAGTGCTCGAAAATGTAGAATAAGCGATAGAAGAGAGAAACCTAATGCAAAAGAAAACTATAATACAAAACGTGAACATTCAAAATACGACTTGCCAAGAATACCTACTTTTAAAAATAATCCAGCTACTAGAAGCAAAGCTATTAGATGTTTCAACTGTAATGTGATTGGACATTCCGCAGTTCAATGTACTCAACCAGCTAGACAAAAGGGTTCGTGTTATACGTGTGGAGCAATGGATCACCAAAGAAATAATTGCCCCAAGAATGAGTTCAGGATGAATCCACCCAAGGTCAAGGTAGAAAGTAACACTGCACTATTTGTGGAACAGCATAATGCAAGTGGGTATATGTTACCAATTTGTCTTTTGAAGGACAAAATTTCTATTTATATTGATTCTATTGTAGATTCAGGTAGTGCTATATCCTTAATAACTTTAGATACTGTAAAATCTTTCAATTTTGAATTTTCTGATATTCCTGAGAAAACTTTCCAGGGTATTAACCAAAGTAAACTAGAAATTTTGGGTTCTGTGTTGTTTAAAATGAAAGTTAATGACATACTTATTGATTTACTCATTTATGTTGTACCAAATGAAACCATACCATATAAATGTCTGTTAGGTAGAGATTTTATGCAGAACGACAAACTTACCATATCTTTTTCAGGTAATAAAGTAGAGATTTCTTCTAAAGATATTGAAAATACAAATATTGACAATGATATTTTACATATTGACTATGTAGATAAAAATGAAATTAATATTGATATCAATCCTAATTTAAATAATTTAGATCGACAAAAGTTAGTTGATATTTTTATGACTGATTATGTAAATCCAGAAAGACCTAATGAACCTATGACTAAATGTGAAATGAAAATTGTTGTAGATCCAAATCATGTTCCTTTTTATTATAAACCTCGTAGGTTATCATATGCTGAAAAAAATGCTGTACAAGAATTAATTAATGACTTGTTAGATAAGGATATTGTTCGTAAGAGTAATTCAGAGTATAGTTCACCAATAGTTTTAATTAAAAAGAAAACTAATGACTTCAGACTATGTGTAGACTATCGTTCATTAAACAAAATCACTTTACGGGATAATTTTCCAATCCCACTAATTGAAGATCAACTTTGTCAACTTAAAAAGATAAACATTATTTTTCAACTTTGGATCTCAAAAGTGCTTTTTATCATGTTAATGTAGAGGAATCTTCAATTAAATACACATCATTTGTAACTCCCAGTGCTCAATATGAATTTTTGAAAATGCCATTTGGTTTGCGCAATTCACCATCTGTTTTTATGCGATACATTCATACTATATTCAAGGACTTGATGGAACATAACAAATTACTAATTTATATTGATGATTTATTAATAGCAACAAAAACTGTTGAAGAGAACTTAGACATTCTAAAAGAGATATTTTGCTTATTGGTTCAAAACAAATTGAATCTCCGTCTTGACAAATGCTCCTTTTTAATGACTAAAATAAATCATTTAGGCTACATAATTAATGGTGATGAGATAAGACCAAGTGATCGACATATTAGTGCAATTAAAGAGTACCCAGTACCACGAAATGTTAAACAGTTACACAGTTTCATAGGCCTTACTTCATATTTTAGAAAATTTGTTCCCAACTTTTCAATAATTGCTGGACCACTTTATGATTTATTAAAAAAGAATGTTTCATTTGAATTTGGAAGAGAACAAATGAAAAGTTTTCATAGTTTAAAACAAATTTTAGTGTCCAAACCTGTTTTAGCTCTCTATTCTCCTACAGCTGAAACCCAAATCCATTGTGATGCCAGCTCTAGTGGTTATGGTGGGATATTACTCCAAAAACAAGCAGACCAAAAATTTCATCCAGTGTTCTTTTACAGTCAGAGAACTACTCAAGCAGAATCTAAACAGCATAGTTTTATTTTGGAACTAAAAGCCGTTATCAACACACTTAACCGATTTAGAGTATACTTATATGGAATTAAATTTAAGATACTGACAGACTGTAATAGTGTAACAACAGCTTTACAGAAGAAGGATGTTAGCCCTAAAATTATGAGATGGAGTCTCGTTCTTGATAATTTTGATTATACTATAGAACACAGAAGTGGAACAAGCATGAAGCATGTTGATGCTTTAAGTAGGTGCTTTGGAAGTATTTTAATAATTGAGGAAAACACTTTTGAACATAATTTAGCTATTAAACAAGGGCAAGATGATATTATATGTAAATTAAAGGAGACATTACAATCCAGTGAGCATAAGTTGTTTGAATTAAATAATGACATACTTTATAGAAAAAGTAATAATTTACTACTATTTTATGTACCTGAATCAATGGAAAACAATGTGATTCGGAGTTGCCATGATGAATTAAGACATGTGGGCTTAGATAAATGTTGTGAAGCCATGAAAGAATCGTACTGGTTTCCTAATATGAGACAAAAGGTAAGAACTTATATTACAAATTGTTTGAAGTGCATTGTATTTGCTCCTAACAGTGGTAAAAGGGAAGGATTTTTACACAGCATACCAAAGGGAGACAAACCATTTAATATTTTACATTTGGATCATTGTGGACCTCTTGAAAAATCTAAAGGAACTGGTTATAAACATATTTTTGCAATTGTAGATGGCTTTACTAAATTCTTGAAATTGTATGCTTGCAAGTCAACTAATTGTAATGATGTTATTAAGTATTTAAACTCATACTTCTTTACTTACAGTAAACCTTTAAAAATAGTCACCGATCGGGGCTCAGCATTTACGTCCAAACAATTCACTGAATTTTTAACCGATAATGGAATACAGCATGCTCTTGTAGCTACCGGCGTACCAAGAGCCAATGGACAGATTGAAAGGTTCAACCGGTTCATTATACCAATGATAGCGAAACTAACCAAGGGCCCAGAATGTTGGGATCAAGTACTTAATGAAGTTGAATTTGCTGTCAACAACACTGTTAATCGAAGTACAGGCCAAACACCTTCTAAACTATTGTTTGGAATGAACCAAGTAGGTAATGTCAAAGATCATTTAAAGTATTTTCTGTCATCCATTAACAAAGACAAATCCGATATTAACGAACTACGACATAATGCATGTGACAAGATAGAGAAATCCCAAGAAGTCAATAAGCTGTACTACGATTCAAGACATAAACAAGCTTCAATTTATAATATTGGTGATTATGTCATGACACCTAATGTTGATGTTACACCTGGTGTAAATAAGAAACTATTACCTAAATTTAAGGGACCTTATATTATTAAGAAAATATTACCTAATGACAGATATCTAATTTCTGATGTTGAGGGTTTTCAGGTGACTCAGAAACCATTCGAAGGTGTATTTGATGCTGATCATCTCAGATTATGGATGAAATCATCACACTAAACTAAGTCTTCCTGTATGACTTAATAGTTCTATAAGGGTTTTATCCATTTGCGTTGTCTTAGATTTTATTTAAGTATTTTAACCTTTTATATTATGATTCTTATTTTATTCACACTAAATTACTTACTTTATGTTTAGCAACTCCAACTTATATTTGTGCAAAACAATTAATATCTATAATTACCCATTATGTATAGGACGTTTAAGAACTTATGATGAATTACATTTATGAGGAATAATTCCTGAAAGGTGCTTATGATAATTTATGTTTATTAGAAATAATGTTTGACAAATATTTATGAATGTTATGATTTTTGTCATGTTTATGTACTTTCACTTTCAGTGTAGTTATATTTTTGTTCATGACAGATGACATGTTATGACAAATATTTAGGAATGTTATGATTTTTGTCATGTTTATGTACTATCGATGACAGTTTATGACAGATGGCATGTTATGACAAATATTTATGAATGTTATGATTTTTGTCATGTTTATGTACTTCCAAATAGTTTTGTATTTTTGTATATGGAAGAGCGAGGGCGCTCTTGTTGTCGGTTGGCCGAGTTGTAGGCTTCTTATCGTTACCACAAACCATACATACTCATAGACGTTTCACGTAAATTGTCAAGGTCAAGACAGCAAATTAATTACCATTCCAATCCAGAGATGTCGCTGTCAGTCAATTGTCTTGTCATATTTAACAACTGACAGTTGACAATTAAATTAATTTGTTTTGTTATTTAATTTTTATTTTACAGTTTGTGACTTATGTATTTTATTGTGTATAGTGGTGTTACGTTTTTAATTAGATTTAATCACAATTTTAATCAATTGTATTAACCTCCCCTCCGTTTTTATGAGTAGAATTTTTAGTTTACATTGATTGATCATCCCGTGTTGTGTTTCTCCACATTTAAAAAAACAATATAATAGATCCTGAAACAGTTTATTCCAATAAACAAGTGTGTCATCAACATTTCGGGCCTATATATTTTTGGAAGTTTGTAAAAGATTATAAGGTATTTATCTAAACAATCATCCTACAAGATTCTTTCAAAAATTTTCATTCAACTCAATATTACATCAGTGCTTTCACGTGACACATGGCAGTAGTGTTTAGCATTTTCAAAACAAATTGGAATATTTGAAGTTTTCAGTAAAACATTGAATTGTCTTTCTGTTGTTTTAATTTCCTGCGAAATTTCATCAAAAATCCCGCAAAATTTATAATTTGAAATACCCACGTAACTAAAATTTGTCAATTTAGTTCCCATTCCAATCAAGAGATGGCGTTAATTCGATCCAAAAGATTAACATGGTCGTGAAACGTCTATAAGTATGTATGGTTTGTGATCGTTACCGCCTTTTTTTAAATTTAAATTTGATGTTCTGTCAGGTTGTCAAGGGGTAATGACAGCTGACAGATGATAGACAGAAGACTGTAAGACATGAGGTGAGAATAAAGTTGTGAACCATGATGGTGTATTATTTTATTTCTTAAGAAATTGAAGACATCCTTTCTACATAATAACGTTATTTTCGACAAAATACTTACTTTTACAAAACCTTCTAAAAATGTGGTTATTTGGTTGAAAAATGATCATATTCACTCGCAAATAACTCGAAAAGTGTTGACTTGGCGAAAAAGATCTATAGAACAAAAGTTCTAACAGTAACTGTAAGAACAGTTTACCCATTTCTGGTCTTATTTTGGACATATATATTTTCACCTCCAAGAGGGGGTGAAAGTCACGCCCAGGGCAAAAGCACACATCGGCACAATATCAATTTTTTTCTTTGACATGTAAGCTGTAAGTATGCCAAATTTCATGTCAATCCAAGCGGTTCTTTAAAATTTAGAGCAAAAACCGTGAAAGAATGTACTATAGGTCAAATTTCTTGGATGTATTGACAATACAAAAATACAAGGAATTATAGAAAGCTGAAGACCAATTTTTCAATTAGTAGGGTAGTTAGGGGGTTATTTTCACTAATTTTTTCGTAGAGAAAAGCAAGTACCGACTTTTTTTGATCATAAATCGCTCTATTTTTATGTTAGAAATTTTTTATTATTATTGTTATATACTATTGTTACTTTCAATAACTCGAAAAATATTAGTTTTACGAAGAAAATATAAAAACCATTTTTTTTTCTTAGAATTACTTTTTACATTGATTTATATGGTTAAAATTTAATAAAAAATTCCCACCCCCGAGATGGGGTGGCAACCACCCCCAAGGTTTTAGCTTACAGCGGCATGATATAGAAAATGATCCTTGGACTATTCCCTACCTTATGTGAAAATTTCAAGTAAATCCATGTTGGACGAAAAAATTGCGAGCCAAAATGCTTCATTTCCTCGACTACAAGTCGGACATTAATATGAATAATACTCAGATACCATAATATGCCCATACAAATTGGCATATCATATAACAATCTTACAACAGACGTTTTACATTTTACTGTAAGTTTTTTTAATTTTTTTTTTCATTTATACACTTTCTAGTTAACAGATATCACAGCATTACTGTGACAGATATTCCTAAAAGAAATTACATAAATCATCCTGAAAAATACTTACCATTCATCCCCACATTTTTTGTCGAATTTCAATAAGCTTTATTTATTCACCTTTCCGCTTAGTTTTACCACTTTCGCCGCAAAAGAAAATGAGTAATTACCTTTCACATCTTTCACATTCCGAACATCGTACCATTAGTTATAGAATAAGGGAGTAACTTTTTCTTGTTGGCAACACCACTTACAGCTCTTAATGGTCATATCGTCAATCATTTGGCCTTAATTTTCTAATTGCTTATCATTCAGGTGTTTGAGGAATTTTATGGAAGCCTTAATTTTAGTTGAAAGTAACTAATCACTCTTATTATTTATTGTTTCAATGAGATAAACGTGGAAGAATGAAATCAATTAAACCAAGATAAAAAAGTCATCTGGTGTAGATGTAGAAGAGGTCAAATTTCTCAAATTTAATACCATTTTTGGGTATAAGTTCTCATGCAACACCTCATTTGTTATATCTATTTTAATGACGGAGGAATTTTGTTCACGGACAGACTGATAGACAGGCATGAAACCGAGAGTATTTTGTTCTCGTCTTGCTAAGACTTGTAGGTACTATTTTAACGTCTTTAAAACAGTACTTATCTCTAAAACCGGAAGTCCGAGGTCAAATGTCTTATTTTTAATACTGTCCTTGGGCAACAAGTGTTACAGTTCAACTTGATTATCCAGTTGGAGTTGACTTTTCCTAGTTCGAGTCGACTTAAACGGCTGGTTTTAGTAAAAGTTGATTATACATAAATATAAAATGAAGATTTTTATTCAACATTTACTAGTAAAAGTAGACTCCAACTAGGAAAAATATACTGTTCCCAATGCCATTTAATAAAAGTTGATTCACACAAACAACCGATTCTAGAAATTAAATGTTACTGTATATTATGTTCAAATCGTGATATTTATTTTTTTGCGAAAACTTACTCAAAAAGAGGTCCTTATAACGAATCCACAGGGTGTCAGGTAGTACCGTAATCGAAAAATTGTCTAAACAATTTTTTTTAAACAAATTCACAAAAAAATTCACTTCGGACATTTTTTTACACCAATAATTTGGGTCATTCGGAGCAAAAGAGGTCTTTTGTGATTTTTCTGTAAAATTTATTGTTCTCGAGTTATACACGATTTAAAATTTGAAAAATGCGAAAATGACCATTTTCAAGGCTTAATAGCTCAGTTAAAAATTATTATTATGAAAGTCAGAAAGTCACCAAATCAAATTTTAACGACCCCCCTACAAGGTACTGAAGAAATATTTGTCATTATTGTATTACTAAGCTGTTATTTTTAATTATTAACAATGAGCGCTAGGAGCGTATTGAGGCGGCTGTCAATGTGAGTGCGACTGAGATGCACCATTGGACGGTCGGAATGGAGGATCTTCGCTCATTGTTGATAATTAAAATAACAGCTTATTAATAAAATAATGACAAAAATTTCTACAGGATCTTGTAGGGGTGCTTTAAACTTTGATTAGGTGACTTTCTGACTTTCATAATAATAGTTTTTAATCGAGTTATTTAGCCTTAAAAATGGTCATTTCGCATTTTTCAAATTTTAAATCGCGTTTAACTCGAAAACTATCAATTTCAGATAAAAATCACAAGAGACCTTTTTTGCTCCGAATGACCAAAATAATCTAAAAAAAAAGAATGTGTGTGTACTTTGTACGCACGTAAGAAGTTATACTTCTATTATTATGATTTCAACGAAATTAATATACTTAACAGGTTATTTGTATTTTATTTAAATATTAAACTAACTTTCTTTACCTACCACTTTTAAAAATGTTTTACTAAAACGATACCAATAATATATATATATATATATATATATATATATATATATATATATATATATATATATATATATATATATATATAAAGAATATGAATTGTCCGGGATTTGAATCCGGGACCTCTTGATCTCCGGTCACACGCTCTACCACTGAGCTAGGTATATCCCTTTTGCTTTGACAGGTTACAAGATTTCTCATACATACTGACAAATTTAATACAAAAATACTTTAAATATACTTACTATTATTATAAAATAATAAATACTAAGAACACTAATATATCCTTTTATAATATGATATAATATGACTTATTTGCGCTGACAGCGCTGATACATACATATCTTGAAAGATTAGCAATGAAATACATATAAGAGTAGTTTCATACTCTTATTCTTGTAAGAGATAGCTGTATGAATTCATCTAAAAAAGAGTTTATTTACAATATGTACAAGATAGATTAAAACCATTAATATAACTAAAATAACTTAAACATACAAACCCAAAAAAGAGAATCAAGAACAATGCTATTTCTTATGAGTTTTTGACAACTATCAAATAATTTACAAAACGTCAGTCAAACTACAAACTACAATTATAGAGTCATGCCGCCTAAAACTACAAATACCCTAAATTATCGAAATGTTGTTTTATTAAAAATAAGCATAATTTTATTTTTACATCCCCCCACCAACAGGTATGACAAACCACTAAAGTCTATGGTTGGTCACAAGGCATCAATTTTGAGATGTGAAAATAATTCATATCGTTCCTTTTGTATCCAATATCTATTTCATATAACGTATTTGAAATTCGTTTCTTTATTTGAAACAGGCCTAGTCTTATTTCATCAAGCTTTTTTCTATTTAGCTTGGATTTATTTTCCACATATGCCCAATCTCCTTCTTTAAATTCATAGAATTTTCTATTTTTGTCATACAGTTTTTTGTTATATTCATGATGTCGTACTGAATTTTTATAAGCTATTTGCTTATCTTTTGACAAATTTCTTGTTTCACAAAGTTCCTCGGGAACAATCGGATCCGCTTTTCTAAAAAGCAAATATTCTGGGCTGTATCCGGTTACGGAATGATCTGTTCTATTATATTCATCTATACATTCTTCAGCTATTTTTGTCCATGCTCTACTTCTAGTTTCATTTAATTTGCATCTTATCCTATTAACTAATGTTTGATTAAGTCTTTCATTTAAACCATTTGAAAATGGGCAGTCCACTGCTGTAAAAACCAGTTGAATATTTAACTGTTTCAAATTATTTCTAACTATTTTGGAATTAATTCCCGGATACTGATGTGTTAATAATGTTTTTATGGGGTGTTTATCTTGAATTTTAGAGATTAGTTTAATGAAATCACCTGTCGTCTGATTTTTGGAAGTAACTGCAAATGCATATCTGGTAAAATGATCTACAAGTAAGTGGAGGTATTTTTTTGTTGAACGATTGCCAGCAAATCCTCCTATTGTATCTAGGGACATAATCTCGAAAGGTTCTTTTGCCGGACCTAATTGTGACAAGAGACCACATTTTGGACCTACTCTTGTTTTATTTTTCCAGCAGATCTCGCATTTCTGGCAGATATCCTTTGCCAGTAAATCCAAATTCTTGATGTAGTAAAAATTCCTAATTTTGTTAAATACTTTACCAGCACAAATATGACCATAAAATTTGTGAATTTTTGTTACTAACTCCACTCCAAAATCCTTGGATAATATTATTTTTTTCTGGTTCTCCCTCAATTTATAGAATACATCTTGGTTGAAAATTGTTCCTATCATTTTATCTATAGCTTGTCGATTATTATTCTGGTCTTGTTTTATCTCAGTTAATGTCACTAGGTTCACTGTTTTTATAAATGTTTCTCCATTTTCTATATTTTCCAAAACTGGGTTTCTAGAAAGGCAGTCTGCTTCTACATTTCCTTTTCCGAGTTCATATTTAATGTCGAAGTCAAATTGTGAAAGAAAATGAGTCATATCTCCTAATTCTTCATCTGGTCTTGTACGAAGTTCTCTTCCCTCAAGGGGCTTATGATCAGTAATAACTACAAATTTTCTTCCCATTAGCCAGTATTGCCAAAATTTTAATGCTTCTTTAATTGCCAGGCACTCTAAAAAAATTGCTTTTTTGTTTTTCTGATATTTGTTCAATTTTTTTAAAAAGTAAGCCACAGGTTTCATTTCTCCATTTTCTTGTTTTTGTTTGAGAACTGCACCAACTCCTAAAACACTAGCATCGGTATATATAATTGTAGGAGCATTTGGGTCAAAAATAGCTAGAATAGGTTCAGAGCAGAGAATACTCTTTACCTCACTAACAGCTGCTTGGCAGTTTAAAGACCAGTGGAATTTAATATCTTTTCTAAGTAAATTATGTAATGGTTCTAATAATCTGGCTGAATCTTTTATATATTTGTGATAAAAATTGACTTTTCCCAAAAACTGTCGTATTTTTTTCCTGGTATCTGGTGCTGGAAAATTTCTGATCGATATTAAATTATCATGTAAAGGACGAACTAAATTGTTTCCCACAATGTGTCCTAAATATTTTACCTCTTTTCTTGCAAAATTACACTTTAGAAGTTTGAGCCTAAATCCCTCTTCTAAAATGGCTTCCATAAGTCTCTCAATGTGCTCTAAGTGTTCTTCAAATGATAATGAAAATATTAAAATATCGTCTATGTAATTTATACAAAATGAGTTTAAATTATGTTTTCTGATAATATTACTTAAAATTCTTTGAAATATTGCTGGTGATGTTTTAAGCCCAAAAGGTAAGCATTTCCATTGCCAATGACCATCTTGTGTAACGAAGGCTGTCTTATATTTATCTTTATTCCGAACTGGAATACACCAAAAAGCAGAATTTATATCTAAAGTAGTAAAGAATTTAGCATTCCGTGTTTTGGTCAAAATCTCGTCAATTAATGGAAAAGGTTGTGGTTCGGGAACAATTAATTTGTTTAATTCACGAAAATCAATGCATAATCTTGTTTAAGATCCTTCATCTTTTTTAAGAGCCAATGTAACAGGTGCTGCAAAGGGCGAAGATGATTCTTCTATTAAATTTGCTTTTAACAATTGTCCTATTTGAAATTCTATCTCTTTTTGATCCTCTATTGAGCATCTATATCGTTTCTTTGCGACAAATTTATGTTCTAAAAGTTTAATTTGAGCTTCATTATTTTGAACTTGCCCAATATCAAATTTATGTCTTGCAAAAATATTGTCATATTTATTTAATAATATTTCTATTTTACTTTTCTGATCTGGCTGTAAATGTTCTAATTTTGCTTCAAAAAGCTCTGTGGGAATTCCTTCATTAAAGTTTATTGTATATTCAGTCATATTAATATTGTGATTAAATTTTTCAATCTTTTCTTCAATATTTTCATCTAATCTTTGATAAATTTCTAAATCAAAATCTTGTTTCATTTGAAAATTCAAAATAGAATCTAATCCAAGTAGAATATCATACTCGAAATACTCATCATTAATTACAAAAAGATTAACATTTTTCTCGATCTTATTAATTTTCATTTTTGCAATTAGTTTTCCTGTAAAATTTGTTCTGCCATTTACCGTTTTAAACATATTTCTATCTTCATGAATAACTAATCCCAACTTACCTGCTACCTTCGAATTCAGAAGAGTAACATTTGACCCTGGGTCATAGATTCCACATAATTCTCTATTATTTAGGAATACTTTTAATTTGATCAATGGCAGCAAATTCAGTTTTTTTGGTCGGTTATCGTTTCATTTAATGTCTCCTGTATAGCAATATTAGTAACATATTTAATATCATTTGATTTGTTTTTTTTTTGTATTGTTTTCGTATCTTTTTGCTTTAAACGGCACATTGCCTCTGGGTGAAACCTCCCAGAGAATCCTTTTTTATCACAATATTGACAACTTTTTTTTTCTTCTGAAATTTGTTGAAAATTTGGTTTTGTCTGTGATTTATCTTTCTTTCTTATAACTGAACTTTCCAATTTTCGTAATTCACCTATCAATTTTTCCATTGTTGTAACGTCAGTTCTATTAATATTGGCAAATTTTTCACAATTAAATCGATTAGTATATCACTAGGAAAATCATTTTTGACATTTAGCAATAAATTTTCTTTACGAAATGCATAATCAACAAGACTACCAGCTATATACTTAAAAGAATACGCTTTCCTATGGTTATGCCAACCTGTTTCACAAAAACTATCTAAAAAATTAATTTTCCATACCTCAAAACTGTTATCTAAGCCTAATGTTATTATTTTTGATTCAAACCATTCCTTTGCTATTCCATCAAGAAACAGATGTAGAATCAAAATCTTGTCTTTATCAGCATCCACTTCACATCGCGAACATTCTGATTCGAAGGTATTAAGCCATGAATTCATTGGAACATTTTTCCCATTAAAATTTCGAAGTACAAAATCACCTTTTATTTTTTTATAGTTTTTCTTTTCAACTTTAAGTATACCTGTTTTACTATTTTGGAGCAACTGGACTAATGCTGGAGATTGTTCAATCGCTTCTGTCTTCTCATACTCTGGTAATAAGGTCTGCTGTAGGTACTCATTTTGATAAACCACATCACCATCTGAATCAAAATAAATCACTTTCAAATTATCATCTAAGGTAATGGTATATGTTCTAAAGCATCCTCTTGATTTCATAGATGCTAAAACATTTTTTACTTTTTTCAGACGAAATAGTTCAGAATGATAATCTTGAAGTTGCTTTTCAGCAGGCATTTCATGATAGAAACGGGACTCTGTTGGCTGCAACCACTTAAATTTATATACATTATTCTTACTATCACTACTGCTTGCTTCTATAGCAATACAAATTCTCATTGATGCAATATTCATCCTTAATTTGTACAAATAACGGCTTGAAAATCTATTTTTATCGCTATTTTCGCTTGGTCAGCGTAAGTTCTTGATTTATAAGAGTAGTTTCATACTCTTATTCTTGTAAGAGATAGCTGTATGAATTCATCTAAAAACCAATATTTTATCTACCAAAAAACAAATAAAAAAACTGCAACTCTTCGTCACTGGAATACATTCCTATTTTACAATTTTTTAGAACTTTGACATTTAAAAATTCAAACTTCTGTCAAACCACAAAACTGTCAAATCTTTTTTTGTAATTTATTGCTCACATGTCATCACTATGAAAAGGCGAAAGTTAAGGATAATTGATTATATGAAAGGGTGCTAAAAAACAGTGCGAAAAAGTAAATCCCATTTAAAATACATTATTACTTAAGGCACACTTTAAACCCTTCATGTACTGCTATCTATATTTACAATTTTCACACAATAAAAATTTATACATAATATGAGGTAGAGTAGATAAGAATTATTTTTGTGAATTTGGTTAACAAAAATTTGTTAAACAATTTTATAGAATTGTTCGACACCGCGGTACAATCCACCGCGGTACCGCCTGACACTGTGTATTTGTTATAAGGATGTATTTGTTTGAGTAAATTTATGCAAAAAAATCGAATCCGAATAATTTACCTAACATGGGCGACGTTACAGCCTGGACTAATAATAATAAGTAGTTGAAACGGTCAAAACAAAGAGACGCACACTCATCAAAAAGGCACGTGAGATTATACTCGTATAAATTGTATAATCTACTTTTACTAACAAGAGTTAGGAAGAGTCAACTTCAACTAGTAAAAGTTGATTTAAATTTTTCAAATCAACTTTTACTGCTCGTTTCAGTTGGAGTTGACTCGAACTAGGAAAAGTCAACTCTAACCGAGAATCAACTTGAACTGTAACAGAAGCATTAATTCGACACCCCATTTGTCATTATATCTGTTTTTATTAATGGAGGAGTTATATTCGCTTACAAACAAACAGACGAACAGACCTGCATGAAATCGGAAGTTGATATTTCTTCTCGTTTTAATAAGGCGCGTTGCATAATATATCGCTTGTACTATTTCGGCGACTTTAAAACAGTACTTCCAGTTGCAACTCTAAAAGCGGAAGTCCGAGGTCAAGTTTTTCACATTTAGTACCATCCTTGGGTTATAAGCTCTCATTCGACACCCCATTTGTCATTCTAGGTGGTCTAATGACGGAGGAGTTTGTTTACAGACGAACAGACAGTCATGATTATTTCAACATTTTCACATTTTGTTAAAATGGGTGAAAGCAAAATTGTTAAAAGGGAAGACGCAATAACTCCAAAATTCTTTAATCAGTCGTTGGAAGACGTCTTTAATATATTCACGAGGAAGTAGTCCTGTCGCCAGTGGGGGTACAACGGCCTCCTTAATTCAGATGGACTTACCCAAGTTTTTTTTTATGTATTTTGACCCGTAGAACACGAATTTTTTGGGTAACAGTCGATCCGGATGTCGATAAGATTGTTATAAACAAAGAACTTGAGGAATCACATAACAGCGATGTTTCGCAAAACAAAATATTTTTTTGTATTTATTGGGTCATTTTAAGCAAAAAATGTTTTTACAAGTTTTTTCGTAGGATGCATAGTTTTCGACATAAACGCGGTTGAACTTTCAAAAAATCGAAAAGTGGCAATTTTTGAACCCGAATAACTTTTGATTGAAAAATAAAATAGCAATTCTGCTTACCGCATTTAAAGGTCAAGTCAAATTCTATCGGTTTTGATTACTTTCATTGCTAAAAATTAATTTTTTTATTGTTAAACACAGCAATAAACACATAGTGATTGAATGATGTTTTCAATGCATTTCTCATTTGAAATTCAACGAGTAGGCGCGCATACACAATTTCTACGTAGATTACGTACATTGAAACGCATGCATTGGGCACGGGAAACACTATGTGTTTATGGATTTGTTTAACAGATAAAAACTTAATTTTTAGCAATGCAAATAATCAAAACCGATAGAATTTTACTTGACCTTTCAAATGCAGTAAGCATAATTGCTATTTTATTTTTAAATCAAAAGTTATTTGGGTTCAAAAGTTGCACTTTTTCGATTTTTTGAAAGTTCAAACGCGTTTATCTTGAAAACTATGCATCCTACAAAAAAACTTGTAAGACCATTTTTTGCTGAGAATGACCCAAAAAAATACAAAAAATGTTTCGTTTTGCGAAAAATCGCTGTTATGTGATTCCTCAAGTTCTTTGTATGTAACAATCTTATCGATATCCGGATCAACTGTTACCCAAAAAATTCGTGTTCTACGGGTCAAAATACATAAAAAAACTTGGGTAAGTCCATCTGAATTAAGGAGGCCGTTGTACCCCCCCTGGCGACAGGACTAAAGAATGAGGTAATAAATTAATTATCTGCGATATGCTACTAGATGTTTAGGCATTTGTTGCCTCTTCCGCATCTTTTCAACAGAGGTCCGACATTTTTTACCTTTTGGTTTTCAATTTAGTATTTGTGTATTTCTTGTCATAATCTTCCTCATCGAATATTCCTCAGCGAAATTTTACTGCTGAGTTTTTTTGGAATTCCTAATTCATTCATAGCGTTGTACAGACTTAGTACTGTGGGACTGTCATAAGCCGTTTTAAAATCGACAAAGAGATGGTACATGTTTTACATTAAACACTTTAACTTTCATGCGTACCATATATGGACACAGGCAATTTTAGTTCTTTGCCATGTGTACATATATTGGACACAGGTTTTATCAGCCTTTCAGTCATGTGTCCGTGGTTGGTACACATTTACCTTGTATTTAAACAGGAATATCATTGAGTCTGGCGTAGAACTATAACATTTAAAAATATCCTGGGGTTTTTTTAATTTTTAAAATATAAGGGATAATAAAATGAAAATTAACTATACATTAATGTCATTTTTTTTAAGACAGTACAGCATATTATTATCAAAAGTAACATAGAATGTAGTATTTTTCAACTAGACAACTAAGTACTGAGAGCTAATTTTATTGTACATGTTTTAGTTATTTTTCTGTGAAAACATGGTTGGCAAAGAAACATTCTAAGTACATAAAAGGCTGTCTTCACATCCGTTGCATACCCATGTTATTCGTTTTGTGTTTTTTACAGCATAATTTCGACCATGTAGTTCAGAGTTTTTTTGTAACAAATCGTGCATCTGCCTCTTTTGTTCAAATCATTTTGAGTAAGTTCATGTTTGGCTTGAACTTGTACAGGAAGGGGCAGATTAATACTTTGAAGAAGTTGCATGCACACATATATTCTTTGAATTTTGTAACTGACATTTTGCTTTGGATGATGTTATTAAAAATAATTAGAGGATTCTCTTACTGGAAAAATAACGGACTATTTGACCTTCAGTGTCCATCTGTGGTACTCATGGCCTGCAACTAGACATTAGGAACAATTTCACAATTACAGGCCGCGTGTACTAAATGAGGACACAGCAATTTTTACAAAAATAACCAAAAAACAAATCTGATTTTATGTTTTTTGCTAAAAAAAAACACAAATAGAGTAATTAAGAAGAAAAAAATAATTTGGCCCAGAAGACCCGGTACAAAATTTACTCTGAATTTACCTGGCAGTTAAAGTGTTAAGCTTTTGCGCTTTTTCTAGAATGTGTTGTAGTATCTCTTTCTCGATTTTAAACCGGCATATGACTGCATAAGTCAACTAACAAGTAACTACCAAACCAAGTTCACAATTCACAATAAATTGAATTGAATTCCAAATATATCGCAAATTTTCATAAGACAAATGATAGGAAAATAAACAAACGTTACCTACGTGATTCACAAAAAGGTCAGAATGAAAAACGTGGCAAAAAACTGCATTAGGTTTAAAACCCTAAACGCTTGGAACCCTTAAACGAGGATTTCGCCTGCAAAATTACATGACCATTTCATTTAAACTCGTTCACCTGGCTCAGTAAAAAGAATTTAAAAAATAAAAACATCCCCGACGCCATTGTTAAGATTTTCTGATAAATTGCCTCCGCTTCATGCTAATATGTATCACGGGAAATATGTACCTGCTCATTCAACATGGATGGTTATACGTAACGCAATGATATATGTTTGAAAAGTAGTAAATCTTTTTAATTGGATTGGCATTTTGGCAAAATCAGAAATTACTTTTACAAAATATGATTTACTGGATAGTTTCGTATTAAAATGAACGTAAATATTGCAGCTGTTATAGGTGTTGCTCATGGTGTTACACAAAAATCAAAAACGGAAATAAAAACTCATTTATTTTAAACGTTAAAGGTGAAGTCAGAAAGTCCTAAAAATTAATCATATTCATAGCAGTGACGATATAAAAATATTTTTCTCAATCTCAAATTATTAAAAATAATACTAATACTATATAATATATAAGGTGAGGCAGATAAAGGGCCTATTAGAAATATCTCGAGAACTAAAGGCAACTGAATTATGAAAATTGGTTTTGAAGATTGATCTATTTAATGAAAATATTTTCATCGATTTGGTACTTCCGGTTATACTGGGAGTTGCTTATAACTTCTTTTTTTTAAATGGGACACCCTGTATATTTCTATATTTTTGGATTCTCGTCGATTTCTTCTTTGTTAAAATATAAAGTTTTGTAACATTATACAGGGTAGGTTAAAAGATAATTACGTTTTCTTATTAATTTCGTAGCAAACTTCACACCCTGTAGGATTGCAGTAGTTTGACGTAATAAACTCTATTTAGCGAGTAGGTGCAGCCCAGCTAGACGCCGCGCCGCGGCCATTATGTGTACCATGATGACACATACAGTGAATCAAACGTATGTGTTAAACATAATTTTGTGAAAAGAATTTAGTGACAAATTTATTTATTTAAAAAGAAATTGTGGAATCTACACAAAAAGGTAAATACTACCTGTGTCTTATTCTCAATTAATCAATGAAATATTATTATTTTCTTTCATAAATTTCGTTGGTTCCTGCGCGCTATGCAACTTATATTACGTCTGAAAATCTGAAAATGGTGAGAGGTTGAAAATAAATTTCCAATTTTTGCCTTTTGTGACAAAATTTTCCACAGTAACGTATATATTTTTTTACACCATCAGAAAATAGAGGTCTCAATAAACAAAAAAATGCGAACTTCTTTAAAAAAGCTAAAAAAATTTCGGGAGATTTTTCAATTGAAAAAATGCTTACATTTTCCCTTAAACATAAAAAACAAGAGTTTTAAAAAATATTTTTATACAGAAAAATTACAGCGTGTTTGGGACAGAAAGAGGTAAGTTTCCACCATATTTGGTAAAAAAAAATTTTTTTATTCAGTGAGAAAAAAAAAATAAATAAAATCCAAAACATTCAATTTTCCGATTTTTTCGGATATTTTGAGGTTATGTGAGAAATGTTTATTTACACAAGTTGTAGATCTTTTTATTGCCTACAACATTGCAATTAAACTTTTTTCGATAGGATGTGCCTTTTTGCCGCAAATCGTAATTAACCGTTTTCACCCCTAAAAACGCTCCCCCAACCCATGTTCCCCTCATCCAGATTTGGTGAAAAATGTTCCACGTGTTATCTAATATGTGTACTTTCATTTGGAATTGGTCTCATCCTGCTATTAATTTCTATAGGTCTGGATCCCGCGTATGAAAAAAAAGTTGATTAATAGCAAGCTGAAAATTTGTTAATAGCTTAAGGGTGTCTAGTCGAATAAACTTTGATACATGGGAACACTGAAACAGGGGAAGTTTTAATTGTGGAACAGGTTAAAAATTTGGAACGGTCACAGCACGAAAGCGGCACATTTATTTTGTCCGACAGAACAGACTTAAACTCTCCGAACAGAGATTAAACTCTCATGAAAAAATCAGACTGCTATTTATTACCTGTCATAATTCCTGTCATTTGACATATTCTACATGTTCCACTCATTAAAACGCCCATTTGGTGATAAATAGCAGTCTGATTTTTGCATGAGAGTTTAATCTCTGTTCGAAGAGTTTAAGTCTGTTCTGTCGGACAAAATAAATGTGCCGTTTTCGTGCTGTGACCGTTCCAAATTTTTAACCTGTTCCACAATTAAAACTGCCCCTGTTCCAGTGTTCACACATATCAAAGTTTATTCGACTAGACACCCTTAAGCTATTAACAAATTTTCAGCTTGCTATTAATCAACTTTTTTTTCATACGCGGGATCCAGACCTATTAATTTTTTTAGTCCATTATAGAGTTATCTGCACTGGTCTAATATACATGGACAAAATAGACAAACATATACATAGGCACAATACACCAGAAACCTTATATCAATAATTGACTATATGATCAGTAAACAAAAAACACAGCTCAAAGTGGACACAAGAATATACGCAGAGGAGCCGAATGTGGCAGCGATTATCACTTACTTAAAACGAAAATATACATAGCGATAATGAGATCCTTCGTTTCATTTTCTGTAGGGGTTTCTTCCCTTAGTCGATGTGTCCCACGTACATCCATTGTACGCAGAGCATCCAGTGGATACGCGAAACTAATATGTCCTCAAACACGTGAGAGTAGGATTTGTTGTTTGAACTGAGTTCTATTTCTAGAACCTCCAACTCATCATCCATTGGGAAACAATGGGCATTTCTCGGAGTTTTATTACGATAAGGATATGATCATCCTGTCATGCTTCCAAGATCCTTTACCAAAGTTTTCCGCCAATAAATATGTGTATTTTTCTAAGCAAATTAATTTTATACACTATGTATACAGACAGTGAGCACGTAAAGGTTGGAATAAATTCATTTTCTCGAGAACGGACGAGTTTGGAAAAAAATCCCAAAAAGGTCAATTTTTATTTTTAAAAAACCATACTGAAGTAAAAACTTCTTTTGTATATTGGTATAAAAAGTTTTATTAAAAAACATAAAAGTCCTCCAAAAGGATTTGCAAAACGTTTTCAATCTGAATCAGATCATCCTCAGTGCCTAGAACGAAGTATTTCCACGTTAAAATGAATGCAAAAGGTTTAAAATTGTGACTAGGTTAAAGAAAAATGTGGCAATACTTACGTTCTGCTTCACAAAAGAAACTAGCAACTTATTTAGAAAGGTTACATCGATATAAATGGTTTACATAACAATTAAGTGATATTTGTAGCGACTCCAAGTCGATGTTACAAGATGAAATGTGCTAGGAGTGCTCAAAGGGCAACATGGTTCCCTGCTCGTTAAGAACTCGTGGTTCTTGCCAGTTCAATGGACACAGACCAACTAAAGTGAAGGAGATGACAATCCAATTATCAGACCGAAGCGACATGACAAGACAGGTAGTCAATTTTTGGTTATGAATTTCAAATTATTATTGTTGTTTAAAAAAATTTTTGGATTATATATTAGTAACTGTATAAAATTGAAATTTAAATTATAATAATTAGATTTTATTGTAAAAGTATATGAGCCAACTCTCTACTCTCTGTTACAGAAAGAACTGTTGTTAGTGTTAGGTAGATAAAATGCAAGTCAGTGACGTCATCGGTGATTAAATTTGAGAAAGAAGGCAAACAGTTTTATTTAGTTTGAAAGAAAAGGAAAATTAGTTCTATGTACGCCACCTATATGATAGGTACCAAGATAAGGTATATTTAATGTTGTAAAAATAGCTAGGTGATGTTGGTTGCCTAGGCCTTGGTTGCCTGGATGTAGGCAACCAACATCACCTAGCTATTTTTACAACATTAAATATACCTTATCTTGGTACCTATCATATAGGTGGCGTACATAGAACTAATTTTCCTTTTCTTTCAAACTAAATAAAACTGTTTGCCTTCTTTCTCAAATTTAATCACCGATGACGTCACTGACTTGCATTTTATCTACCTAACACTAACAACAGTTCTTTCTGTAACAGAGAGTAGAGAGTTGGCTCATATACTTTTACAATAAAATCTAATTATTATAATTTAAATTTCAATTTTATACAGTTACTAATATATAATCCAAAAATTTTTTTAAACAACAATAATAATTTGAAATTCATAACCAAAAATTGACTACCTGTCTTGTCATGTCGCTTCGGTCTGATAATTGGATTGTCATCTCCTTCACTTTAGTTGGTCTGTGTCCATTGAACTGGCAAGAACCACGAGTTCTTAACGAGCAGGGAACCATGTTGCCCTTTGAGCACTCCTAGCACATTTCATCTTGTAACATCGACTTGGAGTCGCTACAAATATCACTTAATTGTTATGTAAACCATTTATATCGATGTAACCTTTCTAAATAAGTTGCTAGTTTCTTTTGTGAAGCAGAACGTAAGTATTGCCACATTTTTCTTTAACCTAGTCACAATTTTAAACCTTTTGTATTCATTTTAACGTGGAAATACTTCGTTCTAGGCACTGAGGATGATCTGATTCAGATTGAAAACGTTTTGCAAATCCTTTTGGAGGACTTTTATGTTTTTTAATAAAACTTTTTATACCAATATACAAAAGAAGTTTTTACTTCAGTATGGTTTTTTAACTATGGTATACAGCCAGCTACGGGGACTTTCCCATTGATTTTATTTTTAAATTGCGACTTTTTGGCATATGCATCATACTAGTGACGTCACCCATCTGGGCGTGATGACGTCATCTTAAAAATTTTTAAATGAGAATAGGGGTCGTGTGATAGCTCATTTGAAAGGTAATTTAATTTTCTATTCAGTAATATAAACATTAACATATTTATTTATACAGAGTGTCAAAAAAAAATTTTTTTTGAATTAAATTTATTGACATAAAGAGAAGAATGTGTGTAATTTATTTAACTCACAATACATTTTACTGCTATCAGAAAACAGGAAATAATGTTTATTTGACAAATAAATATTGTTTTTTGCTTAAATTCAATATCAAAGTCGCCACCCACCTTCCTCTGGATAGTTTGAACATTTAGTTTAAACGAAAAGCAATGAATATTTTTCAAATAAACATTTTTTTCTGTTTTCTGAGAGCAGTAAAATGTATTTTGGATTAAATAAATTACATGCATTCTTCTTTTTATGTCAATAAATTCAATTAAAAACATGTTTTCTTGGACACCCTGTATAAATAATTATGTAAGTGTTTATATTACTGAATAGAGAATTAAATTACCTTTCAAATGAGCTATCACACGATCCCTATTGACATTTAAAACAATCATCGATGACGTCATCACGCCCAGATGGATGACGTCACTAATATGATATGTATACCAAAAAGTCGTAATTGAAAAATAAAAATTGACCTGTTTCGGGATTTTTTTCCAAAATTGTCCATTCTCGAGAAAATGAATTTATTCCAACCTTTACGTGCTCACTGTATAATATCTTCAATAAATATCCTTATATTTCAATCTTCCTTTTTACACACTCAGTTTCAGGTCAAAGCCTTTTTCCAATCCACCCTTTTTCGAAAAATTTATTTGTAAAAAAAATCAGCAAGTTAAGTAATTTTAGCATTGGAGCACTATGTTTAAAGATAATTTAGATATTTAGATTTTAGAGTCCCCTCTGTGGCTCAGTGGCAAGAGCGCCTACCTTTGGATCGAAAGGTCCTAATGGTCGTGAGTTCGAATCTCACCAGGGTCAGGAATTTTTCGTTTATTATAAATTAATAGATGAAAATAGTTTCTATTCTTGTGGGATCGGTACTCACCGGAGGGCCCGCAGATGTTCGGATACAATTAGCGTCTCTTTGCAAAGACAATGACGTCGACTTTGCAAAGTAACAAGACACTTACTCAACACACACACTACACATTACTCCTCTGAGTTAGTCATAAGTCATAGTCTAAAAAATCATTATGAAATTGACTGGCCAGTTGGTTGTGAAAACCAGTGCCAACAAAACACAAAACACACATAGATTTTAGAGTCAGTCGATAAAATAAATTTGTATTGTTAAATAAATAAATGTTATAAATTAATTGTGTTTTTAGTGTTATTATTCGAAGACGTAAATAAATTAGAATGAACAGAACAGTATGATAAATTATGTGCACTTTTTTTAGTTATCTTTTCATTTTATCTCCTAATATTACAATTATTGTTCCCTTTCACACACTCAGTTTCTAGACAAATAGACCAGGGCATTTAGCACTAAAAACACCCGAATAAATAAATTTTTAAATACAGCACCTAGAGACCTGCAGTTTTTTGCATTGCGTTCAGGATGATGCCAGGAAAAAAGTCTACTATTCAAAAATGGGTGGAAATGCATAATTACACTGTAAAGTGCATAAAATGCATCCAAAATTGCATAAATACAAAAATAAAGTCAAAATCAGTATACTAAGGAACAAAATTTATTATTTGGGAGTTTTTTGGGGTCACTGAATACGATTACGCCATCAGAACTGACCTCCGGATCACCTGGTGCCCAAGGTCACTGTAAGAGACTTCATCTTTTGGAGTTTCGATGGTTTTTGGCAATAAATCGATGCAAACGCGTTACTCGCCGGTTTTAGGGGTCGCTAAGTACGAATATGCAATCAGAATTGACCTCTGGAGTACCTGGTGCCCAGATTCGCTACTAAGGCACGTTATCTTCTGGAGTTTCAAGGGATTTCGGCACTAAATTGATGCAACTGGACTATTCGGGGGTTTTTAAGGTGGTTAAATACGAATCTGCCATCAGAACAGACCTCTTGATCACCTGGTGCCCAAGGTCACGGCAAGGGACGTCATCTTCTGGGGTTTCGAGGGTTTTTGGTATCAAATTGGTGCAAACGGATTACTCGGGGGGTTTTTGAGGTCGCTAAATACGAATATACCATCACAATAGACCACCGGATTACCTGGTGCGCAATGTCACTGCAAGGAACGTCATCTTCTGGAGTTTTGATGGCTTTTGGTATTAAATTAATGCAAATGGATTAGTTACGGGTTTTTGGGGTCGCTAAACACGAATATGCGATCAGAATTGAACTCCGGAGAACCTGGTGCCCCAGATCGCTATTAAGGCACGTAATCTTTTGGAGTTTCGAATGTTTGCGGCAATAAATTGATGTAAACGGATTACTCACTGGTTTTTTGGGATCGGTAAACACGAATATGTCATCAAAACTGAGCTCCGGAGTACCTGGTGCCTCTACTAGGATACGTCATCTTCTGGGGTTTCGAAGATTTTCGGCATTTAATTGATGCAAATCGATTACTGGAGGGTTTTTGAGATTGCTAAACGCGAATATGCCATCAGAATCGACACCTTGTGCACCTGGTGCCCAAGTTCACTGCAAGAGACGTCACCTTCTGAAGTTTTGAGAGATTTCGGCATTAAATTGTGAAAATGGATTACTCGGGGTTTTTTTTTAAAGTCGTTAAACATGAACATGCGATCAAAACAGACTATCGTAGCACCTGGTACCCGCGGTCACTGCAAGGGGCGTCATCCTCTGGGCGAGGTTTTTCGGTACTATATTGACGCAAACCGATTACTTATAGGTTTTTGGGGTTGCTGAACACGAATATGCGATCAGAACAGATACCGGACCAGCTGGTACCTAGGGCACACCATTTTCTTGAGTTTCGAAAGTTTTCGGTACTAAATGAATTCAAACGGATTTCTAATGGCTTTTTGGGATTGCTGAATACGAATACGCCGTTAGAACATACACTGGAGCATCCGGTGCACAAGGCACGTTATCTTCTGAAGTTGCGTGAGTTTTCGGTATCAAACTCATACAAACAAATTACTTTTGGATTTTTGGGGTTGGTGAACACGAGTATGACTTAGATGAAGAATTCTGAAGTATCTAGTGATTATGATGATCAATAATAACGCCAACGCATAATAACATTGTCACAATAGAATATAGTAAATCGATCTGGAAAAAATGTAAAAAAAAGATTGTCAGATATAAATAAAGTTTATATAAATTTTATATATACATAAGTAAGAAAATTGAATAGCACAGTCAGCCCCTTGCAGTGACCATGGTCACCAGGTGCCCCATGGGTCTGTTCTAATGGCATATTTGTATTTGGCGACCTCAAAAAACCCCCGAGTAAATCATTTTCATCCATTTTAAGCCGAAAACCCTCAAAAATCCAGAAGATGACGTCCATTGCAGTGACCTTGAGCACCAGGTGATCCGGTGGTCTGTTATGATGGCATATTCGTGTTTAGCGACTCAAAAACCCCCAAGTAATCCATTTTTATCAATTTAATGCCGAAATCTCTCAAACTCTAGAAGAGGACGCCCCTTGCAGTGAACTTGGGCTCCAGGTGCACAGGGAGTTGGTTTTGATGGCATATTCGTGTTTAACGACCTCAAAAACCCGTAAGTAATCCGTTTGTATCAATTTGATACCGAAAACCCTCGAAACTCCAGAAGATGACGTCCCTTGCAGTGACCTTGGGCACCAGGTAATTAAGAGGTCTGTTCTGATGGCATATTCGTGTTTAACCACCTCAATAGTCCAGTTGCATCAATTTAGTGCCGAAATCCCTCGAAACTCCAGAAGATGACGTCCCTTAGTAGCGACCCTTGGCACTAGGTACTCCGGAGGTCAATTCTGATGGCATATTCGTATTTAGCGACCCCTAAAACCCGTGAGTAATCCGTTTGCATCGATTTAATGCCGAAAATCATCGAAACTCCAGAGGATGACGTATCTTGCCATGACCTTGAGCACCAGGTGATCCAGAGGTTAGTTCTGATGGCGTAATCGTATTCAGTGACCCCAAAAACCCCCCAGATATTAAATTTTGTTCCTTAGTTTACTGATTTTGACTTTATTTTTATATTTATGAAATTTTGGATACATTTTATGCACTTTACAATGCAGTTATGCATTTCCACCCATTTTTGAATAGTAGACTTTTTTCCTGACGTCATTCTGAACATAATGCAAAAAACTGCAAGTCTCTAGGTACTGTATTTAAAAAATTATTTATTTTGTGCTAACTGCCCTGGTCTAAAAGCAATTTTTACAATTCACCCTTTTTCGAATAATTTATTTCTAAAGAAAATCACCAAGTTAAGTAATTTTATCTGGATATAAATTTTAATTTAAACCAGATTGGAGACAAAAAGTCTATGAAATCCCTAAAATTTAATCTCGCTAAAACCAGTTAAGTGAGTAAGGACGCAGCCTCTATAATAGAATTCGTCTGCTCTGGATAGCTCTGGAAAGAGACTAATGGATAACTGTATACGATGTGAGGGAAGGAATTTAGTTAGCACACATCCGGTAAATACAACTATTCAGTGAAATATTTCTTAATATATTTGGAATATTTATGGTCGTTCTTTTTAATGGTATTAAGAGATATCGGGGAAGCAGAGACAGATGGAATGGGCAATAGATGTCAAGAGTTATCCGAGTTATATATTATACAGAACGATCAAATTACAAATGAGGCTAAGAGCGCTATAGTTAAGCTAACTGAGGTTACTTCAGGACGAATGCTAGAATATAAGATTCTATTTTTGAATATGGGTTACTGTTCCGTCCCTTCACATATATTTTTCTTAGTAATTGTTATTAAGTATTTTGTTAATGATTTCTCTTTTCATATTTAATTTAATTAACTTATATATGTGACTTTAAAAAGAGAGAAACTCAACTTATTACTTACAAAAGTGTACAACATCTATCCCAAATAGGCTACTTCATGATAAGGAAAGAAGATATATGTGAATGCAAGGACTGCAAGGTAATAGTTAGTGAGACAGTAAGCCAACAACATAAGCTTCTTGTTCTGGACATCGAAGTAAAAAAGCGAAACTAAACAAAAATATCGGAGATGACCACAAAAAATCAAGTGGTGGATGCTAAAAGATGAGAAAGAAGGTCTATTCAGGGAAAGAATAGTAGAAAAAATATGAAAGAATATGAAAGGAAGCTCTAACACAATTTGGAGAAAAATGGCAAATATTATTAGAGAGACGGCTATTGAAATACTTGGGAAAACGTCAGGAAAGAAGTTTGAGGATAAAGAGACTTGGAGGTGGTCAAATGAAGTACAAGGAAAAATAAAAGAGAAGGGAAAATTAAATAAAAAGTGGCAAGAAACCCGATCGGACATAGATCTTCAAAACTATATGGTCGCCAAAAAGGAAGCGAAAGTAGCAGTAGAAAAACTAAAGCAGAAGCGTATTCAAACTTATACGATGAGCTTGATACCAGGGAAGGCGAAGTAAAGATATATAAAATAGCCAAACAGAGAGCAAAGGAAGCAAGAGATTTTAATCAGATTAGATGTATCCGAGATGAAAATAATAAAATACTAATTCACGAAAAGGATGTCAAAAAGAGATGGAGAAAGTATTTTGAGAGTTTATTAAATGAAGAATTTGACAGGCAGCCTGTGGAGTCAACTGAGACAGTAACAGCAATGGTTACCAGAATAACAAACGAGGAAGCGGCTCAAGCGCTTCAAAAAATAAAGAGAGGAAAAGCAGTCCGACCAGATGATATTCCTTGGGAAGTATGGAGAGCATTGGGAGAGACAGGAATAAGTTGACTAGCAGGTCTATTTAATAGAATTATGGAAGTTGGACAAATGCCAGACGAATGGAGAAGCAGTATACAACAATGTACAAACTACAGGGCTATAAAACTACTTAGCCAAATTGATAGACGGATACGTGAAGAAACCGAAATATCCGATAATCAATTTGGTTTTATGCAGGGCAGATTAACAACAGATGCAATTTTCATTGTAAGGCAACTGATGGAAAAATACAGGAATAATGAGACCAACGCTCATATGGTATTCATTGATCTTGAGAAAGCATAATACGATAGAGTTAAAATTTAATAAAAAATTTTGGTCTTGGTAAAAGGTATATTATTTTAAAAAGCCCTATAGGGCTACAAACATCGAACAGAACGTTTTCGCTCTAAAAAGAGCATCATCAGTGTTGCCTAAAATAAGTATAACCATATTAATTATCAAAATGTTGAATTTAAAGTGATGACCAAGGTAGAATCAAAGTTTGGTTATACTTACAAGAACATGGTGAGCCAACCAAAAAATACGAAGGTCAAAGCCTTTCAAAAATGGACTAAAAGTCACATCAAAATGCTAACATAGCAAATTCCAAAGGATGGATATAATCCCTAAGGATATGGCCCTAGGATAACATATGACTCCCACACGTTGTAAGTGGGTCAAAGGTAACAAATTAGGTCATTATGTTACAAGAGCTGACAGGCAACTAAGATATGAGATATCAAAAGCGAATCTGTCTGATGTCAAGACAACAATTGTCAATGGAACTTGAAGTATCATGAAAAATTGGTTACACAGCTACTAAATTTATAGTTGTTTATAGTACAAGCAATGATAACAGCTAACATCAGTGTGTTGGAATTATAAAAATAAAGAGTTAGTGAGAATAGATTATCTAGATGTAAAATAGAAGGGGGGAATTTGAGTACCCACAATCATCAATGAAGTGTACGTAAATTGATGAAGAAAGGTAGGCAAAACAACATACAGATAATGTAATGTATGGTTTATGTTTTGAAATTAGATAATTTATATTTGTGAACCAACACAAATGATGGCTGAGAGACTGGCTGAAAAACTAGAGACAAAATAGGGGTCGTGATATCAAATGCTGAAAAAGTTGTAAATGCAAAATCTTATTTATAAATTAATAAAATATAGATGGGGTCATCAACACAAATTTACAAGACTGAAAAGGTTGTATTACAAGCTTAGTCCAAATTTATTTATTATGTCCTTTTATGTTAAATAACATCTAGGGCAAAGAAAAATTAATAACTTGGATAAAAGTGTCTAAGCTACAACTAAAGTGGGGTCAGATGAAGATAAGTGTTGAGTAAGATTATTGAGTATATGAGAAAATTAAAAATTGTGTTTATTTGAGATAGATGAGTTTGTGGTATATAAAGTAAATGTGACATCACTATTGAGACTAATTAACATTATTGAGAGCCTGGGGACTCCAGAGACCAGGCAACCAAACAAACCAAATGATGAATGAAAGGTTGGCTGAATGGAATAACTACTAGATGTGTGAAACTTGAAAGATATATTGTACAGTATTATTGGTTGATTTAGTTTAGAATGAAATAGTTATGATTGGACACTAAACGAAAAACGGTTTGAAAAGATGATGTGGAGAGAATGGGATATATATTGAATAGATATATGGAATATATGGAATATATATCTATTCAATATATATCCCATTCTCTCCACATCATCTTTTCAAACCGTTTTTCGTTTAGTGTCCAATCATAACTATTTCATTCTAAACTAAATCAACCAATAATACTGTACAATATATCTTTCAAGTTTCACACATCTAGTAGTTATTCCATTCAGCCAACCTTTCATTCATCATTTGGTTTGTTTGGTTGCCTGGTCTCTGGAGTCCCCAGGCTCTCAATAATGTTAATTAGTCTCAATAGTGATGTCACATTTACTTTATATACCACAAACTCATCTATCTCAAATAAACACAATTTTTAATTTTCTCATATACTCAATAATCTTACTCAACACTTATCTTCATCTGACCCCACTTTAGTTGTAGCTTAGACACTTTTATCCAAGTTATTAATTTTTCTTTGCCCTAGATGTTATTTAACATAAAAGGACATAATAAATAAATTTGGACTAAGCTTGTAATACAACCTTTTCAGTCTTGTAAATTTGTGTTGATGACCCCATCTATATTTTATTAATTTATAAATAAGATTTTGCATTTACAACTTTTTCAGCATTTGATATCACGACCCCTATTTTGTCTCTAGTTTTTCAGCCAGTCTCTCAGCCATCATTTGTGTTGGTTCACAAATATAAATTATCTAATTTCAAAACATAAACCATACATTACATTATCTGTATGTTGTTTTGCCTACCTTTCTTCATCAATTTACGTACACTTCATTGATGATTGTGGGTACTCAAATTCCCCCCTTCTATTTTACATCTAGATAATCTATTCTCACTAACTCTTTATTTTTATAATTCCAACACACTGATGTTAGCTGTTATCATTGCTTGTACTATTATAAACAACTATAAATTTAGTAGCTGTGTAACCAATTTTTCATGATACTTCAAGTTCCATTGACAATTGTTGTCTTGACATCAGACAGATTCGCTTTTGATATCTCATATCTTAGTTGCCTGTCAGCTCTTGTAACATAATGACCTAATTTGTTACCTTTGACCCACTTACAACGTGTGGGAGTCATATGTTATCCTAGGGCCATATCCTTAGGGATTATATCCATCCTTTGGAATTTGCTATGTTAGCATTTTGATGTGACTTTTAGTCCATTTTTGAAAGGCTTTGACCTTCGTATTTTTTGGTTGGCTCACCATGTTCTTGTAAGTATAACCAAACTTTGATTCTACCTTGGTCATCACTTTAAATTCAACATTTTGATAATTAATATGGTTATACTTATTTTAGGCAACACTGATGATGCTCTTTTTAGAGCGAAAACGTTCTGTTCGATGTTTGTAGCCCTATAGGGCTTTTTAAAATAATATACCTTTTACCAAGACCAAAATTTTTTATTAAATTTTACTTGTAATTAATGGTATACAGCCAGCTACAGGAAATTCTTCCTAGTGGATTTTTACGATAGAGTTCCTCGAGAGATTCTGTGGTGGGCACTCAATAAGAAAAGAGTCCCTGGCGAATACGTAAAGATTGTAAGAGATATATATGAGGGAGTAACGACGAGTGTTAGGTCAGGTGTGGGAGAGACTGATAAATTTCAGGTGAAAGTAGGATTGCACCAAGGCTCGGTGCTTAGTCCTTATTTATTCTCATTAGTTTTGGACCAGATAACAGCGAAACTACAGGCTAGCATTCCATGGTGCCTAATGTATGCTGATGATGTAGTGTTAATAGGAAATAGTGAAAAAGACTTAGAACAAAAACTGGAACAGTGGAGATAAGCTGTAGAGGAAAAAGGTTTAAAACTTAGTAGGACAAAAACAGAGTATTAGGAATGTTCATTTAAAGATGAAGTTACTAGAAGTAAAATGGTATCTTTGGATGGTGAAATGATTGTGAAACGTAATAGTTTTAATAGATGTGAGAAATAGATGGAGATGCATGCAGTAGAATTAGGGCTGGAAAGAAGCGAGTGGTGTGTTGTGTGACAGAAAAATTCCAATGATGCTGAAGGAAAAATTATTTAAAACAGCCATAAGACCGGCTATGATGTACGGAACTTAATGTTGGGCAGTGAAAAAAAAAAAGAGGAACAACGAATGCATGTGGCGGAAATGAGAATGCTTAGATCTATAAGCGGAGTGACAAAGAAGGATAAAATTAGAAATGAGTATATTAGGGGAAGTCTAGATGTGGCACCAATTAATGCCAAAATGAGAGAGCATAGGTTAAGATGGTTTGGTCATGTTCAACGTCGAGACGCTAATCACCCAATACGAGAAATTGCTGAAGTGCAGATTCCTGGAAGGAGTAGGACAGGAAGACCAAAGAAGACCTGGGGGAGACGATTAGGCAGGACATGTTGGTAAAGGGGATTAACATTGATATGACCCAAGATAGAATTGTGTGGAGAAATGCAATTAGGAAGGCCGACCCGCATAGGAATAAGGCAAAGAGAATGATGATCAACATATATGTGTGTATGTCTTTACGTTACGCAATTACTAAGGTCCTGTAGAACCCCCCTAACATACTTAGGGATGCTTATATGGACAACGAATATGCTTACGTAGTCACTACTCAGTCGTGTTATAACTTCCAAAATACTGTAAGACGTCGCAGTTCAATTGCAGATCCAGTGCACTGAAAGAACAAATAGCATCCATGCATCATCAAAGGTATTGTAACATACAATTTATATACATACATACAATTATATCAGTTAATAAATTTGCGTATAACATATTTCGTCATAATCTATATTAATCAGCACCTATTAAATAAATCTAACTCTTTTAGTTAATATCTAAAGATTGGTCCTTCGAGCCGGATATAAATCAACGACCTATGGATCATTATTCAACCCGGATCTATTCACTGCTGGATATAGGTCTCCCTCAGTCTTTTCCACGCATTTCTGTTTTGTGCTGTTTGCATCCAGTTTTTGTCGATCCGTTTTATGTCATCAGACCGGATCTACGAAAAAAGGTCGCCAACAATTGGTCGAGCGAAAAAATGTCGCGCACATTTGAGCGCGTATCAAAAGGTCGCCGGCGAAAAAACAGCGCCGACGAAATAAGGTCGCGTGCAATTGATCGCGCGAAAAAAGATCGCGTCAGAAAATATGTTTTCATTTGCATACTTTAACTTTCCTTCACACTTAATCCAGGCTTAGGTCAGATTTAGATGATGCAATAGAACTAAAGGATTGCTGTTAAATAATGACCCAAACAGTTAAATATTTTCTTATTAGTCATTTTAACCTATTGGTAAAAAATATTTCGTCAACCCAATATTGACTTCTAAATGACTTTAGTTTTATTTTCCACTTTAAATAATAGGAAAATAATTGGAAGTAAATAATCCTATTTGAAATTGATCATGTAAAATGTTCGACCAATTTAATGGTCGAATTAAGGTAATTTTAACTGTAAATGTTGTAGGGAAAGTACCTAGAGGTATTATTTCACGACTTGGCAGTGTCGCAAAATTTACCCTTGGTTATTTAAGAGTAAGTTTTAATATAAGCTTAATATATTTTACAGGGTATATACTACATATAGATAGGGTAGGTTAAGGGCTACCATCTTTATTAAAATAAAATTTCCCAAATAAAATAATGATATTGTGGTTAAAAATTATATAACAGGCACAATTTCATTAATACATTGTCACTGGTGAGTACTTATTGAAGATATCATAGTTAAAGAATACATTTATATTAATAACAGATTTGCATACTTTAACTTTCCTTCACACTTTATCCAGGCTTAGGACTGGCAGTTAGTAACTGGCGTGTTTAAAAGTTTTTTTAATTTTAATTTTTTTATTTTTTTCTAATTTTTATTTTTTTTTTATTTTTATTTTTTTGTGTTTTTTTAATTTTTATTTTTTTTTTGTTTTTTTTAAATTTTTTTTTAATTGTTTTTTAGTTTTTTATACTTGCAGTTGAAAATTTTGGGCAATTCCTCTTAAATATTCTAGATTTGGCCGGTTCCCGTATTGCAAACAAATCGTTTTTATTCGCCGAGCTGTATCTTTATAAATGTTTTTTTGAGGTTGTTGGTTTCCAGCTATGTATTGCTCCACTTTTAATCGATTTAAACTCTCTTCTTTCTTTAGCCCCGTAATAAACTTCCATAGATTTGGGTGTGCTGCATTTAATATCGAGGGGAAGCTGTTGTGCCAACCTTCGACAGCATTATTAGTACGCGGTAGATCTTCCTCTATAAATTCGAAGCAATTCCAAAGATTCCTTGGAAACATTGGCGGTCTTCTTTGTTGTCGTCGATCCAATCTGCCTATCCATACATCCTCAAAGTAGTTTATTAAAGGTGTTAGTAAATTTTCATTTTGAGTGTAAAACTCGCTGTTCAGTAGCTCTCCGAATGTTGCAACAACATCTACTTCAGGTACGAAGGCTAGGGCTGCCAATTGTCGCAGATGTAGAGCAAAATTCGCGTCTTCTGTATAAACTTGTTGCAGTCCTGTACCTTGCATGTTTCTCCACAAACATTGTGTGAAATGAAAGAAACATCCACGGATTCTGACTTCAGGAAACTCTTGTTGTAAAGCATTAATTGCTGCTTTTTCATAATCCACCATTATTGTTGTAGGACGTAAACCTGGTCGTAACGTTTTTAATTCATGGAAGAGTCGAGTGTATGTTGCCTGAGTTTTATTAGGAAGTAGAGCAAAAACAGTTGGAATAACGTTGCTATACTGTACGCCATGTATTTTATACAGCTGACCAAACAATAGAGGAGTACATGTGAATGTTCCATCGGCATACCAGTGTTCACAGCTCGCCATCAAAGTTAAATTTCTTTCAGTGGAAAATATTAAAATTCTCTGTTCGTTTGGACCACTGTCAAATAAAAGAAACGGTTCGCCGTTATTGTTTCTGGTGTATTCTTCCGGAATAATAAGCTCTGTTAAGCTTCTTGGATTTGCCGGAATAGCTTCCACTCTTTGGCGTGTGTTCTGAATAGTTCGCTTTAGGGATGAAATAGAAGGTAGCTGCCCAGTTGCACCCACAGACACTTCTTGTGAAACGGTAGCTATGATTCCTTGTGTTGTTAGTTCAACTTGATGAGCCAGTTCTTTCATTCTGTTACAAGCCTTTTTTGCTTCTAATATTGACGCATCGGCAACGTGGTTGTGACTTGTACTTTTCACTACTTCATCTCCCACTGTGTGAACTCTCCCGGTACATTTATGCTTATTGTACTGAGCGCACTTCCAAATTGTCTTTTGATCAATCGTTTTTTCCTTTCTATGGATATATCCATTATACACCAACATATTGGCACCTTTTTGACTCTTTACGTAAGTTAAGACCATCTTGACAAATCGACAAGCTAATGAATAATGAGATATACGATATTTTTCCCATCTTCTTATACATCCAAAATACATTAAAAAGTAATTAGATGGAATTCCAAGACTAATCGGCTCATAATGCATAAAGTTAAAGTATGCAAATAGAATTTCTTTAGAACCTTTTTGAAAACCAATTGAATGGTTTTAATAATGTAAAACATGACGCGATCTTTTTTCGCGCGATCAATTGCACGCGACCTTATTTCGTCGGCGCTGTTTTTTCGCCGGCGACCTTTTGATACGCGCTCAAATGTGCGCGACATTTTTTCGCTCGACCAATTGTTGGCGACCTTTTTTCGCGACACCCATCAGACCATCTGGTTGGCGGACGACTTCTACTTTGATATGCTTCATGTCTTGGTCTTCAGTGTATTACTCGCTGCGTCCATCTGTTATCCGACATTCTAGCTATGTGTCCAGCCGATTTCCACTTCAGGGTCATATTTCTTTCTATGGAATCCGTCACTCCTGTTCTCCGTCTTATCTCCCTGTTCGTAATTCGATCCCGACGAGAAATGCCTAACATTGAGCGTTCCATGGCTCTTTGGGTAACACAAATTTTATTTCTTACTTTCTTGGTTATTGTTGAAGTTTCTGCACCATAGGTAATTACTGGCAACACACACTGATCAAAGACTTTTCTTTTGAGACACATAGACAGTTCTGAGTTAAGGACAGGTCAGCTTGTCGAATGCCACACAAGTGAGTCCTATGCGGCGGCTTAGTTCGCACGTTTGATTATCTCTTCCTATCCATCTCCGTAATCTTCCATCTTCCGTACCTCATGCCCTAAGTACTTATAAGAGGTGGTTTCTTCAATAGCCGTGCTATTTACTGAAGCTTTTCGCTTAACACAAAATTTGTCATGATTTATGTTTTTGTATGGTTGATTTTCAATCCAACTTGTAAGGAGGTTAGGTATAGTTTCTTCAGTTGCGATACTACATTATCGATGCTGTCAGCAAAAAGAACAATATCGTCAGCGAATCTCAAATGACTAAGTATTTCTCCGTTGATATTAATTCCTTTTTCACTCAGATTTGCGTTATTTAACATATGCTCTAATAATGTTGTAAATATTTTTGGCGAAATTGTGTCTCCCTGTCGCACTCCCCGTTTTATTTTAAATGCGTTGGTCTTTTTATCTGCCAGTTTCACGCTTGCTGTCGCATTTGGATAGATGTATTTAATCATGTTTATATAGCGATGATCTATCTATACGACACTGTGTTAAGGCTTTTAACATTTTTTGGTGACTTATGGTGTCAAAATCTTTTTCGCAGTCAACAAATATCAGGACTAATGGCTTGTTATTTTCAAAGTGTATTTCCTCCTAGTTTTATGCTTTCAGTCATTATTTTGTCTTCACCTGGGGATTTACTTTTCTTCATCTATTGAAGCGCATTTAATTTCGCCAATAGTTATGTTCAGCATTAGCGAGCCTTGATTCTCTATTTTTGGTAAAGGGCGTCTTTCATCGGATTCACTTGTTTCATAAAGTTGTCTGTAGGAGTCTTCTACTGTTTTCACTATTTCTTTCTTATCAGTCACAATGTCGTCTTGTTTATTTCTTAACTTATACCATGGATATCCAAAGTTAAACCATTTTCTAGCGTTGGAGCCGACTTTGGCTGTTTTTTCTGATCCAATAAGCCAATAAGAACAAAAAGGCTTAAAGATTTTAAACGAACTATATTTGCCTTTTTGTGTGCTTTGTCAAGGCTTTGCAGTTATAATTTTTATCTGAGCCTAATTTAGAGTCATTTTTAGCCTCATTCAGACGTTTTATAGCAAGCTGAGTCCTCCTGCAGCTCCCCATTTTGGTGGATTGTTTGAAGCTGTTATAAAAAGCGTAAAAGCACATTTGTATATTATTCGTAGGCGAACTAGTTTTAACATATAAAGAATTTAATACGTTACTTATTAAAATAAAGACTGTATTAAATATTCAGTATTTATGTCCTGTATTTCCGTTATGGATTACAGTGATGTTCGTTTAAATCGACTAAATCGTTGTCAATTACTAGAACGATTACCGGCAGACTTTGTCGAAGATGGAACAGATAATATTTACATACTATTCATCAACGCAAAAAGTGGCATAAACATGGGGGTAATCCTAATATAAGGTACATATTAATTCGTAATGAGACCAAGACTCCCTTACAATGGCAAAAGACCACTGAAGAGTGACTAAAACCGTAAGTATCTGAGAATTTAAAGAAATCACAAAGGGGTTAAATCATCTTGGAGGAGACTACTAACTCAGTGAGAGCTTTATTAGTGGACTGTTTAGCATAGGGTGAATTTAAAATAGAATAAAAAAAATAACAGTAAAAAAACCAGACCTTAAAGTAAATTGTAATAAAAATATTTCCTACCTTGTCATTTCTCGTTTCACAAGTTGGAGCAGGCCTGCTATTTTTCGTACTGCTATTGCTGAGTAGTATAAATCACTCGCGAGGACTATATTGAGTTTCTACACACTTTTCGGAATAGTTGTGACTGTTAACCAAGAGAGTTGGTTGGCGAATTTCAGCAATCAATGCGACAGTCCGCACTTCCAAATTTACATTAGTAGACTCCTTTGAATTAAGTTTAAAGAACGTTAGCGGATCAGATTGTAAGAAGGTTGGCCCCGCCCACCATTTGGAACAGTTAATTAACTCAGAGGGTAAGCAACCCCTTGAACCAATGTCAGCAGGATTTTCTTCAGAAGGAACATAGTGCCAACATGAAGAAGTTACTCGTTCCTGCACATAAGCTACTCTATTGCTCACAAAAGTTTTCCACTGATGAGGGGAAGATTGTAACCAACGTAATGTAACAGCAGAATCAGAATAACAGTATATTTCCTTGATTTCTACTTTATCTTTAATAACAGAAGAAACAAAGGAGACTAGTCGAGCCACTAAAACCGCAGCAGACAATTCTAATCTTGGAATAGTAAGTCCCTTATTAATGGGTGCGACCTTAGATTTAGCTATAACAAAAGAAACAAAAGATTGGCCTGAAGGTGATAAGCATCGAAAGTACAAGACAGCGCAGTAACCTTTCTCACTAGCGTCACCAAAACAGTGAACTTCTAAGCGTAAAATATCGTCAATTAATAAACGACGAGGTAAATTTAATTTACTCAAATATGCTACATCATCAATGTATTTTTTCCACAAACGGATAATTTCTTTTGATGGAGCATCATCCCAACCAATCTTTTGAGTCCATATTCTTGAATAAGGTGTTTAATTAGAAATGTTATTGGAGATAAAAATCCAAGAGGATCAAATATTTTTGTTAAATTGGACAAAAGATGACGTTTTGTACAAGAAGAGTCTAAAACTTGAACTTTAAAAGCAAATGTATCCGAAGAAGCGTCCCATTCCAACCCTAATACTTTAAGTGTTTTGGACGAAATATCATCATTAAATGTAAGAGGTTTTATTGCTAAATCTGATACAGCTAATCCTTTCAAGAAATCGGGTACATTACTGGACCATTTTTTTAACTCAAAACCTCCTTTGGCAAGTAAGGCAATAAGTTCGTCTCTTAGTGCTAAGGCATTTTCGAAATTAGGACAGGAAGAAACGATATCATCAACGTAGGTTCCAGTTTTAAGTGCCTCGGCTGCTAGAGGAAACGAATCCCCGTCATCATTAGCCAACTGATGTAGACATCTAATAGCAAGATAAGGAGAACAAGAGAGACCATAAACAACTCTGTTGATACGAAGATCTCGAACAGGTTCAGAATTATTAGAACGCCAAAGTACTCTTTGATAATCTGTTTGAGTAGGATTAATTAAAATTTGCCTATACATTTTAGAAATATCGGCCGTAATTACATAACCATGCAATCGAAAATTAATCAAAATTGTACAGATGTCAGTCTGAAGCTTAGGACCAGTGAATAATTTGTCATTGAGTGAGGGTTGATTTGGAAGATGCCCGGAACCATTAAAAACGATCCTTAATTTACTTGTTAGACTTTCAGGTCTTAAAACACAATGATGCGATAAATAGTAAACATAAGGTGAATCGAAGTTATTCAATGGGACAGGTTCCATGTGACCGAGCTCAACAAATTCCTTCATAAAGGTGCGGTATTGGTCATAAAGTTCAGGAGATTTTTGAAGCCTTTTTTCTAATGAATAAAACCTACTAAGAGCAAGTGATCTAATATTAGGAAAGACAGGATTTTCTTCCTTAAAAGGTAGATCTACTACAAAGCGTCCTGATTGTTCACGCGTATAAGTATTCATAAACATATTTTCCACTTTAGCGTCATCAGGAGCTAAGCAAAAAACTTCAGGGACTGCTTCTAATTTCCAGAATTTCTTTATTTGCTGATCCAAAGAAACCGTATCTTCAACTTGGCAAAATAAAGAAGTAAGGGTAGGTGCCTTTGAAATATTTACTTTTCCCATAAGCACATAGCCAAATATAGTATTAATTGCATCAGGTTGATCTTGATTTCCGTAAATACGTCCATCCAAAAGAATTGTAGAAAATACATCAGCTCCTAAAAGAATGTCTATGGATCCTCTACGAAAGAAGTTATCATCTGCTAACTTTAAATTAGCAATATGGGGCCAAGTATTAACTTCTAAATTACATAAAGGCTGATCCTCACATATTTTTGTCAAGACTAACGCATCGGTTTTCAAAATAGGAGAAGATTTACGTACTGGTTTAAAAGAAATGGTAACCCCACCTAAATTAGTGTTCGACTGCATAGAACCTAATCCTTGGATGTTAGCTGAAGTTTTCATGGGACGTAAACCTAAACGCCTAAGGGTCTTTTGACAGATGAAGGACGTCATGCTTCCCGAATCTAACAGACACCTAACAGGTTGGTAGTTACCGTGACAATCAAGCACCTCAATACATGCAGTGGAAAGCAAAGTACTTTTATCAGCGGAAGAAAAACACACAGAAACGGATGATCCAGTCGTTGAATTTAAAGTGGATGCCGCCGAATCTTGAACATTCTCTTCTTTCTTAGAAGAGGAGAAGCAAAGTAGTGTATGATGTTTTTTATGGCACGAGTGACAAGTCCATGTAGATTTGCATAGGCTAGAACGATGTGATCCAAGACAGTTAATACACATCTTGTTCTTTTTTATTAATTGAAATCGATCTACAGGAGATTTTGCCAAAAAAACGGAGCATTTATAAATGGCATGGGTATCATTAGTTTTACAGATAGAACATTTTGGTTCAGGTTCTGTTTGAGCAAGCAATGATGTAGATTTGGAAGAATTAGGTTTTTTAGAAAAGTTAGATTTTGGTTTAGTGTGAAAATCAATATTATCTAAAGCGAGACAACTTTGATTTAAAAAATCAATCAGTTTTTTATTGCTTGGGATGGTTGAATTATTATGAAAAAGCTCAAAACGTGTTACTAAAGAAACAGTTAATCGTTTTAAAATCATTTGAACAAGTATAAAATCCCAATGTACTGTGGGTAGTCCTAGCTTATTTAGAGATGCCACATTTTTCGAAAATGTATCTAACAACTTGCGTAGTTCTTTTGGATCTTCTGAAGTCAGTTGTGGTGAACTTTCAAGGTTATTCCATAAATTGGCAGCGATTACCCTAACATTATTAAACCTTTCACAAAGCAGATCATAGGCAATTGGATAATTGTTTGCTGTGATGTCAATATGATCCACAGCATCGCGCGCTGCACCCTTTAAACACGATAGTAACAAATTAAATTTGTCAATTGGTTGTAAGTAAGTAAGAGTACGAACGCGAGCATCAAACTGATCTATAAAACTTCTAAATTCAGTTATTTTTCCACTGAAAGATGGCAATTCCGGTTTCGGTAAATTAAAATAATTTATAGGTAAAGGATTTTGAGACTGTAAAATTGATGTAGTTTGCTGACTTGATGTTGAAGATTTTCTAAAGGCTTGCACGTATGTTAATTTAATTTTATAATATAATTTGTCAAAATTACTACGGCAATCATCTTCGACTTTAAATAGCGCGTCCTCATTATCTTGCTCAGAAACTAACATAATTATTTTATTATGAAGATCATAAAAATTGTCACGAATTTTTTCCAATCCTTCATACATAACTTCCAAAACCGGGTAAAAATTCTTATCGTCAGCAGCTACCTTTAAAGCAACATCATGAATTTCAGTCATTTGTTGCACTTCAACTTGTCTTAAAGATTGATATTTTTTAATTTTATCTGCCATTTTGTAAATTTAAATGTAGAATTAATAAATTTAGAAAAATATGAAATTAGCGTTAGGAAATAAAATAGGTTCACCACACGAAAATTAATAAAATACAACCGAACTTTGTGCTAATAAAATAGAAAACTATGCCCTCTGCTATTTGAATATTTATAGACAAAAAATAATTGTAAAACATAAACCCTTTAAATAAAAATTACTGTGTAAAATAAACACACAGTTTCATCTATAATAGAGTCAAACTGTATAATAATTATTATAACAAAATTTGTCTATTGGCCGACGTTGACAATTTAATAATAATTACTTTTACATTAATGTGTTCCTTTTTTACTTAAAAAACAACATTTACTGAGGTATAGGTACCACTAACGATCGGCACAAACAAAAAACCAATTTACTAATTGATACGTGATTTTAATTTTGTAAAGAATATTTTATCGCCTTATGTTAAAGAATAACAAAAAAATAAAGTCAAAGGAAATGCGGTTAAATAACCTGAATTTGATTCTGATCTTTGTAAATTAGCAAAGTATGACAATAAAATCAAACAATTCAGGTTTAAAAGAAACTTTCCCCGACTATATTACCCTCTTAGAAAAATGAGAAATGCAAGAAAAAAATATAGAAAATGGATCTATGTATCAGGTTCGTAACGGATCAATAAATCATCTTGGAGGAGACTACCAACTCAGTGAGAGCTTTATTAGTGAAATGTTTAGCATAGGGTGAATTTAAAATAGAATAAAAAAAATAACAGTAAAAAAACCAGACCTTAAAGTAAATTGTAATAAAAATATTTCCTACCTTGTCATTTCTCGTTGCACAAGTTGGAGCAGGCCTGCTATTTTTCGTACTGCTATTGCTGAGTAGTATAAATCACTCGCGAGGACTATATTGAGTTTCTATACACTTTTCGGAATAATTGTGACTGTTAACCAAGAGAGTTGGTTGGCGAATTGTCTTTTTAAAATGAGGCGAGTAGGCAGGTAATTACATATAAAAAACTTTAAGGTTTTTACTTGAAAATAATGATAAAAATTAATACATACTCACTTAATTAGGTATTGGCCTACTCGTATATACGGGGTGTCCCATAATATTGAAAATAAAATGAATTAAAATATTCTTTACAAAAACAAGAAAATTAAAAATTGTTATTCCTACTTATGTGGACGAACCAGGGGTACTTAATGAGCTAACGTAAAAATTGGTAATATGTACGTCTGCCTCCTCAGAATGAAATTAATTTTCAGAAAAAGTGGTTTTTAGTTCATCGTAGACTAAACAGAAAAGCACTCGATGTTACAAAATATAGACATAATAATTTTAACTTTGAAATTATACTAGTGATATAAGCATTTATTATTCTAACCGAAAAGAAAGAGGAAAACGCTACAATGTAATGCTCAATACGGCAGTACCCATTGAAAAGAAAAATTTAGTGTGATTTTGAATTTCAAATATTTCATTCAAAAGAAACTTTTTGTTTATTCTAAGCTATCTTTCGACCCTCGGTAATAAATTCTGTGTTTAAAAATTTTTAAAAATATTTATGAGTTTTCTCAGGATTCGAAAAAAATTATTGCATTTAAATAGCATTGAACCAAGATTTTGCGCCTAACCCCTTAAAGAAAAATCGTAGTACTGGAGCATATTTAATTACAGTAAAATAATTTGCACAATAAATAATAGTAATTTAGTAAATATTAAAAACATGCTTTTTAAATGAACCTGTGCACGCTATCATATTCTGTACATTGACTTAAGTTATTCCACTACTCTTATATTTTTAATTGAATTAAAATAATAGTGTACGTAGTAACGCTCGTTATTATCAAGGGAATAAGGTTTCTGTTAAGATTAACAAACCCTGCCACTGTCAATTCTGGACGAAGTTGTTCCAAAAAGCTTGAAATATTCTTCAAGTGGCTTAAGACCACTGCATCATCAATACTTAGTTGCAAAAGGTAGCACTCGTTTGTTATTTTATACCCTCCAGCTTCAATTATATCTCCGGCTACGGCCAACGCAAAGCATAGAGCCTGAAACAAATAACCGAAATAAACATGTTGTTCTGAAGTTATTTTCTTGTGGCATTTTTGCAATTAACTATTTTTAATGGGAAATAAGCCACAATTTTACTAAAAAATGATTTTATTAACGTTTCGACGTCCAAATCGGATGCCATTGTCCAAATACAACAAATATTAATATTAAACAAAAGTGTTGTTGCTTAGTAAAAAATTCTTCTAATAATTTATTTAATCTGACTCATTTATATCAGCAATTCAGACATATATTATGCATTTAAAGTAGAAGACTTTAAACTGATATTTAGGCCAGGGTAATAAGACCAAAATATACCCTGTTCGTGACACTTCAGCAGCCAGAGTAATGAAACGTTTTTTCGACAGGTACCTAATACTTATAGAAACAAATTAAAACTCTTCCCTGCGTGGGATCTGGTGGCCATTTTTATTTATAAACAATTAACTGTCAAAAAATGGCATTTCCCCTTTTTTTTTAATCAACGGAAAAGAGTGAAACTTATGATTTTTTTTGTACAAATATCTTCGAGATTATGGTATTGCGAAAAAAGTTCGGAATTGCAAAAGAAAATATTTTCTCAATAGCTGTTTTAAAAATTAGTGTACAGCTTTGAAATTTTTGTCAAATGAGGGTCCTTTGGTCCTTAACCCTTAAACGCCCAAGGGTGGGTAAAAAATGTCCACCTAATGCGTATTCCCTTGTAACATATTTATTACGTGTTTAAATTTTTTTCAAAAATTATTTATTGTTAAAAATACAGCCCTTTATTGAATGTTAATTTGGTTTTACCGATATTTTTGAAAATAAGAGTAATATTTTGGGTTAAATATGGGTGGGCATAAAAAGTACACCCTTAGTAAAACTTGTTACTAAAGGTTTCTCTATAATTTCTCTTTGGTAGGAACATAATCCATATAATTATCTAAGTATAATTACATTATCGACATAATTATTTGCCAATAAGGAGGCTGAAAGGAAGAATGTGGAGAAAATCGACAAATCTGAATTAATGGCTTTTACTGGTATTCTAATTTTGATGTACATTGTAATTTTGTTGTAAGGTTTGTAAATTGTTTATGTTAATATTTTAGAAGCTGCTGTGTTTATTAAGCATAAGATTCTTAAGTTTAATCCACTTTCAACAACTCTCAATAAATATATTAGCTATTTTCGAGGTGGACATTTTTTACCCACCCTTGGGCGTACATGGAACCCTAAAAAGGTTGGGCGTTTAAGGGTTAATATATGTTAAAAATTTCAAAGCGATTCATTCAATTGTTTAAATTTTATTCAAATTGTTTTTCCCAGAGAGCATTTCTTTGCAATAACATAAGTCAGAAAAAAATGACCTTAGAACCATTCCACATGTGTCAAATGATAGAGCATGAGCTACATTTTCAACATGGTTTAAAAAAGTGAATAAAAAATGCATTTATTAGTAATAAATAATGATGCAAAAGTATCGTCAATTTTTCTTTATAAACTTTTTGAATAACTTTTTCAAAAAAAATTAACTTTTTTACCCTGTTTTAAGTGCACAACTACCAATAGGCCAATCAAGTTAGGTTTTTACTAGACACGACGGAAAAGACGAGGTTCGACATTGAAATATGTAGTATGAGATATTACAAAAAGACTACCATCTTGGGATTCATCAATTTTTTAGTGGAACATTTTTTAAATAAACAATCAAAACGTCAAACTTAGTTTTTTGCTCATAACTTAAAAACTTGTTTATTTAGAAATTTGACGTCCACAGATGACTTTTTTTTAAAAAAAAAAGATACATTGAATGAGATAAGCTAAATGAAAATCGGTTAATAAACAAAAAAGTTATTGCAAAACGGAAGACAAAATCCTTGTTTTTGAATATTGTTAATAACAATTTTATTGTTTATTATAATATGTTTTAATATAACTAAAATTGAGGGCATTATGGTGTTTGAAGGGTGTGCAAAAAATGGTCCAGATCTGTTAAATAGTTTTCGCAAAATTGAAGTTGTTTATAAAATTTTTTGAAAAACGAGCTAATTTCTGAGGCTGGTCCAGTTAATATGGATGAATGTATCTCAATAATCCGGAGCTCATTTCCTTCGTTAAGATGTATACTAACAGACTATGAAAAAAAAAAAGTAAAAAAAATTACATATACGTACACAAAATTATTTGTTAATAAATAGCAGTTTTTAAGCTTATAAACAATTACAATAATTTCGTAGAAATTAGAACAAATTAAATGGCAATAAAAAATACGGAAAGCCGGTTAAAATACACAACTTGTAAAACAAAATTTTAGATCGTACGTCCCTTAGGGTCTGAGATAGCCCCTTTTTTGAAAAAATCACTGTTACGTTAATTTACAACACTAAGATCTGAAATTAACCAATATTTTATAAGAAAAGTCAAAGTTTTTAACAAAGTTTTTAGCAAGAAAAATGTTAAAAATTGTTTAAACAGTAGTGTTACAAACAAAAAGTATTTTGCATTCCGACTAAAGTAAAAAATAGCGGGCGTAGTCGACTGACTGAATAGTGGGCGCGGTTGGCGACCGGCAGCAACTCCTAAAATTACTTTATATGCCCCCTTATTTTCAAACCCAACATTTAGCTCGGCTTCAGTTGGTCGTAGAAATTTTTTATTTTTTTATAAATCTTCGTTTCGTCTTCAGCAACAATAATCTGTAAGTTAAAAACTCATAGGATGTACAGGGCCGCTTCCAGTGCCGGTTTATGCACTGGGCGCTTGGGGCGGGCGCCCAGGGGCCCGGGCCCCGGAGGGGCCCGTAGAGACCCGTAGAGACCCGTTCCTTTTACTAATAAAAAAGTAAAGTCCGCTAAATAATCTACGTATTTTCCAAAATAGAAAAAAAAACGACGAAATACCTGCGATTTCCAAATGGATTTTAAGACTGATGACTTTATAAAAACTGCGAACTTTTAAACCAAACAGTGTTTTCTTAGAACGTTATGAAAAATGTTTGAAGATGGAGAAAAAGCTTATTATAGAAGATTAAATAAAAGCAACTTTCATAGATAGAGGAAAATCCAATGGAGGCAAAGAAAAGAGAGATTGGCTAATATACGGCGCAAGTGTTAAAGCTGTTTATTGTTACCCGTGCAAATTATTTTCAATTGAAAAAATAGTTTAACCGAGTTTGGATGGACCCACTGGAAACATTTGAATATTTTGCTCAAATCTCACGAAGAAAGAAAATCTCATCTGAACTCTATGATTACATTAATAACAAGATCATCATTGATTGGAGTTATAGACGCTGTCTTGAAAGAGCAAGTAAAATGCGAAGCTAACTATTGGATAAACGTCCTAAGAAGAGTTGTTGTCACTACTAAATGACTTGCTTCTCAAGGACTAGCTTTCCGTTGATGCAATGAGGATTTAACGAGTCGCCATAAAGGAAAAATTATTAAATACAGTTGTCTTGTATACTTAGCTAAATTTGACTACTTCTTAGCTGAGCATTTACAACGGAATGCGAATAAATGAAAAGATTCAGTCAGTTAGCTATCTGTTTCACCAAATTTGCCATGAATTTTTGGAAGTAATGAAATCAAAGCTTGTAGAAACTTTTGACGCTGTAAATGCTTTAGTTAAAAACTAGGGACCCACCAAACCTATTTTTCCAGTTAAGCAATAACAGAGACGAAAAATTAGCAATTAAAATTGAAGGCAAGACACTGCAGAATAAAATCTTTGAGACAGCTCTATTGACACTGATTTGGACAAAAACTTTGGAACGAGTTAATGCAAAAGCAATACGTGAACGTGAAGAAACTGTGGACTTAAACGTGTCAATTGGAGTAGAAATAATGATATCTATTTTGAGATTTGTTGGAGACGTAAGAAATATGTCAAGCGAAATTGAAGTAGAGGCCAAAAATATTTTTTTGCGAAGACCTGGATATATGCTACAAAGATGTTACATCAGCTGTTAGATGATTTTCTACGCTAGATAAATAAGCAGTCACGACCTCAATTAAAACTTTATACTTATGTGAAATATAAAATATATGTTGATGAAACCAAAGAGAACTTGCATAATGAAATTACCCTTTCTATAACATTATGCCAAAAGTTAAAGAAACCTTTATAAAATTTGGTATCATCCAGGATGTAAAGATTGTACCTAAAGGTAACATTTCCCAATATTTTACCTTTACTGCAAGTTTATTTCACGTACCAACTTCTGATGCATTAGGCGAGCGGTCTTTTTCGGCTTTAAAAATAATAAAAATATATTTAACGCCAAATTTGGGTTAAGAAAATCTAGACGCATATCACTATTGTACTATAGAAAATGAAGACCTCGAGCAACTGAATTGTGATAGTATTATCTGACAGATTGCTAATGCCTAGTCAAGCAAAAAAGTGATCTAATTTTTGTCATATGTATTTTTTAGAATATATTTTTTTGTTTGTCATGTGTTGTTTTGTGTAACTTTCTGTTTTTTTATACGTTTTTAAATGTATTTTTTGGAATATTTTTTACGTTTGCTATTCTTCTTGTTTGCTAAAAATTGTGTATGGATTTTACGTTTATAAATACATGAATGTGTTTTCTTGTAAAAAAATCTGACGACGAATAGCAATTAATGGGGCCCCTAAATATTCAGCGCCCAGGGCCCGAAGTTAGGTTAAACCGGCACTGGCCGCTTCAGCTCTAAATGTTTATAACGAAATTTGTCCCCTTATTTTCAAACCCAAAAATTAGAGGTTTAAAAATGTTTTACGCATTTATTTACATCAGAATATGAAAACATAACTCTTTAGAAGGTTTGGATGGATTGGATGTTTCACCAACTTTCTACGATTTTTTTTCAAAAAGTTATAGCCTTCGACATTTGACCTCTTGGGATAAACAATTTATAATATCTAAGCAACAAATTGGTTAATCTGGCCTTACAATTTTTTTTATGTTTGGAATTGAAAGGTCTTCATTTTAATGCTTTAAAAAATAAAAAAAAATTATTTGTGCAATAAGTAACGCAATTGTAAAAAATGGCTATTTTGGACTTTTCGTAGGCTGTTTTGCAATAACCAATAAACGAAATTAAACTTACCATATCTCAAATTGTAGGTATTTAATTTACTACAACTTTCTATTAAAAAGTTTTTCTCTAAAATAAATATCGTACGCTGGAAAATTAAAAATCTATAAAAATTACAAATTTAACAAATGAAAATCGCAATAAAAAAAGCGCGCAATATTTTTGGTTATATTTTAGTAGAAGTTATTCCTGGTATCCTCCTTTACAACACCTGATAGGTTTCAAAAATTCCTGAATTATATCACGTTTTTTCACCCACAGCCTGGGGTATATGTCGATAACTCCAAACAATCACCAACCAACAATACTGCCAAATATACTATTGATATCGATTTACTTCAAAATTTGACAATAGGTATGTAGTGAATAGTTTAAGGATTAAAATCTATATGATGCCGAAAGGCGCTTTTATCATGGTCGTGGTTGCCTCCCCATCTCGTTGGTGGAAATTGTTTACCGCAAAAGTTGATTGAAACATTCATTCTAAACAAAAAATGTTCTATATATTTTTTTGATAAAATTAATAGTTTTCGATTTATTCGCTCTCGAAAGTGTTAGTTTTGTATAGGTAAAATCAATTTTTTTCGATATACTCATTTACGATTCACTCAATTTTTGCCGTAGAATTTTTTTTTTAAACCAAGTTCTTGGGTAATAAATAACCTACAATTTTATATTGAAACATTTTTTCGTATCTCTGAAGCTAATCTTTCTATTCTGAAGAAAATGGCAGTTTTTACTATACTACAAAAATTCGTTATTTGCTTTTATCTCCAGTTGTTTTAAAAATTAGTCATTCTAAGCCATTCAAACTTCTACAATCTATTAATAATATATAAATAAATACGAATGAATAAGGTCAATGACTAAAAACACCGCTAACTTACATTATTATACTTCCAATCGGATTTCTCTTTTTTTTTTCAAAAAAATTTATTGATTTTTTAACCGTAACTTTTTTATTTTTTATCTTAGAAAGTTTGGTAAAAAATAGTTTTTTTTTAAGGTTTTACGGGATCTATAAGCCTATTAATATTAAATCTTTTTAAAATGTTCAGTCTCAAAAAGAAGTGACTTTGAAAGGATTGGTAAAGGTGGATTTTGCATGTTATTACAAATTGTAATTGTCAACAGCTCACTCAATTTTTGATGTAAAAAAATTTTTTTGTAAACCAAGTTTTTGGGAATTAAATAAGCTACAATTTCATATTTAAACATTTTTTCGTATCTCTGATGCTAATCTTGCCATTCTACAGAAAATGCCATTTTTTCCAAATTACAAAAATTCGCTATTCGCTTTTAACTCCATTTTGTTAAAACTAATAAACTAAAGTTAATGACTAATCTTAATTTGGGTGGTGATTGGGGGGTTGATTGCGATCACTTTTTTGCTGAAAAAAATGGGGACTGACATTCTTTTCATTATAAGTCACTTAGTTTTTGAGCTAGAGTCTTAATTTTATTTCTGGAGATAAATATTTTTAAGTGCTTTAAATTAGCTTGAACAAATTGTCCTCGAAAAATGCATAGTCTTTTGACTTTGAAACTACAATATTTAGCATTTGATGAAGAAGTGCCAACAATAAAGTATAGTTCAATTACTTCTGGTCTTAAAGAAGACAAAAAAAAAACGATTTTGTTATTTTTTCAAAAGGTACATTTTTCTTAAGTAAATTTGATTTGATAAAACGAAAACTTCTGGAGTTATTAGCAGAAAACTTATATTAAAAACATTGATTTTTTTGATATAACACTTTCGATAGCGAATAAATCGAAAACTGTCAATTTTATCAAAAAAAAAATAAAAAACGTTTTCTGCTTAAAATGAACGTTTTTACCAACTTTTGCGATTAAAATATAATAAAAAAATTCCACCCCCGAGATGGGGTTGCAACCACCCCCGTGGCAAAAGTGCCTTTCGGCATCATATAGATTTTGATCCTTGGACTATCCACTACTTATTCTCAAATTTTCCAGCAAATCGATCCATTCTTTAAAAAATGCGAGGTTTTGTCCCAGTTTAAGCTTCATTACTTGGACTGAATTATAGTTATTTATGTACCAAGTCAGTAAAGTTACTCTTTATCGAACGAGTCTGATATTGATCGTTAGCGAGCGAGGCGAATAACAGACGAGTTCGATAAAAATCTTTACTGACGTGGTGCATACAAAATTTTATCGCCAATCATAAAAAACATTAACACTTATTTATTTACATCCTAATGAAAAAATAGTGTGTGTACTTGGTACGCACGTAAGCCGTTATACTTCTATTATTATAATTTCAACGAAATAAGTATATTTTAAATAGTTTAATCGTATTTTTATTTAAACATTAAACCAATTTTAACACTTAAAGTAAAATACCAAAAATTAAAAATACCGTTAATAGTTAAGTTATTGTTTATGAATTGTAGGCTTCCGCAGCGCAGTTGCTTTTCCCTTGATCAATAGTAGAAAATCTAAATAAATATATTTGCTAACAAATTATCATTAATATCTGTCACCGTCCTATATACACTGCGATGCAGAAAAATCGATCCACTAAAAATTTGGTCATGTTTGATGTTTTGAATTTCCTAAACGTGTTGTCCGATTTAAGTGATTTTTTACCACATTATAGCCTTACTCATTGACAATATCGATGTAATAATATTGTTGCTAGACAGTTAATCTGTCATTGTATACCGGGTGTACGAATCAAACTGTATTTTTTTCTCAAAGTTCGCATCACCCTGTGGACTATTCTAGCATTTAAAAAATACTGAAATTAAGACCCAACTATAGCCTCAGGTTTTCTTAACATTTTGCCTTTCGATTCATTCGCTTATGCTGAATAATAAAAAAGTTAGGTACTTTAACAACTGGCCATGTTCGTCATCAGTACAGGGTGTTTTTAATTAAGTGCGACAAACTTTAAGTGGTAATTTTTCATGATAAAATAATGACAATTTGCTTTAAAATCATATGTCCGCACACGCTTCTTTTCCGAGATACGGGATGTTAAATTTTTTTTACAAACTGACGATTTATTTATTGCTTTAAAACCAGTTGAGATGTGCAGATCAAATTCGGTGGGTTTTAAAACAGAGTAATTGCACATTTTTTGACATACAATTAAGAATTTTATATTTACCATTGGCGTGCGTACGGGTAATATTATCGGTCATAATACCCGTTTGCGCGCCACTGGTGAATATTAAACTTTTAATTGTATGTCAAAAAATGTGCAATAACTACGTCTTAAAACGTCAAAGTTGCCTTTAACATTGAATAATAGGACCACATAGTCGATGGAGAATATTCTTTAGACAATTCAGAGAAATATGCTAGTAAAACACTTCCACTATAATTTGTAATACAATTTTTTTCACGCCATGCTTCAAATATGTCATATTGCCTATTGTATTTTTCGATAGATTTTGCTGGGAGAATCTCTGAAACTGCCTCTAACGATTTCTTGCGTATTTCAGGTGGCGTTCATGCAATTTCTTCCATTTCCAAAGCAGCACTACTGTACTATAATTTGATATTCGTTTTAACACTTTTATTATAATAAATGCAATTTTCAATTTAAATTTTTTTAAATATGACAGTGATGACAGATGACTTCTGCATGCCGCTATCGATTTTTAATCGATAGATAGTTAACAATATTGAATAATTACTAAATCGGTAAAATTTTGATTAATTTTATATGAATATAATTGCAAAATACTACAGAATTTCACTTTTTGGCATAAATTTAATTAATAATAACGTAAATTGTGTACAATATTTTCAATAATTAAAGTAAATAAATTTTAAGTTCAATCAAATAAATCATCGATTACTGCCATCGACCACTTACATTGAATCTTGGTTAATTTGATTAATCGCGGCAGGTAAAATAAAATTATTCTTTCGGTACAATAAAGTGTTACTTTACTGCCGCAAATGACGTCAAATGTGTACAATAATGAATGACTTTATTAGTGACGGTTGGCGATAAAAAATATTATACGACATAATGACATAAAGCTTTATAAAACATTTGAACATCTTGTAGATACTTACGGTCAATCCTGCCAGAAAAATCAAATCACTTATAATTAAACTTGTTTCAATTTTTTTCTTAGTCAAATGTACATCTAGAAGAGTATCAACTTCGACTAACAACTCAGTAAAGTTAATAATCAAAATAAAAATTATGTGTAAACCAAAGACAGAATTGATCACATCAACAATGTGATATATGTTTCGATATGATCTTTTTATGGACTGAATGTACAGATCTATATCATACTCAATCCAAAGTTTACCATTAGAAAGATTTGCAAGTCTTCGGCAAATTTTATTTTGCCTCTCTGAAATTACTGTCGCCACTTCATAACAGAAAGCAATTATTACTATCATTTGTATCATGATCAAAGCTGCGCATAATTCCACGATGACTGAGCACATATCCCAAATTAATATGGTGGAATATACTTCAAGTAAAAAAATGACAACCCAAAATAGATTTCTTGCGAATACTCGACATCTTGATGTGTATTTACTTCCCAATTGTCGATTTACTGCTTTCAAATGTTTAAAAAACGTTTTCCATTGCTTTCTACTTACAAAAAGTCTTTGAAGCATCAACATATTCAAAAGTACATCTGTAGACGTATGTACAACCTCAATCCATATAGAGGCTGAGAATGTTAATGTTCTAGCGATTAGAAAAGTATACCCAGATAAAGCAGTTAAAACAATAAAACATATTACAGCAATGCATTGGCAGTAAATCCCTCCATTTGTGTAAGGAAACACTCCAATAATGCTGCCGAAAACGAACCACCACCTCAAAGGAGTCGTGTCGTCCATTTTTGCCTCCAGTTTGTGTCGCACTATGATGTTGTCCCTTCAATTACTACTTGAAAAATTATTGTAAACTAAAAGGCAATTTAGAAAACGAACATTTATTTGATGCCTTGCATGCTACACGATTTGTTAATTTGTTAGAATTATTTATAGGTGTTGAATTTTTAGTCGAGTGTAGTTAAAAATTACCATTATCGCCAACCGTCACTAAAGTCATTCATTATTGTACTCATTTGCCCTCATTTGCGGCAGTAAAGTAACACTTTATTGTACTGAAAGAAGAATTTTACTTTACCTGCCGCGATTAATCAAATTAACCGAGATTGAATATAAGTGGTCGATAGCAGTAATCGATTATTTATTTGAGTGAGCTTAAAATTTATTTACTTTAATTATTGAAAATATTGTACACAATTTACGTTATTATTAATTAAATTTAAATACTCCAGATGACCTCGACTTAGAAGATGAAACTATCAAGAAATGTGACCACTGTACATATTTGGGGGTAAAACTGACAAAGACAGGAAGAAGTGATGAAGCCATAAAAGACAGAATAACCAAAGGAAAACAAGTTATAGGTGCGTTGAATTCAGTATTATGGCAGAAAAATATAAGACCGGAAACGAAAAAACGAATATATAATACCATATTAAAACCAGTATTCGTCTATGGCTCAGAAGGGTGGCAGTTATCACAAAAACTTAAAGGTAACCTATTGGCAGTTGAAATGGAATTTTGGAGGAGAGCAGCGGGAAAGTCTAAATTAGAACATATGAAAAATGAGGACATCAGGAGACAAATGAAAGTACAAAGATCAATTATAGAAGACATCGAAAAACAACAACTAATATGGTACGGACATGTTAGACGTATGGGGGAAGAAAGACTACCCAAAAAGATATTAGAATGGGTACCACCAGAGAAAAGAAAACGAGGACGACCACCAACAACATGGATACAAGGAATCTCAAAAGCAATGTCAGCAAGAAATCTATCTGAAGAAGACTGGCAGAATAGACAGGCTTGGCGAACGGGAACCCAAAGGCGTATTACGCTGTGAACGGGATATATATATATATATATATATATATATATATATATATATATATATATATATATATAATATATATATATATATATATATATATATATATATATATATATATATATATATATATATATATATATATATATATATATATATATATATATATATATATATATATATATATATATACACATGAAGATATATATATATATATATATATATAAAGGATGTTAAATAAGCGAGTACAACTATAAACATAGAAAAGAAAAATCATTGGCAAATAACTCGCAATGTGAATGTGAATACAAAATTAACAATATAAAAAGATGGAATGCAACTGCAGACACGTGTTTCTGACTCATTAGTCGTCATCAGTACAGTATAGCCAAGTTAGAAGATAATAGTTTAACTTGGAAAAAGATCACTACAGGAGCAATATTACCATTTGTGACAACAATGTCAGAAGACCCTGCCTTTCAGGGCGACGACCAACACAGTCACGGAGGTAAAGCTACCTGAGGAAAGAAAAGCCAAAACCTTATAAAATAAAGGATGTTAAATAAGCGAGTACAACTATAAACATAGAAAAGAAAAATCATTGGCAAATAACTCGCAATGTGAATGTGAATACAAAATTAACAATATAAAAAGATGGAATGCAACTGCAGACACGTGTTTCTGACTCATTAGTCGTCATCAGTACAGTATAGCCAAGTTAGAAGATAATAGTTTAACTTGGAAAAAGATCACTACAGGAGCAATATTACCATTTGTGACAACAATGTCAGAAGACCCTGCCTTTCAGGGCGACGACCAACACAGTCACGGAGGTAAAGCTACCTGAGGAAAGAAAAGCCAAAACCTTATAAAATAAAGGATGTTAAATAAGCGAGTACAACTATAAACATAGAAAAGAAAAATCATTGGCAAATAACTCGCAATGTGAATGTGAATACAAAATTAACAATATAAAAAGATGGAATGCAACTGCAGACACGTGTTTCTGACTCATTAGTCGTCATCAGTACAGTATAGCCAAGTTAGAAGATAATAGTTTAACTTGGAAAAAGATCACTACAGGAGCAATATTACCATTTGTGACAACAATGTCAGAAGACCCTGCCTTTCAGGGCGACGACCAACACAGTCACGGAGGTAAAGCTACCTGAGGAAAGAAAAGCCAAAACCTTATAAAATAAAGGATGTTAAATAAGCGAGTACAACTATAAACATAGAAAAGAAAAATCATTGGCAAATAACTCGCAATGTGAATGTGAATACAAAATTAACAATATAAAAAGATGGAATGCAACTGCAGACACGTGTTTCTGACTCATTAGTCGTCATCAGTACAGTATAGCCAAGTTAGAAGATAATAGTTTAACTTGGAAAAAGATCACTACAGGAGCAATATTACCATTTGTGACAACAATGTCAGAAGACCCTGCCTTTCAGGGCGACGACCAACACAGTCACGGAGGTAAAGCTACCTGAGGAAAGAAAAGCCAAAACCTTATAAAATAAAGGATGTTAAATAAGCGAGTACAACTATAAACATAGAAAAGAAAAATCATTGGCAAATAACTCGCAATGTGAATGTGAATACAAAATTAACAATATAAAAAGATGGAATGCAACTGCAGACACGTGTTTCTGACTCATTAGTCGTCATCAGTACAGTATAGCCAAGTTAGAAGATAATAGTTTAACTTGGAAAAAGATCACTACAGGAGCAATATTACCATTTGTGACAACAATGTCAGAAGACCCTGCCTTTCAGGGCGACGACCAACACAGTCACGGAGGTAAAGCTACCTGAGGAAAGAAAAGCCAAAACCTTATAAAATAAAGGATGTTAAATAAGCGAGTACAACTATAAACATAGAAAAGAAAAATCATTGGCAAATAACTCGCAATGTGAATGTGAATACAAAATTAACAATATAAAAAGATGGAATGCAACTGCAGACACGTGTTTCTGACTCATTAGTCGTCATCAGTACAGTATAGCCAAGTTAGAAGATAATAGTTTAACTTGGAAAAAGATCACTACAGGAGCAATATTACCATTTGTGACAACAATGTCAGAAGACCCTGCCTTTCAGGGCGACGACCAACACAGTCACGGAGGTAAAGCTACCTGAGGAAAGAAAAGCCAAAACCTTATAAAATAAAGGATGTTAAATAAGCGAGTACAACTATAAACATAGAAAAGAAAAATCATTGGCAAATAACTCGCAATGTGAATGTGAATACAAAATTAACAATATAAAAAGATGGAATGCAACTGCAGACACGTGTTTCTGACTCATTAGTCGTCATCAGTACAGTATAGCCAAGTTAGAAGATAATAGTTTAACTTGGAAAAAGATCACTACAGGAGCAATATTACCATTTGTGACAACAATGTCAGAAGACCCTGCCTTTCAGGGCGACGACCAACACAGTCACGGAGGTAAAGCTACCTGAGGAAAGAAAAGCCAAAACCTTATAAAATAAAGGATGTTAAATAAGCGAGTACAACTATAAACATAGAAAAGAAAAATCATTGGCAATATACTGTACTGATGACGACTAATGAGTCAGAAACACGTGTCTGCAGTTGCATTCCATCTTTTTATATTGTTAATTTTGTATTCACATTCACATTGCGAGTTATTTGCCAATGATTTTTCTTTTCTATGTTTATAGTTGTACTCGCTTATTTAACATCCTTTATTTTATAAGGTTTTGGCTTTTCTTTCCTCAGGTAGCTTTACCTCCGTGACTGTGTTGGTCGTCGCCCTGAAAGGCAGGGTCTTCTGACATTGTTGTCACAAATGGTAATATTGCTCCTGTAGTGATCTTTTTCCAAGTTAAACTATTATCTTCTAACTTGGCTATACTGTACTGATGACGACTAATGAGTCAGAAACACGTGTCTGCAGTTGCATTCCATCTTTTTATATTGTTAATTTTGTATTCACATTCACATTGCGAGTTATTTGCCAATGATTTTTCTTTTCTATGTTTATAGTTGTACTCGCTTATTTAACATCCTTTATTTTATAAGGTTTTGGCTTTTCTTTCCTCAGGTAGCTTTACCTCCGTGACTGTGTTGGTCGTCGCCCTGAAAGGCAGGGTCTTCTGACATTGTTGTCACAAATGGTAATATTGCTCCTGTAGTGATCTTTTTCCAAGTTAAACTATTATCTTCTAACTTGGCTATACTGTACTGATGACGACTAATGAGTCAGAAACACGTGTCTGCAGTTGCATTCCATCTTTTTATATTGTTAATTTTGTATTCACATTCACATTGCGAGTTATTTGCCAATGATTTTTCTTTTCTATGTTTATAGTTGTACTCGCTTATTTAACATCCTTTATTTTATAAGGTTTTGGCTTTTCTTTCCTCAGGTAGCTTTACCTCCGTGACTGTGTTGGTCGTCGCCCTGAAAGGCAGGGTCTTCTGACATTGTTGTCACAAATGGTAATATTGCTCCTGTAGTGATCTTTTTCCAAGTTAAACTATTATCTTCTAACTTGGCTATACTGTACTGATGACGACTAATGAGTCAGAAACACGTGTCTGCAGTTGCATTCCATCTTTTTATATTGTTAATTTTGTATTCACATTCACATTGCGAGTTATTTGCCAATGATTTTTCTTTTCTATGTTTATAGTTGTACTCGCTTATTTAACATCCTTTATTTTATAAGGTTTTGGCTTTTCTTTCCTCAGGTAGCTTTACCTCCGTGACTGTGTTGGTCGTCGCCCTGAAAGGCAGGGTCTTCTGACATTGTTGTCACAAATGGTAATATTGCTCCTGTAGTGATCTTTTTCCAAGTTAAACTATTATCTTCTAACTTGGCTATACTGTACTGATGACGACTAATGAGTCAGAAACACGTGTCTGCAGTTGCATTCCATCTTTTTATATTGTTAATTTTGTATTCACATTCACATTGCGAGTTATTTGCCAATGATTTTTTTTTTTTCTATGTTTATAGTTGTACTCGCTTATTTAACATCCTTTATTTTATAAGGTTTTGGCTTTTCTTTCCTCAGGTAGCTTTACCTCCGTGACTGTGTTGGTCGTCGCCCTGAAAGGCAGGGTCTTCTGACATTGTTGTCACAAATGGTAATATTGCTCCTGTAGTGATCTTTTTCCAAGTTAAACTATTATCTTCTAACTTGGCTATACTGTACTGATGACGACTAATGAGTCAGAAACACGTGTCTGCAGTTGCATTCCATCTTTTTATATTGTTAATTTTGTATTCACATTCACATTGCGAGTTATTTGCCAATGATTTTTCTTTTCTATGTTTATAGTTGTACTCGCTTATTTAACATCCTTTATTTTATAAGGTTTTGGCTTTTCTTTCCTCAGGTAGCTTTACCTCCGTGACTGTGTTGGTCGTCGCCCTGAAAGGCAGGGTCTTCTGACATTGTTGTCACAAATGGTAATATTGCTCCTGTAGTGATCTTTTTCCAAGTTAAACTATTATCTTCTAACTTGGCTATACTGTACTGATGACGACTAATGAGTCAGAAACACGTGTCTGCAGTTGCATTCCATCTTTTTATATTGTTAATTTTGTATTCACATTCACATTGCGAGTTATTTGCCAATGATTTTTCTTTTCTATGTTTATAGTTGTACTCGCTTATTTAACATCCTTTATTTTATAAGGTTTTGGCTTTTCTTTCCTCAGGTAGCTTTACCTCCGTGACTGTGTTGGTCGTCGCCCTGAAAGGCAGGGTCTTCTGACATTGTTGTCACAAATGGTAATATTGCTCCTGTAGTGATCTTTTTCCAAGTTAAACTATTATCTTCTAACTTGGCTATACTGTACTGATGACGACTAATGAGTCAGAAACACGTGTCTGCAGTTGCATTCCATCTTTTTATATTGTTAATTTTGTATTCACATTCACATTGCGAGTTATTTGCCAATGATTTTTCTTTTCTATGTTTATAGTTGTACTCGCTTATTTAACATCCTTTATTTTATAAGGTTTTGGCTTTTCTTTCCTCAGGTAGCTTTACCTCCGTGACTGTGTTGGTCGTCGCCCTGAAAGGCAGGGTCTTCTGACATTGTTGTCACAAATGGTAATATTGCTCCTGTAGTGATCTTTTTCCAAGTTAAACTATTATCTTCTAACTTGGCTATACTGTACTGATGACGACTAATGAGTCAGAAACACGTGTCTGCAGTTGCATTCCATCTTTTTATATTGTTAATTTTGTATTCACATTCACATTGCGAGTTATTTGCCAATGATTTTTCTTTTCTATGTTTATAGTTGTACTCGCTTATTTAACATCCTTTATTTTATAAGGTTTTGGCTTTTCTTTCCTCAGGTAGCTTTACCTCCGTGACTGTGTTGGTCGTCGCCCTGAAAGGCAGGGTCTTCTGACATTGTTGTCACAAATGGTAATATTGCTCCTGTAGTGATCTTTTTCCAAGTTAAACTATTATCTTCTAACTTGGCTATACTGTACTGATGACGACTAATGAGTCAGAAACACGTGTCTGCAGTTGCATTCCATCTTTTTATATTGTTAATTTTGTATTCACATTCACATTGCGAGTTATTTGCCAATGATTTTTCTTTTCTATGTATATATATATATATATATATATATATATATATATATATATATATATATATATATATATATATATATATATATATATATTGTTAAAATATGTAAAATTTGAATTAATATGGTTTCGATCTTAATATTTTAGAAAAGTTAAAACATATAATAAAAATATACCAAAATTCATTTCGAAGAAATGAAAGTCAATTATCTTTGGATGGCCGTAGGTAAACAAAATTTAAATAGGGATTAAGTATTTTCTTTGTACAGTTAGTATGATAAGAAAGTGGTTATGTGTTTGGACAATGAGACCGGGTTTCCCAAATGGACTTTTGCGGCGAGGGAATAATTGTATTTAGAAATTTAAATGAATGTAATCTTTGTTTAGATATTAAGAAAGGAAAAAAAAAACCGATTGGCATGTAATTAGTTTTAGGAAATTTCTAATGGTAGGGAAAATTGGTGTTTGTTATCTGAAAGGTAGATGGGGATAAAATTGAGGAACTCGGATTGGTGAAGAAGGAAAAAGGAGGGGCTAGGTATGAAGAATGGGAGTTTAGCGAAATGTTAGAGGGTGGAAGAAGAGTCAGTTGTTAAATGATCGTTAAGTCGACTAGTGGTGATCTCTAAGAGTCTCCTGAAGTAGTAAGGCAGATAAGTGAATAGTTGTGAGTTTGTTGAAATAAGTGTCCTGACGGAAGCTCATCACGTAAAGCATTGTAAGTTATATTGTTCTACTTATATTCCAAGAGTCACCGTTGCATGCCGGAACGAGAAATAGATTCAGTTTATCGAGAGGAGAAAAGGCTAGCATTGTTTTTTGAAAGATACGTGCATCTGTAGGTGGTCATTAATGACAATAGGCTTGCAATAATTTGTTGCGAGATTGCTGACTACATAGGGGGCTGCTAAGAGTAAATTGTAGGCGACCAGAGACAAGAATTTGGACAACTCATCATCCGAGAGACAGTTTTATTTTTTTTGTAGAATTATTCATAACGCAAATTTCAATAAGTACTTTAGATAGTGGTAGGGTTATTTCAATAATCAGAATAGGAGATATTATTTTTAGAGGATATTTTGAGGGTGAATTTATTTCAATAGATGCTTTTATACCATATATGTGTTTTATTCCGTTAATCTTTGACCTTATTTATCATATGTAAAGCAAAGGAGATATTGAAGCACGAGAATATAAAATCCTGAGATTAGAGCATTAAATAGTGTGATTAAATCATAAGTGCATCATTAAAATTAAATTTAATTAATTAGTTAATTATCTAATCAAGTGCTTTGAGCACACCGATCTTTGAATATCACATTAACTGGAGCCCAGAACGTGGTGGCTTAAAAATATCGCAGCTTTGCATTTGATGGTAGGGAAAGAGATAAGGAATAACTACAGGTGATCCAGAGATAATTTGACAATTTTTCCAGGTGTAAAAATAATTTTGATTTATGGATTGATCGTAGGTATTGGATATTTACTGCCATTGAATTATTTGGTTTTTTTTTACCAATCGTACATTTGATATTTATTTTGAAATTTACTGATTGCATATTTGATATTTGTGGCGAAAATTTATTAAATTTGGGGAGAAATATTTGTCGTGTTCTGCAACTTATAGAGTGTTGTAAAATTTCACATTTGGCGGGGACAAAGAAAACAGTAACGAAAAGAAACAACATGTCGACCACAAGGAGGCAAAGCAAAATGCAAGAAAACAGAGAAGAGGAAAAAATTGTTGAAGAAGGATTGGATAATGAAGGAGATACAATGATTATGGAGAGAAAAGAACAGGAATTAACAGGAATAGAGAAACTATTGCAACTGATGCAACTCCACTCACAACAAATGGATAGAAATCAACAGGAAACAAAAAGGACAATGCAAGAAAATCAACAGGAATCAAAACGAGCCATGGAAGAAACACAAAGAGAAATATCACAGAGAATAGAACAGAAATTGGAAGAGAATGATGGCAAATTGAAAAAGCGTTTGGAAAAATATGAAAATGAAATGAAAGCCTGTTTAGAAAAAGTTAGAGAAGAAACAGAAAGGAAACTGGAGATGCAACGAGAAGAAATAGAAACTAAAATGAAGGATATTAAGAATGTGCAGAAGATGGAATTAGAACAGTTAGAAAGCAAATTTGAAAATGCAATACAAGAAGACAGGCGAGAAATAGAAGAAAAATTTAAGCAAAACGAAAAACAAATTGCGGAACTCAAGAATCAACAGAATTGTGGAGAAAGAAGGGAAATGATTATCCATGGTACAAGCGACGCGAAAATACAATTTGGCGGGGATATTAGAAAAACACACCCAGTACCATTTGTTAAAAATTTGAGAACCAAATTGCAACATATTAGATATTTTGACGACTGCAAAGAAACAATTAGAAACCATCTGAAAGAAGGAGCAGCGTTATGGTATGAAAGTAAAGAAGATGAGTTTGAAAATTGGACAGATTTCGAAAATAAATTTCTCAACTATTTCTGGGGGAAAGTTAAACAGAGGGAAATCAACCAAGAGCTACAGAATGGAAGATATCACGAGAAAATGGGAATATCGGAGGAAAGATATGCTTTGCAGATATATAACAATTCCAAATATCTAGACTACAAATACTCTACCGAACAACTGGTAGAAATGATAAGCAGACATTTCGAAGAAACGCTGGAGGACCACGTGATTTTGAGAAACTATCAAGATATTGATAGTTTGTGCCAATTCCTTCAAGTAAGGGAAGCAAAACGAAGAGAAATGCGAAACAGAAGACAACATGAACAATATAATGGACCGGCAAGAAGGTATCAATCAAATTATGACCAGAGAAACCGACATGCCCAATCAACAAACGAAGATAGGCCGAGAGAATACCAAAATTACAATAGACAACAAAATTATGATAACAGGAATCACGCAAAAAATAGAACATATGAAAATCACAACAGAAACAGAGATGCACAAAATCCTCCGACTAGGAATACGAACGAACAAAGGGACGGTAGAAACAATCAGAATTTCCAACGACAAAATAGAAGGGAGATGAATCATGTAACAATAGAAAACGAGGAAGAAGATATATGCAATGAATCCAGACAGGATTTTCAATAAAGCATCCACTGAACAAACATAAACAACTCTCCGGTATATTTTGTCATCCGAGAGAGTTTATACAGTTGGCGGGAAATGAAAGACAAAGTTCTAATTCCAATTTAATATTCTTAGATGCATTTATAAAACATAAAGCGATTAAAATTTTGATTGATTCTGGATCGGAGATATCGTTAATCAATAAGAAACTAGTAAAAGAATTAAATTTGGACAGATTTGTGTACAAAATTCCTAGGGTTGTTTTAGTGGGTGCAAACAACAAAAAATTGACGACAGTAAATGAAGGTTTGGGAGTGCGGATCAGAGTGGGAGACAAATACTATATTATGCAATGTGTGGTGATCGAAGATTTAAACCATGATATGATAGCGGGAATTGATGAATTGAGTGAAAAACACATCACCATAAATTTTTCGGAGAATAAACTGGAAATCAGAGCAGAACCAGACAACATAGAAGAAGAAACGGAAATAGAGAGGAAAATAATTGTTGAAAAGATAAATGAACAGGAAAAACATAAAGAAATCAATATGACTGTAGAGGAAAAACCGAAAGTACAAGAAAAAAATCAACCAGAAAAAAAAAGAAGGAAGAAAAAGAAGAAGAGTTCAAAAAGAAAGAAGGAAAACACGGTGGATACAAGAGAAAGACAGGAAATCGAAGATACGGAAGAATTGTCGGCAATCGACGATAAAACAGAAAGGAAGCAGGAAGAAAAGGAAGTTCTCATAAGAGAAATGAAAGCAGTAGAAACATGGTGCTCGGGATACCAAATGGAAATTGAAGATAAAAAAAAAACAGAAGAAGAAATAAAGGATGAGGACAGAGAAGAAATGGCAATAATGGACGAGAATCCAGAATTTTATGAAGAAATATTATGGACAGTGAACACATGCGAACAAAATGAGGATGAAAGAAAATTAAAATGTGGAGAAAACATGGAAAAGGAAGTAGAGAAGATTCTAGAAAATTATGGAGATTTGATTAATGAAGAAAGCCGAGTGGCTAAAAATTATGAACATTCTTTTAAAGTTAAAAACTTAGAAAATTTTAAATCCAAGACATATCCAATCCCGTATAAATACAGGCAAAGCGTCGGACAGGAAATTGAAAAAATGATCGAAGACAAGGTGATAGAAAGATGTGACTCTCCATATATCAACCCGATAGTATGCGTTAAAAAATCGAGTGGTGATTTGCGATTATGTTTAGATGCAAGAAACATTAATTCACACACAATCGCGCAATACGAAGCGCCTTTGAACATCGAAGCCATATTTGGACGAATCACAGGGTCACACATTTTTTCCAAAATCGATTTGAAACATAGTTTTTGGTTAATACCTTTGGCAGAGAAATGTCGAAATTATACCGCTTTTTCGATCGACGGAGTGGTATACCGATTTAGGGTGGTACCATTTGGCCTACAGAGTGCATGCGCTGCTTTGGTTCGCGCATTGAACACAATCTTAAATAGGCATGAAGAATTTGTTGTACATTACATAGATGATTTATTAATTTTCTCACCGGATATAACAAGCCATCTACGACATATTCACACTGTGCTAGAAGAACTGGATCAAGCGGGATTGAAATTAAATATTCAAAAGTGTCAGTTTTTCCAAAAGGAAATACTGTATTTAGGATTCAAATTAGACACAAAAGGGATTAGTCTTGCAGAAGATAGAATCGAAATTATAAATAACTACGCTAGGCCAACCAATTTAAAAACATTGCGGGGATTTTTGGGAATGGTAAACTATTTCAAAAAACTAATACCAGACATCAGCACAAAAGAAATACCGTTGATAGCATTACTTAAGAAAAATGTTAGGTGGAAATGGGGAACGGAACAAGAAATGGCTTTCAAAAATTTAAAAGGAGCTTTCTCCACAGCTGTAAGAGTACACCACCCAAGATATGATCAACCTTTCATTCTCCGGACCGATGCTTCCATAACAAAATTCGCAGGGGTGTTATCACAGATCCAAGACGATGTAGAGGTGCCAATCTGTTTTGTCTCCCGTGTAACCAAAACATATGAGAGAAAGTACAGCGTTACTGAATTAGAGTTCGCCAGTGTGTTATTTTGTGTAAATAAATTACGGTTTTACCTACTAGGGGCAAAATTCACCGTTGAAACAGACCATGCAGCTTTGGTACATATAATGAAAAATAGGCTGGTAAATAATAGAATTCATAGGGGCATTCTTTTACTTCAAGAGTATGATTTTGAATTTAAATATATCAAAGGAACTGACAATATCTTGGCTGATGCGTTGACGAGAGATGAACAATTCCGCAAAGAGGACCACAAAACTCTCCACGTTGGCATGAACATAATGAGAGAAGAAGCAGGCTTATTTTCTTTGGCTCAGATCAGGGAAAATCAGGAACAACTGGATGAAAGAGAAAAGCAAAGGGCCGAACAAGACGATAACTTATATTTTAAGAGGGTCGATGGTAAAGAACTATATGTAATCACGGAACAGATGGCAAAAGAAGTTTTAGCAAAATTACACTGTGACAACGGACACATTGGAAGCAGGAAGGTGTGGCTTATGTTCAGGGAGAACTACATTTGTCGACAGGACTATACAATAGCCAAAGAGATGACTCGAAATTGCGAGACATGCCAAAAGTGTAAAAGTAAGAATTTCAAAAACGAAAACATCACAAAAAACGTCATAGCTCGGAAGAAACTGGATATTGTCGCCATTGATATGTTGAGCGATTTAATAACAACAACACAGAGGAATAAACACATATTAGTTATGGTGGATGTTTTCTCAAAGTATTTAAAACTGTACCCATGTAGAACCACGAAAGGAGCTGAAATACTTCGGAAGATAGACGATTTTATCGAAACAGTGGGAAGACCAGACAATATTTTGTTGGACAATGCGACATACTTTAGGAATGACCGTTTTAAAGGGGAATTAAGAGAGAGAGGCATAAATACAAAATTTGTAAGCATCCGATATCCACAGAGCAACCCATCAGAGCGTTTTATACAAGAAGTCACAAAATTTCTAAGAATTGCTGCGGAAGAACATCATCGACATTGGGACAGAAAAGTGTTTGAAATAGAGACGTATTTGAACTGTGCACCAAATACGGTTACCAAGGAGACGCCTTTATATGTAATGAAAGGAACAATGTCTACGAGACCGTGGGAAGACACCGCCCCCAGACAATACGAAGAAGTGATCGAGGTGGTTCAACGAAGATTGAGACGAAGTGGAGAGAAATATCTCCAAAGGCAAGAGAGGACCCGAAGAAGAAGGCCGGTTACATTCCAGAAAGGGGATAAAGTTTTAGTGAGGGCACTGAGGGTGTCCAATTTACAAAATGGTATTTGTGCTAAATTGATGCCGGTATTTGAAGGTCCATATATGGTCAATACGGAAAATGGGGTAAATAGTTATGAATTAGCGCATATAGAGACAGGCAAGATACGGGGTATTTTTAACATTCACGACATTTATAAGTATCATGAGTAGAGTTTGGTAACATAATGGAATAATTTGATCCTAAAAAAAAAAACTTGTGTCATTTAAATAAATAACAGAATTTTTTCGGCAAATCAAATGGCGGGGAGTTGTTAAAATATGTAAAATTTGAATTAATATGGTTTCGATATTAATATTTTAGAAAAGTTAAAACATATAATAAAAATATACCAAAATTCATTTCGAAGAAATGAAAGTCAATTATCTTTGGATGGCCGTAGGTAAACAAAATTTAAATAGGGATTAAGTATTTTCTTTGTACAGTTAGTATGATAAGAAAGTGGTTATGTGTTTGGACAATGAGACCGGGTTTCCCAAATGGACTTTTGCGGCGAGGGAATAATTGTATTTAGAAATTTAAATGAATGTAATCTTTGTTTAGATATTAAGAAAGGAAAAAAAAACCGATTGGCATGTAATTAGTTTTAGGAAATTTCTAATGGTAGGGAAAATTGGTGTTTGTTATCTGAAAGGTAGATGGGGATAAAATTGAGGAACTCGGATTGGTGAAGAAGGAAAAAGGAGGGGCTAGGTATGAAGAATGGGAGTTTAGCGAAATGTTAGAGGGTGGAAGAAGAGTCAGTTGTTAAATGATCGTTAAGTCGACTAGTGGTGATCTCTAAGAGTCTCCTGAAGTAGTAAGGCAGATAAGTGAATAGTTGTGAGTTTGTTGAAATAAGTGTCCTGACGGAAGCTCATCACGTAAAGCATTGTAAGTTATATTGTTCTACTTATATTCCAAGAGTCACCGTTGCATGCCGGAACGAGAAATAGATTCAGTTTATCGAGAGGAGAAAAGGCTAGCATTGTTTTTTGAAAGATACGTGCATCTGTAGGGGGTCATTAATGACAATAGGCTTGCAATAATTTGTTGCGAGATTGCTGACTACATAGGGGGCTGCTAAGAGTAAATTGTAGGCGACCAGAGACAAGAATTTGGACAACTCATCATCCGAGAGACAGTTTTATTTTTTTTGTAGAATTATTCATAACGCAAATTTCAATAAGTACTTTAGATAGTGGTAGGGTTATTTCAATAATCAGAATAGGAGATATTATTTTTAGAGGATATTTTGAGGGTGAATTTATTTCAATAGATGCTTTTGTACCATATATGTGTTTTATTCCGTTAATCTTTGACCTTATTTATCATATGTAAAGCAAAGGAGATATTGAAGCACGAGAATATAAAACCCTGAGATTAGAGCATTAAATAGTGTGATTAAATCATAAGTGCATCATTAAAATTTAATTTAATTAATTAGTTAATTATCTAATCAAGTGCTTTGAGCACACCGATCTTTGAATATCACATTAATATATATATATATATATATATATATATATATATATATATATATATATATATATATATATATATATATATATATATATATATATATATATATATATATATATATATATATATATATATATATTAATTAAATTTAAGCCAAAAAGTGAAATTCTGTAGTATTTTGCAATTATATTCATATAAAATTAATCAAAATTTTACCGATTTAGTAATTATTAAATATTGATATCTATCTATCGATTAAAAATCGAAAGCGGCATGCAGAAGTCATCTGTCATGACTGTCATATTTAAAAAAATTAAATTGAAAATTATATTTATTGTAATAAAAGTGTTAAAACGAATATCAAATTATAGTACAGTAGTGCTGCTTTAGAAATGGAAGAAATTACATGTACGCCTCCTGAAATATGCAAGAAATCGTTAGAGGTAGTTTCAGAGCTTCTTCCAGCAAAATCCATCGAAAAATACAATAGGCAATATGACATATTGAAGCATGGCGTGAAAAAAATAGTATTACAAATTGTAGTGAAAGTGTTTTACTAGCATATTTCTCTAAATTGTCTAAAGCAGCGATACTCAACCTGCGGCCCGCGGGCCGCATGCGGCCCTCTTACGTTTTTTATGCGGCCCGAAGGCTAACGAAAGACCCTGTAAATGATAAAATTCTTTTGAACTCAAGTAAAATAGTTGGTGGTAGCTTTTAGCATTTTTTATTTGCGACATAACAGGAAAACTTAGCGAACTTAATCGTCGTTTACACATTAAAAGGTAAACATAAAATTATTTTCGTAGTTGACAAAAATAAAGTATTTGCTTTCGTGGATAAGCTAAAGATGTACATCAGGGAAATTAATATAAAAAATCTGCATAACTTTCCGACATTGGTGAAAGCTCAACAAGATGGAGTTGATGTATTTCCAGGAAACTATGCTACTTATTTCTAATTTTCTAGTTTTCTTGAGCGATGAATTTCAGAAAAGATTTAATGATTTATGAAACATTAGGAAATGTCTTCTAATAATGGAAAATCCCTGACACTTAGAAGTAGCCGCTACTATACAACTTGCGGCCGTTTTGATTTAATAGCGCAAACTTGTCACATGAACTAATTAATTTTAAAAATGATACATATCTGGAGGCAATTTTTAAAGAAAAAAGAGACGCAAATCAATATGAAGAATTCTGGAAATTAGTACCGGATAACTATAAAACTATCAAAAGTTGCGCTTGCTTTTTCCCCACGTTGTCCTCGCTTCATCATACCTGTGCGAATCCTCATATTCAGAAATTAAATATGCAAAAAAATGTTTACCTACCTGGGCGTGATGACGTAATCGATCTTTTTTGAATGAGAATAGGGGTCGTGTGCTAGCTCATTTGAAATTATCTATATCTAAATATAAACATTAACATAATTAAGTACACAGTATGCCCAAACAATTTTTGTTTTATTGAATTAAATTAATTGACAAAAAAAAATAAAAATGAAAGTAATTTATTTAATTTAACATACATTTTACTGCTGTCAGAAAACAGAAGAAAATGTTTATTTGACAAATAATAAACAATGCTTTTCTCTTAAATCCAAAGTTCAAACTGCCAAGAGGCAGGTGGTTGGAAGCTTGAACAAAGCGAAAAGCAATGTTTATTTGTGAAATAAATATATTTTTTTTTATTTTCTGACAACAATAAGCTATATTTTGGGTTAAATATATGACATACATTCTTCTTTTTGTGTCAATTAATTTAATTCAAAACAAAAATTTTTTGGGCATCCTGTGAATAACCTTTTAAATGAGCTAGCACACGACCCCTATTCTAATTAAAAAATATCACCGATTACGTCATCACGCCCAAAGTGGATGACGTTACTAGTATGATACATGCCAAAAAAATCGCAATTTAAAACTAAAAATCGATGTTTAAGAATTTTTCCTTAAAGTCGCCAGCTTACGAAATAACGAATTTATTCCTTTCATTTGCACCATACTCCATACTATATATTACTTCACATAGATTGCGGCCCGCTGCTATGTGGCCCAGGGAAAAATAAGGTTGAGTATCGCTGGTCTAAAGAATATTCTCCATCGACTATGTGGTCCTATTATTCAATGTTAAAGGCAACTTTGACCACAAATAAAGACATAGATATAAGCAGTTATAAAAAACTTACAGCTTTTTTGAAACAAAAAGGAAATTAGTGATAATTGGGAAAATAGCTGTCAAGATATATTTGATTTTATGAAAATTGTTACAACTAGCCCCCTTCCTTCCCTACCTGCTTTCACTAAAAGCTTCATAGATATCAAAAACACTTTTTACCAGAATAGAGGGACTAGATCTTTGAAGAATAACTTGCCAGAAAATATTTGATTGCCTCGTATTATTTCATTGACTTCATAGTATCACCAAACAACAATACTGCCAAAGATACTATTGGTACTGAGATTTTTAAATAATATTACAATTGAATATATTATATGGTATATTATTTTTATAAAACATTTGAACAATTTGTAGTAAATACTTACGGTCAATCCTGCCAGATAAATCAAATCACTTATAATTAAACTTGATTCGATTTTTTTCTCAGTCAAATTTATATCCAGAAGATAATCAACTTCGACCAACAACTCAGTAAAGTTAGTAATCAAAATGATAATGATATGTAATCCAAAGACAGAATTGATCACATCAACAATGTGATAAATGTTTCTATACGATCGCTTTATTGATTGAATGTAGAGTTCTATATCATACTCTATCCAAAGTTTACCATTAGAAAGATTTGTCAGTTTTCGGCAAATTTTATTTTGCCTATCTGAAATAACAGATGCTACTTCATAACAGAAAGCAATTATTACTATCATTTGTATGATGATCAAACCTGCGGACAATTCCTCGATCAGTGTATAGTCATCGCAGACTAATATGCTTGCGTATAATCCAAGTAAAAAAATGACAATCCAAAATAAACTTCTTGCGAATACTGTACATCCTGATACGTATTTACTTCCCAACTGTCGATTTAACGCTTTTAAATGTTTGAAAAATGTGTTCCATTGCTTCCTACTCACAAAAAGTCTTTGAAGCATCAACATATTCAGAAGTACATGTGTAGACGCATGTACAACTTCAATGGACATCGACGCAGAGGATGTAAATGTTCTAGAGATTACATTAGCATACCCAGAAAAAGCAGTTAAAACAGTAAAACATATTACAGCAATGCATTGGCAACAAATGCCTCCATTTCTGTAAGGAAACACTCCAAAAATGCTGCCGAAGACGAACCACCACCTCAAAGCAGTCGTATCGTCCATTCTTGCCTCCATTTTGTAGCGGACTATTATGTTGTCCTTCATTTACCTACTACTTGAAAAATTTTTGTAAGCTGAATACCTACCAATTAAAAATTACATGCACTTGATTGCTTGCGAGTATCACGATTTGTTAATTTATTTAAATTGTTTATATACAAGGTGATGAATTTTTAGTAGAACGTAGTTAAAAATTAACACTATTATTTCTTGATTATATTGAGAGCAAAATATTGGTAAAGTACCTTCTTCTTCTTCAACTTTTTCCCGATATGAGTTTTTTTTATGGCGTCGGCAGTTTGCTAGCCAGTGAGTTCACCCCGAATGCAGCCCGATAGTCTGGGCTGATTATCGGGGAATAGGCCATTTTTGGGAAAAGGTATTTACCAGCAATTTTATTGCTGGAATCGAATTATAAGATCCTATATATTAATAATATAGGTATGCAAAGTCCTCAGATAGTGTGCTACTTTTTTTATAAACAAAATGGCGCCCGAAAATCGTGTTTTTTTTAATTATTGCTCTAGAACTCCGAAGATTTTAACTTTACAACAAAAACACTCAAATAAATATTCACCGTGATTAAATTATGCATAGAGACGTGTTTTTCCCGATCTGCTCCGACGAAAATTTTCCTCGGAAAATGCGGGTTTTCCCAACAAAATCTTTAATTTTCAAATAAAGTTTTAGATAAGTGATTATTTACCAATAATTAAATAATTTGGTGACTTAAAAGCCTTCTTGGTTTAGATTATAGTTCCAGAAGCTGGTGAAAATTAAACGAATATTTTAGCAACAATTCAATTGTAAATTAATAATTTACGGTCGCAATAATAACCAAAATAATTATGATGCACTGATCAAACTTTGAAATCTTGTAAAGATGAGATGCCTATTTAACATTTTGTCGACAAAATATAAATTTTTTATTTTTTTGCATAATCTTTAAATGTTTAAAAAAAATAGTTATAAACAAATTAACGTTTCTCAGAAAGTTTTTATTATATTATAATTTTAAAAAATAGCTAAAATGCGCATTTCAAATATCTTGAAAATGAATGCTTTAAAACTTTTTTGCAACCATTTGCAAAAAAGTTATGAAATAGCAAAATAAACATACTATTACTACGGTGTTAATAATTTTTTTTAATTCTTTCAAAGCGTAGAAGTGAGTTTAAAGTACAAGCTAATATTTTTAAAACAATATCGATTATCAGCTTAATGGTTATATTTTAATTAAAGATTATACATATATTTTTTTGTAATTTACACGCGCGAAAGTAGAATAATACAGTACCGTAGCTACCCGCCCACATACACAACTCGCGCGAGTTTAAGCGTGTCAGTCGCTTCGAGTGAACATTTTATCTCCGGCTCTGTATCAAGCCTACTTTCGCGCTAAAAATTACAAAAAAAAGTATTTTTAATCTTTGATTAAAATATAACCATTGCACTAATTTTTGACATTCTTTGTGAGTAATTAGATTGTACCATAGACTCACTTTTAAGCTTTGAAACAATTAAAACAAATTATAAACAATGGAGATATCGTATATTTATTTTGCTGTCTCCTAACTTTTTTGCAAATGGTTGGAAAAATGTTTTAAAGCATTCGTTTTCAAGACCTATGAAATACGCATTTTAAGTATTTTTTAAAATTAGAATATAATAAACAATTTCTAAGAAATGTTAATTTGTTTAAAACAATTTTTTTTAACATTTAAAGATTATGCAAAAAATGAAAAATTTATATTTTGTCGCCAAAATATTAAATAGGCATCACACCTTTATAATCTTTCTAAGTTTGATCAATGTCTCATGATTATTTTGGTTGTTATTGCGACTGTAAATTGTTAATTAACAATTGAATTGTTGCTAAAATATTCGTTTCATTTTAACCGGCTTCTGAATTTATAATCTATACCAAGAAAGCTTTTATTTCACCAAGCTATATAATTATTGATAAATAATTACTGGCCCAAAAAATTTATTTGAAAATTCGAGATTTTGTTGGGAAAACCCACATTTTCCGAGGAAAATTTTCGTAGGAGAAAATCGGGAAAACATTCCTCTATGTAGAATTAAATTGGGGTGAATTTTTATTTGAGTATTTTTGGTGTAAAGTTAAAATCTTCGGAGTTATAGAGCAATAATTGAAAAAAATACGATTTGTCGGCGCCGTTTTGTTTATAAAAAAAGTAGCACACTATCTGTGGACTTTGCATACCTATATTAATAATATATAAGATCTTATAATTCGATTAAAGCAATAAAATTGCTGGTAAATAACCTTTCTTTGTACTTTACTAATTAGACCAACGTATTATAACTATTTTTTTTTTCAAGTTTAAAGATTATGCAAAAAAAAGAAAAATTTATATTTTGTCGATAAAATATTAAACAAGCATATCATCTTTATAATCTTTATAAGTTTGATCAATGTATCATGATTATTTTGGTTATTATTGCGATCGTAAATTGTTAATTAACAATTTAATTGTTGCTAAAATATTCGTTTAATTTTCACAGGCTTCTGGAATTACAATCTATACCAAGAAATCTTTGATGTCACTAAGTTATTTAATTATTGGTTTATAATTACTTACCTAAAACTTTATTTGAAAATTATAGTTTTTGTTAGGAAAACCCGCATTTTCCGAGGAAAATTTTCGTCGGAGCAAATCTTGAAAAACATATCTCTATGCAGAATTTAATTGTGGTGAATTTTTATTTGGGTGTTTTTGTTGTAAACTTAAAATCTTCGGAGTTATAGAGCAATAATTGAAAAAAATACGATTTGTCGGCGCCATTTTGTTTATAAAAAAAGTAGCACACTATCTGCGGACTTTGCATAGCTATATTATTAATATATAGGATCTTATATTGCTGGTAAATAACTTTTCCATGAATTTTGCTAATTAGCCCAGAGTACGATATGAGTTTACCGTTTTCATGCTCCACGGCAGTTTATTCTCCCAGTCACGTCCTCTGGGGTCTCTGCCTATCATTCGTATACAGGGTGTTTGGTAAAGAATAGGCCATAGCTTAACCATAGATTCCTGAGGTTAAAATAGGTCGATTTAAGCTAACTTACCTTAGTACAAAATAACCGAAATACAGGGTGTCAAAGTTAAACTTTTATTTTATTTTTTCTTGAATACTTCCTAACAGGCATGGGATAATAACACGAAATTTGGTAAGCTCTGTTTTTTTGGGACGGGAAATCTAAAATCTCCACCAAAAATGATATATTACCCAGAGGGCGCCACATACGCCTTTGAGCGCTGATTTAATAGGTTCAAATATTTTATTACCCACTCTACATACTTTTTAAATCAAAACTTTTATTCTCTTAACATTTTTACTAGGTATACTACATTCATCTCGCTAAACTCAACCGTTTTCGAGATATACGCATTATAAATATGCGAGGCAACATAATTTTTTTGCATAATATCATTGTAGTTACACCCGAAAAATAACTTAAAATCATAAAAAATTACAAAAATGTATTAGTATGGTATAGTTAGAGCCAAACCCAGACATCCAAAGTGAAAGTTATCCTCCAACACCAAATTGTTCTATATGGTCCACATAATGTTCAGAAAAAAGTCACACCATTTTGAGCGTCGGGTTTGGGGGGTGAGGGGGGAGAAATTTGCAAATTCGTAGTTTTTTAGGTTTTTCGTCAATATTTCTAAAACCATGCTTTAGCGTACGGAATGTTCTATAGAAAAATGTTCTACATAAAATTTAAAACAAAAAAGGTTCTATACATAATTGTTATAAAATCAACGGTTCCAGAGTTACGGAGGGTGAAAAGTGGCGGTTTTCGATACTTTTTATATTTACCGATTTCTTCCCCCTCTCCCCCCCAAACCCGACGCTCAAAATGGTGTGACTTTTTTCTGAACATTATGTGGACCATATAGAACAATTTGGTGTTGGAGAATAACTTTCACTTTGGATATCTGGGTTTTTGGTATAGTTATATCAAAAATATTGCCCAAAAAATATAAAAAGTATCGAAAATCTTGACATTTCACCCTCCGTAACTCTGGAACCGTTGATTTTATAACAATTATGTATAGAACATTTTTTGTTTTAAATTTCATGTAGAACATTTTTTTATATAAAATTGTTTACGCCAAAGCATAGTTTTAGAAATATTGACGAAAAACTTAAAAAAACTACTAATTTAACGGCTTCTCTCCCATCTCACTCTTAAACCGGACGCTCAAAATGGTGTAACTTTTTACTGAACAATATGTGGACCATATAGAACATTTTGGTGTTATAGGAAAACTTTTACTTTGGATGTTTGGGTTAGGCCTTTTTTTGGACCAGTTATAATATACTACCTCCGTAACTTTGGAACCATTCATTTTAGAAAGATTATGCATAGGGCCTTTTTTATTTCAAATTTAATGTAGAACATTTTTGTATAAAAGGTTGTTCATGCTAAACAGCATAGTTTTAGAAACATTGGCGAAAAACTTAAAAAACTACCAATTTACCGATTTCTCCCCCCTCTCCCCCCAAACCTGACGCTCAAAATGGTGTGACTTTTTTCTGGACATTGTGTGGACCATATAAAACAATTTGGTGTTGAAGGATAACTTTCACTTTGGATGTCTGGGTTATGCCATCTTTTGGATCAACTATACTATACTATATCGCAAATTTCCTCAAATGGAATTTGCGATGCAATGACATAAATATGAAACCTGGCACAATTATTATGGTTTCAAGTTTATTTTCCGGGTCAAACTACAATGATATTATGCAAAAAATTATGTTGTGTCGCAGATTTAAAATCCGTTTATTTTGAAAACAGTTGAGTTTAGCGAGATGTATGTAGTATAACTTTTTTAAGTAAAAAATATTAAGAGAATAAAAATTTTCATACAAAAGTATGTAGAGTGGGGGATAAAAAAATTGAACGTGAGCGTTGAATGAGCGCTGAAAGACGTATGTGGCGCCCCTTGGGTAATATATCATTTTTGGTGACGAATTTAGATTTCTCATCCCAAAAAACCTCGCTTACCAAATTTCGTGTGGTTATCCCGTGCGAGTCATTAAGTATTCAAGAATAAATAAAATAAAATTTTAACTTTGACAACCTGTGTTTCCGTTATTATCAACTTTCGTACTAAGGTAAGTTAGCTTAAATCGACCTATTTTAAGCTCAGGAATCTCATTCTTTAGCAAACACCCTGTATATTTCCTATGGACGTTTTCCAGCTTATAGCAGGTCTTCCTTTTCGTCTTCTTCCCAGTGGTCACCGATTCTCTGGCATTGTTTCTATATATGACCGAACCACTGCAGGGCTCTGTAACTTTTTTGTAATTGAGAATTCTACTTCGACTCTGTTCCTGTGTTCCCATTGTATCCTCTCTGGTTATTTACCGTAATCTTCTCATAAAATACAGTTCATTTTTTGTTCTTATTTTATCTATGGTCTAAAAGATCATCTTTTTTGTATTCTTTGGTTAAAGTGTTGTCCCATATCACTCCATGGTGTGCTTTCGTTGCTTGTTTTTCCCGAGTTATTTTCATTTCTTTATATTTCATGCAAGTACCATTTCGGCTTATTATTAAGGAGGGGGTATGGTTTGAAATCAACATATCAAGCACATTTTTGTGAATTTTTTTCGAAGCTTTGGTACAAATATTTTATTTTTAAATTAAATAATCATATTAAGTATAATTCAAAGAATGCTTAGAAAAAAACTGAATCCAAAATATTGGAAAATAAGCGATTGGTGACAAATTTTGACAGGCAGCTCACAAAAGAATGGATTTTGCGGTGGACATCAGAACTCGTGACTCGATCATACGAAACAAAAAATTCAAAAAGATTTAATTAGCTTATGAGTTTTACGAGGTCACAACGTCGAGTTTTTTGTATTTTTAATGATTTTTGAATTTTTGGTATCACTCAGAAGTCAAAAAAATTAAAATTTTTGGTAAAAATTTTGTGAAAATCAACAGACTTATTATTGTTGAACAAAAAATAAGCAAAAAAAGAAAAATATCTCGATGTTGTTACCTCATGAAATGTCTAAAGAAAATATGTGCAAAATATCAGGTAGATCGGTCCAGTAGTTTTTTAGTTACAATATCCACCGCATTTGAAAAAGCAGTTTTGAGAAAAATGCGTTTAAAGTTTTGACAACTGCATCTTCATCTTCTTATTTGTCTGCCAAATCGTAAAGTGATGCACATTGGAATATGTTTTTTAAATCGAGGAGTAATCTACAAAAGAGAAGGCAAACAGTTGTTCAACGTTTCTCACTACGCTCAAGCGTGCTGGCGCGAAGCCGCGGCAACGCGAGTCTAAGGTAGGCATATTCAACACCCTGTATCTCTGGTAATTTTACTCCGATTATTTTGAAATTTTCAGAGAGTATTCTTGGAAGCATGCACTTTTATTTGAAAGAATAAAAAATTAAATATTTCAAACCATACCCCCCTTAAGCCTAATTTCTTAAAAGTATTACACCTCTTAATAGTCTCTTCTTATACTTGAAAAAGTATAAAAGGAATAAATGCTGGATAAAATAACTGAAGAAGTAAAAAACGCTGTAAACTAAATGATATTAGAATCTAGCAAGATGGGGATGAAGTATTACTAAGAGAAATAGTTTTCTTATTCAAATTCAATCTATACTTAAAAATAGTATAATTCCAAGTATATGAAATTTTCGCACCTTTTAACTATTCTAAATGGGAATAAGCCATAATTTAACTAAAAAAATGATTTTATAGGGCTTTTCATCGATTGTCATTTGTTTCGAGCTTTTGCCATATTTGTATAATCTTTGTATAATATTAATATACACGGATTATACGATATATGACAGAAGCTCGAAACAAATGATTGTGAATGAAAAGCCCTGAAAGAAAGACAATGAGAATGACAAAAGAATGACAAACTAGTTTGGCCCACGCGCTATAGGACAAACTAGTATGGCCTAGACCATACTAGTTTATCCTAACGCGCTTAGTCTCGCTTAGTAACGCGCTGAAATCAGCTTTGGCAGGTAACATATACATCATTATTAAAGCCAGTAAAGGACACGTTATTGAATCTACAGAATAATTCATATAGGTTTTTGTACTGATATCCTGAGAAGTTTCTTCTAATGTGCCTGATGATGGAGTATATTTTGTATAAATAGTTGTTTCTATCCTTTCCGAAAGATATTCAGTACTGAATTACATCAGCAACTTTTCCATTACCTCAAAAGTACTTACCATCATCCCAATTATGTAGAGAACATCAGAAATTATATATTCCTTAGCATACTCTTCACTTCTCAGTAGCATATCCGAAGCTTCATCAATATCAGCAAGAATTTCGACCAAACTAGTAATAATAATGAACATCATTTGCAAACCAAACGAAGAATCCAATATTTCCACCAAATAGTAGATATTCCTGTAAATCTCTTCCATAGAGTCAAAATATTGTTGTATTGGTCTTATACCGACATGCTTTTTAATGCAAAATGTATGTAGATTGATGCAAAATTGATCCTGGCTGTAGGCGATAAAAAAGGAGGCCTCAACTATGAATCCAACTGTAGTAGCCATCTGAATAAAAATAATGATATCTATGACACATGCAAGTCTACTGAAGTTGTTCCAAATAGGTACAGCTGTGCATATATCGACCATCAAAATGACAACCCAAAAGAGGTACTTTGAGTACCGTACTGACTTTGGTACGCTGCGGTTCCCAAGGCGATTATTGATGACTGAGAGGTGTTTGAAAAACAATCCCCACTTGGTTTTATTTGCAACCAATCCGCGCAAGAGACTAATGTTAAACAGTGGAATCAAAGCAACTCTGAATATTTCCAGAATATAAAAACGGTCTGATGGGTTAATTTTGATTGTTATTATATAATAAGACAAAACAAGGCCCAGAATATTTGTTACAATTATGATAACTGCTTGAGTATAGAAGTTTCCACCTTCCATATCTGAAGGAAAGATTCCCAGAAGATAGCCCAGTTGGTATCAACATTTCAAGATATAAATATCTGTTGGTATATCGTAGGCAATTAAGACCTGTTGGTTTTCCATTATTACCAAATGAAAAATGACTAGAAGTTATTATTATTACTCTATATTAGATAATTAATTACACTTTAATTATTGGGTCTATGTTGTAAGTGAAGGTCTCATTAAATATTGCATTAGTCACGGAAGATTCTGATTTAGTAGTAAACTGTATTATTAATAAATATATTTTAAAATGTAAATTTTTTAACACCAATGAATACATTAGTTTATAGATGACATAAAAAAATAGCAATGCTTTAATTGAATCTTCTAATTACCTACACGTATGTATGAAAGTGTACATAATTAAATGCCCTGATTTCTTATGGATAATTAATTTTATAATAACAAATAACTGTTTATCGTTAAGGTTGACTGGTACTTCATAATTTTTACATACACGGGGTTGGAACTTCACTAAGTAACAAGACATTTACTCAACATCCACACTACACATTACTCCCCTGAGCTAGTGATAGTAGGTACGTGGCTACTATGTTGTGACTGGCTGATTGACTGATTGTCTCATCATCAGCATGCAACATCTTCCGTCCACTGCTGGTTATAGGTCTCTTCCATTTTTATTCTTCCATCTGGACATTCGTTTAATGTCGTCCATCCAGCGTGTTGGTGTCGTCCTCCGCTGTGTTTGTCTTCCCTTGGGCGCCAGTCAATTAGTTTTCTGGTCCATCTTAAGTCTTTTAGTCTCGCTATGTGACCTGCCCAGTTCTATTTTAGCTTGGCTATACGTTGGACGACGTCAGGGACACCTACCTGTTCTTTTTCTTAAGTCTTGGTTCCTTATTTTGTTTTTTTATCATAATAGGAAGAACGGATTGGTCAAATGTCTTCCGTTTTATAGCTAGCGAGATGTTGCCCTTAAAGATGTCTCTTAGTCCGCGGCCGCCCAAGCAAGTGTTATTCGTCATTGAAATTCACAGGTCTGATTATATGTGCTTATTCTGATTTTATGACCGAAATATACCTATATGTACTTTTCTAAATTGTATTTTATAAAATTGTCAAATTGACGTCGAAGTACTTATCAAAGTTTTTTAGAAAAAAATTGATTTTTTAGTTACTTTGGAAGCTGTAAAGGTGCAAGAGAATATATTTATATCAAAATATATATAGTAATTATTATTACGCAAAGAAATAGTGAATTCCTCACTGAAAGAAAACTATATTAGTACATGGTGATAAACATAGATATCAAAATCTTTATTTGGTCTCGTTTAGTATCCTTTTTTAGTGATTTAATTGACCATAATATAAAGGATTACATTTATATCCAGATAAAGGTAAAAATTGTTAGTATTCAAGAAATCAGTGAAGCTCTTACTGAAGAAGTGACACAAATAGACGTCAAAACTTTAATAAAATCTGTTGATATCCCGTTAAGAGAATCCCGTTAACGGTCTCAAATCATACGAAAGTGTGAAACGAACTCTCCTTGATGATCCCATCAACTAGTTGTAATATATATAAACGTTAACCCCATGGAGGAGGATTTTATAACAGGCATCCAAATTCAAATAGGTTAGAACATTTCTATTTATTTTAGTAAGAACATCTGTGTATGTATCCTGTATTTCTTTAGTGTTAGTAGTTAGTACTCCTGCCACCTCCACGTGGTTAGGGGGCGGGCAACCACTCCACAATAAGCTCAGTGGTAGGGCTAAGAGCACACTGAAGAAATTGTAGGTAAAAAAGTGGAAAAAATGGGAGATAAAAAGAAAATTACTTCTTTTGGAGGTAATTCATCTCAAATAGATGACATAATTGAAAATAGTTTTAGAATTAGTATTAATACCTTATCTCAAAATAATAATAATGAAATATTAGATAATAGTATTGTAGATAATAATATAAATAATACTGAATTAAATATAAATTTGAATGAAAATATTGATAATACTAAAACAAAAATTAAAGACTTACTTGACTTCATTGAAGGTGAAATGGAAATAGGTAAAAGATTAAGTAAAATAGGAAAAGATGATTTAAAAAATAGAATAATGTTATTAGCAATGGAATATGGAAATATGGAAGGACAAATAAAAATATTAAAAGAAGAAAATAATAGACAAAGAATAGAATATGAAAAATTAAGAAAAATAACACAAACACAAGAAACGAAACAAACATATGCTGCAATAACATCAAAACCAATAAATAATAAAACTGAAAATCAAAAACTAATAGAGACACAAAAACAAATAAACACTCTTTTTATAACAAGTGAAACAGCACAAACTGGAAGAAAAGTACAAGAAGAACTTACGAAAGTTCTAGATCCAGAAAAAAATAAATTAAAAATAAACAAAATGAGAACATCAGGAAGAGTATTAATAATTGAAACTCCAACACTAGAAGACATTGAAAAAATAAAAAATAATGAAAAAATAAAAGAAAAATTTAAATGTGAACTTCCAAAAAAAAGAAAACCACTAGTAATAATGTATGATTTACCAAGCAACGAAAAAGAAGAAATTATATTAAATAAAATATATACTCAAAATTTTGAAAATATAACAAAAGAAGACTTTACAAACAATTGTAAATTAAAATTTAAGACAGGACCAAGAGAGAAATCTACGGTCCATTATGTATTAGAAGTGTCACCTGATATAAGAAAACAGTTAATAATAAATAAAACATATGTTGGTTTTACAAGTGTAAACACAAAAGATTACATAGTGGTAGCAAAATGTAATAAATGTAATGATCTAGGACACGTAAGCAAACACTGTAATAAAGAAACAACATGTAACCATTGTGGTGAAAATCACGAAAGAAAAAATTGTAATAAAACAGGACAGCCAAAGGTATGCATACCTTGCAAACACAGAGGAAAACAATGTAATAAAGAAAATAAAAATTGTACAACTTATGCTCTACTTTTAAATCGTCTAATTCAAAAAACAGACTATGGTACATAAATATTATTTAAAATTTAATTAAAATTAAAATTAAAATGAAAATTAAAATTAAATTTGAAATTAAAATGAAATTAAAATTAAATTTTATAACATTAAAAATTAATATAATAAAAAATAAAAAATTTCAAAAACATAAAAACCAATGTGATGCAATGGTTAAAAACAGAGTCATGAGAACAAAAAATCATACTTTAAATGCTAAAAATACAAAAAATATAAATCATAATATAAAACAAAAATACTTTAAAAATAATAAAAATTATTGTATCAGAGAAGAGGGAATAAACTCAGATAAAATAATTAAAAATAATAAAATACACAGATATGGTGATAAAATACTAAAAATGAAAATTTATTCGATTCTAATAAACACGGAAACCAAAATGAAATTAATAAAAAAAAAACAAACCAAATTAATTAATGACAAACAAAACATTCAATATAAAAATAGGACAAATAAATGGTATGAGAAGTATCACAGTACTACATGAAATAAGAAAAACAGCAGAAGAAAATAGTCTTGATATGGTTTGCATTCAAGAACCATACACAAGACTAGGAAAAATTCAACACATGCCAATTAATGCACAATGTGCAAGCATAGGAGAAAATCCAATGGCGGTAACCGTATTATTCAATAAAAATATGAGACTTCTAATTCTAAAACAATTTAGTGATCGACACTGTATCTGTGTAGAATTGCTAACAAAAGCAGGTAAATTTATCATAGCTAACCTATATTGTCAGTTCTGTGAAGATATTGATGAATACGTGGAAAAGATAAGAGCTATATTTATAACGTATAGAGAGGAAAAAGTTATAGTTGTAGCAGACGTAAATGCAAAATCAATATTGTGGAATTCAACTCAAACAGATCAAAAAGGATTATTAGTAGAAGATATGATTAATGAACTAGAGTTGATAGTACACAATAAACCAGGAAACCCACCAACTTTTCAAAACAGAGCTGGTGCGGCTAGCAATATAGATATAACAATATCAAATGTTGCAGTAGCACACCTAGTTAAGGATTGGAAAGTGATGGAGCATGCAACAATAAGTGATCACAACCTTATAACTTTCAATCTTAATAACCTAAATCCACATAATACGGAAATATCTTCGGTAAGATACAATATAGGTAAAGCAAATTATGAACTATTAAAGTCTGAGTTTCGACCACCTTGTCTGGTACAAAGGGGATCTAATATAAATATTGCAACAAAAGAATTAACCAAACAAATTAAAAAAGCAATGGATATAGCAATACCAAAAATAAAAGAAAATAGTAAAGTAAAAAACTCAGCCTGGAAGGAAAACCTCACAAGAATGAGAAGCAGAGTTAGATATGCGCGAAAGCGATATCAACGATGTGGTATCTATCTTGAGAGGCAAATCCTTCTAGGTGAATATAGAAGACTAAAACAAGAATATAAACAAGAAATAAAAATAACAAAAGCTAAAAGTTGGGAAACCTTCGTATCAAGACACTTAGAATTAGATATGTGGGGAATACCATATAAAATAGTTTCTAAAAAAATTAGATGTCCGACAATGCTTTCTACTTTAAAAAAAGAAGATGGAACCTTTACAGAAAGTTGGGAAGAATCGGCCGAAACATTACTTAATGTATTATTACCTCCAGATAAATTAGAAGGAGAAACAGTAGAACAAAGAAATATAAGAGAAGAAATGATACAAGAATACCAAATAGAAGAAGAAAGAGAAATAGAGGAATTCACAGAAGAAGAAGTATATGAAAGTATGAGAGAAATGAAAAGAAAGAAGGCACCTGGACCGGATAATATTCATGTTGAAATACTTCAAGCATTGTCGGAACAAATAATTCCAGTACTAACATCATTATATAATGAATGTCTTAGACAAAGAAGGTTTCCCAATAATTTTAAACAAGCAGAAGTTATAATAATACATAAAGGGGAAGATAAAGATCCTGCCTTACCGAAATCATATAGACCGGTATGTTTATTGAATACAATGGGAAAATTACAAGAAAAATTACTATGTAAAAAATTAAATCAAATAAGAACAGAAATTGGATTACATCCTGGTCAGTATGGTTTTAGGAAAGGTAGATCAACAGAAGATGCAATAAATAAAGTATTTGAAATAGTAAACGAAAGCATAAAAAAGTATGTTTTAATGATCTTTATAGACGTGTCTGGGGCTTTTGACAATCTTTGGTGGCCGTCATTCTTTGAAAGACTTCGAAGAATGAGATGTCCAAAGAATCTGTACGGAAGTCTCAGAAACTACTGTCAAGACCGATATGCAAGCCTAAGCTGTCCAACAGGAAAAAAGACAAAACATATCACAAAAGGATGTCCACAAGGATCAGTTTGTGGACCTATGTTCTGGGATGTAATGCTAGAGGAACTGTTGGAACAATTGACTATAGATCCTGAAGTGCTTGGAAGCATAGCATATGCAGATGATTTGTTGTTGATCATAGATGCAAACTCAAGAAGAGAATTAGAAAATAAATCAAATGAAGTATTAATAAGAGTAAATGATTGGATGAATAAAGTAAAATTAACAATATCAGATTCAAAAACAACATATAGTTTAATAAAAGGAAATTTAGAAAGAGATCCAATTATAAAAATTAGAGGGAAAACAATAAAAAGAAAAATGGAAACAAGATATTTAGGTATTATAATAGACGAACAAAAATTATTTACAAAACACATGAATTGTGTCTGTGAAAAGGCAACAAAGATCATGCATAGCATTGCTAGTCTAGCACAGAAGGAATATAGAATTTCGTTCCGACAGATGAGAATATACCTAAGTACCATACTTGCATCAATTGTAGGGTACGGTTCAAGTGTATGGGCACATAGATTAATAAATAAAAAAAACGCAGAAAAATTAAATAGAGCTCAGAGAGGATTTCTTGTAAGAATGACGGGAGCATTTGGAACAACTGCAACACAGGCACTCACAGTTTTAACTGGAGTAATGCCAATGCATTTAGAAACACAAAAAAGAGCATGTAATTATTGGCTAAAAAAAGAAAAATATGAAAAAATAATACAAATAATAGGATTAGATATAAGAAATAAAAGAGAATTAAAAGAAATAATAAATAGAAAAAGACAAAATGAATGGGAAAATTCAACAAAATCTAGACGTTTATACAATTTTATACCAATATTAGAAAACATTCCAAATTATTTTAATCCAAAACAAGGTTTAATACACTTTTTAACAGGACATGGACCGTACCCAACATATTTGGAAAGATTTAACTTAAAAGATGATGCATATTGTGAATGTGGAGAACTAGGTACACCAGAACATATAGTGTTACATTGTGAAAATACTATAGAAAATGAAGAACACAGAGAAATGAGAAGAAGATTAGAAAGAATTGAAATAAGAGATATATTACAAAATGAAGAATATTTTGAAATATTAAACAATCTCACACAAATAATATCTAAAAAACAACAAGAAATCTATAATAATAGAAGAAGACAACCAATAATCCAACCCTGATGAAGTTGAGTAAGATAAAGTTAAAATAAATAAAATAAAATATAAATTCAAAAATAGATATTTACAATTATAATAATAATAAGTCAATATAAAATAAATAAATAAAAATAATAATTCAATACATAATTCATAAAAAAAAAAAAAAAAAAAAACTACCAACTCTCTTCTGAAAATAGAGGGACTGTCTTTATAACTTAGAAGGGAGTTGATAGTATCAAAAATATTTTAAATTGTTTATTTAAATTTGTTTGTTATACGTAATTAAGAGATTATGGCAAATTTTTATTGTAAAAATAGATTTAATAGTTGAGTAAAAAATATAAAAAAAAAATATCTGTAATCCCATCAGGAAAAAACGACCTGGATTAGTCACTAGAGGCCAGGTCATATGTATAAATAATAAATAAAAAAAAAAAATAAAATAAAAAAAATAAAATGTACTTTTCTGTCAATTCTACCACATGATTTTGGATGGTTAAGTGTTCACTAGAAACTAAATTTGTCATAAATTTGGTCTTACTCATATTCATTGTTAGACCTACTATTGAAGATAGGTTTTCTAATTCTTGTAGCATTTGTTGTGCTTCTGTTGGTGAAGCATATCGAAAGCACATTCTTAGGTACCTACTTGCTCTTAAAGGTAGAATTATTTTGTGTTTCCGGCAAACATTTGTTTGGAGGTGCGGCATTGTCGACATCGAGATCTTGAGGCTCAAGCAACCGTTGCTTGAAATTTTTCCTTTCAAAAATAAAAATGGAACAAACAATATTGTAACTTACAGTTTGTCCTGCTTTCACCAACAACTTTATATACTGCAAAATATTTTTTACAAGCACACTGCGACTAGATATCTGAAGAATAACTTGTCGACAAATATTTGATTTCCTCTTATTATTTCAATGACTGCATACTATCAACAAACAGCACTACGGCCAAAGATACTATTGACACTAAGAATTTTGAATCATTACAATTGAAAGTATTATACATATGACATAAAGCTTTATAAAACATTTGAACATCCTGTACTATATACTTACGGTCAATCCTGCCAGAAAAATCAAATCACTTATAATTAAACTTGACTCGAATTTCTCCTCAGTCAAATGTACATCTAGGAGAGTATCAACTTCAACTAACACCTCAGTAAAGTTAGTAATCAATATAATAATTATATGTAATCCAAAGACAGAATTGATCACATCAACAATGTGATATATGTTTCTATACGATCTTTCTATGGACTGAATATATAGATCTATATCATATTCTATCCAAAGTTTACCATTAGAAAGATTTGCCAGTTTTCGACAAATTTTATTTTGCCTATCTGAAATTACAGTTGCTACTTCATAACAGAAAGCAATTATTACTATCATTTGGAAAATGATCAAACCTGCGGCCACTTCCTCGATTAGCGTATATACATCCCAAATCAATATGCTCGAATATACTCCAAGTAAAAAAATTACAATCCAAAATATGCTTCTTGCGAATACTCTACATCGTGATGTGTATTTACTTCCCAATTGTCGATTTACTGCTTTTAAATATTTAAAAAACGCTTTCCATTGCTTTCTACTTACAAAAAGTCTTTGAAGCATCAAAATATTCAAAAGAACATGTGTAGACGCATGTACAACCTCAATACACATAGACGCCGAAGATGTATATTTTCTAGCGACTATATTAGCATACCCAGATAAAGCGGTTAAAACAATAAAACATATTACAGCAATGCATTGGCAGCAAATGCCACCATTTCTGTAAGGAAACACTCCAAAGATGCTGCCAAAAACGAACCACCACCTCAAGGCAGTCGTATCGTCCAGTGTTGCCTCCATTTTGTGTCGGCCTATGATGTTGTCCCTTCATTAACCACTTGAAAAATTGTTGTAAACTAAATACCAATTTATACAAATACCATTCATTTCGTTGTTTGCGTGCATCACGATTTGTTGATTTATTTAAATTAATTATACAGTGATAAACGCGTTAATAACCTGCAAAATAGCTCAAAAGATGCAAAAGAAAACGTAATAAATATGTTATCAAATAAAAAGAGACGAAACCTATGGAGGTGGAAATTATCCATAGAAACCTATAAAACATTAAGTAAAATTTAATAAAATATTTTTGTCCTGGTAAAAGGTATATTAGTTTAAAAATCCCCTTTAGGGCTACAAACATAGAAACAAAACGTTTTCGCTCTGTAACAAGAACATCATCAATGTTAAAAGCACATGGTGAGCCACCCAAAAATACAAAGGTTGAAAACCTTTTAGAAATAGACTAACACCCGGTTTCATAATCAACTTAAAGCGAACATTAACTAAAGTGCACTTTAAAGTTGACATTTACCCATATGAATTGCATTGATAAAGGTACCAACTTAAAATTTAAAGTTCACTTTAACTGATTATGAAACCGAGCGTAAGTTTCAAACTTTGTATTTTTGGGTGGCTCACCATGTGCTTGTAACACTGATGATGCTCTTGTTACAGAGCGAAAACGTTTTGTTTTTATATTTTTGTCCCTATAGGGGCTTTTTAAACTAATATACCTTTTACCACGACAAAATTTTTTTATTAAATTTTACTTGTAATTAACGGTATACAGCCAGCTATAGGAATTTCTTTCTTGTGGATTTTTATAAAACATTACATTACCACCATGGACAGTTAGTTCTCATCTTTACACGTTAGCTTAAGACAGGTTCCTACCTGGAAGCAACTACCTCTTAATCAAAAATAGTTTTTTGTTGGTAGTACAAAGGGGATGACCGGTTTTGGAATTTTTCTTCCTTAGATCCAGTAAAAGTTACTGTGCTTGATGATGGAGTATATTTTGGATTATAAGTTATTGTTTCTACTGTTGTCAATAGATGATCAGTATGGACTCATTCTGCTCAGCAACTGTTCTGTCACCTAAAAAAATACTTACCATCATTCCAATTATGTAAAGAACATCAGAAATTATATATTCCTTAGCATACTCTTCACTTCTCAGTAGCATATCCGAAGCTTCATCAATATCAGCAAGAATTTCGACCAAACTAGTAATAATAATGAACAGCATCTGCAAACCAAATGAAGAATCCAAGATTTCGACCAAATGGTAGATATTCCTGTAAATCTCTTCCATAGAGTCGAAATACTGTTGTATTGGTCTTATACCAACGTGCTTTTTAATGCAAAATGTATGTAGATTGATGCAAAATTGATCTTGCCTATAGGCGATAAAAAAAGAGGCCTCAACTATGAATCCAACTGTAGTAGCCATCTGGATAAAAATAATGATGTCTATGATACATGCAAGTCTGCTGAAGTTATTCCAAATAGGTACAGCTGTGCAGATATCGACAAACAAAATGGCAACCCAAAATAGGTACTTCGAGTACTGTACTGACTTTGGTACGCTGGGGTTCCCAAGGCGATTATTGATGACTGAGAGGTGTTTGAAAAACAATCCCCACTTGGTCTTATTTGCAACCAATCCGCGCAAGAGACTAATGTTAAACAGTGGAATCAAAGCAACTCTAAATATCTTCAGAATATAGAAACCTTCTGATGGACTAATTTTGATCTTTATTATATAATAAGACAAAACAAGCCCTAGAATGTTTGTTAGTATTATAATAACTGCTTGGGTATAGAAGTTTCCACCTTCCATATCAGAAGGAAAGATTCCTAAAAGGTTGCCCAGTTGGTACCAACATTTCAAGATATAGATATCTGATGGTAGATCGTATGCAATAAGGACCTGTCGGTTTTCCATTGTTACCTAACGGAAAATGATAACAAGTTATTACCATTACTCTATATTAGAGCCTTAATTACACTTTAATTATTGGGTGTATACGGTAGGTGAAGATGTTATTAAATATGGCATGTATCACGGAAGATTTTGATTGAATAGTAGAATATATTATTAAATAAATATTTTCAAATGTAAACTTTTTTACACCAAAAATAAATGAATTTATAGATGACATCAAAAAATAAAAATGCTTTGATTTTATCTTCTAATTATCTACACGTGTGTATACAGGTATACATAATTAAATGCCCTGATTTCTCATCGATACTTTTAACAAATAATTGTTTATTGTTAGGGTTAATGTTTTTCTGAAGCTATTTCCTTGTGGCATTTTTATAATCAACTATTTTTAATGGGAATAAGCCGCAATTTTCCAAAAAAAATGATTTTATTCTTGTTCTCATGATCATTTTTCAGTGCGTCATTAATTATGACGTCATATACTGTATTTGGTGTGTCGAGACTTATTTCATGTAATTATTGACGAATCTGACAGATGCAAGAATCGTACTTAGCCATAGGTGAAAAGCTTGTGGAATTAAACTAATTAGTAATTTAGTAGATTTGATTTTTACACAATATGTTAACATGTAGGTATTTTTTATAAAGGGGAATAAAATTAAAAAGTAAACAATATTGTTAATTAAATTTATAAATATGGAAACATTAAAAAATGACACAAAACTATCCATAAACTGTGTTTTTATCTTCTTCTCTAGGTGCTGTCTCCGCTTCAAAAGTTGGCAATCATCAGAGCAATCTTTATTTCTGAAACCGCGGCACTAAATAATTCATTGTTATTACATCCAAACCAGTTCCTAAGGTTCTTCAGCCATGAGTTACGTCTCCTTACTATGGATCTTTTTCTTGCATAATGACCTGGAGTATTAGAATATATTTATTCTAACGAACTAAATTCTAAACCAAAATACAAAACTAACTTTTAACGAACTAAATTCTAAACCAAAACACAAAATAATGCACAAAAACGTTGTGCAACACAAGGGAAGTCCAATTCGAAATTTCAAAATGACAGGTATGGGCCATTCCACGAACATACGCCTGTTTTGGATTACTTCGACAACGAATATTTTACTGTGCAATATAAGAAGTACGAAAGTAAATGGCGCTAATAATTATTCCAATAAACAACAATGTAATTTGCAATTTACTTTTGTTCTTCTTATTTTGCACAGTAAAATATTCGTTGTCGAAGTAATCCAAAACAGGCGTATGTTCGTGGAATAGGGTATACACAAAACACTGACCTAAATAGTAACCGTCACTTCACTCTTTGACACTTCTAAAAAATGGCCAAAATGGACGAAGTTTTCGTCAAATCTTCGTAATACGTGTATTTGATTGGCTAGAAAAAACGCGCATTCTAAATATCAACGAATCAACGTAGGTTAGGAATAGACATCTTATGTATATAACCATTGTAATGCTGCATTATTTTTGTGTTTAATCACGGAGCTACCGCTTTTTCCGTCTCATCTAACTTAATGCATTAGAGAGAAATCGAAAAAATGTGACGCACTGAAAAATGATCATGAGAACAAGAATATTAACGTTTCAAAATGTTGTTGCTAAGTAAAAAAATCCTTCTAATAATTTATTTTAACCTGACTCATTTATATTGGCAATTCAGACGAATATTATAAATTTTAAAGTATAAGACTTTAAAATGACATCGCCAATATATATGAGTTGCGTTCCTGGGACGACTTTACTAAAAGATTGTTCATTCGATTACATGAAATCAATCCCAACTCAAGAATATCTGTCACAAAAAAATCATAGCATATGATCTGTCTTTAAAAAGACAACCAAATGCAACGATGACAGTAAAATTCTCGCGTTAGAGATTCCATAGTAAATCACGAGGGAAAACCAGGAAAAAAACCTCGTGATACTATCCCGACATCGTAAGCATTTGGTCTTACATTTAATTTACTTTCAAAAAACTAATACCAAATTCTGACTTTAACCCATTTAGCGCCAAAGGTGCGAAAACGCACCATTTCTTTGTAGAATTTTTTTTGACAATTCATTAATTTTTTTTAAATCTTTGTATTTTTTAAGTAACCACAAGATATAAGTGTAACTAAATTTAATTTTGTTTAATTTCCAAACTCATGCTTTCATCACAAAAATATTTTCTAAATGTCCGACATTTTCAATCCTTCGACACAACTTTATTTTTACTGTAGTAATTTTATTGGCATAACACTTTTGTGGTTAAATAAATTAAAACATTATTTTTTTAACCTATTTGTACACCAATTGTTATAAAAATACAAAAAAAATAATTTCCGAGTCATCAAATCTCGTGTTTGAAAATAATGGTTCGATAACGAACCATTGGCGGAAGTCGACATATAATCCTGTCTGATTAGGAATAAGTTCAAGGTGATGCACAGGCAGTAATTTATTGGGATATTTCTTTATTATGTGTAAAAACACGTATCCACTATGCTTGCGCTCCGAGCTCCTGCAACTGCTCCACATAGTGGACACGTTTGGCGCTCCCGGACTGTGCAATTGTGCGCACTCTGCCTCGGCGCTCCAATCTGTGGACATTTATATGTAAGGGAGCACATACCGTATAGATTGGAGCAGTTGCAGGGAGCGCGGAGCGCAAGAAGTTCGTGAACATAGTGGATGGTTGGCGCTCTCGGACCATGCAACAGTGTGCGCTCCTCCTCAATGGTCCAATAGGTGGCGGTTTATATGTAGAGGAGCGCATGCATGTAGATGGGAGCAGTTGCAGGGAGCACGGAGCGCAAGAAGTTTGTGAACATAGTGGATGGTTGGCGCTCCCGGACCGTGCAACAGTGCGCGCTCCGCCTCGGCGTTCCAATTGGTGTAGGTTTATATGTAGAGGAGCGCATACCGTATCGATTGGAGCAGTTGCAGGGAGCGCGGAGTGCAAGAGGTTCGAGAACATATTGGATGGTTGGCGCTCCCGGACCGTGCAACAGTGCGCCAACGACCGTGCGGCAGTGCCTAGGTGGTCCAATATTACGAACGTAGTGGATACGTACCTTTAGAAAGACGGGTATTCTGGTATTCAGTTTTGTTATATTCTAGGGTGGGGGAGGGGGCTACATAAGGGAGGTTGTGTAGTGTTGTAGACAATATGTCGATTTGTCGAATTTATGCAACTGGCACAGTGCAAGATACAGGATTGGAAAGTGTAAACTGGAAATATCTAAAATAATTTTTAAAAAATATAGAGGGCCGTTCGACTTCGTTTTTGAGAAAGAAGCTGAAGAAAGTGTAGGCAATGTTCTAACCATACTATTTTTGTTTATCAAAATTTCCAGGTCGCTTTACACTCTAAACGTTTTGAGACTTTTCTCAAAAAAGAAAATTGTGTATTTCAATTTTTATATCTCATTTCCGCCAAAGGTTCGAAAACGAACCATTTTGTTGTTGTGACACCTGCCATTATCAAAGTGTAAAATAATTTTTTTACGAATGTTTAAGTTTATTTTACTCTAGTTAATCAAATATATTACATATTATTGCAGTATTTCTTTGCTTGGCGGTTAATGGGTTAATATGTTTAAATTATAAATAATATTAATAACACATAGATATACAATAAGTAATACTAAAAAAAATTTGTACTCTGAACTTTGAACTCGATATGTCATTGACTTACTAATCATGGAATTTTCTTTCTATTGACTTCCTCTTTCAGTATGAGTAACCACATCCTACTGAATTCTACCGAGGAATTTGCGACACAATTGGTTTCATTTAGCATAATTAGAGCCGCTTCTTTGATTTTTCTCTTTTTACTATCTGATTCTTTCAGGACTATACTTGAATCTCTCCACTGAATTCTATGTTCATTATCCCATGCGTGTTGACATATTTGAGATCTATCAAATTCTCTATTTTTAATATAAGACTTATGTTCACTTATTCTAAAGTTTAATGGTCTTGATGTTTCACCTAAATAAAATTGTTCGCATTCACAAGGTATTTTATAAATGCAATTCTTTGTTCTTTCTTGTCCATTGTTAGGTTTAGTTTTGGATAGAATAGATCTTAATGTGTTTGTTGTTTTGAATGTTGTTGAAATGTTGAATTTATTTCCAATTGTTTTAAGTTTTATATATGGTATTGATATTTTCCTCGTATTATTTCTTGTGAATGTTATAGGATCCCGTTCTAAGTTGTTCTGTTCCATTCGATCCAATTTTGACAATTCCTTATTTATAAACGATAAATGATAATCATTTTTTAATAAAACATGTTAGCAATTGTTTTTCTTCTAAAAATGAATTTTCGTTAGAACAAGTAATTTTGGCTCTATCATATAATGATTTAATGATTCCCCTTTTAACGTTGATGTTGTGATTTGATTTGTAATTGAGATATCTGTTGGTGTGTGTTGGTTTTCTATACACTTGAGTCTCATATCCAGTATCCTTCTTTGAGACTAAAACATCGAGGAGAGGTAAAGTGTTATTGTATTCATTTTCCATTGTAAATTTTATTGTGTCTTCTTGATCGTTTATAATATTCAGGAATGTGTCCAACAATTTTGATCTATGAGGCCATATTGAAAACACGTCATCTACATATCTCCACCATACTCTGGGTTTTAAATTTTGTTTAGAAATTATATTATTTTCGAAATCCTCCATAAATATATTATCCAATAATGGACATAAAGAAGAGCCCATTGCTAGACCAAAATTTTGTTTATATAATAATTCATTATTTAGTTGAAAATAGGTATTATTGGTACATAATGTCAATAACCCCATTATAGCTGATACATTTATTCTTGTCCTAGTTGTCAATGTATTAACATTTACTAATTTCGTTTTAATTATGTTTAAAGTTTTATCTAATGGTATATTTGTAAATAAACTGTTTATGTCAAAACTTACTAAAATATTATTTGGATTAAATTCAATATTTGATAATTTCTTTAAAAATGTTGTGTATTTTTTATAAATGTGTCATTATTATTTGCAAATGGTTTTATAATATTTAGGTAATAAAAATTTTGATAGTTCGCTGCAAGGAGAATTGATGGTACTACAAATGTACACCTTACTGTAATGAGGTGTCATTCGTTTTCTTTGATAATACGTTAGATCATTTTTAAATTTGAATAAAGTTCTATAGATTTTGTTTTCCAGTGTCTTCGTTGGATCCTTCCTTAATTTGGTATAAGGTCCATTTGTAATTAGATCTGTAATTTTGTCGTCATATTGTATTTTATCCATTATTACAGTTGCATTTCCTTTATCTGCTGGTAGGATTGTTATGGAGTCATCATTTTTTAAAGTTCTTAAAGCTTTCATTTCCTCTTTGCTGATGTTCGGTTCAATTTTATTAGATTTGTCCAATTCAAGTTTACATAGAACCCTATATTGTTCTATGAGTTAGCATATTGAGTATATTGTATTATATACATAGTTAGTATATACCCTATATTGAGTTAGTTCAAATTTTATATTTTAGTATTACTTATTGTATATCTATGTATTATTAATATTATTTATAATTTAAACCTATTAAAGTCAGAATTTGGTATTAGTTTTTTGACAGTAAATAAAATATCAGACCAAATACTTACGATGTCGGGATAGTATCACGAGGTTTTTTCCTGGTTTTCCCTCGTGATTTACTATGGAATCTTTAACGCGAGAATTTTACTGTCATCGTTGAATTTGGTTGTCTTTTTAAAGACAGATCATATGACATGATTTTTTTTGTGACGGATATTCTTGAGTTGGGATTGATTTCATGTAATTGAATGAACTATCTTTTAGTAAAGTCTTCCCAGGAACGCAACTCATATATTGGCAATATCATTTTAAAATCTTCTACTTTAAAATGTATAATATACGTCTGAATTTCCAATATAAATGAGTCAGATTAAAATAAATTATTAGAAGAATTTTTTCTTAGCAACAACATTTTTGTTTATTTTAGTAGTATTTTGTATTTTGAAAACGAAACCCGATTTGGGCTTCGAAACGTCAATAAAATCATTTTTTTGGTAAAATTGTGGCTTATTCCCATTAAAAATAGTTGATTGTTAGGGTTGATGAAAAAAATAAATATCTAAAAGGGAGTAAGACAGGGATGTGACCTGGCACTTTTGCTGTTCAACTTTTACTCTGAGGATATATATAAGAAAGCTTTGGAAGGCCAATGTCGACGGAACAGATCTGGAAAGACTAACCAGAATAACGTACCTTGGAAGTAATCTTGATGAAAGTTGGGACCACTCATCATTAGATATAAGAACACGCCTAGAAAAGGCAAGTAAAGTGTTCAAAATGTAAAATGTTCTATGCAACCGCCAGCTGGGTATCTCATTGAGAACTAGAATACATAAGTGCTATGTTTTCTCCACCTTACTCTATGGTGTTGAAGCCTGGACAATGACAGAAGCAACACAAAATAGAACCCTGATGTTACCGTAAAATGCTCAAAAATCCTACATGAGCCATACAACAAATGCGGAAGTTTTGCGGAGGATGAATAAGGAAAGAGAGCTTAGACTTATAACAAAAGAACGGAAAAACAATATTTTGGTCACATCGTAAGAAATCAGAAGTATGAACTGCACTCAACGAAAAAGGTACGTAATATCAATAAAAATGTTAATTCAGACAACAAACGCAATATTTAAAATTTGTTCAATTCTTGGTTTTATTGGAACAACAAAGCGATTTTCATCAATTCATTATTTTCGTTAGTTGAGCCAATGTATTACGTTTATTGAATGGATGAACATGCATTATGTATACCATAATAACACTTTATTGATATTATGATCTCTGTTCATTGAGTCAACGAACATTATTCATTGAAACAACAACATCGTTAATTGACCGACGAAGAATATTCGTTGTGTCAATAACGGTGTTATTTCTGCTAACGTATACTGCTTCATGCATTCAATAAATTTCGTTTATTTCTACAATTATTTCCGCTTATCCTTACAATTAATTCCGTTCATTCCCACAATAAATGCGGTTATTTTTACAAGCAATTCTATTCATTCTTACAATCATTTTCGTTCATTCCTACTCTGAACGTATTTTATATTAATAATTACTGAATGAATTAGCCCAATGTATGATATTGATTAATAATAATTTTTTAAATCCCCCTTTTTTGTCCTAAACCTAATGGACTTTACACTTTGTGATTTCTCATAATATAAGAAATCATATTATGATTTCACTTATACAGTGCGCTGGAATAAGTGTTACACTCCCCCCCCTTATTAACTTATTTATTTTTAGCACATAAGTAAAACGCTCGGACAGGTCGAATTTTAAAATAATCAAAGTATATTATAACATCAATGTTTCGAACTTTACACGATCCCTCTTCAGGTGACAGGTATAACTTGAATTTTTTTAAATGGGAAAGAACATCATGTGACAGCTCATTTAAAATCGTTTGAAATAGTGATTCCAAAAATGTATTTCACTTTAATCCTTTTTTGAGAGGGCAGGTGCAAAATTTTGATCGAATTCTTTTTAAATGCATTCATTTTTTTTTTGGAATCCTGAGAAAACTAATAAGTATTTTTGAAAAATTTAAACGCAGAATAAAAGACTACATTATTATCGAGGGCTGAAAGTCCCTTAGAATAAACAAAAGTTTCTTTTGAATGATATATTTGAAATTAAATATCAAACTAAATTTTCTCTTTTTCACCCATGTGACTTATTAAAATAATCATTATAGAAGTTCCCAGGGACTTTAGACCCTCGATAATACTGTAATATTTTATTCTGCGTTTAAATTTTCAAAAATACTAATTAGTTTCCTCAGGATTCGAAAAAAAATTATAAAGAATTCGACCGAAATTTCACGATAATAGACACAAGAAAACTTCCTTCTACTACGGACTACACTTGAAAACGAAATGAAATTATTATTCGGCACTTCGGCAGATGTAACAGCATTGTTTAACAAATAAATCTTTTTTAAACAATGGTAACACAAAGAAGCTAGATATCACGATATATCACGATAAGCAAAAGCCGTTACATTTCAAATGGTCAAGCAAAACATTTATTGTCTCAACAACTACGTTTATTGTCACCATGAACGCATTGATTGTGGTTATTAAACGCAGTAGTAGATTGAGTAATGCATTCGTTGTCACAACAATCAGTTTACATCTTTAAAATAATCATATATTATTACTCTATATTAACAAAATTTGTACATTGTTTTAATGAAATTTGTACGTTGTCACGATAAACCAAGGTAATTGCTTATAATCTACGAAATCAAGAAAGTGAGTTGCTGCCAGAATTAACATTATTTATTAAATATACGAAACTAAGGCATTGGCTGAATAAATTGAATGTTATTGATTAACTATTTAGATGTGAAATAAGCCATAATTAATTTGAAGAAATAATTTTATTAACGTTTCTTATTTCCCATCTAAATAGTGAATCATAAAAACGTCACAAGGAAATAGCTTCAAAACAACATGAATGTTATTAAATAATGTACTCTAGTTATTTTCACAATTATTATTTAATCATTGTGACAATAACCAAATACATTCGTCAATGTCTAAAAGTTCGTTGAAACAAAAAATTAAATTGTTGGTACAACGAAATACTATTCAATAATCACTGTTAATCAATATTACGAACTAAATTTTTTTGAGTGTGCTATAACTTATAATAGAATGCAAAATCAATAGCAAAAGGGGACCAGGAAGAAGATGCAACTCTTGGCATAAAAACGACAATGGACGAATATGGCTGTGTTGGTTAAAATTATAAAATAAAAATTTTGTCACTCAACTTTTTTAAGTAAACATGAAACAAACGAAATCTGACGACAAAATGTTTAAAAATTAACAACTCCTCTTTTAATTTGTTTAAACATTTCGGGCCAAGCTCGTTGTTATCTAAACATTTCATACATTCAAATTTTCAAAAGGAAATATTTACAGCCCCAAAGGTACAGTGAGGTAAATATGAAAAATCATCAAAATTGATTTTTAGCATTTCTTGAATAAAATTTGATTTTTGAACATGTTCCACCAATTCTAGATAAAAATAAACTTCATATTCGGATGCAGCGACCTCGAAGATATAAAGAATGACCAAAATTTGCCATTTACCTATCATGGTCGCTTTTTCGATTTCTAAGCCTCAAAGTAGCTCGCCTATTAGTGGTAATTTTCGATTTAAGTCCTGTGACATTCATAGACAAAACTTTTGGTCAGCAAATCTTCTCCATTAATTTTAGCATCAGTTTCTCCAAATTACTTACTTTTCTAGCAAAGTGAATACACAAACAACTGACACGTTCTTGTCAGCAGACGCCATCTTAAAAAACAAATATATCGTAGAAAGTAGTTATCGACTAAAAATACTATCGACCTCCAAACACAGATACCGATAGTATCGATAAAAAATGGTGGATAACAGTTACTATAGCTATAGTTTTAAGGAATAAAAAATCCATCATTCTGAGAAGAAATGAAAAAAACTCACAAAAAGAAAAAACTTACCCTAAATAATAATATATCTGTCAATTGGTAAGAAGAATTATTAAAAATTAACTCTTGGGACGTTCTCCTTCTTAGCAGGATTTTTATGTTTAATTTAAGTTCTATAGAAAATGCTATGAACTACACGTGCATAACTGCTTATAGAGACGTAAAAGAAGAAAAACACGAAGTGTTTTATAATCAGAACATTACCAGAGAACGGTAGTTCTCGTCAGTGGCGCACAATACCCCTACATGCGACACTATTATATACAGGAAATTTTCGATTTTCTAAATCTGACTGAATTGAAAATCGGACCAAATTCCATTTTAAATTTTAGGAAAAGATTCGCCCATCTATATGTCCAATCTCCATTTTGGTCCAAGGGTGTGGATTTTACGGCCCATCCCATTTAGGGTCTGTTTTTCGTTCTCGTCCCCAAAACTCCCAAAAGTTTGAATAATTTAAGTCCGACCTTTACAGCTTCTGATAGTACTTACTGATCATTACCTTTCCAACGCATACCATTCAAAAGCTACCGAGCTCAGAAATATGACTCAATTTTTATTTAAAAAGGGGAAAATATTTGTGTGTACTGTGTGTGAAAAAGTTACATCAATCTGAATTTTTTTCTGTGTTTCAAGAGGGGGTAAGGGCCGATTGAGAACCGGTATAGCTTGTGACTTTTGACCACCCATAAGCCAGCTTGGGTTTGGTAGATACAAAATTGCATATTTTTTGGGCGTATATATCTTAGGTTCAATAAGAGACAGGAAAACCGCAAATACATCAAATCAATATGAGTTAGGCTTTCAAATGGTGCCTAAGCGGTTAGGATCAGACATACACACGGCTCAGTAGGGCCGAAAAACTGAATAACTAAATATAAAACTATAAAAATATCCATAAAAATCATTTTATACTCTACCCACACCTTACATAATCAAGTTACTTAAAGGTAATTATAGCCACAACTTTGTTGATGTTTGTTATTACTGTGTAAAATTTTTTAAAAAATCTTTTACTACAATTAGTTGGCTGTGGTAATACAAGGTAACTTCTACGTCACGTTGTCCGTCTGTCTTTTGACACCTTTCAGAAACATCACTCATTTCGCCTTCAGTTGACATTAAGTCATTGAAATGTAAATAACTCAATTTGGATCCCACGTGTTGGGAAATTTCAATACATTACCTTAGGGCATTACCCTAGTTGCCATGTGACCATCATTAGGCTTTTTGTTGAAGTATGCACTTTTAACGCATCGATATTGTATTTGAAGGGCTTTTACCCGGATATTTTTCTTTTGTGGCTCAGCTAGCATCCAGTTTGTAAGTATAACCAACTTGCTCTAACCTTAGTCAAAATTTAAATACCAACTTTATATTCATTAAATCGGTTACACTTATTTTTTAGATCTAACACTGATGATGTTTTTTTTATAAAAATCGAAAACGTTTTGTTGTGATGTAGCCCTTTAGAGGGATTTTAATAAAATGTTATACCTTTTACAAATAGGCTATTGATTATATTCAAAATAAGATAGCTAAAAGGAACTACAACGTTAACGGGGTTGTATTATTTCATATGGTCAACGGACACCTTTATATGAAAAAACCGCGGAGTGCTACCATTTAAAGGGGTGCGTTTTTGAGAAATGGGTGAATTAGTCCCTGGGCACAAGTTACATTGGGGTGAGTTCTATGCACTTTTAGTACAAGCATATCTACATAGAAATTGTTCCTGATTAAATTTCATATCTAAATATCACTTTTTAAAGTCGATGATACTTTTTTTACAAAAATTTATTCAAAAGAAAAAGCACAAAGAAACCCAAAAGAAATAAATTTTGTTTTTTGTCCCATAACTTTTGTCCACGAGGATATAGGTATAGACATTGCTTTCCAAAAAAAATCTACATATTTCTTCTTTAAAATGTTGTTTAGTAGAGGTAATTAGAATTTACAGTTTTCGAAATATGATTTTTCAAAGTTTGCCACCCACAGCAATTTTGGGCAATTTTCCTTGTTATTTCGCAAATATTTTTGTGTAACTTTTTTCTACGTAACTTTAGGTATATGCAATGGTACACTTAATAGGAATAGAATATATGCAATGGTACACTTAACAGGAATAGAAATCAATGACCTTTAAAATGGTCTACTGTATAACGTTGTACGACTTTTTTTAAAGAGATTATGGTTTTTTAAGCTTTTATACTTTTAATTATTTTTTATAATATAATATAAAAATGAAATAATATTATTATATAATATATTATATATTATGTAATATTATATTATATACAGTATATATAATATAATATTATATTATATAATACCTAATATAAAAAAATATTATTTTTTACATTTTTTACGATTATTTTTGAAATTTCTCATTATAATTTTTTTTTCTTATACATGAATATACTATAGGTTGCTCAATAAAGAGGGCTTACTTTGTGTTATTTAAAATGGTTTATCATCTATATTTAAATATGTAATGGGAACCGAGTGTTTTTTGATATTTTTTTACCTGTATTATTTAAAATTATTTCTTTTACAAAAATTACATAAACATTAGTCTTAGAACACATCACTTTAGTTAAAATTATTTAAACGTTGACATTTAAAAATTTTTCAAAATCAAAGTCCATCTCTTCGTTAGCATTAGCTTCAATATCTTCCTCTGACACCTCAGTTATCTTAGAGTTCCCACAATTAGTACCCATGCACATGAACCCTTTGCAGACTATTGAACAACTAATTCCTATCTTCCTACAACCGCAGTTTTTTGTAGGTACATCCTTTGGTACATTTACATGCTATTTTTTCAAGCAAAGCTTGTGGTGCAGGAGCTTTGACAGTAAATATTGGAATTAATCCATATTTTGAAGTTTGCCCGGCCGAGTCAAGTGGATCCAAAGTATTACCTATAAAAAATAAGATTCAATCATAACACACAATCACATAAAAAAGTTGTAATGAGGAATTTAAAAAATAATCCTAAAATCAAAAATCGTTGCAAGTACTTATTACATTTTGAAAAGCATATCTTATTCAAAAATAATCCTAGAATTTTTTATAATACACCATTTTAAAGTAAACAGAATAAGCTTTCTTTTTTCTTATATAATATATACCTAAATGTAAAAAAAAGTTATAATGGAAAATTTATAAAATAATCGTCAAAAATATAAAATCTCGTTCAAAGTATAAAGTCTTGAAAAAAATAACCTCTTTAAAACAAGTCGTACATACAGTAGAACATTTTAAAAGTAATTTATTTCTGTTCCTCTTACATTGCACCAATGTAACCCCTTACATATATGCCTAAAGTTACGTAGAAAAAAGTTACAGAACAATATTTGCGAAATAACAAGGAAAATTGCCCAAAATTGCTGTGAGTGGCGAAATTTGAAAAATCATATTTTGAAAACTGTAAATCTTAATGACCTCTACCAAACACCATTTTAAATACAAAATATGTAATTTTTTTTCTGTGAAGCAATGTCTACACCTATATCCCCGTGGAAAAAAGTTATGGGACAAAAAACAAAATTTCTTTCTTTTGGGTTTCTTTGTGCTTTTTCTTTTGAATATATTTTTGTAAAAAAAAGTATCTTTGACTTTAAAAATATATATTTAGATAGGAAATTTAACCAGGAACAATTTTTGTGTAGACGTATTTGTACCAAAAGTGCATATAACTCACCCTAATATAACCTGTGCCCAGGGACTATTTCACCCATTTCTCAAAAACGCACCCATTTAAATGGTAGCACTCCGCGGTTTTTTCATATACAAAGATTCATTGACTATATGAAATAATAAAACCCCGTTAACGTTTTAGTTCCTTTCTATAATACGTAATCAATGGCCTAAAAGGATTTTTTCCAATTTTGAATAACTAAACTTTAAAAATTTTGTTTTGGACAATTACTCAAAATTTTAACCTACGAATTACGCCAATAACTGAGCTTTTCTAGGAGGACTCTAGACGCGTCGAACTGTGTATACCTCATATCTGGGAAAATTCGAATTTTTAAGTTATAGGCTTTATAAATATGATCAAATTTATTTCTTGCGGGGAAAACGGTTTTCAAGCTCAATAATTCCTATAATACCTTCAGTTATCATACCTGATCTTGGATGCATCAGACACTACTTGTGAATCCGTTTCAAACTCACGTTTAATGATCAAAATCGGTTAAGCCGTTCAGAAGTAATCGAGCTCCAAAAGTATAATCCATTTAACCATTATCGCCGAAATGGTTTATGTAGTTGTAGTGGTTACGACGCTAAGATTGATCGTGCAATCCGAGTTCATTTGCCGGCCATAATTATTAGGATGGCTAGAATATGAACTCGGATTGTCTTATCACAAGTCTGGTGTCGTAACTACTAGATCATTTGGGAGAGAATGCGACAAAGACGACTATTTATAACGCTTAACGTGTAATCGAGAAACATTACATTCAACTTCATACATTTAATTTATAAAAAACTTTGAAAAACTCATGAGATAAGAATAAAAAACCGCCAAACGCCGTAAAAATGAGTGGTGCATACAATAATCCAGCTACAAAAGAGGTGATATGAGTATTACGTGGCGCGAAAATTAATTTTTATTTTGATGGAAAATAAAATTCTATTTTTATTTTGAAATTTTTTTTCCATAATATTTGTTAAATTTGAAGTAAAACGCGCCACAAAACAGCTTCAAAATGCAAACTGTATCAAAGTTACTCTTTTGTGGCGCGTTTTATTTAGCCAATATTATGGAAAAATCTTTCAAAATAAAACTACAAATTTTATTTTCCATCAAAATGAAAATACATTTTCGCGCCATGTAATACTCATATCAGATCTTTTGTAGCTGGAATTTTGTATGCGCAACTCATTTTTATGGCATTTAGCGTTTTTTTTATTCTTGTAAACTCTACGAAAAGATTTTATGTGTTTGGAAATCTGTTATTTATAGTTCTAAATATTAATGTAATCGTCTAGTTAGTTTTTCTAGAACTTTCGCCATACTGCTAATCTATGATGTGTCTTGTAAAACCCTTTATTTTTCTTCCTTTTATTAATTCCAACGAGATTAGAGTTTGAAATGTTTTAAAAGTACATTGTCGGTTTTTCTAAGGTGCTGATTAATTGAGCATTTTCCTTAAAGCTTCCCGATAAAATCCTTAAACAACTTTTAAGAAGATCAATCACTTCCTTTACAAAGTTCGAGTACATTGGCGGCCGTGGTCTCTTTGTGTCATGAGCAAGCCCATTCAAAATGGACAACACGTACACATTCAATGTTATATTAAAACGTAAAAAAGTACTAAAGAGGGTACGTGTGTGGTGAACAAGAGTATGATGTGAAATGAAAAGAATGGATTTTAAAATTATTAATAAATCAAATCAGTAAATCGAGATACTCATGTACGGGGTGTAAAAATAAATACGTATTTTCCATCGAATTTTGTAATGTATGTATAGCGTTAACAAGTATAAAAAACCGCTAAACGCCGTATAAATGAGTGGCGCATACAATATTCTAGCTACAAAAGAGCTGATATGAATATTACGTGGCGCGAAAATGTATTTTCATTTTGATGAAAAATAAAATTCTAGTTTTGTTTTGAAAGAATTTTCCATAATATTTGCTAAATTTGAACTATAACGCGCCATAAAAGAGTAACTTTGATACAGTTTGCATTTTGAAGGTCTTTTGTGGCGCGATCTACTTCAAATTTAGGAAATATTATGGAAAAATATTTCAAAATAAAACTAGAATTTTATTTTCCATCAAAGTGGTCCGTTTTCGTGGTCCGTCTCACAGACCCAGTGTTAGTCACGGAAGGATATTAGCTCTAACACGGATGTTCCTGTATAGTTTGCGTGTTCAGTTCTATCTCCTATTTTGTGTATGGGCATTATAATGGACTTGTTCCCATCTTGGATGACAACTTACTGGAGGCACATTGAACAACAGACTGAGTCATGTCTACACTATACAAAAAGAAGAAAGAGATGTACAGATATGCACATATTTAAAAGAGAACTACATGGTTAGGTAAAATATAATATACCTTTTACTTGTTAAGAAACCTCTTCATTAAGCGACAAGCCCACGCTGAAAGATATGTCCCTCCTCAAAGTATTCAAGAAATCCCTCAGATTCTTCTATTCAATTAAGTCATTAGTAGTATATTGCATTGTTCTTAGGTCGTCTATTAACTTTTACGCCTCTTCTGAGGCAGTGGCGGCTGGTCAGGGTCGGCAGTACCAACCCACACATTTATAGACACATTATAGATTCTTTTAAATATTTAATTTAATCAGAGTTGATGATATTCTTTTCTATGAAATAAAAAATATCTGTGAGATAATACAGACTAAATTTTATTCATTGTTTTTAAAAGAATTCGATCGATCCGATACGTTAAGTGATCCCTATGCGCTGTGCGTAAGAGACTTTTCAAGTTAATGATCCTTTAGCCATGCACTCTTATTATAAAGCCCGGCTCGACAAGCCGTTCCCAGATTGACGATTTGCTTGTAATAAGAAGTTATGGGGTATTAGCCGATAGGCAACCAATTATACACTCCCCGTATTCATTTGAATGGCAATCCGGCAGATACCAATCTGCCGATCGGTGATCTGCAAACGGCAGCAAGGCACGTTCATAGCCACGTACCTTGCTAGCGCGCCCGGGATAAAATTACGAAATAAGTAGTTTTACGTAGTTTAATTATTAATATTGTAATTTGTTTTAACTTGTCAGGAATTAACATTTAGGGGATAGGATGATTCGGAGCATTCGTTAAATCAAGTTATATATAGAGAACAAATAAAATTGTTTAACAAATACGATCTGGAATTTTCTAATTTACTTTCTGACTCGAAGACATTTACCGGCGTACCTAAAACAGCACAGAATGAAAGAATCAATTAGTAGTTATATTTTGATCCCTTTCGGTAGAAGTAGACGAAACTACTGATAGAGGTAACATGTCATTCACAATTATCAATTGTTCTTCGATACGCGTTACGTCTAATATTTATGAGAGGTTTTTAGGTTTTAAGACCTTAATAGAAGCCATAAGACAGAATATATTTTTGGTGTTTTAAAGGAGAGATTTAAATTTTTTGATAACAAAAATAAATTGGTAAGGCAAATTTATGACGGCGCTGCCGTATGGTCTCCAGGCAAAAGTTAAAACTATTGCACCCCTGCTTTATTTACTCACTGTCATAAGTCATTCACCTCTTTGACGATTCAAAATTTAAAAGTTACGCCAAAGAATTTTCAAAATATCTATTAGGCAAGTTCATTAAAAATTATCCATCATTCTTTAATCAAATAAAATAAGAAAATGAATTAACAGTTTTATATGCTGATCAAAATATTTTCGGAAGGTGGGATAAGTTAAAAAATATGTATAATTTTATATACTGCAGTTCATTAGGCACAACAAACTCTTCCCGAAATTATTAAATAATTATTGTCCTCAAGTGTGGGCAAATTCTGCCTCAAATAAACAGGATTCCTCTTGTCTCAAAAGAGTCAAAACGTATTGTCGAAACATCATGAAACAAGAGATAATGTCAAGCTTGCCTTAAATGTCAATAGAAAAAAACTTTTAAAATCTCTCCAAAGCAATAATAAATTTTACAATGACGTTATAACCCATTTTGCTACTTCGAAACAACATAGACTAGAATTAATTTATAAACAGGTTAAGGATCTAAATTTATAGGAAAAAACAAAAAAAAAAAAAAACAAAAAAAATAAAACCCAAAAATCTGCTATGAAATTGAAGCCTTTTAATTAGATGGCATACCTATCTGAGAAGACAAAACCTTGCCGACCCTGTCCCTAAAGCCACGAGCCGCCACTGTTCTGAGGTATGCAAGTAATACCTTGATTCATCTGTGAACAAAACGTGCTCCCATCCAGTCAAGGGCCTCTCTGGTCAAACTAAATCAACTTCTACGATGATTCAGGTTTAAAGTTGATGCTCTGTGAACAATATCCCTTCGTTGGCTCAGTGTAGATGGTCTTTAAGTTGTGATGGAAACACCAAATAATAGTAGCAGAGTTTATTGATGAGACTTACACTATGGATGTTGACCCGGGGTACTTTGAGTAGAGACTTAAATGATGAGCGTTGAAGACAATCACTCGCGTTAATGAATTAATAATAATTGAATTTCTAGACAAGAGATCTTAGTTTTATATAAGTTTAAATTGGGTCAATGTAAACACGGGCCCCGCGTGATTTTGTGTATCTAATTAAGGTAAATTGTTTATCTTATGTCAGCAACTTTTGGCTGATGTCCAAATTATATTATTGATAATTGAACAAATGTGTATGTAATTTAATTAATTACGTGTGTGTGTTTAATAAGAAATAAATGCATTCGATCTACTGGGTGATAAAATGATACTGTCCAATTTCGGATATGAATACTGAATATTTGATATTGGACACTCTGGCTGGTCTTCTTGTATACAAATTTTGTTTAGCAAGACGCCTGTCTATTTAATGTGAAATAAGCCATAAGAGAATATTTTCAAAACTATATTGCGGACATTTATTTATTAACTCATAACATAGTGACTTAAACATAAACAAAAAAACAACATTATCTTTTCTTCCATCATCTACTTAAGATTTTAATTGGATAAGAATTATAGCATACGACGTAAGACTGGACAACAATAAAGGAATGATATTTCTGTTAATCGGAATGAAACCTGCGAGTGTTAATGCTGGTCGGAGTTTCTCCAAATATCCAGAGAGGTTTCTTACATGACCTCTAATGATTGGATTTTTGATATCTACCTCCAGAATATGGCAGAGCTTCGTAATCTTGATTCCAGTTTTTTCTATTTTATCTCCAGCTATGGCTATCGAGACTGAAATCACCTAAAACAATAAAAAGTAATGTTAGCAAGGATAGTTTGATATTATTTATCAAATTTCGAGGGTTTAGTATCAAACAATGTTAACTATAAAAACATAAAGTGGCAGAAAATGCGAAAAACTGTTTTGTAACGTAATATCAGCCAACAAATTTGTGATTACGGAGGCAAAATACATTACAATAGAAATCTGTAAATTTATATAGTATTATTATGGCTTCTTTGACATATTGTAAAAATTATTACAGGTTATTGGTATTCTACACAGAAAAAAATAGACTTTTTTTTCTAATAATGACCTGATAACCCTTTTTGATATTACCGATATATATTTTTTGTAACCGTTAACGTCGCACCTGATAATAGTAGTTTTACTACAGGGTTAGTACTGCTGGGTGAAAATGTAAAAATGTAATTTCCCTAAAATGTGGCGAAAATTTTCCTGATATTTCTCCTTTTTTTCAGGATATCCAGTTTGACTTTAACTTAAATTCGATGATATTTTCAAAATTTTCAGGATATCAAATGCAGCACTAACCCTGTATTATTAAAAATGTTAATAAGTGTATTTAAATAAAAAACTTTATTTTTCTAATAACATACAAATATTAAACTTATGAAAAAATATCTAAATACTTATAACATCTTTAAACGCCTTCATCTTCTGAAACATTTTCATTATGATCATCACCCCTTCCTTGAAGATTCTATTAAAAGAAGTTATATTGTTCTTTAATTTTTGCTCACAGAGTTCTATTAAACCTTTTAACTTTTTATTAATAATCGTTAACGGTTTGTCTTATTTTCTTCTTGGCACAAGTTTGTTAATTGAAAATGTTTGAAGTTGCCTTCTCTGTATTTTAAATTTCGTAAAGTTGTCTGATTTAAAATTATATTTGAAATAACTGGGTGCAGTGTCTTCTTTTATAATATGTATATTGTAGCCAAACTATGTTCAACCATTTGACAACATTTCCTTTAATGTCAGTTTTTTTATTTTTAATCATTTGAAATTGAAGTTCTTTAAAATCCAAAATGTCTTAATGTTGTTCTGAAGCTATTTCCTTGTGGCATTTTTATGATTAATTATTTATATGGGAAATAAGCCACAATTAAAATGAAAAAAATAATTTTATTAACTTTTTCGACGCCCAAATCGGATACCGTTGTCAAAATAGTAATATTTTGTATTTTGACAACGGTACCCGATTTGGGCGTCGAAAAGTTAATAAAATTATTTTTTTCATTTTAATTGTGGCTTATTTCCCATATAAATAATTAACCAAAATGTCTTCTTGATTTATTTCAACTACTTCGTATTTTGATTTCTTTAAAGCCATTTTATTTACTGGACATATACCATTACGATGGATCATAAATTTCCAAGCCTTTACTCGCGTTTTCGATGTGAGCATGGACCATATCACATTCCATTTGGGAAGTTCCGGGCTCAAAAAATAACTGGTCGATTTTTGAAATATTTAGTGTTTCAACAGTAAACAGAAACATTGCGGAAACAATAAATGAATTTCCATTTTGGCCCAAACAAGTTTCAGACATAAAAGCGAAGTCTTTCCCAGTAACTTCACTTTTCATTGTATTTGTTAGGCAAGAGGCTACCTCAGAAGATCCACGACCCGCTAATGCTTCGTGTTCTGTCATAAAAAGTTTTGTGTTACGACTGGATATTTTTCTGTTAAACACTGACAAAATCAAAATATTAAATAATTACGACAAATATATACGTAACCGGCAATAAGAAAATAACATCTATGTTTTCTTTTAACTTCGGCAAAACTAAAAAATGGAATGAATGAGTAATCAGATTATTGTAATCATGTTATCATGTAATCAGTAATCAGATGGTAGAATCGAATAATATCGGAAATAAACAAATGTATTTAGCTATCCAGTGTCAAAATGACGTTTTTCAAACAAATACAAATTATAATAATAACGCTGTCTACAATTGCAACTTAAAATATTAGTGTCAATAAACGTTAACAGTCGATAACTGTTTTTGATGTACCACGAAATTCACTGTGAAATAACGTTATCACCTCTTAGATGTTTTTGACATGAACAATTTTTTCACAATTGGTAGTTAACGTTTAATGTGTTTTGTAATCTGCTTCAGATAGAGATACAGGTTTTTGTTACTAAATGAAGTCAAAAACGGTGAACTCGATTATAGATATATCTCAATTTCACAAAAAAAGTAGATAACGTTGTTTGACACTAAACCCTCGATTTATGAAAGATGCACATATTTAATATGGTAGGGGAGCCCAAGCGGTAATTTTTGCAGTTACTCGAGCGCGTAAGATTATCATATGGGGAGAAACCTGGTACCCTGCAGATGTACCTATACCATATATTGGCTCTTAACACAGGGGAGTTCGTTAAGGGGGCCCGAAAAAGAAAATCTATCGTTAAAAAATCTCGAAATTGTCAGATTAAGATAAGGTAAGTCAAGTACTTGCAAAACAGTGTATATTTCAAGAATCTGACGATTTGAGCCGGGCGTAAGGAAATGGAGTCCCAAAATTTCACAAGAAAAAATCGAACATTTCGCGAAATGAATGACAGATCGAAAAACTAAAAAATATGTGCTCAATATTTTTTAAAAATCTATCGAATGATACCAAACACGATTTCCCACGGAGAGGGGTGGGGGGTAAATTTAATATTTTAAATAAGAATCCCGCGATATTTCGCGAAATGAACATCAGATCGAAAAACTGTAAAATACACTTATTCAATATTTTTGAATAGTCTATCGAATGGCACCAAACACGACCCCCAATTGAGGTGGGGTAGGGGGTTACTTTAAAATCTTAAATAGAACCCCTTATTTTTTATTGCCGATTTGGATTCCTTACGTAAAAATTAGTAACTTTTATTCGAAACATTTTTTAGAATTATGGATAGATGACGTTATAATCGGAAAAAACGATTGTTGGAAATGGAAAATTAAATTAAAAAATGGCAAGCGTCCACTAAAATGGAACACTTTAATTAACTTTTTTTGGTTTTAGGACCTACTCTTCACAACCCAATAGGTCCCCAAAGCGCTCGAGTGACTGCACACTTAGCATACTTTGCTCCCATACCAATAGAAATTCGCCTAATATACAAATGTTTCCCTGTAATATTTACAGTCTGTCCTCTACGAACAATAAGTAAATTATTTGACTAAAAATTGAAAATTTGACCTGTAGAGTTGAAAGCTATAAAGATATCTGCCTAATTAGTCTGGGCAGATTATCGGAGAATAGGCAATTTTTGGGAAAATTGCCTATTGCCAGAGAACAAGGACCACATGTTCTCTGCTATTGCCTAATTGCTGGGACCAAATTAGTAGACAAAAAATAGTTCGATTGAACCTAACTGACCTTAGTACAAATGTGCACCTTAAAAAAGTTAGCGCCCTTTGAAATTACAAAATAAAAATCGATTTTTTCCAATATATCGAAAACTGAGTTTTGTTATTGAAAACGGACATGTGACATTTTTATGATAGGTACATCTTAAAAAAATTATAGTGAAATTTGTTCACCCCATAAAAATTTTATGGGGGTTTTGTTACCTTAAACCCCCAAAAATTTTTGTGTACTTTCCAATTAAATTATCATGGTGGCACAATTAAAAATGTTTTTAAAACTTTTTTGCCTCTTAGTACTTTTTCGAAAATTAGTTTTTTTTTAATATTTTGAATATTTTGTCAAATCCACCACATACATATTTGTGTACTGTTAAGTACGATTATAGAGACCTGGTAATAATATGAAAATTTATTTATAAAGTACAGTTTGAGGTATATTTTGAACCATATTAAAAAAGGAACCCACATCTCGATAAAAGGTGCCTTATCTGAAAAATACTAAGAGGCAAAAAAGTTTTAAAAACACTGTGTTTACCTAATGGTACAGCAATAATATTTCAATTGGAGCGTAAACAAACATTTGGGGGGTTTAAAGGCACAAACTCCCCTTAAAATTTGTATGTAAATAGGGGAAGGCGGGGCGGAATGGGGTAGCGGGGCGGAATGAAGATTGTTATTTTTAAGTATCAATGACGTGCCGCAGACTAGCAGCGATAAGTAAAAGTACATCAGTGTAGTGTGACTAAAGACCGGTAGGCATGTTTGTCTAATTCTCTTGACGTTAACTACGTGAATCTATCGTTGCGTAGTTTTTCGCTTATAATTTGTAACTGTTTGTAATTTTATGACCAAGGTAAGTTGCACACGCTTGTTTTTTTAAAACGTTAGTTGGTAATACTTGTAGGTCATTTATTTAGCTTTCGTTTAGTCTAGGCAAACGTTTTCTACCAATCGTTTTCAAGTGACCATAGCTTGATGAAATAAATCATGTGCTTGGGGCGGAATGGGGAAGTCCACTTGGGGCGGAATGGGGAAGTACCCCGTGCCGCCCACACTATTTTTATTAAACAGGAACTCTATATTTAACTATTTTTCTTCTGTTTCAGATGGTTCTAGTATACAAAAGGAAGACGAATAGACAACCATGGTCTACTAAAAGTATGAATAATGCTGCCGAAGCGGTTATTTCTGGTCAAGTAGGTTATTTGAAGGCTCCAAAGCAATTTAATGTTCTCCAAACGACCTGGAGATATCCTGCAGAGAAAAGGAAAGATCCGCAGTACCATATTGACAAAACGGCATGGAAATTTTAAGCTGTTTTTACCGAAAGTCAAGAATATGAGATCATGAGTTATTTGAAAATTATGGAATATCGATTATTTGGTCTAACGATGATAGATTTGCGTACCTTAGCTTATCAGTTAGCTGTAAGAAATGGCCTAGCCCACATATTTACGAGTGAAGTCGCCGGCCAAGATTAGGTCAATGGATTTTTAAAGAGAAATCCTACTTTATCACATCGGGAACCTGAGTCAACATCTGGCGCCAGAGTTAGGGGCTTTAATAAAGTGGCAGTGATGAACTTAGCTTAACATAACTTAACATAAAATGACTTTTCAACGGTACTTAATATTTGGACTTAATAATTACAATTATTAAATTATTTTTTTATTAATTTCACTAATCTTGTAATGACTACCCCGTTGTGCCCCGGTACAGGGGCAGAACGGTGCAATTGACATTGTTTAATATTTTAGTAACAAACTTACTGTTCTTGTTCTTATAAAAAAATAATATTGTAATATAATATCAACAACATTACAATGAGTTTATATAATGATATGCAGCTTAAATAATTAATCCTAACTTATTTTTAAAAATCAATTCCAACTTAGTACCCCATTCCGCCCCGCCTTACCCTATATTTAAAAAGAAGCCGCATTTCAATTAAAACTGGTTTATCCAAAAAATACTAAGAGGCAAAAAAGTTTTAAAAATATTGTGGTTAACTAATGGCACCACAATAATAATTTAATTGGAAAGTACATAAAAAAAGTGTTTTGGGGGGGGGGGGGCGGTTAACCTTCGGATGACCAAGCGGGGGAAATTGTGACCCCAGCGTATGTTTTTCTTTAATAAATTCAAAAGTATTTTCAATTTTTAACTCATTATTTTTTATTTGACTTTAATATCATTCTATATATCCTCATATTTTCAAATAAAAAAAATTCCCTATATTTTACGAATAAAAAATATATCCTGAAGTTGATGTTTAGTAAAATAGCGTATTATGTGTAATTCCAAGTAGTTTTACGCTAATGACTTCGACTTTGCAAAGTAACAAGACACTTACTCAACATACACACTACAAATGACACTAATACTAATGTTGTGACTGGCTGAATGACATAAAGTCCATGCCATAAAAAAAAATTAAAAAAAAAAACTTTTTTTTTTGTTAATTGTCATTTTTGACATTTTTGACCTGGGGTCATTTTCCCCCCTTTGGTCATCCGTGTAACAAAAAAAGGTTGATCATGGGAAGGTTAAGGGAACAAAACCCCCATAAAATTTTTATGGGCTGCACAAATTTCACCACAATTTCTTTTTAGGATGTTCCTGCCAAAAGAATACCACATGTCCTTTTTCATTAAGAAATCTCTAATAGTTTTCGATATATCGTAAAAAATCGATTTTCATTTTGTAACTTCACAGGGCTGCAACTTTTTTTATGTGCATATTTGTTCTAAGGTAAGTTAGGTTCAATCGAACTATTTTTGGTCCCAGAATATGTGATTTAATTTATGACCTGTATTTTTGTTACACCCTGTATAGTTCTTCAAGTTCCTTTTTATTTCTTCTTCTCCATTGACCATCTATTTTCGCGCCTCCATATACTAATCTTTGTATTTTCCTCTCCCATCTTCCTAAAAGGTCGATTTCTGATTTTTTAAGCACACGTGTTTCACATGTATATGTAGCTATAGGCACGGGCGCCCATATAAAAATTTTCAGGGGGGACCAGACATGAAGATGTTGAACATTATATTTTGTATACTTTGGATAACCATATATAGTTTACAGCACCCGAAAAGTTAGGGGGGCACGCCCCCCTGCCCATGGGTATGGGCGCCCATGGCTGTAGGTCTGATAACTGTTTTGTAGATTCTTATTTTTGTTTTTCTTGAGACATATTTGGATTTCATTAATGGTCGCAATGCTTCATAATTTTTGTTTCCTTTTGCTATTCTTGCTTTTATCTAAATTAAAATAATGGAATTCGGAACAATAGGGATGAAAATAAAAGCCATCGCTGTAAAAATAAAGAGCATACTAAATATTTAAATATAGTTTTTTGTAAAGAAAAATTTTAAGATCAAGAATAACGCAACTGTAGATAGAGTTGAAAATGGGGGACTAAATTAAGATAATGAAATTCGAACCAATAGGGATGAGACTAAAAGCCATCATTGTAAAAATAAACGCCATACCGATGTTCCTGGGCCATTACTCCTCATTTAATCCCTATTTTAAATATTTAAAAATCGTTTTTTTGTTCTCCTGAAATAATTGGATTTTTGCAGTTACGTCACTTTTATTCCGGAGCGGCGATATGATAATATCGCAATTAACCCCTAATATTTTGCCATTGAAATCTAGCAATTAGTACTTTTATAGGATATTATTTATTAAGTTCACAATTAAAGATTATATGATTTAAGTCTGGACATAGGAAAAATCGAATAGAATAGAATAGAATAGAATAGAATAGAATAGAATAGAAATATGCTTTATTGTCACTGAAAATTTTTACAGTTTTATAGACAAAGCTTACATAGAGTCAAAAGAAAAATAATATCAACAACATAACAAATAACAACTACAATTTACTAAAATTAGATAAATCGTCAATATACAGTAAATACGTATGATATAAAACCAAAGACAAAAACAATTAATTGCAAAAATTTATATAAATTGCAAATTGAACATAGTCACAACAAATAAAATACAACATTAGGAATTGACAGTTTAAGCTACTGCGTATGAAACCCAATTTTCTTAGTTATTCATTAAGAAATTCTTCTATTGAATAATATGGTCTTTTAGATAGATAGGCTCTTGTCATTTTACGGAACTTTGGGAAAGATGTTGCAGATTTAAGTTGTAAAGGGAGATGGTTGTAAAGTTTTTTTGCGGAGTATAATATAGATTTCTTTACTAACTCAGTGGATGAGATTGGTAAATAAATATCAAAGATTGAATTTCTGGTGGAGTAAATATTATTGGGCCTTGCTGGAAAGACATGAAGGTGTTTACGAATTAAACAAACCGTTTCTAGAATATATAAAGATGGAAGTGTTAAAATTCCGTGATTTCTGAAGTAACTTCTGCAATGTGTAGATCTTCTGAGGCCAAACAGATATCTTATTGCTCTTTTTTGCAATTTAAAAATAACATCAAATTGAGCAGCTCTACTAGAACCCCAAAAAGGAAGACCATATCGAAGATGAGACTCGAACAAAGAAAAATATGTTATTTTAGAAGATGCTAAATTGAGTTCCCTTGAGACAGATCCTATTGTATAGTAAGCTGAGGCAAGTTTCTTACTTAACGAATCGATATGAAGGGACCATTTGAGGTTGCTGTCTAAAAAAATACCAAGAAATTTTACAGAATCAACGGTACTGATCTGGCTTTTATTAAGAGGCAAAGGTTGAAGAGCTCCTTTATAGGATAATGCTACTGTTTTATCTATATTAAAAGAGAGTAAAGTAGAGTCAGACCAGGTCTTTATCGTCAGTAGATCCGAAGTTATAGTTTCATGAAGAGATGCAATAGTTCAGTTGCTCCAAGTGATACTGGTATCATCAGCAAAAAGAAAAATTTTCCCATCGATTTTTAAATTAGTGATGTCATTTATAAAGATAAGGAACAGAAGAGGACCTAATACTGAACCTTGCGGTACTCCACATACAATGTTTTTGAAACTAAAGCCAGTATCATTTGCTCTAACTAGTTGTTTCCTATTACTCAAGTAGGATTGGAACCAATTCAAAGAAATACCTCTAATTCCATAGAAATTTAGTTTTTTAATCAAGATGTCGTGATTTACACAATCAAAAGCTTTGGCATAGTCACAGAAAATAGTGGCAGTATAAAGATTATTGTTTAGTGCTTGATTAACCTCAAGTAGTACAGTAAACATGGCATCAGTGGTACATTTATTAGTTAAAAAACCGAACTGATTTTGAGATAAAATGTTGTTATTAACGATAAAGGACATAGGTCGAGTTTTAATAAGTCTCTCAATAATTTTGGAGAGTACCGTAAGTAAGGCAATAGGTCTATAGTTGCAGGCATTAGATTTTTCACTACCCTTATGAAGAGGAATAATAATGGCTATCTTTAGGCACTCCGGAAATTTACCTTTTTCGAAGGAATCATTAATTAGTGAGACGAGGTTTTACAACACATTTTCTGTGAGATTAGGGAAAATATTTATAGATAGTCCATCAGTACTACAGGATGATTTGCTTTTGATACTATTGATTGTTTGGGTCAGTTCAGAGTTATCGACTGGTTTTAAAAAGAATGAATTCGAGACCTTTTTCGAATTCGAGAATTTTTTAATTTTTTAATGTGTATTAAGTAGTACAACTCACGCCATTTACTTGGTGTCTGTTTCTGTTTTTGTTTTGTTTGTAGTTTTTTATTATTTTACTTTATCGTACTACATACGCAGTATGAGTATAATAGATAAAGTTATAGGATCGTGCAAAAAATTTTTTTCCAGATTTCACTTTTTTTCGACGATTTGAGTCCCCCTGAGTCTAAAAAGCAAATAAAAAAACATGTCGGAAGTATGTACGTACGTACGTACGAATGTCGCCACCGCCCAGCAAAAACTACTGGACCGATTTCGATGAAATTCGGTATGAGTAAGTTTAAGAGAATTTTGTCGAGAAACTAAGCTTTTCAAAAAAACATCTCAAAGGGGGGCCGAAATAGGGGGGTTATTTGGGACCCATTTTTGCAAATTTTGACCGAAACGAATGAAATTTAACTTAAAGTTAGCTCATCGACAGGGAAATAGAAATACGGAATTTGACATTTCCAAATCCAAAATGGCGGCCAGCATGGCCGACCGCCCACCCGATACATTTCCCTACCAATCTAAAAACTTGTTTAAGATAAATTTAATTTGAAAAAACATTTATATAGCCTAAAGATGGAACTATAACAAGAATATTATCGTTTTTCAGAAAAAGTCATGGGTTGCCTATATTTAAGGGGTCAAAATTTGACATAAGTTTGAACTAGATTTTCTCAAAAATGACTCCAAGGAATTTTTTTATTTTTTTTATATATTTTTGATATCCTATCGGTAAATTGAATAACATTAGTTAGATTTCTTAACTCTTCATAAGAGGGGAGTTATGAATTTTTTATAAAAAAATATTCGAGTGCCCGTAACTTCCTCTTTAATAGAAACTAAAATTTGAAATTTGGCAAACATATATAGTACTTTATTATCTATTACCAAAATAAATTTTACCAACAATATGGCTTCCGGTTGAATCGGAAATGAAAAAAAAATCTTAATCTTTTAGATATGCCCTGTATATTTTTACACATTTTGAAAGAATGTAATATTACCTTTCCAATGACATAAAACTCGTTGCTGTAACTTAAAAACTCGAAAAGTTACAGAAAATTGAAATTTTGCTAGAATCTTGTGTGTGTCCCCTCTCGCGCGATCATAGCAGAGCATTATTATAGGGCAGTCAATGAGGGTATTTGGCTCCGAATTCCATCCTACTACATCGATGTACTTGATATTTTCACAGTAAGTAGGGAATAGCTCAAGAAACAAAATCTAACCTATATACTATGGCGCTTTTATCTTGGGGCAATTCCCATCCCTTCAAGAGGGTGGAAAATTTATTGGTCAAAATAAGCATGGAAGTGGCTAGAGAACCTGTTTTTAAGTAAAAACTGATCTATACTTTTTTTGAGAACTCAATACTTTTTGAGTTATGCGTAGTTGAAAATTGGCCATTTTCATTCAAAAATGACACGTTTTCGGACGGTTTTTTGTGAATACCTTAAAAACTATGCATCAAACTAAAAACACTATATAAAATTTTTTTAAGATTATAAATAAAAAAGAGATTCGTTCCTTCGTAAATTTTCTATTTATAATACAAAAAGAGATATGCTAGGTAAAAAGAGTTTGTTTTTTGGTGCATGCTCAAAGTGCTCATGCTTTTGTAGTGTTTGAAAAGGCTTTTAAAACGAGCACCGTTAAATGTCGGTTACATTCAAACTAAGCGAGATATGGTGCAAAAAAGATATCACTAATGTACTTTAAGGAAAAATGAGAAGTACATACACTTAACCCCTCATTCACCAGAATTTAAATGCATTGTTTTTCTTTTCAATACCTCTTAATACAGTGTTATTTCTACTTTTAAAAAGTTGGACGGGTGAAAAAAATAAGATCAAATTATATAGCGCATTTTTAAATTTTCTTAAAATTCTTTCTTTTGCTCCATGCAATTCGAAAATAAAAATGTTCTATTCCCGAGAAGTGGTGGGAACCGCCCCCATGATAAAAGCGCCATAGTATATAGTATATAGGATAGACTTTGAATTAGGCTTTGGGCTACTCCCAAAATTTCATTAAAATCCATGCAGTAAAATGCAAATATTGTAAACTATTAATTTCTCAGAAAAATGAACTAATTTGAAATGAAAGTATGACTAATATTCTATTGATTTATGCAATAATCTATAGTGTGTCCCCGAACATTTTCTCAAATGCAGGAATTAATGATGCGTAGAACCATAAAATATTTTCAAGTATACAAGGTGTTTCTAAAATATCAAAATAACGAGTAACTTTGTTTTTTTAATGAATGCCAGTATCTAGTACGATAACGATAATAGATCGGTACGATAAAGTTCTCGGGCGGCCCTTCCGTCCAGCGTTTTTTGTTTTTTATTTTATTTTTTTATTTTGTATAACCTTTGTCTACAAATTGGTAAAATTTTTTGACAATAAAGCATACCTTACTTACTTACTTACTTACCTTTCTTGAATTAGGGAGATAGGAAATGGGATCTTGTTGCGGCAAAATAGTTGATATTATATTTTTACTCACATTAACGAAGTAATCGTTTACACTTTTAGGATTTGGAAGGAAAAGTGATTGAGCTATGTGAGTTTTATTTCGAAGATTGTTTATTATAGACCAGGTTTCTTTTGCAACACTTTTAAAGCTTCCCAGACGATTTTGACAATAGGCTTTTTTAACTGATTTGACAAGTTTTAGATATGTTGTCCTGTACTTCGTGATATATTCAGTGACAGAAACATTGGTAGTAAATTTCTTGATGTAAAGAAGTGAACGCATATTCTTGACTGATATGCGGATACCTTTCGTAACCCAAGGTTTCCGATGTTTTGGCTTAATAGGAATTAAAGGAAATGCCTTATTGAAGATGCGGAGAAGCTTATCTAGTAAAACACTGAAATTATAGTCCACGTCTATAGAAGGAAACTGCCACTCAGAAGTTAAGCGGAAAAAATCCTACCTAAACGTCAGGATTTGAGGAGAGCTTGCTGAAGATGTTTAACTTCGTATACACTGCTTCATGATCAGATAGTTCCGCATTAATAACTGTAGAGCAGACATCAAGGGGTGAGAAATCTGAGACAATCTAATCGATTATGATAGATGTAGTTTTTGTAATCCTTGTAGGAGAATTAACGTGCATTGAGAGGCCATACGATTCAAATATGTTGACCAGAGGGACACTTGGGTAGCACAAGCAGCATCATAATTAATGTTAAAGTCACCGCATAGAATTTTTCTGCTTTTATGAGGCAGGTCTTTTAACAAATTAAGCAGGTTTTGAAAAAATAGTTCCACGGTAGAGTCAGGCGATCTATAAATGAAAATAATGTAAAGATTAAGATTTTTATTATAAACTAAGGAAAACTCAAAGACGGACTCACTTAACAAAAAGTCATATTTTGTTACCAGAGAAAAATCATTATTTCTAGAGAGAATTAGGGTGCCTCCATGAGCCGAACTTGGACGATCATACCTGGCAATTGTGGTATATTTTTCTAAAAATAGAGGTTCGTTGACTTCAAGCCAGTGCTCTGTAACCGCAACTATCGGGGGAAACCCTAGTTCCTCCAGAAATAAAAATAATTCATCAGTTTTATTTCTTATAGAACGAATATTAATCAGAACCATGCCAAAGTTGTCATCACTAAAATAACTTGAGGTTTCTAGTCCCTTAGAACATATTTATACCATATTTCTATAAAAACAAATAAAAATATTTTATACTTACACACAGTGCCGACAAATAAAGTGCTGCATGAAAAATTATATCATCAGCAGTGAGGAGCAAAACTTTTCCCTTGTACCGTAACGTTAATGAGCTATCTAGTTCAGTGAGCAGTTCAGTCACGTCACACAGAAATATTAACAAAAGTGGAAAACCGAAACTACCGTTTATGTGTTGGATTATGGAATAAATATTTTGATAAATCTTCAGTATATATTTGACTGTATTATGGGCGTCTGTTTCAGTGACGAGATGACTTTGTTTAAAAATATAAATTTTTTCGTATACAAACATTTGCCTTTTATTTAGTACTATTGCTGTTTCTGTAACGAATGCACTTACAATAATCATTTGGAAGTTTATTACTAAAAGAAAGGCACATTGATTAAATATACTGAATCCCATATACTTGATCAACTTAGTAGTGGAAATAAATATAACCACATAGACCAGCAACCAAAATAGAAGTTTTGCCCAAAATTTAGTTTTAGAAACGTAAAATTTCTTATCTACATATCTATCAATCTTTGAAAACAATCTCCATAACAGAATCCAGTCTTTTTTATGTATGGTGAAAGTGATAGAAGAGAAAATATACCAAATATACCAGACGTTGTAGCCCCCAGCGTGTAACAACCGCAACAATCTAGAGCCAAGGGATTGGTATTTAATATAACCACAGTAAGCTAGAGCTGCATAAAGGCCCATGGCAAAACCTGTTGGCTTGAAAATACCGTGACACAAGTATTTCTTGAAGTCCATTGATCCAGGAAACATACCAATCAGATGTCCCAAATTATATATAATTTTTAAAATTCTGATATCTCGGTGAGCAAAAGTTCTTTCGTAAGTTTTATACATTTTGCTACAAGCTTTCGTCTACCAATAATAAACCTCCGAACTAAAAAACTGGATTATTATCGTGTGCGTGATTGGACTGCAGAAGTTGGAAGTGGAATATTTTATAATTATTATAATAACTGTATAAAAATATGTGATATACAAACAGAAAAAGGTCGAGGAGAATGCACAGCAAGGGTGATGTGAGTTGAAAATAGGGGAAATTGACGTATATTGTAGAATTTTATTCTTCTTAATTTAAAATTTTGATTAGACCTGTACACTGGCCACATTATTCGTTGAATTTTATATTTTGTAACTTATGTATGTGTGTGCATATGACACTTATGCCCGATAACCACTTTTTCTTCAAGTATATAGACAGTTTCATTGTCTAAACTACGCGCTATTTCCAACTCTATTCTATAACTAAAAATGTCTGGAGGTATGAATTATATGCAGCTGCAATTTATTTTTAACGTACCTCATAGGTTAGGGATGCTCATTATACTCTTCGAATAATAATTGTCTAGTTAAAGCTCTAAATAGTCAAACTTCCCCTATTTTGGTTCATTTCATAGTTTAGTGTAACAATGCCTGCGGACGTGAATTTATATTTGTGTGATCAAGAACTCGCGTTTAAAGCGGCAAGTTAAAGTTATTTGTCCTTTAGAATACAAAATATATAGGTATCGATTTTCTATCTTCCCAGAATCCTCCCCTTGGTCGATATTCAGTTGCTGTATCTAGAAAGATGTCGTCACCACCACCTTTTTGCCGACTAGATAAGAAAAGGGTTCCGACCTGAAAGTAACTGCCCGTCTTTTTTGGTTTCTTAGAAATACATGTTGTAAGGTTAAATGGACCTATTAGATCATTAACTTAAAAAAAATTGATAGCATGTTTCGATAAACGCGAAAAAAAAGAAATAGATATTCAAATACCTGAATTATTAAGATATTTAGTATATTTAACAAGTTATTTTATAGATTGCCATGATGGTCGCCGACATCCGAAACGGATGAGCACTACAAGAAGAAGAAGAATGGGTTATTACTCTTCGCATTTAGCGTTAGAAATTTTGTGTGTATTTTTAATTAAAAAATTTAAGTTCAGTTAATCTTTCAGTCTGTTTCAGAGGAAAAAAGGGAACAGAATTTATAGTAAATGGAATTTATTTAAAATAATTAATATTTAAAAAAAATAGTTCGAAAATATTAATGCTACAAGATTATAACTATGATTTAATCTGGCCATAGGAGAAAAACAAATATTTTTTAATTCTATACTAACACACAGTGCTGACAATCAAATTACGGCATCAAAAATAACATCCACCTTAGCAAGGAGCAAATTTTTTCTCTTACGTTAATGAGCTATCCAGTTCAGTGAGCAGCTCAGTCATATTATACAAAAATTTTAACAAAAGAGGAAATAGACCTGGATCCCGCGTAAGAAAGAAAAGTTGATTAATAGCAAGCTGAAAATTTGTTAATAGCTTAACGGTGTCTAGTCGGACAAACTTCGATGCACGGGAACACTGGAACAGGGGAAGTTTTAACTGTGGAGCATGATAAACGTGTCGTCCTGACAAGTTTATGATTGTGAAAAATAGCAAGTTGTATTTAAGTTTATTCGATAGCCAACGTTATGTAATATATGAGAAAATGTTTGTCCGACAAAAATGTTGGGCATTTTAACGAGTCCGACACGTAGAACATGTCACATCACAGGAATTATATTGGTGATGAATAGCAGTCTGATTTTTGCATGAGAGTTTAATGAAAGGATAAAAAAGCAATTGGAAGTTCTGTCCGACAAAATTAATGGGAAGTTTTCGTAGTCGGACATTCTAAACAGGTAAGATATAGACAAAAATGCTGGTGATAAATAGCTTTCCGACAAAGACGAAATTTAATTAAGTAAATTATTCCTTACCAAGAATGACTGTTCTCGGAAAAAAATAAGGGGTAGATTTTGTAGTCGGACAATTTAAAAAAATAATTTTTGAAATTTCAATAAGGGGTGATTATTCTATGTCAAAAGTACCTGCAATCAATTACAATCGATATCTTTCGATTTATCTCAACATCATTTAGATACCTCACTGTAATACATTTATAGTAGATCAGGCAAATTATATTATGGATTGAGTGGTCTAGCTATCTTTGTCTGCCACATGCGCGGGATCGCTTAGTTAAAAGAGATAGATAGACCACCTATCGACTTTTGCACTGTATTCCCTGTCTACCCTTATGTCTATGAATACATTTCCATTTAAGAAAAACTGTCACTTTTGACAATAATTCATAATAAATTGCAATCGTAACTTCAAATTTAAACTAATCGATTTATTTTGGCAGCAAATTATTTCTAGCCATGTGACATATTAATTACATTATTATTTCATTTGTAGAAAGTTGAGAAAAATTACGTGATACAATTTTAGTAATAATTTATTTAGGTACCCTTTTTTAATCAAGCAAAGCATTATAGCACGAAGAATGATATTCAATAGAATTTTCACAATTATCTGGCAACTGAATATCATTGAATTGATGACCAAATATTTTATCGAAAATTACTCAAAAATGTTCCGTTGAATGGTTTCACTTTTGATTTGGCGACTTAAAATTTAAACTGTTGACACTCAAAAATAGACACAAAAACACTCCATAGTTAATATCAAATTTAATTTCCAACACACGTCGCAAACAGAAACTCAGAGACCATGTACTTTCAAATACTACTTTGTAAAGCACAAAGTGTCACACTGACAAATGCAGCCTTCTAATACATACTTCTAAGTAGAGATGCATCAAGTCAAACTAGTTTGATTTTATTCAACAAACTTGACTTGACTTGAAAATCAAACTTTTTTTGTAAAAAAGTTTGACTTGACTTGATTTCGATAACTTTAGGTTTGACTTGAAATCAAACTTCTTCAAACAGTTTGAAGTTTGAATATCATATTAGCAACGTGTTTGTTTCCAATTCTAATGGACAGCGTACGGATTTTGTTGTGACTTATTTGGATAGGTCTGAATCTGTACCCTGCTACTCCGCAAATTAGTTTGTAGTTCATATTTAGACGTCCATGTTTGGCTTGTTTATTACGTTCGTTTTGAAGTGTGTGGCTTTGGGAGATACTATCTGAATTTGGATATTTTTCGGTTCAGAATAAGTACCAGAACAAATTGAGTCTGATAGTGAAGGTATTGCCACTGCAAAAATTAAGAGAACAATCTGTACTCGAAGCAGTATTAATTAAGAAAAATAAATATACTGATTTATTAAATTTGATGTTGCGGCAGGTGATTTCAAAACAATGAAAATTGCAAAGTGCATACATACTTCTATTATGTAAAAATAAAGAACAGCGTTATAAAATCACAAACAATGAACTAATTCTTTAAAAGGACGGCGTTATGCATAACTTGACCAAGCGCCATTTCTTTAAAATCGAGATAACAGCGGATTCTGGTGACACATAGCCAAAACTATCTTGGAAAAATCCCTGTTATTGTCACGTTAACGGTTACTAAGAAAAACAAAAATAAACCAAGCGACATTCTGTCTATTAAGGGTTTTTAGTTTTGCATAACAAGACTATATTCATAACTGCCATTCTTAACTGCCATTCATAACTGCCATTCATAACTGCCATTCATAACAGTTTCGCAATTGCTAAGCGCCGACTAACCGTCTTTGGTCTGTTTATGCTAAACTAAGCGTTTGGCCAAAATATTTTTGTCCCCATTAATGTACACATTAATTTTGAAGTTAGGGTCAAAAAATGATGGCATTTTTTTAAAGTGAAAATGTTGTGTTTATATATAATTAAGTTGAAAAATACAAATAATCTATATAAAATCTCACGTGCTATGTGAGTATAGTACCTATAAGTCACAAAATGGACCTTTCGGGATTCTTCTGTATTTTGAATTTTGAATGTTTATTAATCATTTCTGTAGGTACTAACAGTATAAGTCAATAGCCTGTTTTTCATGTATAAATATTGATTTTATTCCAACAGTACAACTTTTAATTTAAAAAGTCTGCTTTGTATTAAGAGTACAAGTCAACTTACTGTTAGTACCTTCCGCTTTCACTTTTACGCAGCTTGACTTAATACTTTTAGTACACACAGCACATGTTGTGAGATTCTGGGACGTTTGTATTAAAAAAATGTAGATAATCCTTTGACCCTAAAATTTCAAGGAATTAACATGCTTACAAAAGTGTTGGTACGAAAACAGATTTTTGAGGTTCATTGTTTTCTTCCTTTTTAACTTTCCTAAACCTTTTTTATGACTTTCGTCCTGTCATTGAAGACGGTGCCGGTGTTTATTGTTATCGGTTATAAAAGCAGAAAATTATAAAAATAGCTAGATCCCATTTAACCCTTAAATGCCCAATCGGGGTCACTATGGGACCCCAGACATACATTTTTGGCTATAATATCTTTATTTGAAACATTTGGCAACCGCGCAATCAGGTATTTGTGTGGACGTGTCTCCTACGTTTTCTGTTAGTATACCACGAACATTCGTGAGGTGCAGTGGTCTGTAAGAGAGATTTAGATAAGTGGGGTCTCGCTGTGACCCCGATTGGGCATTTAGAGGCACCAGAATATTTTTATTATTTTTAACATTTTTCGTCAGTTTACATTGAAAAATGGACCGTAAGAGAATGAAAATGACAATAAGCGACCAAGAACATGAAAAAATTATCCGAAATATAGAAGAAGGGATATCAGACTCCGATTTCGACTATGAGATTACCGACGAATCAGATAGCGAAGAGCAAGATGTTTTTGAGGAAAATGTTTCGGAAACTGAGGACAATTTAGAAGTCAACAGTGACGAGGAATCAGATGCAGAACCTACCGAAGTGGACGATAATATTAGTGAGGTTAGTGGTCCAACATATACATCCAAATCTGGAATGCAGTGGAATAGCCTACCTTTCGTGAGATCCAAGAGGCAACAAAAAAATATTATAAATGTACATCCAGGCTTAACAAACTATAGTAAAAATTCCAACACGTTTTTAGACTATTTCAATTTATTTTTGACCGAAGAGATGAAGAATGTCATATGCCTTCATACTAATGAAGAAGCTGTTAGGCGTTATCAAGAGTGGAACGAAAAACATCCGAATAACAAAAAAGAGTGGACGGTACTTACCAACAATGAACTGGATAGCTTTTTAGGAGCACTTATCAAAGCTGGTGCTTTAAGGTGTGGGAAAGAATCGACACGAGAGATATGGTCTACAGACACCTCAATACGCCGGTCATTTTTTACAGCCGCATTAGCTAGGAACCGATTTGAAGAATTATCGAGTTTCTTGAGGTTTGATGACAAAGTGACCAGGGTGGAGCGGAAGGAACAGGATAAGTTAGCGGCGATACGAGTAATTTGGGACATGTTCGTCTCTAACTGTGACAAAGCCTTTGAACCATACGAACATATAACCGTTGACGAACAGTTAGTGAGTTTTAGAGGAAAGTGTCCTTTTAGACAATATATAAAATCAAAACCTTGCCGCTATGGGATAAAAATTTGGGCTGCCGCGGATGTTAAAACATCTTATTTATCAAAACTTCAGGTGTACCTTGGAAAACTACCAGGTGGTACAATAGAGAAAAATCAGGGATTTCGTGTTGTGAAAGATCTGGTGGAACCATATCATGGCAGTTGGAGAGGAATTACAACTGACAACTTTTTTACCAGTGTTCCTCTTGCTCAATATCTTTTATCTAAAAACCTTACTTTACTTGGGACCGTCCGCAAAAATAAACCTGATACACCACCACAACTAAGTTTGACAAAAAGACCTGCGGAGTCGTCAATATTTGCTTTTACTAAAGAATTAGCTATGGTTTCGTACATACCTAAAATACACAGGATGGTACATCTTCTTTCAAGTCAACACGATAGTGATATAATTTGTCAAGACTCTCAAAACAAACCCTTGATGATTTTAGACTATAATAATACCAAGGGTGGTGTTGATAATGCCGACAAACTGATTAGGGAATATTCCTGTAAAAGAAGAACTGCTCGTTGGCCATTCAGGCTCTTTATGAATATTATAGACATATGTGCACTAAATGCCTATATTTTATACATTGAAAAAAATCCTGATTGGAAGAAAAATAATTTTTCACGAAGACGTATTTTCCTGTTACAATTAGGGGCTGAGCTTGCTCGAAACAACATGGAAAAAAGAGCGAGATATATAAAACATAAAGCCTATGTAAAATCTGCTCTAAAAGATTGTGGCATACCAATGGTAAACCCAACTACCGAAGTTGCAACTCAATCCGTCCATTCAGCTAAGAAACGTGCTCGTTGTTACCAGTGTCCGCGAAACTGTGACAGAAAAGTGAATACCGTTTGCTCTTTTTGCAAAAAATTTATATGCCAGGTGCACAGAAAAGAAGAAAAAACTATTGTATGTAAAAATTGCAACTAAAAGTTATATGCTTATATTATTATTTAATTTTAATTTTGTTCGAATTGAAAAGAATTTGTTTCTAGAAAAGCCGTTAATTTTGTATGAAAAATAAATAAAAATTATTCAAATATGCTTAAAATTATTTTTAACCGTGTTTTCCTTTTAGTCAGTGCTAAATGACGTTACTAAATTGAAAATTTTAGTGGGGTCCCTAGGAGACCCCACATGGGCATTTATGGTTATTTTCATATCACGGGCATTTAAGGGTTAAACCAAAAAGTGTTCATTTAGTATTTTTTATTTAATTTTGTTGTGCCTGCTTAAAATAGTTTACTGTGAAAATGTCAGTGTTCTATTGTACATGATTTTTAAAAATGAGTAGACGGAAACAAATACTAAAATTATTGGAACTGGATGATTTATATGGCAGTCAATGTATTATTAAATTTCTTATCTTAATGGGCAACTGACATGCAGGGCCTATTTTACCACTAGGCCCGTGAAGCACCTGCCTCGGGCCCATATTTGAATGGGGCCCGGAAAGATCACCAAACAAAACATGTTTATTACAATAACAAAACAAAGGGTACCCCCCGTTAAGATAGGCAAAATGCCCTCACTCTCAGAATTCAACTTTTTTAATTTTTTTACGTTCTATGCAATTAAAAAATGAGATAACGCGGATTTTTCGCTCGCCACCCCCCTTACCCCTCCCCCTACAGCCAAAAACGTAAATTTTTAGATTTAATTTTTTTTTAGTTGGGTTGCAATTGATATAAAAATTTCAAAAAATTCACAAGTGTAGCCGAGACTTTTACAAAACATGTCCATTTTTTATGGACCCATAGGTCGAGTGTACATAACCTCAAATTTTTTTTTAAGTTTTTTAAAGCTTATAACTTTTTTTTGGAGGGGGCTGCAGGTCCATTTTTTTTTGAATTTTGTGTAATTTATCAAAAGTTATCTCTCTCATTTTTTTCAGGTTTTTCCGTCAGATGCGCCATCTTGAAAAATCAAGAAAACTGTTTTTCTAGGGGGTTTTTGGGGATTTTCTCCATTTTATAGACTGCAATATAGGTCAACTCAAGGTTTGTTAATAGATTATGTATAATTTAAAATAACTGAGTATATTATGGTATTCAAAAATTGGGCGAAACACTTTTAAACCCCCAAAAACCATGTTTTTTTTTTTAAGTTTTGTAAGGGTTTTTGCGGGTCTAATTATATTTTTTGAGGTCGATGGAGCCTGAATATTTTTTTTAGTTTTTTTACGTTCTATATGATTTTAAAAAAATGGGACTCACTGCAATTTTAGCCCACTTCCCCTATTCCTTTCCCCCACCTCCTTTTCACCTCCTTTTTTAAGTTGGTTTGCAAATAAGTTATAAATGTTGTTCTGAAGCTATTTCTTTGTGGAATTTTTGTAATTAACTATTCTAAATGGGAAATAAGCCACAATTTAACTAAAAAATGATTTTATTTTCCATCTGTAATGCGAAAGAGAGAATTCGATAATCGGTTGATGCACTGAAAAAAGGGTTTGGGACGATCTATATAAATAAGTCAGATTAGATTAAATTATTAGAAGATTTTTTTACCAAGCAACAACATTTTTGTTTAATTTATTAATATTTTGTATTTTGACAACGACGTCCGTGGTGGACGTCGAAACGTTAATAAAATCATTTTTTAGTTAAATTGTGGCTTATTTCCCATTTAGAATAGTTAATAATTTATTAAATTATAAATTACAAAAAATTCACACGCACAGCTGAGGCTTTTACAGAACACCTATTTTTATTGAACCGAAGGTCGAGTGTACATATTATAACCTTATTTTTTTTTTGTTTTTTAATAGGTACGTATAACTTTTTTTAGTGATGGCTGCATGTCTAATTTTTTTGTGTTTTGTGTATTTTATCAAAAACCATATTTCTGACTTTTTTCAGATATTTCCGTAAGGTGCGCCATCTTCAAAAAATCCGCAAAACTGGTTTTTTCGATGGTTTTTAGGGATTTTTTCCATTTTATAGACTTTAAAATAGATTAACTCAAGGTTTTTTTATAGGTTATGTAGGTATAATTTGAAATAGCAAACTGAAAATTTGTTAATAGCTTAACAGTGTCTAGTCGGACAAACTTTGATGTACCGGAACACTGAAACAGGGGAAGTTTTAATTGTTGAACAGGTTACAAGTTTCGAACGTCAGATTACGAAAAAGTCCCATGTATTTTGTCGGACAGAACATCCAATTGATTTGTTAGCCTTTCATTAAACTCTCATGCAAAAATCAAACTACTATTTACCACCAATATAATTCCTGTCATTTGACATGCGGACTTATTAAAATGCCCAACATATTTGTCGGACAAACATTTTTTCATATATTATATAAAGTTTGCTATTGAATAAACTTAAAAACAACCTCCCTACCACATCACTGGCTTGTACCATCTACATATCTCTGCCTAAACTGTCATTTTGCTTCACATTTACTGCTACGTAAAACACCATAAAAAGAATAAGGAAAGTATTACCAAAGAATATATTTATAGCTCTGCATATACTCGTAGAGTATTCGGAGAGTATTTTCGTTGGTATTACACTTTACAGTTCTAAAGTGTCATCGCTGTCTTCGTCTATTACAGGTACCTATAGGTATAACATCTGTATTGTCAAATAGTTTTGTAAGACATTCTGCTGGCTTCATAATTTTTGTAGAATATGTTCCATGCGATAAATATTATATTATGGCAGCTACTTGCGAACAACAGCCTATGGTTATGTTGCTGTTTGCGCAACTTCCATCTACAACAGTATCTATAGTTTAATGTTTTGTTTTCCAAACCATCTAAGTTTGGCTCATAATAATGCAAATAGTCCACGCTGTATGCTTGTCCCGTTAGGTAAATTATTCCGATTCATTTTTGTGCACAAACTTACTCAAAAACAGGTCCTTATAACAAATCTACGAGGTGTCAGGCAGTACCGCGGTCGGAAAATTTCTTAAACAATTTTTTAAACGAATTCAAAAAATGAATTTTTTTACTTCGGACAAATTTGTTTTAGATTCTTTGGATCAACCTGAGCAAAAAAGGTCTCTTGTGATTTTTCTATAAAATTTTCTGTTGTCGAGTTACATGTAATTTAAAATTTTGAAAAACGCGAAAATGGCCATTTTCAAGGCTTAATACCTCGATTAAAAATTATTATTATGAAAGTCATAAAGTGACCAACTCAAAATTTAAAGCCCCCCCCTGCAATAGCCTGAAGAAATTTTTGACATTGTTTTATTACTATTATTTTAATTAAAAATGAGCGCTAAGCACGTATTGAAGCGGCCGTCCGCGAGAGAGATGTACAATTCATTGGACGTTATAAAAAAATATCGATTGGAAGTCAAAAATACATTTTAAAAAAATAAAAAAAAATTGAGGTTATATGTATTGTACACTCGACCAACGGGTCTATAAAATATAGATATGTTTTGTAGAAGCCTCATAATTTTTTTAAATTAATTGCAACTTAACTAAACAAAAAAAAAACAGAAAAATTTACGTTTTTGTGGGGGCAGGGGGGGTGGTGGGATGGGGTGGTGGTGCTAAAATACTCAGTTATTTCAAATTATACATAATCTATTAACAAAACCTTGAGTTGACCCATGTTGCAGTCTATAAATGAAGAAAATACCCAAAAACCCCCCAAAAAAACAGTTTTCCTGATTTTTCAAGATGGCGCACATGACGGAAAAATCTGAAAAAAATCAGAAAGATAGCTTTTGATAAATTACACAAAATGCAAAAAAAATTGGACCTGTAGCCCCCTCTAAAAAAAAGTTATAAGGTTTAAAAAAGTTAAAAAAATTTTTGAGGTTATGTACACTCGACCTATGGGTCCATAAAAATGGACATGTTTTGTAAAAGCCTCAGCTACACGTGTGAATTTTTTGAAATTTTTATATCATTTGCAACCCAACTAAAAAAAATTAAATCTAATAATCTACGTTTTTGGCTGTGGGGGGAGGGGTAATGGGGGTGGCGAGCTAAAAATCCGCGTTATCTCATTTTTTAGTTGCATAGAACGTAAAAAAATTTAAAAAATTGAATTCTGGGAGTGAGGGCATTTTGCCTATCTTAACGGGGGGTACCCTTTTCAAAATTCTTTCATTTTACGAATAAATGATAACCATAAAAGTTATAATTAAGTGGATAGGCGCAAACTTTCGGTTCAATGCTCTTTAAATGCATTCATATTTTCGAATCCTCAAAAAACTAATAAATATTTTTAAAAAATTTAGACGCAGAATGAAAGATTACATTATTACCGAGGGCCGAATGTCCCTTAGAATAAATATAAAGTTTCTTTTGAATAAGATATATATTTAAAATTAAAAAACCACACTCAATTTTCTCTTTTCTCACCCCTGTAACTTAATAAAATAAACATTATCGAACATTTCAGGGACTTTCGGCCCTCGGTAGTAACGTAATCTTTCATTCTGCGTTTAAATTTTTCAAAAATACTTATTAGTTTTCTCATGCTTCGAAAAAAGCGAATGCTTTTAAACAGCATTGAAGCCGAAAGTTTGCGCCTATCCCCTTAAACAATGTTTAATTGTTTAAATATAAATTTTATTTATTGTTAATAAAAATTTTATTTTCTTGTCCAACTATTAAATAATTAATAGGTACATTTAAAAAAGATATTATTATTAAATTATATTTAGGGGCCCGAAAATTGTGTAGTGCCTCGGGCCTGATTTGTCTATCTCAACAAAAAAGTATATCTACGAAATATAGGTATTTATGAAACAGTTCGTGAAGTATGCTTTTTGCGAACGCACCCGATGTTTAGAGCACGAGCGACAATAGAGCGAGTGCTATACATTGCGTAAGTTCGCAAAAAGTACTTCACGCACAGTTTCATACAATATTTTATCTATGATGAACGAATAAAAAACTGTAACTCTTTCTTCACTGGAATTTATTTCTATTCTACAATTTTTAGAACTTTGACATTTAAAAATTCTAACTTCTTTCAAACCACAAAACTGTCAAAACTTTTGTTGTAATTTATTGCTCATTATATGTCATCACCATGACAACGCGAAAGTTAAGGATATTTGATTATATGAAAGTGTGTCAAAAAGAGTGCGAAAAAGTAAGCCCCATTTAAAATACATTGTTACTTCACGCACACTTTAAACACTTCACGCACTGCGTGAAGCGTCTATAATGACATTTTTTACAAACTAAAAACTTATACATAATATGACATAGAGTAAATAAAATTATTTTTCAAACTCTTTCAAACTAGTTTGACAAACAGTTTGAATTTTCAAACCTGTACGATTGACCAGTTTGAATTGACTTGAATTATTTGTTAGAGGGATTGACTTGAGTTTGACTTGAAATTAAGTCAAACTCAAGTCAAGTTCAAACATTCAAGTCAAACTTGTGCAACTCTACTTCTAAGCATAATGTGTCATATTTACGTCTATTCTTATAAGCCCCAAAGTTTAAGACTCTTCACATTTTTTAATGTCGTTTACAGGGTTAAGATTTAAGTATGGAAAAAATGTATACAACGTTTTTTGTAGGAAATTTTCCGTATTTTCTGATGCGCCTAATTAGAAAACCCTAAGAGATTGCTTTCACATGTTCTTTGACATTTTTTATTGTCATTTTGAGAATATCTAGAACAAACTCCACCCAAAAAAATAATTGTTTTGCAATATAATATACATGCATTGATACTTACCTCACTGTTTTTGGAGTGTGCATGTATATATATGCACATGCAAATATGTGAATATAAATAATAATATACAACTAAAATAGCTTTATCAATATGTGACTAAGTCATTCTGAAAAAATGTTTTTTATTTATTTCCTTCGATTTGCCCAAACTTTTTGTCCGACATATAACTTTTTGCGTTACAAAATATAATTTGTACATAAACAAATCAAAATTAGCTTGCTATTTATCACCAACATTTTTGTCTATATCTTACATGTTTAGAATGTCCGACTAGGAAAATTTCCCATTAATTTTGTCCGACAGAACTTCCAATTGCTTTTTTAACCTTTCATTAAACTCTTATGCAAAAATCAGACTGCTATTCATCACCAACATAGTTCCTGTGATGTGACATGTTCTACGTGTCGGACTCGTTAAAATGCCCAACCTTTTTGTCGGACAAACATTTTTTCATATATTATATATAACGCTGGCTATTGAATAAACTTAAAAACAACTTGCTATTTTTCACCATCATAAACTTGTCAGAACGACACGTTTATCATGTTCCAGCGTTAAAACTTCCCCTGTTCCAGTGTTCCCGTGCATCAATGTTTGTCCGACTAGACACCGTTAAGCTATTAACAAATTTTCAGCTTGCTATTAATCAACTTTTTTTTCTTACGCGGGATCCAGGTCTAAAAACCAAAACTACCGTTTATATGTTGGATTATGCAATATATATTTTTATAAATCTTCAGTATATGTTTAACTGTATCCTGGGCAACAGAATCCAATCTTTTTTTATGTATGGTGAAAGTAACAGAGGTGAAAATGTGACAAATGTACCAAACGTTGTATAATACCCACCAACATGTAACAACCGCAAAAATATAAAGCCAATAGAGTGGTACTTAATATAAGTACAATATGCAAGAGCTGGATATAAAGACCTATGGCACAAACTTCTTCTTTTTGTAGTGCCTATCCGTCTCGGATGTTGGCGACCATCATGGCAATCTGTACTTTGCACACTGCTGCTCAAAAAATTTGTGGTTATTGTGTTGAACCACGTACGTAGATTTTTCAGCCAGGAAATCCTTCGTCGCTCTTCTTCTATCCTTCTACTTTTCCTTTTAATATTAGTTGCAGCAGTCCATATTTTTCACTGTTCCTCATGATGTACCGAGGTATTCGATTTTTGCTGTTTTGTTGCGATTAACAGCACTTTTTCTTTTTGCATTCTCAGCAAAACACCCTGGTTAGTAATGTGGTCGGTGTAAGATTTCTTCAGGATTCGACTATGGCACAAACTGCTGGCTTGAAAATACCTTGACACCAGTACTTCTTGAGATTCGTTGGTCCAGGAAACATACCAATGGCATGTCCCAAATTATAAATGACTTTTAAAATACTCACCTGTTGCTCTTATTAGTGGCTTAATTCTATTGTTTGTTTTAGCTTTAAACTATGTTTTTATGCCTGATAAGACCACATTAGGGATTGCAATCCAGCTGGATTTTTGCAAGATTGACCAAAATCCAGCTGGATCGAGCGCGGATTCAGGAAAACGTGGAATCAAAATAAAAACATAGTTTTTATAATAGAAATAGTTTTTTTAAGGGACACCTTAAAAAACATATTTTGTCTAACGTCTTACCTACTTCGGACAGAACTGCACATATAACTGGTTGCGGAGAAAGTCCCTTCGGCCTCTGTGCTGGTCGGTTTTAAGGTCAGCAAATAGTCATAGACCACGGAAAAATGATCGCCTTTTACTCCTTCCGTCTCATAATGGGCCATCTCCTTTTCCACAATATTTTGGTTATAAAAGTTGCTTAAGTTCTTGTTCCAAATCGAAATTCACGGGCTCCGGATTAGCTGGCCCATCTCCTTTTATTATCTCCTCTTGCACTGGTTCCACAATCCAAAATCACTTCTGTATTTATACGACTCAACAAATTTTTCATCTCTTGTCGTATTTCAATGTTGTTCTGAAGCTATTTCCTTGTGGCATTTTTATAATTAAGTATTTTCTATGGGAAATAAGCCACAATTTTACTAAAAAATGAATGTATTAAGGTTTTGAAGCCAAAATCGGGTTTCGTTGTCAAAATACAAAATACTATTAAAATAAACAAAAATGTTGTTGCTAAGTAAAAAAATTCTTCTAAAAATTTATTTAATCTGACTCATTTATATTGGCAATTCAGACGTATATTATACATTTCTAAGTAGAAGACTTTAAAATGATATCGCCAATATTTATGAGTTGCGTTTCTGGGACGACTTTACTAAAAGACAGTTCATTCGATTACATGAAATCAATCCCAACTCAAGAATATCCGTCGCAAAAAAATCATAGCATGTGATCTGTCTTTAAAAAGACAACCAATTGCAACGATGACAGCAAATTTCTCGCGTTAGAGATTCCATAGTAAATCATGAGGGAAAACCAGGAAAAAACCTCGTGATACTATCCCAATATCGTAAATATTTGGTCTTACATTTATTACTTTCAAAAAACTAATACCAAATTCTGACTTTAATATGTTTAAATTGTAAATAATATTAATAATACATAGATATACAATAAGTAATACTAAAATATAAAATTTGTACTAACTCGATATGTTATTGACTTACTAATCGTGGTATTTTCTTTCTATTGACTTCCTCTTTCAGTACGGTTAACCACATCCTACTGCGTCCTACCGAGGAATTTGCAACACAATTGGTTTCATTTAGCATAATTAGAGCCGCTTCTTTGATTTTTCTCTTTTTACTATCTCATTCTTTCAGGACTATACTTGAATTTCTCCACTGAACTCTATGTTCATTATCCCATGCGTGTTGACGTATTTGAGATCTATCAAATTCTCTATTTTTAATATAAGACTGATGTTCACTTATTCTAACGTTTAATGGTCTTGATGTTTCACCTAAATAAAATTGTTCGCATTGAAAAGGTATTTTATAAATGCAATTCTTTGTTCTTCCTTGTTTATTGTTAGGTTTAGTTTTAGAGAGAATAGATCTCAATGTGTTTGTTGCTTTGAATGTTGTTGAAATGTTGAATTTATTCCCTATTGTTTTAAGTTTCTCGGATAGTCCTTTTATATATGGTATTGTTATTTTTCTCGTATTATTTCTTGTGAATGTTGTAGGATCCCGTTCTAATTTGTTCTGTTCCATTCGATCCAATCTTGTCAATTCCTTATTTATAAACGATAAAAGATAATCATTTTTTAATAAAACAGATGTTAACAATTATTGTTTTTCTTCTAAAAAGGAATTTTCGTTAGAACAAGTAATTTTGGCTCTATCATATAAGGATTTAATGATTCCCTTTTTAACGTTGATGTTGTGATTTGATTTGTAATATTTGTCGTATTTCATTCTTTTTTTTTTTGTCAGGGGGAAATACCAAGATTGTTTAGTCCTTCGTTATACCCTTCGTAAGTACTTACACTAATGTAAATTTCAGAGAGGCACCATTCCGCGATTCTGTTGCGTAATGCTTTCGATGGATATGCACTAAGGCTAGACTCCTGGCTATTTAGTTTGTCTAGTCTAAGACAAATTTCATGGTTGTGTCGGCAAGTTATCACAGTTGACTCTCTTCTGCAAAGAGCTTCTACAGCCAATTTCACCGCTTAAAAAGTGGCGATCAACTCATTGATTATTGATTACTCGTCAGTACAGAGTATTATCGCAGAATCAATGTCTATCAACGCTTTATCGATGCAAACTTTTAGGCTGTTGAAGCTTTTCAGCATACTGAGCTACTGGGTTCTACTGGGAGTTGCCGACTTACAACTTTGAATAAAGAGGTTAAAGATGACGTTAAGTAGTAACTTATTTCTAATTTAACACATTTGCGGATCCGCGCTGCAGGATTTAGAACAATTTGCTGGATCCAGCATGTAAAAAAAGCGCTGAATCCAGCTGGATTGCTGGATGCTGGATCCAGCAATTGCAATCTCTAGACCACATTTATTCTCGCTTTTTCTTTTTTTTTGCATTCTGTTGCTGTCGTTTCCTTAGTTTCTCCTATATTGTATTATTTGGTGTTTATTCTCAGACCAACATTTGGTATGTCTTCTTCTAGCACCAGCGTCTGAAACCTAACTTGTATTCGGAAGACCAACAGATAATTGGGAAGACAACGAGGGTTTAGAAGGAGCAAGTAATTAGTTGTTCGTTTGCGAACGGCTACTCTTGTTTTGGTTGGAGAGTGAAGGTCGTGGAATAAGGTTGGGCTGCAGGTAATTTCTGCTGGCCAGTTGATTCTTGTCAGTTCAATTCTCCGGGTCAAACCAGTTAAGTTTTCAGATAAGTTTTTCAGAGACCCTGGTTTGTCAATTTCTGGTAGCAAATCTAGCAATTAGTACTTTTGTAGGATATTTATTTAAAGATCGTATAATGTAAGACTGGCCATAGGAAATTATTAAAACAAACGTTTACTAATTTTATACTTACACTCAATGCTGACAAATAAATTGCTGCATGAAAAATTACATCATCAGCAATAAAGAGCAAAGTGCTTCTCTTCCAGTTTCTCTGTATCCAGTTCAGTGAGCAGCTCAGTTATATTACATAGAAATATTAACAAAAGTGGGAAACCAAAACTACCATTTATATGTTGGATTATGCAATAAATATTTTTATAAATCTTCAGAATATCTTTAACTGTATTCTGGGCATCTGTTTCGTTCACGAGATCACTCTGTTTAAAAACGTGAATTTTCTCGTAAACAAACATTTGCCTTTTATTTAGTACTAATGCTGTTTCTGTAACGAATGCACTTACGATAATCATTTGTAAGTTTATTACTAACCAAAACGCACATTGAATAAATATACTGAATCCCATATACTTGATAAACTTAGTAATAATCATCAATATGACCACATAAACCAGCAACCAAAATAGAAGTTTTGCCCAAAATTTTGTTTCAGAAACGTAAAATTTCTTATCAACATGTTTGTCAATCCTTGAAAACAGTCTCCATAAGAGAATCCAGTCTTTTTTATGTATGGTGAAAGTCATAGAGGTGAAAATATACCAAAGGTTCCAGACGTTGTATACCCCCAACATGTAACAACCGCAAAAGTATAGAGCCAAGCGAGTGGTATTTAATGTAACTACAATATGCAACACCTGCATAAAGACCCATGTCAAATGCCGTTGGCTTGAAAATACCTTGACACAAGTACTTCTTTAGATCCATTGGTCCAGGAAACATACCAATGGCATGTCCCAAATTATATATAATTTTTAAAGTTCTGATATCTCGGTGAGCAAAAGTTCTTTCGTAAGTTTGATCCATTTTTCTACAAGCTTATATCTATCAGTAATAAATATATGTATGTAAAATTAAAAAACTGGATTATTATCTAGTGTGCGTGATTTGAATGAAGCAGTTCGAAGTGGAATATTTTATACGTATTTCAAAAATGATTTAAATGTATATACAGGGTGTTTCATTGGGAAACGGAAATACTTTAACGGTGGATAGAGGTCACCGAGCCGGTTCTTTATATACTAATTTTTTGCCCTACAGGCTTTTATAACCGAGTTACAGGGTGTTTTATTGATTTTGCCCATTAATTTCTGGACCCATAACTTTAGAACCACCCTGTATATTTTTTTGATATTTGGTACACATATGTCTTATTCAAAACCCAAACGACCGACATACTAACCATAGGAAAAATCCAGGTCCGGATTAACAAAAAATTATAAAGTAATTGTGACCTTAAAAAAACACCCTGTATATTCAAATTGTGAAAATCTGTTTGCATATTTGAAAAGAGCACAAAAAAGTAAGTTTATTGGTTCCGATTTAATTTTTCGGCCAGACAATTTTATGACTTTAGTTTTGAAATTATATTGAATTTTTTAAGAACTCTGACATTATAAAGCAGGTATTATTAACTTGTAGTTATAAATTATTAAATTTAATGAATAAATGCTCATTTTAAAAATAATCCTTATTTATTTACCACATTGGAACGTCCCAATTACTAATGACAAGAAAAATCCAGGTCCGGATTAACAAAAAAATATAAAGTAATTGTGACCTTGAACCAACACTCTGTATATTGAATTTTGAAAATTTGTCTGCGAATTTTAAAAAACTGTAATTAAAGGTTCATTTTAATTTTTTCGCCATTGATTTAATTACATCAATTTTGAAATTATATTGAAATATTAAAGAACTCAGATTAAAAACCAGGTACCTACCTATTATGTATTATTAACTTTTAATAATGTAATGTTAAGAGGCTAAAGTAGCGATCAACAGGTAGCAACAAACGCGTTCCAAGATTGCGGCTCTAATTTTGAATATTTTGTGGAGATATTGGGCACACATATTCGTAATATAATAAAGAATGGCGGTACAGAAATATGTTAGTACGTGGAAATTACTCTATAACTAAATAAAATATTGAAAAAAGGAGCCTGCACCGCCACTAAGAAGAAAAAAAAAATAAACTTTCTTCAAATAAACTTTTTTATCCAATAACTAGATTCTGTGTAATCTTGGAACTACTAAAATTTTTTATTTCTAACAAGAAATCGAACATATAACTAAATAAGTAATTAGGCAACATAGAGAAATTATCACTGTCATTTTGACAAACCTGCGTCAGATTTTCTCTAATCTGTTCTGTCATCTTTGTAGATATCTGTTCTGTGCAGTAGTGTGTTAATTTATGAATTCATAGGAAAGTATTGTTTATTGACAGTTAATTTATTACACTGGTAAACACACAATTTGCTGCCGGAAATTTTTTTACTGTTTCTAGTTAATTTGGGTCTGCTGAATCCAAAAATGCCACCAGATTTGCTCCATAAGATCGTTTTCAGAAAATTCGAAAACATATCACATATCTAACATATAGGGTAATTTAACGCAGCACCACCTACCTATATGTAGTGCTGCTACCCATCAAATAAACAAAACACGAATAAAAAGTAAGATATTTATTGTATAACAATATACTTACAGAAATCATTACATATATCTGCCAAAAAAACTTAACTTTTCATCTTACCTAACCGGCATCGCAGCACAAATCTGTTATTCGGCGTCACCTAAAAACTTCCTTTTCTATGATTTTCTTTGCAATGGCTTTAAAAGGGCGGTTCCCTTTGAAGACTCCAGCAGTAATCCTCCATCATGCGAGTGTCCCATCTTCCCTGATATTTCTCTTCCATCGTTTTGATATCTTGGTGAAAGCGTTCCCCTTGTTCCTCAATAAGGTCACCAAGATTTTCTGGGAAACGGTCTAAGTGGCTGTGGAGGTAATGAATTTTAATACTCATATGACAACCGTGTTTGTTAAATTTTTTGAGCATTTCTTCCACTATATCCCGGTAATTTTCCGATTTATTGTTTCCAAGGAAATTTTTCACAACTTTCGCAAAAAAACATCATGCATTACATTCAGTTTCAGTCATCGATTCTGTAAAATGCGAATATTTTATAAGTTGTCACATCTGAGACCCATCAAATATTCCGGCTTTCAATTTTTCTTTACTAAGTGCTGGGAATTTGCTGGACAAGTATTCAAAACAAGGACGATTCTGGTCTAGGGCCTTTACAAATTGGTTCGTAAGCCCTAGTTTAATATGTAACGAAGGTAATATTATTTTCTCTCGGTCGACCAATGCTTCGTTACCTACGATAGCTTTTTCTTAAACTAAAGCATCTATAGGACTCCATTTTCTTCTACTTCAGTGTTTGTCCTTAGCCCTGCAATCACAAAGACACAGGAAACAAGGATATTCTTTATAGCCACCTTGTTGTCCCAGGAACAAGTTCTTCTTCTTCTTCTTCTACGGCACTACACTCCAAATTGAGCCTTGGCCTCCTTTATTTTTTGCCTCCACCCTTGCTTGTCTGTGGCTGCTCTTCTCCATACACGGATTCCTAAAAGGGCTTGTGCGTCGCTGTTTACTGTGTCTTCCCAGCGTTTTCTTGGCTTTCCAACCGGTCTCTTTCACTGAATTCTAGCATTCAGTGCGCTTTTTGGTAGCCAGGAAAAGTTCACCATCTTAAAATCAACACAGATCGCCCACTGATGTTGATCATAATTGATATTTTTAGCACCAGCGATATTGTTTTATATTTTTCTTTCATTTTTGTACATAGAATGCCCAATTGTTATACTTCCATATCTGTTGCCATTATGTAGGACACACTTTAAACTTCGTTTGTAACTGTCGATAAAAAGACGCCAGTGATCTGGTGTATACTCTGATACACCCATTTTTTCTATAACAGTCGTTTAATATTGTTACAAAATACCACATCATCTTGCTGAGAAAAAAAGGCAAAAGATATAGTGCAGCTCTAGTGGTGGAATATACAGAAATGTAAGAATATTTAAGTATTTAATGAGTATATTATATCTCGAAAACTAGAGCTGATACAAAGAAAAGGTTTGTATTTTTGGAATCAGCACAGATGAATTAACCAAAATCAGTTAATTTTTTTCGGCAGCAAGACAAAAAAATTTTTTTGTTGGGCTGTGTTATATATTTGTTGTTGTTTTATAAGTTGTTGGCCTCTTTGCAATAATAGATTGTTGTTAATTGTGAGTTTTAGTTATATGTAGGAAGGTAAATATATTTTTCCGCAAATCGCCAGGAAATTTTGACATTCCTGTCAAAATTTCTTGAAGAAAAAGTCAGGACTTCCTTACTGTAAGGAAATGTCATTTCCTTACTGTAAGGAAATGATATTTCCGTACAGTTGTTAGTGTTCTACATAAATGATAGAAAATTATTAATAATCCATAAAACGTCTGTATGCATTTTCGTACTTTTCTCTTGATTTCTTTGGCAATAATTCTAATGAAGCAGTATTCACTGCCTCAACCAGCTCTGGAGGAGTCCCAGGAATGGAAATTTCATCATCACTTATCATTTTACTTTCGAGAACACCAGCAATTAAATTTATAAGCGTCAAGTTTGACAATTCAACCTCAATACGTTTCCATAGTAACCCAAGTAATTTTATTAGGAATTTCAAAGCACCATTTATTTGGGAATAAAATTATCGCGTTTTTTTTTTTAAATCAATCAATATCTGTCGAATTTTAAACGATTTGCGGAAAAATAGTATGTTTACCTCGTAGGAAAAGCCACATTCCTGGACTCTGTGTTGCTAAGTCTCGGCTTGCGCCTCGACTTAGCAATCTTCACAGTCGCCCAGGAATGTTAAGCTTTTCCTACCCGGTAAACAATGTACTATTACGTAAAAATATTTCGAATTCTAATGCGAGCATATAAAGTTTTAGGAGGATTTTTTTATTCTAAAAATATTATCAGTAGTTCAACAAAATGGAAAAAGTAAATCAAACGAAAAATAAAGTGAAACCTTCCAAGAAAAAGTCCATTAAAAACCGTGCCAGAATTATGCGAAAATCGAAATTTGTTTCGCTTCACAACAAAAAATGATAATTTATTATTGTTTTATTATTAGATATTTCATGCAAATACCTTTCTAAATACCTATCATAACATAAAATTTTCACCCATTTTGGTCTATTTTTATAAATATCTATTTATTAATAATAAAATCGTTTTCTATTACTTCCATTTAGCGCGACTATGATATTGTCAAAATATTAATCTTAGATAATGTCAAAGATTACCACTGTTGCCAAATTTTATGATACTATCTCCCAAAGTTATATTTTGTTGCTCCCTGTTGATCGCTACTGTTTACTCTTAATGAATCAATACTTATTTTAAAAATACTTAATACTTATTTACTACGCTGGCTTCATGGATTCTCTGGATTTGTAGCTGTATGCACGTCATTAAAAATTAGAATTGCGAGAATTGGAATATTTTAATAATTTAGTAAAGAATTAAAAAACAGCTATATCTAAAAAAAATTCTTTTAAACAATTTAACAAAAATTAAAAATATTTGAACTACAACAGTTGCTCAAAATTTCCGCCAATTTGTTCGATGCATTTCCTTGCTCGTTTTAAAAGATTTCGGATCGATTTTCTAATTACATTGGAATTGTTCTTCATTTTTCTGGTAGCTTCTGGTGACCTTGATAGAATTAATCAATATTATTTCAAAATTGCCGTAATTAAATTAACTGCGCAAAAATTTGACATGCACCTTTTAACGCAATTTTTGATGCTCTTTTAAAATACGCAAACAAATTTTCAAAAGTTCAATATACAGGGTGTTGTTTCAAGGTCACAATTATTTATATTTTTTTTGTTAATTCGGACCTGGATTTTTCTTGTCATTAGTAATTGGGTCGTTCTAATGTGGTAAATAAATATTGATTATTTTTAAAATGAGTATTTTTTCATTAACTTTAATAATTTATAACTAAAAGTTAATAATATCTTCTTTTTAATGCCAGAGTTCTTAAGAAATTCAATATAATTTCAAAATTAAAGTCTCAAAATTGTTTGGGCGAAAAATTGAAGCGAACTATTAAACTTACTTTTTGTGCTCTTTTCAAATATGCAAACAGATTTTCAAAATTTGAATATACAAGGTGTTGTTTTAAGGTCACAATTACTTTATAATTTTTTGTTAATCCGGACCTGGATTTTTCTTATGGTTAGTATGTCGGTCGTTTGGGTTTTGACTGAGACATATGTGTACCAAATATAAAAAAAATATACAGGGTGGTTCTAAAGTTATGGGTTAGGAAAGAAATGGGCAAAATCAATAAAGCACCCTGTAACTAGGTTATAAAAGTCGGTAGGGCAAAAAATGTAGTATATCTAGAACCGGCTCGGTGACCTCTATTTACCAATAAAGTATTTCCGTTTCCCAATGAAACACCCTGTATAATGATGTAAAAATATCTGATATGCAAACAAACGAAATCAAGGAGAATTCACAGCATGGGTGATTAAGGTATTCCTTTCAGGAAAAGACTCAGTAAAACACAGGTTTTTTGTGTGAGATTGGGAATCTTCTAAAAACCGTACCAGGTGAATCGTACCTGGCGTGTGTTGGATTCAGAGTAAACTGAGTATATCCGAACCCAGTTCCCCCTTTTGAGTCATACCTCCCAATGCAATGCCTACCAACTAAACCCACTCTCGGCTTATAGTTTAAGGAAACAGAGGTTGAATCTCGCAAAATGGACACAAGTCCGGTTTTATTTTTTTTTTCGGGTATATCAAGGGGTGCTTATTATGAGACTAAATTTTTCTTAAAAAATTTCACCCTGAAACCCCCCTTTTCATCCCTTTAAAGGGGGTAATTTTTGGTTTTTCCGAAACGTAGCCCTTCCTGTACGTTTTACAAAAAATTTACTTAATAGTTAAATGAAGAGGACTATATTTCCTACTGTTTATTTCCCGACAGCATATGTCTACCACACACCGTTAAGCGGGGGTGGCGCCCCAAAGTTGACAAATTTTTAAAAAAGATGTTTTAAAAAAACGTTTTCCCTAACTGTACTGAAAATTAAGAATTAACCCTACGGCAATTAACCACAAATAAGTGGCTGATTTTTGGTATAGATTTTATTTAAGGGCAATTGCAAATTTTATAATTACAGGGTGCTACATTTTAAAAACCCATTTTTATACCATCTGAACCGCCTATGCTAGAGTAAAAAACTTTCAGCAATTATCCATGTACTGGTGTTATTTACAAATTTCTATAATGCACCCCCATTTTTTTCCGGAACCTCCCCAAAAAAAGAGAATTAATAAAGAAAGTGGAAAATTTTCTTGGAATCCTTCACACACCATGCCCTTTATTAAAATGCTTCATATATTATTTTGTGGACGTTCTTATTACTCATGCATGGAGACCAAAAGCGATTTTTTGATGCAACCCCTTTAGCCAAAAAAAAAATAGATAAAGAAGGGGTTGAAAGAAATTGTTTTTTTGCTTTTTGGCCCATATGGACATATGCTCCATCAATACGTTTTTTCATAAATTTATATGATGATTGCAACATCCCTGCGGAAAGTGCCCCTATCCTTGTAAATAAACTGCAGAAACTACCCCTATCCCTTGGAGAGCATGTTTTTACGATTTTCTCATTACCTATGCATTTTTTGAAAACAAAACTTATACAGAATTAAAGACCACTATTTTCTCTACAAATAAGGTTGTATGCATTTTTTCGTATAAGCAACCGTTACGGCACAGTGGTGCCGTAAACCTCAAAAATGCTTTGGCGGGCTCCAGTTTTTGTTATTTTTCGTCATCTATTCATTTTATTGATAACGTACTTATGGAAAATAAAAGAACACACTGTCTACTACACATTATGACCTATGCATATTTTATTTTCTTTGCACCCTAAAGCCACAATGGTGGTTCAAAATCAATTTTTGATTATTTTCTTTATTAATTCTCCTTTTTTTTTGGTGGTTCCGGGGAAAATCTGGGGTCTATTATACAAATTTGTAAATAACACCAGTACATGGATAATCGCTGAAAGTTTTTTTACTCTAGCATAGGCGGTTCAGATGGTATAAAAAAAGAATGTGTGTGTACTTTGTACGCACGTAAGAAGATATTCTTCTATTATATAATAGGTAATTTAAACGAAGTATATATACTTAAAAGGTTATTTGTACTTATTTTATTTAAAAATCAAACTAACTTTCTTATCTACCACTTTCAAAAAAAAAAGAATATCTTCAAAAATTATATAATAATATACTTACAATCATAAAATTTATAAAAAAAAATAAAAAAATAATAACTTGCTTGGGGTTTGAACCCACTTCACGACTACCGCGCCGTACGACAGTTGACGCCGTTTCAAACTGCACCAAACTCTCGTATACGTCATGTGGGAATATACACAAACTAAAGGTTTACACCATAAATTTATATGAATTTAATAAAAATATTAGTTTGATTTTTGTCGAAACAAAATACAACAAAATATAGAGTAATAAAACAATATATGAGATGAAGATTTGTAGAAAGTTTGTTCGTAATCAGATTATGTAAATTAAAGCATTGCCTACTAATAGGTAACTACATTATTTTGTTTACATTTTCCAAATAGATAGGTATTGAAACTATTAGGTGTTTCCAACTGAAACATTTCGTACCTGCGGCTTTTCAAAACTATTTAAAAAGTCACTATAATTATAAATTTGATTTTATCTCTGTCCACACATCAATAAAAACTAATATTATACAATATTTTTGTTTACCAATAACCTCCATATTGAACAATTATTGACAGATAATTTCAAAATTTCAACACCCAATCAGAACCCGTATAACAACTATTACCATACTGTCGATATGCGCATACGCGCGGATCAATAAAATTTTACCCTCAATCGATTCGCCGCTAAAGAAGAATATCTTCAAAAATGGTTCTCTAAAATGTATCACCCTGTAATTAAAAAAATTACAATTGCCCTTAAATGAAACCTATACCAAAAAATCAGCCACGTATTTGTGATTAATTGCCGCAGGGTTACTTCTTAATTTTTATTACAGTTAGGGAAAAATTATTTTTTTTAAAACATCTTTTTAAAAATTTGTCAGCTTTGGGGCGTCACCCCCGCTAAACCGTGGGTGATAGGCATATGCTGTCGAAAAATAAATAGTAGGAAATATAGTCCTCTCCATTTTACTATTTTATAATTTTTTGTTAAACGTACAGGAAGGGCTACGTTTCGGAAAAACCGCAAATTACCCCCTTTAAAGAGATGAACCGGGGGGTCCGGGACGAAATTTTTTAAGAAAAAGTTAGTCTCATAAGAAGCATCCCTTTATATCCCAGAAAGAAAATAAACCTGGACTTGTGTCCATTTTGCGAGGGTCAACCTCTGTTTACTACACTATTACGCGCGTGGCACGTTTTTCCACACCGTTCTTGGCGCGCGCAACTTCCCCTTCTCTACTCTTTTCTTTTTCTCTCTATTGCTTATGTTGCTTATATTTACTCCTGTTGTCTCTCTTTCTATAATCTCTTTTTATAATGTTTTTTGTCACAGCCTCTAGCACTTCTTTAAATTCTCCTTTCCGTACTTGTCACTATGGCCATAAAATTGTTTGCTGCAAATATGCCAACTTTTGCATATAGCTCCGCCCTTTTAGTCTAAGAGCTGGGAGCGGATTTTGTGCGTGATAGGTAATATGGAAAAACTATACGGGGATATGTTGAATTAGTTGTGTACATGACTTTCACCAACTGCCGGAAACCAGAGTTGGGGCCGAGGGTAGTTATAAGGGGTCAAAGTCGCGGAGTTTATTATTTTTTTTATGACGCTCATGATCGAGATAGTACACCAAAATTTGGAAATAAGTAGATCATGACGTACCTAAGTAAAATCTCTAGGGGATCCACGCTGCGTGGCCGACAAAGGGGTGGGGGTAGGGGTGAATATAAAAAATATAAGGGGTTTTTTGCGACGTTCGTGATTGAGATAGTGCACCAAAATTTGGGTATAAGTAGACCATGACATAAATAATTAAAATCCCCAGAGCCGGAAACCAGAGTTGGGAAGGAAGGGGTCAAAGTTCCGTTTTTTATTATTTTTTTTTGTGACGCTCATGATCGAGATAGCGCGCCAAAATTTGGGAATAAGTAGGTCATGACGTAACTAAGTAAAATCTCCACGAGTGGAACGCTGCGTGGACAACAAAGGGGTGGGGCAGGGGTGAATTTAAAAAAATGTAAGGGGTTTTTTGCGACGTTCGTGATTGAAATAGTGCACCAAAATTTGGGAATTAGTAGACCATGAGATAACTAAGTAATATCCCCAGAGGCGGAAACCAGAGTGGCGGACGAGGGTAGTTATAAGGGGTAAAATTCGCGGTTTTATTATTTTTTTTGTGGCGCTCATGATGGAGATAGTGCACCAAAATTTGGGAGTAAGTAGGTTATGACGTAACTAAGTAAAATCTTCAGGGGCGGAACGCTGCTTGGGGTAAAAAGGGGTGGTAGGCAGGGGTGAGTATAAAAATATATGGGGTTTTTTTGACGTTCGTGATAGAGATAGTGCACCAAAATTTGGGAATAAGTAGATCATGACATTACTAAGTAAAATCTCCAGGGACGGAACACTGCGTGGGTGACAAATGTTGTGCCGGGTCACAAAAGAAATAATACACACTGCGATTTTGACCCCTTAAAACTACCCTCATCCCCAACTCTGGTTACCGGATCTGGGGCTTTTACTTAGCTAAGTCATGGTCTACTTATTCCCAAATTTTGGTGCACTATCTCCATCTAGCACGTCGCAAAAAACCCCTTATATTTGTTATATTCACACCTACTCCCACCCCTTTATCGGCCACGCAGCGTTCCACCCCTGGAGATTGTACTTAGTTTCCTCATGACCTACTTATTCCCAAATTTTGGTGCACTATCTCGATCATGAGCGTCACAAAAAAAAAATAATAAAAACGGCGATTTTGACCCCTTATAACTACCCTCATGCCCAACTCTGGTTTCCGGCTCTGAGCATTTTACTTAGGTATGTCATGGTCTACTTATTCCCAAATTTTGGTGTACTCCCTCAATCACGAACGTCGCAAAAAACCCCTTATATTTTTTATATTCACCCCTGTCCCACCCCTTTATCGGCCACGCAGCGTGCCACCCCTGGAGATTTTACTTAGTTACGTCATGACCTACTTATTCGCAAATTTTGGTGCACTCTCTTGATCATGAGCGTTACAAAAAAAAAATAATAAAAACGGCGAATATGACCCCTTAAAACTACCCTCATCCCCAACTCTGGTTTCCGGCTCTGGGGATTTTACTTAGTAATGTCATGATCTGCTTATTCCCAAATTTTGGTCCACTATCTCAATCAGGAACGTCGCAAAAAACCCTTTATATTTTTTATATTCACCCCTACCCCCACCCCTTTGTCGGCCACGCAGCGTTCCGCCCCTAGAGGTTTTACTTAGTTACGTCATGACCTACTTATTCCCAAATTTTGGTGCACTATCTCGATCATGAGCGTCATAAAGAAAATAATAAAATCCGCAACTTTGACCCCTTATAACTACCCTCGGCCCCAACTCTGGTTTCCGGCCGTTGGTGAAAGTCATGTACACAACTAATTCAACATATCCCCGTATAGTTTTTCCATATTACTTATCACGCACAAAATCCGCTTCTATCTCTCCGACTATTTCGTCATTAAACGTTCTTCATTGGAACACACAGTGCTCCTGTCATTAAATATACCATACAATTATATGCCATGAAATCATTCTAATGAACAAAAAAATATTTGAAAATTTTTCTCAAATTATGGATACTTTAAATCATTTTCATTTATAACTCTTTTATTATTATTTTGACGAAGAAAAGTTATTCTTCATAAAAAGCGCTTCATGGTCTAAAGCCTGAGGTACAAATTTATACGAGAAATTTTCTCGATTTTATACGAGATATGTAAAAAAAATCTGAATTTCGCTCAAGAGTAAAGTAACTTTATAGTTTACATTATTGCAATTAGAAGGATATAATTGCACATTAAAATATAGTTTATAATTTCGAACAACTTTTCATAATAACAATTTTCCGTATTATGAATTTAAATACGTAAATAAACAAAGTTAATTTTCGTTATGACATTTTCAGCTCGTTTACTTTTATACTTACACACAATGCTGACAAATAAATTATGGCGTGAAAAATTATATCCTCCTTAGTAAGGAGCAAAGTTTTTCTCTTATAATACAACGTTAATGAGCTATCCAATTCAGTGAGCAGCATTGTCATATTACACATAAATATTAGCAAAAGTGGAAAACCAAAACTACCGTTTACATGTTGGATTAGAGAATATATATTTTTATAAATCTTCAGTATATATTTGACTGCATTCTGGGCATCGGTCGCGTTCACGAAGTCACTTTGTTTAAAAATGTGAATTTTCTCGTAAATAAATATTATCCTTTTATTTAGTACTGTTGCTGTTTCCGTAACGAACGCACTTACGACTATCATTTGGAAGTTTATTACTAAAAAAAACGCACATTGATTAAACATACTGAATCCCATATACTTGATAAACTTAGTAATGGAAATAAATATAACCACATAGACCATCAACCAAAATAGAAGTTTTGCCCAAAATATCGTTTTAGAAACGTAAAATTTCTTATCAACATGTTTATCAATCTTCGAAAACAATCTCCATAACAGAATCCAGTCTTTTTTATGTGTGGTGAAAGTGATAGAGGAGAAAATATACCAAATACACCAGACGTTGTAGCCCCCAACATGTAAAAACCGCAACAATATAGAGCCAAGCGAGTGGTATTTAATGTAACTACAATATGCAACACCTGCATAAAGACCCATGGCAAATGCCGTTGGCTTGAAAATACCTTGACACAAGTACTTTTTTAGATCCATTGGTCCAGGAAACATACCAATGACATGTCCCAAATGATATATAATTTTTAAACTTCTGATATCTCGGTGAGCAAAAGTATTATACATTTTTCTACAAGCTTGCATCTATCAATAATAAACCTTTGGACTAAAAACTGGATTATTATCGTTTGCGTGATTTGACTGCAGCAGTTCGAAGTTTGATATTTTATAATTATTAGAATAATGATGCAAAAGTATCTGATATACAAACTGACACAATCGATAGCCTAGTGAAATAAAAAAAATCAAAATGTAGTTCTATACAGGTTGGATCAAAGTTTAGGTGAATACAAAAGGTTCGTAACATGAAATAAACCAATTCTATGTAAAAGGTATATTTAATAAAATTTTAAAAATCCCAATGGATTAAATAAAATAGGTTCATTCAGAACGTTTTCGGACATATCAGTCCGTCATCAGTGAATTTGTATATACGAGGTCTGGCTATTAAATAACGAGACTGCTTATGAAAGAGAGTTTTATTTTAAAAATTATTCTACAATAAAATGCTCTCCTTCAATATATTCCCCTTTCCTCGCTACACACCGTTCCATTCGTTTTTTCCATTGGTCAAAGCAATGCTGGAAGTCTTCTTTTGGTAGATCTTTTAGGAGCTCCACCGTTTTTCGCTTCACCTTTTCCATCGACTCGAACCGGATTCGTTTTAAGGCAGAATTAATCTTAGGAAACAGAAAAAAGTCACAGGGTGCTACATCAGGTGAGTACGGCAGGTGTTCGAGCACTGGAGTGCCTCTAGCGGCTAATAACGCTTCACAGGACTGTTTGTCAAATTTTTTGGGACCAACTTCGCACAGTCTTTCTTCATGTTCAATTCGTCATGTAAAATTTTTCTGACAGTTTCTTTATCGGCGTTTACAGTCCCAGCAATCATCCGAATGCTCACACGATGGAAAAACCATAGTTTTGCTTAAACTAAAAGAATACTAAATAAACTAAGAGGAAATGAAGTACAGTTAATATACCCGTAGAGCTATATCAGCTTTTCACCTTAACAAAATTTATTCCAATACACTGCACTTTTTACATTTAACTGAATATCGTTGTTTCTAAAATCTTCTCGCACAACCGGATTTTGTCGGATTCTGAACAATATATTTATCTAATACATAGAAAATTTCTTATCTTGAATTTCTTCTATAAAATATCCAAGTGCAAAACGTTGACTATTTTTAAAATAAAACATTTTATGTTTTGACTCGCTCAAGCAAATATTTGAAAATATTCACGAATTCATTGGTAGCGCGATGGCATATCACCAACAAAAAGCTTTTGTCATTGTCGAGTGTTTTGATAGATGTTTTACTTTATGTGAACTCATTAAGTAATAGTGAAAATACTATCACAAATGGTTGTGTCCAAACAAAAGAAAGCAGGATTATTTGACATGGTCAATGAATTCCCAAATATAAAAAACAGAAGTGCTAACATTTAGAGGGATGCGTTTTGGAGAAAGAGGTGAATTAGTACAATTACAGTTTATTATTTTTAACTCGAATTACAATTATTGTATATGCACTTTATGTATATTACTACTATACGCAAATTTTTTTACAAAAATATATTAAAAAAAAAACGATGCAAAAAAGCTGCACTATAACTTTCTTCTGCGGTGGTATAGGTATGGACATTGCTTTATAGAAAAGATAATTTCTATCCTTTGTTTTTAAATTGACGTCTTCTAGTAGAAACCTTTAAGATTCATTATGTGCGAGAAACGATTTTTCAAATTTCGCCACTCACACCATTTTTGAGACATTTTTATATTTTTTCTCAAACATTGTTTTATAACGGTTTTCTAGCAGTTACACTGATAAAAATTTGTGACGAACCAGGGCCCAGAGCACGCCAAATATAATTCTATTTTGCTGTCGTCACAAAATAGAATTTCATAATGGGAGAATCGACGGTTGCTAGGCAACGTGACGTCACTAAAATAGAATTCTATTTGGCGTGCTCCCGCACCTTCTGTTCGTCGCAAACATTTGCGTTCTCGAGGTAAATTGTGGTAGGTAATATGGACATGTTCGTCGCATAAATCGGACGCAAGAATTTTCGACGCACACAACGCACATGCTCCATCGGTTGTCAGTTTTTGCGCGAAGATCAAAGGATTTGCGTCGCATACAGTTTGCAGTGTAGACGCTGCGTTATTTACTCCAAGAACGATAAACAAATTTTTGAGCAGTTAAATCTGCTACGCAAATTCTTGCGAAGGACCATTAATTCAATATGCACGTAAAAATTTACCAATGAGGACGCGGCTTTAAGTATAAGAAAGGAAACTATAATAGAAAGAAAAATCATCATCATTCTTTTTGCCTTATCCCTATACGGGGTCGACTTCCCTAATTGCATTTCTCCATACAATTCTATCTTGGGTCATATTAATATTAATCCCCTTTACCAACATGTCCTGCCCAATCGTCTCCCCCCACGTCTTCTTTGGTCTTCCTCTCCTCCTCCTTCCAGGAATCTACACTTCAGCAATTCTTCGTATTGGGTGATTAGCGTCTCGACGTTGAACATGACCAAACCATCTTAACCTATGCTCTCTCATTTTGGCATCAATTGGTGCCACACCTAAACTTCCCCTAATATACTCATTTCTAATTTTATCCTTCTTTATCACTCCACTCATCCATCTAAGCATTTCCGCCACATGCTTTCGTTGTTCCTCTTTCTTTTTTACTGCCCAACATTCAGTTCCGTACATCACAGCCGGTCTTATAGTTGTTTTATAGAATTTTCCCTTTAACTTCATTTGAATTTTCCAGCCACACAGCACACCACTCGCTTCCTTCCACTTCATCCATCCAGCCCTAATTCTACTGCATGCATCTCCATCTATTTCTCCATTACTCTGTAATACCGATCCCAGGTACTAAAAACTATTGCTTTTTACAATCAGTTCACCATCCAAAGATACCATTTTATTTGTAGTAACTCCACCTTTAAATGAACATTGCAAATACTCTGTCTTTGTTCTACTAAACCTTTTTCCTCCAGAGCTTGTCTCCACTGTTCCAGTTTTTGTTCTAAGTCTCTTTCACTATTTCCTACTAACATACTAGGACAACATTATCAGCATACATTAAGCACCATGGAATATTACCTGTAGTTTCGATGTTATCTGGTCCAAAACTAATGAGAATAAATACGAACTAAGCACCGAGCCTTGGTGCAATCCTACTTTCACATGAAATTTATCAGTCTCTCCCACACCTGTCTTAACACTAGTCGTTACTCCCTCATACATATCCCTCACAATATTTACATATTCACCAGGGACTCGTTTCTTATTGAGTGCCCACCACAGAATCTCTCGAGGAACTCTATCATATGCTTTCTCAAGATCAATGAATAAAAAGAAAAATCAATTACCCTTAAAATGGTCTATTGTAGAACGTTCTGGAACCAATTTTAAGCAATTCATATACCTTAAACTGTATAAATAAAATTTATAGAACAATTTTTGTGAAAAATGGGGAAAATGGTCCACATATTTTGTTAGTGGCGAAATTAGAAAAACATAATCTCGGACATACTGAATCCTAAGTACTACTACCAAACGTCAATTTAAAGAGGAAGAATAGAATTTTTCTTTTCTGTGAAGCAGTACCTACACCTGTAACCCCACGAGAAGAGTTATGGGAAAAAACCGCATTTAAAATTTTTTTGGCTTAGGTGATATTTCGTTATGAAATATAATCTTGAAAATTCCACACCTGTAATTTTGAACCAATCAAAATACGTTATTTTGACAGATCACCAATGCAACGGAGGTATTTTATCGGAAATTTTTTGCTCGTGGGGTACCCAACAGCGAATTATAGTGGACATTTTTTGACGTTTACAATAACAGAATATTTTTGACAGACTGGTTCTTATTTGTTTACATAATTTAGTTTTGATTCATTTTAGTTACAAAGCTAAGATGTTTTCTATATTCTTCGGACACCTCCTCTTTTCTTAATGGCGAAAATGCAGGACTTTGAATGTTTTCAATTAAGTTTCTATGTCTAATAAAATATATATAATATTTAGACACTAATTTATTTACCTTTTTCCCATTCAGTACTTTCAATTTTGCGTAGTTTAGTTTTAAAAACGCCAAAAAATAATTTTCTATCATTTGTAGTTACTCAAAACTTATGTAAAATTAAAGAATATACTATTTTCTATCTTGAAATGGTATTCCCATGCAACTACAATGAGTAGAAATTACGAATTTGAAAGCCTAAATAATTGCTGACAAAGCTATGGCGCGCTATTAATCTGTTCATGCAGCTTTGGATTTTCAAATGCAGGTGTGGAATTTTCTTACCGAATACCACGCGAAGTCAAATTAATATCCGGAAATTTTTTTTTGATCATGAATATTTTTAGAAAATTTCCGGAAATAATTTGACCTCTAGTGGTATTACTAGTGAAAATTTTTTCTGTAGATTTATATATAGATAGGTTCAAAATTATGGAATAAATTAATTTTTTCAAGAATAGGTTACTTTGGAGAAAAATCCCTAGACAGGTCAATTTTTATTTTAAATTATGATTCTTTTTCATAATATATATCATACTAGTGACGTCATCCATCTAGGTGTAATGAGGATATCGATGATTTTTTTAAATGACAATAGGAGTCGTGTGCTAGCCCATTTAGAAGGTCGATCAATTCTCTATTCAATAATATAAGCATTAACCTAATTATTTACAAAATGTGTTTAAATTAATTTACTTTGAATTAAATTATTTGACACAAAAAGGAGAATGTATGTAATTTATTTAATTTAAAATACATTTTAGTGCTGTCAGAAAACAGAAAAAATCCTTTTCCTGTTAAATTCAATATTATAACCTGCCTCTTGGCAGTTTAAACATTTATTTTAAGCGAAAAGCAATGTTTCTTTGTCAATTTTTTTTTCTTAATCCTGGCAAGAGTAAAATATATTTTAAATTACATGAGTTAAATATATTCTTCTCTTTGTGTTAATTATTGTAATTTAAATAATATGTTTTTGGACACCCTGTATACATAATTATGTCAATGTTTATATTACTTACTAAATAGAGAATTGAATAACGTTTCATATGAGCTAGCGCACGACCCCTATTCTCATTAAACAAATTATCGATGACATTATCACGCCCAGATGGATGACGTCATTTGTATGATATAAGTATATGTAAAAAAATCATAATTTAAAAATAAAAATCGGCTTGTCTCGGGATTTTTCACCAAAGATGCCTATTCTCGAAAAAATTGTTCCATAATTTTGAACCTCTCAGATTAATTCACCCCTTTCTTAAAAACGCACCCTCTATGAAACCATCGAGTCCGCTTAACGTTGTAGTTTGTTTTAAAGGTACATCATCAGACTACAAAGCCAAAATTTACGAAGAAGATTCTTTAAAAACTACCAGTGGTGACAGGAAAAACCTTTAAATCTTATTCATTGATTGCTTTCCAGTTAATTACTTTTAGTAAAGCTACTTCAATTAAAAATAGAGTGCGGATTATAACACGAAGAAAAGCGTTTAACTTTTCCACAGCTTGAGATTTGATAATGTACCCACCACCGAGTTTTTCCGCAATAATCTGCCCCGACCAACTATCGGGCAGCAAATTATCTAGAGTGCGCTTTCAATTCATCTTTCCTTTTTGCAGCGAGCGATTATCAGTCGTTGCAATGAAAAAGGGTATAAAATCTTTTCTGGAATTATTTTATAAAGACTATTTTTCGTTAGACAAAGGTATAATCACAGTTCTGTTTAGAATATATATTATTGAAATTAAACCTGGCAGCGGGGTGCAAGGGAATGCAATTGCACCCCATTGTCCAAACAAAACGTACATAGCTATACATGCATAGTTATATATTTTATATACAAAGAAGTTGAAGAATAATGAGATTTAGTGATGGTAAAATGAAGTTCAAAAAAAAATGAAAGAGGAGAGAAAATTCTATAAATAGTGGGTAAAAAATAGAATGGACACAGATCTTCAAAACTATAAAGTGGACAACAAGAATAGGCCATTTTTGGGAAAAGTTATTTACCGGCAATTTTATTGCTGAAATCGAATCTTATGATTGTATATAATAATAATATAGGTATGCAAAGTCCGCAGATAGTGTGCTACTTTTTTATAAACAAAATGGCGCCCGAAAATTGTGTTTGTTTTAATGTTTGCTCTATAACTCCAAAGATTGTAACTTTACACCAAAAACAACCAAATAAAAATTCACCGTAACTAAATTCTGCATAGAGCCGTGTTTTAGCCGTGTTTTTCTAGATTTACTTCGACGAAAATTTTTCCCGGAAAATGCGGATTTTTACAACAAAATCTTTAATTTTCAACTAAAATTTTAGATAAGTAATTGTTTTCCAATAATTAAATAGCTTGGTAATATAAAAGCTCTATTCGTATAGATTATAATTCCAGAAGCCGATGGAAATTGAATAAACAGTTTAGCAATAATTAAACTGTTAATTAAAAATTTACGATCGCTATAATAACCACAATAATTGTGATACGTATAATTTTTGTATAAAAAGAAACTGTACCAATCTAATGTACTTCACAGAATAATTGAAACTGGACATTTAAGCGGCCTCAGGAATATTTTGAAATTATAAACAATTTTTTGGCTTATAAACAAATAGAATATCTCGGGAAATATTAAATTAAATTAAAACATGAAAACGGTATGGGAAAAAAATCGGCAGAACGCTCCTTTTAAAAGAAACGACGTTTAATTGTGATGAGTGATTCCTGAGATACAACCCGTCAAAATTGACCGGCATTTACGACAAAGATATAAACAATAGGATCATACTTTTCGAACCATCACATTTTAATTTGTGTCTTATTTCTTCACTCCAATTTTCATATCTTTAAAATACTCATAACATATATTATTATAATAAAAACTATCGATATTACGAGTGAAAATTGCCAAAAATAGCAAAATTCCAATCAAAAATTAGGTCGGAGAAAATGTAATCTCAAAGTTCAAAATCGGTATACGTTAAAAAAATGCATTTTCTCGGCTTCCCATGGAGCAATTTTCTTCATTCTTTTTTTATTTTCAAGTAACTCGAGTAGAGCCATGTAACTAACGCATTATTAAATGTCAAAGTTGCTTTTGTTTTGTTATAATAAATTTATTTATTTATTATAGCAAAAAATTTTAATTTGTCTAACTAAAGTTTGTTTAAATAATTATATAAGCTTTCAAACGAGAATACTTGTGTTTTTAACGTTAAAAGGTACACTTGTGGTAAGTTTATGTAAAAAAAGTATAGAACTGGAAAAATATGTCGCTTTATTTTCTTATAAATAAATTAATCTATTATAAAAAAACATAAGCAAGTTTGGCATTTAAAAATGCGTTAGTTATATGGCTCTAATCAGTTACTTGGGAGCAAAAAAAGAATGAAGAAAATTGCTCGCTCCATGGGAAGCCGAGGAAATGCATTTTTTTAACGTATACTGATTTGAACTTTGAGATGACATTTTCTCCAACCTAATATTTGATTGGAATTTTGCTATTTTTGGCAATTTTCACAAGTAATATCGATAGTATTTATTATAATAATATATGTTATGAGCATTCTAAAGATATGAAAATTGGTGTGGAGAAAGAGGAAAAAAATTTAAAGGTGATGGATTAAAAATTATGATCCTATTATTCATATCTCTGCCGTAAATGCCGGTCAACTTTGACCGGTTGTATCTCAGGAACCACTTAACATAATTAAACGTTTTTTCTATTAAAAGAAGCGTTCCACCAATTTGTTTCAAATACCGTTTTCATGTTCTAATTTAATTTAACATTTCCCGAGATATTCTATTTGTTTATAAGCCAAAAAATTGTTTATAATTTTAAAATATTCCTAAGGCCGCTTAAATAGCCCCATTTCAATTCTGTAAAATACACTAGATAGGTACAGTTCCGTTTTATACAAAAATTATAGTTATTGTAACGTATCGTAATTACTATGGTTATTATAGCGACCGTAAATTTTTAATTAACAATTTAATTGTTGCTATACTGTTCATTCAATATCCATCGGCTTCTGGAATTATAATATATATGAAAAGAGTTTTTATATTACCAAGTTATTTAATTATTGATGAACAATTACTTATCTAAAATTTTAGTTGAAAATTAAAGATTTTGTTGGAAAATCCGCATTTTCCTAGGAAAATTTTCGTCTAACTAAATCGGGAAAAGCACGTCTCTATGCAGAATTTACTTACGGTGAATTTTTATTTGGAACAGAAATAAATTACTTGAATTTACCTGGCATATGAAGCGATATTCTTATGTCTACGGGGTAAGACAAAAATATGTAACATTGACATTTAAGATTTTTGGTTTCTGGATGAGGCAAAATAATTAGTTATTTTGAACCGTTTCAATATTTGACAATAGTTTCCAAAATAGTACCATATTTTTTCTGCCTGTGATAAGGATGGTATAAGTAATAACAGGAGAAGCTGGGAAAAGAGGAACTGTAACAAGAGATCATGAAAAAATTGGCCTGGGATGGAGAGAAGCAAACAAATAGCGAGGAATATAGAGGAATGGAAAAAATTTGCAGAGGAAATTTCGAAAGAATAAAAGAGAAGAGGAAGGCTAATCCAGCCAATCCAGCCATCATTTACTTTTGGCATAGATTCACAAGAGCGCCCAATACTCCATAAGGAAGGAAGACAATAAAGATAAGTAAAAACGAAAAACTGACCATTTTAAAGACAAAACAAGAGACGTCATGGATTATGGACGAACTTGTTCAACATATGGGTAGATATACAGGGTGTTTCGTTGGGAAAATAACATACGTTAACTGTAGAAAGAGGACACTTATGCAGTCTCAAAAATATCTTACTTAATGGGTCTTACTCGATTAATAACAAAGATACTGGGTGTTTTATCTATTTTTCCATTTTCTTAATTGGGTCATAACTTTTTAACCATACTGTATATTTATTTTATATTTGGCACGCGAAGGTGTGCCATTTATATGTCATTTAAGGTGTACAATAAATTAATTTATTTACAATTGTAAAAAATCCAGGACCGGATTAAAAAATATTGGAAAAATATTCCGACCCAAAAACAACACCCTGTACATTATATTTTTTTAAAATGGATTTTTCAGTTGAAAAGAGGATAAAAAACTAAACTTGATTTTTCTGGTGAAATTTGTTTTAAAACCGTAATGTTGATGAGAAAAAAAAAAACATAAATTTCTTGAATAATTGAAAAAACAAATTCTTATCTCCAATGAACATTTAACAGCATAATTTTAGCACTAAATTAAGGCTGTGAGCTGCACAAGGAACATAAGAGCTCCAGGATTAATGTAAGGCTAAACATTTTTTTTGAAGGCCAATATTTTTTTCTCTGATATTTATCCCATTATCATACCCTTCGCGTCGTAAATCATCTAAATCAATATTCATTAATTTCAAACATTCTAACAAATAATTTGCTAATCTTTGCTCGGTAGTATCAGTAACCGGTAAAAAACTTAAGACTAACTTCGGTCATCATAAAAATTCTACCAAAAACTTTAAAAAATAACGACTAATCTCTTTCTCATAGGCACTTTTCAGTGTGTCATAGCTTTTCGATTTATTTCTAACGCATTAAATTGGAAGTGACAGAAAAAACGTACTTCCATGATTACAGTCATTTCTAACACATATTATAGTTGTTGATAGGTAGCGCTATAATCGAACAAAAAATTATTTATGTATTATATATCTGTACCGGGTGTCCCAATAAGAATGGCTCTCGGCCATATCTCAGGAACGGTTTATAGTAGAGCTTTGAAATAAAAAATTTTATAACAAAAGTTGCCTTAGGAAAAGCCTGGAAATTATTTTCATAATTGTAGGTCCACCGCTAGAGGGCGTAATTGAATATCAAAAATAAAAAAATCTAAATTTTACAAAATTTTCCTAATGAAGGGGCACTGGAAATCCGATTATTGTATTCTTCATCAAATTCTGCGCATATTTGATTTAACAAGTTTAACTCTACCTTTGCAAATAATAGGTGGGGGTGAGTGGGAACCTTGTTATGAAAAAATGGCTGTAAGTCCGGTTCTGCTAAATCAAATTTTGAAAACTGGGTCTTGTTGAAGACAGATCTTTTTCTTCAATGGAAGCGTGATAATTTTGAACCATCCTAATAAGTAATAAGCCAGCTGGGAGGCGTTATTTAATTTTTTTCAGAAATCTAGTTTTCTTTGGAAAATATTAAATACAAGTATGCATTTTTAATCATACTTTATAAAATTAAATTAAATTAGCAATAGAATAGCGAAAACCGCATGTCGATACCTTTTGTCTATCTCAAGATATCTCGAGAAACGTGTAAATTTTATACATAACTGTTACTATCACCGGTAAACTAAGTTAATGGAAAGTAGTGTGCTGTGGAAAAAAACAAAATAACATTTTTCAGATGTCAACGTATAAAAATATAATTAATTAAAACAACAATATAAAGAGAAACAATACTATTAAAATTAAATATAACACAGAACAAAAAGAACTACTTAGTGACGACCTAAATATTCAAATTGTTGCCCATCATACACTACTCTAGAATACATTATCCAGAGAATACTAAACGCCATTCAAAGCATATCGAGAGCAGAAATTGAGACTGCTGTTCAATCTACTCTTGAAAGAGTAAATGTTTGCAACGAAAATGATGGGCAAAAATTTGAACGTTTATGTCATCACTAAATAGTTGTTTTTATTTCTTTGTAATAGGGCTTTTCAACGCTTCTCATTTGTTTCGAGCCTCTGTCATCTAACGTATAATCCGTGTATAATATTAATATACGAAATCTGAACGAGGCTCGAAACAAATGAGAAGCGTTGAAAAGACCTAATATACGTTGACAGCTGGAAAATGTTTCTTTGTTGTTTCCATAGCACACTACTTTTAATGAATTATTTCGTTTACCGGTGACAGTAACAGTTATGTTTTTAAATTTACACGTTTTGTAAGATATCTCGAGATAGAAAAAAGGTATTAACATGCGGTTTTCGCTATTCTCTTGCTAATTTTGTCTAATTTGGTAATATGTTATTAAAAATGCATGTTTGTGTTTAATATTTTCCATGAACACTAGATTTCTGAAAAAAATTAAATAACGCCTTCTAGCTGGCATATTACTCAGTAAGTTGGTTCGAAATCATAACTTTTACATTGACGAGAAAGATCTGTCTTCAACAAGACCTAGTTTGCAAAATTTGATTAAGCAGAACCGGACTCACAGCCAGTTTTTCATAACAAGGTTCCCACTCACCCCCACCTCTTATTTCCAAAGGTAGACCTAAACTTGTCAAATCAAATATGCGTAGAATTTTATGAAGAATACGACGATCGGATTTCCAGTGCCCCTTCATTAGGAAAATTTTGTAAAATTTAGATTTTTTAATTTTTGATATTCAATTACGCCCTCTAGCGGTGGTCCCACAATTATGAAAATAATTTCCAGGCTTTTCCTGAGGCAACTTTTGTTATAAAATTTTTTATTTCAAAGCTCTACTATAAACGGTTCCTGAGATATGGCCGAGAGCCATTCTTATTGGGACACCCGGTACGTTAGAATTGAAAGGGTGGTAGTTCATTTTTACAGTAAATGGAGATATGCAGCCAATAATACACTTAAAGGTGTTATCTTTCTAATGGTGGTTAATAAGTGGTTGTACAGGCAATATTACTAAAATTGCAAGTCGGATGTCCACTGTGAATTTGTTGCAAAAAGCCCTATGTGGTACACCGGTCTTTTTTGCATGGCACACTGATTGTTAAAAAGACGGTAGTCCAATCTCTATGGACAACCGCCTGTCAGCTGTGTAAAAATTGAGGTTGTAAGCTAATGTTTTTACATGGGTTATAGATAAAAGTAACGTTTTCTTTATCGAGATTAAGGGTGTGCAGTGTGCAGGTCTTTTTTTTAACTACGCTTGCCATCTCTGAGGAAATAGTCAGAAATTCAATAAAGAAGAAAATTAATGATGCGGCTGGGTTGGTAATCAGTCACAATGTACCTTACCACCAAATTCCACAAGAGGCAAAACAATTGGTTATGGAACACATAAACTGTTTTCCAAAAATTGAAAGTAATTACTCTCGCAATAGGTCTGGAAGAGAATATTTAAATCCAGAACTAAACGTAACAATAATGTAAAAATTATATTAAGAGTGGATTAATGAGAAGGAGTATGCAAAAGAACTTGTCGTAAAGAAAAGTATATACAGGGACTTTTTTTTCTACTGAGTTCAATCTTCATTTCAAGCTCCCTAACATTGATACATGTGACACCTGTAACAGTTTTAAAAATAAGCGAAAAGAGGCAGATCCTAATGTTGAAGATATTTTAAAGAGAAAAGCAGATCATTTGAATGACGCAGATAACAGATGCAAGTTAAAAAGTAAGGGTAAGATAAGATGCAAGCATAATTTAAAAGAAGTCGTAGCAATGATGGATTTGCAAAAATGCCTCCCAACACCTATGTTAACTAATGAAAAATCGTTTTATTTAAAGCAATTATGGACATTTAATTTTACCGTCTATAACGATAGTACTGTTGAAGGTTCATGCTTCATGTGGGACGAGTCTATTGCAGAAAGGGGTGGCAACGAGATAGCTTCCGCTGTAATAATGTGATTACAAAATTTACCTTCTACAACAGAAGAGGTAACATTTTGGTCAGGCAACTGCTCTGGCCAAAACCGAAATTTTTTTTATTATGTATGTATATATCCATAACACCTCAGTAGTTAGAATTTATCATAAATATTTACTCAAGGAGCATACACACAACGAATCAGACACAATACATGCACTAATTGAGAGGAAGAAGAAAATACTGTCTATTATGAATATTTCTGTACCTCATGAATGGGCCAGTTTATAAGGACCTGTAGTTCTTTAAAACCACTTATTGTTTATGAGATGAATACGAGTGACTTTTTTAACTTTAAAAAAATGGGCAAAGAATTGACAAGCCCGTTTGTGAATAGTTGATAGTTCAAAATATAACCACCTCATGGAATTGCTAGAATGGGTACCTTTCTATTTACCATTCCTACTATAAATCTTTAAAAACAACAAAAAATAAAGTTCTCATTAACGAAAACAATTCTTCATGTTCCGAAGATGATTAAATGCTTTTTAATTTAAGTTTTATATTATTTTTGTAATTTTAAGTTCTGATTATAACGTTCTTTTCCTAATAAAATCATACCAAAAGGGCGGCTGTCCTGTTTTTTTATTGATATAATACCGCAGAACAAAAAAGCTGTAGTCCTAAATTACTTATACTTTAAATACAAAACAACTTAACGCCGATTATGTTACTGTAAAATAAATTACAAAGCATGCTTTACCACTTTCCTTTAAATCATAAAGCTGCAACATCATTTGATAATTTTAAAGGCATTTAAAATTATGGTGTACAAATTAAGAGCACTAATTTTGATCTACTGCAAAACAAACTGAAAGTGACTTCCGCCCTTTCAATTTTAACGTACAGATATACGACTATAAACATTACAATTTATAAAACTATACAAATCAAAGAACATACCATTTTATAAATGTAATAAACACAATTGATTTGTTTTTATACCAAATTGCGAATAGAAGGGTTATACTGCAATACCTTTTTCATATTTGGCTGATTATGATTCGGACAACTGTCACTGTCAGATTTAACTAAAATGTTATGTTATAAATGTGTATCATCACGGACTTACCTTTTTTTCTCTCACTTGTGACGCAGTGAAAAATGTCTGTGAAAAGGACCATAGCAATGCGGCCCTGTTACATACATAGCTCCGCAAAACCGCAATAATTATACTCTTGCCAGCAGAATCGGAACTTTGCTCCTAATCTAAATGGGTTTCATATTTCAATTTCATATCATAGGTGTAGTGAGCATTAATGCCTTTGTAAAAAATACCGAAAGTGCACTTGAAAGTGCATTTTGTTATTTGTAGTTTTTTTAAGGACAAGGAGCGCAAGTTTAAGCCTAGCAAGAGTTCGGCTTGCGCCCCTTGGACTTGGCGCCCGGGTGCTTCGCACCCCTTGCAACCCCGGGTTAAGACGGCCCTGCTATAAGGAATACTTACCTAAGACTAAATGTAACTGTCTTGCATTAAATATTAAACACAAAATCCCAAAAAATACGTTCCTTTTTTAACTTGTAATACTGTTCTCCAAAACCTTCCACAACAACTGCAACACAACTATATTGCTCCGCTCTTCCATAACATGTTATGCATGGGTTTGAAAAAGTCAAACTGTCATAAGTCGCCATCTAGAGGTAATGACATGAGTGCAACTTCTGACAATTTTCCCCATAATTAAGTTGAACATTTATAGCCCAATAAATGATCGTTTTTGAGTGTAATTTTCAGGGGCAATTCCTAATTGAATGAAAATTTGGATTTAGGTTCTACTTACCCTCCACTTCAAAGTTGAATTTGTGACGTTAGTTGCTTTTACTTGGGGGTGACAGTCACCCCTTCTCGGGGGGTGAAAAACGCGTGTTTAAAATAAGCCCGAAAATAGATAAATTGACTGATTATATGCAACTTTCATTCTATAAAGTTTTTTACGTAAGTCGTTACTTTTCAAGTTATTCGCGATTGAAAATGTTGATTTTTCGGGATTCGACGAAAAAACTACGTTTTCAGAACGTTTTTCGCAAATAACTCAAAAAGTAAATATTTTGTCGAAAAAATATTCATAATAAAAGTGTAGCTTATAAAAAAACGAAAAAAATGGTGTATTAGCAAAGTCTATAAATTGAGTAAAAGCACAGTTGCAGCTCATAAAATATACGTTCTTATTCATCTAATTCCAAATCGAATAATTCAACGCGAAATCACCGAAAAATTAAGAACTTTTCGGGAGAAGCTTATTAACATTTTTAAAGTATCTAAAATAAGCTTTATATTTGTTTTTTTACAAAAGTTTCTAGCATCAAAAATAAACGAGTTACACTGAAAAAAGTTGGCCCCTTTTTTTGGTAAAAAAATCGTGAAAACCTCCCTCTCTTTAGCACCCTAAATAAAATTAATCGTTACAGCTGTACCATTTATTTTAACTGTATGTATGTTGTTTATATGATCTGTAAGTTTGATTGGTTTGAAGTGCCTATTTTTAAAAAAATTTGGTTCTATAGTAAAAAAAACTTTTTCTAAAAATTTTTGAAAAATTCCTTTTTTTCAAAATAACTAAAAAGTGTTAGTGATAAGAAAAATCTTAAACAGAAAAAAATGTAGGTTTTGCTATTATAAATATGCTAGTTTCATTTCGTTTTTCCGTAATACAAAAATTGGTTAAGATATGGCGGTTCAAAATTTGCATACACTCGTGACTAGTGACCCGTTCAAGCTTTTTCAACTACAACCCTTTTAAAAATAACCACTTTACACCGGTGAGACTGACAGATCATATAAAGAATAGATAATTAAGTAAATTTTTTGTAAAGCGGTAGCGACTAATTTAATTTGGGGAGCTAAATACGGGGAGATTTTCATGATTTTTTTACAAAAAAAAGAGGGCCAACTTTATTTTGAGCGTAATTCGCTTATTTTTAATGCTAGAAACTATTATAAAAAATTAAAATAAAGCTTTGTATAAACACTTTAAAAAAGGTTTAATGGATTTTTCCCGAAAAGTGCTTAAGTTTTCGGTGATTTCACCTTGAAATATTCGATTTGGAATTAGACGAATAAGAACGTATTTTTCATGAGCTACAACTTTGTTTTTACTCGATTGATAGACTTTACTGATACACCATTTTTTTCGGTTTTTTATAAGCTGCACTTTTGCGAGGGATATTTTTTTCGATCAAATATTTACTTTTTGAATCTTTTGCGAAAAACCGTCTAAAAACGTAGTTTTTTTGTCGATTAATAAACATTTTCAATCGCAAATAATTCGAAAAGTATTGACTTACATAAAAACTCTATAGAACAAAAGTTGCTTAAAACCAGTTTTATCCATTTCCGGTCTTATCTTGAATGTATGTTTTTCACCCCCGAGAAGGGGTGACTGTCACCCCCCAATTAAAAGAAACCAACTGCACAAATTCAACTTTGAAGTGGAGGATAAGTAGAACCTAAATCCAATTTTTAATGCTATTCGGAGTTGCCCCTGAAAATTACACGGTATCGCCGTATTTCCCGTTCATTTACTGGGCTATTAGGGTTGGTTAGAGGGTAAACCTCAAAAATGCCAATTTTTGAGTTGTGACATTCTTCTTTCAAGCCAGCGGTATATGCTTTGGGAACAATGGTAACCGAAAACAAGAATTTTGGAGATATTACGTAACACGTCTAGAAAGTAGTAACACGTATAGAAAAATCCCGACCAACATTCAGTAATATGAGAATAGTACTTTGCAGCAATGATCTGAGTCGATAATATTATAAACAGCAACGTTTTAAAAAGAATGGACAACAAGGAAAAGGAGATCAAGAGTATCTGAGTATGACATGACTCAATCGTTAATAAGAGCAATCATGTCCTGAGAGCAATCGTTAATAAGAGATATGCGTTGCTACAGACCAAAATACACGAAAAGATACTGGGGAGAAGAAGCATAGTCCGACGATGTATATCCTGACTAAACAATAAGAGACTGTGGTACAATAATTGTAACTTTGTTGAGTTTTTTAAAGCAATAAAGGTGACGGTAGCCGTAATGATAGCCAACCTTCCCACATACTACTGCTGTCCTTTTAAAAGGCAATCGATCTATTTCCCTTAAATTGGTAACTTAAACTTACCGTTGATAGATAGCGGCTCTGGGGTTTACTGTCAAACATATCGATCAAGATATTTCATCAGTTGCTCGCTTTAAAAGTTTGTTTACGTGCCTGCATAACATTGTTTTGTTTTGTTTTTTAATTAATCATGGATACTGCTAATTGGAGGTAAGTTTTTTTAATTACAGATCAAATGTGGGCGTTTTATATGACTTGCTAGTCATGGCTTTATTTAAGTGTAATTATAGTGGAAATATTGGTTTGAGTTTTTTATTACTTTCTTGTGAACGGCCATTTTTGTTTTGTTCTTTTAAAAGGACAGTAGTAATAAGCACTACTCTTTTAGGACACCGATAAAAATTGCATGAGTTAATTGCAGAACTTCAGATAGATGAGATTCCAACGCCTCCTGATGGTATAATTCTTTTTCGTCCAGAAAATGCAAATGATAATATAACAGATTGCGATTCAGGAGACGAGGATGTCACAACGATAGACCATTTACCAGGAAGCCAGCCGAGAAATGACGTGGAGGTTATTTTCGACAATCAAGATAATAGTGCAGAAGAGTCGGATTCCGACGACGACGACGTACCTCTTGCCACACTACGCAAAGAAGAAACAAAACCATCGATTATTCTCGAAAAACTAGGATCTGCACAATGGCTTATAGGTGATCTGTATCAGCATCCTAAAGATGTTTACTGGAGACCAGAAATCGGACCTAAACAAAATTGCACGCAATTACAGCTATTCAGGTTATTTTTGACGACAACCTATTCAATTTGATAACAACATAATATACAAATACATAAGCGGCACAAAAAAACTTGACTAGTGATGTTACAGATAATGAAATTAGGTGTTTTGTGGGTGTGCTTATTTTGAGTGGCTACGTGGTGTTACCAAAAAGATATATATATTGGGAAAATCGTGATGACAGTCACAATGAAAAAGTCGCTGGAGCTCTATCGAGAGATAGATTTTCCCATATAATAAAAATTCTTCATGTGTGTGATAATAATAGTTTGGACAAAACAGTCAAGTTTGCTAAAATACGGCCATTATATGATGCATTAAATTAAATTTTTTTAAATCACCCTCCTTTCGAATAAGAACATAGCCTAGATGAAGCTATGGTACCATATTTTGGAAGGCACCCTACGAAACAATTTATACGAAACAAACCCATTCGTTGGGGTTATAAGCTTTGGATGGGTACTCTCCGTCTAGGTTATATTGTATGGTTTACACCATACCAAGGTAACTCAGTGCAAATACCAGCCTCATACAAAAACTTGGGTCTTGGTTCGTCGGTTGTTTTGTCTTATGCAGATGTGCTTTAATCACGCTGGCCAAAAACGAGATTCCACCTTTTTTTTTTTTAAATTCTTCTCATCCATGCATCTACTAAATGAGTGAAAAACTAGAGGTCTTTTCGATACAGGTACAATAAGGGACAATAGAACACTAAAATGCCCCCTATTCGCTCCAACAGCTATGAAAAAAAAAGGAGAGGGGAACTTACGATTACAGATTAGATAAAAACACAGGAATTGTCGTTTGTCGCTGGTCGTTAAAATTACATCTAATGTTCAGTAAAACCACATCACTTAGTCAAACGGTTTTCCCATAAGGAGAAGAGACACATTTTTGTTTCTCAACCAAATATGATAAAGCAATACAATTGTTTTATGGGTGGCGTAGACCGTTGTGACCAAAACATTAGTTTTTACATGGAATTGACATGGCTATTCAAAACGCGTGGCAATTGGACCGAAAAGACGGAGGAACCTTTGATCAGCTGGAATTTAGAAGGCAAATAGCTTGCAACCTTCTGAAAACCTACAAAAAATATACCAAACGCGGCCCAACAAGACGGAATCCCAACACAGTCTTACATTCAAGATATGATGGTATGAATCATTTAATTGTTTTTTAAGAAAAACAATCTCGTTGCGGACTTTGCAAGAAAAAGGTTCAGTTTTTGTGCGAAAAATGTAAAATACCATTACACCATAAACAATGTTTTAAAGATTTCCATACTTTGTAATTATTTTTGTAAATAAAGTTTTACTTTCTAATATATACTGCTTCTTACTGCTGTCCTTTTAAAAGAACATGCCATATTTTGACAGCTAATGCAAAAAATTATTATTTTAGTATTTTTTGTCGTTAAATAAGACACTTTTCCTTATATTTCTTTAAGTAAAAATAAAAATTAAAAAAAAAAATAGTTTCGGTAATATGTGGGTTTTAAAGGAGAAGGCACTTCTAAAGGAGAAGGCAAGAAGAAGAGTATTATCTAATTATATTGTATCAATACTTACAAAAAATACTGCAAGATAAGTTAGGGTATAAAAAAGTTGAGCGTCCGGATCTAACCCTGTTACCATTTTCTTGTATGTCACGTTTAGTATTCCGTCTATCCCAGAAAGTAGCTCAGTCATATTATTCAGAAATATCAAAAAAATTGGTACTCCAAAGCTAAAGTTTAAGTACTCCATTACATAAATTATATCCTTGTGTAACTTTAGTACATTTTTGGTGGCTTTTTCTACGTCACTTTCACTTAAATAATCTTTCCGAGTCAATAACTGGACTTTATCGAAGACATATATTTGCCTTCGGTTCACTACTATCGAAGTTTCTGTAACAATGGCACTCACAGCAACCATTTTAAAAATTTTCATTAGCCAAAAAAATTTCAAACCAATTGACTTTAGTCCCAGATATGGAATTATCCAAATTAAAGAAGCTGGAGCACCAGCAGAAACCAAAATCCAAAATAGAAGTTTGGTAATATATATTGTTCTAGACATAAAATACTTTTTCTCTACGTGTCGACTCATATTTGACAGTAGTTTCCAAAATCGTACCAATTTTTTTCTGCGTGTGATAAGGCTGGTGTAGGTAAAAACGAAAAAACTGATGGCGTTACCTACACGTAAAGTCGTCAAAACTATACTACTTATCGGAGCAATTGATATAAAACTTAGGTACTGGTCAATGGTAATTACTCCTCCAACAAAAATTGCTATCAGAAAAATACCCTGGTACAAGTATTTCTTAGTATTCATAGTCTCTGAACACACACCTATGAGGCAACCATATTTATGAATAATTTTTAGGGCTGCAACATCCTGGAAACGCATAGAGCTCTTGTAAGTTTTGTACATTGTAACAACTGCTTGATCTCAAATACTATGGCAATTATAAAAATTAATTTGTTGAACTAAAAAGATTGGGCTTATACAATAATCGCGTGATTTGACATTGAATGCAGTCAGTGGTTTTTACACGTTTTTAAATGTCGATTTTCTGATACATAAAAATAGGGTAAATTGACGCAACAAGTATGTAGCAAACAAAGGTTCAGAAAACAATTTAATATTAAAAAAACTCATACAGAAGTAAAAACTTCAAATTGTATTCTGGTATAAAATTGTTTATTAAAACTATCTAAAAAGTCATTCAAATGGATTGCAAAACGTTTTCGTTCTAATTCAGAACATCTTCAGTGCCTACAATGAAGTATTTCCACGTTAGATTAAAGCAAAAAAGTTAAAATTTTGACTGTTAGAAAGAAAAAACATGTGGGAATACTTACATTCTGCAGAGTAGTTTGAAGCTAGCACACTATTTAAAGTGGTAACCCCATAATATTATATGGTTTACATACAATATATTAATAAAATATGTTGACTACAAGTCGATGTTGTTAGATGTAATAGAATACATGCCTAAATGGCAACATGCTTCCCTGCTCGAAAATGCTACGTACTTGCCAATTCAATGGGCACAGACCAACTGAGAAAATAAGAAATGGACATTCAATAATGACAAGAGTGACATGACATGACAAGATAAAGCCAATTTTTAATTAAAGCTTAAAAAGCGTGGTTTGATTTTGGATTTTTAATAAAATGTAATGGTTGTTAACAAAAATCTGAAAATACAAATTTAAATTATTATTTAAATATTATAACCTATTGCAAAGTCTCGATTAGCAACTCTCTATTCCAGAAAAAACTTATGGGCTTTATAGATTTAATGTAGGTCTATTTCATGGTTCAAAGTGTGACGTCATCGAATGTGAAATGACAAGCTGAAAGTTAAATTTAGCTAAATTTAGCTAATAAAGCTAAATGAACCAAAAATTCTGAATTTTAAAGGCCGCGTCCCACCATCAAATAATTTGATCAAACTGGTTTGAGCAAACGAAAGTGACAGTTAGTGACGTCACATCCTGAGTGTTCAATGTGGATAATAAAGAAAAATTTTAATTTTAAATAAAGTACAAACAAGTTAGACAACTCAATACAAAAAATTTGATCAAACTAGACTGATAGTAAGAGCACAGATTTTTAGAATTTCAAAAAAACTGCAATTGTGTCGTCACTTTGGCGTACTTCCGGAGTTTGCTCAAACTGTTTGATCAAATTATTTGATGGTGAGACGCGGCCTTAAGAGTTTTTTATGAGATGTACTGTTGGTTGGCTAACGAGATGGGGGTTCAAGTATCGTGAAATAAACAGTATACAGGGTGTTTCATTAATAATTGTCCATATAGTAACTGGAGAAACCTTAGTACAAAATACGAAGATTTAACCTAAAACACTTAAATAAAATGTGGTTCCTTACTGAGTTACAGGGTGTTTTATCTAAACATTTAAAAACTATTTTTGCTTAGCATTTTCAAACTATTTCACGTATCCTTTTCATACTTGGCAGGAAGTATACGTACTGCAGAAGGTACTAAATTATGTTAAACAAACGTTTATGGCTATTACCAGAGGCGTACGACGGGGGAAAGTGAATGGTTGACCCTTTCCAAATTCTACGCCACTGGCGAAATTGCTATTTTCAATTTTTGGATTCTCCAATACTTTCCATGAAAATAATATACTCTTCATTCGTAACGATAAGGTCATTAGTTTTCGAGATATTTGAAGTTAAAAATGAAACGACACGGTTATTTTGATCAGAGTATTGTGTCGCTTCATTTTTAATTTCAAATACCTCGAAAACTAATCATTTTATCGCTAAGAATGAAAAGTATATTATTTACATAAAAACTATTGCAAAATCCAAAAATTACACTAAAATAACAATTTCGTCAGTGGCGTAGAATTTGGGAAGGGTCAACCAGCCACTATCCCCTGTCGTACGCCTCTGGTAGTAGCTAGAAACGTTTATTTATCTTAATTTAGTAGGGTGTAAAGTACATGCACTTTCTGCCAAGTATGATAAGGATACGCCAAATAGTTTTAAAGTACTGGGTACAAATAATTTTTAAATTTTAATCATATGAATCATATCATAAATTAATCAAAATAACTGTACCGTTTCATATTTAACTTCAAATATCTCGAAAACTAATGACTTTATCGTTACCAATGAAGAGTATATTATTTACGTAGAAAGGATTGTAGAATCTAAAAATGGCACCAAAATAGTAATTCCTCCAGTGACGTAGAATTTGAAAAGGGTCAACCATTCACCATCCCCTGTCGTACGCCTCTGGTAGTAGTAGCTAGAAACGTTTGTTTATCATAATTTAGTAGAGTGTCTAGTAGTCGCACTTTCTGCCAAGTATGAAAAGCATACGTCGAATAGTTTTAAAAAGCTGAGCAAAATTAGTTTTTAAATTTTTAGATAAAACACCCTGTAACTCAGTAAGGAACCACATTTTATTTAAGTGTTTTAGGTTAAATCTTCGTATTTTGTAATAAGCTTTCTCCAGTTACCATATGGACAATTATTAATGAAACACCCTGTATATGCAGAAAGCGACTATTTTAGTGTGTTAAATTTATTACCATACTATAATGTACTGATTAATTATGTCTGTTAAAAGTGGGAGAGGAATAGTGTAAAAATTAAAGTAACTAAAGAATACAGATAGTGAAGTAAATGATGGTGTCAAAGATATAATTTTAATGAAAAGTAATGGAATGAATTATAGTATGAAATGAATTTCATTACGAAAAGGTGGGGAAATAAACTATGTGACAGCAAAATCTAATTGACTTTATGTTGTTATGGATGGACTAAAAGAATTCGAGGAAATATACCTTGATAGGCTACCAGACGAAGAGATTAGTGAGTGTAGTAGTAGACTTTACAATAGATGATAATATTTAAATAATTAAAATTTGCATTTTCAGATTTTTATTAACAACCATTACATTTTACTAAAAATCCAAAATCAAACCACATTTTTTAAGCTTTAACCAAAAACTGGCTTTATCTGGTCATGTCATGTCACTCTTGTCATACTGAATGTCCATTTCCTATTTTCTCAGTTGGTCTGTGCCCATTGAACTGGCAAGTACCTAGAATTTTCGAGCAGGAAAGCATGTTGCCCTTTAGGCATGTATTCTACCGGGTGTCCACTTACATTTTCCCCCATTTTAACTGCCTATAACTTCTAAACAGCTCAAGATAGAAATATGCGGTTTTCACTTAAATGTTTTATTTTAGTAAAAGTTTTGTCTGAATGAATGGCATTTTTTATATCTCTTTCAAATACGAAATAAAAAATGGCGGATTTTTGAAAAAAACTTTGTTGACTTTTTTTTAATGTAACACACAGTATATTCTTTTGTAGATTGAAAGAAAGGTCATTCACCTATCCAGCGATATAAAGTCTTTCAAAATCACTTGTCAAATCACTCAGTAATTAATTTTTAAAATGAGAGGTGCAACGTGGATATCACATACCTTTGTAAATAACATAACTAAGCAAGTTATGTGATTTCCACATTGCATCTCTCATTTAAAAAATTAATTGCTCAGTTATTTGAAAACCGATTTTAAAAAAATTTATATCGCTCGATAGATAAATGATCGTTTTTTCAAGTTTTTAGGTAAATGACCATTTTTATGTCGCTTTTAAATAAAAAATGGCGGATTTTTGAAATTAAAAAAGGTTGTTGACTTTTTTTATTAAAACACCCAGTATATTTTTTTGTGTTTTGAAAAAACGGTCATTTACCTATCCAGCGACATAAGATTTTTTAAAATCGGTTGCCAAAATGACTGAGCTGTTAATTTTTAAAATGAGAGATGCAATGTGGAAATCACATAACATAATATCATTATTTAGGTATGTGATATCCACGTTGCACCCCTCATTTTAAAAATTAATTACTCAGTGATTTGACAACGGATTTTGAAAAATTTTATATCGCTGGATAGGTGAATGCCCTTTCTTTAAATTTACAGAAAAATATACTGGATGTTCTATTCAAAAAAAGTCAACAAATTTGTTTTCAAAAGTCCGCCATTTTTACTTCGTATTTGAAAGCGATATAACAAGTTCAATCCATTCCGACAAAACTTTTACTAAAATGAAACATTTCAGCGAAAACCGCATATTTCTTTCTTGAACCGTTTTGAAGTTATAGGTAGTTAAAATGGGGGAAAATATAAGTGGACACCCGGTATTACATCTAACAACATCGACTTGTAGGCAACATATTTTATTAATATATAATATGTAAACCATATATTATGGGGTTACCACTTTAAACAGTGTGCTAGTTTGAAACTACTCTGCAGAATGTAAGTATTCCCACATATTTTTTCGTTCGAACAGTCACAATTTTAACTGTTTTGCTTTAACCTAACGTGGAAATACTTCATTATAGGTACTGAAGATGTTCCGAATTAGAACATTTTTAGATAGTTTTAATAAACAATTTTATACCAGAATACAATTTGAAGTTTTTACTTCTTCTACTTTAATTTAGTATTAAGTTATATCATTTAATCTTCGCTTCTCCACTGCTGAACATAGATGTCACTCATAATTTTCCATCTATTTAGATCTTGTCCCTCTCTCATCTAATTCCTATGACAAGGTTTTGGATCATCAGTCCAACGTGTTGGTCGACAACCTGTGCTTCGGTAGGCATTATTTCTTGGTCTCCATTCAAGCCAAGTGACCTGCCCAGTTCCATTTCAAGGTTGTTATTTTCTCTACTGCAACAGCCATTCCTGATCTTTGTCGGTTTGTGTTCTTGTCTTGTAGTGAACCTCATAGAATAGAATAGAATAGAAATATGCTTTATTGCCATGAAAAATTTTACAATTTTATCGACAAAGCTTATGAATAGTCAAAAAAACAAAACAGTAACAATCCAATTTACTAAAATTACATAAATCGTCAATATATTTAAATAATAATAATAATAATAATAATAATGAAGTTAAAACAGAAATAATGAATTGCAAAAATTTAAATAAATTGCAAATGCATAGTATACCTAATAATTAATAAAAAAGGTTTAAAAGTCAAAAAGTTAAGCTGCTGCATATGACACCCTAATATAGATAAAAAAATAATAAAAATACTACTTGCGCAAAGGGTACTGTAATTTCTTAGTTATTGACTAAAAAAATCTTCTACTGAATAATATGGTCTTTCAGACAGGTAGGCCTTTGTCAGTTTACGGAATTTGTGGAAAGATGGTGTAGATTTTAGTTGTAGGGGGAGATGGTTTTACATTTTTTTGCGGAATATAATATCGATTTCTTTACTAACTCCGAGGACGGGGTCGGCAAATAGAAGTCAAATGTAGAATTTCTCATGAAGTAGTCATGATTAGGTCTTGGTGGAAAGACATGTAGATGTTTACGAATTAAGCAAACAGTTTCTAAAATATACAAAGATGGAAGGGTTAAAATTCCGTGATCTTTGAAATAACTTCTGCAATGTGTTGTTCTTCTGAGGCAAAACAGATATATTATTGCTCTTTTTTGTAATTTGAAAACAACATCGAATTGGGCAGCTGTACCAGAACCCCAAAAAGGAAGACCATAACGAAGATCTGACTCGAACAAAGAAAAATATGTTATTTTGGAAGATGTTAAATTGAATTCATTCGAAACAGATCTTATAGCATAGAGAGTTTGGAACTTAAATGGAGGGACCATTTAAGTTGCTGTCTAAAAAAATACCAAGAAATTTTACAGAATCAACGGTACTGATCTGGCTGTTATTAAGAGGTAAGAGTTGAAGAGCTCCTTTATGAGACAATGCTACTGTTTTATCTACGTTAAACGAGAGTAAATTAGTGTCAGACCAGGTTTTTATTGTAAGTAGATCAGAAGTTATAGTAGCATGAAGAGTTGTAATATTTGAGTTGCTCCAAGTGATACTGGTATCATCAGCAAAAAGAAAGATTTTTCCTTCGATTTTTAAACTAGTAATGTCATTAATAAAGATAAGGAAACGTAGAGGACCCAATACTGATCCTTGAGGTACCCTGCATACAATCTTTTTGAGACTAGAGTCTGTATCATTTGCTCTAACCAGTTGTTTCCTATCACCCAAGTAAGATTGGAACCAATCTAAAGAAATGCCTCGAATTCCGTAGAAATTTAGTTTTTTATCAAAATGTTGTGATTTGCACAATCAAAAGCTTTGGCGTAGTCACAAAAAAACGGTGGCAGTGTGAAGATTATTGTTCAGTGCTTGATAAACCTCATGTAGTACAGAAAACATGGCATCAGTCGTGCATTGATTATTTAAAAAGCCGAACTGATTTTGCGATAAAATGTTGTTTTCAACTAGAAAGGACATAAGTCGGGCTTTTATGAGTCTCTCAATAATTTTGGAGAGTACCGGTAGTAGTGCAATAGGTCTATAATTGCAGGTATTAGATATTTCACCACCCTTATGAAGAGGAATAATGATGGCTGTCTTCAGGCACTCTGGAAATTTACCTTTCTCAAAAGAATCATTAATTAGTGAGATGAGGACTTCTAACACATTTTCTGGAAGATTAGAAAATTTTTTTATCGATAGACCATCAGTACTACAGGAAGATTTGCTTTTGATACTATTGATTGTTTGGATCAGTTCAGATTTATCGACTGGTTTTTTAAAGAATGAATTCGAGATCTTTCTTGAATTAGGGAGATAGGAAATGGGATCTTGTTGTGGCAAAATAGTTGATGTAATATTTTTACCCACATTAACAAAGTATTCATTTAGATTTTCAGGGACTGGAAGGGAAAATGTTTGAGCAGTGTGGGTTTTATTTCGAAGATCGTTTATTATGGACCAAGTTTCTTTTGCAACACTTTGGGAGCTATCCAGACAGTTCTGGTAGTAGACTTTTTTAGCTGATTTTATAAGTTTAAGATATGTTGCCCTGTACTTGGTGATATATTCACTGATAGAGACGTTGGTAGTAAATTTCTTGATATAGATAAGAGAATGCATATTCTTGGAAGATATTCGGATACCTTAATAGTCCAGGGTTTGTGATGTTCTGGCTTAATTGCAATTAAAAGAAATGCTTTATTAAAGATACAAATAAGCTTATTTAAGAATTCGCTGAAATTATTATCCACGTCCATGGCAGGAAAGTGACACTCAGATGTTAAGCATACATTTTGGAATTTACGAAAGTTCCGGGTGGAAAAAATCCTGCCTAAACGTCGGGTTTTCGCTGGAGATATTAAACTTCGTACAAACTGCTTCATGATCAGATAGTCCAGCATTAATAATTGTAGAGTGGACATCAAGGGGTGAGAAATCTGAGACTGTATAAATAATTATGATAGATAAAGTTTTTGTAAGTAATCCTTGTAGGAGAATCAACGTGCAATGTTAGACCATACGATTCAAATATGTTGACCAAGGATATTTGTGTAGCACAATCAGCAGCATATTCAATGTTAAAGTCCCCGAATAAAATTTTTCTACTTTTATCCTTCTAACAGAGCACGCTCTATCGCCCTTTGAGACACACGGATCTTTTGCAGTGTTCTCCTTATCATGGTCAACGTCTCCGCTCGGTAAGTCAACACTGGCAAAACACACCGATTAATGGTTTTTCTTTTTAGGCATATTTTGCGTTTTTTTAATGCGTTTTTGGGAGTTTTCCATTTTGTAGACTTCAAAACAGATCAAATAAAAGTTTTGAACAAAACATCTTGAAACTCCAAAAAAAAACATGCTTTTCTCAAGCTTTTTAGGGATTTTGTGAGATTTTGCAAAAAAAAACTTGTTTTTTGAGGGGTTTCGCCCAATTTTTAAATGTACTAAAGGGCTCTATAATATACTTTTTTTAATGCAGTTACTTTAAGTTACCTATATTGTTGTATAATTTTTTTTTATGAAAAATTTAGAAAATAAATTTATATCAGAGACCACGAAATTATAGATTTTCATTGCCCTGTATATGACCAAAAAAATTGTAATAGGATAATTTCGTGAGTAATCAGTGTTTTCGCGGAAAAGTGAAATCGTTAAGAAGGTGATTTTTGCAATGGGTTTTTGAACGGACTTAATCAATGGTGCGGTCAGATTAGACAATACAGTTTATTTCGCTTTGCAATGGACAATAAGACATTTTATAAAAAAATCGAAGAAGGTTAAGCGGTAAGCAAATTTATTGAGTTTAGAATGTAAGGCTTTTTGTTTAGCAACGAAAATAATTGGATGTCTCCCAGAATTTAATAAATTGGAAAGTTGTATACAAATTAAATCGGTTATTAAGAAACGATAATATGGGTGTATTGGGTAGAAAGGATGTTTTGTGATTGGTGGAAAATGATGGATGGAAGGGATGAGAGTGTGGAGCCTGATTTTGACGAGAGAAGAAATAGGCACTGTGTATAGTATGGTATAGTTAGACCCAAACCCAGACATCCAAAGTGAAAGTAATCCTCCAACACCAAATTGTTCTATATGGTCCACATAATGTTCAGAAAAAAGTCACACCATTTTGAGCGTCGGGTTTGGGGGGGGGGGAGAGGGGGGAGAAATCTGCAAATTCGTAGTTTTTTACGTTTTTCGTCAATATTTATAAAACTAAGCGGTTTAGCATGAACAACCCTCTACACAAAATTGTTCTACATTAAATTTGAAATAAAAAAGGCCCTATGCATAACCCTTCTAAAATGAACGGTTCCAAAGTTACGGAGGTAGTATAGTATAATTATTGGTCCAAAAAAAGGCCTAACCCAGACATCCAAAGTAAAAGTTTTCCTTCAACACCAAAATTGTTCTATATGGTCCACATATTGTTCATTAAAAAGTTACACCATTTTGAGGGTCCGGTTTGGGGGGGAGATGGGAAAGAAGTCGGTAAATTAGTAGTTTTTTTTACGTTTTTCGTCAATATTTCTAAAACTCTGCTTTAGCGTAAGGAATGTTCTATAGAAAAATATTCTAAATAAAATTTAAAACAAAAAAAGGTTCGATAGATAATTGTTATAAAATCAACGGTTCCAGAGTTACGGAGGGTGAAAAGTGGAGGTTTTCGATACTTTTTTATTTACCGATTTCTCTCCCCTCTCCCCCCAAACCCGACGCTTAAAATGGTGTGACTTTTTTCTGAACATTATGTGGACCATATAGAACAATTTGGTGTTGGAGGATAACTTTCACTTTGAATGTCTGGGTTTTTGGTATAGTTATATCATAAATATTGCCCAAAAAATATAAAAGGTATCGAAAACTTCGACTTTTCACCCTCTGTAACTCTGGAACAGTTGATTTTATAACAATTATGTATAGAACATATTTTGTTTTAAATTTCATGTAGAATATTTTTGTAGATAACATTGTTTACGCTAAAGCATAGTTTTAGAAATATTGACGAAAAACGTAAAAAAACTACTAATTTACCGGCTTCTCTCCCATCTCCCTCCCAAACCGGACGCTCAAAATGGTGTAACTTTTTACTGGACAATATGTGGACCATATAGAACATTTTGGTGTTGAAGGAAAACTTTTACTTTGGAATTTTTGGTTAGGCCTTTTTTGGACCAGTTATAATATACTACCTCCGTAACTTTGGAACCATTAATTTTAGAAAGATTATGCATAGGGCCTTTTTTATTTCAAATTTAATGTAGAACAATTTTGTAAAGAGAGTTGTTCATGCTAAACCGCATAGTTTTAGAAATATTGGCGGAAAACTTAAAAAACTACGAATTTACCGATTTCTCCCCCCTTTCCCCCCCAAACCCGACGCTCAAAATGGTGTGACTTTTTTTTGGACATTGTGTGGACCATATAGAAAAATTTGGTGTTGAAGGATAACTTTCATTTTGGATGTCTGGGTTATGCCATCTTTTAGATCAACTATACTATACTATGTAATGAATATCTGGAGACAGCAGTCCAGTTTTTGAAAAGTGAGAAGTCAGTGTAAATTGGTGAAGTTGGCCTTTGCGAGCAGAATCAAGTTGAAACGAAATCGTTGACCGGTTTGAGAAGTTAATTTTCCTGTAGCCGAGGAAGATTCCTTTTTCTGTCTAGAACGAGTAGCCGATTGGTATCTATTTGCACAAGATATCGAGCAGAGAGGAAACTGAGTCGAGAATTCGAGCGAGTCCTGTTTGTTTGTGTGTGAAGCAGTTTGGACGAGAGGGACCTTTCTCAACATCCTAAGAGTACGCGTGGGAGAATCGAGAACGACGCAATCCGGGAAAAGAAGTAGAGAAGGAACAAAAAGGTTAGTCAAATCATTTGTGAAATGGAGAGAGTTTGTTTATATCCACACCATATTTGCTTAATTTTGTATTGAACAGTTCTATGTATAACATAACTAGTCATTCCATATTTTCAAGAAGAAATAAGTAGTCAATTCAAAAAGAGAAAAGTAAATTTTATGAAATTTTATAAGAAGAAATAACGAATTATTTAAATAAATTTTTTTTTGTTAAAACAGAGGAGATATCAGAATTAAAGCTTAATTTAGTAGATGAGAAATAGTTGCAACAAATTTAGATTTTAGCATATTTTTTAAATCCTCTGTTTATGGTATATTGGATAAATAAATAATATTTTTTAACATTTATATGACATTGAGTGTTTTTAATTTCCCTGTTTTGTCTTGAATGGAGTAAGCAACTAGAGATACCAGAAGCCATCAACCAAAGGTAAAGCATCAAAAATAAAATAGCCCTGAGAATAAAGTTTATTAGAAAATTTAATTGTAATTTGGTTATGTTTTTCATAAGCAGTAATTAAAATAATTGAGTAATTAATTAAATTAAGAATTTGCTCATCAATCTAGGGATGGCGGTTTTTGATAAAACACCGGTTTTCGGTTATACCGGTTTTTTTTTGCTTACGGTTTAACCTGGCGGTTATAACCGGCCAAAAAAAAACCGGTTTTTGGAAAAATCGGTTTTCGGTTTTTTTTAATCCAATAGGTTACAAAGTTACATTTACAATACACTTTAGTTTGCGATACTCCATTCGACTCGATATCAATATGATAAAAATTAGTAATACTATCGAAAGAACATGTATTACTTTTAACACGTCTGTATATTTGTAGAATAGGTACATTTTAACTCATTTAATAGTTCCTGTAAGTATAAGTGTATCGTTTTGAAAACGTAGCGAAATTCTTGGAGATTCGTATTCGCTCTCAGTAATTCGATATTCATAGTCAGAGCATTATTTTTGGTAATCAGAAAAAGTCATTCACCCACTTTCAATGTCAAGAGTTAAGTGTGAAAAATAGATGATGTTTGCGTCTCATTCAACCAGATCACTTCTTATGTAAATATTATGATTACAAATACCTTTCCAAGGAAATATTATAATAAAACTTAATAATTGTTTCTGGCTGATGTGAGATTGCACTTTCAGTTTGCTTCTGTATTTTATAAAATAAAATAAAATTTGAATTATGGTTTTGTTTGGAATAATTACTTGAGAATAATAATTATGATTGGGATCCAAAATAATACCTAACCTAATCCTAATCACCGTAAAAACCTAATAACCGGTTTTTACTTTAAAAAGAAAAAAACCGGTTATAACCGGGACAAAAAAACAACCGGTAAAACCGGTTATTGCGAAGTACAAAAAAACGGTTTTAGGTTTAAACCGGTAGGTTTTTCCCATCCCTACATCAATCTAATAAAAGAGAGAAATACAGAGCATAGCAGTATACAGGGTGGTTCATCTTATCCGCCTCGGTCTCTGTACGGAAAACCACTTGATATTTCCATAAAATTTCTTCACAGAAATATACACGGCCTTCAATACTACAATCTAAAAATTATGCGAATTATACAGGGTGCTCCAAAAAAGAGTGGTATATCAAAGTTATATTTTTTCTTATGGAATGCCCCATATCTGATGACATTATTAATTGACCTTAAAAAATAAGTTATACTTTCATAAGGGTTCCCTATACCTAAATACAGGGTGTTTTGATTTATTTCGATTTTTATAAAAATGTAAGGTTTTAGAAAAAAATAAATATCTACGAATCTAAGAAGCAGTAACAAATTATTTCTTGGATCTTAATAACATACTGTTTATCATACTTAAAGAGATGCTTATTGCAACAAAATTTCTTACAGGGTGGTCAAAATATGAGATTGATCTATTAACAAATTAAAGCCGTAATACCTTACTTATTTTAAATAGAACACCCTGTATCTTACTAGTCTATGGCGTAGAAAATTTACCTAGCTTTCAATTTGTATTAGGGTTTCCTATACCTATCTTTTTACAGGGTGGTCAAAATATTAGATTGTTCTATTAACAAATTCAAGCTGTAATAACTTACTTATTTTAAATGGAACACCCTGTATCTTACTAGTCTGTCGCGTAGAAAATTTACTTAGCTTTCAATTCCTATTTAAATATTTAAAAAATGAAGGGAGATAGGTATAGAAAACCCTAATTTTGTAAGCTTTAAAAATTAGAATTAAGTACCTATGTCGTGGTTATGTACAACACATCACCAACATCGGCAATATACTTAAATATCTTAGTCAAAATAGTTTCATTAATAAAATTCACATTTTTATTATTTAATGACATAGAGTGTTCTTATTTTAAATGACACACTCGATATTCTATTCTTTATAATGGAAGATATTTAAAATTTCTTCAATTCCATGTAAATATTCTCAATACACATGTTATTCTGTAAACATAAATTCCCATGTTATTCTGTAAATACCCATTTTTACATATTTTTGCACAATAGGCCCGTTTTCGTCAAAGTAGCCGTTGCATTTAATTGTTTGTAATTGCGATTCAAAGATTCAAATAAAAAGTGGTGTTCTTAAATTTACTCAATAACCGTTGGGTTAAGATATGGAAAATACTTATACGGAATGAAATATAATTTAAATATCTTCCAGAATACGGCATCTAATATAGGGTATGCAGTTTAATATAAACATATTATTCAATGTCACATGTAGGCCAAAATCAACTAAAATAATACAACACTCTGTGTGATTACATGATAACAATCAAAATTTTATTAATGACAGTATCTTGTCTAAGTGTATTGCCGGTGTTGGTGATGTGTTGTGTATAAACACGACATAGGTACTTCATTCTAATTTTTAAAGCTTACAAATTATAAAATCTTTAAATATTTAAAAAAATGAAGAGAGATAGGTATAGGAAACTCTAATTAGAATTGAAAGCTAAGTAAATTTTTTACGCGATAGACTAGTAAGATACAGGGTGTTCCATTTAAAATAAGTAAGTTTTTACAGCTTGAATTGGTTAATAGAACAATCTTATATTTTGACCACCCTGTAAAAAGATAGGTATAGGAAACCCTAATACAAATTGAAAGCTAGGTAAATTTTCTACGCCATAGACTAGTAAGATAGAGGGTGTTCTATTTAAAATAAGTAAGTTATTACAGCTTGAATTTGTTAATAGAACAATCTCATATTTTGACCACCCTGTAAGAAATTATGTTGCAATAAGGATCTCTTTAAGTATGCTAAATAGTCTGTTATTAAGATCCAAGAAAGAATTTGTTACTGCTTCTTAGATTCGTAGATATTTATTTTTTTCTAAAACCTTACATTTTTATAAAATCGAAATAAATCAAAACACCCTGTATTTAGGTACGGGGAACTCTTATGAAAGTATATCTTATTTTTTAAGGTCAATTCAATAATGTCATCAGATATAGGGCATTCCATAAGAAAAAATATAACTTTGATATACCACTCTTTTTGGGAACACCCTGTATAATTCACATTATTTTTAGGTTGTAGTATTAAAGGCCCTGTATATTTCTGTGAAGAAATTTTATGGAAATATCAAGTGGTATTCCGTACAGAGACCGAGGCGAATAAGATGAACCACCCTGTATAAAGCTAATAACATAAATTAAAATGTTTCAAGATACGACTTTATTGAAGACTTAGGGAACTAATGAAATCCCAAATTGAATATGGATCAACTATACCTTCTCTGCCATGAGAACTTAGACGACGAGCTCGCGTACTGCACGGAGTTTAAGAAGTCGTATCCCTAACCCTAATATTCCAACAAATTACATGGGATGATGTTGTATTGGTCCACGAATTTGCAATAAGTCAACAAGAAGGTCATGCCAAAAATGTGACAAATTTGGCTGCAAGGATCATCTCATGGACATTTGCAGTGAATGTTTGACGGACTAAAATTGTACCAATTTTACCATTTAATAGTTTTGTTCTTTGTTTATTTCTTTGTTCTTTTCTTTATTATTCATAACTATTGATCACCTTGCAAGTTTAAAGATAAAAAAAGAATGTGTGTGTACTTTCTACGCACGTAAGAAGTTATACTTCTATTATATGATTATATGATTATAAACGAAATTAATATACTTTTTATTTATATTTTATTTAAATATTAAATTAATTTATACTTACTACTTCTCAAACATTTTTATTAAAACAGTGCCAAAAAACACATTAAAAATGCCACAAATGGTTTCTGAACATTAATTGTCGGAAAAATTTTTAACTAAATACGTATTTTCTGAAAATAAAATTATATAATAAATATACTTACAATCATAAAATGTATAAAAAAAAATAAAAAAATAAAAGTTTCTATTGGGATTCGAACCAACTTACCACGCGGCTGGTATTTGCGTTGTATTGGGATTCACCCGCATTAAAACTTCGCCACAGAGACAGCTTGTCATTATGTGCGAAGATCGTCTAACTAAACAGATTAACCTTTTGACATTTTTAACTTATGTAAATCAAATTATTTTGATTTTGAATTGAAATGATTTAGAATTGAAAAAATACAACAAAACATAGAGTAAGAAGACAATATATTAGGTGAATATTGATAGAAATTTTGATGGTAATCAAATTATGTAAATAAAAGTATTACATACTACTTATGTATTTTGGTAGGTTCAAGGTAGGTATCGGAGCCCGTATAACGACTAATAAATTTCGCAATCACTTGCGTCGTGCAAAGTGGCTATGTTCAAATATCATAACAAATTTTGATCAACTATTTATAAAACACTTGGTACCAGTGAAAGATTCTTTAGCTTTGAATAAGCGAGATCTGCGGCACTCATACTAGGCACAGTTTGATGAGCTTTCACATTGGCATGCAACAGTCATCTCTTCTATGTAAATAAGTCCAAAAATATAATATGAAAACTATTTAAAAAGGCAGTATAACCATTAACTAACTTTTTGTTTGTTGTTTCTCTTCCTACAAATTTTAAAACGCAACAAGCATACATTATAACCAAACCATGCACAGTCCCACAGCTGTGCCACAGCTGCCATATTGGATAATTTTTGTCATGTCATTTGAACATCCAATCAGAACAAAGTTATAATGCGCATGCGCCCGGTCGCTAGGTTTTCCCATATAAAATTTCACCGTCATTACGCACGTAAAGAAGTATAACTTCAAAAAAGATGTTTTTTTTTTGTAAGCATTTATTAACAATCAGAATTACATATTCTATTAGCTAATTTGTTAACAAGTACAATAACATATATCAATGTATTATTGTGCACTAAAATGGCGTTGTAAAAAAAAGAATGTGTGCGTACTTCGTACGCACGTAAGAAGTTATACTTCTATTATATGATTTCAACGAAATTAATATAATTTAAACAGTTTATTTATATTTTATTTTAATACTAAACTAATTTTAATAATTACTACTTCTCAAAAATTTTTATTAAAACAGTGCCAAAAATTAAAATAATAAAAGAATAAATCACACACAAACAAACACATTGAAAAATGCCACAAATGGTTTCTGAACAATGTAGGAAATCATTTTAACTAAATACGTATTTTCTGAAAAAAAATTATATAATAAACTTACAATCATAAAATGTATAAAAGAAATAAAAGCAATAAAAGTTTCCATTGGGGTTTGAACCCGCTTATCAGCGCATTTAGTATTGAAATTCATTCACCTTAAACTTTTACCCACGGAGACCATGTCTGTCATCATGTGCGAAGATCAACTAACTAAACGGATTAAACTTTTGACGGTTATGAATTTAACCAAATTATTTTGATTTTGAATTGAAATTATTTAGAATTAAAAGAAATATTAGAATACAACAAAACATAGAGTAAGAAAACAATATATTAGGTGAATATTGATAGAAATTTTGATGGTAATCAAATTATGTAAATCAAAGCATTACATGACCCCTCCGTGGCTCAGTGGTAAGAGCGCCTGCCTTTTGATCGAAAAAATCCGAAAGGTTGTGGGTTCGAATCTCACCAGGGTCAGAAATTTTTCATTTATTATAAATTAATGAATGAATATAGTTTCTGTCCTTGTGGGATCGGTACTCACCGGAGGGACCGCAGACGTTCGGATACAATTAGCGTCTCTTTGCAAAGACAATGACGTCGACTTTGCAAAGTAACAAGACACTTACTCAACATACACACTACACATGACACTAATACTCATGTTGTGACTGGCCGAATGACATAAAGTCCATGCCAATATAAACAAAGAAAAAAAAGCATTACATACTATTTTAGTATGTTCTTTTTAAATTTTCCAAATAGGTAGGTCCTACCTATGAAATTTTTTATTAGGATACTGAAACATTTACAATTATTACGTACCTGTCGCTTTTAAAAACTATTTAAAAAGTCACTGCAATATTATAAACTTGCATTTTTCTCTGACATCACAACAATAAAAACTAATATACAAAACATTAATTTGTTTATCCAAAATCTCCATATTAAACAATTATTGACAGATGATTTTAACACCCAATCAGATCACGTATAACGTTTAAACCATACTGTCTGTGTGCGCATGCGTGCAGAATTATGAAATTTTACTCTCAATCGTGCCTAAAGAAGTATCACTTCAAAAATATTTGTGTTTTTTACTAAATTGAGCTTATTTTTGTGACCAGTTTCATTTACTTGCAAATAAAGACCCAAAAAATCATGACCTGGTCTTTAACTTTACCACTTTCAAAATGACTAAAGCCAAGAAAAAAAACATGTCTAATATCGAAGTACAGACATAGATAAACATGTTATTAACCAATTATTTGTTAATTTTGTCAAAATCCGGTATTATACGACAAAAAACTATTGGTCTACAATCGTAGACCGCGCGACTAACGTAGGGTTAAAGGCAGGCGCGGATCTAGAAATTCATAATAGGGGGGGCTTGACTTCCGGAAAAAGTTATTATTATTATTATTATTATTATTATCCAGATTTAGCCATACGGCTAGCGCTCCCCCTAAGGCTCTGAGTTGCGGTCCCAGCATAGCTTGTAGTTGTCGTTTTGAAGCATTTAGTCAGGGATGTATTGATAACAAGGGAGATGGTCGGTTTGGAGAAGTCCCAGTTTATTGGTAAATTTCTGGTGAATAATCTTTCCTCTGTTCCGGCAAATATCCTTCCTGATATCAACCAGTAGTTCGACTCATCCAGGTTTTCCATCAGTTTAAGCCGCGCTGTTTCATCTAATGCCCAAATTGCGAGATTTAAAGTAGATATCTCGGCTTGCGTCTGAAAATAGTTTCTTAAATTAGCAACCAGCTTTTCTATTTGCTTGCCTATGCATATAAGTCCTCTTCCTCCTAGATACCGCGGTAATGTTGTTCTCTCTACTGCACTCAATGGATTGAGCTCTGGTGCTACTATCTCTATCCTATCTCTTTCCGTGCTACTGAGCCCTAGGTCACCTAGTATGCTGGAGTATCTCCCAAAAATAAAATTTTCGTGTACATCTGGTCGATGAAAGTGGTACAGCTTTCAGCATGGTCTATACAGGTGTTCATTCAGACCCAACTATTTTATGTTTTCTAGAAGGTTCTTCGGAATGACTCCAGTAGTAGAGAGAATAATAGGTAGGTATTGTTTCGGTACTTCCAAATCTCCGTACTTTTATATTTGACATTCAGATTATTGTTGTTAGGTATCGCCACATAAATGAGTGTTTTGTGAATGAGATCATGAATTTATTAACGAATGAGATCTCTTCTATTATATGCCACTGTTTAGTCTGTGTCCCAGTAATTGTACTTCTCAAGCATACTCTCATGTACGTACAGTCGGAAAAATGAAAGAATAGGTACCCATGAACGATCACATCAATCACTTATTTTGTATTTGCTGTCTTTTTCTATAAATAACAAAAGTTTGTTATAGACAAAGATAGCAAATACAAAATAAGTGATTGATGTGATCGTTCATGCGTATTCTTTCATTTTCCGACTATATTCATAACATGGGAAATAAGCCACAATTTTACTAAAAAAATGATTTTATTAACGTTTCGACGCCCAAATCGGTTGTCGTTGTCAAAATACAAAAAAAATATTGTTTTTTGTATTTTGACAACGACACCCGATTTGGGCATCGAAACGTTAATAAAATCATTTTTTTAGTAAAATTGTGGCTTATTTCCCATCAAAATTAGTTAATTGCAAAAATGTCACAAGAAAATAGCTTTATTAATACTTTTTGTATTTTGACGACGACACCCTATTTGGGCGTCGAAACGTTAATAAAATCATTTTTTTAGTAAAATTGTGGCTTATTCCCCATCAAAACTAGTTAATTGCAAAAATGCCACAAGAAAATAGCTTCAGAACAACATTATAATATGGGAGATGGTTGGAGAAGTCCCACTTTGATACCTTAGCTGATATACCTGATATATCTGATTTGATATACCTGATCTCTTAATGAAGGATCTTTCCTACTGAGTCATGCTGTTCCTTATTCAGTTACAGCAAACGCCTGGCATCTCCCGGTAAGATATTGGATGGTTTCTTGGGATTGACATCCATATCAGAAATTGTCGGTTTGGATCTGATTGTCTTTGAATACCGCTAGTTTTTCTACAACCAAACCGAATTATATCAGTGAATAACTGTATTGAATGTTCCAATGTTGCCACATAGGCTCGACAGTTGTGTGAATGCATTCGGACATACTGTTCATTGTTTAAAATGTGGAAAACATATTATGTTGCAGTTGCACAAATTAATAATTCAAATCAAACATTCTGCGTAAAACAGTTACGCAAAATGATAATTTATAGCAGTAATGCTCCTTTGCTTACGTCGGGACATTTGTAAAACTGTAAAAAAATAATATTTAGAGTAGAGACCAAGTACAATAGGGGGGTCTAAAGCCCCCTTGACCCCCTCTGTATCCGCGCCTGGTTAAAGGGGAATGCACCTAAAAAAAGGAATATGTTCTAATTATATTTTCTCAATACTTACAAATAATACTGCAAGATAAGTTATGGTATGAAAAAGTTGAGCGTCCGGATCTAACCCTGTTACCATTTTCTTGTATGTCATGTTTAGTATTCCGTCTATCTCGGAAAGAAGCTCAGTCATATTATTCAGAAATATCAACAAAAGTGGTACACCAAAGCTAAAGTTTAAGTACTCGATGATATAAATTATATCTTTGTGTAGCTTTAGTACATTTTTGATGGCTTTTTCCACGTCACTTTCACTTAAATCTTTCTGCGTCAATAACTGGACTATCTCGAAGACATATATTTGTCTTCGGTTCACTACTATCGAAGTTTCTGTAACAATGGCACTTACAGCAATCATTTTAAAATTCTGCATTAGCCAAAAAAAATTCGGACCAATTGACTTTAGTCCCAGATATGGAATTATCCAAATTATAGAAGCTGGAGCACCAACAGACACCAAAATCCAAAATAGAAGTTTTGCAATAAATATTGTTCTGGACATAAAATACTTTTTCTCCAAGTGCCGACTCATATTTGACAGTAGTTTCCAAAATAGTACCAATTTTTTTCTGCGTGTGATAAGGGTGGTATAGGTAAACACAAAAAAACTGATGGAGTTACCTACACGTAAAGTCGCCACAACTATAGTTCCAATTGGAGCAATTAATATAAAACTTAGGTACTGGTCAGTGGTAATTACTCCTCCAACAAAAATTGCTATCAGAAAAACACCCTGGTACAAGTATTTCTTAGTATTCATAGTCTCTGAACAAACACCTATGAGGCAACCATATTTATAAATAATTTTTAGAGCTGCAATATCCTGGAAACGCATAGAGCTCCTGTACGTTTTGTACATTGTAGCAACAACTACTTAATATAAAATATGGTGACAATTATCAGAAATAATTCGTTAAACTAACTAAATTAGGCTTATACAACAATAATCGCGTGATTGGACATTGAATGCAGTCAGTGGTCTTTTACACGTTTTTCAAATGTCGATTTTCTGATATAACAAGTAGGGGAAATTGAGGCAATAGATATTTAACAAGCAAAAGTAGCAGAAAGGGTTATTAGTATTTAGTTACGTCTTTATAGTTAGATCACCAAGAAGCTTTGGAGAAAATATTGTATAAGGATTTAATTTTTGTTTTAAAAAAATCTTCGAAGAGGATCGCTTTAGTGTCTCTTAGAGTAGAATAAACAAAATCCAATAATTGGATAAACAATTGGATAAACAATAAACAATTATTGTTTGTTTTGAATCGTCGCTATGCGAAGCTGGCTAGCAGTAACTAAAAAAATCAGAAATCAGAATCATGAAATGGAATGCCAATGGGTTGTTACAACATTATAGCCCAGAGAAAAACGTTTTTGTTGGGACAGTTGAGCAGCCAAGTTGCAAATGGGTTTCTTGGGTACCATATACCTAATACACTGTAAATACAAAAATGCCCGTCACAGTTCGGACGAGAATTTTAGTTATTAACAAATAAGTGTCAAAAATGGCAGTTTTTTCGTTTAAATCGCTACAGGTAAAAGTAGGGTAATCAAATATCTTATTTAGAGCATGCATCTTTTAGTAGACTAGCAAAGGTTCAAAATGGCAGTTTTTGAGTTTTGGTCCGATCATTTGTTGCTTCGCTAATTGCAAAATAAAACTAAAATTTCGAAAATGAAAAATTTGCTATAACTTTTGCGAAAATGAACTTAAGACTTTGATATTGCATGAAAAGTTGAGACAACCAGTACAGATCATGCACAAAAATTTTATTCAATTTGTTTATCCCAAAGAGTTTTTTTTTTAAATGTTATTTTTCAGATCATAATAATTATAGAGCAATTGTGTGGAAACTACATGAAAGAAAAACACTTATATTTTCAGAGATGTTAAAAAAATCAATCAAAAGTTATTTTTATCATTTCGAAAACATTTTAATAAAGTAGTCATTTTTGGCTTAAAAACAATTTGAAGAGATTTGATAAATTGACTGTAGAGTAAATCTACTTTGGGATTTCAAAAACTGGTATTTTTACACGAATTTTCAAAATAAAACTTTCCGCCAGTGGCGTGCAGTGACTTTTTCTGAAGGGGAAGCGATTCAATAAGGATATAAAAATATTTTCTTAAGGGTTGAGGGTCGAGCCACTTTCCACCTGATAACACTCTGATGCGCTATAGGGGCTCTCTATCAGCAAAGTGCTTATGTGAGACGTCCTGGGTACAAGGAGTCACACACTAAATCCTAGCCCGATCAATGCGTGAGGCACTCTATTGACGCTATTTCTAGTGACTATAGTGACCTATCATTGATCTGTATTGCTTGCTCGGGCCTTAAGTCCTCGCTCCGGGCTTCGTTTTCTAAAGAAGAGATCTATTTAAATGTTTTTTTTTTAATTCCAAGGCATTTTCCACAACACAAAACTTTCAACAATATGACACTTATTTATACTTGAGCTCTGTTCTCCTATCAACTTCTGATAATTGTTGAATTCGGTCTTTTTCAATGGACTTGTAAAGTCTGTCTTCGCTTGTTGAATTTCTTGTAAAACTTTTAATGCATTTTAATACTGAAAAACTTCGTTCAACTGATGCACTTGTGACTGGGATAGTTTGTAGTAATTCACACAACTTGGACACTTCACACAGGGACTTTTTTAAACCAGTAGTTATAAGAAATACCCAGATTTCTGAGTATATCCTTATCACTAATGTGAGTTGTTTCATAAACAACACTTAACTTATAATTCAAAGCTGGCATATCAAAATATTTTCATTATTTAATCGTAGTGAAATAAATTCCTCTGTGGGAAATTTTGATGAATTATAGTTAGAAATATTAAATAAGAATATATTATATAATTCTACAAATTTTAATTCGTTAAAATTTTGAAAGCGAAAATTCATTTTTTGTAGAATGTTATCAAAAGGTCTCTCTGTTGTCGACATTATCAATCTTCATTCTTTTTCTTTCATGTTCAAACCCCATATTTTCAGTTTTATCCCAAATATTTTTAAACTGCTCTCGTTTTTTAATTATCGTATTAATAAAGTCATCAATTTGTCTTATACAAAATGCAATGTCAATTGACTTCATCTGTAAAATGTCAAATAAAAGATCAGTAAAAGGAAAAATCTCTGCAAAAAATTTAAATCGAAATATTCTTTAAGCGAATGTATGTACCTAAGCAGACTAGCACCCCTTAGAAGCAGTAGCAGTCAGAGCATCCCACTCTTGGAAGGCGATCGAACAATCGCTTCTGCAGGGTACCAAAATTCGCGCGACTAGTGGGTGCGGTCATTGAACCCTGACCAATTTATATACGGGACAACTGCCTGACAATCGGCGATTTTGAGATGCGCTTCTGTCAGGGGTGGACCGAATAGTTGAATTGTGTGCATAGTGCATAATATTGAGTTCCTTCCTATGCGATTAATTTTTAATATTTTTCAATGCCTATTGCCTAGGTAATAATATGTAGATTACTGGGATTGGGGAAAATTTTTGATAATTAAATATTAGTTAATAATATATTTTGTTATATCGAAGTATATAATAGGGAAGCGGTGCTTCCCCCGCTTCCATGGACCGCACGCCTCTGCTTTCCGCTTAGGTTAAATGCGGTCAAAGTTAGCCACTTTTATTACTTAATTCACAGTTACTTCTATACAGTAGAACCCTGCAAATCCGAACCCCGCTAATCCGAAAGTTCGGCAAATCCGAACCCACGGAAAGTTAAAAAAATTTAAAAATTCAAGACAAAAACTTAAAAACATGTTTATTATACATAGTAAAACCAGAAAATTTAACAATGTATGATTAATAAGGCGTATTCTTTAAGAAGTCGGTAACTTTCGTCTGACGCATGGAGGTGTAGCGAGTTAACGCAGCGAAGTTAAACCATTTACGCATAAACATTACATCGACCGGTAACGCAGCAGGGTTCTGCTCCACGTAACGTAGAGCCACATCCAGAGCTTTAGTGGCAACTGCGTGTGACACTCGATCTGGCAGAAAAACTTCTTTCTCGCTTTCTTCTTTTTCATAAGGGCTGCCTTAAGGTTGAACCAAGTCTACAATGTCTTCATCCGTAAATTATTGGTGCCCATTGTCGTCAGCTTCAATACATTTTGTAATTGCACTTTCTTCTTTGTTTTCACATCTTGGAAGTTGTGTTACGACTTCTAGATCATCTTGTAATGGAGCTTCTTTAAATTGTAAATCTGGCCACGACTTCTTTCATGATTTTGTAATTAAAGTCTAAGGGCTGTTATCCCAGGCCTCAGCCACCCAATAAATGAGATCTTTCACGGTGATTTTTTTCAGGTTGTCAGTAGTGGACGGCTTTCCTCGCCTTCTAATAGAGTCCGTACCAATTTTTTTCTATAATACAGTTTTATAAGCTGCAGAATACCCTGGTCCATGGGTTGCAATTAGGTGGTCATATTTGGTGGTAGGAAAACAGCTTTTTCACTTCCTTATTGAAAAACGAAACGGATGGAACAAATTGTTTTTCAAATCATTCCTTAAAAAGTGCACTATTCATCCATGCTTTCCAGGCTAACTTTCGGATAATCCGAAGTTTTCGGAATCCGAACCGGCTGTCCCCCCAATTAGTTCGGATTTGCGGGGTTCTACTGTATACATAAAATTCTCCTGTAACAATGTTAGTTACCATACTTCTCCGAAACGGCTAGACCGATTTTTATGAAATTTTACACGTATATCCCGTAGGACTTAGAATAGGTTTTAATCTATTTTTCGTACCCATAAGTTATAAGGGGGGTTTCCCCCTGACATTTTTTTATTTTTTTGGACAAAATTTTCTACCCTAATTTTATATGATGTAGAATTAAAAAATACATACAACCCCTAATTTTCACTCTTCTATCACCAACCCCTATTTTTAATAGCCATCTATATATTTACATCTATAAAATTCTCCTGTCACAGTGTTAGTTGCCATACTCCTCTGAGACCGCTGGATCCATTTTTCTATGAAATTATATATGAATATTCGGTAGGTCTTAGAATCGGTCGTAATCTATTTTTCATATTCCTGAGTGATACGGGGGGTTCCTCCTAACATTTTTTAATGTTAGATGGGGATATGTGTACATAACGTACTCTACAAGACTACGAGTACATCAACAAGCTCCGGAGATATTAATCGCAGCATACGTTTGAAGAATCAATTTCATTTTTTCAGTGCACGGATTTTAATAATTCTCCTCCACCGACCACGAATCGATTTTGTTAGGACGTAATTTTTAAAGCTTTATTAACCACTTTGTTGAAGTTCAAAGTTTACTCAAATTTTACACATAAACTATATACCTTGTGCTTCAAAATGGCGCTAGTTAGGTTGCTGAATTTTGTCAGAAAATTATGAGGTTACATTAATACTTCGGACAGTTTATGAAAGAAGAATATTTATAATGGTAACTTAATTAAAAAAAAAAAGACAAAAATAATTTTAAACAGTGTAAAATTATTTTGCAAAATCATGTCGACTTTTTGCTTACTTGTAAACAATTATAATAACTTTTTAACCGTTACACGTAGAAAAATTATTTTTTCATATTTAGAAAGACTGAATTTTTTACACATTTAGAACTAAAACAAACTAGGACAATTAGGGACTAAGAACTAGGACAATTAGGGACGAAGTTAGCTCTTCCCTTTTTTTTATTCACATGTTTGTGCAAAATAATTTTGCAATATTTAGAATTAATTTTTGTCATTTTATTTTAATTCAATTAATAGTGTAAATCTTCTTCTTTCAAAATATATCCAAAGTATTACTGTAAACTCATCATTTTCTGACTTATAGCGTTGCAAAATAGTTATTTTTCTACAACCACTATTCAAAGTGCACTTTTCTGCACGGTTTTATGTTAGCAAACTTGATATTTTCTCACAGTATAAGATATTTGACATTAGTGTGCAGAAAAGTGACGTTTCTGTGCCGCAAAGTGACGTTTCTGTGCCGCAAAGTTCTTTTCTGCACAGTTGACTACCTCATTCTGAGTAACGTTATATTCTGTTTACATCCGTGGACTACCGCATTCTGAGTAACGTTATATTCTGTTTACATCCGTGGTTAAACCTTAGACAAATATATAACCTATAAGACAATTATTATATTTAACTATAGCATAGAAACTAAATTATGGATGTTACAACTGTTTTATTTTACAATTTTATTCTTATTAAACATTTTATAATTATCAAATAACCAATAAGGATTTAGCAACATGTGCAAGAGACGTCGAATAAAGTAGGTTTTGTGTAAATCCGTGAATGCATAAATATAATGTCAATAATGTGTAATAATTGTTTAAATTTAAACAAATTAAGGCAGTGCATTAATTTTTTAACTGATTTCTGTGCAATTTATTTAGGTATAAGGAATTTAAATTGATTAGTAGGTATTAATTAAATACAGTTTAAAATTTATCACATAGGTACCTATTATAATTAATCGTCGTTTGGAAATTGTGATTTTTATTTTTAGGAACAACTGTGCTTGTAGAAAAAGTATAGTGTGAAACACGTGCAGAAAGGTAATTTCTCACTCGTTTGAATGGCGGCACTCGCTTGCGCTCGTACCGCAACTTTTCAAACTCGTGAGAAATTAGTACCTTTCTGCACTTGTTGCACAATATACTATTTCCTAACTAGTGCGGAAAGTGATACTTTCACGCACGAGACTGCCGTTGACCCGAACGACGCGATAGCGGAGTTCGGGCAAGCAGTCGAGTGCGGGGAAGACACTTTCCGCATGAGTTAGGAACAATATTTTTTCTAGGGCCGTACGTTTGGAAAAAATCCACAAAAAATAGAGTTATATCAATTTTTATTTAGAAGTGAAAATACACAAATTAATTCTTTGACAAGGTTGTCAAAACCAAACTTTCAATATAATGGGTTACCACGACGACTATATTGGTTTCTATGACGACGATTCAAGCCATTCTTCTGACTTTTAAATATTATGTCAAAACAATTTTATTTCATCGAATTATTAGTAGTAATTGCACAAGAGCTCTAAAATTATTTAATTTTTCCCGAGTGACAATTTGACAGTTTTAATTTCACGACCCGAAGGGGAGTGAAATTATGTCCAAGTGTCACGAGGGCAAAAATTCGATATTAATTTTAGAGATCGAGTGCAATTTGTTGCGATTATTTCATGAATAAAACTGTTCAAAACCAAAATTTATTTGCAATTTATTTATGTAAGTACAAATTAGTACAATTAAACACACAGTTGTTATAAATATTTGACGGTTGAAAGTCATTACTTTTATAATTTTTAAAACATTAATTGTCACTGAATGTATTTTTTCGTAGCAACCAAGGGCATCTGACGTAATATACTTGACGACGGTACATTATCAAAAATTATCAATAGTAATACCACTAGTGATTCAATTTTCGCGATAAGTCTGTCGATTTACTTCTAAACAAAACTGATTTGTTTGAAAACACCATGAGTCCGTAGGACGAGTGGTGTTTTCTTTAAGCAACTCAGTTGAGTTTAGAAATAAAAGAGAGACTTATAAGATAAATTAAATCACGAGTGGTATTTTATTAGACTATTTCACGAACAAAGTGATAGGTCAAAAATTCAGTAGAATGAGAGGAAGGAATTTAATAATAATAATAATAATAAAACGATTCATTTTGACGTATACAGCTACAATAATTTTTTTGGCAAACGTCAAACTTTGCTTTGCGATCGGTATCCATGGTTACGTCGTTGAAAACACGAAGCTGATAGACCAATCAGAATTGAAAGACAGTTGGTGTTTTCGCGATAACACAAGCTGTCTTTGGTTTGTGATTGGTCAGATTATGTGAAAATATTAAGATAAATTTGAAATAAATTAGTAAATTATATCTAAATATTAGTTTATTGCATGTATTATAATATATTTTAATGCAATATTACAACGTATTTTGCTTTCCCGCACGCCGTGCGGGAAAATTTACATTCACGCACGCCGTGCGGGAAAGTGCAACTTTCGGAAACGAAATGCGTGCGTGAAAGTGGCTCTTTTAGCACGGCCATAGAAAAAAAATTAATTTGGGATAAACAAATTAAAAACCTTTTAAACTATTTGACCAATTGCTTTGAAATTTAGGATGTTATTTAAGCACTAGAGGTATCAGCATTCCGTGCAATAAGAAGGTTCCAAGTTAATTTTTACATAAGTTATAAATATTTATAAAAACTCAAAATTTATTTTTTTACATAAATTAGTTTTTACATAAGTTACATAAATATTTATAAAAACTCAAAATTTATTATTTATTTTGCAATTTTCTAAGCAACAAAAATAAGGATAGACATATTCAGGAAACGCTATAAGTATTGAAGATTTTTATACGATTTATAAGTTTCTTACTCTCAAATTTGTTTAGAATGTTTAACTTTTTGGTAATAGACGAAAAAAGCAAAAGTTTGTTTACAACTTTATTTGTTTATATATTCATTTGTTTATAACTTTATATATCATCAAAATCGGCTGCAGGAAACATATAGGTTATTATTACAGATGTCCATACTACTCAAAAAATTTGTTTTCGGCCTGGAGGGGGTTGTGTCACCAGCAGGATATTATTTTTCCTTATTTCTCTGAACCATTCGGCTATTTTTGCGTTTTGTGTACCACCTTAAATAATATGTACCACCAGGGGTACACGTACCACAGACTGAGAACCGCTGCTCTAAAGGAAAGGAGCTTAATTGAGAAACGTATTTCTAGCTATTTCGTTTAGCCAGAATCCGAAGTATTTAAATCTTTTTATTCTTTTTATCTCCTGATTTACTATCCGTATTCTAACATTCATTACCTGTATCACCTTTGAAGATGATTATAAATTTGTTTGCTTTATATTTTTTATAAGTCCTCAGTTTTGACTTGTGTTATTGACTTTATTTATTAATCCGGGAATAGTCGCGCTCACTTCTGTAACGTGAACAGTCGAGTGTTAGATTTCATCTCACAATACGAATTTAAATACGAATTTACAATAAATTTTTATTTTATAGTATTTTTATTTACTTGTTATGTTAGAAATATTATTTCTAACAAATATTATAACTAATTGGCTCTCCCCAAAGCCATAAATTTCACAAAAAGAAGAAAAAAATACCTACGCATTACTACACCGTTCCCCGAGGCACTTACCAAATTTTTTCAAAATTGCAAACATTTTCATCAAGTTTTCGCGAAAAAGGATAAAATGTGAGATTCTATCTAACGGCGCGACTACTCGCGGGCTAACAACTTTAAGACTTTCTCTTCATTGGTAAGAAGAACCGTGTCATCAGCATATCGGATTAAATTAATAAATTTTCCATTTACTTTTACTCCTATTTATATATCCTCTAAGACCTCACTAGATTCAGAATATAAATTGAACAGGAGTGGCAACTGTATATACCTTAGTCCAGTGGTTCCTACGGATGGGAAAAACCTACCGGTTTAAACCTAAAACCGGTTTTTTTACTTCGCAATAACCGGTTTTACCGGTTGTTTTTTTTTGTCCCGGTTATAACCGGTTTTTTCTTTTTAAATTAAAACCGGTTATTAGGTTTTTACGGTGATTAGGATTAGGTTAGGTATTATTTTGGATCCCAATCATAATTATTATTCTCAAGTAATTATTCCAAACAAAACCATAATTCAAATTTTATTTTATTTTATAAAATACAGAAGCAAACTGAAAGTGCAATCTCACATCAGCCAGAAACAATTATTAAGTTTTATTATAATATTTCCTTGAAAAGGTATTTGTAATCATAATATTTACATAAGAAGTGATCTGGTTGAATTAGACGCAAACATCATCTATTTTTCACACTTAACTCTTGACATTGAAAGTGGGTGAATGACTTTTTCTGATTACCAAAAATAATGCTCTGACTATGAATATCGAATTACTGATTACGAATACGAATCTCCAAGAATTTCGCTACGTTTTCAAAACGATACACTCATACTTACAGGAAGTATTAAATGAGTTAAAATGTACCTATTCTACAAATATACAAACGTGTTAAAAGTAATACATGTTCTTTCAATAGTATTACTAATTTTGATCATATTGATATCGAGTCGAATGGAGTATCGCAAACTAAAGTGTATTGTAAATGTAACTTTGTAACCTATTGGATTAAAAAAACCGAAAACCGTAAGCAAAAAAAACCGGTATAACCGAAAACCGGTGTTTTGTCAAAAACCGCCATCCCTAGTGGTTCCCAACCTTTTATATCTGGCGACCCACCTTCGGATGTTTTTTCATATTCGCGACGCATCCCTCACCCATGATGTTACACTATTATGTACTCTATACGCTACTCAGCTACTGTAAGAGCCACGCCGCGACCCACTAGTGGGTTGCGACCCACCGGTTGGGAAACGCTACCCTAGTCTTTCTCCTGTGAGAATATGCGATATTGTCATATTTCCTAGTTTTTTTAGATAAATAAGTTCTTAATAATCCTTATGTTTTTATCATCTAACACAATTTGTTTGAGTAAAGGATACCTCCAGTTATGGTAGGCAAAGTGATCTTACTCCTGCGATGCTACGTCTTCTCTGTCGTCCTTTGTTATGGTATTGAATCTTGGACCACCGCGTGATAAATAAGTAGGTCCTCGGAAGAATGAAGAAGGATCGAGAGGTACTGACCACCATCAAATCGCGAAAATTACAATTCTTCGGAGACATTATGCGAAATGAATCAAGATATACCTAGTCCAGGGCGCATCTGTTTTGAGATGGACGTTGAGAGGTGACTAATATTTTTTGCAGAAATTGCATGGAATTAACTCATATAATAATAATTGAGTTATCCTCCCACTCAAAAAGGTCCGGAACATTGTTTAAATAATCAAAATGTCAAAAATGAAGGAAAAATTCGATTTTTTTCTTGGTTTTTTTATTATAACTTTGAAAGTATTCATTTTCGAGAAAAGTTACACTAACATAAAAGTTGCGTAACTAAATTCTCTATAATTTATGATTGGCTAAAACTTTAAAAAATTGTCAACCTTGTTGCAAAATAGCAATAATTGCGAAAAAACCATAAAAACAAGTATTCGCATTTTACGTTTTTCAACCATGTATGCTTTACTTAAGACATTCATATTTTACTCATAAAAACTCTGTGATATAATAAAACAATACTATAAATGTCATTAAGATCGGTTTAATAGATTTCGCAAAATAAATTTTGCAATCCAGCTTTCGCAAAAAAGAAATATTTTTCAAAATGTTGCAGGACTGAAAATAAAGCAGATACCAAGTTGTAATTTTTCTACATATAGAAGAATACTGTACCTTTTATTTGCAATTTGCAAAATTAAAATCGGTTAACTACCACGGAGTCAGGAATTTTTTAAATAAACATTAACTTTTGGTACTACGCACAGGACAGCGCCAGCGGTGTTCGATTCACACAAGTTGATTTCCACCAAAACTTCTTCCAATCTTTATCTAATATATTATTTTCTTGCTCTATATTTTGTTGTATTTTAATATTTTAGTTTCACAAAAATCAAACTAGTTTGATTATTGTTTGTTAAATATTGTTTAAACAATTGCATATGTTTAAAAATAATACACTTTTATTCTCTAAATTAAAATATATGAACAAAGAAAGTTTTTGCTAAAAAAAGTGTTCTTTCAAAGGCAGAGTATATGTTTTTATTTTGCAATTAACTAATTTATTTATTTATTTCTAAATGTAATAAAAATTAAAATTTATCAATCATTATCAAAGGTCATTGGAATGCCCAATCAGAGCAAACGTATCCGCTGTCCTGCGCGTAGCACCAAAAATTAATGTTTATTTAAAAAAATTCCTGACGCTGTGGTAGTTAACAGATTTTAATTTTGCAAATTGCAAATGAAAGGTACAGTATTTTCCTATATGGAAAAAAATCAGCTTGCTGTCTGCTATATTTAGATAATTATCTAATAATAATTAACTAATTTATTTATTTATTTCTAAATGTAATAAAAATTAAAATTTATCAATCATTATCAAAGGTCATTGGAATGCCCAATCAGAGCAAACGTATCCGCTGTCCTGCGCGTAGCACCAAAAATTAATGTTTATTTAAAAAAATTCCTGACGCTGTGGTAGTTAACAGATTTTAATTTTGCAAATTGCAAATGAAAGGTACAGTATTTTCCTATATGGAAAAAAATCAGCTTGCTGTCTGCTATATTTTCAGTCCTGCAATATTTTGAAAAAATGAATTTTTCTTGCGAAATCTGGATTGCAAAATTTTCTTTTGCAAAATTTATTAAACCGATCTTAATGAAATTTATAGTATTGTTTTATTGTATCGTAAAGTTTTTCTGGGTGAAATATGAAGGTCCTAAGTATAGCATAAATGGTTTAAAAACGTAAAATGCGAATACTTGTTTTTTTATGGTTTTTTCGCAGTTATTGCTATTTTGTAACAAGGGAGACAATTTTTAAAATTTTTAAGTAATCCTATGATATTGGAAACTTAATTGTACAACTCTTATATCAGTGCAACTTTTCTCGGAAATGAATACTTTTAAAGTTATAATCAAAAAACAAAAAAAATCGAATTTTTCCCTAGTTTTTTGACATTTTGATTATTTAAACAATGTTCCGGACCTTTTTGTAGTGGGAGGATAACTCAAGTATTATTACATAAATTATTTTCAAGCAATTTCTGCAAAAAAATGTAAGTCGGCTCTCAACATCCAAATGCACTAATATTTTTACCAAAGCGCCCTGGTCTACCCTTCTACAAGCCATACTGCAAGGAAAAATATTTGGAAATCCCTCAGAAAGAAGAAGAACATCCAAGCTAAGGAACTTGACACCATCATCAGTGCAGATTTTTCGCGCTGTTTCAGATAACATAAATATTGCCATGATGATAGCAAACATTCGTCACAGATAGGCACATAACAAGAAGATATTTAATTATATTTTATCTATACTTACAAATAATATTAGCAAATAATGTATTGCTTGAAACAGTTGGGCATCTGGATTGAACTCCGTTACCATTATCTTGTATGTCCCATTCAATATGTTATCTATTCCAGTAAGTAGCTCAGTCAAATCATAAATGAATATTAACAAAAGCTGTACACCAAAGCTATAGTTTAGGTATTCCGTAATATTATATATATCTCTGTGTAGCTTTAGTACATTTCTAATTGTTTTTTCCATGTCACTCTCACTTAACACATAATTCTTAGTCAAAAGTTGCATTTTTTCTAAAATATATATTTGTCTTTGGTTCACTATTCCTGAAGTTTCAGCAACAATAGCAGTTATAGCAATAATTTTGAAATTTTGCATTAACCAAAAGAATACTGGAGCAACTGAAGTTAAAAATTTCATATTTGGAATTATCCATATTAAAGAAACCGGTACACCAAGCAAAACCAAAATCCAAAATATAAGTTTTGCTATAAATGATGTTCGAGGCATAACATACTTTTTCTCCAAGTGTTGATTAATCTTTGAAATTAGTTTCCAAAATACTAATAATTTGGTTCTGCGTGTGATAATGATAATGTAGATATAAACGACAAAACTGATGGAATTGACAGTGTGCAGGGTTCGCAAAACTGTGGTTCCAAATGGAGCAACTGGTATATAACTCAGGTACTCATAGGTGGCAACTACTCCTGAGGCAAAAATTGCTATTAGTAAAATACCCTGGTATAAGTATTTCGTAATATTCATAGGCTCGGAACACACACCAGCAAGGCAACCAAATTTATAGATAATTTTTAAAGCTGCAGTGTCCTGGTACCCCATATAGTTTTTATTAGTTTTGTACATTGCAACAACAACTAGTTCATGTCAAATACGGTGATTACAATTTATAAATTAACTCTTTAACTAAACGAAAAAACTAGCCTTTGCATCCGGTGCGTGATTCTAAATTAACTGCAGTGGTTTTTAAACTTTTTTTAAGTGTCGATTTTCTGCCATATTAAATAGGGGAAATTGAGGTAAAAGTTAAAAAAGATCAAGGCAGGTTTTGTTTATATTTGATTCAGAGTTAAAGTGTTTTTCTTCTCATATTAGGCCTCTTGACCTAATCGGTTCTTAACCGATTTTGAGCTTGTATTCGTAGTTGTTATGTTGACTGCCAGCTATCTCGCCACCTTTTAAAGGGCCTTCCTATTGGTCTCTTGCCTGTTGGCTTCAAATCACTGGCAATACGGGCTATTCTCTCGCTGTCAATTCTCGTCACATGCGGATTCCACTCTCGTCATCTCTGTCTTCCCCACCGTACTATATCTTGTATGTTACAGATATCCCTAATTCTGTCGTTCGGTATTCTGTCTCTCAGTGTTTTCCCAGTTATTGACCTCAACGTTCTCATTTCTGATGTTCTCATTATCCCCTTAGTTTCTGCTGTGTCACATCTTTTTCTATCGCGTACGTCATGATCGGTCTTACACGTGATTTGTATATGCGTACTTTCCCTTCCAGCCTCATATCTTTGTTTCTCCAGATGACATCCCTCAGACATCCTGACACGTAATTGGCTTTATTTGCTTGCTTTCGGACGCTCTCTTTAACATCTCCATAACTACATATTTCGACTCCCATATATTGGAATCTCGAGACTTGTTCAATTATTTCGTTGTTAATTACTAATTTGCATCTTATGAGTTCCCTTGATACTACCAGGGATTTTGTCTTTGCTGTTGATATTTTCATGTTGTAGTTCTTCGCCACTGTATTGAAAGTTTTTACCATTCGCTGTAGGTTATCCTCGTTATCGGAATTTAGATTGTGTCTTCAGCATAGCAGAGGATTTTTATTTGTTTTTCTGCCATCTTATATCCTTTTCCAGTACCTTTAATGTTTACTATGATTTTGTCCATGATTAAATTAAAAAGCAATGGGCTCAAACTGTCCCCTTGTCTGATTCCCAAGTTGATTTCTACTTTCGATGTTAGTTCATTCTCGACTTATATTCTGGTTTTGTTCTTCGTACTAATGTCTTTAATTATCCTGATCATCTTGTTCGGCTGATTTTTCTCCTTTAGCAATCTTAGCACATCTTCCAATTCTAGGGAATAGTCACACCACGAATAAGAGTAATTGATAGGCGGATACGTGAAGGAATCGAAATATCCGATAATCAATTTGGCTTTATGCAGGGCAGATCAAAAACAGATGCAATTTCCATTATAAGGCAGTTGATGGAAAATACAGGAATAAAGAAACAAACGTTAATTATGATATTCATTGATCTTGAGAAAGCATATAATAGAGTTCATCCAGAGATTCTGTGGTGGGTACTAAATAGAAAAGGAGTTCCCGGTGAATATGTAATGATTGTGAGAGATATGTATAAGGGAGTAACAACTAGTGCTAGGACAGGTATGGGAGAAACCGATAAATTTCATGTGAAAGTAGGTTTGCACCAAAACACGGTGCTTAGTCCAAATTTATTATCATTAGTTTTAGATCACATAACAGTAAAATTACAATAATATGCTGATAATGTGGTGTTAGTGGGAAATAGTAAAGGCGACTTAGAACAAAAACTGGAACAGTGGAGACAAGCCCTTGAGGAAAAAATTTTCAAACTTAGTAGGACAAAGACAGAGTATTTTGAATGTTCGAGATGGAGTTACTACAAATAAAATGATATCTCTGGATGGTGAAATGATTGTGCAAAATGAGAGTTTTAAATATCTAGGATCGGTATTAGAGAGTAATGGGGAAAGAGATGGATATGCATGCAATAGGATTATATTTGGGAGGAGGAAATACAAGAATGCAAGTGGTGTGTTGTGTGAAAAATTCCAATGAAGCTTAACGGAAAATTCTATAAAACAGCCATACGACTGACTATGATGTACGGGACTAAATGCTGGGCTGTTAAAAAGAAAGAGGAACAGTGGACATGAAAATGCTTACATGGATAAGTGGTGTCCCCAAAAAATGATAAAATTACGAATGAGTATATTACGGGAAGTCTAGGTGTGGCACCAATTGATGAAAAAATGAAGGAGTATAGGTTAAGATGTTTTGGTCATGCTCAAAGTCGAGACATTAATCACCAAATACGAAGAATTGCTGAAGTGTGAGTTCCTGCAAGAATCAGGAGAGGAAGTCCAAAGAAGACCTGGGGAGAGACGGTTAGACAGGACATTTCGATAAAAGGGATTGATGTTGATATGAACCAAGAGAGAAACTTTTGAAGAAATGCAATTAAGGAAGTCGACTCCTCATGGAAATAGTGGCTAAGAGAATAATGATGGTGGCGGAATAGATATTTTTCAAGCAAAAGTCTGAAAAGTAAAAGTAAAAATCCCAAAAGCTACCAAATTTTTGCAGTTGGATGAACCTCCATAAAACATTTTTCATTCTATTCGTAAGAGCCTTAGGAAACTTTGTGAAAATTGTATTAATGAACAAGGAAAAAGCGTTTCAGAGTGACGAAAAATGATAAATTTGTAATTAAAAAATAATTGACGGAATCGAGTCTAATTTTACTAACCGGGGATTTCTGGGCTCGCTGAAGACGAATATCATGACGGCAATGGTCTCCAAGGTACCTGATGCCCAGGATGGTCCTCATCTCCTGGACTTTTATGGAAATTTAAAACACAATCAATACAAACTCGTTACTTGAGATCTTTGGAGTGGCTGAACACTAATATCACGTTGGTAATGGTCTCCGATGCGCACCTGGCACACAAGATGGACTTCGTCTCCTGGAGTTTTATGGAAATTTGATAAAAAATCATTACAAACTCGTTACTCGGGGGCTTGTAGGGGTCGTTGAGCACTAATATCATGTCCGCAATGGTCTCCAAGGCACGTGATATCGATAATGAGTCTCATCTGGAGATTTATGGAAATTTGATACAAAATCTTTGTAAACTCATTACTTGAGGGGTTTTTGGTGACGGTGAATACTAATATCATGTAGACGATCTACTATGAGGCACCTGATAGCAAAAACCATTGACTTTGTGTCGAATTTGAATAAAATCACTGTAGGTGGGTTCTCTCTCAGACACCAGGTGTCTCGGACACCATTGACGATATAATATTCGTGATCTCTGAAAAATGGTTCCCAGTAAAACGCTGAACTCTAACTGAAATTTCTAACTAAAGTTACAAATTTCATATATGGAATTATTCATATTAAAAAACTGGTACACCAAGAGAAACCAAAATCCAAAATGGAAATTTCGCCATAAATAATGTTTCAATTGCTTGTATTTTTTCTATACTTACATATAGTATTAACAAATAATGTATTTCATGAAAAAGTTGGGCTTGCGAGTCAAACGCCGTTACCATTTTCTTGTATGTCCCGTTTAGTACGGAATCCATTCCAGTAAGTAGCTCAGTCAAATCACAACTAAATACTAACAAAAGCTGTACACCAAAGGTATAGTTTAGCTATTGAGTAATATTATATACATTTCTGTGTAGCTTCAGTATATTTTTAATGGTTTTTTCCATGTTATTTTCGCTTAAACAATAGTTTCCAGTCAAACGCTGCATTTTTTCTAAAATATATTTTTGTCTTAGGTTCACTACACTTGAAGTTTCGGTAACAATGGCACTTATAGCAATCATTTTAAAATTTTGCATTAGCCAAAAGAATAGTGGAGCAACTGAAGTTACAAATTTCATATATGGAATTATCCATATTAAAGAAACCGGTACACTAACAGAGACCAAAATCCAAAATAGAAGTTTTGCAATAAATGATGTTCGAGACATAATAAACTTTTTCTCCAAGTGTTGATCCATATTTGAAATTAGTTTCCAAAATACTAACAATTTTGTTCTGCGTGTGATAAGAATAGTGTAGATATAAACGAAAAAACTGATTGAATTTACAATGCGCACAGTCCGTAAAATTATGGTTCCAAATGGAGCAGTTAATATATTAAAGCTCAGATACTGATAACTGCCCACTACTCCTGAGACAAAAATTGCTATTAGAAAAATACAGTGGTATAAGTATTTCGTAATATTCATAGCCTCGGAACACACTCCAGCAAGACAACCAAATGTATAGATAATTTTTAAAGCTGCAGTATCCTGACAACCCATTAAGTTCTTGTTAATTTTGTACATTATAACGATAACTACTTGATGCAGAATACGGTGATTTTAATAATTAGCTCTTTAACTAAAAAGGAAAAAGTAGTCTGTATATCCGGTGCGTGATTCTAAATTGAATGCAGTGGTTTTTAAACTTTTTTTAAGTGCCAATTTCCTGGTTAAATGTTTTCTGATTACATAGGGGAAATTGAGTAAACAGATATTTAGCAAACAGAAGTTTCCGAAACTGTTATCAGAACTTAGTAATGTGTTTCCGACAAGCATACGACAGTATTAAAAGGGGATCAGATGCAATGACAGAAATTTCAGTTCCAAAAAAAACTTATCCAACTCGTTAAACTATGTGTACATTGCTGTAGATCCAAAGTACGGATAGGTAACAAACTGTTAGAATCTTCTTCTTCTTCTTCTTCTTCTTCTTCTTCTACTTTTTTTCTTTTTCTTTTTCTTTTTCTTTTTCTTTTTCTTTTCTTCTTCTTTTTCTTTTTCTTCTTCTTCTTCTTGTTCTTCTTCTCCTTTTTCTTTTTCTTTTTCTTCTTCTTCTTCTTCTTCTTCTTCTTCTTCTTATTCTGGTAGCACTACAACCCAGGGTTGGTCTTGACTGACTGCACAACTCGCTTCCATCTCGAACGGTCGTCCATGATAGTTGGGTCAGTGGGTAGCCCCATTGTTCTTAGATTTGACCATATATTGTCTCTCAATCGCATTAGTGGGCGGCCTAAGGGCCTTCTTCCTGTGGGGGCTTACTCCCAGATCAGTTTGGTAAGGCGGTTATTAGGGAGTCTATGGACATGGCCAGCCCATCTTAGATGCTGAGATTTAATTTCTTGGACTATGTCACTCGCTCTATACATCTGCTTGACCTCAGCATTTGTTCCTGGATAAGGAAGCTTGTGATAAGGTCCAAAGATGCTTCTGAGGATTTTTCTCTCAAAACATCTAAGTTTTCTTTCAATTATTTGGTCAGAGTCCACGTCTCACACCCATACATGAGCACCGGTCTAATCATTGTTTTATATATTCTGATTTTTGATGCTCGTCTTAGGCTCTTAGATTTAATAGTATTGTGGAGGCTATACATACATCTGTTTGCTGCCTGATCTGTTAGTATAGTCTGAAATAAACACTGGTCTGAAACAAGGAGACGCGTTGCCCTATTTGCCTTTTAAGGGAAAATTAGTAAGAACAGCACAAACTAAAACACAACTACTGATAGAAAATGAACCAGAATGGCTACTAGCATATGCGGATCGCATTACCATTGTGGGAAATACCCTCATCAATGTAAAGGAAACTTTTAATAAATTCGAGATAAGCCGAAAATAAAGAAAAAAAAAAGAATGTGTGTGTACTTTGTACGCACGTAAGAAGTTATACTTCTATCATTATGATTTCAACGAAATTCATATACTTAACAGGTTATTTGTATTTTATTTAAATATTAAACTAACTTTCTTTACCTACCACTTTTAAAAATCTTTTATTAAAACGATACCAAAAATATAAATAAAATATGAATCGTCCGGGATTTGAACCCGAGACCTCTTGATCTCCGGTCACACTCTCTACCACTGAGCTATATCCCTTTTGCTTTGACAGGCTAGAAGATTTCTCATATATACTGAAAAATTTAATACAAAAATACTTTAAATATACTTATTATTATTATAAAATATCTTATTCCCGAGGAAGACAAATCCAAAGACACAAAAATTATAATAAATAATACATTTACTAAAAATACTAATATATTCTTTTCACACCTTTTCTTGAACTGATCTATTTATACATAACTTGAAAGATTCAGCAACTAAACGGTATATTGTCTGTGTGCGCATGCGCGCAGTATTATGAAATTTTACACTCCATCGCGCCTTAAGAAGTATAACTTCAAAAATCAAATAAATGTACATTAACCCTTAGTCTCCCATCACACCATAACTTTTTAAAATAAGCTAAAAGCATAGTTTTTCAACGATCCTTTATAGTACCTATAATTCTTATTGTGTATATAACACAATGTATTCTTACAAGAATACATAGAACTTAATAAAACAATTAGAAAAGAACTAAAACGCGACTTACAAAAATGGAACGAGAACTTAATAGAGCGAGTCATTGAAAACAACAGAGGCTTAAAATGTCTAAGACCCGCATTGGGTGTTCAAAAAATCATTAAAATTAAAGACGCCAATAGTAAGGAAGAGAAGGACAAATATAAAATAACAAAAATAGTCGAAGACTTCTACAAAAGCTTGTACAGCTCGCAAAGCCAGCCTAATGAATCAACAAAGGAGAACGTCAAAAGAAAAATAAAAAACGTGGGATCAGAAGTACTACCAAATATAAAGGGATTCGAAATAGAAAGAGCTTTAAAAGAACTAAAAAATAATAAAGCTCCAGGACAGGACGGTATAATTGCCGAGCTCTTGAAAACAAGCAAGACAGTAACAATCCCTATACTAACAGAGCTATTTAATAAATGTCTCCATAATAGCAAGATCCCTAAAGACTGGAACGAAAGTCTAGTAATACTTTTACACAAAAAAGGGGACATGTGTGACTTACAGAATTATAGACCGATATCGTTGCTCAGTCAAGTATACAAACTATTCATGAGAATTATTAACAACCGGTTGACCTACAAAATGGACAATTACCAACCAGTGGAACAGGCTGGCTTCCGCAAAGGATATAGTACATCAGACCATCTGCTGACAATGAGAACATTGATAGAGAAGGCAAATGAATACCAACTACCCGTATTTCTTGCCTTCGTAGACTATGAAAAGGCGTTTGATAGTATCGAGATGTGGGCCATAGAACAAGCTATTAATAATTGTAGAATAGATTCGAGATATCGACAACTAATACATAATATATATGAAAATGCAACTATGATAGTACAACTAGACGAAAATACAAATCCCATCCCTATTAAGAGAGGCGTGAGACAAGGAGACGTAATATCGCCAAAGCTTTTCAACCTAGCACTAGAAGACGTCTTCAAAACGACAAATTGGTCAACCTATGGCATTAACGTAAATGGCAAGAAGCTAAATCACCTCAGATTCGCTGACGACATTGTGATTATAGCGAGCTCATTCGAGGAACTGCAAATTATGATAGAGGAACTCGCAGGCAGCTCCCAATACGTCGGTATAAAAATGAACATCAAGAAAACAAAAATAATGACAAACACAGATGACCCCAGACGCATAACTATAAATGGCAGTGAGATAGAAAAAGTCCAGGAATATATCTACCTAGGCCAAATCCTGAAACTTGACAAAGAAAACCAAAGTGCGGAAATTAATAGGAGAGCAAGACTAGCATGGGCAGGATTTGGAAAACTTGGTTGGATACTTAAGAACCGCAAAATACCTCAATATTTGAGGACCAAAGTGTTCAACCAGTGCATCCTTCCTATCATGACATATGGGTGTCAAACCTGAACCCTAATCAAGGCAAATATGAATAAACTAGCTACAACAGAAAGAGCTATGGAAAGAGCAATTTTAGGTATACGACTGTCAGATAAAAAGAGGAGCGACTGGGTAAGATCAAAAACAAAAGTCGAGGACATAACAACAAAAGTTGCCAAACTTAAATGGAGCTTTGCAGGCCACACTGTTAGACAAAAAGACCAACGTTGGAATGCCACGATACAACATTGGAGACCTTACCAAAGTAAACGACCGAGAGGAAGACCACAGATGAGATGGGTTGATGATATTAAAAGATTAGCCGGAACGAATTGGAAATATGTTGCTCAGGATAGAGACCGATGGAAGGAGTTGGGAGAGGCCTATGTCCAAACGTGGACGATAGAAGGCTAAGAAGAAGAAGAAGATATAACACAAAATAGCTTGAATGGTATTTGAAGTATAAAACATCAGCTGATAAAATTAATTAATGATATTTAACAGAACATTCTAAAAAAAATCTACTATAACGCTTGGGATATAAGGGTACCCGAATTTGGTAGTACTTGAAATTACCATCGATAAAGCATAAAATGCTTTATCGATTTTGAAAAAGCGTTTGACAATGTACGCCACGATAAGCTAACAGACATTCTAGAAAGAAAATACATAGATAATAAAGATCTGCGAATAATTCTCAATTTATATTGGAATCGGAAAGCTAACATCAAAATAGAAAATGAGATATCACAAGCAATAGAAATAGGCAGAGGAGTACGATAGGGATGCATTTTGTCACCATTGCTATTTAATGTATATAGTGAAAGCATCTGCCAGGAAGCCCTTTTGCAAGCAAACGAAGGAATCGTAATCAATGGAGAGGTTGTAAATAATATTCGATACGCGGACGACACTGTACTAGTTACAAGAAAAGTAGAAGAATTACTGTTCTTACGATGTCAGTTGGACCAGAAGCATTTTTGGGGTCCGGTCAATAATTCTACGAAGAGCATAGAAATAAAGATAAACCATATAAACATTTGCTTGCTTCAAAATTGATCACTCCTTGTATTAGTCCACATGGACGCGGGTTTGGCTTACTACATTCTAACGTATCTTATTGGGCAATACTGAAGAGTAATTGGTCAAATTGTTCGGAAGTGCTTAGGCTCAAATCATATCGTTATCTGGTCAAAATACCTTCTCATGTTTCAAAGGCGGCAAGCAATATAAACACTAAATAAACAGTGTCGTCGTCATAACTTACAATTATTTTATTTTTATAATACATTTTTTGTCTCATTTCTTTAGTACTTAAAAAATGAATAAGCACATTAAATTGCATTTGTAAGTATTATATACTTTTAATGATCAATTTTAAATTTTATTGTATTGTATTATACTGAAACTGTATTGTTTATACAGGATGTCCCATATATTATGCGAGATTTAATGACGTCAATTTGCTCAGTCCGCTGATTGGATAATGTAATTAATGGAATTTTTCATGTTTCATATTTTTATTTTTTCCATATTTTCCTTTGTATGTGTCCATGTCTAAGAGCCATATATGAGGAGAGGGAGTGTACATTGATTGAAGACTCTTGATTTTAGGTATTAAGGGTATTTTTTTTCTTTAGAATAAAAGACAGTTTTCCGAGTGATGCCCAGGCCAATCTTATTATTTTTTTTTATTTCTTCGGTCTGATTTTTTTTATTTAATTTAGTGATTTGTCCTAGAATATCTCTTTTACTTGCTTTATTCTTGTTTGTGCCACTGCAATTATTGGTTCTCCTTGTTGATTGGTCATGGCTTTTGTTTTACTGTAAGCGTTGTTCAGTCCCATCTTTGTTGATTCACTATCTAGTGCTTCCATCATTCTTGGTAATTCTTCACTATTTTCTGTTTTAATACAATATATATATACTGATGTGATCTTGATTATTGATATGAGATAATATTTTTATATGTCATTTAATTTAATCAATGCATTAATAATAATCTAATTAATTTACCAGATCACATATCAATATGTTTTCAATCTCAGGGCTTTTTATAAAATTAATTACTTACATACGTGGCTTCCAAACAAATGAGACTGACCTTTTTCTGGTGAACTGAGAATGTCTTCACACAAGACCCGTTTCCTGCTATCCTTGGCTGCAATCAAAACCTCGTCCTGGCTTCCAGTAATGTTCTCCTCTGAAACTAGCTCGTATAGCTCTCGTTTCCTGCTTCTGTCGTGATGCTGTGTTCTACCTTTTTCGAAACTGCAATCAGCTACCGGGAACTCTTGGCTCAAGGAGGTTCTTTTACTCTCAACCTGGCCTACCTCTCGTTCCACGATAGATACTCCACACTCACGGAACTACACCGGCTTTCTCACTCTCCGTACACTACCGTCTACTACTGGACTTCACTTCTCGACAGCTCAAAACATTCTGATCTCTATTTGTCATTCATTCCCCTACTTTCTAAATATCCCTTCCAGATTCACAAATCAAACTTCCACCACCAACTCTCATTCGCAGCATTCCTCAAAACCAGTTTTTAATCTTTCTAAATATGCTTAATGGATTTCAAAAGAAAAATAGTTAATTCCCATTCTAAAATTACTTTCTACTAATTACAAAATTTAATGATCTATTATCTACTTCAACTGAGTCTTATTTAGCATAAGCTAATGATCGAACCTTCCGCGAACTACGATAATGACCTATTATCGATTTCACTTGAGTTTTATTTAGCATAGGCTAATGATCGAACCTTCCGCGAACAACGATAATGGTACGCCATTCACTTTGTTTATTCTAATCGCATTTTCCCGAGTTTCGTTTAATCACTTCTTAAAATTAAATATAACAATTTGTTGTATACAGATTGTTCTAAATTTATATGCCCGTGGTTGAGAAAATTGAAAATATTTTATATTAAATTGAATTTTGTTTATAATTATTAAAATTTAATTTTCATATCAAATAGAAATATAACAATACTTACAAGTCAAAAGTGACATTTGGAAAAATTGTGTAGCTCAAGTTCAAGTAAAATAAAAATATTATCTTGCTTTGTCATCAATATTAATGTCTTCTTCTTCTTTTCCTTCTTCTTCTTCTTGTGTAGACATGACTGTCTGTTTTTCAATGTGGCTCCAGTAAGTTGTCATTCCATCGTTTTCGTGGTCTTCCCACTTAGTTTTGGATCCCGCGTATGAAAAAAAAGTTGATTAATAGCAAGCTGAAAATTTTTTAATAGCTTAAGGGTGTGTAGTTGGAGAAACTTTGATATATGGGAACACTGGAATAGGGGAAGTTTTAGTTGTGGAACAGGTTAAAAATTTGGAACGGCCAGACCACGAAAACGGCACATGTATTTTGTCCGACAGAACAGACTTAAACTCTCCGAACAGAGATTAAACTCTCATGCAAAAATCAGCCTACTATTTATCACCAAATGGGCGTTTTAATGAGTGGAACATGTAGAATATGTCAAATGACAGGAATTATGACAGCTGATAAATAGCAGTCTGATTTTTGCATGAGAGTTTAATCTCTGTTCGGAGAGTTTAAGTCTGACCGTTCCAAATTTTTAACCACAATTAAAACTGCCCCTGTTACAGTGTTCTCATATATCACAGTTTATCCGACTAGACACCGTTTAAGCTATTAACAAATTTTCAGCTTACTATTAATCAACTTTTTTTTTCATACGCGGGATACAGACCTAACTGATCGTTTTCCTATTGGGGAACCGTCTCTCGCCGTCCTTACTACTTTGTTTTTTGTCATTTGGCTCATGTAGTTGTCCCATTATACTCTTCTGCTTTTTACCCAGTTATTGATGTTGTCCACCTTGCATATCTGTCGTATATCTGCACTTCTACCTCTTCCCATATCCCATCTATTTTTCAAAGTATTTTCATCTCTGCTGTTTCTAGCATTCTTTCTGTCCTTTCTGTATCAAGTCGTGTTTCTGCCGCGTATTTATGTCATTATTGGTCTGATAACTGTTGCGTAAATTGCGCCTTTCACTTCTTTTCCAATATTGGTGTGGTAGTTATAAACACGACAAGTGTCGAATCAAGTTCTGAACACACGGATAGTGATATATTTCAACTTGTCAAAAATATGTCCTATGTATAGTATTTTTACTACAAAAGCGATATTACGTAGGTCAAAATTTTTGACGTAAGGGAACTGTCAAAACATTAGAATGTGAATTTTCATTATTGCCATGTTTATTATAAACATGGATATAATGAAGAGTCACATTCTAATGTTTTGACAGTTCTCTTACGTCAAAAATTTTGACCTACGTAATATCGCTTTTGTAGTAAAAATACTATACAGTAGTAAAAGTGATCTCTTCATTAGTCATGAATTAGACAATTCGACTGGAAGAGGAATTGTTCGTTTTCATGTATTTTATGTGTATATTCAAAGTGTAGTCTTATTTCTTTAGTTCTCAAATTAATAAACACGTTAAATTTCATTTGTATTATGTATTTTTAATTATCTTTGGTGTCAATTTCATAAAGAAATGTGAACAGTTAACAACATTATTACTGTTTAACAAATATTGAACCATAATTTAAAAATAAAAGTTTACTCATTAATTTCTATTGCGCCGCCTATGTTTTACAAACGGTGCCGACAATCGGTGTCGAATTTTGTTTTTATACTGGTCCAACTGACACCGTAAGAACAGTACAACAATTACTTACAAACATAAATATTGCTCGCAACAATTCTGGCATAAACATCAATACCAAAAAAAAACCAAGTATGTGATGGTCTTCAGTACAAACATGACACAACCAGCACATATTAGTATAATCATATTAATATTTGACAATTTATAACTTTATTATTTGTACTCCGATTTTCAAGATTCTTGCATCAGTTTGTAGCTACATATATTGATATTGTTTGGTATTTTTCCGGTAACAAAAAAAAAAAATGTTTGCATGGGTGGTACAGGGGTGAAAGGAAGCGTTGTATTTTGTCCTAAATTTAAAAAATTCTGTGGAAAAATGGAATAGCTGATTTTGTTTCGTATTCCTGTCATATTATTCCGGAGGCATCACCAATATTTTGTTTTTATAATTATCCAAATATCTTTTTTCTTGTCAGAGCTGTACCATTTTTTGTAAAGAAAAACACTGATTGACTCATAAAATAGAGGTTGAATTGATAAGATTAGAATGGCCCGCATGCAGTCCAGATCTCAATCCTATTGTAACGAAAGAGTTTCGAATCGGCGCAATAAACAGTCCCCGGCTTGGGAGAATTCCAACCGTCGGAATAACAGTAGCCGTGACGTCACAGAAGCGACGGCGCTGTGAGTGAAGATCTCCAGAATATTCATTAGGCCGAGGGATATGTAGACATTTCGAGAACAGGACCTATTGGCTATTTAAGCGGAGCGCGCTGTTATTAGAGTTTAGTCTTAAGCTAAAGTTTGTAAAGTAAACTTGTATAAATAAAAAATAAAGTCGTATATAAATTACGAACCGCTAGTTTTATTGTAATTAGAAGTAATTACACTAATCACGCTACAGTTGGTGTCGGTGTTCGGTTAACTTAGTGCGATATAAATAAGTGAATTACAGAGAGACTTTAAAAGACTTTTGAACTTTATTCGTCGGGAATAACCGGAGTGCGTTAATTGTTCGGTATTCGGAAAGACTTTAAAATACTTTTGGACTTTATTCGTCGGGAATAGTTAAAGTGCGTTGATTGTTCGGTATTCGGAAAGACTGTTAAAAGACATTTTGGAAAGTACGTGTGTGCCGACCAAAGATGTTGCTACAAGAACTTACAGTAAAACAGCTCCGTGAACAGCTCGAGGAACGGGATCTGGACAGCAGTGGGCTCAAGATAGTCCTACAAGCACGACTCGAGGATGTCCTCACGAAGAACGGAGAAGACCCAAAGACGTTCCCTTCCAGTCAGCAGAACAAGCAATCTTATCGAAATTAAAAACTGTTTCTGAAACGATCGATGATACTTCTAAGATAAATAATGAGAAATTCGAAACCATTTCTCAAAAGATCGACGAGACTTCTCAAGTAATTAAAGAAGTTTGTAGACAGAGCAACGAGAAATTTGAAAGTGTTTCTCAAGTAATTAAAGACGTTTGTAGACAGAACGACGAGAAATTTGAAGAGGTTTCTAGAACATTCGATAAGATACAGAAAAGCGTAGACGACAGTAAAGAAATGTTAGAAGAGAAGATCAAACAACTAGAGAGCAGGATACCCGATACAAAAGTACAACCATCAGTTAATGCAGCAACGTTAGATCCTTTAGTGAAAGATGAACTACCGAGAGACGAAACGTCGCATAATATGAGATTCAAATTACCACCATTTGATGGAAAGTCCTCTTGGTCCATATATCTTAGACAGTTTGAAGCTATTGCGACCGCCAATCATTGGACCGAACAAGAAAAGGCTGTTTCCTTGACTGCTGCTTTACGAGGTGATGCTGCAGATATATTAAGGTCAATTCCCAAGGGTCAAGAAAATTGTTACCAGACCTTGTTCACTCGTCTAGAAAAACGCTATGGAGATGCCCATCTACAACAAGTATACAAAGCACAACTGCGAAGTATAAGTCAACGAGCAAGTGAGAATCTGCAAGAATTTGAAGCAGATGTGGCTCGTGTGGTGCGGTTGGCTTATCCAGAGGTGCCAGACAGCGTTTTAGAAGAAATTGCAGTAGATACCTTCGTCAATGGGCTGAAAGATAATGAACTACAGAAAGCTTTACGACTAGCAAGACCGAAAGTTTTAGATGAAGCACTTGCTATTGCATTGGAACACGAAACGGCTAGTCAAACTTCACGAGGCCATAGAGTAAGAACCATTGAAGAAAGTGACGAACACAACGATGAACGTCTGGAGGAAATGATACGGAGAGTATTAAGTAATCAGATGCCAAAGAGACGCGAGCCTAGATGTTGGAATTGTGGAGACGTAGGCCACATTCGTCGTAATTGTAAGAAGATCGTACAGCCGTCGGAAAACTAGAGCGGGTCGACACCAAGGGGCAACTGCCGACCTCGAGAACTAGAGCCCCCATAGTAACTGTCAACCTTACGTCCTCCGGTGGAATCCACAACTTATACATCGAAGGTCGTATCAGTAATAGATGTAGATCATTTTTGGTGGATACAGGTGCAACGAGAACTATCGCACGTCCAGATGTAGTACGAGACCATAATAAATTATCACCTGCAACAGTAAAGCTTAGAACAGCGACTGGTGAGCTAATTAATACATATGGCGAGGCTAATATGTCAGTATCCATTGGCCAGACCACAGTTGAACATCAAGTATTAATTGCCGAGATCTCCGACGAATTCATATTGGGGATGGACGTACTAAGGAAAGTGGGGGCAATATTGGATGTTCAAAATGGAGTTCTCAGGATCAATGGTGAAGAGTTGCCCTTTCACGACGACAAAGAAGATGCCATCCGCTTACTAACTAGATGCGACGTAACCATACCCGGTAATAGTGAGAAAATTCTGATGACCATGCTTGATGGACACTGCCGAGAGGGAAGTTTAAGGATGGTCGAAGATGTGGAAAATGTCGAGTTCCTAACGGCGAAAACTTTGATAAGAGTTCGAGATGTCATCCCTGTAAGAGTTATGAACTTAAGAGAAACTGCTATCAAGTTGAGTAGAGGAGCTTTGATCGGACAGTGTGTTCCCGTGGCTTCAATTTGCTCTATGAATACCAATGAGAAATCATCGAAGTCAAAGTATCCAAAAGACCTTGTCGAGATGATCATTGAAAGATGCCAAGATCTTGATCATGAACGAACGAAAAAAGTGAGGTCTATGCTGATAGAGTATCAAGATGTTTTTGCTATTGATAAGAAGGATAAGGGCAAAACAAGCATAGTAACGCATAAAATAAATACCGGAGACGCTCAGCCAATCAGACAACGGCCTAGACGACTTCCATTTGCGAAAAGAGATGAAGCCGAAGAGATTAGCAAGGATATGGACAAACAAGGGGTAATTGAACCATCGAACAGTCCATGGACATCACCAGTAGTTCTGGTAAAGAAGAAAGATGGTTCGACGCGTTTTTGTATCGACTACCGCCAGCTCAATGCGGTAACAAAAAAAGATAGTTATCCTTTGCCCCGAATAGACGATACATTGGATACTCTCTCCGGTTCTCGATGGTTTTCCACACTCGATTTAAAAAGTGGATATTGGCAAGTAGACATGGAGCCAGTCGATCGGGAGAAAACCGCATTTTCGATAGGATCAGGGCTTTGGCAGTTTACGGCTATGCCGTTTGGTTTATGTAATGCCCCTGCCACATTTGAAAGATTAATGGAGGCAGTTTTAAGAGGTCTAACATGGAAAACATGCCTGGTTTACTTGGATGATGTAATTGTGGTTGGAAGGTCATTTGATGAACACGCCAAGAATTTAATAGAAGTCTTTCAAGGATTGAGGGCAGCGAACTTGAAGTTAAGTCCGAAGAAATGTCACATGTTTCGACGAGAAGTTAAGTATTTGGGACATATTGTATCGAGTAATGGTGTAACAGCTGATCCTGAAAAGATTGAAGCAATTAAAGATTGGCCAGTACCAAAAGATAAACATGAAATTAGAAGTTTCCTTGGCCTATGTACATATTACCGACGATTTGTCAAAGGATTTGCCAATATCTCCAAGCCCCTAACAAAGTTGACGGAGGAGGGCAAAGAATATACATGGAGTGAGGAGTGTCAAAAAGCTTTCGAACAACTACAAAGGGCTCTGATCAGTGCACCGATATTAAGCTACCCGGGACAGGCAGGAAAATTTGTTTTGGATACCGATGCTAGCAACAGTGCCATAGGAGCTGTTCTCTCACAAATCCAGGATGGAGAGGAAAAAGTCATCGCTTATTTCAGCAAAGTCCTGTCGAAACCAGAAAGAAACTATTCCGTTACCAGAAGAGAACTGCTGGGTGTAGTGAAGGCTTGCGAACATTTCCATAAATACTTGTACGGCAGAAAGTTCCTTCTTCGAACAGATCACGCTGCTCTAAAATGGCTCATACAATTCCGTAATCCAGAGGGCCAGATGGCAAGATGGTTAGAACGACTTCAAGAATATGATTATGAGATAGAACACAGGGCCGGAAGAGTTCATTCAAATGCTGATGCCCTTTCGAGACGACCATGCAGTGCAAATTGTAATCACTGTGCCAAATTAGAGGAACGATTTTGCCCCGTGAGACGAACCACCGTCGTTAATGAGCAATGGCAGCCACAACAGTTACAAGAAGCCCAAGAAGACGATCCATGTATAAAAAGAGTATTGGATTGGATGCGTCGAGGTGAGAGACCTAGTTGGCAAAACATTGGTGCATGTAGTCCGGAAGTCAAGGCCTACTGGAGCCAATGGAATTGCCTGATACTAAAAGATGATCTTCTGTACAGAACCTTTGAGAACGATGATGGTACAGAATCTAAGCTTCAGTTGATTGTACCTAAAAGTAAAGTGTCAGAAGTATTGCGTCAGTTGCATGACGGTACATCAGGTGGACACTTTGGTATTACGAAGACTCTGCAAAAGGTTCGAGAACGGTTCTATTGGGTGAACTGTAAAGATGATGTAAGAAGATGGTGCCGGAAATGTGAACTGTGTGCATCCGGTAATGGTCCAGTTGGTAAAAAGAGAGCACCCATGAGACAGTACAATGTTGGAAGTCCTATGGAAAGAGTAGCAATCGACATTGCAGGTCCATTTCCAGAAACCGATGCTGGAAATAAATACATTCTGGTAGCCATGGACTATTTTACGAAATGGACCGAGGCCTATGCATTACCGAATCAAGAAGCTGCTACCGTTGCAGAGGTACTTGTTAAAGAATTCTTCAGCCGATTTGGTGTTCCCTTGGAGATCCACTCCGACCAAGGGCGAAACTTTGAGTCAGCTCTTTTCCAAAACGTTTGTAAATTGATTGGTGCCAATAAGACCAGAACAACACCCCTGCATCCTCAATCAGATGGAATGGTCGAGAGGATGAACCGAACGATGGGTAAACACTTGTCCAAAGTTGTATCTGAACATCAGCGAGATTGGGACCAACACATTCATTTATTCCTGATGGCCTACCGCTCGGCCGTGAATGAAACTACAGGTCAAACACCAACCTGCCTGATGTTGGGTCGTGAAGTTCGTTTGCCCTGCGACCTAGAGTTTGGCTGCAGACCTTCCGAGGAATATGTTGCAGGCGAAGAATACGTAGACCGCCTGAAGTTACGAATGAACAACATTCATGAACTTGCCCGACAACACATCCAGATAGCCAGTGACAGAATGAAAGATCAATATGATTCTCGCTGCAAGAATGAAAGCTTCGAAGTAGGTGATCTTGTCTGGCTTTATAATCCACAACGTCGTCGAGGCCTGTGTCCTAAACTGCAAAGACAATGGCAAGGTCCGTATGAAGTTAAGAAGAAAATAAATGACGTAATATACAGAATTAAGAAGTTGCCAAACGGTAAACCAAAAGTTATTCACATAAATCGTCTTGCACCATATGCTGGCTCAAATGAAACAGAAGAAGCCCGAGTCCTCCAACAGGAGATGAAAGACGCCGCACAGCCAAGTTTTAATCAATTTATGTCAAATTACGCAGCGAGAAAGAGTGCTAGATTCGGCGTGACCACAGAAGTTCAGCAAGATCTGTTTGGTGTTCCAGAAAACGTCTCTCTAGCCCACTGTGTTGCCCAAGACCTCGAGATGACCAAAGGAATCTCGTCCGTATTCAATAGAAAGTTCGGCCGCCTGGACGAGTTAAGAAATCAACAACCTAAAATTGGAAGAGTACTGCGATTGGAAGATGGTCCTCGATCTTTGCTGTATATGGTGACCAGGAAGTCTTATACGGACACGCCAAGCTACGAGAACATATGGCGTGCTCTAACTAATTTGAAGAAAATCGTGTGTAATTATGACATCAAAGATTTGGCTTTACCAAAAATAGGCCATGCAGTAGAAAATCTGGATTGGAAGATTGTGAGAAGCATGCTTGAGGTGGTCTTCAGAGAAACTGGCGTACGAATTACTGTGTGTTGCATGAACCCGAAGATGTCGGATCCTTCAAAGACAGTAGACTGTTATTTCTTCTTGAAGGGTGTATGCAAAGCTGGAGAGTCGTGTAGATTCCGCCATCCTGAGCCTTCATCTAGAGTTGCTGATGGGGACGCTCAGATCTTAAGAGGGGAGCAGTGTAACGAAAGAGTTTCGAATCGGCGCAATAAACAGTCCCCGGCTTGGGAGAATTCCAACCGTCGGAATAACAGTAGCCGTGACGTCACAGAAGCGACGGCGCTGTGAGTGAAGATCTCCAGAATATTCATTAGGCCGAGGGATATGTAGACATTTCGAGAACAGGACCTATTGGCTATTTAAGCGGAGCGCGCTGTTATTAGAGTTTAGTCTTAAGCTAAAGTTTGTAAAGTAAACTTGTATAAATAAAAAATAAAGTCGTATATAAATTACGAACCGCTAGTTTTTTATTGTAATTAGAAGTAATTACACTAATCACGCTACACTATTGAGCATTTATGGGGTGAATAAAAAAAAGCTATTTACCGTCATCCTAGGCCTCCAGAAAATTTGGTACAGTTGTGGCCCTGTTAGAGGGATATCGGGCTATTCCCCAGGCAAGGAAAACACATATTTATTCGATGCTAAACAGATTGCGAGCAGTCGTTGCTGCAAGAGGTGGACATACCCGCTATTGAATTGTTTTGTTTTGTTGTTAATTTTGTTTTGTTTTGTTAATTTTAGTGCGTTTGATATTTTTAATTAAATAAACCGTCAAAGCAGTGTTTTTAATTACAGCTCTTACAATAAAAGAGATATTCGGATAATTCAAAAAACAGAACCTTAGTGATACCTCCAGGATAATAAAAAAGGAGTATGAAACAACGTCAGCCCTCCAATTTTTTCACAAATTTTTTTAAAATTAGTAGAAAAACAACGCTTCCATTGACCCCCGTATATTGCCATCTATAGTATGGTATAAGTAGACCCAAACCCAGACATCCAAAGCGAAATTTATCCTCCAACATCAAATTGTTCTATATGGTCCACATAATGTTCAGGAAAAGGTCACACCATTTTAAGCGTCGGGTTTGGGAGGGAGGAGGGGGGAGAGATCGGTAAATTCGTAGTTTTTTTTAAGTTTTTCGTTAATATTTCTTAAACTATGCGGTTTAGCATGAACCACCTTCTACACAAAATTGTTCTACATTAAATTTGAAATAAAAAGGTCCTTTGCATAATCCTTCTAAAATGAGCGGTTCCAAAGTTACGGAGGTAGCATTGTATAATTGGTGCAAAAAAGGCCTAACCCAAACATCCAAAATAAAAGTTTTCCTCCAAGACCAAATTGTTATATATGGTCCACATATTGTTCAGTAAAAAGTTACACCATTTTGAGCGTCCGGTTTGGGGGGGGGGGAATGGGGGAGAAATCGGCAAATTAGTAGTTTCTTTACGTTTTTCGTCAATATTTTTAAAACTATGCTTTAGGGTAAACAATGTTTTATACAAAAATGTTCTACATAAATTTTAAAATAAGAAAGGTCCTATACATAATTGTTATAAAATCAACGGTTCCAGAGTTACGAAAGGTGAAACTTGAGGTTTTCGATACTTTTTTTTATTTTTGGGCAATTGATGATTTTGGGTGGTAAGGTTGACGTTTCTTCAAGGGCTTATCACTAACATAGCCAGTTAGGTAACAATCAGCACAAAGCCATGAAGTGTGGAAGCAATTGGGGGAGACTTATGTATGTCCAGCAGTCTACGTAAATTGGTTGGATGATGATGATGATGAAATACATTAGTCATTCAGCCAGTTGCAATAACAAATATACAATCCTATCCCTAATACAAAATTAAACTTTTTAGTCTATTGCCAAACTAATTAAGAATTGAATGGAAATATAGACATTCTTAGCGTGTATTTGAAAAAAGGAATGCAGTTGAGTTTATATAACGCATTTGGTTTCACGTAGTTTTAATATAAATTCAGAAAAAATTAAATAAAGGGGTGAGATGAAAAGTGAGCTGAAATAACGAGAGTCTACAAAATGTTATAGGCACAGCACTATCAAAGTTTTAAGGCCGTTATTTCTTGGAAAATGAAACGCTCCACTAGATGTATGAAAGATAGAAACTGCAAACTGGAGGGAAAATATTTAGAACCTGGGAGATTAGAAGAAGGTGGTAGATGAAGCAAAAGACATAACAATATTTGAGAAGTAGCATTAAGGCTATATGTAGACTAATCCACTGCGTTAAATAGATTAATGCTTGGTTCCACCAACAGATCTTAAGCTTGAGCTCAGATTATGAAACCTGCGCGTTGCACCATTGAGTCTTAGATCAATTTTTGCCACAGTGGAGTACCAGAATGATCAGAATGATGGGAATCGAAAATTATGGTGCAACGTAAGTGAGACTTATAGCGAATAGTTCATGGAATATTAGCGATCTGTACTCAACCAAGAGCCATCGGTCCTTATATATACTTACTGTCAAAGTAGCTCCTTGTAACATCTCTCGTATATAAATCTGTTTAACTTTGAGGCCCGAACCATCGTCTTTTGAATACATTAGTGTTATCACTTCATCAATAGTCTTCAGCGATTGGATAAAAATTATTGAAAATATCAAGAAAATTTGCACTCCAAACATAGAATTCATATACGAAGTAACATTATAGAAATTCTTATACATTTTAGCTATAAGTTTAAGATCATTAACGACTTGATTTTCCTTTTCTAAAGAAAATTTACAAAAGTTTTGTAGTTTTAAGATAACCATGTCTTGCAGCTTGGTGATAATTTTTGAGATTTCAAGTACAAAGGCACTAAGTACCATCATTAGAGTGACAACCAATAATCTAAATAACAAACCTAATGCGAATGTTTCCATATGTTTAAAATATGCAAAAATAGTGCAAAAGTTGCATAAAAAGGCAAAAATCAACAAAATTATCTTCGCTGTAAGTATACTAATTTTATTACGATTACATGCAATTTTAGTCTCTTTCTTTATCTCTGAAACCATTATGAATAGAGAATTCCATTGATGTCGGTTGAAAATAAGGCCAAAATTCACAGACATGTAAAATGCATAAATAAGTCCAACATAACCAAATCTCAGCAGAAAGGAGAAAGTCGATAGAGCATTAAAATAAGGAAGGACCAGCCATATTGAATATAGACCTACCAGAGAAATGCAAAAAATAATTAATAATTGCCAGCAGGATGCTCTTATTCCTCTTTTGTAGTTCCATGGAAAGGCACATAAAATACTCCCTATTGTATAGATCGACTTCAAATATGAATTCCCATTTTTACAGCTAACCATCATATTGATATTTGAAAATTATGGCTTGTTTGGAATATACATATATGTATCTAATTGACTTTCCAGTGTTTTAAAAAATAAAATGTAATTTATTCTATGCAATACTTTATGATGTTGCATGTTGAAGTATTTTGAATATTATTCCAATTAATTTGTTTTTATTATAATGAATATTATTTTCCGATACTAGTGCTTTATATAATATAGTAGCCCGATCAATGAACACAGAACTTTACGAAAACATAAACAAAAATAAAGGAATGATGAAAATTTGGGAAAAGGTAGTTGAAATTGTCTATTATTATATAAGAAAAGTTTACGATTCTACATCCTCTCCATTTTACAAAAATGGAGGGGAATGCCCCTTCTCGGGGGGTGAAAAATATACATAAGTCCGGAATTGGACAAAATGACTAATTCTTAGCAACTTTTGTTCTATAGAGTTTTTTCACCAAGTAAATATTTTCGAGTTATTTGCGAGTGAATATGTTTATATTTAACAAAGAAAATCATGTTTTTCGACGATTTTTCGTAAATAACGCAAAAAGTAAGTACTTTATCAAAAAAAAAAAGAATGTGTGTGTACTTTGTACGCACGTAAGAACTTATACTTCTATTATATGATTTCAACGAAACTAATATACTTCAAACAGTTTATTTATATTTTATTTAAATATTAAACTAATTTTAATACTTGCTACTTCTCAAAAATCTTTATTAAAACAATATCAAAAATTAAAATAATAAAAGAATTAAACACACACAAACAAACACATTGAAAAATGCCACAAATGATTTCTGAACAATGTAGGAAAAACGTTTAACTAAATACGTATTTTGTGAAAAAAAAATTATATAATAAACTTACAATCATAAAATGTATAAAAAAAATAAAAAAAAATAAAAGTTTCCATTGGGGTTCGAACCCTCTTATTCGGAAGTAAGTATTGAAATTCATTCACCTTAAATTTTTACCCACGGAGACCATGTGTCATCATGTGCGAACATCAACTAACTAAACGTATTAAACTTTTGACGGTTCTGAATTTAACCAAATTATTTTGATTTTGAATTGAAATTATTTAGAATTGAAAGAAATATCAGAATACAACAAGACGTAGAGTAAGAAAACAATATATTAGGTGAATATTGATAGAAATTTTGATGGTAATCAAATTATGTAAATCAAAGCATTACATCCTATTTTAGTAAGTTCTTTTTAAATTTTCCAAGTAGGTAGCTTCTACCTATGAAATTTTTTATTAGGATACTGAAACATTTACAATTATTACGTACCTGTCGCTTTTAAAAACTATTTAAAAAGTCACTACAATATTATAAACTTGCATTTTTCTCTGCCATCACAACAATAAAAACTAATATACACAACATTAATTTGTTTATCCAAAATCTCCATATTGAACAATTATTGACAGATGATTTTAACACCCAATCAGTTCCCGTATAACGTTTATACCATACTGTCTGTGTGCGCATGCGCGCAGAATTATGAAATTTTACTCTCAATCGCGCCTATAGAAGTAAAACTTCAAAAATATTCTTAGCAAAATTATAGCTTATAAAGAAGTAAAAAAATGGTGCATGCATGAAGTCTGCAGACCCAGTAGAACCAGAGTTATAGCTATTGAAAAGTAAGTTCTTTTCCGTTAAATTCCAAATCGAATAATTCAACGTGAAATAATAAAAAAACGGAGCACTTTTTGGGGAAAACTCATTACAGCTTTTTTAAAGTGTTTAAAATAAGTTTATATTGCCCAATATAGAGAGGCATTTAAGAAGGAAGAGGAGACCTATATCCTAGGATAGATATTTAGGGCTGCTTACATAGCTAGCTAGATAGATAGATACTTTAACAATACTTATAATACTACAAGATAAGGTATGGAGTGAAAAAGATGTGCTGCGTGATTTATCGCCGATATCATTTTCTGGTGTGTCACATTAAATGTCACATACTTTTCCAACTAGATAACGTACTAAATTTTAGTATGTTATCTAGTTGGAAAAGTAGCTTTGTCATCTCCCACAGAAATATTAATATAATCGGTACCCCAAAGCTATAGTTGAGGTATTGGACAACACAAAATACATTCTTGGGCAGCTTCAGTATATTTTTAATTTTTTTCTCTATGTCACTTTTGCCTAACAGTTCTTTGCTATTCAAAAACTTCATTTTCTCGAAAATATATATTTGTCTTCGGTTCACTACTAATGAAGTTTCCGTAGCCATAGCACTTAAACCAATCATTTTTAAATTTAGCGTTAGCCAGAAAAATAGATAAGCAACAACGCCTTTTAGTCGTACATAGTAGGGGAGTGCAATTAGAACGAAAAGATACAATGTTTCGGAAAAAATCAAACAAGGTTATATTTTTCTAAAACTTTTTTTGTTAGTTTATAAATATGCTAAAGTAAAAAATTCTACTCACAAATTTCGCCGCTAATTGTTTATTAATTGTTTAAACAATAACAATTGTTTTGTATAAATAATGTTTAGAATATGGGTGAATTCAACATTTTATTTTGATAAAAAATGTTTTTATTTTAGTTTTGATTATGCTGAACCCGAATCTGACATTACACTTTGCAAATTCAAAATGGCGGATTCAAAATGGCGGATTTTTTCCTAAAAATCCTTAAAAAGTAGTTGTAAAATCGGAATTTTTTTTATAAAACGTGTTTGTTTACATATATGTGGATATTTTTGAGAGGTTGCTGGACCTGAATCAAATTTTGATAATTTAAATTATAAAATGACAGATGCAAAATGGCGGATAACTTAAAAAAGAGTTGTAAAATCATAATTTCTTTACAAAATGTATTTATTTCTACATATATTTATTTTTGAGAGCTTTGATAAACCTAACTTAAATGTTAATATTATAAACTATAAAATGGCGGATCCAAAATGCAGATTTTCTAAAAAGAACATAAAAAAGAACATTTTTCTAAAACATTTATTGTCTTTATTTTTAACAGGTTGTTGAAACTGAATTAAAGGTTAAAAATTTAAATTTCAAAATGGCGGATCCAAAATGGCGGATATTTAAATTGAAAACAAGTAGAATCCAATCAAACAAATATGGAATTTCATTCTTAAAAAAAGACAAACAAATAATTTTCACAATAATACTAAAAATTAAAATGTATTAGAAAGAATATTTAAAAAAAAATACAAATTTTCGATTAGAAGGATATAATTACATATTGAATCATAGTTTTTAATTCCAAACAACTTTTCTTTATAAAAATTTTCGATATTGTGAAATATAAAGTTACTTTACTCTTTAGTGAAATTCATATTTTTGACATACCTCGTACAAAATTAACAAAATTTGATATTTGATGGTTGTATCTTATGTTATATACGATGTAGAGTATTTTATAAAGAATAACTTTTTTTCGCAAAACTGATATTAAAAAAGTTATCAATAGGTTCCAAGTTACGCAGACATACTGTATAAGAGCTAAAAAAAATTTTTTTGTTGTACATTTATTATTGTTGAAGCTTATTATTAAATGTATTTGAGGTAATTTTTACAGAAAAAAGTTTTGATCACTCTATATCTACATTTTTTCAGCTGGTAATTTTCGGTTTTTGTATTACATTTTTGTTATTTTTCAAAGTTTTCTCAAAAAGAAATTATTTATTTCATTTTGAAACTAAAATAATTCAGTGTTTTTTAAATATTACGTCCCAAGCTTTAAAAAAATAGCAAACAAATTGTATTAGATTTGTTCAAATTTGAGTAATACCGTCTTAAATTGGTGGGAATTCTGTAAAACTACGAAGTTTTCAAAAATTACATTTTTTGAGACATCGTATTATTTGAATTAAATTTTTGAGATTTTTTTTGAATGAAATATCGTTTAGTAAGATGATTGAGAGGTAAGTTGTGCAAATTTGATAGTTTTATAAGTAAAATTGTATTAGTTACACATGTTTAAATCATTTTTAAACAAAATTCATGTAAGGCTCATTTTCCGCCCACACCGTACTTATGTCCATACATTTTATTTATTTTTATTACAACCATAAGATAGTTTATTTCATCTTATTTCATGTCCAATTTGTAAAATTTCTTTTGATCCATTAGTTAAATCATTACATTAAAAAAACTCAACCGTGCACTTCTTACAACGCTAGTTTACAGTGCGCCAATGTGTGTGTGAAGGGTGACTTTAGCGTTATAAATAAAAAATCACAGAAGCTAGAGATTTAATTTTAGAAAAATCTTTATATAAGGTTTTTTTTGTAAAATTTTCTGCATTTTTCAATGGTCAAGTCAGTTTTTTTCTAAAAATTATATTTTCGGAGTTATTTAAAAAAACATCTAACTTCGCTGTTCATTTGTTTAATAAAAAATGAAGCACCCACTTCTCGAGTAGAACTTTTTGATATGTTGTTTATTAAACATTTCTTAACGAAATTACAAAAAGTTTTATCTTTTTTGATTTTTTCCGAAGTGATAATCTAAATGCACTCCCCTATAGGAGATCATTGAAATTATAGAAACCAGCACACCAAGTAAAACCAAAATCCAATATAGAGATTCTCCAATAAAAATTTTTGCAGTAATAAAGAAATTTTTCTCGGAGTGTTAATCCATATTTGACAATAGTTTCCAAAATTCTGCTAATTTTTTTCTACGTGTTATCAGTGTATAATATGTAAAAACGAAAAAACTGATTCCATTTCCGGCATGCACTGTACGCAACATTATAGATGTAATTGGACAAATTGGTACATAATCCAGATACTGTTAATTGATAATTACCCCTGAGACAAAAATTCCTATTAGCAAAATACCGTGGTATGTACAAGGATTTCTTAACATTCATGGTATCGTAACAAACGCCAATTATATAACCATATTTATAGATAATTTTTAAAGCCGCTGTATCGTGATAACCTATAGAGCTTCTGTTAGCTTTGTAAAGTATGACAACTATCTGATATAAAATACTGCGAGTAATATGCAAGTCAATTCGTTAAACAAAAAAATACCTTTTTATCATATGCGTATGTAAATACAGTAAATTGAGTGCAGTTTTTTAAACCTTGGGAAACTTTTTAATGGGGGAAATTGAAGGAGCAACTATTTAACAATAGAAAGGACAAAATCATATACCAAAATCATAATACCATAATTAAAAATCATACAGAACAAGTAAAAACTTCGTTTGTACAATGGTATAAAATGTTTATTGAAAAACTATTGAAAAATAATCCAAAAGGATTCGCAAAACGTTTTCGATCTAGATCAGATCATCTTCAGTGCGTTTTGCTTAGTAGATGAAACTAGCAACCTTATAAAATAGGTGACATCGAGAAATATGATTTACACATTGATAATCTGATGTTAGTAGCGACTCTAAGGGCCGGTTGTTCGAACGCTAATCAACAATGATCATTATCAAATATTTAATTACTGTCACCAACTGTCAATGTCTACTTTGTTTGGGTTGCTGAATTACAATTATGAAATTACTTAATTAATTATGTTACTAATTGTTATGTTAATTGATTACCTAATCTCATAATTATAATCAATTATGTTTTCAGCAACCCAATAAAAGTTGACATTGACAGTTTTGGTGACAGTAATTAAATATTTGATAGTGATCATTGTTGATTAGCGTTCGAACAACCGGCCCTTAGTCGATGTTAAAAGATAAAAGTGCTCAAAGGGCAACATGATTCATTGCTCGATAAGAGCGCGTGGTTCTTGCCAGTTCAATGGACACAGACCAACTGTGTCCATTGTCCTGTTGGTATGTGTCCATTGAACTGGCAAGAACCACACGTTCTTATCGAGCAGTGAATCATGTTGCGCTTTGAGTACTAAATTTATCTTTTAACATCGACTTAGAGTCGCTACTAACATCATATTATCAACTTGTAAATCATATTTCTCGATGTCACCTATTTTATAAGGTTGCTAGTTTCATCTACTAAGCAGAACGCACTGAAGATGATCTGATCTAGATCGAAAACGTTTTGAGAATCCTTTTGGATGACTTTTTAATAGTTTCTTGATAAACTTTTTATACCATTGTACAAACGAAGTTTTTACTTGTTCTGTATGAATAGAAAGAGCATTTAGCAAAAAAATAAATCGATTTTTAAATGCTGCATCTAGAGACTTTCAGTTCTTTGTGGTCAGGATGAAGTCAGGAAAATAGTCTATCTAATCAACTCCAAACATCCATCATTGAATGTAGGCCTCCTCTTCCTTCTTCCATGGCTCTCAAGTCTATTTGCATCCATTTTGACCCGGCTTGTTTCTTCAGGTCATCTGACTATCGCATTTATGGCCTTCCTCTGTTTAGTCTATTGTTACACGGTCTCCAATGTATAATCGTCTCAGTCCATCTTTCATCCTTCTGCCTTAAGGTAAAAACTTGCCGAAGATACATAACATACATGGATGAGCGCGGTGTAGGTCGCGATCGCGGTCGAGGTTTACATCGATGAGGGGCAGAACATACCGAAGATCCTGTTTTGGCATCGATATCGCTGTAAACCGCGATGCAAGGTCGCGAGGGTGACACATCCTTGGTATGTGCGATCTCATAAGAAAATGAAGGTTTGTTTTGATATCGATGTAGCGATCGCGATCGCGACCTACACCGTGCTCATCCATGTACCTTCGGCATGTTTTTACCCTTAGGGTGTGTCCGGCGAACTTCCGTCTAAACTTTGCTACTAGCCTACGCAACCACTTGCTAGACACGGTGGGTATTAAGTATAAAAAGAACAAATAGGCAAGTAAAAAATGTAAAAAAAATAATTGACATCAAATGAAAAGACATTATACATAAATCATGGTAGATTCAAGGATATGAAAAAGAACTTTACGTACAATATAATATGTAATAGTAATTTTATTTTTAAACGCTTTTATTTAGTTCAATAGTTTGCGTCAAATCTTTAGACGTTAACCCTTAACTGGTCCGGTACTGTAGCAGTAGCGTAACTGGTCCGGCGTCGTCTGCGAAACTACTCTTTTCAAGAAAGCAAAACAACACTCGAAAATAATTTTTTTATTAAGAATAAATGTTACAAACATACCTTGATATGTTTATATAAAAGTGAACGTATTAGATTTGGGCATTATTTTTGTTAAGAAAAAAATATTAAAATAAAACTGAAATCCGCACAAATATTTGTGAAAAAGTACATAGTTTTGTAAAGTAAATAAAAAAATATAAAAAAAAACATGAAAAAAAAATATATTGCTAGGATAGATGTTCAAACTGCACACTAAACAAAAAACTAGGTAAAATAAAAATCGATCAAAAATGTTTGTTTCCAGCATCAATCAAACTTTACCTATTTTATATGCAATTTTTACATAGGTGGTGGTTTTATACATCCCAAACAAACAGACTTTTTGCAACTCAAGCACAGATATTTTGTCATCCTGCGCTTTCTACAAGGACATAAACTGCAAATCTTGCGCTTTTTCTAAAATAAGAACATCCTCTTGCTCTTCTTGAACTCTAAGTATAAACACAAAAAAGTGACATAAACGGTCCGGCGTCGTCTGAGGAACTACTCTCAACCTAACTGTTGCGATAACTTTTTAGGAACTGAGAGAAACTTGTCTCAAATACATCCACTTGTCAAGCTCCAATAGTTTAAGGATTAGATAGAACGACTTGCCTGTGGGCGGTGCCAATTTCCAATAAAAAATAATCAAAATTATTGAATCGTCTGTCAGATGACGCCGGACCAGTTAAGGGTTAATTTGACTACCTTTTCTCCTATGCAAATTAATTTAAATTTGCAGACATATGCATTCGCGGGAACAATACACGAATTTATTTTTTTTATTATGTTTAATTATTGTTTAAATAAAAAAAAAGAATGTGTGTGTACTTTGTACGCACGTAAGAAGTTATACTTCTACTACATATTATGTGATTTTTAAGACTATACCAAAAATTTTAAAAAATAAAAGAATAAAACGCACACAAACACATTGAAAAATGCCACAAAGAAAAAATGATTTCTGGACGATAATAATTGTTGGCAAAAATTTTAAATACGCATTTGCTGAAAAAAAAATTATATAACAAATATACTTACAATCATAATATGCATAAAAAAATAAAAAAATAAAACTTGCATCGGGAATTGAACCCTTGAATTTCGTGCTGCTTTGACTCGTAATCGAAGCGTAGACTCACTCGTCCAATCGCACATTATTTATCATGTGGAAAAATACGGTAACTGAACGTTTTACTGTTTGACAATTGTTTTAAAAATTGTGTAGTTTAAATTTTGTGGAAGAAAATATAAAAATATAACAAAACAGTAAGAAAACAATATATTAGATGAAGATTGGTAGAACTTTTGTTGGTAATCAAATTAAGTATGTAAATCAAAGCATTACATACCTACTAGATAAATAAATCTACGCCAAAAAATCATAATTTAAAAATAAAAATCGAACCTAATTTGGGATTTCTCTCTAAAATCCGCATTCTTGAGAAAATAAATGTATGTATTTGAACCTAATCCAAATGTATAATTACAATATGATTATAATAAAAGCTAGGTACTTACCAAATTAGAATGAGTTTTCCTTGTCCAAAATAGTCCAAAAGTCCAAAAATATAGGTATATAAAAACTATTTCAAAAGGCAGTATAACTATTAACTAACTTTTGTTTGTTGTTTCTTTTCACACAAATTTTAAAACGCAACAACCATAAATAATCTAACTACAGCTGTGCCACAGCCACCATATTGAATAATTTTTTACATGTCATTTGAACATCCAATCACAACAAAGTTATAATGCGCATGCGCCCGGTCGCTAGGTTTTCCCATATAAAAATTTACCCTCTATCGCCGGTAAAGAAGTATAACTTCAAAAATGATTTTAATGGAAAATGCTTAAATTCTCTTGTATTTTAGAACGTAAAAACTTTTTTTTATTATGTTTAATTATTGTTTAAATAAAAAAAAAACGATTTTAATGGAAAATGCTTAAATTCTCTTGTATTTTAGAACGTAAAAACTTGAAACTTTTACGGATTGTACCTAATGATATGAACTATACATAATTTCACTATTTACGTTAATTGTTTACGTTATGCTTCATAAATAAACAATAAAATTTAAAATTTTTGACGCTCATATATTTTTTTACATAAAAATCGGCGCTTATTCGTGTCAAATTTCAATACGATACGAAATAAAACTTCAACCAAAACTCGACTTCAAAAAATTCGTGTTTTTATCGTAGTCTTAGAAAATCCACGGGTAGAGACGTTTTGTGCTACAATTAACATTAGAATTCGTTTTGGCTAAAACGCTTTTCTTTAGCTCAATCGTTTGGGTCAAATCTTTAGAAGTTAATTTGACTGCCTTTTCTTCAATGCAAATGAGTGATTTGCAGTGAAAATGAGTGAAAATTTGCAGATATATGCATTCGCGGGAACAATACACGAATAGTCAATAAAAATATTTTTTATGTTTATTAATAATTGTTTAAATAAAAAAAAAACGATTTTTAACGGAACATGCTTAAATTTTCTTATTTTTTACAATGCAGAAACATTTTTACAGATTGTAGCTAATTATATAAACTATACATAATTTCATTTTTACGGCAATTGTTTACGTTGTGCTTCATAAATAAACAATAACGTTTCAAATTTTTTGCCGATTCCGACTACTTTTCATGTTAGTACATGATATGTTTTATAGGATACATATTTTAATAAAGACGATATTTTATTGTTTGAAAAGTGTAAGACTAAAAAGTAAAAAATAAAAAAATATAAAAAACTTTTTTTATGAAACGCTTTTCTTTAATTACGAGTGACTGAAATTAAAAATATAAAAAAATAAACCTAAAAGCAGAAAATAAAAAAAAAATTGGAAAAATCTAACACATTCGTTAAAGAAAAGCGTGGGGCGAAAACCGTTTATTCGATGAAGACGCGCCACGCTTTTCTTTGACGAATGTGTTAGATTTTTTCAATTTTTTTTTATTTTTTGCTTTTTGGTTGATTTTTTTATAATATTTTTAATTTCAGTCACTCATAAATAAAGAAAAGCGTTTCATAAAAAGGTTTTTTATATTTTTTTATTGTTGAATTACCTTCATCATTATAAATAATCGTCATCAGGTGCATTTAATAAGAAATTTAGCACTTCTTCTTGCGGCAGGGTTTTTGTTTTTTTGGGAATGTAATTCCTTCCTTTTTGTTCCAAAAAAGTTGTAAGTTTTTTTTATAATTGCTTATATGTATCTATGTCTTTATTTGTGGTCAAAGTTGCCTTTAACATTGAATAATAGGACCACATAGTCGATGGAGAATATTCTTTAGGCAATTCAGAGAAATATGCTAGTAAAACACTTTCACTATAATTTGTAATACAATTTTTTTCACGCCATGCTTCAAATGTCACATTGCTTATTGTATTTTTCGATGGATTTTTCTGGGAGAAGCTCTGAAACTACCTCTAACAATTTCTTGCGTATTTCAGGTGGCGTTCATGTAATTTCTTCCACTTCCAAAGCAGCACTACTGTATTATAATTTGATATTCGTTTTAAAACTTTTATTACAATAAATACAATTTTCAATTTAAATTTTTTAAATACAGTGATGACAGTTGACTTCTGCATGCCGCTTTCCATTTTTAATCGATAGATAGTTATCAATATTGAATAATTACTAAATTGGTAAAATTTTTATTAATTTTATATGAATATAATTGCAAAATACTACAGAATTTCACTTTTTGGCATAAATTTAATTAATAATAACGTAAATTGTGTACAATATTTCCAATAATTAAAGTAAATAAATTTTAAGTTCACTCAAATAAATAATCGATTACTGCCATCGACCACTTACATTCCATCTCGCTTAATTTGGTTAATCGCGGCAGGTAAAGTAAAATTCTTCTTTCAGTACAATAAAGTGTTACTTTACTGCCGCAAATGGCGTCAAATGAGTACAATAATAAATGACTTTAGTGATGGTTGGCGATAAAATATATTACCGACCTAGAAGGTATCTTAAAAAGTTCTATAAAAATATTCCCACTCACGACGAGTTCTTTTTTTTTTAATTTTTCACGACACTATCTGACCGAATTCTCGGTATGTTCAACAAGGTTAAAATATTCCCAGCGTTTCTGCCGATTCAACAGAACAATATGACCTGATTTGTATCTGACGTAATTATTATCAAAACAAAACGTATATTAGGTCTGAGTAGAAGAATATGTCTATTCAGCGTTTTTGAAACTCCCAATATATTAAGGATTTCTAAATATAGGGTGGTGCTTCAAACCAGACAACAATTAATTCAATATTTAGTTGGCTCGAACAGAGATTGCAAGCCGAGGAAATGAAGTATTTAAGAAAAGTCGTGGGAGCTACGAGATTGATAAAAGCCGTAGCGAAAATATTAGAAGAGAGTTTAAAGTAAAAATATTAAAGGAAAAAAATTCATGAAAAGGAACTATAAAGGACTGGACACATACTTAGAATGAATGACAACAGACAAGTGGCACGGGAAGCAAGGCCGATAGGGAGAAACAAGACAAGTGAGCCAAGGAAAACCTGAAACATATAAGTGCGATGGAAATACTGAAGAATAGAGGAAAATCGTGACAGGAATCCAAATAATTAGCTAGAGACAGAAAAAAGTGGCGCAAGCTCGCAGAGAACTGAAATTAAGTGATGAAATGCTAAGTGAAGAGATAAAATATATTCGGAAATAGTCAAAGACAAAAAGTAAAAGACTTTAATGTAGGGTCAAATGACAGGTGTAATAAGGGAAAGAGATGGATTGAGAGAAAAGTGAGGGTTGAACTGAACGAAGTAATGGAATGAAAAAAAGTGAGAAAATGGTAGGGTGAATTAATTGGGTTTCGACTAATAGGGGTTCGTGTGGTTAATAATGATTAGTGTGTGTAAAGGAGTTTGGAACCAGTGAGGGGACGAAGAAAATAGTTGAAAAAGGTGAATAGGTTATAGAGGAGAGCGGATACCGGGAACCCAGGGAACTACCCCTTTTTAGTTTATATATTATCTACTTATACTTTATCAATACTTACAAATAATACTGACGAATAAGCTATGGTATGAAAAAGTCGTGCTGCCTGATCTATGTTCGTTACCATTTTCTTGTTTGTGACGTTTAGTATGCCGTCTATTTGAAAAAGTAACTTTGTCATATCCCACAGAAAAATTAACAAAATCGGCACACCAAAGCTGTAGTTGAGATATTCGACAAGACAAAATATATCCTTGTGCAGCTTCAGTACTGTTTTAATTTCATTCTCTATGTCACGTTCGTTTAAAAGATCGTTTTGGGTCAAAAACTGCATATTTTCGAAAATATATATTTGTCTTTGGTTTAATACATTTGAAGTTTCGGCAACAATAGCACTTACAGCAATCAGTTTTAAGTTAAACGATATAAAGAAAAATAAATGAGCAGCGTCTTTTAGTCGTACATAGGGAATCATCGAAACTATAGAAACCAGCACACCAAGCAAAACTAGAATCCAAAATAGAGTTTTTCCAATAAATATTGTTCTAGTAATAAAAAACTTTTTCTTCGAGTGTTCATCCATATTTGACAACAGTTTCCAAAATACTGACAATTTTGTTCTACGTGTTATAAGTATTGTATAGTTAAAAACGAAAAAACTGATCCAATTTACAAAAATAGCAGTCTTTAACACTATCGACGTAATTGGAGAAATTGGTATATAACACAGATGCTGATAAGTCGTAATTATCCCTGTCACACAAATGGCTATGAGAAAAATACCCTGGAACACGTATTCCTTAATATTCATCTTCTTGGAACAAACACCAATGAGGCAACCAAATTTATGAATAATTTTTAAAGCTGCAGTGTCCTGATAACCCATAGAGCTCATGTTAATTTTATTCATTATAACAACAACTGCTTGCTGTAAAGTACGGTGATTTTAATTTACAAATTAACTCGTGAAATTGAAAAAACTTTACATCCGGTGCAGCGTTAAATACGGTAGATTGAATGCAGTGATTTTTAAACTCCGGGAAACTTTTAAATGGGGGAAATTGAAGGAACTGATATTTAGCAAGCAAAATTTCCGGAAACACTTTAAAAGCAAAATTGGCGGAAATTGGGTTATGTGTTGATGTCTTAATTTAAATCTCCCGACTAAAGGTCTAACATATTATAAAGGAAAATATAAAATACAAAGTATAGAATTAGGTGAAGCAATAGAGCACTAAAATCGGCTTTACCTCCAAAAAAAAAGCGACAAGACGGATCTTAATAATTCTTTTTGCATTCGATTCGTGAATGCTCCAGGAAACTTTGTGACCCCTAGACATGAGATGTTATTGAAAAACTTCATACAAAAAATGAATTCTTAAAGTGCATCTCAAACAGAAAATAAAAAAAATTCAGAACTCGTCAATTATCGGCGGAATTGAGTTCAATTTTGTTACTCGGGACCTTTTGGGGTCGCTGAAAACGAATATGATGTTAATGATCTCCGGAGTACCTGGTACCCAGGGTACCTAATTATGTATTGATATCTTAATTTAAATCTCCCGACAAAAAGGTGTAATATATAATAGTGCGGCAGATTCGTCCAAATATTATAAGAATTGTGCATTTAATGATAGAAGCATATAATTTAGACTACACATAATATTACATATAAAAAGGTTCAAAATTAGATATGAGGCTATCTCAGATTTTACCTTTTACAAAAATGGCGGGCATTCAAAATGGCGACGATACATATGTGACTATTAGCACGATAACTTTTTAACGAAAGTCCGACTTCAACCAAATTTGATAAATGGGTTCCTTTTTTGTTGTGTAAGATTCAGCTCTTGAACCGCAAGAATCGGTTTACCAGAAGTTGTGTTTATCCTGATTTTTTATGTAAAAATATCTTGTTTTTTTTCAATTCTTTCACCCTGTATATATTAATTTTTCAAATAGGTGAAACTGGCATTAAAAAGAGCGTAAAAATAGGAAATATTTTGTACTTCTGAGTTATGTTAATTACCATTTAATAAAAGCATAACTTATCTTCACATGTAGCTATGTGCGGCAGAAATTAGATATAGCTCGTGCAAATATTATAAAAATTATTGTGCATTTACTGGTAGAAGCATATAATTGGAACCACATATGCTACACATACAAAGGTTTAAATTTAGATATAAGGCCATCTCAGATTTTACCTTTTACAAAAATGGCGGGCATTCAAATTGGCGACGATACATATGTGACTAATAGCACGATAACTTTTGAACAAAAAGTCTGATTTTAACCAAATTTGGTATATGGGTTTTCTTTTTGACGTGAAAGATCGAGGTCTTGAACTATAAGAATCGGTTTACCAGAAGTTGTGTGTCTCCTGATTTTTTATGTAAAATTATGTTGTTTATTTTTTCAATCCTTTCACCCTGTAGGTATGTTTTAATTTTTCAAAAATGTAATACCTACGTTGAAAAGAGCATAAAAATATTTTTTAGAAAATATTTTGAACTCTTTAGTTATTTCAATTACTAATTAATAAATGCATAAATTATTTTCACATGTACCTATGAACCTATGGGCGGCTTATTCGTGCAAATAATATAAGAATTATTGTGCATTTAATGGTAAAAGCATATAATTTGGACCACACACACTACACATACAAAGATTTAAATTTAGATATGAGGCCATCTCAGATTTTGTCTTTTACAAAAATGGCGGGCATTCCAAATGAATCTGCCGCACATAGGTACATGTGAAGATACGTTATGCATTTATTAAATGGTAATTAACATAACTAAAAAGTTCTAAATATTTACTAAAATATATTTCTACTTTCTTTTTAATGGCGGTATTACCTTTTTGAAAAATTAATATATACATGGTGAAAGAATTGAAAAAAAAACATGTTTTTACATAAAAAACAGTAAAAACTCAACTTCTGGTAAACCGATTCTTCCGGTTCAAGACCTCAATCTTATTTATCAAAAAAAAAAAAGAAACTTGATACCAAATTTGGCTAAAATCGGACTTTTAGTTCAAAAGTTATTGTGCTATATTAGTCACATATGTATAGTCGCCAATTTGAATGCCCGCCATTTTTGTAAAAGCAAAATTTTAGATAGCCTTATATCTACGTGTGAACCTTTAGATGTGTAGTATATGTGGTCCAATTTATATGCTTTTACCATTAAATGCACAATTGTTTCACATATCGACCGCACTATAAAGGAAAATACAAAGTATAGAATTAGGCGAAGAAATAAAGCACTAAAATCGGCCTTACCCCCGAAAAAAAAAAAGACGGATCTTAATAATTCTTTTTGCATTCGATTCGTGAATGCGCCAGAAAACTTTGTGACCCCTAGACATGAGATAATATTGAAAAACTGCATACAAAAAATGCATTCTTAAAGTGCATCTCAGACAGACAATAAAAAAAATTCAGAACTCGTCAATTATCGGCGAAAATGAGTTCAACTTTGTTACTCTGGTATTTTTGGGGTCGCTGAAAACGAATATGATGTCGTTAGTGATCTCCGGAGTACCTGGTGCCCAGGGTACCTACTGTTTATCTCATCTTGTGGAGTTTTCGGCAAATTTTAAAAAAATAATCAAAAATCATTATTGCGGGGGGTTTTTGGGGTCGCTAACGACAAATATAACATCAGAGGTGATCTCCGGAGTACCTGGTGCCCAGGGTATCTGCTGTTTACCTCGTTTTCTGGAGTTTTCCACAAATTCATTAAAAAATTAGTCAAAAATCATTAGTCACAAGATAGACAGTAGGTACCCTGGGCATTAGGTAATCCGGAGATTACTTTCGATATCATATCCGTCGCCAGCGACCCCAAGAACCTCCTGAGTAATGATTTTTGGCTAATTTTTTAATGAATTTGCCGAAAACTCCAGAAGACCAGGTAAGCAGCACGTACCCTGGGCACCAGTTATTCCGAAGATTAGTTCCGATGTCATATTTGTCGTTAGCGACTCCAAAAGCCCCCAAGTAATGATTTTGACTAATCTTTTAATATTTTTTTTGCCGAAAACTCCACAAAACGAGCTAAACAGAAGGTACCCTGGGCACCAGATACTCCGGAGATCACTTTCACTGTCATATTCGTCGTTAGCGACCCCAAGTAATGATGTTTGAATAATTTTTAATGAAATTGCCGAAAAATCCACAAGACGAGATACACAGTAGGTACCCAGGAAACGAGGTACTCCGGAGATCACTTACAACATCATACTCGTTTTCATCGACCCCAGAAACCCCCGAGTAAAAAAATTTAAACTCATTTCCGCCGATAATTGACAAGTTCTGAATTTTTTATTGTCTGTTTGAGATGCACTTTAAGAATGCATTTTTTGTATGCACTTTTGTAACGGGTAGTTCTTCTAAGGATGACAGACTCAGTAAAACACAAGTTTAAAATAAAGTAAATATATTAAAGATAATTATATACCGTATAAAACAAATAAAATAAAATATAACTCCGTCTTCTGCAAAGGAAAAACAATATTAAACTTTCTTACAGTTTCCCAATGATAATAACAACATTAAAATTATACGATAAACAGTATATTTATATACAATAACAATATCGCTACGTTAAATCAACATAGCCCTATATTCCGATCCGGAGATCATTCCTCGCTACTACCGCACACTGCGATAACGGTCATGGCAAGACTCCACGTCACTACTGTGACGTCCGCCTAGGCATAGTCCCACCTCACATACGGTGCATCTATTGCCAAGCCAGCTAATGATCGTTCAATACGCGAGCAGCAGCTGTTGAGCCATGGTTAGTTCAATTCGCTAGCCATGACTGATTTCCTCATTCTCCTGGTTCGCCTTAAATATGCTCTCGATGCCACTACTCCTTCGGTTTCCCCCAGTGGTGGTATGCGCCAACGCTGACACTCATCCGGTCGTCTCTAGTAAAGCAGCTCATCGCTTGGCGTTGGCATCATATCGTTACACCTCCTTCTCTTTTAAAAACAAAAAAGATGTAGCATACATTTTTTTTGTGCCGTGTGTGCAACATTGCTTGGACTCATCAACGGTGTGGTCTTGGTTGGTTCTTCCTTACTTCGTAGACCGGTCCTGGATGGTTGTCAAGAAGATGCATCCCTGTGTAGATCTTGGGCGTGGTCTCCTCATAGCCATTGGGAGAGTGTGCCAAGGCTTTTCTACAGCAAATGGTCACATTCTTCCTGCCGGCTGCATCTGCGACGGTTTACTCTTAAGGCATGTAGGTACTTTCTGTCGGTTTTCGTTTCGCAAACTGATCTGGGATAATTGTCAAGAAGATGTTTCCTTCTGTATATCTTGTTCGTGATCCCCTCAAATCCATTGGGACAGTTTACCAAGGTTTTTCTACAGCAGATGGTCACATTTTTCTTGCTGGTTTCAACTTTGACGGTTCCATCAACAATGTCGTTTTTTTCGGAGATTCGTAAATTGGTCTCGGATGACTGGCTAGAAGGTGCTTCCTTCTGTAGATCTTGGGCGTGATCCCCTCAACACCATTGACACAGTATGCCAAGGCTTTTCTACAGCGAACGGTCGCATCCCTTTCTGCACGTTGCATCGGCGACGTTTATTTTCGGATCATTCTCGTTTCGGTTCCTTAAGAATCTGAAAACAAAGAAGCTTAATCATCTTTGAATGGGTTCTATTTATATCTCCACGACGTGGACCTGTTACTGAGTCTGTGTCTTTATCTGTCGGCATTTTTTGATATTTTCCGGGTAATAAGTAACGACGTTTACTTACTTATATTCTAATTTTTGCTCGGGCGCCATTGTAACGGGTAGTTTTTTTAAGGACGACAGACTCAGTAAAACACAAGTTAAAAATAAAGTAAATATATTAAAGATAATTATATGCAGTTTAAAACAAATAAAATAAAATATAACTCCGTCTTCTGCAAAGGAAACACAGTATTAAACTTTCGTACAGTTATCCGATGATAATAACAACATTAAAATAATACGATAAACAGTATATTTATATACAATAAAAATCTCGCTACGTCAAATTAACATAGCCCTATATTCCGATCCGGAGATCATTCCTCGCTACTACCGCACACTGCGATAACGGTCATGGCAAGACTCCACGTCACTACCGTGGCGTCCACCTAGGCATAGTCCCACCTCACATACGGTGCATCTATTGCCAAGCCAGCTAATGATCGTTCAATACGCGAGCAGCAGCTGTTGAGCCATGGTTAGTTCAATTCGCTAGCCATGACTCATTTCCTCATTCTCCTGGTTCGCCTTAAATATGCTCTCGATGCCACTACTGCTTCGGTTTCCCCCAGTGGTGGTATGCGCCAACGCTGACACTCCTCCGGTCGTCTCTGGGTGAAGCAGCTCATTGCTTGGCGTTGGCATCATATCGTTACACTTTTTCAATATTATCTCATGGCTATGGGTCACAAAGTTTCCTGGGGCATTCACGAATTGAATGCAAAGAGAATTATTAAGATCCGTCTTGTCGTTTTTTTTTTCGGAGGTTTAGTGCTTTATTGTTTCGACTAAATACGATTACAATAAAGAATAAATATGGAATTAAAAACAAATTTACCGTAACATGTACATAGTCTTTGATGTCGGGACTGCCCATCCAGTTTATTGCCTGTGGTGCTGCTTCAAGGGAGTTCCAGGATGAACAAAGAGGGCATTCAGGGTAACGTGTTGTATGGTTTATATTTGGATGACCCCAGTAACAAACTGAAGACGGAGACTTGCCCCACTTCTCTTGTATGTTATCACATTTATTTGCCATATTTATGTATGTGAGTAAATTTGAATCGGGCCAGGATTTTATTGTGAGTTGATCAGAAGTTATAGTAGCATGAAGAGTTGCGATATTTGAGTTGCTCCAAGTGATACTGATATCGTCAGCAAAAAGAAAAACTTTTCCATTGATTTTTAAACTAGTAATGTCATTAATAAAGATAAGGAAAAGTAGAGAACCCAATACTGAACCTTGTGGTATCCCACATACAGCATTTTTGAGACTAGAGTCTGTATCATTTGCTCTAGCCAGTTGTTGCATGGATATTGAAACCAGTTCCAAGAGATACCTCGAATTCCATAGAAATCTAGTTTTTTACACAATCAAAAGCTTTGGCATAATCACAAAAAATAGTGGCAGTGTGCAGATTATTGTTTATTGATTGATAAACCTCATGTATTACAGAAAACATGGCATCGGTGGTACATTTATTATTTAAAAAGTCGAACTGACTTTGTGATAAAATCTTGTTATTAACGAGAGAGGATATAAGTCGCCCTTGGAAATATCAGAAACTGGACCAGTCTTGATCCAATATATTTGTTTAGAGCCGCATTGGACAGAGATATTATAGTCTAAGAGCTAGTGAATCCTCCGACTAACGGTCGTCCTGTAAAGCTAGAAATTTGTCTAGTGATAATTCATAGCACACCAAGGCTAAAAACCATGACCTGGCAGGCATCAGCCGTGCACGTGTATCTACCAGGTAAATCGAAAAGTGTAAATTTATGGGGTAAAATAAACTTTCTCCTGTAAGGTTTAAATTTAAGCATGTGTTTGAGTAGGTCATTTAGAAGCAATGTGTACAATGACAGGCGATTCTGAAGAGCATAAGACCTTGCCAGGCGAGGGGAAAAATTAGGGGTTTTTCCTAAAATTATTCTTTTTGCATCGAACAATTTTTTTAGGTTTTTTGAATCATTCCAAACAGAAAAGGTCTTTAGTGATTTTTCTCTTAAGTTATTAGTTCTTGTTATATAAGCGATTGAAAATTGTGAAAATTGTGAAATCGGCCATTTTTAACCCTAAATAGGACATTTATCTAAAAATTTCAAAGTTGCCAAGATAGGTAGATATTCTTTAATAATTTATTGATGAAATACCAAAGAGTTTTTTGCAATACACTATCGGAAACCCCTTTGTTTTTTAATTGCTAATCAAGCGGGCGCGACACTGTAGTATAAGTGAGGACGTTTGAGTTGGCTTAAATTCGTTATCTCGAGAGTGGGCAAATTTCAAGAGAAATCCTCAAACAGGTCGATTTTTATTTTTAACTTAGGATTTTTTGGCATATATATAATACTAGTGACGTCATCCACCTGAGCGTGATGACGTAATCGATGATTTTTTTAAATGAGACTAGGGGTTGTTTGATAGATCATTTGAAAGGTTATTTAATTCTCTATTCACTAATATATCCATTAACATAATTATTTATACAGAGTGTACAAAAAATTTTTATTATTAAATTAACTTTGATTAAATTTGACAAATAGAAGAAAAATTTTTTTGTACACTTTGTATAAATAATTATGTTAATGTTTATATTACTGTATAGAGAATTAAATTACCTTTCAAATGAGCTATCACACAACCGCTACTCTTATTTAAAAAAAATCATCGATTACGTCATCACACCCAGATGGATGACGTCACTAGTATTATATATATGCCACAAAGTCCTAATTCAAAAATAAAAATCGATCTGTCTGAGGATTTCTCTTCAAATTTGCCCATTCTCCAGATAATGAATTTATGCAAACTCAAACGGCCTCACTTCTACTACAGTGTCGCGCCCGCTTGATTAGCAATTAAAAACAAAGGGGTTTTCGATATTTTATCGCAAAAAACTCTTCGGGATTTCATCAATCAATGTTTAAAGAATATCTACCTACCTTCGCAACATTGAAATTTTTAGATAAATGTCCGATTTAGGGTTAAAACTGGCCGAATTCGCAATTTTCAAAATTTTCAAAATTTTCAAGCGCTTATATAACAAAAACTATTAACTTAAGAGAAAAATTACTAAAGACCTTTTCTGTTTGGAATGATTCGAAAAATCTAAAAAAAAATTGTTCGATGCAAAAAGAATAATTTTAGGAAAAACCCCTAATCTTTCCCTTCGCCTGGCAAGGTCTTATGCTCTTCAGAATTGCCTGTAATTGTACACATTTCTTCGAAATGACTTACTCAAACACATACTGAAATTTAAACCTTACAGGAGAAAGTTTATTTTTCCCCCTAAATTTGCACTTTTCGATTCACCTGGTAGATACACGTGCACCGCTGATGCATGCCAGGTCATGGTTTTTAGACTTGGTGTGCTATGAATTATCACTAGACAAATTTCTAGCCTTACAGGACGACCTTTAGTCGGAGGGTTCACTAGCTCTTGGACTAATAGATTGGCCAGTGTATCCGTTTTATTTACATTAAAAAATAGTATTAATGTAGAAGTAAATATCAAACATTTATTGATTACAGAAACAGTACTTACTGACAGAGTTATTCCCAAACAAATCTCTGAAATATACAACTGCCTAATATCTGTAATAACGGAAATACTTTTCCCTCCATAAAACCAAGTTAATATTTCATCAACATACTTCAAAGACTGCGTAAAAATCTGCGCATATATAAAGAAGAACTGCATTCTAAACGCCGTATTTATATCCTTAGTAATCTTCACCAGACCCTTGTGCAGGCTTGCAATTTGTTGAGTATCTTTCCATGCTTTCCTTTCATCAGCAAAGTAATTGTGACAATATCTTTCCAGTCGAAACGAAACAATGTCGTAGCACTTTGTGTTGATGTTTGCTACTTCAATCATAAAAGCACTTATGATGATAAACATGTCGTATACAAAAGTCCGATATAACAAGACAATGAAGTACCTTGTGAATTGTTTCGGTGATGAAAATATAGAGCATAAGTTGCATACTGCAGTCAATATCCATAAGAGAATTTTGCTAATAAGCCCAATCTTGTTTTGCTTATTCCATCTTATCTGTCCGTTTATTTTAAACAATGCTTTAAACACGTAACACCATTCATGTCTATTTACTACCAGGCTGATTATACTGGTGACAAATAAGAGTTTGATCAATATAATGTGAGCAGAACGTAATAGAAATGTAAAAATTGTTAGTCTTGCGTAAATACGAAATAATACACAAGAAGTAAAAATAGCTGCGCATGAAACACAAGAAAGAGTTAATATTTGCCAGTGGGATATTCCATTTTTTGTGCTAGGAAAGACACAAAAGACAGTACCTATTTTAAAGATCCAGTTTAGCAAAAAATTGCTCCTGCCATGAGGTTGAACCTTACTAATTGCCATGTTAATACTTTTATTGCTAAATCTTTTTATTTGATGCTTAGTATTGCTTGAACTATGTCGGAAAATATTTACCTAAACTGAAAAATGTAAAAATGGGTTTTCGTGTTTAAATAAATTTCATATATATATATATATATATTTTAATATCCATATAATTAATTTTTTTATTTATTGATTGTGTGATAGAGAATATTGTAATGACGGATGTGGCATAAAAGTTGTAGGTACGTGATAATAATTACTGCACATGTCAAGCTTGTTACTGACGAGGAGCTATTATACTGTAATATACACTATAATCCTGGCTAATTAGCAAAATACAAGAAAAGGTTTTTACCAGGAATTTTATTGCTGAAATCGAATTTTATGATTGTATATATTAATAATATAGGTATGCAAAGTCCGCAGATAATGTGCTACTTTTTTTATAAACAAAATATAGCCCGAAAATCGTGTTTTTTTTCAGTTTTTGCTCTATAACTCCAAAGATTTTAACTTTACACCAAAAACGCTCAAATAAAAATTCACTGTAATTAAATTCTGCATAGAGTCGTCTTTTTCCCGATTTACTTCGACGAAAATAGTCCCCGGAAAATTCGGGTTTTTCCAACAAAATCTGTAATATTCAACTAAAATTTTAGATAAGTAATTGTTTATCAATAATTAAATACCTTGGTAATATAAAAGAAATTTTTGCATAGATTATAATTCCAGAAGCCGATGGAAATTGAATAAACAGTTTAGCAACAATTGAATTGGTAATTTAAAATTTACGGTCGCTATAATAACCACAATAATTATGATATAAAAGCATAACCATGATTTTTGTATAAAAATATACTGTACCTATCTAGTATACTTTACAGATTTGAAATAGGTCTATTTAAGCGGCCTCAGGAATATTTTAAATTTATAAACAAATTTTTGGCTTATAAACAAATAGAATATCTCAGGAAATATTAAATTAAATTAAATTACGAAAACGACATTCGAAGAAAAGCGGCAGGACACTTCTAAAAGAAAAAAACGTTTATTTCTGATGAGTGGTTCCTGAGTTACAACCTGTCAAATTTGAGCGGCATTTACTGCAAAGATATACACAATAGGATCATAATTTCCAAACCATCACCTTTTTATTTTTGTCCTCTTTCTCAATGCCAATTTTCATATCTTTATAATACTCATAATATACAGGGTGTCCCGAAAATATTGGTCATAAATTATACCACAGATTCTGGGGTCAAAAATAGGTTGATTGAACCTCACTTACCTATATACAATAGTGCACACAAAGAAAGTTACAGCCCTTTGAAGTTACAAAATGAAAATCGATTTTTTTTCATATATCGAAAACTTTCAGAGATTTTTTATTGAAAATTGACATGTGGCATTTTTACGACAGCAATATCTTAAAAAAAATTAAGTAAAATTTGTGCACCCCATACAAATTTTATGGGGGTTTTGTTCCCTTAAACCCCCCCAAATTTTTGTGTACGTTCCAATTAAATTATTATTGTGGCACTATTAGTTAAACACAATATTTTTAAAACTTTTTTGCCTCTTTGTACTTTTTCGATAAGCCAGTGTTTATCGAGATATTTTGAATATTTGTCGAATCCACCATATTTGTATATGGTTAAGTACGGTTATAGAGACCTGTTAATAATCTGAAAATTTATTTATAATTTACATTTTTAGGTATATTTTGAAAAAGAAGCTACATCTCGATAAAAGGTGACATGAACAAAAGACTAAGAGACAAAAGTTTTAAAAACACTGTGTTTAACTAATGGTACCACAATAATAGTTTAATTGGAACGTACACAAACATTAGGGGGGTTTAAAGGAACAAAACCCCCATAAAATTTTTACGTAAATATATTGAAAAAGAAGCCGCATCTCAATAAAAACTGGCTTATCTAAAAAATACTGAGAGACAAAAAAATTTTTAAAAACGTTGTGTTTAACTAATGGTACTACAATAATGAATTAATTGGAACGTACACAAAAGTTTGGGGGGGTTTAAGGGAACAAAATCCCCATAAATTTTTTATGGGGTGGACAAATTTCACTATAATTTTGTTTTAAGATGTTCTTGACATAAGAATTATGCATGTCCATTCGAAAAAAATCGATTTTCATTTTGTAACTTCAAAGGGCTGTAACCTTTTTTTGTGAGCACATTTGTACTAAGGTAAGTTAGGTTCAATCGAACTATTTTTGACCCCAGAATGTGTGGTATAATTTATGACCATTCTTTTCGGGACACCCTGTATATTATTATAATAAAAACTGTCGATATTACGAGTGAAAATTGCCAAAAATAGCAAAATTCAAATCAAAAATTAGACTGAAGAAAATGTAATCTCAAAGTTTAAAATCGGTATACGTTAAAAAAATGCATTTTCTCGGCTTCCCATGGAGCAATTTTCTTTATTCTTTTTTTGTTCCCAAGTAACTCGAGTAGAGCCATCTATCTAACGCATTATTAAATGCCAAGCTTGCTTTTTTTTATAATAGATTAATTTATTTATAAGAAAAGAAAACTACATATTTTTTCCAGTTGTAGTCTTTTTTAGATAAACTTACAAGTGTACCTTTTAACGTTAAAAACACAAATATTCTCATTTGAAAGCTGTATATGTATTTATTTAAACTTTATCTTTATTCAAACAAATTAAAAATTTTTGTTATAATAAATAAATTTATTATAACAAAACAAAAGCAACTTTAACATTTAATAATGCGTTAGTTAGATGGCTCTACTCGAGTCACTTGGGAACAAAAATAGAATGAAGAAAATTGCTCCATGGAAAGCCGAGAAAATTCATTTATTTAACGTATACCGATTTTGAACTTTGAGCTTACATTATCTCCAACCTAATGTTTGATTGGAATTTTGCTATTTTTGGCCATTTTCACTCGTAATATCGATAGCTTTTATTATAATAATATTAGTTATGAGTATTTTAAAGATATGAAAATTGGTGTGGAGAAAGAGGACAAAAATAAAAAACTGATGGTTTTGAAAATTATAATCCCATTGTTTATATCTTTGCAGTAAATGCCGGTCAACTTTGACCGGTTGTATCTCAGGAACCACTCATCACAATTAAACGTTTTTTCTTTTAATTATGTCGTTTTTTTTTCTAATGCCGTTTTCATGATTTAAAATAATTTAATATTTTTAGAGATATTCTATTAGTTTATAAGCCAAAAAATTGTTTATAATTTTAAAATATTCCTGAGACCGCTTAACTAGTCCAATTTCAATTGTGTAAAGTACGTTAGATAGGTACAGTGTCTTTTTTATACAAAAGTCATAGTTATTCTTATGTATAATTATTGTGGTTATTAAAGCGACCGTACAATTTTAATTAACAATTTAATTGTTGCTAAACTCCATCGGCTTCTGGAATTATAATCTATACAAATAGATCTTTTATATTACCAAGTTATTTAATTATTGATAAACAACTACTTATCTACAATTTTAGTTGAAAATTAAAGATTTTGGTTGGAAAAACCCGCATTTTCCGGGGAAAAATATAGTCGAAGTAAATCGGGAAAAACACGTCTCTATGCAGAATTTAATTACGGTGAATTTTATTTGGGTGTTTTTGGTGTAAAGATAAAATCTTTGCGGTTATAGAGCAAAAATTGAAATAAACACGATTTTAGGGCACCATTTCGTTTACAAAAAAAGTAGCACACATTTATATCATAACATTTGATTCCAGCAATAAAATTTCTGGTAAATAACTTTCCCAAAAATGGCCCATTCTCCGATAATCTGCCAAGACTAACTACTCCAAGAAATTAACGCACCACCTTAAAAATAGGTCATTTTTGATGTCTCGAATATCCTGAAACTGTTGTCCGATTTAAGTGATTTTTAATGTGTTAACATAGCTGCAGTTAAACATAGCCTTATTCTTTATTAACATCGCATTGCTAGATAGGTAAATTGTCATTGTATACCGGGTGTACCAGCCAAACTGCGATTTTTTTTCAAAATTCGCGTGACCCATTGAAATATTCTAGCACTTATAAAATACTGAAATTAAAACTAATTGTAGCATAATTTTTTTTTAATTTCTGTTTTTGGATTCATCCGCTTATGTTGGATAATAAACAAGTTAGGTACTTTAACAACTAGCCATGTTCTTCATCAATATAGTGTGTTTCTAAATAAATGCGACAAACTTTTAGGGGTAATTTTGCATGAAAAAATAATAACAGTTGGCTGTATAAACATATATCCGCAAATACGTCATTTCCGAAATAAGGGATGCTCAAATTTTTCTTACAAACTGACGATTAATTTTTTGCTCTAAAACCGGTTAAAATAGCAAATTAAATTTGGTCGGTTTTAAGAATTAGTTATTGCACATTTTTTGACATCCAATTAAAAATTTTACATTCTCCATTGGCGCGCATATGGGTCATATTACCCGTATCAAATAGATAAAAAAAAACAGTGATGGTAGACTGTTACCTTGTTTTGGACCAATGATAATAGAAATAGAAGATTTCCCTACTTCAACCTGAGTCATTGAATCTTCTAATAATTTTTTCTGAGAGTTTCTCGGCGAATTCTTTCCTTCCATCATCTTAGCGCTTCTTCATCCTTACTGGATCATGTATATACAAGGCCTCGCTTCCATACATCACCATTAGATCAATGACGCTCAGGTACAAGATGTTAAATAAATAAATAAATAAATAAATAGTTTATTTACGGCCAAAAATACCATTTACAAAAATACCACATATCACAATAGGTATAGGTAGTATCACAATCATAAATACATATTAAAATATAGAACAATATCACTATATAAAGACTGAAAAATCAAAAATATATATACAGGGTGATTGATTAGTGTGAGGAAGCTCAGTAGATCTGTTATAGTAAAAATTACAAAAAAAAGTTACTGACAAAAATTGTAGGCAGCGTTAAACTCCACGTTTTAAAATTAGTTACAATCTTACAGGGCGCTCCATAAGATGGTGGCAGACCAAACTTATGTTTTTTTAAATGGAACACCCTAAATTCTATTTTAAATTTGAAATCTGCTTCACTTCCACATCACAACAATGTAAAGTTTTATTATGTTATATCGGGTACTTAAAAAGTTATAGCCAATATTACCTGAAAATCGTATCAAGTTTAACTCCCTGTATAAATAAAAAGGAGTATAGGAACATTGATCTATTGCAACCATAGCTTTTTAATAATTGTTAAAAATTATAAAAAATATTCGTTTTCATAATATTTGTTAAATCAAATACAGGGCAAGACAAAATGCAAGTACATTATTTTCTTGGTAATTTTAAATATAACACCCTGTATTTTATATCACTATCGAAAATTACTAATATCGTACTTCAAATTTTATGAAGTACTCCCTATACCTAAAGTTATCAGTTTTCTAGATATTTTTATTTTTCCATCAAAGTATTAATTTGGTAGATATTTTAACGTTTACCAATAATTACCATGTTGAGTTGGCCATGATTGATTTGTCAGAAACTGACAGTTTGACATTATTGTTTATTAATTCAGTAACGAAATAACGACACAGAAAAGAAAACAATTTATTTTAAATAAAAGTTATAAAAAATAACAACACAAAAATAACAAACAACAGTAATTTTAACTTATCTTACTTAAGTAAGGTGTTCCAAATGACCTCCCAACACATCTATGCATACTTGAAAGCGGTCATTGAAAGAGTTGCTTACATTACTAAGCATTTGTAAAGAAATATTTTGAAATACAATTCGGATCCTATTTTTCATATCATCTCTTGTTGTTGCAGGTATTTTATATACTTCCTTCTTAACGTAACCCCAAAAAAGTGAGTCCATTTTATTGAACTCTGGTGACCTTGGGGGCCACCTTACTGGTCCATCCCTTCCGATCCATCTTTCACCAAACTGATTATTAAGTTCACCACGTACTAATTTGTTGTGGTGCGCAGGAGCACCGTCATGTAGAAACCACATTTGTTCACGTATATTAAGTGGAACCTCTTCTAATAATATCGGTAACTGATTTACGATAAAATTAATTGATTGGTTGACTTACCTGTTAAGGAAGGACAATCATAATTGTCCTATCTTACATTTCGAACATTTGTACTAATTGTAGTGGCATTTTCTGGCCGCTGATCACAGTTTAAAGAAGAGGAATAAGAAAAAAGAAGATATTAGGCTTCTTGACACGTGACGTGGGCACATCACTGTTTTTTTTTTATTTTGATCGCACAAAAACGGGTGGGTTAGAAAGAATCAAAGGGAGGGAGCGTACAAATGTTCGAAATGTAAGATAGGACAATTATGATTGTCCTTCCTTAACAGGTAAGTCAACCAATCAATTAATTGTCCTTCACATTACATTTCGAACATTTGTACTAATTGTAGGCTGTTGAAAGATTAAGCAATATTGTGCGACAATTAAACAAAACTACATTGCAATCCAAAAATCGATACTTTACATTTTTTTTTATTAGGAACTTTACAAAAAAAAAGAAATATTAGAACAATTAAGAGTAATGCTTTTAAATAATAAGAAAATTACTGTTCTTATGTAATAATAATAATATAAACATATAATTAACAATGTATAACAAACAATAAACAAACGCAGAAGCATATAATATGGACTAAACAGACAATATAGTTTTTGCAAAGAGTCCGTAATCTTTTGCTAGAAGTTTATTATAAAAAATATTAAATACTTGAGAATTTTCTGTCCATCCCGCCGTCTCTCTAATAGTTTCTATACTTATTTAATCTAGCCCTAGCTCCTGCTGACGTAGATGCTTGTCTAACACTATACCCTTTAAAAATATTGGTGTCTATGTTACATAATTTTAAAACATCTTTTAGCCATCTACTCAAAGTCTGCGTAGATGCTGCTTTATATGGTTTTTTTATTGTTATAAACAACTTGTCCGGATTGAAGATGAATATTTTTAGAAATCTATAAATAGTGACATAAAGTCGATGCTACACACAACTGTGGTTTTTCTTTAAAATAGAGAAATCTTAAAATAGGTTGATTTTTATTTTTCGAAGAAGTCTTTATCCTATCTGGTATCAAAATCGCAATTTTATCTTGATCCATGAAAATATTTTGAATTTTTATTAGAGATAGGGATTGCAACCTGTGAGCTGTAGTCAGAGCAATCAACATTACAAGTTTGCAAGTAAGTTCTTTCAAGGAAAGCCCTGTGGGAGGAAATAATGTTTCTAAATAAAATAATACTGGTTGAGGGTCCCAAGTAAATTGATATTTGGGCAATGAAGGTTTGAGATTATATATACTTTTGTAAAATTTTTTAAACATGTTTTTATGATTTTCTGGTATATCTATTATCAATGCCAATGCAGCTCTATGAATGTCTGTAGAGCTATATGTATAATCCTGATCTACGATATATTTAATAAAATTAATAATATTTGATAATTCATAAGCAAAAGGGTCCATATTTTTTCTATACTATACCTCCACCTTCTCTTGAAAACTGTATCATGTAAATTTAGTTTTTTTTGTTGTAATAGATGCAATCACAATTGCGATGGAATGCTCAGGAATACCTTTTCTTAAAAAATCTTGCCTGACAAACATGCGATAGTCAGGGTAAGATGTTGGTGTCCCGGATATGAAAGCCTAAAAGGGTCCAAAATTAAATTTTTATCAGGTCCTAAAATTATCTTTTTGCCTGATATCAGTTTATTAAAGGTTGGTTACCAAATCTGATTTGGCCATTCTGCTACTACCACAATTCCTACTGCTTTGTCACATATGATTTTTTTCTAAAACTCTTGGAATAATAGCAAAAGGTGGAGTGGAAAAGCATAAAATTTTAATCCATGCCAATCTATAGTGAAGGCATCAACTTTCTCCGATTCGGGGTCAGGTTTCCAAGATACATACCTTGCACATTTTTTGTTAAGATATGTGGCAAACAAATCGATTTCTGGAATATGAAGCTGCTTAAAAATTATATTAACACAATTATCACTTAAAGAATACTCTGTTCCTATTTTCAAAGATCTTGACTCTGAATCAGCAATAATATTTTCTTTTGTACTGATATAAGATGCAAGTATTTTAAATTTCTATTTTCACAGTATTGCCAAATTTCTCTGCAAATGTTGTTAAGATTAGAGTATTGCACACTCCCCATCTTGTTAATACAAGATACAGCTGTTGTGTTATCTATTCTTAGCAAAATATTACAATTCCTATATTCCTTGGAAAAGGATTTCAAGTCATTATATGCTGCCAATAACTCAAGAACATTTATATGTAGTTCTCGCTGTTCATAACTCCAAAAACCATGAGTTTCATTATCATTACCGCATGCTCCCCATGCTAAAATAGATGCACCACAAAATATTTCAAGTACATAATTAGATTCTTTTATATTTTGTTCACTAATTGGTATGTTATGTACCTAACCACCAATTGAAATCGTTTTACAAGTATTTAGGTATGGTCATTTTTGTGTTAAAACTATTAGTTTTAGAAAGAGCAAGCCACTTTTCTTTTTCTAAATTTTTTAAGTATAATGTTCCATATTTAACTGAAGGACAAACTGCCACCAACTGACCGATTAAAGCTGCAAATGATCTTATCATACATGTACTTTTATTTTTGATGGTCTGAATACTATTAATTATTTTTCTTTTTTGTCAGCAGGAGCAAAATATATCATTTTATTAGAATCAAACGTAAAACCAAGAAAAGTTATAATTTGTGTGGGTGAAAGTATACTTTTTCTTTATTTATAGTAAATCCCAGGCGGGAAAACATTGAACAAGTTTCAACAATATTTTCTTTAAATTTCAAATATGATTTTGAAATCAGTAAAGTGTCACCTAAAAAAATGACAGAAGTAAAGCCTCTTGTTTTTAGATTGTTTAAGACTCGTTTTAAGGTTTTCGTAAATATAAAAGGCGAGATATTCAAACCAAATGGTAAGCAGTTGAAATGATATAGAATATTTTTGTACTCAAATTTTAAATATATTTTTTTAAATTTTCATGAAGAGGAATAGCAAAATAGGCATCTTGTAAATCTACTTTTGCCATAAAACAACCCTTGAAAATGAGCTTGAGAACTGACCTATAGTCTTCCAACTTAAAATGTGGGGCTTCTATAAAGCAATTTAACTGTTTTAAATTTAAAACAAATCTATGACTTTCGTCCTTTTTGGGCACTAGAAAATATGAAGAAAGGAATTGCTCTCTTGTATGTGAAGAAGGAGAAATAGCTCCCTTATCAAGTAATTGCTTTATAGCTAAATCATACGACTCATTTGGGTCTATGAAAAACTTTTGGTGCTCTCTCTTGAGACGGTGTTGTTTTAAATAAAATATTAAAACCTTGGACCCAACTTAAAACTTTGATGTCTGAAGTAATCTTTTTCCGGTTTTTAAAATAATTAGCCACATTTCCTGCTGATTTTTTATTTACCTTTAGTATGACCTCCTGGTTGTTCTGGTTGGGTTTTGGTGCTGTTGTCTGCTCGACTGTTTGTATCTCGATGTTGGTTGAGGATGATTTGGGTAGTGGCTTTGTCGAAATCTTGGTCTGTTTGAGGCTGGATTGAAGTTTAAACTCTGCTGATTGAAGTTGTTAGATTCTGGAAGAACTCTTGTTGTATGCTGAGTGGTAAAAACAGCTTGGCGTTGTGGCGCAGTCTTCGGACAAAAAGTGGCTTTTTGTGGCTTCATTATAGAGCTGACTTGAAAAGCTGCCGATCTTGCATCTTTGCTTTCTTTCAATATTTCAATCAAATTCTCCCCAAATAAATATTTATCTATAGGTTGCTCGTCTAATAATTTTTTAAATTTTAAATTTAATGAAGAACTGAGCAAAAATCTTCTGTGCAAGGACATCTTATAAAACACTTCTATATTGAAGTTTATGGAATTGGCAATTTTTTCGATATTCCTTTTTTTTTTGTTTAATCCTAATTCGACCTCTTTATAAAGGGACATAATACTTGCAGCTAAAATTGTTTGCATAGTTTGCAAGTATTTATCTTCCCTAATTTAATTTTTATCTTTTATGGCAGATAAAACCTCAGAATTCAACTGAGGTGGGCAAAGTCTTTCGCAGTTTGTAGTAGGTAAGAATTTTTCTGTAAGTTTACCCACAATACTTTTGTCTAAGCCTTTGGAAAGAGAATAGTTTAGCCTTTTTGCTACATCTGGCAACATTTCAGAAGCATTAAGGTTAGTTTTTAATGGGTCTTCCCCAATTAAGTTAATCATATTTAGAGAAATAGATTCTTTCTGTGTAAGTACCTCTCCAATGAAAAAATCTTCTGTTTGTTGTTGCGACTCCTCAATAAGTACTGCTGGTTGTAAAACCAAAATCCTCAATTATGCTTAAATTGCATTGGATCTCATTGTCTGTATTATTTAGTGAAACTGACGGGCTATGCACCTTCACAATGGTTTCTGTAATATTATTTTCAATATTTTGACAAAACCAAACAAAATTTAGTTTAAGTAAACTTGCGCTTGAAAAGTGAAATCAAGGTAAAATGTACAAAAAAATATTTAAATAAATATTATGTATTGTATTTTAAATTTCTGGGCTACTATAAAATAGAGCCTAAGAAATAGGAGCATCTCAAATAAATCATAAAAATTTTCTGGGCTATTAAAACATACCCGCTCCCCTAGTATTATTGTTTGAAGACAAGCCAAACACAAATTTTGTGTAAGTAACTTGCTATTCTTGTGATGTAAATTCGAAGTAAAATATGTAAAATTAGTTAAATAAAAATATATTCCATTCTATACTTCTGGGCTAATATAAAGTGCCTCTGAGAAATAGAAGCAGGTCACATAATCATAAAGATTTTCTGGGCAACTTAAAAGTACCCTCTGATTTATTGTTATATCCTTAATTATTTAGTCTGTATTACTTTGGACTACCTCAAGACACCCTTATTGAGACAAACAATATAATTTTTCTTTGCAAAATGTGACGTTTTTGCATGTCATTTATGTTAACCCATTTTCTACGAAATAAACATTAATAGGAAAACCAGTGCAGTCCGGCAACATAGTGCCTGTTTTTTATTCGAACAGGAAGATGGAGAATAAACAGGTACTATGGCAACAGAAAAATATATTGATAACAACAAAATAAAAGTCTCCATGTTTGAAGTTGATTAAAATTGTCACTTTGTAAATAATTAATAAATATAGCTATTTATTCACGCTAAATTTAATTTCACTACCATAAGAAAATCAAAAAAAATATCATATAAATACCTGAGTCCTTTTCATCCATTTTCTCTCTCAACTTTAGCAATTTCTGTTGCAACTCTTCATATTTCCGCCGCTTTCGGGATAAACAATCACTCTTTGATGACCTTTTTTGGCATTTTAAACGCTTTTTAACAATTTTTATAAAATTATTTCGAACACGCGTGTGATCAGCCGCGCACAGAAAAAAAACAGTGATGTGCCCACGTCACGTGTCAAGAAGCCTAATATCTTCTTTTTTCTTATTCTTCTTCTTTAAACTGTGATCAGCGGCCAGAAAATGCCACTACAATTAGTACAAATGTTCGAAATGTAATATGAAGGACAATCTAAATAAATCTCACCATTTAAATTATCTTCAAAAAAATATGGTCCTAGTACATGGTTACCGACGATACCTCCCCAAACATTTAGAGACCATCTTGTTTGACTATGTGTTACTATGTGGTATGGATTACTTGTTGAATAGTAGTGAAAGTTATACCTATTAACAGAACCGTTTCGATGGAATGTAGCTTCATCACCAAATAGGACATAATCAAAAAAATCTCTCTGCTCATTAATTTTTTCTAAAGCCCATTCACAAAATACTATTCGTTTCTGAAAATCATCATTATTTAATTCTTAGTGCTTTTGAATATGATAAGGGTACATCTTGTTTTTAGATAGAATGTTTTGAACAGAGTAGTAACTAAGTTCTTGTTCATTGGAAATACTCCTTATACTTGTGTGTGCGTTTTCTGTAACTGCCATCAACACACTCATTTCATTTTCCTCTGTCACACTAGTTTTTGTTCGTTCATGTTTTTCATAATCCACTGAACCAGTGCTGTTAAATCGATCTTTCAATTTTTCAAATGTATCTTGTCTAGGTTGCCGCCTATCTGGAAACCGTTCTTGATAAATTCTAGCTGATAGTAATGAATTTTTATTGCATTCCCCCAAAATCCAGATCATATTTACCATTTCATCAGTAGTAAAATTCATTATTGCTAATTTAAATTGAATTAATTACTGAATTACTAAATAATGATTGTTGCTAATTTACGGTGTACCGCAATACTGAATTAATAAACAATAATGTCAAACTGTCAGTTTCTGACAAATCAATCATGGCCAACTCACAATAATTATGGGTTAACGTTAAAATATCTACCAAATTAATACTTTGATGGAAAAAATAAAAATATCTAGAAAACTGATAACTTTAGGTATAGGGAGTACTTCATAAAATTTTAAGTACGATATTAGTACTTTTCGATAGTGATATAAAATACAGGGTGTTATATTTAAAATTACCAAGAAAATAATGTACTTGCATTTTGACTTACCCTGTATTTGATTTAACGAATATTATGAAAACGAATATGTTTTATAATTTTCAACAATTATTAAAAAACTATGGTTGCAATAGATCAATGTTCCTATACTCTTTTTTAATTATGCAGGGAGTTAAACTTGATACGATTTTCAGGTAATATTGGTTATAACTTTTTAAATACCCGGTATAACATAATAAAACTTTACATTGTTGTGATGTGGAAGTGAAGCAGATTTCAAATTTAAAATAAAATACAGGGTGTTCCATTTAAAAAAACATAAGTTTGGTCTGCCACCATCTTATGGAACACCCTGTAAGATTGTAGCTAATTTTAAAATGTGGAGTTTAAAGCTGCCTACAATTTTTGTCAATAACTTTTTTTTGTAATTTTTACTATAACAGATATACTGAGCTTCCTCACACTAATCAATCACCCTGTATATATTAAATACAATTTAGCATTTTTTTTTTAATCTTTTCTTAAAACTAGGCAATGAACAGTCAAAAAATCAATATCGATATTATTGGCCCCTTAGACATTCTTCCAATTGCTTTGTTCTGTGCATAATTGGTGCAATGAAAGTTTACAAAAAATCGTTCTTTACTACGAGTATTACATTGAGGAACTCTATATTTTATCTTCTCAAGAAGTGTTGAGCAATCAACCAATCAATTAGCAATCTTATATAAGAAAACTAAATCAAGAAATGATCTTCTATTCTCCAGTGATGATAAACCTAATAAGTTGAGAATTTCACTATAATTGATGTTTTCAGATGGTATATTTAGTTTATATGCAATGAATCTTGGAATTTTTTTTTGGACTTTCTCTATATTATCGATGTGGCATCTGTAGTAGGGTGTCCATATGCAGCTTGAATATTCTAATATTGATCTAACTAATGCACAATAGACAGATTTAAGACAATTTATATTATTAAAATCAGAAAGACTACGTTTTACAAAACCAGGCATCTTCAAAGCTCTATTAACAACAAACTCAAAGTGCTTAGTAAAACTCAAAGATGAGTCAAAAATAATGCCTAAATCTTTAATGGATGTTAAAATTTCTAAGTTTCTGTTGTCAATAGAATAGTTAAAGAGTGTAGGTTGTAAGATTCTGTGATATCTCATTTTTTTACATTTATCAATATTTAAATTCAGTTTATTGTCACAACACCACCTGAAAAACTTATCAAGATTCTCTTGTATTAGAAGACAGTCACTTACATCTTTAACTACCCTATATATCTTTAAATCATCGGAATAAAGTAATATTTTACAATCGGAAAACAGCTTAAAACATCGTTGACAAAATAATTAAAAAGTATTGGAGAGAGATGACTTCCTTGAGGAACTCCTGATAAGACTTTAATTTCTGATGATAAGCGATCATGAATTTTGACAAATTGTCTTCTATTTGTTAAGTAACTTTCAAGCCATGATAATAATGATCCATGAATTCTTAATGCAGATAATTTTTTAACTAATATATCTTTATTCACTCTGTCAAATGCCTTGGAGAAATCGGTGTAGATCACATCAACCTGCCACCGGCTCTCCGAGGCCTCTAAAATGAATTCCTCCAATACAAGTAGGTTTGTAGATGTAGATCTACCTGACATAAAACCATGTTGTTCATTTATTAGTATGGATTTTATTTTTGGATATAATTTTTCAGTTATCAACATTTCAAAGATTTTAGCAAAAATAGAGATTTTTGAAACTGCTCTGTAGTTCTCAATAGATTTCTTATCGTTATTTTTGTGTATCGGGGTAACATAACTATCTTTCCATTTATCAGGAAAAACACCTTGAGACAACGACAAATAAAAAATTTTACATAAAACCTGAGAAAGGATGAATCTACAATTATAAACAAAAATGGGTGAAATATTATCAGGGCCGCATTTTAGATTAAGGTTTATTTTTTCTATGCTATTATATACATCTAATTCACTAATATCACAACTATTAATATCGACATAATTATTATATAGAAACGATTTTGCTGTATCTAAACTAGAATTCGAAATTGTATATGCAGAGTTAAAAGAACTTCCAAAATAGTTACAAATTTGTTGAGGATCATCCGTTGAAATATCGCCATAATTCATAGTACTAGGTAATTCATAATGATTCCGTTTACTATTTACAAATTTCCAAAATTCCTTTTTATTTGACACAATCCCTTCTAGATCCCTAACATATACATTATAGCTATTTACTGATTGAGTTTTACATTCTTTTCTAAGATTTGAAAAAATTTTATAATCTTCAGGTAATTTTGTTAACTTATATTTTTTGTGAGCTTGTTTTTTAGAAAAAATAAGTTCTTTCAATTCGGGTGAGTACCATTTTGGAAATTTGCAGTTTTTACATCTATGTTTTGGTATAAAAACGTCTATAAAATAATGTAATATTTCATATAATATGTGTATAGCTTGATTAATATTATTACTCTTAAAAATATAATCCCAATTAAAAGAACCTAAATATTCATTCACTTGGATATAATTAGCATTTCTAAAATCAATATAAACATAGTCAAATTTTAGCAAAAATATCTTATCAAGATTTAGATCAAAAATTAAGGCTGGATGATGTCTGTCACATTTAACAATTGGTACGGTCTTGGCTCGTGTTTTTGTATTTTCAACATTTGTGAAAATCAAATCAAGGTAGTTACCGAGATAATTAAGTATAGTATTTACTTGAAAAAAATTTAAGTAAGCAAAAAGGTCAGATATGCATTCAACTTTATTCGTTAACATACCAATAGCTCTAGAACCAAATTCATCACTTTCCCATCTTATCTTTGATAGATTAAAGTCACCAGATAAAAATACTGACGAGAAATTCTGACTTGCCAATATTTCTTCCACTGATCTTGCATAATCTTCATAAATTTCCAACGACGCATCTGAAGGAATGTAGACACACCCAAAAAGAATTTTCTTAGTAGCACATATGATTTGTACAAAAACATTTTCTATATTTGATATAGTAGATTTTAAAACTGAAGATTGTAGTGTTTTCTTAACTGCAATTAGTGATCCACCCAATCGTTGAGCATTGCTTGTTTCTTTTGAACGATCACATCGATAAATAACGTAATCGTCAATGTTTAGTTCCTTATCATGGATTTCAGAATGTAAAGATGTTTCTGTTAGGAGCATAACATCAAGTTCATCTAATATTATTGATGATGAGAATTCTCTTAGTTTCGTGCGTATTCCACGTACGTTTTATACAATGTTCTTTATATTTCTACAGACAAGGACTCAAGACTTACAGAATTGCAGTAGATTGAAATATTTTCTCTTAGCTGTTGTTATTCTGGCTTTAATCTCCTCCACCATATAATTGTTTTAGGTCACTATTAGAAATACCCATTAACCATGTATTTAAACCTTATCACTCTGTCGTACGAAACTATTGTAGCGATTTACATGGAAATGCCGGGACTACAGCAAAAAATCTATGGCCCTTCAGCTACCCTAGGAAATTTACTGTCTTGCTCCCTAGAGGAAATGATGCAATTCAATCGCCAAAGAGAAATAAATCGCCAGGAATTGACACAATACCAGAGACAAGCTGCAGTCACTAGATAAGAAGGATTGCATAATATTTATTATCATCCATTCCAATTTACTATTTTGCAATTAATCGATTTAAATTGCCTATGCTATTTCTATGATACCTTTATCGGTTTATCATCTTATGAGTAAACAATGTTGTTCTGAAGCTATTTTCTTGTGGCATTTTTACAATTTTAACTATTTATAATGGGAAATAAGCCACAATATTATTAAAAAATGATTTTTATTAACGTTTCGACGCCCAAATCGGGTGCCGTTGTCAAAATACAAAATACTATTAACATAAACAAAAATGTTGTTGCTTAGTAAAAAAAATTCTTCTAATAATTTATTTAATTTGACTCATTTATATCGGCAATTCAGATATATAATATGATTACGCCAATATTTATGCCAATATTTATGAGTTACGTTCCTGAGACGACTTTACTGAAAGATAGTTCATTCGATTACATGAAATCAACCCCACCTCAAGAATATCCGTCACAAAAAAATCATAGCATGTGATCTGTCTTTAAAAAGACAACCACATGCAACGGTGACATTAAAATTCTCGCGTTAGAGATCTCATAGTAAATCACGAGGGAAAACCAGGAAAAACCTCGTGATACTATCCCGACATCGTAAGTATTTGGTCTTACATTTAATTTACTCTCAAAATTAATACCAAATTCTGACTTTACTATAATTTTGTTTAAATTATAAATAATATCAATAATACATGGATATATAAGTAATACTAAAATATAAAATATGTACTAACTTGACTATTGACTTACTAATTGTGGTATTTTCTTTCTATTGACTTCCTCTTTCAGTATGGGTATCCACATCCTACTGCATTTCACCGAGGAATTTGCGACACAATTGGTTTCGTTTAGCATAATTGGAGCCGCTTCTTTGATTTTTCTCTTTTTACTATCTGTTTCTTTCAAAAATAGAGAATTTGATAGATCTCAAATATGTCAAGACGCATGAGATAATGAACATAGAGTTCAGTGGAGAGATTCAAGTATAGTCCTGAAAGAAACAGATAGTAAAAAGAGAAAAATTAAAGAAGCGGCTCTAATTATGCCAAACGAAACCAATTGTGTCGGAAATTCCCTGGTGGAATGCAGTAGGATGTGGATACCCATACTGAAAGAGGAAGTCAATAGAAAGAAAATACCACAATTAGTAAGTCAATAGTCAAGTTAGTATATATTTTATATTTTAATATTACTTATACAGGGTGTCCAGAAACTCTACCGACAAACGAAGACAGTAGATTCCTCAGATAATTTTAAGACAATTTAACCCAATTCACCTAGTCCGAAAATGCTTCCTAAGGGAGCTAGAGCTCTTTGAAGATGGCGCCATGTAATTAGTTTTTCTTAAATACCTCCAGAACGCTTCTATTTAGAAAAACGAAAATTTGTATACCTATTTACTTTCTAGAAATGAATCGATTTCATCCATTGCGAATTCCTAGTACCGGTCATAGGCGTCCGTTTTGGGTAGGGCAACGGTTATTATATCGCATAACTTTTTTGTCTTCAACTTTTAGGCATTTTTGATACTGGATTATTAAATTGTGAGGTATTCTAGTACTAAAAGGTACTCTTACTTTAAGTCGGTAGGACACATCGTTTTCTAGAAAAATCGATTTGAAAATTTTTCGTTCTTTGAATTTAAAAAAAAAGAATAAAAAAAAATTATTTAGAAAGATGAAAACTGGTACATTTATTTATATTCCAGAGATTAATCGATTTCATTAATGGCGAATTTCTAGTACCGGTCATAGGCGTCCGTTTTGGGTGAGTCAACAGTTATGTTATAGCATAACTTTATTGTCTTTAGTTTTTAAGTATTTTTGACACTAGATTATTCAATTATGAGATATTCGAGTACTAAAAGTTGCTCTTGCTTTAAGTTGGTAAAATACATCCTTCTATTTTTAATTTTTTTCAAGTTTTTTTTCAAATTCCCAAAACTAAAAACTTTCAAATCGATTTTTCTAGAAAACGGTGTGTCCTACCGACTTAGAGTAAGAGTACCTTTTAGTACTAGAATATATATAGACCGGTCACTCTAGTATAGAGTATAGGTCGCTCAGGTTCATGAGCTCTTTTAATCCATTTCATGCGGTGGATTGGTCCGCATAATTCCTCTTCATTATCCTTTATAGATTTTCGTGTTTTTTTGCTTTTTCTGTAATCTGTTTCCATTCTTTCCTATTCTGTATTTTTTCTCTCCAGCCTGTAATTTCCATATTGGATATATCCTCTCGCAGTTGGTCTTCCCATCTTATTTTCGGTCTTCCTCTAGGTCTGTTTATTACTGGCGTCCAATTTGTTATCTGCCTAATTAGTGCATCTGCTTCTCTTCGTTGGATGTGGCCAAACCATTTTAACCTTTGTGCTTTAATGAATCTCACTATATCTTCTCCTTCCATTAGATTTCTTATTTCGTGATTCATCAGAATTCGTATTTCTCCTTGATCTGTTTTGATTGGGCCATGTATTCTTCTAATAATTTTTCTTTCTATTATTCTCAATTTTTCTTCATCTTTTTTTTGTAAGGCACATTGCTTCTGCTCCATAAGTGATGACTGGTCTAATTGCCGCTCTATATATCTTTGTCTTTGTTTTCTTGCTTAGGTTTTTATCTTTAAGTAACTTGTGGTATTTCCAGAATGCCCTATTCCCTGCTTTAACTCTTTCATTTATCTCTATGCTTCTTCTGTTTTGATCATCTACTATCACTCCTAAGTATTTAAAGCAGTCAACCCTTTGGAATACATTATCACTTATTCTTATCTCTTTTATTCTATTTACTTGGTCTTGATTTCTCGTACTTATTAAGTATTTTGTTTTTTTCTGATTAATTATTAACCCCCTGATTTTTGCCTCTCTTGTCAATGTTAGCAGTGCATCTTCTAGACTTCTCTTGTCACGGGCTATCAACCCTAGGTCGTCTGCATACCCTATTATTTGTGTAGAACTTTGGATTATTGTCTTTTTTGTTAGTCCTGTGTTTCTAATTACTCCCTCCAAGGCTATATTAAAGAGCGTTGTCGATAGGCTGTCACCTTGTCTTACCCCGTGTTCTATGTTGATATTCTTCGTTTCACCATCCACTGTTTTGACCTTTGCTGTTGTGTCCATCATTGTCATTCTGGTCAATCTTATTAATTTTGCAGGTATATTCATATTTTTCATTTCTTTTAATAGCTGTTTTCTGTAGATGCTGTCGAAAGCCTGCTGGAAATCAATAAACAACATGTGCAATTCTATGCCATGTTCGTAACTTTTTTCGATTGTTTGCGTTAAAACGTGGATTGCATCAATTGTTGATCTCCCTTTTCTAAACCCCTGTTGATATGGTCCTAAGTTTTTTTCTGTGTATCTGGTTAGCCGATTTCTTATAATTGTTGTCATGATCTTATATGTTGTATTTAATAGCGTAATTGCTCTATAATTGCTGCAAAGCGTTGGGTCTCCTTTTTTAAAAACTGGTATAATGAGTCCTTTCTTCCATTCTTCAGGCATGTATTCCTTTTCCCATATACTGACCATTAATTTATATATACGGTTTAGAAGGTCATCTCCTCCATTTGCAATAAGTTCATTGTTAATCTCATCTGGTCCTGGAGTTTTGTCAGATTTTAGTTGTTTTACTACTTCTATAAATTCTTGGTAGGTAGGTGCATCTTCTTCTTCATCTCGGTTATCTGTTATATCTTCTTCTTCTGTGTCGATTGCTTGGTTGCTTGTATTTATATCTTTAAAGTGATTTTCCCAATCTTTTTTGCTTATTTTGCTGGTCACTTTGTTACCATTATATTGTTGTTTTATATATTCAAACAATTTTTTGTTGTCTCTATTATTTGTTTCAATCTCTTGCATCTGATCTGAGATCCATGTCTCTTTCTTTCTTTTATAAAGTTTGGCCGCTTCTCTCTTTTCTTTCTGGTATTGTTCTCTTTCCTCTTGTCCGCTATTTTCAAGCCATTTGTTTCGTGCCAGCGTTTTCAGTTGACTTTGGTATCGACATTCTTCGTCAAACCATTCTTTAGTTTTTTTATTTTCTTGAGGTCCTATGGTTTGCTCCGCAGCCTCTATGATGCTCATTTTTATATTTTTCCATTCCTCTTCTACGTTCGTGCCATTGTACCTCTTTAGTTTTTGTACTAATTCCTCTGAATACTCTTGTTTTGTTTGTTGCACTTTTAATTTGGTTAAGTTCCACTTCCTTCTTTTTCCTACTTTATTATTAGCTTTGATGATTTTCATCTTCATTTTGGCCATTAAGAGTATGTGGTCAGTGTCAGCGTTTGCTCCTCTAAAGGATCTCAAATCTTGTATTATCTTTGTCCATTTTTTCGAAATCAAAACATGATCTATTTGGTTGCCATCTGATCTCCCTGGTAACATCCAGGTTATTTTGTGTTCCCTTTTATGAATACATTTCGTACTGACGATGTAGGTATTTGTTGCTGCTGCCAGATTGCAAACTTTTGCCCCGTTATCGTTTGTGACATTGTGGATCGTTTCTTTACCTGCTACATTTTGGTTGTAGCTCTCTTTTCCCACTTGCGCGTTAAAATCTCCCAGTATTATTAAGATATCGTTCCTAGGAATATTTTCGCAGGTTTCTTCTAAAAGTTCATAGAATTCCATTTTATCTTGTTGGTCTGCTTCCTCTGTAGGTGCGTAGCAGTTAACTAAAGATATATTGGCTTGTTTATTTTCGATTCTGATGTAGGAGATTCTTCCATTAATATCTTTGAAATGTATAACTTTTTCTCTCATTCTTTTGCTCACCATAAAAGCTGTTCCATTTTTCCCCTGTTTGTCTTCTCCTGAGTAATACATAGTAAAGTTTTTCTTCTTAACTGTTCCTTCATTTTTCCATCGTATCTCCTGTAGTGCTAGTATTTCTAGTTCGTATTTTTCCATTTCTAAAGCAATTTCCTGCATTTTCCCTACTTTTAGCATTGTCTGGATATTCCATGATCCAATTTTAATGGGTTTAGCTCTTTTATTCATGTTAATTTTATTCCTCTTTTTCTTGTACATTGTTTTATTATTATCATTATCCATTTCCTTAGCCGGGTCTGTTTCCACTATCCTTCGGTTTGATTCTTTCAGTTTTTTGGATTTTCTCTGTTGTTTCCAGTACACTTCAGCTTTAAGTCTTTTATAATGTTACTCCATTCCCAAAGTTGATCGTCTATCCATAATTTTTTGAAGCCCATCTTCACTTTCTTCCCTGCTTCCTTTTCCACCTCTGCTCTTTCCTTTACTTGCCTGTGTATTCTTCGTTCTTCATAGGTTCTTTGTTCGTCGATAAATATTTTTGTACCTTTGAGGATTTTCTTTTGTTCCATTATTTTCTTTTTATCTTGTATATTTTCCAATTTTGCTATTATGAACGGCTGTGAATTTCTTGGTCTAATTATCTCTGTTTGTTCTATTTTAGCTTCAACGTTGAGTTTTATTTTTAGTAAATTTTCTAGATCTTCTTTTACATTTTCTTCTCCTATTTTAATTCCCCTGACTATTACGTTTTTCTCAATTTTCTTTTTCTCCTCTCTTTCCGTTCTATCCTCTAGGTCGCTTAGTCTTTTTGGCACTGCCTCATTAAATTTTAGTTTGCTTAGCGTTTCCATTTCTTCTCGCACTTCTTTAATTTCAGCTTTCATTTGTTAATTTTCTGCTCGTATTTCACTCATTTCTTGCTTTAGTAGCATATTTTCTCTTTTCAGCTCCTGGTTTTGATTTCTTAATTCTTTAAGCTCTTCTTGGATTCCATCCAATTTTTGCTCTATCCTCGTATCCCTTGTTTCCATTCTGTCCAATTTTTCTCGCAAATCTTTTATGAATTCTTCCATGTTGTTACTATTCGATTGTTACTATTTGATTGTTACTATTTGATATACTAAATATATTTTTTACACACGTATAATTTGGCTGTCTGCGGTAAGTGCAAAAATCCGATTCAACCTCGCGGAGATTTTTGCCCTTCTTAGACTGGCCTATTTAAAAGGGTATTTATTTCTTTCTTCCCTATTTCTCAGTGCTTTTTTCAGATTTGGCAACACCGCCAAAAATTGTTTAGCAGTTACCTTCTTATGGAATGCAATAATTGATTGTTTTGTTTATTTATAGCTAACCTTGTTTTTTTGACCAGCACTGGCTCTGCAGGTTTTATTTACTTAAAAATGTTTGTTTCACTCCGAATTTTGATCCTACACTTCGCTGTTGTCCTTAGATACGAATTGGTGTGTTGTTTAAATTTTATTTTCAGCTCAGTTTTAAGGATTTTCGCGATTTATTCACAGTAAATTTCCGAACTTGTTTATCTAGCCAAGCAACGTTGCCAACTCCTAGTACTAGAATACCTCACAATTTAATAATCCAGTATCAAAAATGCCTAAAAGTTAAAGACAAAAAAGTTATGCGATAAAATAGCCGTTGCCCTACCCAAAACGGACGCCTATGACCGGTACTAGGAATTCGCAATGGATGGAGTCGATTCATTTCTGGAAAGTAAATATGTATACAAATTTTCGTTTTTCTAAATAGAAGCGTTCTGGAGGTATTTAAGAAAAGCTAATTACATGGCGCCATCTTCAAAGAGCTCTAGCTCCCTTAGGAAGCATTTTCGGACTAGGTGAATTAGGTTAAATTATCTTAAAATTATCTGAGGAATCTCCTGTCTTCGTTTGTCGGTCGAGTTTCTGGAAACCCTGTATATTCATGTATTATTGATATTATTTATAATTTAAACAAAATTATAGTAAAGTCAGAATTTGGTGTTAATTTTGAGAGTAAATTAAATGTAAGACCAAATACTTACGATGTCGGGATAGTATCACGAGGTTTTTCCTGGTTTTCCCTCGTGATTTACTATGAGATCTCTAACGCGAGAATTTTAATGCCACCGTTGCATGTGGTTGTCTGTTTAAAGACAGATCGCATGCTATGATTTTTTTGTGACGGATATTCTTGAGTTGGGGTTGATTTCATGTAATCGAATGAACTATCTTTTAGTAAAGTCGTCCCAGGAACGCAACTCAAATATTGGCAATATCATTTTAAAGTCTTCTACTTTAAAATGTATCATATGATATATCTGAATTGCCGATATAAATGAGTCAAATTAAATAAATTATTAGAAGAATTTTTTTTTTACTAAGCAACAACATTTTTGTTTATGTTAATAGTATTTTGTATTTTGACAACGGCACCCGATTTGGGCGTCGAAACGTTAATAAAAATAATTTTTTAATAATATTGTGGCTTATTTCCCATTATAAATAGTTAAAAATGAGCAAACAAATTTTAGTTTTAATAAGGGGATATCTTCGTAACATTTTAGCATTCGTAGCAATTATATAGTCTTATTTGCAGAAGATGTTAGAAAGCCAAACAATGTAGAATTTAATTTATCTTTCGATTTGATTCACTTACAAGTGATGCGATGGTATACTTCTGGATTTCAATGTTTGTCGTTTGTAGTGCTTTCTCAAATAATTACATAAGTGATTTTCAAAGATGTGATGAATGTAATTAATATAATGAATGTGGAAAATTTACCAAGAAAACTAGCGGGTCTTTCTATCTGTATTAAGAGATGGAAAACTATGAATTCTCTCATTGTAGCAGTCAACGTTATTTAAGGGAAATAAGCTTTTCCACCAGAAAAACTAAGAAAAAAGATTAAAAAATGTAATCTAAAGTTTTATGATGAAAAGTAGCACGTGGGGTAAAATAAAAATAAGTTAATGAGCCGAAATTTCCGGCTGTGATTTGGAAATATTAAAAGGTACTGCAAGGAAGTTTTTTTTTTAGTTTCCGGAAGAAAATAATATAAAAATCTAAAATTTTCGTTATATAGCATTTTTAATATAATCCCCGGGACTTTTCAGTTGTGTAATTTATTTTTATTTTGTGTAATATACCCCCAGGAGCCACTTTATATCATGAAACTTTAGATAACTTTTTTTACCTTTTTTTAATCAAAGTTCCTCATCATTTCTGATAATTTTTTTTGACATGTTGTCAATTTACTCACGAAAAAAGTTGGTTATCGTTCGTCGAGCCTTATTTATAAAACTCCGCAGAGCTAAAAAAAACATAGTCCAGGGTGCATCTGATTTGAGATGGACGTTGAGAGGGGACTCATATTTTTTTGCAGAAATTGCTTAGATTTAACTCTTATAGTAATAATTGAGTTATCCTGCCACTCAAAAAGATCCGGCACATTGTTTAAATAATCAAAATGTCAAAATACGAAGGAAAAATCCGACTTTTTTCTTCGTTTTTTATTTATAACTTTAAAAACATTCACTTCCGAGAGAAAAGTTGCACTAACATCAAAGTTGCTTAATTAAATTTCCTACAATATAGGATTGGTCAAAAATTTAAAAAATTGTCACCCTTTTTGCAAAATAGCAATAACTGCGAAAAAACCATAAAAACAAGTATTCGCATTTTACGTTTTTCAATCATTAATGGCTTCCCTAATTGCATTTCTCCACACAATTCTATCTTGGGTCATATCAATGTTAATTTCCTTTACCAACATATCCTGCCTTATCGTCTCCCCCCCGGTCTCCTTTGGTCTTCCTCTCCTACTCCTTCCAGGAATCTGCACTTCAGCTATTCTTTGTATTGGGTGATTAACGTCTCGACGTTGAACATGACCAAACCATTTTAACCTATGCTCTCTCATTTTGACATAAATTGATGCCACACCTAGACTTCCCCTAATATACTCATTTCTAATTTTATCCTTCTTTGTCACTCCACTCATCCATCTAAGCATTTCCGCCACATACATTCGTTGTTCCTCTTTCTTTTTCACTGCCCAAAATTCAGTTCCGTACATCATATCCGGTCTTATGGCTGTTTTATAGAATTTTCCCTTCAGCTTCATTGGAATTTTTCTGTCACACAACACACCTCGCTTCTTTCCACTTCATCCATCCAGCCCTAATTCTACTGCATGCATCTCCATCTATTTCTCCATTACTCTGTAATACCGATCCTAGGTACTTAAATCTATTTCTTTTCACAATCATTTCACCATCCAAAAGTACCATTTTATTTGTAGTAGCTCCATCTTTAAATGAACATTCCAAATACTCTGTTTTTGTCCTACTAAGTTTTAAACCTTTTTCCTCCAGAGCTTGTCTCATTGTTCCAGTTTTTCTCTTTCACTATTTCCTACTAACACGACATCATCAGCATACATTAAGCACCATGGAATGTTACCCTGTAGTTTCGCTGTTATCTGGTCCAAAACTAATGAGAACAAATACGGACTAAGCACAGAGCCTTGACGCAATCCTACTTTCACATGAAATTTATCAGTCTCTCCCACACCTGTCCTAACACTAGTTGTTACTCCCTCATACATATCCCTCACAATCTTTACATATTCACCAGGGACCCCTTTCTTATTGAGAGCCCACCACAGAATCTCTCGAGGAACTCTATCTATCATATGCTTTCTCACGATCAATGAATACCATATGAGCGTTTTTTCTTTACTCCTGTATTTTTGCATCAACTGCCTTATAATGAAAATTGCATCTGTTGTTGATCTACCCTGCATAAAGCCAAGTTGATTCTCAGATATTTCGGTCTCTTCACGTATCCGTCTATTAATTACTCTTTCCCAGATTTTCATGGTGTGGCTAAGCAGTTTTATAGCGCTGTAGTTTGTACATTGTTGTATATCTCCCTTGTTTTTGTAAACAGGTACCAGTATACTGCTTCCCCATTCGTCTGGCATTTGTCCAACTTCCATAATTCTATTAAATATGCCTGCTAGCCACCTTGTTGCTGTCTCTCCCAATGCTCTCCATACTTCCCCAGGAATATCATCTGGTCCTACCTCTTTTCCTTTCTTTATTTTCTGAAGCGCTTGAGCCACTTCCTCGTTGGTTATTTTTGTGACCATTGCTCTACTGTCTCCGTTGACTCTACAGGCTCTCTGTCAAATTCTTCATTTAATAAGCTGTCAAAGTACTTTCTCCATCTCTTTTTGACACCCCTTTCGTGAACTAGTAATTTATTATTTTCATCTCGGATACATCTAATCTGATTAAAATCTTTTGCTTTCTTTGCTCTCTGTTTGGCTATTTTATATATCTTCGTTTCGCCTTCCCTGGTATCACGTTGATCGTATAGGTTTGAATACGCTTCTGCTTTGGCTTTTGCTACTGCTATTTTCTCTTTCTTTTTCGCCACCATATAGTTTTGAAGGTTTGGGTCGGATCTGGTTCCTTACCACTGTATATATAATTTTATCTTCTCTTTTATTTTTCCTTGTACTTCGTTTGACCACCACCAAGTCTCTTTATCCTCAAACTTTTTTCCTGGCGTTTTCCCAAATATTTCAATAGCAGTCTCTCTAATGCTACTGGCCATTTTTCTCCAAATTGTATTAGGACTTCCTTTCATGTTCCAACATATTTTTTCTAGTATTCTTCTCCTGAATAGACCTTCTTTCTCATCTTTCAGCAGCCACCACTTGGTTTTTTCACTCAGAAAAACTTTATGAAAGAGTAAAACAACACTGTAAATTTTATTAAGATCGGTTCAATAGATTTTGAAAAATAAATTTTGCAATCCAGTTTTCGCAAAAAAATGCAATTTTTCAAAATGTTGCAGGACTGAAAATAAAGCAGATAGCCAGTTAATTTTTTCTCCATATAGAAGAATACTGTTCTTTTTATTTGCAATTTGCAAAATTAAAATCGGTTAACTACCACGGCGTCAGGAATTGTTTTAAATAAACATTAATTTTTGGTGCTACGCGCAGGACAGCGGATACGTTTCCTCTGATTGGGCATTTCAATGACCTGTCAAAAATTTCTACCAATCTTTATCTAATATATTATTTTCTTACTCTACATTTTGTTGTATTTGAATATTTTAATTCCACAAAAATCAAACTAATTTGATTATTGTTTGTGACATACTGTTTAAACAATTGCATAATATGTTTAAAAATAATAAACTTGTATTCTCTACGTTAAAATATATGAACAAAGAGACTTTTTGCTAAAAAAGTATTATTTCGAAGGACAGAGTATGTGTTTTTATTTAGCAATTAATAAATTTATTTATTTTTATCGAAATATACCAAAAATTAAAATTTATCAGTCATTATCGAAGGTCACTGGTATGCCCAATTGGAATGTAGCAAACGTATCCGCTGTCCTGCGCGTAGCACCAAAAATTAATGTTTATTTAAAAAAATTTCTGACGTCGTGGTAGTTAACCGATTTTAGCTTTGCAAATTGCAAATGAAAGGAGCAGTATTCTTTTATATGTAAAAAATTTCAACTTCCTATCTGCTTTATTTTCAGTCATGTTTTGAAAAAATGTATTTTTTTGGAAAGCTGGATTCCAAAATTTATTTTGCAAAATCTATTGAACCGATCTTAATGAAATTTACAGTATTGTTTTACTATATCATAAAGTTTTTCAGGGTTAAATATAAAGGTCCTAAGTGTAGCATAAATAGTTGAAAAACGTAAAATGCGAATACTTGTTTTTTATGTATTTTTTTTTCGAAATGCAGCAAGGGTGACAACTTTAAAAATTTTTAACTAATCCTATATTGTGGGAAATTTAATTACGCAACTTTCATGTCAGTGCAACTTTTCTCGAAAATGAACACTTTTAAAGATATAATCAAAAAACGAAGAAAAAAATCGAATTTTTCCTTAATTTTTTGACATTTTGATTATTTAAACAATATTCCGGATCTTTTTGAGTGGGAGGATAACTCAAATACATATTATTATATTAGCTATTTTAAAGCAATTTCTGCACAAAAATATGAGTCACTTTTCAATATCCAAATGTAGTAATATTTTTACACATACTCCCTGGTCTAACACTCTACAAATCCGACGCTTGATATACTATGCTGACGATCTTGTAGTCTCATAAAATTATTTAGTTTATCTTGAAAAAAGAAATTCAGTTAGTAGCCAGGTGTGTTTAGCATGTAGCGTTATTGAAGGGAAATTTGATTTAAATACTTTTCCAACTTAAACTTTAAATTTTTACGAACTGTTTATCAATAGAAAATCAATTTTTCGTTATCACGTACAGAAGAAAATTTCAAAGTCGATGAATACTATTTTAAATTCCAGTAAATAGAGATAATATTTAAAAATATATATTAGTTCTTTGGATCAAAGTTCTATATTATAAAAATATTCACTTTCTTGTATACTGCCCATCTAAGGAAAAGTGCAGTAAGTAACAATAATAAGACTTTGAGAAAACTCCACTTGTAGTTTAGAATCTTGCTGTGACTTTGAATATGAGGTTATTTCAGTTGATAATTGTTTACTCTTCTACTACATTTATGTTAAATACAAATAAACAATTTTATTCTATAACTCTAATTTTTATTGCAAACAAAGTTGAAAATATAAAATGATGCCGTGCGGCACTCTTCGATAGCAATGTGAAAAACATTATGTGTTTTGCAACATGCTACATGTATAAAACATTAGAGCGAGAGATACAGAGAAATATCAGAGAAGCCAAACAGAAAGAACTAGAGAAAAAATGCCAAGAAATCGAAATTCTCCAAAGTAAATACGATGACTTCAACGTGCATAAGAAGGTAAGAGAAATTACAGGAAATGTAAAAACAGAAGAATAAGTAAACTTGTTAATGACAATGGAGAGATAATCGTGGACAAAAAGAGTATCAATGATACCTGGAAAAATTACATACGAAATTTATTTTTTGATGAGTCCCCAATACCTACGGAAACAGGACCATCTATACTAGTGGCAGAAATAAGAGCAGCCATAATATTACTAAAAGAAGGTAGAGCTCCAGGACCAGACGGAGTACATTCTGAATTTCTTAAACTTCTTGATGATGAATCTTAAAGAATACTATGTAAAATATTGAATAATATCTATGACACAGGCAATATCCCAAAAAATTGGCTAGTTTCAGAATTTATTACCTTACCAAAGAAACAGGGAGCAAAAAAGTGCTGAGAATATACGCTAATAAGTCTAATGAGTTATACATTAAAACTTTTTCTTAAAATTATACATCGTAGAATATACAAGATATGCGAAGAGAGAATACAAGACACACAGTTTGGATTCAGGAAAGGCGTAGGTACAAGAGATGCACTGTTTAGTCTACAGGTACTATTTCAAAGAAGCAGAAATATGACTTGCGATATTTACACCTGCTTTGTGGAGTACCAAAAAGCATTTGATACAGTCCAACACCGAAAAATGACGGGTGTTCTAACAAAAGCCCAAATAGATGATAAAGACCGGCGTATAAAAGAATGTGTGTACTTTTGTACGCAGGTAAGAAGTTATACTTATATTATATGATTTCAACGAAATCAATATACTTTAAACAGTTTCTCTACTACTTTCCAAAATTTTTTATTAAAACAATATCAAAAATTAAAAAAATAAAAGAATAAAACACACACAAACAAATTGAAAAACGCCACAAATGATTTTCTGAACAATAATTGTTGCCAAAAATTTTAATTAAATACGTATTTTCTGAAACAAATTATATAATAGTATACTACAATCATACAATCTATAAAAAAAATAAAAAAAATAACAACTTGCTTGGGGGCTTGAACCCACTTCACGTCTATCGCGCCGTACGAGAGTCGATCGATTTCCCACTAGACCACCTTAGCGTATACGTCATGTGGGAATATACACCATAAACTTTTTGACATTTTGTTTATAATCAAATTATTAGTTTGATTTTTGTCGAATTAAAATACAATAAAATATAGAGTAAGAAAACGATATATTAGATGAAGATTTGTAGAAAGTTTGTTCGTAATCAGATTATGTAAATTAAAGCATTGCCTACGAATAGGTAACTACATAATTTTTTTTACATTTTTCAAATATATAGGTATGAAGATAATTTTTTATTGGAATACAACTGAAACATTTAGAATTACGTACCTGCGGCTTTTCAAAACTATTTTTTTTTTGTTATTTTATTCTGGCCTTGGTTCAGAACCTTTAGCCACGTAACTACATATAAAATTATTGTTATTCGTTCATAAAATTAATTGTAACAAGTATAAAATTGTCCAGTATACACATAAAAATAAAAAAAAATAAAGCTTACAAATAACAATGCCTACGTACTATGTTAATAAATACAACTATATTAATTTTTTTTTTCACTACGGTAACAACTAAAACATACAGAGGTTACAAAATAATATAATTAATTACAGTAAATATCTCATTCATACATTACATAATATCAAAACTATTTAAAAAGTCACTATAATTATAAATTTGATTTTATTTCTGTCCTCACAACAATAAAAAATAATATATACAATATTTTTGTTTTCCGATAACCTCCATATTGAACAATTATTGACAGATCATTTCAACACCCAATCAGAGCCCGTATAACGACTAATACCATACTGTCGGTGTGCGCATGCGCGCGGATCAATATAAATTCACCCTCAATCTCAATCGCGCCTAAAGAAGTATAACTTCATTAAAAAATTTTACTGGAACCAATCAGCCATAATAAGAACAAATCTTGGAGGTGAACCAACGGAAGCGATCCAGATTCTACGAGGCGTTAGACAAGGTTGTATACTTTCACCTATATTATTTAACCCAGGGGTGTCAAACTCAATTTTGCAGAGGGCCATATATTAAATTCAGAATGTGTCGGCGGGCCAGATTCAATTAAAAAAAAATGTACTGAATTATTATAACATTTTATTTAATAGTATACTTATAATATACGGTTGTTAAAAATCATATCAAAGTTATAAAAGAGGGTAATTATTTTGAGCTCGAGGATCCAGATACCTGACTTCTCTTGTTTTTGACAAGCTCATTGATGTATTGATATGGTATTTATTTTAAGAATTGATTGGAGATGTTCATTTGTAAGTCTTGTGCGATGTTTGTTCTTATTTATTTTCATGACGGAAAACATCTGCTCACAAAAATAGTTGCTACCAAACATGCACAGAATGCGTGCTGCATGCTTTTTTAATTCCGGGTAGTTATCCAAACTCTTGAAATATTGTGTATAAAATGTAAGTGCGTTAACCTCTTTAAATTTTTCTTTCAAAATACTGTCCGATTGAAGATCTATCAATTCCATTTGCAAATGAACTGGTGCCTGTGAAGCTTCAAAATTGAATGGATTGTTGAAAATTGGGAATTCCATTTCATTCATTTTGTGGAAGTCTTCAAAACGATTGTTGAATTCCGTGATAAGATTTTGCAGAAGTTGAGAATATTGATCCAATTTTTTTTGATCCACTGTGCCAAATGATTTTAAATGAGGGAAATGATCCAAAGTTTGATTTTTTACCTGATTTTCCCACAGCCTCAACTTTGTTTCAAAGGCTTGAATACATGAGTACATTTGAGTGACAATCAGATTTTTACCCTGTAACTTTACATTCAGATCAGTCAAGTGTTTATTCATATCTACCAAAAAGGCACAATCAACCCACCAGTCATTGTCATAATCAATTGGGTTGCCTTTTTCTAACATGAAAGCTTGAATAGGGTCACGTAATGCAAAAAATCTTTCTAAAACTACTCCTCGACTGAGCCAACGAACTTCGGTGAAATAAGGGACATCAGAAAACTTTTCGTCCAAATCTTGTAAAAACTGCCTGAACTGTCGGTGATTTAGTCCTCTGCTCCTTATAAAATTTACTATTTTAATTATAGGTTGCATGACATGGTCCATTTTTAAATGTTTGGATGCCAATGATTCCTGGTGAATTATACAGTGAAATCCCACAAAAATTCCTGATGTTTTCTGTTTTAATTTAGTTACAACGCCCGAATGTTGGCCAACCATGGCAGGAGCGCCATCCGTAGTTGTGCTGCTAAGTATATTCCAATCGAGTCCATATTCTGCCATCAAATGCTCCAATGCAGAATAAATATCATTTGCTGTTGTAGTACCTGTCAATGGAACGCACTTTAATAGTTCTTCAGTTATTTCAAAGTTACTGTTAATACCTCGTATAAAAACAGCAAGTTGAGCTGTATCAACAGTATCAGTGCTCTCATCAACAGCCAGTGAAAAGTTTGTAAATTCCTTAATTTTCTCCTTCAGTTGAAGAACCAAATTTTGAGATAAATCATTTATTCTTGAAGCAACTGTGTTTCTTGACAGCGAAATATTTTGAATTATTGACTTTTGAAATGGAAATGAAACATCGGCAACTTTCAACATACCGTCTTTAATAAAATCACCATCAGTGAAAGGTTTTGATCTCTTCGCGATTTCTAATGCAATAATAAAACTTGATTTCAGGGCATCTTCGCTCTCAGTATTAGCTTTAGTAAACATCGATTGTTGACCTTGAAGTTTAGATTTTAAAGATGACAATCTGTCCATTCTTATTTTTTCAGTGTAACAATCGAATTTTGATTTATGATTCGTATCATAGTGTCTCTTCAAGTTAAACTCCTTACAAACAGCAACTGTTTGATTGCAAATCAAACACAGTGGTTTACCTTTCCATTCTATGAAAAAATATGCATTTTCCCATTTAGACTGAAAAACTCTACGTTCACTATCAACTTTACGTTTTTGTGACATTATGCCGAAATCGTAACAAATATGGAACTCGACACAATTATGGATATCGCACACGCACGACACAAACAAATGTACAATACCTTCGCAACTGACTCACGTGACACCATGCCATGCCACATTGTTTGATTTGCTTGTCTAGATAATGTTTAGAAGAAATGCGTTCAATGTGCTTCCCCGTTTAGGATTTTGTCCTCTTCAGGGTTTGAGGTGAATGTATTGTGTTGGCAGCAAAGCAAACAGTCCGAAGACCACACCGGGGCAAGCGCCGTGTCCTGGTGTTCTTGGATCCTGGGTTATGCCAGACGGTGTTGTCCAGAAGGCCAGAAGTCAACAGAGAAGAAAGTTTGATGGATTGTTGTTGGTTCCATAGACATTTACGTGTACTGTCCGTGCTTTGCTTTCGACCAAGCTCCCTAGAAACCATTGTACAACGACAGGCGAACCTGCGTCCCTCGTCGGCGGTCAGGAGGTGGCTTTGAGCGCAGCGTGGACAGTGAGCGTTCGAGTGGAGAAAATAGTTGCGGCTATTTTCTTGGGACGAACAGGTATAATTGTGCAATGAAGTTGGGAAACCGCAAAAAACCAACTTCTCCCTGTTCGGGGTAAGGAAGAGGAAATGTTAGAGGTGGGTACGGAAGGCTAACGGGGTAGCCTCAAGGATGTTTTCGTACTCTACCGGGAGTTCGTCAATGCATGTTTGCATTAGAGCGGACGGTACGTGAATCTTTTTGCGTTTGGGCTTTCGGTAGAGTACGTGGCCGGAAGATGAACAGGAACATTTGAGAGATTCTTGTGTGTCGGAAGGGGGGCCGTTGATTACTTTGATTGTGAAGTTCCTGTTCAGAGAGTTTATTCTCTCGGTGATTTTGGGGATGTTCGAGATGTTATGGATTTCGTTTGAGGGATATCGCCAGTGCTCATAGTTACATCTACGCAAGACTCTGCGCTCCGTCCTCAACAACCTCTCTTGTTTTTGTCTTGAGCAAAGAGAGTAGATACATGATTTGTACTCCATGACGGGTCGAATAAAGGTCTTGTAAGTGTGAATGAGAGTCTTCTTGTGTGTCTTGCCAATTTTTCCCGAGAGAGCGTTGAGAAGTCTGGCCCTGTTCCTTACCCTATCTAAAGTTGCCTTTAGATCTGCGTCCCAGTTGAGAGTCCTGGTAAACAGTACTCCCAAATAGTTCACAGTCGGGCTAACAACAAGCCTTTCTCCCAACAAACTCAGAGGATATTGGTCGTCTTCATTGCGAATGATTCTATTTGACACAGTAGGGGCGCGAAACACAATTGTTGTTGTTTTGTTCGCGTTGAGCGTGACTCTCCACTTACAACACCATTCGCCGACACCGTCCAACAGAGCCTGTGCTCTTCTGAAGAGGAGTCTTGGGTTGTATCGAGAGGTAGTTGAGAGCAGAGTCGTGTCGTCTGCATAGAGAAACAGCCGAGTACCTGGGATATTTTGGTTAGTGATGTCGCTGTTGTAGATGATGTACAACAGCGGCGCTAGGACTGAACCCTGGGGAACTCCAGCTTGTGGAGTGAAGGGGGTGGACTTTTGATCGCATATTTTCACTCTGACAGTACGGTTGTGGAGGTAGGAGTGTACAATTTTGGTAAATTGCAATGGAAGCCCGATGTCCAGAAGTTTCCGAACAAGCCCGTCGTGCCAGACCTGGTCGAAAGCCTTCTGCACATCCAGAAATGTGGCTATGGCGATAGAACCATCGTTGATGGTTTGAGTGACTTTGGTAGTGAAATCTATTAATGCATGTTTGGTAGATTTACCTGACTGGAATCCATATTGGAATTTTGGTATGATATTGTGGTTTTCGAGAAAGTTATTGAGCCTCTCCTTTAGGATTAGCTCAAGAACTTTACCCAGAGTATTGATTAATGAAATTGGTCTGTAGGATTCCACGTCGGTTGGGGGTTTGCCTTTTTTCAAAAGCATGATGGTGTTGGCCACTTTCCAAGGAGTAGGAAAATGGCTGTTTTTGAGACATGCATTGAATATTTTAGTTAGAAGAGGGATGATACTCTCTGGAAGTTTTTTGAGGCACCTTCGGTTGATGCCATCAGGTCCGGGAGCGCTGTTTTTGCCGATTTGGCAAAAGCTCTCCGTTTCCCTGTCTGTGAGGGGGTCCATGATAGGATCATAGACTGGAATGTGGTGGTTGAGAGTAACATTTACAATGTATTCTGTGTTGAATTTAAATATGCGATCAAAGTTCGGGTTATCTGGCGTTTGAAAATTGTTTTGAAGCGAATTTTTGAATGCTTCGGCTTTCCCTTCTGGGGAATTGACTATGTGATTGTTGACCAACAGATGAGATGGTTGAGATAATTTTTGTTTTGTTAGGACTTTGAATTTTTGCCAGAATTTACCTCCGTCTCTGTAGTCCAGTTTTGAGGTAGTCTCTTCCCACCGGCGAGCCGTTAGGACAGATATCTCCCTCTTTATCCTGGCACAGATTCGGTTGTACTCTGTTTTGATTAGTGGGTTTCTGTTGGCCTTGTATTGACGTAGAAGACGTCGTTTTTGTTGAATTTTGGCAATGATGTATTGTGGAAGTGCCGGTGATGTATAAGTTATTTGTTTGAGTGGAATTGCGTGCGTGATCGCCTCAGTGATGAGGTTCTCGATATTGGTTGCACTGGTGTCGATACTATCGTTAGTATCGAGTTCGCCTAACATTGGGAGATTTTGTGTGATGAAGTTTTGGAATTCAGTCCAGTTAGCGTGACGATAGTCTCTTATAGATCTTGGAGGGTTTGGTTGTTTTGGAGTGAGAATGTCGGTGTCGACAAGAAGAGGTACGTGGTCTGACGTTATCGAATCGCCTATGTGGCATCTATCCCCGAACCGATCCAGAATGTTACTAGTAACTAGGATGTGGTCGATAATAGAGGCCCCATTGGCGTTCAAAAACGTGAATTCAGTGTTGGTGATTCTTGAAATGGGAAGGTCTAGTAGATAATCCGTGAGGCGGATGCCTTCTGGGTTTTGATGGTGATCACCAAACTGTGTATGTCTACAATTTAGGTCACCCATCAACACAGCCTTGCCGAGCCTCGAAAAGTACTCTAGCAAATGCCTGTTGAGTGGTTGACCCGGGTGTTTGTAGTAAGAGACTATCGTGAGGGTTTCGTTGTTGGGGATGTGCACGTCAATTGCCAGGAAGTCCACATCAGGTGGACGAAAATTTTGTGGGAATGTGTGTGTGTTGTGCGGTATTCCGTGTTTCACGAGAATACCATTCCCACGTGAAACCTGACAGCGGCTTCGATGGATGATCGAATATCCTGCGAAGTGTGGATCGTTTTTCGACAGAGTATCTGTGAGTGCGAGGATCTGGATGTTATGCTTCGACAGGATATTCTTGATGAGGGGTCTCTTTTTGGAGAGACCCTGACAGTTGACTGTGCCTAGGGTGAAATCCATAAAGGGAGGGTGTTTAGTGGTTGGAGCGGAATGTCACCGTGACATTGCTCCCGTACCCGTGGACCACTGTCGAGTGGTCGTAGACTTGGCTAATCAGATTAGCCGTGATTGCAGCGATATGCTCACGAAGTTCAGGCAACAAGTTAAGCAACAGAGCGGTCTGAATAGACAAGATGTTTTTTGTTTCTGTAGGGAGTTCGAAAGGGGGGAATGATCTTTCGATCGTAAGTGGCTGAATTTCATGTTGGGCGGAGGGGATGGTGTGTCTTTGAGGACACTTGTTGGAATATGCGGGGTGGTCACCGCCGCAATTCGGGCATTTTGGTTCCTGCTGTTTGGTGCAGGCGCTGGATTTATGGTTGCCGCCGCAGTGGGGGCAGACGAATGCTTTTTGTGGGCATTCGTCGATGGAATGTCCGTTGATGCAGCATTTGCTGCAATATTTTGGAGTGGGTATTGTAGGGTCGGAGCCATGAGGGAGTTCGGCATTATAGATCTCGCCATCTAGAGTTATGCCTCGGCTCAGTGCTGACGTGAATTTTTCCAAGGATTTGGTCACCACCTTGATCACTTTGGAGTCCTTGCCTGTTTTATAGGATTTGACTCTCCACAGTCTTTCGACTGGGAATTGCTGTTCTGTGAGCAAGTCGGTGACCTCCTGCTCGGAGTAATCCACGTCGATTCCAGTTATGCAGAGGAGATAGGTGGGCTCTTTTGCGGAAGTGTTTGCATTTCTGCTACGGCTATGGACCGTAACCATGGTTTGGCCAGTTGCTGTGTGGATTGCTTTCTCGATATCCCCTGCATTTATAGGATTAAAAAGTCGAAGATGTGCGATTCCATGTGAGAGGACTTTGCAAGAGTGAATTTTGTTGGACAAAAGAGTGGTGGCATTTATTTGCCGAAAGAAGGTACGTTTGTTACAAAGATCTTTTGGGAGATCTTTGATTAGATATTCGGACAGTGTGGGATCGTTTATGGCGTTGATGACGTTTTGATTTCTGGCTTGGGTTTTGGGGCGTGGATTGGCTGCGGCATTGGCGTAAGACATTTGTCTTATTTGTCTTCTTTGGAAGACGAAATCGTTCGGTTCAGGGTTGTTTTCAGTGCTGATGGTTGCTTGTGGTTGAGAAGAGGGTTGCTGTTGAGAAGATTGTTGTTTCGGTTGTTTGGGTGCTTGCTTAGACGGTTGAGTTGGGACTTTGGGTATGGCACCGTGAATATTCCGAGCGCTCTGTCGCTGAGGACCAGCCTGTGCTGGTGTTCTTAGAGGCGGAAAATCATTAGCATATCGCTGCAGAAGGGGGTTGGAGGCGTCGTCCTGCTCGATGCGAAGGTAGGCCTCGCGATACTTGTTGCGGACGATTTCCATCTCCGCGCTAAGCGTCTCGAGGTCTAGCTCCGCCGTGAGCCGGTTGTAACCTCTGGCTGGGGGTACAGTGCCTTCCTGATGTAAGGAAGAGAACTGGTTGGCAGTAGTGGTGGCTGTAGTGGTAGTGGTGGTGGTGGCAACGCTTGTCGAGGTCGTCGTCCGAGGACGAAGCGACCGGGTGGAGCTGACTGACCTTACAGAAGAAGGCATTACAAATGGGTGAGGATGCAAGTCGAGCGATCGGAGGGCACCTCAGCCTCAAGGTGTTCTGGGGGGTAAACCCCAGGGATAAAGGTGGCTTGTCCACCCCTCCGTGCTTTTCCGGCGTAAGACAGTGACTATAATTACCTGATGGGTGCAGTTTACCCTGCTGCTGGTGGGTCCCTCGTTGAAAGCCTTTATCGCAGTTAGTTTGGCCCCCTTACTCGCACTTGTTCTTGTAACCGTATGTGAACACTAGGTAGAGTTCGGGGCGAGCGAACTCGCTCGAGCCCAGGGCCAGAGTATTCCTCTGAAACCCAGTAATCCGTCTACCTTTTTGGTTTACACGGCCAAGCGTCGTTGGTTTTTCACGCTGGTTCCAAACTAATAGCTTAGGGCTAACCGTGCGCCGCTTCTTCAGCACTTGGTGCTCTCAGGCTTCTCGCTGTTCGTCGGTAAGAGTGGGGTGTGCACGCAGTGACCTTACTCTTCGACGTCCGGGACGAGAATGACTGCACGTGACACGTCGACGCACTTCTTTTATATCGATAAGGAAGGTTCTAGTCTAGACTCGAAGCGCATGGAAGATTCTATTGTTCTCAACAAAAATAATAGGGTGTTTCCGCTAAGAGATGGTGTTACTGTCTATCTCTCTCGCTTGTCTAGGCACGCGTTGCCTTTGAAATGACTTATAAATGTAGTGTAGTGTACGCATTTTAAAACTTCCGTAGAGCAATCGAGTGAAGTCTAAAAGCTCTAAAAAACATGATTCTTCTTTCTGTGACACATTGCGATCGCGGGCCGTATTGGTATGGCCCGGGGGCCGGATGCGGCCCGCGGGCCGTATCTTTGACATGACTGATTTAACCTATTTTCAGAGGAAATATTTAGTGAAGCCTTGGAAAATTGCGAACATGGAATACTTTTAAATGGAGAACGCCTAAACATCCGCTATGAAGACGACACCGTTATTTTTGCAAACAGTTGTGAACAGATTACAGCAACTAATAAATAAAGTAAATGAAATAAGTGAAAGATTTGGACTTCAAGTAAATATATAAAAAACTAAATTTATGATCATCAGCAAAAATAAAATTAGAGACGCCCAACTACTTATCAATAATACACCAGTGGACCGAGTAAAACAGTATAACTATCTTGGAACAATAGTAAGGATCACTCACAAGAAATAAAATGTAGAATAGAGAAGTATAGGAGTACATTAAATAACATGGCCAAACTCTTTAAAAGTCACAACCTTAATCTGGAGATAAAAGTAAGGCTCCTACGATGTTATATCTTCTCAATATTATACTACGGAGTTGAATCCTGGACACTCACTGAAGCTATGGAGAAAAAACTTAAAGCCTTGGAGATCTGGCTATAAAGGCGAAACCTAAGGATATCATGGACGGACATAATAACCGACGAGACCGTGTTACGAAGAGTGGGCAAAGAAAGAGAGGTGATGTATACCATTAAAAGGAGAAAGTTGGTTGAATATTTCGGATACATAATAAGAAACGGTACTAAATACAGATAACTGAAGGTAATTCTTCAAGGTAAAATATTCGGAAAGTGAGAAATTGGGAGAAGAAGAATCTCATGGTTAAGGAACCTGAGGAAATGGTTCTCCACAACAACAACTGATCTATTTAAAGCATCAGTTAATAAAATAATTATAGCCAGAATGATCGCCAATATTCGAAACGAATAGGTACTAAAAGAAGAAGAAGATACTTCTCACGACCCATTTCTCTGACATATATCTCCATAGTTTTTGTCTAGGAACTATGTCTTACGCCATATTAAGATCTATAAATACTAAGTGTAGTTCCCTTTACATTTCGCCGTATTTTGGTATAAACTATCTCAAATCAGACACAGCATTCATTGTACTCTTTCTGAAATAAACCCAAACTGTTTTTCTCCTGTCGATGTCCCCGTCGTTAACCTTTTTCTGCAATTTTGTTTCAAATTTAACCAATTTAACATCAATTTAAAATCAAACAAACTAGTGCAGCCATTGAAGCGTAATAGCTATTTGTGTAACAATGGAGGAAAGTGCTACTTTTCCTCCCGAGAATGAAGTTTACTGCCCGACAGCGTAGCGGAGGGCTAATCATTCAAGGGAGGAAAAGGCACTTTACTCCCATGTTATACATATGGTTTTTCCACCTTCCTCAAATAACAAGTAATTTTTTCATTTTTACTTAATTTATTTATGTAACTAACCAACAAAATTTATTAGAACTAAAACTAACAAGTAGGTACAGTATAACTGTCAACTGTCAAATATAAGTCAAATTATTAATGTAAACATTGTTAAATCAGAATAACAATTTACTGTTTTTTTTGTCATTCTGCAAAATACAGAGTGTTTTTAAATAAACGTTAAAATGTATAGATACTTACGTAATAGAAAATATATATTGTACAGGGCGTCAATAAGTTATATGTCATGATTGAAATACCATTACGTCACTTTTACTTTTCCTTCCTAGGGAGGAAAAATATTTTCCTCCCTAGGGAGGAAAAGTACAACTTTGCTCCCTACAATCAGGTCCGGAAAAGTATACTTTCGGTAGAGGTAGGTGGAAAAATAGGTTTTTACCTCCGAAATTTTTTACTATAAACCGATTTACATGAGATTTTGGAATTAGGCTTATCTTACCCTTAACTTCAAAAGTGATATTGACCCGAACTCCGTTTTTTATTTTTAAGGGGTGAAAACAACCCCTTAATAGAAAAATTGACATTGAGCTATTTTTTATTTATCGTCAGAAAACGTATTTAATAATAAAAAGTGACATTGTGAAGTGTTTTCTAACACAATAACCTCATGCTAAACTCAGTTTCATCCCCTTAAAATCCGTACAACCCTTGCAAACAACCACTAAATCGAAAAAATTTACAAAAAAATAATTTAGTATGACATAAAAAGATTTAAATATAGAGTAAATGATATTTTACGCTCTCTATCTTAATTATCATATTGTTAACCCACTTTCAACCCTTAAAAACAATCCCTAAATAGAAAAAAATGTACAAAAAAATAATTTGGTTTGACAAGAAGACTTAAAAATAGAGTAAATAATATTTTACGTTCTCTATATTAATTATTTAATTGTTAACCCCTTTCAACCCTTAAAATCAACCCCTCGATTAAAAATGGTATAAAAAATTTTTTTTGATAAACTAAAAAGGATTTAAATATCCAGTTTTTCCAGAGAAATTTTGTATTGTTCAATAATTTTGCATTATCTTCTGATTTCGTGTCAGCTGTTGGTTTTAGTATTGTAACATTTTTAGTATCAGCCCTACCGTTTCGCTAGGTTTCTCTTTGGTTGTACTATTTAAAACTGTTTCCTTACCGTTTGGTTTGGATTCATCAGTCTCTTTTAATACGGTATCATTTCTTACTTCTTGCACTACAGTATCGTTAGGTTTGTCATCAATTTCTTCATTACATTTCGATTTGGTTTCATCATTTTCTATTGATGATATAAGATTTCATAAGAAGTTCACTACCATCTCTCGAGGTTTTTCTTCAGTATCGGTTACTAACTTTTCGACATTTCTTGTTAACGCTAAAAATAACGTTCTAGTCGCCGCTAAAACCATCGATGAAAACGGAAACAGCAAAACTAAAATTGAATTCAATTGCTGCAATTATACAAAGGTATATACCGCCATCATTGGACGGCCAAATGCAGCGAATGAATCACCAAAAGGACAAAAAGCTGGAACTCAACCAGAACACAGTGCATCCACAGTAAAAATAAACATCACAAGTGAAGTGAAGAAACCAACAGAAACTTTAGAAACTAAGTCAGAAGCTAACGATACATTATTAAAGCGTAAAGAACCGATACTGAAGAAAAACCTCGAGAGATGATAGTGAACTTCTTAAGAAATCTTATATCATCAATAGAAAATGATAAAACCAAATCGAAATGTAATGAAGAAATTGATGACAAACCTAACGATACTGTAGTGCAAGAAGTAAGAAATGATACCGTATTAAAAGAGACTGATGAATCCAAACCAAAAGGTAAGGAAACAGTTTTAAATAGTACAACCAAAGAGAAACCTAGCGAAACGGTAGGGCTGATACTAAAAAATGTTACAATATTTCCAGAGAAATTCCACGTTCTCGAAAAAGCTATGCTGGAAAATTATATGCTCAAGTTCTTTATCCCTTAAAACTACCCCTAAATTAAAACATTGAATATGTATGATTATACATTTAAAAATGTTTAGTTTACTCAGTAGAAAAAATACGATGGTTTTTTGGAAAATGATAAAACCAAATCGAAATGTAATGTAGAAATTGATGACAAACCTAACGATACTGTAGTGCAAGAAGTAAGAAATGATACCGTATTAAAAGAGACTGATGAATCCAAACCAAAAGGTAAGGAAACAGTTTTAAATAGTACAACCAAAGAGAAGCCTAGCGAAACGGTAGGGCTGATACTAAAAAATGTTACAATATTTCCAGAGAAATTCCACGTTCTCGAAAAAGCTATGCTGGAAAATTATATGCTCAAATTCTTTATCCCTTAAAACTACCCCTAAATTAAAACATTGAATATGTATGATTATACATTTAAAAATGTTTAGTTTACTCAGTAGAAAAAATACGATTAGTTTTTGGGCCATAACTACTTCAATTTTGAAGCTATCACAAACTATAAAAAACCATTTTGAAGATAATTAAAAGAGCTCCAACTTTTTTCAATATAATATGCAGTGACAAACCTTTTATTTTGAAACGGTGAATGGTCAAAGGGCTCGAGATAGACTGTGGTTGCGCTACTGCGCGCTCTTTAATCAATCATATTCTTCGTCAATTTTTGTTCGATAGGAAAAACAAATAAACCAAAATTTTTGTCAAAAAAAACTTATTTTTTTACTGTTGAAATTTTTTACGCATCTTTTAATATTTTTGAGATATTATGAAAAGAAGATGGTTTTTTTTCTAAATTTGAAAAATTTTTTTTTCTTAAAATCGTGATTTTTTCAAAAGATATATGTTCTAAACGGCAAAACTGCTGGAATCTATCGAACTCTTTATATTAAAGTTGATTCTAGACGGAATATGATTAATTTTAATTTTGGTGGGAATGGCACTTATGAAATCCATTGATATAAAAGATAAACCATTAGAAGTTCCTCTTTTTTTTATTAGAATAGAATAGAATAGAAATATGCTATATTGCCATGAAAAATTTTACAATTTTATCGACAAAGCTTATAAATAGTAAAAAAAAACAAAACAGTAACAATCCAATTTACTAAAATTACATCAATCGTCAATAAGTTAAATAAAATAAATAAATAAATCGAAGTTAAAACAGAAATAATCAATTGCAAAAATTTAAATAAATTGCAAATCCATAGTCTACCTAATAATTAATAAAAAAGGTTTAAAAGTTAAAAAGGTAAGCTGCTGCATATGACACCCAAATATAGATAAAAAATAATAAAAATATTACTTGTGCAAAGGGTACTGTAATTTCTTAGTTATTGACTAAAATAATCTTCTACTGAATAATATGGTCTTTCAGACAGGTAGGCTTTTGTCAGTTTACGGAATTTGGGAAAAGATGGTGCAGATTTTAGTTGTAGGGGGAGATGGTTGTACATTTTTTTTGCGGAATATAATATCGATTTCTTTACTAACTCCGAGGACGGGGTCGGCAAATAGACGTCAAACGTAGAATTTCTCGTGAAGTAGTGATGATTAGGTCTTGGTGGAAAGACATGTAGATGTTTACGAATTAAGCAAACAGTTTCTAAAATAATACAAAGATGGAAGGGTTAAAATTCCGTGATCTTTGAAGTAACTTCTGCAGTGTGTTGTTCTTCTGAGGCCAAACAGATATCTTATAGCTCTTTTTTGTAATTTGAAAATAACATCGAATTGGGCAGCTGTACCAGAACCCCAAAAAGGAAGACCATAACGAAGATATGACTCGAACAAAGAAAAATATGTTATTTTGGAAGATGCTAAATTGAGTTCATTCGAAACAGATCTTATAGCATAGCAGGCTGAAGAGAGTTTCTTCCGTAACAAATCGATATGGAGGGACCATTTAAGGTTGCTGTCTAAAAAAATGCCAAGAAATTTTACAGAATCAACGGTACTGATCTGGCTGTTATTAAGAGGTAAGGGTTGAAGAGCTCCTTTATAAGGCAATGCTACTGTTTATCGACGTTAAAAGAGAGTAAATTTGAGTCAGACCAGGTTTTTATTGTAAGTATATCAGAAGTTATAGTAGCATGAAGAGTTGCAATATTTGAGTTGCTCCAAGTGATACTGGTATCATCAGCAAAAAGAAGATGTTTCCATCGATTTTTAAATTAGTGATGTCATTAATAAAGATAAGGAAAAGTAGAGGACCCAATACTGAACCTTGAGGTACCCCACATACAATGTTTTTGAGACTAGAGTCTTTATCATTTGCTATAACCAGTTGTTTCCTATCTTCCAAGTAAGATTGGAACCAATCTAAAGAAATGCCTCTAATTCCGTAGAAATTTAGTTTTTTTATCAAAATGTTGTGATTTACACAATCAAAAGCTTTGGCATAGTCACAAAAAACGGTGTCAGTGCAAAGATTATTGTTCAGTGCTTGATATACCTCATGTAGTACAGAAAACATGGCATCAGTGGTGCATTTATTATTTAAAAAGCCGAACTGATTTTGTGATAAAATGTTGTTTTCAACTAGAAAGGACATAAGTCGGGCTTTTATGAGTCTCTCAATAATTTTGGAGAGTACCGGTAGTAGTGCAATAGGTCTATAATTGCACGTATTAGATATTTCACCACCCTTATGAAGAGGAAAAATGATGGCTGTCTTCAGGCACTCTGGAAATTTACCTTTCTCAAAATAATCATTAATTAGTGAGATGAGGACTTCTAACACATTTTCTGTAAGATTAGAAAAAATTTTGATCGATAGACTATCAGTACTACAGGAAGATTTGCTTTTGATACTATTAATTTTTTGGATTAGTTCAGATTTAACGACTGGTTTTATAAATAATGAATTCGAGACCTTTCTTGAATTAGGGAGATATAAAATGGGATCTTGTTGTGGCAAAATAGTTGATGTAATATTTTTACTCACATTAACAAAGTATTCATTTAGATTTTCAGGGTCTGGAGGGGAGAATGTTTGAGCAGTGTGGGTTTTATTTCGAAGATCGTTTATTATGGACCAAGTTTCTTTTGCAACATTTTTGGAGCTTCCCAGGCGGTTCTGGTAGTAGATTTTTTAGCAGATTTTATAAGTTTAAGATAGGTTGCCCTGTACTTGATGATATATTCAGTGATAGAGACGTTGGTAGTAAATTTCTTGATATAGAGAAGAGAACGCATATTCTTGGAAGATATTCGGATACCTTTAGTAGTCCAGGGTTTGTGATGTTTTGGCTTAATTGCAATTAAAGGAAATGCTTTATTGAAGATACAAATAAGCTTATCTAAGAATTCACTGAAATTATTATTCACGTCCATGGCAGGAAAGCGCCACTCAGAGGTTAAGCATAAATTTTGGAATTTACGAAAGTTCCGGGTGGAAAAAATCCTGCCTAAAGGTCGGGTTTTCGAGGAGGGTTTGCTGGAGATATTAAACTTCGTATAAACTGCTTCATGATCAGATAGTCCAGCATTAATAATTGTAGAGTGGACATCAAGTGGTGAGAAATCTGAGACTGTATAATCAATTATGGTAGATGAAGTTTTTGTAATCCTTGTAGGAGAATCAACGTGCATTGTTAGACCATACGATTCAAATATGTTGACCAAGGATATTCGTGTAGCACAAACAGCAGCATAATCAATGTTAAAGTCCCCGCATAAAATTTTTCTACTTTTATGGGGCAGGTCATCTAACAAATTTAGCAGGTTCTGAAAAAATAGTTCCACGGAAGAAGCAGGTGATCTATAAATGCAAATAATATAAAGATTAAGATTCTTATTGTAAACTAACGAAAACTCAAAGGAGGCTTCACTTAACAGAAAGTCATATTTTGTTACCAAAGAAAAATCATTACTCGTAGACAAAATTAGTGTCCCCCAATAAGCTGAGCTTGGAAGATCATACCTAGCAATTGTGGTGTATTTATCTACAAACAAAGGCTCGTTGACTTCAAGCCAGTGCTCTGTAACCGCAACTACCGGGGGAAACCCTAATTCCTCTAGGAACAAAAACAATTCATCAGTTTTGTATCTTATAGAACGAATGTTAATCAGAACCATGCTAAAGTTGTTATCACTAAAACAATTTGAGGATTCTAGTCCCTCAGAACACGTCGTGATGTTTAAAAATTTCGTTTTGGAGAGGCAGCGGAATAGTAATTTCGGAGACATTCCCTTGATTTTTGCAGGTGGATAATTCTTTCAGAAGTGAGAAAGTGATTTTTATTACAGCTCACCCATTTTACGCACAAAAGCCTTTTAACAGTGCTCATTTTAAAGCTTATTTTACGCGCTATAAAATTCTTTCTCACTAGCATGCATAAAATTTATTCGCTCTCCGCTAGATAGCATTGAAGACATCGATTAAGTTTCACACAAAATAAAAAACGGCTTTGATCTTCAATATCTCGCTAAATATTGCCCTTAGAACACACCTTATACAACCAGTTTGTTCATTTTTTTACCTGCTACAATTGTTTTTAGTATAATATTATCGTTAAAATGCATATTTTTGGCGATATTTGCAAAAAACTGTTGAAAATCGTGAGAAAATTCCGAATTATTAATTGCCAATTGCCTTGAAAAGTATTGACTTTTTGAAAAAACTTTATACAACATTTTTTGCTTAAAATTAGGTCTTCTATCGATATCTGAGGTTATTTTGAAAAAAAAAAAAAATCCACCAACGAAAAGGGATCGAAACGGAGATCGGATTCAATATTACTTTTGAAGTTAAGGGTAGGATAAGCCCAATTCCAAAATTTCATGTAAATCGGTTCATAGTAAAAAATTACTGTACTAAACCTGTTATGTAAGTTTAATAATTGTAAAAACTGATAAATTTTCCCCTTTTCAGTACCACTGTTTACGAAACCAATGCATATTTATTGTAGTACATGATTTGCCGTGAATTTTCCAAATAAAAAGTAAAAGCCACGAGAATAAAAACTGTGTCATATATTTAACGGGATCTGATGTTCCAAACATTTATCTGCGACCCAGTTTATTTCCATTTTTTCGGAGACTTCTTCAATAGCAACCTCGTAATATTTATGTTCGGATCTGCTCTACATTTTTATCAGTCTATCTTCTTCTATTCTCTGTGTCCCAGAATGAACGGATAATGTTTTCCTATAGTGTTATTCACAAATAAGCAGTAAAGAAGGATTTATTGCTTCCGGGCGATGGGGTTATGAAAACGCATTTAATAGATAAGGGAACGCATTTACTATACGAGGACTAGAATTATGTCGCTGTGCGTGCATTAATGGCAGTTTTAATATTCAAAATATTTCCAAGGGTGGCCTTAAAAATATGTAAAGGGTACTAGTCGGAGAGATAGAAGCCGATTTTGCTCGTGATAAGTAATATGGACAAACTATATGCGGATATGTTGAATCAGTGTGAAGTTATGTATACACAACTTTCCCCTACGGGCGGAAATCAGAGTGGGAGACGAGGGTAGTTATAACGGGACTGATAGTTTCTGCCTTTTCGGAACGATTTTTAAAAACAATTTTTTAAAATACACGTGCGAGAATTTACTTTATTGCGATCTAATAGTTACAATCTAAAAATTCGACTTTACTCTACAAAGAAATATATCAGACTGAATTATATTCAATGAAAAAAAAAAATACATTACACATTTGAAAAATAAGCAATAATACACAAGTTGCAGTTTGGAAATAAGGTCGACCATAGTTCAGGTGCTGATACATCGGATTCAGAGTATTGGCCTATATGGGGTCAATGGATATAACTCGGGTCAAAGTCGCGGTATTTATTATTTTTTTTATGACGCTCATGATCGATATAGTGCACCAAAATTTGGGAATAAGTAAGTAGATCATGACGTAAATAAGCAAAATTTCCAGGGGCGCAACGCTGCGTGGGGGACAAATGGGTGGCGGTCACGGGTGAATGTAAAAATTTTAAGGAGGTTTTTGTTACTCTCATGATCGATACAGTGCACCAAAATTTGGGAATAAGTAGATAATGATTGATCATGACGTAACTAAGCACAATCTCCAGGGCCGGAACGCTGCGTGGGGGACAATGGGGTGTGGGCAGAGGTAAATATAACAATTATAAGGGTCTTTTTGTGACGTTCTTCCTTATAATTTTTATATTCACTCGTGCCCACCACCCCTTTAACGATGTATTTTATTTATATTTTTATGGATGAGGGGTTAAATACTTCTCATTTCTTCTTAAAATACATTAGTCATCAATTTTTTGCAGAAAAGATCGCTTAGTTTGAATGTAATCGACATTTAGTATTGCTCATTTTAACGGTCTTTTCAAGTACTACAAAAGTTATTCTTATCATTATACACCTAAAATCGACAGTTTCTCTGTTATTTCAAGTTGAATACATTCAACTTGAAACATAATACAAGTTGAATATTTGTGTATGCAGCAAAAAAACAAACTCTTCTTACCTACCATATCCCTCTTTGTATTTTAACTAGAAGATTTACGAAGAAACGAATCTCTTTGTTTTTTTATAACCTACACAAATATTTTATAGTTTTTTTTGTTAGATGCATAGTTCTTAAGGTATTCGCAAAAATCCGTTTGAAAAGGTGTCATTTTTCAATGAAAATGGCCAATTTTCAACCAAGAATAACTCAAAAATTATTGAGTTTTCAAAAAATAATTATAGAACAGTTATTATTTATGACTTTACTGAGCTGTTCCCTTCTTACTGTAAAAATATCAAGTATTTCGATGTAGTAGGATGGAATTCGGAGCCAAATACCCTCATTGACTGCCCTACTAGCAGTTTAGTGGAAATGCTGGAAATTTTTTTGTACTCGTCTGGGGTAACAAAATTTTGAGATTATGACATTTTCAGTTTAATGTCGAGGAATTTTGGGCATGGGTTTTAAACATTCCGCTTTGTTTAGTTTACCTTTTGATAAAAACTTTATTTAATGTTTTTTTGAAAACTTCAATAAAGAGGATCTTAGAAAAAATTTGTCCAACTCATCGTCTTATTATTAAGATTATTGTACCTAAATATTTTAACAGATTTTGATGTAAAGTACGTGGCGTGTCTGTTATAATAACGCACCAAGCGCCCTAACACACACTTCTAAGGGAAATGTTACATTATTAATGCTGAGAAGGTTAGGAATAGAAGGGAATCGGCTTGCTTTCTAAGTAGATCAAAAATAAATTATGTCATCGAAGGCATATAAAAGTTGTATTATATACCACGTTTTAACTATAAATCTCCATAAGGGGCTAGTTTTTCAAATACAAATTTTAAATTTTATGTTAATACTAAGGACATTTCGCCGGTTCGGAATGAGAATGACGTAAGGTCAGTAGGGGTAAGTGCGATACAAAATTAACATAGTTAAAATATAAAGCATTCGAAGGTGCCCTAAAAATTCCCGGCGATCAATACAATTTTTTTCCCATGAAAGATACAGGCATTGACTACACCTTGAGTTCTTATTTTTTTTTATATATCGGTTTAAGAGAAAATTATATTATTTTTTTTTAAACAAGTGGTCGCACTTACCCCGCTAAATTGGGGTAAGAGCGAATTTGGAGAAATATTTATATATACGGCATATATACCTAATCTGGGGTAAGAGCGTTTTACTTGAATCTTTGTTAATAAGAAGCTCTTTTGAAACTCAAAGTATCTTTATTTAAAAAAAAAGTTACAAGCTCGTAAACTTTAAACAGAGGAAGAACTTAAAACGCAAAAAACAAGATATCTTTGATTTATCGTTAAATTGTAAAGTAAATGGTATTCTTATGTTTATTTACGTAGAAAGTACACATGGTGATAAATTCTAAACAAAAAATATTTTTTTTAAAGCTATTCCACGTTATAGTCGCTAAACGATATTTGAAATAATATTTCTCCTCTCCTTCCAATTTCGGCAAGAGCTTAAGAATGTCCGTTTCAAAGAAAATAGAAACATCCTCAACCAAAGGAAATTTAAATATTGATTTTTTCATGAAAAATGCACTTTTTCTAGAAAACTTTATCTCTACCTCTTTATCTTTACTGTCTTTTATTTTCCCTACATAATATTTAATATTTTTCTTTCCTGGAAATTTAACTAATACCCAATTGTAAACAGATAATTCAGACAAGCTTCTCGTCATTTCATCTAACTCCTCGTTCTCTTCAGTCATTTGTTCACGTATATCTTCCAACGTATCCTCATCCTCTTCTGCATGTTCGACAGTTTCTTCATCGTCTTCGTCGCTGTCCAAAATTTCCTTTAATCTGGAACTACCTGCTGCTTCATTGTTATTCTTCTTTGTGCCTTTCCTTTGTTTTGGCCCCTTTTGTACGGTTTCTTTTTCTTTTAGGCGCACTAGCACTTCATTTCTTGTAATAACCTCCGCTCCACCTGCTACTCTTTTCTTGGGCTTTTTTTCGTCGTTGTATTTTGTACCAATTTTCAAAGTTGTTGCTAAAATTTGGTCGAAGGTTACATGCCTTAAGGACGTGTTGTGAGGGGTACAATTGGTGGGTGTTAGTTGGCGATGCCATGTGCTTGGACTTTCCGCGACTTCAATTGTGACTTCATTAGTATCGGAGATGTTGCTACTAGCTGATGTACCGGATGGACCAGTCTTTAAAATCTCTGGTTCTCTATTCGGATCTTCATCAGCTGTTACATGAATTGTTTCTGTTTGACTATTTTGCCACCTTTTGTATGCCGAAGGATCAAACTTGTTGGAGGCTATAACTTGATCATTAAAGGGGTAGATACCGGCTTTCCTAAATCCGTGTTGAATTATTACGGGGTCCGTCTCTTTCCATATTGTTTTGGTTAGCATCGAGAAGGTTTTTTTTAATATTTTCTTTTCTGGGTGTTCACGTTGCCATGGACTAGCTTTGCATCCCATCAGTTTTTAATCGACGTAAACACGGCTATATCTAGAGGTTGAAGTAAGTGACTGGAGTGAGGTGAAAGCTTTAAAATTGTCACTCGTTGCTTCATAGCCTCTTCAATCAAACTTATACTGATGTGTGTTGCATGGCCATCACAGACTAAAAGTATAGGGCGCTTATCTTTAAAGTCAGAAATTAAAGCTTTGCTAAAATAGTTCTGAAAAACCTGAGATTCCATCCAACCTTTCTTTGTTGCAGCATAAAAAACTTCTGGTTTTTGGGGATCTTCCTCTGGAGCAGTCCACTCGTCGTAAATATGCAAGCCTTTAAAAATAATAAGGGGTGTTCCTTTTGACTCAGCTGCACTGCAAGTCATCAAAACTGTCGTGTTTTCTCTACCTGGAGTGTTGATTGTTCTGGTTGCAGCAGTTCCAATGGCACCAACAATTTTGGTTTTTTTGGGTCTGCACAAAAACTCGTTTCATCTAGGTTCCATATCTGATCTGGCTTATTTTCCAGACCAGGCTTAATAATTTTACGCTTTAGCAGATCAAAATAGTCGTATATTATAAATGGATCTACACATTTTTTTCTTGCCATTTCTACAGCTTGGGGTTTTTTAATTGAGAGTCGGTGTCTTTTTCGGAAACCTATAAACCAATCAGGTCCAGGGACGCCTCTTTTAATCTTGTTTCCAATTTGTTTTTTATCACATATTGTCCAACTTTTCAAGCACCTCTGATCTGGACAAAACAAATCCGCCCTTTTCCATTAACTTAATTGCCTGGGTAACTTTTTGTTCGTCTTCATAAGGAATATCCAAGTCTCTCCCCAAACGTTTGGCCTTGGTGCCCCTACCCCCTGTGACATGGTCCAGAATTGTTTTCTTTGGTATTTTATAAAGGGAAGTTGCTTTTCTTAGAGACAATTGCTTACTTTTTACGCTTTCGATGGCAGCTTGCAATTGGTCCTTGGTATAATTAGCACCACTTTGCGTTTTTCTCGTATAATTTCTCGGCATGTTTCTGAAAATTAGAAAAATCCGAACATAATATTAAAACCAAGAAAGGGGGTAAGTGCATTACGCACGTGGACGCACTTAAAACTTCCACACATTTTTCGGAGTAAATGCGTCCACATCGATAACTAAAAAATAGCAGCTTTTATACGGCAAATAAAACATTTTTCCATTAGTATATTAGGTTTTTATAATACTTATATCATAAACGTAGAAGAATAACAATAAGCCTAAGTAATATCGATTTTTAAAAAATTACTCACCTACTTGATCTGCAAGTTGAAACGACTATGTAAGGTTACAATTCTGACAGCTGACTGCTCGGCTAATGGGCCGTTGCCATATTACCCTGGCTTAAAAAGTACTATATGATGAACATGTTTTCACAGTGTTGCCGACCCTAACTGTTAATATCGCTCTATTGTCCTGTGTGGTTGCACTTACCCTAAATACGCTCTTACCCCAACTGACCTTAACTGCAAAAAGCCAAATTTTTCAGAGAGCAAAAAAAAACGATTTTTAAATATTTAAAATAGGGATTAAATGAGGAATAGTCATCAAGGAACATCGGTATGACGTTTATTCTTACAATAATGGCTTTAAGTTTTATTCATCTTGGTTCGAATTTTATTATTTCAATTAATCCCCCCATTTTCAACCCCATCTACAGTTGCGTCATTCTTGATCTGAAAATTTTTCTGTACAAAAAACTATTTTTAAATATTTATTATGCCGTTTATTCTTACAGCGATGGCCCTTGTTTTCATCCCGATTGGTCCGAATTTCATTATCTTAATTTGTCCCTCCATTTTCAACCCTATTTACAGTTGCGTCATTCTTCATCTGAAACAAGGTCTAAAAGGGTGCGTATTTCAATAACGACGCAATTATCCTGTGGTGGCTCAGCACACAGTTACAGTTCTGTCGCTTTTGTATCATCTGTATACAGTATTTTAGAAGTTAATTACGCAATAAACAGGAATTGACAAAATTTGCAGTTACGTCATTCTTATTCTGGACCGGCGATTCGATAAGTTAGTTCATGAAATAAAAGAAAATATTGCTGGAATTCCCGACTAGAATGGCTGGAACTCCCACCATTATATAGAATAATATTTTTTGTTTAGAGAATGCAGCGCATCCACCATTACCAGAGAACAGGAGTTCTCGTCAGTGGCACACACACACACACACACCCCCTACACCCGACACTATATATACACGAAATTTTCGACTTTCTAAATCTGACTGAATTGAAAATTGGACCAACTCCCATCTTAAACTTGAGGAAAAGACTCACCCATTCATTTATGTCAACCATCCATTTTTTTCCAAGGGTGTGGATTTTACGGCCCTTCCTATTTAGAGTCTGTTTTTCGTTCTCGTCCCCAAAACTCCCAAAAACTTCGAAAATTTAACTCCGACCTTTGCGGCTTCTAATAGAAGCGATCATTACCTTTCCAACGCATGTCCAATTTTGAAAATCGGTTATACCATTCAAAAGTTACCAAGCTCAGAAATATGACTCAATTTCTACTTAAAAAAGGGAAAATGTTTGTAGATATATGTATGTATGTGGAAAAGTTAATCCGATCTTTTTTTTTTCTGTATTTGAAGAGGGGGTCAGGGCCGATTTAGAACCGGTGTAGTTTTTAAATTTTGACCAACCATAAGCCAGCTATAGGACTTCGTAGATACAAAATGTCATATTCCTTGGGGGTATTTATTTTCGGTCCAAGAAGAGACAAGAGAACCGTAAATACACCAAATCAATAGTGTTGAGTTATGCTTTCAAATGGTGTCTTAGCCGTCAGGATCAGACATACACACGGCTCAGTATATTCGAAAAACTGAAAAACAAACTTTGAAAATTTTGGTTTTTCGACAATTAGTCAAAATTTCAACCTACGAATTGCGCCAATAACTGAGCGTTTGTAAAAGGACTCTAGACGAATCTAACGGTGTATACGTTATATCCGGGAAATTTCTAATTTTTAAGTTATAGGCTTCATAAATATGGTCAAATCTATTTCCTATGGGATAAAACGGTTTTTCAAGCTCAATAATTCCTGTAATAGCTTTCTTTATCATACTTGACCTTAGATGCATCAAATACTACTTATCAATACGTTTCAAACTCATGTTCAGTGATCAAAATCGGTTAAGCCTTTTAGAAGTTATTAAGCTTCTTATTCTTCATGTACCATGTCTTTTCAGAACGTTGGTTACCATCATAGCTATCCTAATTTTATTCACTGCCACCCTAAATAGCATGCTTGTATCAACACCATACCAATCTCGCAAGTTCTTCAACCATTAGGTTCTTCTTCGTCCTGGACCGCGTTTGCCTGCTATTTTTTCTTGCATAATATTTTGTAGCAGCCTATATTTGGGACCTCTCATTACATGTCCGAAGTACTTCAGCTTTCTCTGCTTGATGCTTTTTATGATCTCAGTAGTCTTGCTGAGACGTTCTAGTATTGTGGAGTTCCGAATCTTCTCCACCCAGGAAACTTTTAAAATTCTTATATAGCACCACATTTCGAAAGTCTCGATTTTATTGACAGTCCAGGACTCGACACCATAAAGTAAGACCGAGAACACGTAGCAGCTAAGTAGGCGGATCCTCAATGCCAATTTGAGGTCTCTGTTACATAAGACCTTGGACATCCTTCTAAAAGCGGCTCTAGCCTGCTCTGTCCTAGATCTAATTTCGCCGTGACTTTCTGAGTTACAATTTAGTTGCTGTCCAAGGTAAATGATTTTATCAACTTGCTCAAGTTTGGTATTATTTACATATATAGACGGTTTTATATGCTGCTATTTACTTATTACGAGTATTTTGGTTTTCCGTATGTTCAGATCCAGACCTGCCTCCCTACAACTCTAAGCGACACTATCAAGTAGTGTTTGCAGATCTTCTTGACTAGAAGCTAGGAGTACTGTATCGTCCGCATATCGCAAATTATTGATAATTTCACCGTTCACAAGTATTCCTTCTTGTTTTTCAGAAAGAGTTTTTCTGAAAATTTTTTCGGAGTAAACGTTGAAAAGCAGTGGTGACAAGAGGCATCCCTGCCGTACTCTTCTTTTATTATTAAGAGCCTGTGATTCCACACCATATAGTAAAACTGATATTGTTTGATTCCAATATAAATTTGCAATTATTTAAACATCTCTGCCGTCCAAGCCTATGTCTTTTAGAGCTTCGATCAATATAGAGTGCTTAACACGATCAAATGCCTTTTGGAAGTCAATAAAACAACAATATATGTCTACAGATATATCTCGACATCTTTGAGCAAGTACGTTCATTCCAAACAATGCCTCTCTCGTTCCAAACCCGTTACGGAAACCAAACTGTATGTCATCCAGGTATTCCTCGCATTTATTGTAGATACGACCATGTATTACCTTCAGAAAAAATTTCAATAAATGGTTTAACAAACTGATGGTTCTATAATCAGCACAGGTCTTTGCTGTTGTCTTCTTAGGTAGAGCTATAAACAGTGAATTAGACCAGCCATTAGGAAGTTATCCGCTGGTATAAATGGTATTGAAAAACGAAGTTATAGCCTCTAATACATTGCTATTATTTATATGCTTGTATATTTCAGTTAGAATTTCATCAGGACCAGTCGCTCTGCCATCTTTTGATGATTGTATGGCTTTTATTACCTCAGAGCGTGTTATTAGGAGTCCGTCGCAGTTAGAAATATCGGGTGGTGAACTACTTCTATCGTCTTCGAATAGGTTCGTAACGTAATTTTCCCATTTTTTAAGTTTGCCCTCTACTTCAAATATTACTTTACCATGTTCATCTGTAGCAATGCAGTTTGTCTCTTATTGAAGATACCAGCCGCTTCTTTCATTTTTTATACATGTTAAACGTGTCATATTTGTTTTCAAGTTCTTCATATGAATGACAGATCGAAAAACTAAAAAATACGTACTCAATCTTTTTCAAAATCTATCGAATGATACCAAATACGACTTCCCACAGAGAGGGTGGGGGATAAATTTAAAATTTTAAATACGAATCCCGCAATATTTCGCGAAATGAACATCAGATCGAAAAAATGGAAAACACACTTTCAAAATGTACTTTTAAAATTAAATATTTTTAAAAAATCTATCGAATGTCACCAAATACGACCCCCCACAGAGGTGGAGTGGGGTTTACCTTAAAATCTTAAATGGGAGCCCCCATTTTTTATTGCTGGTTTGGATTCCTTGCGTAAAAATAAATAACATTTATTTGAGATATTTTTTCGGATTATGGATAGATGGCGCTATAATCTAAAAAACCATTGTTGGAAATAGAAAAATAAATTAAAAATGGAAAGTCCCCACTAAAATGGAAACCGAAGACCTACACTCAACGAAAAAGGTACGTAATATCAATAAAAATGTTAATTCAGACAACCAACGCAATATTTAAAATTTGTCCAATTCTTGGTTTTATTAGGACAACAAAACGATGTTCATCAATTCATTATTTTCGTTAGTTGAGCCAATGTATTACGTTTATTGAATGGATAAACATTCATTATGTATACCATAATATCACTTTATTGGTATTAAGCACTCTCTTCATTGAGTCAACGAGCACTATTCATTGAAACAACAACGTCGTTAATTGAGCGACGAAGACTATTCGTTGTGTTAATAACAGTGTTATTTCTCCTAACGTATTTCATTTATTTCTACAGTTATTTCCGTTTATTCTTACAATTAATTCCGTTCATTCCCACAATAAATGAGGTTATTCTTACAAACAATTCTATTCATTCTTACAATCAGTTTCGTTCATTCCTACTATGAACGTGTTTTATATTAATAATTACTGAATACATTAGCCCAATGTATGATATTGATTAATAATAATTTTTTAAATCCCCCTTTTTTGTCCTAAACATAATGGACTTTACACTGTGTGATTTCTCATAATATGAGAGATCATATCATGGTTTCACTTATACAGTGCGCTGGATTTTATTTTTAGCACATAAGCAAAACGCTCGGACAGGTCGATTATTAAAATAATCAAAGTTATTATAACATCAATGTTTCTGACTTTACACGATTCCTCTTCAGGTGACAGGCATAACTTTGATTTTTTTTTAAATGGGAAAGTATATCATGTGACCGCTCATTTAAAAGCGTTTGAAATAGTTATTCCAAAAATGTATGACACTTTAATTCTTTTTGAGAGCGCAGGTGCAAAATTTTGATCGAATTCTTTTTAAACGCATTCATTTTTTTTGAATCCTGAGAAAACTAATAAATATTTTTCAAAAATTTAAAAGCAGAATAAAAGATTACATTATTACCGAGGGCTAAAAGTCCCTTAAAGTAAACAAAAAGTTTCTTTTGAATGGTATATTTGAAATTAAAAATCATACTAAATTTTCTCTTTTACACCCCTGTGACTTATTAAAATAATCATTATAGAAGTTCTCAGGGACTTCAGAACCTCGATAATACTGTAGTATTTTATTATGCGTTTAAATTCTCAAAAATACTAATTAGTTTCTTTAGGATTCGAAAAAAATTTAAGAAAAATTCGACCAAAATTTCACGATAATAGACACACGAAAATTTCCTTCTACTACGGACTACACTTGGAAACGAAATGAAATTATTATTCAGCACTTCAGCAGAGGTAACAGCATTGTTTAACAAAGAATTCTGTTTTAAACAATGGAAACACAGAGAAGCTAGGGGTATCACGGTAAGGAAATCCGTTACATTTCAAATGGTCAAGCAAAATATTTATGGTCTCAACAACTACGTTTATTGTCACCATGACGCATTGATTGTGGTTATTAAACACAGTAGTAGATTGATTAATGCATTCGTTGTCACAACAATCAGTTTACATCTATACAATAATCATATATTACTCTATATTAACAACATTTGTACATTGTTTTAATGAAATTTGTACTTTGTCACGATAAACCAAGGTAATTGCTTGTCATCTAAGAAATCAGGAAAGTGAGTTGCTGCCAGAACTAACGTTATTTATTAAATATACCAAACTAAGTTATTTGCTGAATAAATTGAGTGTTATTAATTAATGTTCTCTAGTTATTTTCACAATTATTATTCAATCATTGTGACAATAACCAAATACATTCGTCAATGTCTAAAAGTTCGTTGAAACAAAAAATTAAATTGTTGTTACAACGAAATATTATTCAATAATCACTGTTGATCAATATTACGAACTAAATTTTTTTAAGTGTACTCTTCACAACCCAATAGGTCCCCATAATGCTCGACTGACTGCACATTTAGCATAACTTGCTCCCCTACCATTGGAAATAAAAAATATTCTAAAAAAAACCTATACAGAAGTAAAAACTTCAAATTGTATTTTGGTATAAAATAGTTTATTTAAAACTTCTAAAAGTCATCCACATGGATTGCAAAACGTTTTCGTTCTGAACAGAACATCTTCAGTGCCTGGAATGAAGTATTTCCACGTTAGATTAAGGCAAAAAGGTTAAAATTGTGACTGTTAATGAGAAAATTATGTGGAGAATACTTACATTCCGCAAAGTAGTTGTAACCAGCACACCAATGTAGGTGGTAACTTCAAAATATATGGCTTACATTATACCTTATGATAAAATATTATGATAAAATATTATGACTACAAGTCGATAATATTTTATCATAAGGTATAATGTAAGCCATATATTTTGAAGTTACCACCTACATTGGTGTGCTGGTTACAACTACTTTGCGGAATGTAAGTATTCTCCACATAATTTTCTCATTAACAGTCACAATTTTAACCTTTTTGCCTTAATCTAACGTGGAAATACTTCATTCCAGGCACTGAAGATGTTCTGTTCAGAACGAAAACGTTTTGCAATCCATGTGGATGACTTTTAGAAGTTTTAAATAAACTATTTTATACCAAAATACAATTTGAAGTTTTTACTTCTGTATAGGTTTTTTTAAACTATGGTATACAGCCAACTATTCGGATTTTTCCATTGATTTTAAAAAATATTCTCGTAAAAATATATCTATTTGAAATAATACCTATAAAATACAGTTTTATTTTAAAACTGTTGTAAAAAAAGTTACATTTTCAATTATAGCCTAATAAAATAAAAAAAAGTCAAAATGTAAATTCGTACAGGTTAAAACAAATTTTATATCAAAGTTTAGATGGGTACAAAAGATATTTTCAAAAAAGTATCCAAATCATACAAGGGGATCATTGTTTAAATAATTAAAAAGGGGTCATTTTTGCAAAAAAAAAAAATACTTTTTTAACTGCTGAGGTAATTCACTTATTAATGAAGGCCTATAGGATTTTTCCTGCAAAGTTGAAGGGTAAATCTTTCACATAAGACTTACTAAATTAAATCTGACCCCCTATTTATTTAAATAATTGTATATAAAACTTTAAAAACAAATTTGCCAAGAATTATTTTTAGCGTTTTAAATAAGCACTATAAAATATCTTATTTTACAGACTAAGTTGCGCTATGTTACCAGTATTAAGCAAAAAAAATTGGTCTAAAAATATTTAATATTTTTTGAGATATTGAATTTGTTTATTAAAAGTTACTATGTTTTCAATTGCAAAAACGTGCTGGTTGCCTAAGAAATATTGACCTGCTTAAGACCTCATTATTTTTATTTTTATGTATATTTTAGATAAATGTATTTATAAATTCAAATTTCAATTAAACTTCCCCCTAAAATGGCATTTGAAAAGAATTTGTTTATAATTTGTTTTTTTAATACGGTTGCAGGGATTAAGTACTTTGAAATGCCGTTTCGATAATTGGGTTCCTGGGAATTTTTTACTAATTAACAAAATTTTTTTGTCGTTTTTTTTTCTTTTTTTTTCTTGGAGTTATATTACTACGGACCTTTTAGGGTTAAATTTTATTAAGAATGTCGAATCTCTGAGTTGTAGATTCTAGACCTAAAAATATTATGACTTAACTAAAATCTCTTAAATAAAATGTGGCTACATACTGAGTTACAGGGTGTTTTATTTAAAAATTTAAAAATTATTGTTACCAAGTGCTTTAAAACTATTTGACGTATCCTTATCATACTTGGCAGAAAGTGTGGCTATTATACACCCTACTAAATTGTGATTAATAAACGTTTCTAGCTAGTGCCAGAGGCGTACGACAGGGGATAGTGAATGATTGACCCTTCCCAAATTCTACGCCACTGAGTGAATTACTATTTTAGCGAAATTTTTCGATTCTCCAATACTTTGTATGTAAATAACTTTATTGGTATCGATAAAGGCATCAGTTTGAGAGATATTGGAAGTTTAAAATGAATGAATGAATGAATCAAAATAACTATGCCGTTTCATTTTTAACGTCCAATATCTCGAAAACTAATGACTTAATCGTTACCAGTAAAGAGTATATTATTTACATAGAAAATATTGGAGAATCTAAAAATTTCGCTAAAATAGTAATTCCCTCAGTGGCGTAGAATTTGGGAAAGGTCAACCATTAACTGTCCTCTGTCGTACGCCTCTGGTAGTAGCTAGAAACTTTTATTTATCACAATTTAGTAGACTGTATAGTACATACACTTTCTGCCAAGTATGATAAGGATACGTCAAATAGTTTGAAAGTACTTGGTAAAAATAATTTTTAAATTTTAAAATAAAACACCCTGTAACTCAGTAAGTAGCCACATTTTATTTAAGTGATTTTACTCCAAGACTCCTTACCTAAGACCAATGTTAATATTTTTAGGTCTAGAATCTACAACTTAGAGATTCAAAATTCTTAATGAAACTTAACCCTAAAAGGGCCCGTAGTAATATAACTCCAAGAAAAAAAAGAGAAGAGGAAAAAAAAGACAAACAAATTTGATAACTAGTGAAAAATTCCCAGGAACCCAATTATCGAAACGGCATTTCAAAATATTTAATCCCCGTGACGTTATTAAAAAATCAAATTATAAACAAATTTGAAAAATTTTCAACTGCCATTTTAGGGGGAAGTTTAATTGAAATTTGAATTTATCAATACATTTATCGAAAACATACATAAAAATAAAAATAGTAAGATTTAATACAGGTGAATATTTGTTTGGCAACAACCGCGTTTTTGCAATTGAAAATAGAGTAACATTTAATAAACAAATTCAATATCTCAAAAAATATTAAATATTTTTGGACCAATTTTTTTTTATTAATACTGATAACATAGCGCAACTTCTGCTGTGAAATAAGATATTTTATAGTGCTTATTTAAAACGCTAAAAATATTTTTTTGCCAATTTGTTTTTAAAGTTTTATGTATAATTATTTAAATAAATAGGGGGTCAAATTTAATTTAGTAAGTTTTATGTGAAAGATTTACCCTTCAAGTTTGTAGAAAAACAATCCTATATACCTTCATTAGTAATTGAATGACCTCAGCAGTTAAAAAAGTAAATATTGTGCAAGAATGACCCCCTTTTAATTATTTAAACAATGATCCCCTTGTACGATTTGGATACTTTCTTGATAATATCCTTTGTACCCACCTAAACTTTCATACAAAATTTGTTTCAACCTGTACGAATTTACATTTTGGTTTACATGTAGTTTAATTTTATTTTACTAGACTATTAGTATTCCATGCATATCGTCCTTCTCCGCAAAATCCGTCCTTTTTAATTTAGCCTTTTGTGGAACAGGTTTCAAAAAGGCATTTATTTTCTTTGTCCACCGAAAGCGGAAATGTATGTTCAGCTTTCTCGTTTGATGCATAACGACAGAGCCCTTGGCGGGACATCCCCGAGAGTCTGCTACGCATCCAATCTAGTTTTATTTCATTCCCATATGGGCTATATAGGCCATCGACTTTTTTATTGTGGGCTTACATGACCGGTGGATTGTCCTTTAAATAAAAGATTCGGTAATGAAATAACAGATTTACTATAAAAAATATAAATTTTCATATTTTTGATTGGCAGTCTATAAATAATGGATATAGAGTGATATAACCAAATGGAATAAATTAAATAATAAATAAATGGGGGTATATTCTAAAAAGGCCGTCGGACACGTCGATTGGTAATTTTAGACGCCCATTTTTGCAATAAAATCTTTTTCTTCGGCCGTGCTAAAAGAGCCACTTTCCCGCACGCATTGCGGGAAAGTGGGCACGTAATAATATTTCGATATTATTTACTAATTTATTTCAAATTTACCTTATTGTGTTCATGTTTTAATGAAATTAGCGCGATTATTTCATTCATAGGAGATTCTGATCAATATATAGCTGCAGAAATCTAAATTAAATTGATAATTTTTGATAATTTCCCGTCGTCAAGTATATTATGTCAGATTCCCTTCGTTACTATGAAAAAATACATTCAGTGACATTAATGACAATTAATGTTTTAAAAATTATAAAAGTGATGAACCTCAACCGTAAAATATTTATAACAACTGTGTGTTTAATTGTACTAATTTGTACTTACATAAATAAATTACAATAAAATTTTGGTTTTGAACAGTTTTATTCATGAAATAATCGCAACAAATTGCACTCGATCTCCAAAATTAATATAGAATTTTAGAGCTCTTGTGCAATTACTACTGATTAATTCATTCATAGGAGATTCTCACCAATAGAAAGCTACAGAAATCTAAATTAGACTGATAATTTTTGATAATTTCCCGTCGTCAAGTGTATTACGTCAGATGCCCCTCGTTGCTATGAAAAAAATACATTCAGTGACATTAATGACAATTTATGTTTTAAAAATTATAAAAGTGACGACTTAATATTTATAACAACTGTGTGTTTATTCGTACTAATTTGTAGGTAGTTACATAAATACATTAAAATAAAATTTTGGTTTTGAACAGTTTTATTCATGAAATAATCGCATCAAATTTCACTCGACCTCTAAAATTAATATAGAATTTTAGAGTTCTTGTGCAATTACTACTGATTATTTCATTCATAGGAGATTCTGACTAATAGAAAGCTACAGATATCTGAATTAAATTTTTGATAATTGCCCGTCGTTAAGTATATTACGTCAGATGCCCTTCGTTGCTACGAAAAAATACATTCAGTGACGTTAATGACAATTAATGTTTTAAAAATTGTAAAAGTGATGACTCTCAACCGTAAAATATTTATAACAACTGTGTGTTTAATTGTACTAATTTGTACTTACATAAATAAATTACAATAAAATTTTGGTTTTGAACAGTTTTATTCATGAAATAATCGCAACAAATTGCACTCGATCTCCAAAATTAATATAGAATTTTAGAGCTCTTGTGCAATTACTACTGAAAATTCGATAAAATAAAATTATTTTGACATAATATTTAAAAGTTAGATCAGTAGACAATTACAATGGTTTTGAATCATCGTCATGGAAAACAATATCGTCGTCGTGGTAACCCATTATATTGAAAGTTTGGTTTTGACAACCTTGTCAAAGAATTAATTTGTTTAATTTCACTCCTAAATAACAATTAATATAACTCTATTTTTTGTGGTTTTTTTTTTTAAACATACGGCCCTAGGAAAAATATTGTTCCTAACTCATGCGAAAAGTGTCTTCCCCTCACTCGACTGCTTGCCCGAACTCCGCTATCGCGTCGTTCGGGTCAATGGCAGTCTCGTGCGTGAAAGTATTACTTTCCGCACTAGTTAGGAAAATAACTATTTTATGTAGGTTGTGTCACGTGACAGTGGTCAATACTAAGTTTCTTAAACAAATTGAAAAATCTCAGATGCGTAATTCACCATTAAATTAAAATTAAAATCGTAAATAGTTATTTAAATCTGAAACTATTTTTGTTGAAAGTTCTTTCTCGTACATCCTTAATCTGCGACTTTAACAATTTTATAAGACCGCAGACGACGAATATAGAAAACAAAAAGGACTCCACTATATGCAATCGCAATCACATTTCGTTTTCATTTGTCTAGGAAATGGACAGAAAGAAACTTTCTAGTACTCAAATCTAAGTAAAGATAGAAAAGTGAAAGATGGTTTTGCTTGTTTTCGATTCAGAGGAATGCACAATCGCTGGACAGCTGTTTCCATAATTGCAGGCTTCCTCAAGCTTCCACAATTGCAGCTACAGATTTAAAGTTTCAGATTTAAATAACTATTTACCATTTTAATTTTATTATAATGGTGAATTCTGCATATGAGACTTTTCAATTTGTTTAAGAGATGTCGCAGGATCTTGTAACAATGGGAATTTCAATGATCTTTGAAATTACCCTTAAATAGATGGTCAAGCTGTTTTTCGATTTATAGGTGTGTACACTAGCGCTGATAAGGAAGCCTGCAATGGTGAAAAGAGCTGCCCAGCGATTGTACATCCCTCTGAATCGAAAACGAGTAAAACAATCTTTTACTTTTCTATCTTTACTCAGATTTGAGTACTAGGTAATTTCTTTCTGTTCTTTTCCTAGGCGAATGAAAACGGAATGTGATTGTATATAGTGCAGTCCTTTTTATTTTCTATATTCGTGGTCTGCGGTCTTATAAATTGTAAAAGTCGCAGATTAAGGATGTACCAGAAAAAACTCTCAACAAGAAAAGTTTCAGATTTAAATAACTATTTACCATTTAATTTTATTATAATGGTGAATTGTGCATCTGTGTCTTCTCAATTTGTTTAAGAGGTGTCGCTGGATCGCGTCCCAATAGGAACTTTAATTATTTTTGAAATTCCCCTTAAATAGATGGTCGAGTTGTTTTTCAATGTAGAGGTGTGCACGCTAGCACTGTTGAGGAAACCTGCAATGGTGGAGACAGCTGTCCAGCGATTGTGCCTCCCTCTAAATCGAAAACAAGTAAAACCATCTTTTACTTTTCTATATTTACTCAGATTTGAGTACTAGAAAGTTTCTTTCTGTTCTTTTCCTAGGCGAATGAAAACGGAATATGATTGCATATAGTGGCATCCTTTTTGTTTTCTATAATGCTGAATTCTGCATCTGAGTCTTTTCAATTTGTTTAAGAGATGTCGCTCAATCGCATCCCAATGGGAATTTTAATGATCTTTGAAATTCCCCTTAAATAGATGATCGAGCTGTTTTCCGATTGAGAGGTGTGCACGCTAGGGCTGTTGAGGAAGCCTGCAATGGTGAAAACAGCTGTCCAGCGATTGTGCATCCCCCTGAATCGAAAACAAGTAAAACCATCTTTTACTTTTCTATCTTTACTCAGATTTGAGTACTAGGTAATTTCTTTCTGTTCTTTTCCTACACCGAGAGAAAAAAATTCTTGACATAAAGAAACTTTATTAATATTTAAGAAAGATCGACTTGGCATATTGCCTAAGAAATATATCTTTGTATGTAAGATATAATTTTCTAAAATATTTCAAATAAATTCTACTGTAGCCAAAGAAATATATCTTAAACATGATTGAACTATCACTTTCTGGCAAACTTCAATCCCATTTATCAGAAAGAAATTACACTTGATGTTAATTAATTTTATTAGTCATAAAAATATATTTTCTACACATAAGAAAACTATTCTTTCTGAGCAATAATATTTCTTAATAAGGAATATTATTATTTTACTATTAATAATTAATTTATTTAATGTTAAGAAATATATTTCGCAGAGATAAACATATATTTAGAGTTACGTTAATATTTCTTGAAAATAAACTGATATTACATACGGCGAAATAAATCATTGTGTTAAGGTAAAATCATTATTTATTAATATAACAAGATATAAAACGTTATTATTACATACAAATATTTTCTCCACTCTTAAACCACTGGCTTCTACACAACAATAAAAGGATGGAGAGGCAAATTCAACTTCCTCAAATTTTCCTTCTTTTGTTAATGGCACTTTGTATATCAGCAATTCACTAAAACAAAATCGTTATGTAGAAAGAGTAAACTTACTTTAATAAAAATTTTTTTATAAAGAGATAGATATTTATTTTGACAAATTTAGGAAATACAAAAAAAAAGACAAATACACGGCCCCACATAAGAACTATTAATACTAATAATAATCAATCATATTTAGTTCAAACATGGCATTATTTAACCTACACATCTTTGTTTATTTTTTCTTTTTGTTAATGAAATATTAATTATTTATCTGTATAAGTCTGTCTTAAGTCACACAATATACATTGTTTAGCTAAAACAAGAGGGAAAATACAACCAATGTAAAATATTGAAGCAGACATAATAATATGTAATTTTCTTAATTTTTATAATCTAAAAGAGACAGCATACCTAATCATTAAGAAATTTTATTATGGGAAAGTATTATTAGTTTACATCTGAGTCATTTAATACATATTAACTAATTCACGGTTTTCGGCAATAACATTTCTTAACCATAAACATATATTTCTTTTAGACTAACTGATTTCTTTATCTCAAATAAATTAACAGAAAAAATCCTCAGCGTTGCACCCGCCATGTTTGATATAGCGTTGTATTGTATGTTTTTATAGAAGACGATACATTCAAGAAACCTTATTATAGTTGATACCTAAGTATACACATTTTTAAAAAGGTACTTACATGTATGAAGTTCTACCATTTCTGGAAGGCCCCGCAGTTGGTTAATAACTGCTTTCTTAATATTGTTCTGAAGCTATATATTATATCATTCTGTCCCAGCTTTAAATTGTGGCATATTTTCCAGTTAGAATAATAAGCTCCTTTATTTCAGAGTCGTCCATCATTATACCTAAAAAGCATATAAAGGTACTATTATGTTTCTTTTTTAACCATTGGGATACGCAACAATTTTATTATTACATCTTAAATTACTCAATTTACTTTTATTTAATACCTATATATGTACGTACCTTCAAAATATCCGTTAATTTTTAAAGAACACCAATAAATCAAAAATCCATCTATATGAACATGAACATATCACGCCATCTTGACAAACACTGACGACTAAATCATAAATAGTTAATCTGCGCAATTCTTTTGTGGAAGAAAATCTCTTTGCAAGTAACATTTCGGCATTAATGACAAAATTTTTATTTCATAACCGCAGTTACTAGAGAGGGTATTTCTGAAGCATCATTTCTTGTGGTTTAAAATATTTATTTGACTGTAAGAAAATTTCTTGTTCACAAATATAAATATGGATTAACTTAATATTATATTTCTTATACTACAAAATATTTGTAGTTTTCAATTTAAGCAATAAAAACTTTAGGATAAGAAAATTAAATGTAACCATTAATGCATTTCTGAGTATTGAAAAAATTATCTGTAAGAAATTATTGAGTTGTGTTTAAAAAACTCGTTTCTTCATATGTGAACCGGTATGTTTAAGTTAATAGGATATGTTAACTTTTAAGAAATATTGCTCAAAGAAATCGGTGTTTTAGGAGAAAAGAAATTGTTCTCTCGGTGTAGGCGAATGAAAACGGAATGTGATTGTATATAGTGGAGTCCTTTTTGTTTTCTATATTCGTCTTCTGCGGTCTTATAAATTGTAAAAGTCGCAGATTAAGGATGTATCAGAAATAACTTTCAACAGGAAGCGTTTCAGATTCAAACAACTATATACCATTTTAATTTTATTATAATGCTGAATTCTGCATCTGAGTCTTTTCAATTTGTTTAATAGATGTCACTCGATCGCATCCCAATGGGAATTTCAATGATCTTTGAAATTCCCCTTAAATATATGGTCGAGCTGTTTTTCGATTTAGACGTGTGCACGCTAGCGCTGTTGAGGAAACGTGCAATGGTGGAAACAGCTGTCCAGCGATTGTGCATCCCTCTCAATCGAAAACAAGCAAAATAATATTTTACTAAGTTTCTTATTTCAAATGAAGCACCCTATACATTATTCAATTTTTGGATTCCTTGGAATAGTGTAGATCTACCTATCTGATGTGCCATGTCCTATACGTATCTTAAACTCTTTAGGAAATATAAGTGTGTTAAGAAAGTAGAAAACTCAAAGAGGTACCACAAAAATGTATATTATAAAAATGTCATACAAGGACGCGTTTCGGCTCTTACCGAGCCATCATCAGCTTGAAATACAGGAGCAAAGTCTAAAACTGTCCTACAATATAAAAAGGAAATTTTTTTATGCATGTGGTGATCACGCCCACCTCGGCAAAGGATTCCTTCCTGGTCTGGTAAGTTCCTTTGCCGAGGTGGGCGTGATCACCACATGCTTAAAAATTTCCTTTTTATATTGTAGGACAGTTTTAGACTTTGCTCCTGTATTTCAAGCTAATGATGGCTCGGTAAGAGCCGAAACGCGTCCTTGTATGACATTTTTATAATATACATTTTTGTGGTACCTCTTTGAGTTTTCTACTTTCTTACCTCGAGACCACATTTGAGAATGGATACTTCTCTTCATGTATAAGTGTGTTTATAGAGTTATTGCAAAAAGTAACACTAAAAAGATATAACATGATCTGGGTACATAAATTTGCAAGAACACACTGAAAAACGAATAATTGATACTGTATATTTCTTTATGACTCGGTTTATGTAACAACCTAAATATACATCAACGTGAATGTAGAAGATATTCAAAATTCTCACCGAGAAGATCTTGGCAACGTTCTAATATTAAATAGAAATGTCTCCTATCTTTACTGATCTCAGGCCTGACCGATCTAATCGCAAGCGTTATGGTCTATTTAAGACCTCCCACCTCCAAGTTAAGAGATTTTGTTTTTTATACCCTTTTGACATATTCCCATAGGAAGAAATCTAGTGGCGTCAGATCAGGAGATCATCTTGGCCATTTCATCCATCCTCGCATCACTGTGCAAATATTTGGAAATATTCGGTTGAGTTATTGCCAAAAAGTTATTTGGTAATAGGATACCTCTCTATCCAAGTTAGTGTGACACTATTTTGGAGAAGTTCTAAATAACTACCGCCTTTCAAATTGCCGGGAAAGGTGCGCCATCAGTTTTGAAAAGCTCTCCTATTGTTACCTTTTTATTTTTCTGACTAAAGTATTAGTTTATTTTCTGATTCGTTTATATTGTTTGTGTGCCTGTTTAGACGGAGAGCTAGAGCCGAAAAATCATCGTCATAAGTAATATGGAGTTTTCCCTGTGAAATGTGTCCATTGTATATTGACAATTATGATCCCTTTCAGGCTAACACCTCAGTGGATACAGTAAGTAGCAATAAGGGATGAAAGGGGAAAGTTAGTGCAGTCGTTAAAGGTTTTCACCTCCTACTTTGTTAAACCTCCATCGATTTGCATGAAAATTGGTGACTAGTTAGAGAATACCTCAAGAAAAAAAAAAAAGATTTTTGAATCTGATTTGGTGCTAGTTGCACTTTTACCCTGGTGGTGAATACTACCTCTTCCCGCGGGTGGAAACTATTTTATTAAAAATAACCCCACAAATCGACAGAGGGACAAATTTTAATTAAAATTTGTTATATCACGTTATTAAAATAAATCAATACTTTTTGAGTTATTAAAGATCAAAGATTTGTCTATTTAAGAGCATATGCGTGAAGTTATGGATGATAAAAATAACATGTTAATTAATTTTATGTTAGTAAAATGTTATTTTTATATTATTTCGATATTTCATTGAATTTTTTTTTCATTATAAACTGAATATGTCCAGAAACTTGAGGTGTCCAATAATGGGTACATTTGACATACTCGAATACAATTTTGCTAAATTTATAATATCGAAATAATATAAAAATAATATTTTAGTAACATACAATTAATAATTAATTGGTTCTTTTTTATCATCTGTAACTTCACGCATGTGTTCTTAAACAGACAAATCTTTGATCTTTTATAACTCTAAAAGTATTGATTTATTATTTTAACTATTTAGAATGGGAAATAAGCCACAATATTATTAAAAAATGATTTTTTATTAACGTTTCGACGCCCAAATCGGGTGCCGTTGTCAAAATACAAAATACTATCATAGTATTTTGTATTTTGACAACGGCACCCGATTTGGGTGTCGAAACGTTAATAAAAAATCATTTTTTAATAATATTGTGGCTTATTTCCCATTCTAAATAGTTAAAATTGTAAAAATGCCACAAGAAAATAGCTTCAGAACAACATATTGATTTATTTTAATAACATGATATAACAAATTTTACTTATAATTTGTCCCTCTATCGATTTGTGGGATTATTTTTAATAAAATCGTTTTCACCCCTGAGAAGGGGTGGTATCCACCCCCCAGGGTAAAAGTGCAAGTTGGCACCAAATCATTTTTATTTCCTGAGGTATGTTCTAACTAGTCACCAATTTTCATGCAAATCGATAGAGGTTTAACAAAAGAGGAGGTGAAAACCTTTAAAGACTACACTAACTTGCCCCTTTCAACCCTTATTGCAACTTCCTGTATCCACTGAGGTGTCAGCCTGAAAGGGGTCATAATTATCAATATACAATGGACACATTTCACAAAAAAACTACATATTATTTATTACGATGATTTTTCGGCTCTAGCTCTTAGACTAGTTGGAATATGTTGTATTATATAAAGCGTTCGTCTTTTTTTTCAGATTTTGTGTTCACTTCTTGTGTAAACCATGTAGTTCTCCTTCTTTATTTGTGAGTGTTCGTTACTTTCCTTTTTTTCAAGTACTTCTTTTGCTAGGTTAGCTATGTTACTTTTAAGTTTTTCCAATTTTCCTCGAGGCTACAGCTTTTTAGTATATAATTTTCAGAAACTTTAAAAGTATTCCGTGGAAACCTTATTTTGTCTTTCGACTATAATTTTTGTTTATGTTGATGTCGCTTTCTTGGGCATGACATAATTTTTACTGTTAAATGGGGGATTTACCTTATCATGAGCAAGACCTGCGGGGATTCGGTAAAGGCGGAGGTAGATATTTTGCTACTGATGGGCGGAGCGTAAATACCATAAATTACGTTTCATACAATAAAATAATCTCCCTTATCTCTAAGTATAATAAATACGAGGGGATTTGAAATCTTTGAAATAAGTTTAAAGACTTATTTTGCACAGTCTGCAATAATAAGGAAATAAGGATTACCTTGTCATGTACTTTATCCCTGAAAAATTCAGCTTGTTACAAATAAGTGGGAGGTAAATCGTTTTCTAGAGCGAATATTGTAATATCTACACTCTACTAATTCCTTTTGTGAGTTTGTTACATATACATATATGAATGGTATGTATTTAGATATCAGTAAATAATTGTGAAAATATGATGAATTTTTGTTTGAACATTTTTATTTAATGTCAACTCTGTCATAACTTATCGAATAGTGAATATCTGTCATACTGATCACAAGTTAAAAAAGGGCTTAAACCATCGATTTTCGGTAATATCGTAAAAATAAAAAAAATCTTACACTCGCTATAAAAAAATTTGAAAAAGATCTGAAAAATCAATTGCATCAAGAAATATTTTAAACACAAACTTTTAAATGATTTTATATTGAGATATTGTTTCGGATTATTGCCTTTTATAAAAAAGAGATTGGTATCGATTTAGGGATCGCGTTGATACTCTTTTAGACGACATCCATAATCGTTTTTTGGCACTTTTTCGAAGAGGCATCGTAAAAATATCAAAATAACACTCGAAAATACAAAAATACAAAGACAAGTCCGAAAAATACACAAAATACACGACACTTCTGCTCAAATACAGGAAAGATAATGATATAATTACCTTCGGTACCTACCTGCTGATTGTTTATATTAGTTGCAGATGTTTTTATTGTAATACCAAAAATACCACTGTCAGAAACTAAACCTAATAGATGCAAATATTTTATTCTACAGGGAAAAATAATAGTTACTTACAAAATTCAAAGTGTGATTCCTCATTTGAAGCTATTTTTATTGCCAATTTAATGCAATAAAAAAATAATCTTGAAATAAACACCAGAAAAACAACAATTTTAGTTTTTAATTAATTTGATTTATTAAAATGTGATTCCTAATAATTATTTTATTTTTTGCATTGAATTACTAATTCTTTTTTATATGTTAGAATATTTGCTAATATTTTAACTTGAAAACTAATGTCAGATTTTAATAACTAAATAAGATACAAATATACGTAGCGATACAAATATTTTATATAAAAAGAACACAAAAATTACTTATGAAGGTACCAAAAATATATAGAAATAAAGGCAAAAATTAAAAAGTATTTTTTATCGTTCCCCGGTAAAATGCAAACATCTGTGAATGAGTTTATTATCTTTAAAAAATATTAAGTTCCTATACTTTCCAATCGGAGGAGCCACTTTATAGAAGCAAAATATTGGATTGCAAAGAGTTCGTAGTCCCCCATTTTTAAAGCTTATTTTTGATTTTAGGCTCACGAAAAAATTATGTAATGTAGGTAAAAGTCCAATCTGGGTTCCTTTGGAGAGAGATTTTAAAAATTTTATTTAGGTTTCCTCAAAAGAAAATTGAGAAAAGTGGGTAAAATACCGACATTTTGCCAATTTTCTTAGAAAAAACTAAATAAATTTTTTTAAAAATCTCTCCATAGGAACACATATACCTACATTACATATTTTTTTCGTCATCCTAAAGTTAAAAATAAGTTTTAAAAGTGGGGGACTACGAAAGCGTTTCAAATACTGATATTTACAAGGTAAATCCCCCTCTTAAGTAATAAATATTATTTAAAATTAATTGGAATTTTAGTATTAAAAGACTGTAAATAAAGTTAAATAAGCTAATATAAATACAATTACAGTCAATATTTTACATAAAACTAGAGTTGAGGCATCTTATCATGTCAAATATTTTTATGGGTAAGGATATGTATGAATAAGATACCATATTAATTAATTTGTGTATTTTCCGTCAGTACAATCCTATTTTAATTGAAAATTTTCCAATTAAATATTTCCATATTTAATTTCAGGTTCAGAAAAACCTTATATTTTTATTTATTCCATTCATCAAATTTAGAGATTTTGAAATGTTTCGACATTAAACAACTGTTTAATTCTTTGTAGTGTACTTATACTTTTTTAGGTACACTTTCTGTATTTACTAATATTTACTTCAATGTAATACCTATAAGAGTAGGCAAAATACGTACGTATTTGTATAATCCCTAACATGAAAGGAAACTTTGAAGCTACCGTATCGAGATATGTACGTTTTACACGGTATTACTTGCATTCCTATTTACCAAGTAGATAGAATAGAGCCGTGGGCTCTATGCACATAAAGCTCTCCTATATGCACATGTAACACATAGAAAACTGAGAAACGGAGACAAAATTGGAGTATATATACTGCGTTTGCTTATTAAAGCTTTCATTAGATTTTATGTTTTTGATTAATATCTAAATTACCTTTTCTATCTTAACAACAAACCTCACTCAAAATCTCTTTAAAACCGCACGATTTTTGATGGCACCTCTGACTTAGTACAATCAATCAGTCGACTTTGCATCTACTTTTGAAATAAACAAACTTTGGATCATAACAAAAGTCATCATGGTCGCAAAACTGTTATAGTCGGTTCTCTAAACTCAGGCACAACTGGCTAGTGATTTTAGCAAGTAATTTTGCCAATTTGGTAAAATTGCCAAAAAAATAATTATAGTTAATAATTACTAAATAGTTAGTAATTTTGATAATTTTGGCAAAATTGTCAAAAAACAAAAAAATTACCTATTAAAATCACTAGCCAGTTATGTCTAAATTTAGCATACCGACTATATTACCGATATCTTTATTAGGAGCTACTATAGTACAGCTGGCTTTTCAAAACTGCTAAATCACCCTTCTTCGGCCGTAATATAAGAATTGAAACAAATATTTAACAAATGCTTATTTGATAGAAAAATACCGATCGAATGGAAAATGGGCCACCTAAGCTCCATACATGAAAAGAGAAAGAAACGGGACCCCTTCATTTATAGGGAAATATTTGTCACAACTTCTGTAGCTTGGTTGTATAGGCAAATCATTAAAGAAATTATGGAGAAACAACTACAGACTTCAAAAAAACAAAATCATTTTCGTTTCGGATGCTCATGTATTGGGAAATATGCAATCCAAATCTCTCAATGTTTATCATTTGTACGGCCTAACGTTTTAATGAATGTCTATTAACTTCCTCAGGGCTGAAATAAAGAAAATATCAGTTAGCTATTATATTATTATATATCGTATGCAGAGTGTTAGTTCTAATTACCAATTCGCTCAATTATACAGCGAAGTTTTTCAGTAAATAATTGTTTTAAAAAGGATGCAAAAAACATATCTCTTTTAAAAGTCTAAGTTTTCACTCTAATGGCATATAAACAACATAATGCTACTCTACATCCCACCAGAATGAAAACAATGGGAACCTTCTCTGGTTACACCTCCGAGGCTTCTACAATTTGCAAGCCATACGGATGCCGAGACTAAGGAAGATGGGGAATTTTACAATATACAGGGTGTAACAAAAATACAGGTCATAAATTTAATCACATATTCTGGGACCAAAAATAGTTCGATTGAACCTAACTTACCTTAGTACAAATGTGCACATAAAAAAAGTTACAGCCCATTGAAGTTACAAAATGAAAATCGATTTTTTCCAATATATCGAAAACTATTAGAGATCTTTTATTGAAAATAGACATGTGGCATTCTTATGGTAGTAGTATCTTAAGAAAAAATTATAGTGAAATTTGGACACCCCATAAAAATTTTATGGGGGTTTTGTTCCTTTAACCCCCCCAAACTTTTGTGTACGTTCCAATTTAATTATTATTGTAGTACCATTAGTTAAACACAATATTTCAAAAACTTTTTTGCCTCTCAGTACTTTTTCGAAAAGTCAGTTTTTATCGAGATATTTTGAATATTTATCAAATCCACTACATATTTGTATATGGCTAAGTACGATTATGGAGACTTGATAATAATATGAAAATTTATTTATGATTTACATTTTTAGGTATATTTTGAACCATATTAAAAAAGAAGTAATATCTCGATAAAAAGTGCCTTCTCAAAAAAATACAAAGAGGCAAAAAAGTTTTACAAACACTGTGTTTAACTAATGGTATCGCATTAAAAGTTTAATTGGAACATACACAAACATTTGGGGGGTTTAAAGGAACAAAACCCCCATAAAATTTTTATGTTAACATATTAAAAAAGAAGACGCAACTCGATAAAAACTGCCTTATCGAAAAAATACTAACAGGCAAAAAAGTTTTAGAAATATTGAATTTAACTAATGGTACCACAATAATAATTTAATTGGAACGTACACAAAAGTTTGGGGGGTTTAAGGGATCAAAACCCCCATAAAATTTTTATGGGGTGCACAAATTTCACTATAATTCTTTTTTAAGATGTTCCTGCCATAAGAATGCCACATGTCCATTTTCAACAAAAAATCTCTAATAGTTTTCGATATATTCGAAAAAATTGATTTTTATTTTGTAACTTCAAGGGCTGTAACTTTTTTTATGTGCATATTTGTACCAAGGTAAATTAGGTTCATTCGAACTATTTTTGGTCTCAGAATAAGTGATTTAATTTATGACCTGTATTTTCGTTACACCCTGTATAATTCACGTCCCATCTGCTCAGCGCGGTAAAGTTCCAACGAGAATAGTTCCCTTTGTACTCCAAACAGAGTAAAGTAAATCAAAAATGAATAACCATTTTCAATGTCGTTGCAACACGAAACTACAGCCGCGCGATATTCTAGTCCAATCAGAGAGTGCCTCAAGCACCTGCGACATTGAAAATGGTTATTCATTTATATCTCTTTTTGTTTTAAGAAAAAAACATGAACACAACACTGTACTAACGAACATATTATGGCTTGGTATAGCTGGTAAGAGATGATTTATATAATATGAGGGTCATTCGTAAAAAAACGGTCCCTACGCCGCTGAGAAAGAATGCGATGTGTTGGGAGAAATTTGGCAACACTGTTTTTCGAATCAACTCTCCCTCTCTCCTACCCCACCACTCAGGCCCAGCTGCATTGCTCAGTGCTGGTTTACCAGCTTTCGAAGATGGTGGTCCCGATCGCTGTTATCGCCAGATGCGAAATTAGTACTCTTGTACGTTTTTCAAATGCTACAATGTGACAACCATAAGGAAGACTTTTTGGATTCCATTGCCAGTGTTGCCAGATTTCTCTCAGCACGTTGTACTTTTTCTCAGCGGTGTCTTCTTTTTAACGTGCCCTATCAAGTCCCCTTGACGTTGGCGATTAACATGGCGAAACTGTCTCTGTCTCGAGCTATTCTAAATATACTCAGTGACATTAGAAGTGCTACACCCAGAAGGAATCATTTCTTCAATTTAATTTTTTGGCAGCACAATGACTATATTTAAAGAATGCTATGATAACAATGCGGGTAGCGGGTAGGAACTCTTTTGGAGTCCTATGGATTCTATTGGATAGTCCTAACAGGGAAAGTGAATCAATCCCTGCCCCCCGCAGATTCCAGGAGCTTCTTGACCCGGGAAGCTAGCACCTGCTAAGGGTCCCTTGTCCAGGGTCACGGATGAAGTCCAGAACGGCATCCAAGGCGAAGAAGAATACTTTCGGTACGGCGAAGATGGCGGAGCTGGCAACCCTTGATTTTAGGGATAGTATAGGATCACAAATTGTAGCGTCTGATCCAGAGTGGGCGGCTACGAACAGCGTCTGATCCAGAATGGACGGCTGATTAAACACTCACCAACACGTCTGGCCAGCGCGGTGTTTTAAGGCTAATAACCTCCCCAAAACTATGGCGAATTCTAAAACGATAGGAGTAGGTCCCCAGGTGGGTAAGTCATACAGTGTTGGCAAGTCCCACTCCTTTATAAAAAAGGACAGCTTCACGGAATCTGGGGGAAGCAAGAAATCGCTAAAAACTACAAATTTGAATATAGCAACGCTCAACGTAAGGTCATTAAACAAAGATGAGAAAATCTATGAGCTAGAAGAAAAAATAAAGGACCTGAACTGGGACATAATTGGTCTGGCAGAGGTAAAAAGGAAAGGCGAAGAGCGCATAACATTGCAATCAGGGAACATCTTGTATTACAAAGGGCACGATGAGCAAAGTCTAAACGGCGTAGGATTTCTGGTTTCTAAGAAATATGCTAGTAGAATAGAACAATATGTGGGAATCTCGGAAAGAATTGCAATGATTATGATGAATATACACGAAAAAATCACCCTAAAAATTATTCAAGTGTACGCCCCAACTTCAGCACATCCCGATGAAGAGATAGATGAGTTCTACGAGAAAATAATAGAAACCAACACGTGCTATCACAGTACCTATACACTAATAATAGGAGATTTCAACGCTAAGATCGGACAACGACTAGAAGAAACTGAAAGCTATATTGGTGAATTCGGCTATGGTGTTAGAAATGATAGAGGAGAAACCCTTGTGAACTTCCTACATAGCAACAAATATTTTGCAATGAACACATTTTATAAGAAAAAACCGCAAAGGAAGTGGACGTGGTTATCACCAAACGGAAAAACACGGAACGAAATTGATTACATCATGTGTAACAAGAAAGATATCGTAGAAGATGTAACAGTAATAAATTCGGTCTCTCTGGGAAGCGATCATAGAATGGTTAGAGCTAAACTAAGAATTGGGTATAGCAAACGTAGAACTAACTTTAAGAACACGACACAAATAGATACAGAAAAGCTAAAAGCCGATAAAGAAAAATATGCTAGTAAATTAAAAACCGCCCAAGCACTGAATCTAGAACAACTCAGCATAAATAAAATTAACTCAGTTATAACAAAAGAACTATTGAATACCAGCTCTGAAATAGCGACCCGTCATAAAAATAAAAAATCCAAAATAAGTGCAGAATCGCAGAATATGCTGAAACAACGAAGAGAGCTCTTGTCACGAAACAAAAGAAATACCACAGAATACAAGGAACTTAACCGAGCCATACGAAAACAGATAAAAGACGACATTAGAAAACAGCAAGAAGACCATATAGAAGAAGTGATAGAGAAAAATCGAAGTCTGAAATATACCAAACCGAAATTAGGCAAGAAAAATATTATAGCTATAAAAAATCAACAAGGCCAACTAGAAACAAGCAAAGCTCAGATATCGAAGATAATTGAAAACTTCTATACTGAATTATACCATTCAAAAAACGATCCCCCCGACTGTTCAAAGCAAAATCTGAAAAGGCAAATAACAAACGTAAACTCGGAATTAATGCCCGAAATAAGCGAAGCAGAAATAGAAAATGCACTTAAAAAAATGAAAAGAAATAAAGCACCGGGTAACGATGGAATTCTGGCAGAAATGCTGAAAGACGGCGGTGAAGAAGTTATCAGATACCTAAAAATACTTTTCAATAAATGCCTATTTGAAGGAAACATACCAAAGGAATGGAATACTGCTAACACAATCTTAATACACAAAAAAGGTGACAATACAGATATGAAAAATTATCGTCCAATATCACTACTATCACAACTTTATAAAACATTCACAAAAATAATTACAAATAGATTGACAACAAAGTTCGATGTATATCAACCAGCAGAACAAGCCGGTTTTAGAAAAGGCTTCAGTACATGCGACCATCTTCACACACTAAAGATCCTAATGGAAAAAGTTAACGAGTACAACTTACCAATCTGCTTAGCATTTATAGATTACGAAAAAGCTTTTGACAGCATAGAATTATCGGCTATTGAGGAAGCACTGGTCAATAGCAGAATCGATTCTAGATATAGGATATTAATACATAATATATACAAACATGCTGAAATGGTAGTCACGATGGATAACGACATGAAAACTAGGTCAATCAAAATCAACCGAGGAGTAAGACAGGGAGACACCATATCTCCAAAACTATTTACTGCCGCACTTGAAGACATCTTTAAATCATTAAATTGGGAAACAAAGGGACTCTCGATAAATGGAAAGTATTTAAACCACCTAAGATATGCAGATGACGTGGTACTAATAGCCGACAGCTGGAAAGAACTGAAGGTGATGATCGATGAGCTTCATAGAGAATCCTTAAAAAAAGGACTAAAAATGAACTTGAGCAAAACTAAGCTAATGTCGAACAAAGATGATCAACCAACGATAACCATCCAAGGAACAAAAGTGGAACATGTAAAAGAATATATATATCTAGGTCAGAATATCAAGGTAAACAAAGAAAATCAAACTACCGAAATAAGCAGACGAGTAAGAATGGGATGGGCTGCATTCGGAAAACTCTCATATATACTAAAAGACAAAAAGATAGCACAATACCTCCGAACCAAAGTGTTCGATTCTTGTATCCTTCCCGTTCTCACTTACGGAGCTCAAACCTGGACATTCACAAAAATGAACATGGACAAGATTAGAAAAACTCAAAGAGCCATGGAACGACAGATGCTTGGTATCTCACTAATAGATCGGCAAACAAACGAAGCAACCCGAAACAAAACAAAAGTAAGGGATGCCGTGGAACAAGCGGCTAAATTAAAATGGAAATGGGCTGGACACAACGAACGTCTCGAAAATGGTAGATGGAGCAAGGAAGTTGGAAACTGGCGACCGTACGAAGCGAAGAGACAAAGAGGAAGACCTCAAATGCGCTGGAGCGATGACATCAGAAGAGTCGTAGGACCAATGTGGAAACGCCTCATACACAACAGAGATGAATGGCGAGAAATGGGAGAGGCCTTTATTCGACATTTCGAATAGAAAAAAAGGCTATAAAAAAAATGATAACAATATCAGTGTTTTATCTTTTACAGTTTTTATAGAAATAAAGTTTTATCTTTAAATTTTTTTGTGAAAAGACCCATTTATGAAGACCAGTTGGTACATAAATTTTTGGTTTTTATTCCTCAATCTAATTGTATTCAGTGCAAGAATGTGTCTCGAGTTCAAAGGTACCAAAATTACCACCATTTTAGCGATTTTGACAGGGGTAGAATTATTGCCTATATCAAAGATATGGGTTTGTCGTATGACGAGATTGGCCGTCGTGTTAATTGTACGACACTGACAGTTATGCGAGTGTGTCGTGTGCGGACAAACGAAGGTAGAGGAACACAAAGAAGACCAACTGGTCAACCGAGGTGTACCACATGGCGTCAAGATGGATGCTTTTAAACTCCTGGCTCTGCGAGGCTGTTTTGCTACTACACGTCAAATCGCTGATCAATGGTTTGGAGTAGAAGGTAGACTTGTTACTATACGTACCCTATACCGTAGCATTCGAGCCTTTGGACTGTTTTCATTTTTCCCACGATGAGTGCTTCCTTTGACTGCGGACCACTGTCATCAACGTTGGAATTGGTGCAGGGAACGGCAGCATTGGGTGGCAGAATGGCATATTGCAGCATTCAGCGATGAATCGCGATTTGTTTAGATACGCATGATGGTTGTAAGATGATAAGACGCCGCCGCGAAGAGCAACGAGATATCGGGTTTGCTGTTGAAAGCCATCTACACAGGACAGTTGGAGTAATGGTTTGGGAGGTTATTGCCCATGGTAGCGGATCATCACTTTGGTTTATTCGAGGTAGTACTTACAAACCACTTTACTGTCTTATCTAGACGGCCGTCGAAACGCCCTTTTTGCTCGTCGATCTATGAACTTTCTCCAAGAGGCTGGCGTTAATTTTTTGCCGTGGCTACCCCGTTCAGTGGGTTTAAATCCTATCGAACATGTGTGGGATATGACGGGGAGGAGACTGTCCACTTTGCAATATCCTTCACAGACTCTGGCACAGTTAATCCATGAAATTTAAGTTGTTTAGAACGGGGTGCCTAAAGCAGACATCGATCATTTTATTTTGTCAATGCCTAAACGTATACAGGAGTGTTTTCAGCTAGGGGGTCGCCAAACACATTATTAATTTTTTTAATTACAAGTCAATAAAAAGTCTTACTAATGTTATTCTTTCATTCTTGGAGAGGGTGAATTTATATTGAACTGCGCGCATGCGCACACCGACAGTATGGTATTAGTATCAGTGTTGAAATGATCTGTCAATAATAAATAATTGTTCAATATGAAGGTAAACAAATGTATAATATATTAGTTTTATTGTTGTGAGGACAGAAACAAAAAAGTTTATAATTGTAGTGACATTTAAATAGTTTTTAAAAGCAACAGGTACGTAATAATTATAAATGTATCATAGGTACATACCTATTTGAACCTACCAAAATACGTAGTATGTAATACTTTTATTTACATAATTTGATTACCATCAAAATTTATATCAATGTTCACCTAATATATTGTTTTCTTACTCTATGTTTTGTTGTATTTTTTCAATTCTAAATTATTTCAATTCAAAATCAAAATAATTTAATTGAATTCAAAAATGTCAAAAGCTTAATCCGTTTAGTTAGTCGATCTTCGCACATAATGACACATTGCCTCCATGGCGAAGCGTCTAAGGCGAATGAACCCCGATATACCAACCGCGCTGATAGCTGGTTCGAATCCCAATAAAAACTTTTATTTTTTTATTTCTTTTATACATTTTATGATTGTAAGTATATTTATTATATAATTTTATTTTCAGAAAATACGTATTTAGTTAAAAAATTTTCCGACAACAATTAATGTTCAGAAATCATTTGTGGCATTTTTAATGTGTTTGTGTGTGTTTTATTCTTTTATTATTTTAATTTTTGGCACTGTTTTAATAAAAATGTTTGAGAAGTAGTAAGTATAAATTAGCTTAATATTTAAATAAAATATAAATAAATAGTATATTAAGTATGGAGAACGGTAAGGGTTTTATACCGATCGAAAACAATTGTTTGGAGGAGGAGCGGAGCGATGACTCCTATTGTCTGAGATCGGTTACCCTTAACGTTCGACATGCTTATAACGTTTTTTGCACGATTGATACCATTATAAATTATAAAATTAAACATTTTCGTCATATTGACTAGTTTCATTCATTTTATCAAGATAGATACTTTGGTTGTTAGGTAGTAACAAGGGTGCATAACAACAATGGAGAATTGAGCTTTTATTTAGTTGTCAATAATTTTAAGTACAATTTTGATTATTATAAATTAAAATATGAGCGAAAGTGAATTTGAAGACATTGAACGAGCTTGGGAAGAAGGGTGTTCCGCAATTATTCCCGAAAAATCCAAAATCCGTTATCAAAATACCCACCAAAGTTTTAAAAAATGGTGCGAAGGCAAGAATTTAAGAATCGAAGAAAAGACTCTATTGGCATATTTCGTTCAAAGACATATGCAGTTGAAAGCTCCTGGAAGCCTCTGGGCAGAATACTCAATGATTAAATCCACCGTTTTTCTTTATGATGGCATTGATATTTCCAAGTTTTCAACTTTGATCGCGTATTTGAAGAGAAAAATTAACAAATTTTACCATAAGTTTCAATATTAATAAATAATTCGTTAGTTTTCTTTATTCTTTCAAAAAATAAATTAAAATTAAGAGATTTTTAACTCGACGGTAAGTGAATTACTTACCGTCGAGTTGGAGTACTTACCGTCGAGTTGGATTACTTACCGTCGAGTTGCTAGTAAATGTTACCTACTGAGGTAAAATCTGTAACGGTAAACAGTCAAAAATGATCAATCGTACAAAAAAGTATATTTTTGCTTTTTTACGCTTTTTTAATGATTATTAAACGTTTTTTAAAATATAAAAAAAAATCAATTCTAAATTTTCTAATCCTTTTTTTGTTACGGTTAACGAGTTTCAAAATATAATTTCAGGAATATATTTGAAATTTGTCTGGAATAATCGCAAATTATATTAACACCGACATCATTTCATATTTAAGGTTGCGTGAAGCGTTGTATAAAGTCCTAATTACTGCTCTAATAATGCTTTGTCGGTTGTGTTGCTGTTGCGTTGGAAGCACCGGTGATTGACGCTGAGGTTAATTGGCCTCTTAAAACAATATTGACGTATAATTGAAAACAAAACCACACATCTGGTCGCAAAATAGACAGTCGTATTGTATTTACATGCTGTACATATGTGTATAATAGGTCTAGATCTCGCGTACAAAAAAAAGTTGACTAATAGCAAGCTGAAAATTTGTTAATAGCTTAATGGTATCTAGTCGGACAAACTTTGATGTACACGAACACTGAAACAGGGGAAGTTTTAATTGTGGAACAGGTTAAAAATTTGGAACGTTATACTACGGAAACGTTTACTGTTTTTTGTCGGACAGAACTTCCAATTGTTTTGTTGCCCTTTCATTAAACTCTCATGCAAAAATCAGACTGCTATTTATCACCTGTCATAATTCCTGTCATTTGATATGTTCTACGTGTTGGACTTATTAAGAGGGAACAGTAGCGATCAATAGGTAGCAAAAACGCGGTCCAAGATTGCGGCTGTAATTTTGAATATTTTTTCGAGACATTTGGCACACGTATTCGTAATATAATAGAGAATGGCGGTACAGAGCTAAATTTGAAAAATATATTATTATGTGGAAATTACTCTGCAATTAAATACAAAATTAAAAAAACGAGTCTGTACCGCCATTAAAAATTACAAAAAAATACACTTTCTTCAAATAAACTTTTTTATCTGATGCCTAAATTTTGTGTCATTTTGGAACTACTAAAATTTTTTATTTCATTAGTAGTTCCAAAATGACACAAAATCTAGGCATCGGATAAAAAAGTTTATTTAAAGAAAGTGTATTTTTTTGTTCTTCTTAATGGCGGTACAGGCTCGTTTTTTGTAATATTGTATTTCATTACAGAGTAATTTCCACATAGTAATATATTTTTCAAATTGGGCTCTGTACCGCCATTATTTATTATATTACGAATACGTGTGATAAATATCTCGAAAAAAATATTCAAAATTACAGCCGCACTCTTGGAACGCTTTTTTGATACCTGTTGATCGCTACTGTTTGCTCTTAAAATGCCCAGTTGGTGATAAATACTAGTCTGATTTTTGCATGGGAGTTTAATGAAAGGGTAACAAATCAATTGGAAGTTCTCTCCGGCAAAATACATGGGACGTTTTCGTAGTCTGACGTTCCAAATTTTTAAACTATTCTACAATTAAAACTTCCCCTGTTCCAGTGTTCCCGTACATCAAAGTTTGTCCGACTAGATACCGTTAAGATATTAACAAATTTTCAGATTGCTATTAGTTAACTTTTTTTTGTACGCGGAATCCAGACATAAATACGAAACACTGAAAAGGTATAAATAACATTCGTCAAAAGAAGAAGAAAAGAAAATTATATAAATTATAGTGTAAGTAAGAAATATACTTAAACTGTCAGATTTGTAGGTTTTGGTATTTCGGCTTGTTAAATCTGTTTGTCCTTTGTCCTTCTTCTTCATTTATATAAGCCATTCTGCTTGCTTATCGGCGGATTGATAACTCTACGGAAGGATTGGTAATTTATCTCTTGCTATGTTGACCACACGTGTCTCCTCCCTTCTCCATAATATGTGGTTATTCCATTCGTTTTTTTTTATTTAGTGGCCATTCGTATATTAGGTTATGGATTATGTTTTTAGAAAGGAACTAAAACGTTAACGGAGTTTTATTGTTTCAGATAGGTAGTCAATAGACCTATAAATATGAAAAAACCGCGGAGTGCTAACATTTAAAGGGGTGCGTTTTTGAGAAAGGGGTGAATTAGTCCCTAGTCACAGGGCGAATTAGGGTGAGTTTTATGCATGTTTGGTATAAACACGTCTACAAAAAAATTGTTTCAGGTTAAATTTGCTATCGAAACATCACACCTTAAAGTGAAAAATATTATTTTAAAAAAAAATCTATTCAAAAGAAAAGCAAGAAAAACACACGAAAGATAGCAATTTTGTTTTTTGGCTCATAACTGTTTTCCACTGGGATATAGGTATAGGCATTTCTTCACGTAAAAAATACTTTAGTCCTTCTTCTTTAAATCGACGTTAGGCAGAAGTCTCTGTGATTTACAGTTTCCAAAATATGATTTTTCAAATTTCGCCACTCACAGCGATTTTGGCCCATTTTCCTTGTTACTTCTCAAACATTGTTATGTAACTTTTTTCTACGTAGGTTTAGGTATGTATATTATGCAATGTTGCATTAATTTAATAGAAAGAAAAGTCAATTACATTTAAAATGTTCTATTGTAGAAGGCTGTATAAACATTTTTAAGCAAGATAATATGGTTATTCAAAGATTTACACTTTTAAAAATTTTTTGTATATTTTACGATTATTTTTAAATTCCTCATTATAACTTTTTTATTGTACATATATTTAGGTGTATACATTGTACAATAAAAGACAAAGCATATTTTCTTTACTTTAAAACGGTGTATTGTAAAAACATCTAGGACTATTTTTAAACAAGATATATGCTTTTTCAAAATGTGACATATTATACACATGCAATAGGTCCCACTAAGTTGGAACCACATGGAATACTTTTTTATTATTAACTTTATGAAAAAAAGGTATTCTTTATAAAATGCTTTGCATAGTCTAAAACCTATGATTTAATCATCAGGTATAAAATGCTATCAATAGTGTACGAGGTATGTTAAAAAATATGAATTTCGCTCAAGAGTAAAGTACCTTTATATTTCACAATATCGAAAAGTGTTATAAAGAAAAGTTATTTGGAATTAAAAATTATGTTATAATATGCAATTCTTCTTCTAATTGAAAAAATTTAAAATAATTAAATTTTTTCTCAAATTACGGATACCCTTCGATATTCTACGGACATCTTGTCTAAAAATAGTCCTATAATTTTTTCCACACCATTTTAAAGTAATGAAAATAAGCTTTTTTAGTCCACAATGTGTATACCTAAATGTACCGGGTGTCCCAATAAGAATGGCTCTCGGCCATATCTCAGGAACCGTTTATAGTACAGCATTGGGAAAAAAAATTTTATAACAAAAGTTGCCCCGAGAAAAGCCCGGAAATTATTTTCATATTTGTAAGTCCACCGCTAGAGGGCGTAATTGAATATCAAAAATTTAAAAATCAAAATTTTACAAAATTTACATAATGAAAGGGCACTGAAAATCCGATCATCGTATTCTTCGAAAAATTCTGCGAATATTTGATTTCACAAGTGTAACTCTACCTTTGCAAATAAGAGGTGGGGGTGAGTGAGAACCTTGTTATGAAAAATGGCTGTAAGTCCGGTTCTGCTTAATCGATTTTTGCAAACTTGGTCTCGTTGAAAATAGATCTTTTTTGTTAATGTAAGAGTTATAATTAAGAAACAGCCTAGTAAGTAATATGCCAGCTAGGGGGCGCTATTTTTATGTTTTTCAGAATTCTAGTTTTCTTTGGAAAATATTAAATACAAGTATGCACTTTTAACCCTGTATTACAAAATTAGACCAAATTATCAACAGAATATCGAAAACTGCAAGTCGATACCTTTTTTCTATCTCGAGATATCTTAAGAAACGTATAAATTGTAAACAAACTGATAATGTCACCGGTAAACGAAGTTAATAAAATCGAAGTGAAAATAGGTAGTGTGCTATGGAAACAAATTAGAGCGGGATTCTTGCGGAATGCCGACAGAAGTGAATATTTCTCATATATTCAGTTATATTCGGTTCGATTCAATTCGATTCAATTTAATTAGATTTAATTTTATTTATTATAATTATGCTTATAATTTAATATATTTAAAATATACCCATTTTAATACATAATATATATGGTTTGTTAAACGTAGGAAAGAGTTTAAAAATCTTACAATCGCCGACATTTTAAAACTTTTTGCTACGTTTGACAAATTGTATTAGTGATTTTACCCATTAATTTTAGAATTAAAAACTTTTCAAAAGAAGTTTTACTTCAAATTTGATAGTGAAATTAATTATTAATATATAAAATGAATAGGATGTTTAAAAATACAATTTGAGGATAAGTAGGTTGAAAGGAATAATGTAATCAACAAATTTAAAAAAGTCACTTTTGTATAACGGCCTCCATTTTAATGAGAGTATCTAAAAATAAATGAACTCTTCCATGCATTATTTACGATTAAAATTTACACGAAGTATTTACTATACTTCATCAGTAATTAATTTTTTAAATTAAAAAATATCGGTTACATTATTAAGAAAAATAATAATTTAAAGCTTTATGTATCTTTATATTTTAATATTCCTAATTTTAACGGGTAAAATCACTAGTATATAATATTATGTATTAAATTAGGTATATATCATATATTTATATTAAATTATAGACACAATATATTATTATATTAAATAAAATTAAATTTAATCGAATGGAATCTAATTGAATCAAACGAATATAATCAAATCTATAATAAGTATTCACTTCTGTCGGCATTTCGCAAGTGTCACGCTTTAATTTTTTTCCACAGCACACTACTTGTTTCCACTTTGATTTCCGTAACTTCGTTTACAGGAGACATCATCAGTTATGTTTAAAAACTAATACGTTTCTTAAGATATCTCGAGATAGAAAAAAGGCATCGACATGCGGTTTTGGATATTCTCTTGATAATTTGGTCTAATTTTGTAATACAGGGCTAAAAGTGCATACTTGTATTTAATATTTTCCAAAGAAAACTAGATTTCTGAAAAACATAAAATAGCGCCCCCTAGCTGGCATATTACTTATTAGACTGTTTCGTGATTATAACTCTTACAATAACGAAAAAGATCTGTTTTCAACGAGACCAAGTTTTCAAAAATCGATTGAGCAGAACAGGACTCACAGCCATTTTTCATAACAAGGTTCCCACTCACCCCCACCTCTTATTTGCAAAGGTAGAGTTACACTTGTGAAATCAAATATTCGCAGAATTTTTCGAAGAATACGATGATTGAATTTTCAGTGCCCTTTCATTATGTAAATTTTGTAAAATTTTGATTTTTAAAATTTTGACATTCAATTACGCCCTCTAGCGGTGGACTTACAAATAGGAAAATAATTTCCAGGCTTTTCTCGAGGTAACTTTTGTTATAAATCTTTTTTTTCCCAAATCTGTACTATAAACGGTTCCTGAGATATGGCCAAGAGCCATTCTTATTGGGACACCCGGTACAAGAAAAAGTCATGAGAAATTTAAAAAATAATCATTAAAGATATCAAAAATCGTCAAAAGTATAAAACCTTGAAAATTCATAACTTGCTTAAAAAGAGCAGTACGATCTTATACAATAGACCATTTGAAAGATAATTTGTAGCAGTTACGCTACTAACTAAATAAATCCAAATAAAATTTCATCAAATACCCCTAAATAAATCCCGTGTGCGACGCCGTCGATCGACTTAAGAACGATATCTCTCTGCTCACGCGCGAAAACCTCGGCGTTCGATTTTGTCGATCCGAATCGGAACGGCAGTTTTGGTCAGGCTCAGAGCGAACACGCTGTGTTTTTTTTTCCTAAGTGGCGGATTTGGACGAGATTTTGGATAAAATGGAGCAGATATATCACTAAAATGAAGGAACATTAAGACCATCTTTTTGGAATAGCGATAATATCAAAACTCAATTTATCTTTGGTTTTTTTTTACATAAAAGAAGTTTAAGGCCAGCGTGTTTCGTCTGTCCAAGTAAGTAAACTGTTGATATATTTCTCATTATTTTTCGTGGTAATGCATCATTGTAGTTAAGTTCATATATAATCCATATTATAATAATGATATTCATTTCCATTTACAAAGGAACAATCAATCAAGGCCACAGGGTTTTAGTGTTAAATTTAAATTCCAAATTGTAGATCATATTATCCTTTAAATATTTGAAAAGAACATTAAAGGTCAAGTTTTTCTAGTGTCCAAACCTAAATTCTAATATCTTTTATACCTTATCGTGACGTTTTTACTTAAGTTTTTTATCTGTGATTTATAAAAAGTTTTAACGAGTATCTATACAGTCTATCTGTCACGCCCATCTAATGCGCACGTCCCTGTCATGTCTGAATTGAAGTAAACTTCAGAAATTTTGACATGACATATGGATACCTAACCTACCTAATATTTGATGTTTTTGTTTGGGCCTGTTCAATATGTACTGCTACTGTTATTGTAATACATAAATAACTAAATTTAATAAACTTTATTGTAGATTCCGCCACTTAGACACTTAGTGACTTAGTCACTTAGTTACGTCGTAACTTAGTCACTTTGCATTCCTTTGCATAATTTATGTCACTTGAAGTATGTACCAGTAACTGTTAGCAACTTTGCCATGGTTTACCCATAGAGCTCGCTGTTTCGTTGGAGAAAACCAGTACCTGACTTCACAACATTTAGGATTTTTCAGTAGGACTTGCCCACCACAGCATCCAACCAGTTTATCGTGCCAAAAGGACTCTCCTATGGACTTCATCTTGAATTCTTAAATAGGAACTGTGGTGAAAGATAAGTTTGTTTACTTTTATTATTTATATATTTTGGGTACTCTATTGTAGCGTGATTAGTGTAATTACTTCTAATTACAATAAAACTAGCGGTTCGTAATTTATATACGACTTTATTATTTATTTATACAAGTTTACTTTACCAACTTTAGCTTAAGACTAAACTCTATTCACAAAAATTATGCCTTATATATCCTAGTCGTTATTCTCGATCATTCCGGGCTAAGCCAGCTCTCCGACTATCGTGTGACCTTCCAACAACCGCGCATCGGTTCCACGTATAGCGTGCTCGATCTAGACTTTTCTCGGCTTACGCCTTGCGGCTGGTGACTCATTGTTTTGCTACATTGCTCCCCTCTTAAGATCTGAGCGTCCCGATCAGCAACTCTAGATGAAGGCCCAGGATGGCGGAATCTACACGACTCTCCAGCTTTGCATACACCCTTCAAGAAGAAATAACAGTCTACTGTCTTTGAAGGATCCGACATCTTCGGGTTCATGCAACACACAGTAATTCGTACGCCAGTTTCTCTGAAGACCACTTCAAGCATGCTTCTCACAATCTTCCAATCCAGATTTTCTACTGCATGGCCTATTTTTGGTAAAGCCAAATCTTTGATGTCATAATTACACACGATTTTCTTCAAATTACTTAGAGCACGCCATATGTTCTCATAGCTTGGCGTGTCCGTATAAGACTTCCTGGTCACCATATACAGCAAAGATCGAGGACCATCTTCCAATCGCAGTACTCTTCCAATTTTAGGCTGCTGATTTCTTAACTCGTCCAGGCGGCCGAACTTTCTATTGAATACGGACGAGATTCCTTTAGTCATCTCGAGGTCTTGGGCAACACAGTGGGCTAGAGAGACGTTTTCTGGAACACCAAACAGATCTTGCTGAACTTCTGTGGTCACGCCGAATCTAGCACTCTTTCTTTCTGCGTAATTTGACATAAATTCCTTAAAACTTGGCTGTGGTGCATCTTTCATCTCCTGTTGGAGGACTCGGGCTTCCTCTGTTTCATTTGAGCCAGCATATGGTGCGAGACGATTTATGTGAATAACTTTTGGTTTACCGTTTGGCAACTTCTTAATTCTGTATATTACGTCATTTATTTTCTTCTTAACTTCATACGGACCTTCCCATTGTCTTTGCAGTTTAGGACACAGGCCTCGACGACGTTGTGGATTATAAAGCCAGACAAGATCACCTACTTCGAAGCTTTCATTCTTACAGCGAGAATCATATTGATCTTTCATTCTGTCACTGGCTATCTGGATGTGTTGTCGGGCAAGTTCATGAATGTTGTTCATTCGTAACTTCAGGCGGTCTACGTATTCTTCGCCTGCAACATATTCCTCGGAAGGTCTGCAGCCAAACTCTAGGTCGCAGGGCAAACGAACTTCACGACCCAACATCAGGCAGGTTGGTGTTTGACCTGTAGTTTCATTCCCGGCCGAGCGGTAGGCCATCAGGAATAAATGAATGTGTTGGTCCCAATCTCGCTGATGTTCAGATACAACTTTGGACAAGTGTTTACCCATCGTTCGGTTCATCCTCTCGACCATTCCATCTGATTGAGGATGCAGGGGTGTTGTTCTGGTCTTATTGGCACCAATCAATTTACAAACGTTTTGGAAAAGAGCTGACTCAAAGTTTCGCCCTTGGTCGGAGTGGATCTCCAAGGGAACACCAAATCGGCTGAAGAATTCTTTAACAAGTACCTCTGCAACGGTAGCAGCTTCTTGATTCGGTAATGCATAGGCCTCGGTCCATTTCGTAAAATAGTCCATGGCTACCAGAATGTATTTATTTCCAGCATCGGTTTCTGGAAATGGACCTGCAATGTCGATTGCTACTCTTTCCATAGGACTTCCAACATTGTACTGTCTCATGGGTGCTCTCTTTTTACCAACTGGACCATTACCGGATGCACACAGTTCACATTTCCGGCACCATCTTCTTACATCATCTTTACAGTTCACCCAATAGAACCGTTCTCGAACCTTTTGCAGAGTCTTCGTAATACCAAAGTGTCCACCTGATGTACCGTCATGCAACTGACGCAATACTTCTGACACTTTACTTTTAGGTACAATCAACTGCAGCTTAGATTCTGTACCATCATCGTTCTCAAAGGTTCTGTACAGAAGATCATCTTTTAGTACCAGGCAATTCCATTGGCTCCAGTAGGCCTTGACTTCTGGACTACATGCACTAATGTTCTGCCAACTAGGTCTTTCACCTTGCCGCATCCAATCCAATACTCTTTTTATACATGGATCATTTTCTTGGGCGTTTTGTAACTGTTGGGGCTGCCATTGCTCATTAACTACGGTGGTTCGTCTCACGGGGCAAAATCGTTCCTCTAATTTGGCACAGTGATTACAATTTGCACTGCATGGTCGTCTCGAAAGGGCATCAGCATTTGAATGAACTCTTCCGGCCCTGTGTTCTATCTCATAATCATATTCTTGCAGTCGTTCTAACCATCTTGCCATCTGGCCCTCTGGATTACGGAATTGTATGAGCCATTTTAGAGCAGCGTGATCTGTTCGAAGAAGGAACTTTCTGCCGTACAAGTATTTATGGAAATGTTCGCAAGCCTTCACTACACCCAGCAGTTCTCTTCTGGTAACGCAATAGTTTCTTTCTGGTTTCGACAGGACTTTGCTGAAATAAGCGATGACTTTTTCCTGTCCATTCTGGATTTGTGAGAGAACAGCTCCTATGGCACTGTTGCTAGCATCGGTATCCAAAACAAATTTTCCTGCCTGTCCCGGGTAGCTTAATATCGGTGCACTGATCAGAGCCCTTTGTAGTTGTTCGAAAGCTTTTTGACACTCCTCACTCCATGTATATTCTTTGCCCTCCTCCGTCAACTTTGTTAGGGGCTTGGAGATATTGGCAAAACCTTTGACAAATCGTCGGTAATATGTACATAGGCCAAGGAAACTTCTAATTTCATGTTTATCTTTTGGTACTGGCCAATCTTTAATTGCTTCAATCTTTTCAGGATCAGCTGTTACACCATTACTCGATACAATATGTCCCAAATACTTAACTTCTCGTCGAAACATGTGACATTTCTTCGGACTTAACTTCAAGTTCGCTGCCCTCAATCGTTGAAAGACTTCTATTAGATTCTTGGCATGTTCATCAAAGGACCTTCCAACCACAATTACATCATCCAAGTAAACCAGGCATGTTTTCCATGTTAGACCTCTTAAAACTGCCTCCATTAATCTTTCAAATGTGGCAGGGGCATTACATAAACCAAACGGCATAGCCGTAAACTGCCAAAGCCCTGATCCTATCGAAAATGCGGTTTTCTCCCGATCGGCTGGCTCCATGTCTACTTGCCAATATCCACTTTTTAAATCGAGTGTGGAAAACCAACGAGAACCGGAGAGAGTATCCAGTGTATCGTCTATTCTGGGCAAAGGATAACTATCTTTTTTTGTTACCGCATTGAGCTGGCGGTAGTCGATACAAAAACGCGTTGAACCATCTTTCTTCTTTACCAGAACTACTGGTGATGTCCATGGACTGTTCGATGGTTCAATTACCCCTTGTTTGTCCATATCCTTGATAATCTCTTCGGCTTCATCTCTTTTCGCAAATGGAAGTCGTCTAGGCCGTTGTCTGATTGGCTGAGCGTCTCCGGTATTTATTTTATGCGTCACTATGCTTGTTTTTCCCTTATCCTTCGTGTCAATAGCAAAAACATCTTGATACTCTATCAGCATAGACGTCACTTTTTCAGTTCGTTCATGATCAAGATCTTGGCATCTTTCAATGATCATCTCAACAAGCTCCTTTGGATACTTCGCCTTCGATGATTTCTCATTGGTATTCACAGAGCAAATTGAAGCCACGGGAACACACTGCCCGATCAAAGCTCCTCTACTTAACTTGATAGCAGTTTCCCTTAAATTCATAACTCTTACAGGGATCACATCTCGAACTTTTACCAAAGTTTTCGCCGTTAGGAACTCGACATTATCCACATCTTCGACCATCCTTAAACTTCCCTCTCGGCAGTGTCCATCAAGCATGGTCATCAGAATTTTCTCACTATTACCGGGTATGGTTACGTCGCATGTAGTAAGTAAGCGGATGACATCTTCTTTGTCGTCGTGAAAGGGCAACTCTTCACCATTGATCTTGAGAACTCCATTTTGAACATCCAATATTGCCCCCACTTTCCTTAGTACGTCCATCCCCAATATGAATTCGTCGGAGATCTCGGCAATTAATACTTGATGTTCAACTGTGGTCTGGCCAATGGATACTGACATATTAGCCTCGCCATATGTATTAATTAGCTCACCAGTCGCTGTTCTAAGCTTTACTGTTGCAGGTGATAATTTATTATGGTCTCGTACTACATCTGGACGTGCGATAGTTCTCGTTGCACCTGTATCCACCAAAAATGATCTACATCTATTACTGATACGACCTTCGATGTATAAGTTGTGGATTCCACTGGAGGACGTGAGGTTGACAGTTACTATGGGGGCTCTAGTTCTCGAGGTCGGCAGTTGCCCCTTGGTGTCGACCCGCTCTAGTTTTCCGACGGCTGTACGATCTTCTTACAATTACGACGAATGTGGCCTACGTCTCCACAATTCCAACATCTAGGCTCGCGTCTCTTTGGCATCTGATTACTTAATACTCTCCGTATCATTTCCTCCAGACGTTCATCGTTGTGCTCGTCACTTTCTTCAATGGTTCTTACTCTATGGCCTCGTGAAGTTTGACTAGCCGTTTCGTGTTCCAATGCAATAGCAAGTGCTTCATCTAAAACTTTCGGCCTTGCTAGTCGTAAAGCTTTCTGTAGTTCATTATCTTTCAGCCCATTGACGAAGGTATCTACTGCAATTTCTTCTAAAACGCTGTCTGGCACCTCTGGATAAGCCAACCGCACCACACGAGCCACATCTGCTTCAAATTCTTGCAGATTCTCACTTGCTCGTTGACTTCTACTTCGCAGTTGTGCTTTGTATACTTGTTGTAGATGGGCATCTCCATAGCGTTTTTCTAGACGAGTGAACAAGGTCTGGTAACAATTTTCTTGACCCTTAGGAATTGATCTTAATATATCTGCAGCATCACCTCGCAAAGCAGCAGTCAAGGAAACAGCCTTTTCCTGTTCGGTCCAATGATTGGCGGTCGCAATAGCTTCAAATTGTCTAAGATATATGGACCAAGAGGACTTTCCATCGAATGGTGGTAATTTGAATCTCATATTATGCGACGTTTCGTCTCTCGGTAGTTCATCTTTCACTACAGGATCTAACGCTGCTGCATTAACTGATGGTTGTACTTTTGTATCGGTTATCATGCTCTCTAGTTGTTTGATCTTTTCTTCTACGGTCTCTACACTTTTCTGCATCTTATCGAATGTTCTAGAAACTTCTTCAAATTTCTCGTCATTCTGTCTACAAACGTCTTTAATTACTTGAGAAACACTTTCAAATTTCTCGTCGCTTTTTCTAGAAGTTTCATCGATCTTTTGAGAAACACTTTCAAATTTCTCGTTGTTCTGTCTACTAACTTCCTCAAGTTTCTCGTTGTTCTGTCTACTAACTTCCTCAAGTTTCTCGTTGTTCTGTCTACTAACTTCTTCAAGTTTTTCGTTGTTCTTTCTAGAAGTTTCATCGATCGTTTCAGAAACAGTTTTTAATTTCGATAAGATTGCTTGTTCTGCTGACTGGAAGTGGAACGTCTTTGGGTCTTCTCCGTTCTTCGTGAGGACATCCTCGAGTCGTGCTTGTAGGACTATCTTGAGCCCACTGCTGTCCAGATCCCGTTCCTCTAGCTGTTCGCGGAGCTGTTTTACTGTAAGTTCTTGTAGCAACATCTTTGGTCGGCACACACGTACTTTCCAAGATGTCTTTTAACAGTCTTTCCGAATACCGAACAATCAACGCACTTTAACTATTCCCGACGAATAAAGTCCAAAAGTATTTTAAAGTCTTTCCGAATACCGAACAATTAACGCACTCCGGTTATTCCCGACGAATAAAGTTGAAAAGTCTTTTAAAGTCTCTCTGTAATTCACTTATTTATATCGCACTAAGTTAACCGAACACCGACACCAACTGTAGCGTGATTAGTGTAATTACTTCTAATTACAATAAAACTAGCGGTTCGTAATTTATATACGACTTTATTATTTATTTATACAAGTTTACTTTACCAACTTTAGCTTAAGACTAAACTCTATTCACAAAAATTATGCCTTATATATCCTAGTCGTTATTCTCGATCATTCCGGGCTAAGCCAGCTCTCCGACTATCGTGTGACCTTCCAACAACCGCGCATCGGTTCCACGTATAGCGTGCTCGATCTAGACTTTTCTCGGCTTACGCCTTGCGGCTGGTGACTCATTGTTTTGCTACACTATAGTTGCTTGCACTGTAAACTGTTTGTATGCATACAATCGAGTGGAACTAGGTACATATTTTCGTGACAGATAGGGTTTTCAGGTCTTTGTTTTGTTCCATATTATAAATAGTAGTTTTTTCTAATTAAGTAAGTCTTGTTTAATAATAATCATAAATAATTGTAGCTTAAAATTTGATAGGGAATCGGGGGTAAAATTTTGTCGAGCTTTTAAAATAGGGAATATGTCTAGTGGGTTTTTACATTGTATATTAAGAGTCTGACCAGCTCATTTATATAAGTCAATTGTATAATAATTAGTATTTTTGCTAGATGAGATACTTAATTTTTGGTAACCGTAGCGTTCTTGTCGTGTACGTATCTCACTAGACGAGTTCAATTTAGGAAATATTACTAACTTTTAGTTGTAAGAACTTTGTGCTATTCACACGGACTTTTTGCTTTTGGATTTTCTACTAATACATTTACTTAGCGCAGTGTGTAGTGGTTAATTGTAAGTTAGTGGCTGTTTGGTCCTGTTTGACCGTTTCACCACCCACTACCACTGTTATTGTGTTTTGATTTATATATTACATTGTCAATATATGTATAATAGAGTTATTGTTAATATATTTGTTATTAGAAAGGTTGATGTTTTATTTCAGTCTGTATTACCAGTATATAATATAGCAAGACAAGGTTAGTATTTAGTATTTTGTATTTCAGGTGGTTGTAACCAGTGTCATAGAGTTCCTGTTGTTCGTTACTTCAAAAATCTCGAACCTGTCCAACTTCTTGGTTCTGAGAGCCGAGTTGTTCGTTCGAGTTGGCGCCCTTTGTTCTTCTTCTTTCTTTGTTGTATCTCGATATTATTTTATCTCTAGCATTCTGATCTATTTTTCTTCCATTTTTGTGTTTGCAGGTCTCATTTTCTTTCTAGTTACTATCATTTCATTATCAATTTTTTTTTCTCATATCTCCAAAGCCAATATTCGGTGTATAGAAGCTAGCCCAAATACCCACTTGAGATTTAGTGTCTCTCTGCCCATTTAATTTGTCCTTCTGAGCTAAGCCCCTCTTCTTGTCGTCTTAAATCTCTTATCATTTCTTTTACCCATCTTTATTCAGTTCTTCTTCTCTTCAAAAATCTCTATACCCAGAGTATAGAGGTTTCAATTGGCGCCCATCGTGGGGCTTCTTTTACATTTTTGGCTTTGAAAATATCTCCTTTAACTTTTGGTTTTTATCTTGGTGGTTTCAGTGATTGTGTTTTTAGATTCTCACTTTAACGTTCAGTGTTGTACTTCAATTTGGTTTTTTTGTGGAGATTATCTTATACCTATATCTTGAATAAACTTGTTTTGCTATAGTATACTGTGTTGACTGAATAAATTTATTTGTTTTGATTGGTTAAATAACTATTTTGAATTAATAATAAATTAAATTAAAATTAAAAATTTAAATATCTTGAATTTAACGATTTCACCTATTTTTACAAGTCCGGAGTAGCATTAAAAGTGAATCACTACCTTGAATTAAAAGTTTTTTCGATTTTAGGTTTATCGGAAGTTGTAGCAGTACATTTCAACGGATTTCACGACTGGACCAAACAAATAGACATTACTGGTATAGGTATCCACTCACAACATTAACTTGAGGACAGAGAGTAAGTTACACTTTACCTACTTACATTTTATCTCATTCTCGTGTTTATTTACCAGTTGTTTATAATGGCATCGTTTAAGGTGGAATATCTGTTAACTCCTGAATTAGACTATGAATTGGGGATTCGTCAGTTGACTGATCCATCTTTGACTACGGATGATGCCAAAATAGTCGTGTTGAGAGGTGCGTTGAAGCAAGCTTCAGCAAATCGTAGTTATGCTGTTCTGTCAGCTTCCCATCTCAATTTTGTTGATGAGGTCCGTGAAATAGAAGCCACTCTTACAGATCTAAAGACCCAAATTAGTTCTTTTGTTGGCTCCTATAGTGATGTCGTATATGGTCGCTTGACTTCCCGTTTAGGTCATGTTTCAGGTAGGGTTCATTTGTTAGAGTCAGTAAATGAAGAAGAGGATGCCATTAAGAAGTCTCTCAACTTCAAGATACTTAATCTGGAAGGCGAACTTGAGTATAAAGTAGTTCCACAGGCTCACTCCACTCTTCATAACCCTAGTGTTTTAGTAAATTCCTTCCCTTTCTTTAAGTCGGCTCCTATTTATAAATGGGGTGTACAGTTTTCTGGTGGTTCAAATGAAAATGTTGTTAGTTTCTTGGAGAAAATAGAATGTCTGCGTCTAGCTCGTGGGAACAGTGAAGATGAGTGCTTTTCATCAGCTGGTGATCTGTTTAAGGATTCAGCGCTTACTTGGTACCTCAATAACCGAGGTAGTTTTACTTCATGGCAACAGTTAGTTGCCAAACTGAAATCAGATTTTCTTCCTTATAACTATGACGACAACTTACTGGACGAAATTAAATCTCGTAAACAGGCTCCCCAGGAGAAAGTCACCATCTTTATCAATGAAGTTGTTAGTTTGTGTAACCGTCTGGAAGTTCCTCTTTCTGAATCCCATATAGTAAGAATTATTAGGAAAAATTTGTTACCATTTTATCATCCGAGTCTGGCACTCACTGACATTCTCTCGATTGCTGATCTTACAGAAAAATGTAAGAGGTTAGAAGAAGTTTTGTCATGGTCTTCTGAACCTATATCTAGTGTCCCAAGTCGGTCAAATTTCAGAAATCAGGAATCAACCTTTTCTGATAGGCAAAATTATTCTCGGTCTGGTAATATCTCTACTTTTAATTCGAATATTACCTGTTGGAATTGTCTTCGGTCCAAACATCGGTATTTTGAATGTTCTGAACCTAGAGGTCTGTTTTGTTATGGGTGTGGATGTCAAGGTGTACGCAAGAGTGAATGTGAATTCTGTTCGGGAAATGACAGAAGGGGTGACTCCCACTCCTCATCAAAATACAGGGAACACTCTAGAAAATCCTCAAGACCTAGAAATCAGTTTCTCGAGTCAGAAGGTCCATGCCCCAACCACTCAAATATCCTAACCCCCACCGAAAGACAAAAGACCACAGAACGGCAGATACCAACCGAAAAGAGGACGTTAGTCGATCATGTCCTTTGTGATTCTTCTGTAGTTTCTCCAAGTAGTACCTTATCTTCTTTTATTGATGTTGACATTAATTCATTATTAGTTCGAAAAAACAAGGATAATCGTCCATACCTTGAAATATCTATCTTAGGACATTCTTGTTTAGCTTTACTGGACACAGGGTCCAATATCTCTATTTTAGGTTCTCTAGGTCTGGAATTTCTCCAGAATTCTAATGTTAAGAGAGGAATGGATGAGAGTTTGCAAGTGACTACAGCTGATGGTCAAGTCCAACCAATTTTAGGTCAGTTTACCACTGAGATTTCTGTTAGTTCATGTAAAAGGATGATTACATTTTTTGTTATACCTTCTGTTAAGAATTCAGTTATCCTAGGGATGGATTTTCTGAAAACTTTTAATAGTGAATTAAATTTTTCTGAATTTTCTTTATCTGTCTCTTCTTTTAATATCTCTTGTGTTGATGCAGTTAAAGATATGAGTAGACTCAATGCTCAGGAGTTAGAGCAGTTGAATAATGTCATCAAATCCTTCTCTTCTATCTCTTCGAAGAATCAGTTAGGCAGAACTCATCTCATTGAACATCATATTGATGTGGGTTCGTCTAAGCCCTTCAGACAATACCAGTATCCATTGCCTCAAGCCTGGCATGAAAGCTTAGTTAAGGAGGTGGATGAAATGCTTAAGCTTGGTATTATCGAGCAGAGCTCGTCGAGCTTTTGTAGCCCCTTGTGGTTGACAAAGAAGAAGGATGGAACTTTTCGTGTCTGTTTCGACGGACGTAAACTTAACAGCATAACGATGAATAGGGATGCTTATCCTATACCTCGTATAGACATCATCCTGACTAAGCTGCAAAATGCTAAATACATTTCATCCATCGACCTAAAGAAGGCATTCCTACAGATTCCATTAAGCGAAGAGAGTAAGAAGCTTACTGCCTTTGCAGTAAGTGGCAAAGGATTGTACCAGTTTACTACAATGCCTTTTGGTCTGGTGTCTGCTCCCCAGACTATGTGTAGATTAATGGATTTGGTAATAGGTCCTGCTTTAGATCCCTATTGTCAATATTACCTTGATGATATTCTAGTCATTACTCCTGATTTCGACACTCATATCTCTGTATTGCAACAGTTGTTTCAGCGTCTCAAAGATGCAAATTTGACTATTAACTTAGATAAAAGCAGCTTTTGTCGTGACTCTATTAAGTTTTTAGGATATGTTGTTGATTCTCACGGCCTACATACTGACCCTGACAAAGTGTCAGCTATTCGTGATTTTCCTGTGCCTAAGAATACCACCCAGGTTCGTCGATTGTTAGGAATGGTGGGTTACTATAAAAAGTTTGTTAAGTCTTATTCTACCTTGTTGTCCCCTATTACTGACTTACTTCAAAATAGGAAAAAGGGACAAAATATTGTGTGGACTCCTGAAGCTAATGAAGCTTTCATTAAAATCAAGGAGGCTCTCACCAACTCCCCAGTTATGGTAGCCCCAGATTTCACTAAGCCTTTCTATTTAATGACTGATTGTTCAAACACAGCATCTGGTGGTGTACTCTATCAAATTGTTGATGGAGAAGAACACCCTATAGCCTACACCAGCAGGAAATTAAATAAAGCCCAGAAAAATTATACGACAACTGAAAAAGAGTTGTTAGCCATAATTACGGGTATTGAGCATTTCAGATATTTTCTTGAAGGTCGTTCGTTTACGGTCATAACTGACCATAGTAGTTTGGTGTGGCTACAGAGTATGAAGAACCCATCTCCTCGTTTGGCTAGGTGGATTTTAAAATTGGCACAATATGATTATAAAATTGTTCATCGTAAAGCTGCAGGTGTAGTAGTCGCTGATGCACTATCTAGAACTTTTGATATTAATTTGTTAGATTTATCTACTTTACAACCAGATGATTGGTATCGAAAAATGTTGTATGATGTTCAGAATGTTCCAGGTAAATTTCCTGATTTTAAAGTTGAGCACGGTGTTTTATATAAACATGTTTTAAGTTCTATGGATGCCCTCACGGGAATGTCTGAGTGGAAGATAGTAGTTCCAACCCCAAACAGAGCAGAGGTTTTGGCCACTTTTCATGACCATCCTACTGCAGCTCATTTTGGCTTCTACAAAACTTTCTGTCGTATATCTGAACTGTATTACTGGCCCAAGATGCGTCAGACTATTCGTAGTTATCTCGCTCGATGCAAAATTTGTGCTACGTGTAAGTCGACAAATCTTCCCCAACCAGGTTTAATGGGTAATTATCGACGGATTGATTTTCCATTCCAGCTTATATCTTTAGATCTTATTGGTCCTTATCCTAGGTCGTATAAAGGTGCTCAATATGCCTTAGTAGTTGTTGATTACTTTACAAAATTTCCTTTGGTTCATACTATGTCTAAAGCAACTACTTCAGCCATTATCAAGTATCTAGAGAATGAAGTTTTCCTAATTTATGGTGTTCCACAGATCGTGTCTTGCGACAATGGGCCCCAGTTCACAGCCAAGGCTTTTCGTGATCTCATGTCTAAATACAACGTACAAAAGATCTGGTACAATGCTAACTATCATCCTCAAATTAATCATACTGAAAGAGTAAACAAATCAATCGTGACTGCTTTAAGATCGTATTCTTTTCCTGATCAGAGAGCTTGGGATACTCATATCCACTCTATAGTACAAGCTATCAGGACTTCTTCTCACGAAATAACCAAATGTCCTCCATCGTACTTAATGTTTGGTCGTCATGTTCCTCTTTCTGGTGATTACTTTGGTAAGATTTCCGATAATGCCACTAATTTTCCTGCAATATCAGATAAGCTACACCGTTTAGAAGATCTTCAGCATCTTCCTGATATCTATGTGGATGTTCGCAAACGTTTAAAGGCATCTTATGATAGAAATAAGTGCCGTTATGACCTGAGAAAGCGAGCCTTATCGTTCAGAGTTGGAGATTCCGTTTTGAAGAAAAATTTTGTCAAATCAGATAAAGTGAATTTCCAATCTGCCAAGCTGTGTCAAAAATACATACCTTGCACTGTTATTAAGGTTATCTCTCCTTTGATTTATGAGTTGAAGGAAACCTCCACTGGCAGAAAACTAGGCAGGTTTCATGTCAAAGATTTACTTGAGGATAAGACTGTAGGTCCACATAACTTGTCTGATAATTCTGATGGTTCATCTTCAGATGAAGATTAAATTGTGAGGGCCAGTTTGTTATTTATAATCTGTTTATCTATTTTGTTTACCTGGTTAACTTCTGTTTGTTGTGCCTTTTTTCTTATTTTATCTTATCTTAATGTTGGTTAATATCTTAGTTTATGAACTTGTTCATTTTGTTGTTGGCAATATATTTTTTTTAGAAAGCATATCATAGGAGTACAGGATGGAAAATGGGAATTTTCCCCATCTTGAATTCTGGGTTAAATGAGCATTTATAGGGATACTTAGAAAATACTGTTAAAACATTTTCTTTGAGTTATGGCTTTGCATGGTTCAAGCGCGCGGACCATGCCCATAAAGCTTATGTATTCACTTAACTGTGTCAGGGTTTAGCGTGGGTTCAGGACTGATCACCCTGGACTTGTGCACTTCACTTGGCTCAGAAATATATTAATATCTATAAGTTGTTCCTAGAGTGTCTCTTAGGTTGAAATTAGAATGTGTCATATAGAATTGGATCGTTCTGATATTCAGCTGTAAGTAAGTCTGTTTGGCTTGGTTGTCATCTCCTATGCTGATATCTTTTAAATGATTTGAGTTTTAACATATCTTATTACTTTAAGTTTGGTTACCTGTCTCTACCACTTGCTTGGATTAGTGGATGTGAGTATGTGAGTTACCTTATTTGTCTCCCTACTGAGCATTATGTTAGTAGATGTTCTTCTACCTTAAATATGAAAAGGTAGATGTGAGTTTATATTTACCTTTACCTGAAGTGAGTTTATCTTTACCTTTAGTTTGAGTTTATCTAGTACCTTTACCTTGATGCATTTATCTTTATCTTTACCTTGAGTTTATGTCATACCTTTACCTTGATGAGTTTATCTCTTATCTATATCTTGATTGAATTCGTTATCTTGATTATTATAAAGTCCTAAGAATCTGTCCTTCTCTGTGCTTGTCGTGAGTAAAGAATTGGACCACGTCGATAGTACAGTTTAGGTATTACAGTTAGGATTTTTATTACCTTTTACCTTTTAGCATACCCTATACCATAAGTATAGTGGGCTTGCTAGTATCTTTACCTAGATTGTGTCTTCCTATCGCTACGAAAGCAAGTAGACGTTATGGATTATCTTTTACCTTGATTTTTTAGTTGTTGTTGATATCCGGAACCATATCATATAGGTTTAGCTTTGTAGCGATGTAGTTTCAACTAGTCCTGATGAATTAGTCCCTCATTGAACTCTCGGGTGATTAATAGAATTTGTTCGCTCTAGTGTCAATGTTGGGTAAAGTTAATAGGATTTGTTTTAGTTTGATTGTTGTGAATGGTTCTGGTAATATTGTGTTAGGGGTTGTTAATAAACGCCCGTAATTTAGTTTTAATGATGGTTTGTTAACACATGAGAATGTAGATAGTAAGTAGTGTTAAGAGTTAACTTACTCTATAAGGTTGTATAATTATATTTAGAATGTAAGCGATTAACACGTGATTGTTTGTTTTTTTTTTCAATCTTTGGTTTTACTAAATTAAAATTATCGCGTTGAATAACTTATGTCGGTCAGTTACCTATGTCGGTTAGTTACACATCTTTTCTATGTTTTATACTTTCTGCAAATATGATTAAATATGTCTCGCGTGGCCTTTATACTGTCTGTATGACTTCGTTCCTGATTTTTGTTCCGCCTCCTCAGCAAATAGTATGGCTGTTGAGGCTACCATAATTATGGTTTTATACCACCACGTTTCTCCTTTACTGTGTCCATCCTCGGGTTCGCCCTAGCGTTAGTTCGCTCAGGAAAACTTAAAAAAAAAAAGGAATCCTTTGGGAGTTTTCCTTTTTTTTGCTGGAGATGAGGGAGAATGTAGCAGTTACGCTACTAACTAAATAAATCCAAATAAAATTTCATCAAATACCCCTAAATAAATCCCGTGTGCGACGCCGTCGATCGACTTAAGAACGATATCTCTCTGCTCACGCGCGAAAACCTCGGCGTTCGATTTTGTCGATCCGAATCGGAACGGCAGTTTTGGTCAGGCTCAGAGCGAACACGCTGTGTTTTTTTTTCCTAAGTGGCGGATTTGGACGAGATTTTGGATAAAATGGAGCAGATATATCACTAAAATGAAGGAACATTAAGACCATCTTTTTTGGAATAGCGATAATATCAAAACTCAATTTATCTTTGGTTTTTTTTTACATAAAAGAAGTTTAAGGCCAGCGTGTTTCGTCTGTCCAAGTAAGTAAACTGTTGATATATTTCTCATTATTTTTCGTGGTAATGCATCATTGTAGTTAAGTTCATATATAATCCATATTATAATAATGATATTCATTTCCATTTACAAAGGAACAATCAATCAAGGCCACAGGGTTTTAGTGTTAAATTTAAATTCCAAATTGTAGATCATATTATCCTTTAAATATTTGAAAAGAACATTAAAGGTCAAGTTTTTCTAGTGTCCAAACCTAAATTCTAATATCTTTTATACCTTATCGTGACGTTTTTACTTAAGTTTTTTATCTGTGATTTATAAAAAGTTTTAACGAGTATCTATACAGTCTATCTGTCACGCCCATCTAATGCGCACGTCCCTGTCATGTCTGAATTGAAGTAAACTTCAGAAATTTTGACATGACATATGGATACCTAACCTACCTAATATTTGATGTTTTTGTTTGGGCCTGTTCAATATGTACTGCTACTGTTATTGTAATACATAAATAACTAAATTTAATAAACTTTATTGTAGATTCCGCCACTTAGACACTTAGTGACTTAGTCACTTAGTTACGTCGTAACTTAGTCACTTTGCATTCCTTTGCATAATTTATGTCACTTGAAGTATGTACCAGTAACTGTTAGCAACTTTGCCATGGTTTACCCATAGAGCTCGCTGTTTCGTTGGAGAAAACCAGTACCTGACTTCACAACATTTAGGATTTTTCAGTAGGACTTGCCCACCACAGCATCCAACCAGTTTATCGTGCCAAAAGGACTCTCCTATGGACTTCATCTTGAATTCTTAAATAGGAACTGTGGTGAAAGATAAGTTTGTTTACTTTTATTATTTATATATTTTGGGTACTCTATAGTTGCTTGCACTGTAAACTGTTTGTATGCATACAATCGAGTGGAACTAGGTACATATTTTCGTGACAGATAGGGTTTTCAGGTCTTTGTTTTGTTCCATATTATAAATAGTAGTTTTTTCTAATTAAGTAAGTCTTGTTTAATAATAATCATAAATAATTGTAGCTTAAAATTTGATAGGGAATCGGGGGTAAAATTTTGTCGAGCTTTTAAAATAGGGAATATGTCTAGTGGGTTTTTACATTGTATATTAAGAGTCTGACCAGCTCATTTATATAAGTCAATTGTATAATAATTAGTATTTTTGCTAGATGAGATACTTAATTTTTGGTAACCGTAGCGTTCTTGTCGTGTACGTATCTCACTAGACGAGTTCAATTTAGGAAATATTACTAACTTTTAGTTGTAAGAACTTTGTGCTATTCACACGGACTTTTTGCTTTTGGATTTTCTACTAATACATTTACTTAGCGCAGTGTGTAGTGGTTAATTGTAAGTTAGTGGCTGTTTGGTCCTGTTTGACCGTTTCACCACCCACTACCACTGTTATTGTGTTTTGATTTATATATTACATTGTCAATATATGTATAATAGAGTTATTGTTAATATATTTGTTATTAGAAAGGTTGATGTTTTATTTCAGTCTGTATTACCAGTATATAATATAGCAAGACAAGGTTAGTATTTAGTATTTTGTATTTCAGGTGGTTGTAACCAGTGTCATAGAGTTCCTGTTGTTCGTTACTTCAAAAATCTCGAACCTGTCCAACTTCTTGGTTCTGAGAGCCGAGTTGTTCGTTCGAGTTGGCGCCCTTTGTTCTTCTTCTTTCTTTGTTGTATCTCGATATTATTTTATCTCTAGCATTCTGATCTATTTTTCTTCCATTTTTGTGTTTGCAGGTCTCATTTTCTTTCTAGTTACTATCATTTCATTATCAATTTTTTTTTCTCATATCTCCAAAGCCAATATTCGGTGTATAGAAGCTAGCCCAAATACCCACTTGAGATTTAGTGTCTCTCTGCCCATTTAATTTGTCCTTCTGAGCTAAGCCCCTCTTCTTGTCGTCTTAAATCTCTTATCATTTCTTTTACCCATCTTTATTCAGTTCTTCTTCTCTTCAAAAATCTCTATACCCAGAGTATAGAGGTTTCAAATTGACTTCTCTTTCTACTAAATGTACTATTGCATATACCTAGATATGCGTAGAAAAAAGTTACAGAACAATGTTTGCAAAAAATGGGGAAAATGGCCCAAAAATGCGGTGAGAGGCAAATTTTGAAAAATCCTATTTCGGAAACTATAAATCCTAGCACTTTTACTAAACTTCATTTTAAAGACGAAGGACGGAAGTTATTTTTCGCTGTAGCAATAGCTATACCTATATCTCTCTGGAAAAAAGTTATGGGACAAAAGCAAAATTGCTTTCTTTCGTGTTTATTTCTTGCTTTTTTTTTTAAATATTTTTTTGTAAAAAAAATATTTTTTACTTTAAAATGTGATTTCGATAGCAAATTTAACCTGGAACAATTTCCCTGTAGACGTATTTGTACCAAAAGTGCATAGAACTCACCCTAATTCACCCTGTGTCTAGTGACTAATTCACCCCTTTCTCAAAAACGCACCCATTTAAATGGTAGCACTCCGCGGGTTTTTTCAGATATAGAGATCCATTGAACATATGAGACAATAAATTCCCGTTAACGTTGTAGTTCCTTTTCGCTCTTTTATTTTGAACATAATCAATAGCCTATATACAATATGCATTACATTATCTTCTAATATATTCACCCCTCTTCCGATTTCTCAGCGTATTTCCTGTAATTCTTCTCAGCATTTTCATCTCTGCCGTTTCTAGTAATTGTATTGTGGCTATATTGGGTGTTGTTTCTAATTCATATGTCATTATTCGTCGTACATTTGCTCTATAAATTCTTGAGTTCATCTCAGTGTTAATATTTCGGTTTCGCCGTATAGTGTTATTAATACGTCCTATCAGTCTATTTGCTTTTTGTACTTGATTTCTCACTTTTTTGTCCAGGTTTCCGTAGCTTGACAATGTAATTCCAAGGTATTTTATTTCCATTACTTGTTCAATATTGATACATTTTACATCTTATTGGTTTTTTACTGATGACTATTGTTTTAGTTTTCTGAGATGAAATTGTCATTTTGAATTCTTTTGCTTGTATAATTAACTGGTTTTGATGGGAAATAAGTCAAAATTTTACTAAAAAATGGTTTTATTAACGGTTTTTTTTAATATTAATTTTTAATAATGAATAAATTTAAATTATTTATTTATTACTATTTATTTACGTATATTTGTTTTTAATTTTAAATATATATTTTATTGTTAATATTAGAATTATATATTATAAAAATTTTTAATTTAGAATATAATAATTTTATCCTACTAATTTAAGAAATATATTTAATAATTTTAAAAATACTTTTAATATTTTTTGTATTTTGACAACGGCATCCGATTTGGACGTCGAAACGTTAATAAAATCATTTTTTTAAATAAAATTGTGGCTTATTTCCCATCAAAACTAGTTAATTATAAAAATGCCACAAAAAAATAGCTTCAGAAAAACATTTTGCTCTTATGTTAAATCTGTGGACTAATATTTACAGACTGTCTTCATCTTGGACTTTCAATAGTGCGTCGTCTGCGTAACAAAGTATTTTTACTTCTTTGTTTCCCGTTATGTATCCTCTTCCTTTGTTGACGCTTTTGATTATTTCATTCATGATTAAATTGAAGAGCAAAGGGCTTAATAAGTATCCCTGTCTTATTCCGCTGCCTATCAGAGGTGTAACCAGGATGATCCTAGGGGGGGGGGGTTTACAGCTACTTGATGGTCTCACGGAAGTATGGAATAGTAATGGTGTTAAGCGTATAGAGCTCAGAGTACATCCAAATGGGGGGGGGGGGTTAAAACCCCCAAAAGCGCCCCCTGGTTACGCCTATGCTGCCTATGTCTATAGGTTCTGTAAGTTATCAATCTATTCTTAATTCCATTTTGTTGTTCTTTGTAGGTGATTTCATTGGTTTTTATGATTTCTAGGGGGGGACTTCTCTATTATACAGAAGATGGATTACATATTTGAGTCTTACTTTGTCAAATGCTTTCTTCAAGTCAATCAGACATAGAAATAGTGGTCTACTATACTCTAGTGATTTCTCAGTCATTTTCTTTATGACGAATTGCACCTGTACCCGATCTCCAGTACGAAAACCATTTTGTTCATCTGCTTAGCTTATACTCTGATTCATTAGTTCTTGTAGAATTTCAGTTGCAAGTTTTAGGATCGTTCGCTCGTTCCCAATTCTTCCGGTATAGTCCAGGGCGGATCGGTTTTGAGATGGACGTTGAGAGGTGACTCTATTTTTTTTGCAGAAATTGCTTGGAATTAACCCATATAATATTATTTGAGTTATCTTCCCACTCAGAAAGGTCCAAAACATTGTTTAAATAATCAAAATGTTAAAAAATGAAGGAAAAATTCGATTTTTTTATTCGTTTTTTGATTTTAACTTTAAAAGTTTAATTAAAAATTTTTAAAATTGTTACCCTTGTTGCAAGATAGCAATAATTGCGAGAAAAAACATAAAAAACAAGTATTCGCATTTTGCGTTTTTCAACCATTTCTGCTAGAACTTAGGACCTTCATATTTCACCCAGAAAAACTTTATGATATGATAAAAGAATACTGTAATATTTATTTATGATGTAAGTGTTAAAAGTACACGTTTAAGGCACGCATGTTAAAGTTTGCAGAATGAGCGATAGCGAGTTCTGCAACTCACATGAGTGCCTTGGAAATGTACTTTTTAACACGCATATCATACAATATTTTTTCTACAAACGTAATTACAGGACAATATCTACAAAAACTTTTACTTGAACGTGACTGACATCCCATTTTTATATTTTTTTTGACATCACATCAAAATTGTCTATACGGTCAATAAAAACTGCAGTGCCTTAAAAATATTTTAAAGCACTAGTGCCTTAAACTAGCATTTTTAACGCACGTATGGAGTGCTAAAAATTTCATTTTTAACACGGTTGTAGAAAAATTTAGTTAAAATCGGTTCAATAGATTTTGCACAATAAATTTTGTAGTCCAGCTTTCGCAAAAAAGTTCATTTTTTTTAAATATTGCAGGACTGAAATAAAGCAGATAACAAGTTAAATTTACACAGTTTAAATAGTGTTACACATAGTTTAAATTTTCACAGATAGAAGAATACTGTACCTTGCATTTGCAATTAGCAAAATTAAAATCGGTTAACTACCACAGCGTCAGGAATTTTTTTAAACAAACATTAATTTTTGGTGATACGCGCAGGACAGCGGTGTTCAATTCACACAAGTTGATTTTCATCAAAATTTCTTCCAACCTTTATCTAATATATTATTTTCTTACTCTATATTTTGTTGTATGTTCATATTTTAATTCCATAAAAATCAAGCTAATTTGATTATTGTTTGTGAAAAATTGTTTAAACAATTGCAAATGTTTAAAAATAATCCAACGTTAGCCAACGGCTCTCCAGTAACGTCCATCTCCAACAATTAAAATACTTTGGACATGTTATGAGAGCCAACACAGAAAACATGGAAAGACTCGTTATACCAGGAAAGGTGGAAGGCCGAAGATCACGAGGAAGATCTCCAACAAAACGGATCAATCAAATTACGGGAATATGCAAAAGACCTAGGCATGAGTTAAAAGAAATGACCAGAGTCAGAGATCTTTGGAGACTTACAATACACGACATCACGTCGACCACTACACTCCCACCGGGGCGTCAGGATTGAAGTGAGAGAAAAATAATCCATTTTTATTTTCTAAGTTAAAATATATGAACAAAGAAAGTTTTTGGTAAAAAAAGTATTATTTCAAAGGACAGAGTATGTGTTTTTATTTTTCAATAAACAAATTTATTTATTTATTTCTAAATGCACAATAAATTAAAACATCAATCATTATCAAAGGTCAATGGAATGCCCAAACAGAGCTAACGTATCCCCTGTCCTGCGCGTAGCACCAAAAATTAATGTTTATTTAAAAAAATTCCTGACGCCGTGGTGGTTAACCGATTTTAATTTTGCAAATTGCAAATGCAAGGTACGGTATTCTTTTACATGTAAAAAAAATTCAACTTGCTGTCTGCTTTATTTTCAGTAATGCAACATTAAAAAAAAATGATTTTTTTTGCGAAAGCTGGATTTCAAAACTTATGTTGCAAAATCTATTAAACCGATCTTAATAAAATTTACAGTATTGTTTTATCATATTACAATTGTTTTTCTGGGTGAAATATGAAGGTCCAATGTGTAGCATAAATGGTTGAAAAACGAAAATGCGGGTACTTGTTTTTTTATGTTTTTTTTTGAAATTATGGTTATTTTGCAACAAGTGTGAAAATTTTTCAAATTTTCATTTGATCCTATTATACATTGTAGGAACATTAATTACGCAACTTTTGTCGGTGCAACTTTTCTCGAAAATGAATACTTTTAAAGTTATAATCTAAAAACCATGAAAAAAATCGAATTTTTCCTTCATTTTTTGACATTTTGATTATTTAAACAATGTTCCGGACTTTTTTGAGTGGAAGGATAACTCAATTAATATTATATAAGTTATTTCCAAACAATTTCTGCAAAAAAATATGAGTCACTTTTCAACGTCCAAGTGTACTAATATTTTTACAGAGGCGCCCTGGTCTAGTATTTTATTGTGTTTTATGATTTCGTTAATAAATGTTGTTAATTGATTTATCATTGCTATTTCTCAGTATTTCAATAATTCGTTTGGAATTCCGTCCTTACCTGCAGCTTTTATTTGTTAATTACTATCATGTTTAAATACGTTGAATTACTGTACCTATGTCAATGACCTGCGTTGTCGAAAAACGTTTAAATAAATAAAAAAAAACGTTTAAAAAACAATATCAGAGAGGTAATAAGAAAACTAAAAAGAATCTTCAGAGTTCGATGTAAGTGTATATAAATGGACGACCACCGCTACAAATTCTAAAGCTCTTTATAAACAACATTGAAGCGACATCGACATTGAAAATTCCAAATAAGCTTCTGAAAAACTTCCTATCTTTGGTTTGTTTGTGATCTTCGTCATGGCGACAGGGGTGCAAAGAAATTGAATGTGTATTATTTTTGGAAAAAACTCCTGTAAAATATACCCCAATATAAAAGAAAACGAGCTTGTATATTGCAATTTCCGAAGAATTGAGAAACTGCCGCTGTCTGGAAATTATATTGGAATGCTTTCTGCCATCGCGAACTTTAGATTTAAGTAAAGATAGAAGTACAAATCAATGAGCTTTTTATTATAGATAAGAATAATTGCATGTCATGATTTTATTTTTAATATGACTGCAACGAAAAATAAAAATAAATGAGGTATTATAAAGAGTAAATTAGATTTAATAAGGTTCTCAAACTCTCTTTCTTTTGACATGTCTTAGTTAAGGGGGATTAGCCAGAGTTCATTGTAATAACTAGAGAAGTTGAGGAGAAACATCCATTGTATTGACTGTGTATTGATGAGCAGACACTTAAGACAATATATTTAAGATTTCAGAGTAAGAAAGAGAGCAGAACTATAATTATAGTGACCATTATTTGGTAATATCTCCAACTAGTGTCGGTGTGAAACAAAAACTAACACAAAAAAAGACGAGACAAAGAGACAAAATCTTAAGGAATCTCACTAAAGCAGATATAAAGTCATGCAATCTAGCACAGAAATACAAAAAACTATGTTAACAATAGTCTACAAAAGCACTTAACCTTTAACTACCCGCGCATCAAGTTATAATATAACTACACGCGTGGCGTACTTTGTACGCCACAAGAAAATACACTTAAAAACAGCGGATTTGTTTAATTTTTTTTTAAAAAATACACTTAGTTGTTTGTTATAAACCTTATTCGGCATCAGTGAATACTTGGAGTTCCTTTTCAGTAAGCCAATTGGGATTTATAACTGGAATCATGGAATAACTGGATTTCATGATAAATAAAATTACTAATAAAAAATTTTTTTAAATGTGATTTTTTACAGGAGAAAAAGTATTGTTTACAAAGAAAAATATATTTTTTGCCATAATGACTAAGAAACAATTAAAATATTTACTTATATTACGACTTATAGTAATATAATCCTGGGGTATATTGTCCACCACCGGAAACAACAAATAATAAAATGTAAATTACGATCTTTCCAGAACGCCGATTATAACTAAACTAAAACCAAATTGTAAAGCACATTCCAGTGATAGGTTAGAAAAATAAGCAAGGTCAAAAATTAAATTTTTAAATATATCTCCAGTAGAATTCTTATATCTGGCGTACAAAGTACGCCAGCGCGTGTAGTTAAAGGTTAAAACAGAAACATAACTTAGAAGAAACTTGACAAAATATTAAAGAAGCATTCCTAGATGGGAGTAAGCATATCTGCGGAATGACTAGAGTCAATAAATGCAAACAGTGCACGAATTGATGGAGTAATGAAATAAAAGACAACGTCAAATCACAAAAGTTAGAGTGGCAGAAATATCTAGGGAACCAAAGTGCAAAAATCTATCAAAAAAACAAAAAAGTGATGGCAAAAGTAAAAAACATAGTGATGGAAGCGAAGAAGAGCTGAAAGGATTTTACCAATAAAATTTAGAAAGACTACCAAACAAACCAACAATTATTGTACAAGACTCTGAGTAGTATAAGCAAACAAACACCAAAACAAATTAAAAATAAAACTGGGCACATCCTCTGTGAGAATGAATGTGTTATGAACAGATGGGGAGAATACTTGGGGAACCTCCTGACCCAAGAAGACTCTAATAATGAATCAGACAACACTGAAAAAAAAAATGCACCGACAACTAAAATAAGGACGAAATAACAACAGATGAAATAAAAGTAATAAAATGTAAGTTCAAAAAAGGAAAAGCAGCTAGCAATGATAAGATAACCGTGAAAAAAACAAGATCTACAACACAGTTTCTTAGTTACCCATCTTAACACTTGGATGTGAAAGCTGGACGCTAGCTACCTGACTAAAGAAGAAACTGCAAAGCATTGCAGTGAAGTACCTAAGAAGAGTAGTAGGTGCGACCAGAATGGACGGGATATGGAATGTTGAAATAAGAGAATGTCTGAAGGTGTGGTACACCCCAACAATGCTGGAGCGCCTGCATGTAGTGGCCACAGCGGCTAGATAGCTTTCTGTTGTTTGTTTGGGTTTATATCACTGCGGACACTAAATCCATTCGCCAATTTTAATATTTTTTATTTTATTAGTCATTTTTTCGTATCTTATCCTAAAACTAATACTAATATAATAAACAATTCTACTAATAAATAATTATTTTTGTATTTTTTTTAATAATTTTTTTATATATTTTTTTTATTTTTTTTTTCTAAATGATGTTCTCAGAGTTCCACAGCAAAAACTGCAATGTTCTTCTTTAGCACTCTACTTAATTCGAAAGCTATTTTACTATGGACTGTCAAGTTCGTCATTTATTTTTATCTACATATTTTTTTTTATATTTTTTTAAATATTATATATTTTTTTCTATTTTTTTACATATCTTTTTTATATTATTTCTTTTTTTTTGTTTTTTTTTATTTTTTTTATCATTTTTTTATATTTTTTTTCTTTTTTTTTCTTTTTTTTTCTTTTCTTTTCTTTTTCTTTTAACATATAACAGTTTACAAGAAATACTTACTCTATATTTTACAATTACAATTTAAGCTTAATATCTAAAATATGTTTATGCAATAGTCGGTATTCCAACTCATTATTTTCTAATGTTAATAAATAATTTAAATTAATGGGATGGTGGACATCAGTCAAAGAATACAGTGAGTTTAAAAACATATTAACTTCATTACAGATAAGAGAACAGGTCAAAATTTTTTGTTGTAAATTGCCCAACTGTCCACAAATACATTGTGGACTATCAGCTATATTAATTTTAAATAAATATGATGGAGTAAGACAGATAGCTTTCTATTCTATATTACAGTTAAGTAATACAACACATAGTTTTTAGTCGTCTGTTTAGTTTAAGCAAATACATTTAGATTGAAAGTGGGCACAATTAGACAAGGCGAAAACGGCGGGTTCGTTGGAAGAAATATTCTTATCAGATTTTTTTGCATAATCATATTCGTGAGACACCCCAGAATAAGGTTCAAGAAGTCGCCCACGCGAAAAGTGGTCCAATTTTTTTAACAATTTTTTTAATCAAATTGCAAAAATCAATATTTTCGACCCGGACAATTTTTTTTTTAGATTTTTCGGACCATTCTGGACAGAAATGGTTTCTTATAATTTTTCTCCGAAGTTGATCGTGTTCGAGTTATAAGCAATTTAAAATTTAAAAAACGCGAAAATGGCCATTTTTAAGACTTAATACAGTAAAACCTGTCAGTAACGGCCACTAAAAATGAACGAACTATTGGCCGATATAGAAAGGTTGCCGGTATTGCCAGTTTGTGTAGTCCACAAATACATAAAAGATAATTGGATCTTTGTTTATTTTATTATTAAAAGCAAATATAATTCTATATATAAACGGACTCTACTAATACTACAAAAAAAAGGGGATGTTAAGCTTTGTTGAAGAATTTTTCAATTCACTGTTATTTTTTATAATGTCCTTTGATAATTTGAGTTTTTACAACACCATATTTTTCGGCCAACGTTTGTAATCTTAAACCGTACTTAGTGACAAGCTATAAATAGTGACAAGTATTTCCTCTTTTATGATATTTTATGACCACCACACCGACCCTAATTATTGAATCCCTTTTTAAGTAGGTACAATAGGTATTAAATATAGTACTGGCAATTTCTATCAACAAGTTGACAAAAATATTTGGCCGACATTAACCGGTATGTATGTATACAACGTTTTTCTTAGGCGTCAACGCCCTTCGGTAGGGATCTATGGGGGAGTTTCACTGAGCCGCAAGCCCTTATCCCTTGCCGTACTGCTCTCTCATAGGTCGATCGGATGCCCGCATATTCCAGTCTAAGCGCCAGATTCATATTTAGAATTTTATACTGACGCGTTAGCCTTTTTGTTTTTCCGATGGCCTGGGCTGGGCTTGAGCGCACATACCTCACGGCGAAGTGAAGTGTGGGTCAGCCGCTAGTCGCACTGAGCTATCCGATCGACAGGTAAATTTCTATAAAATGTGCTTTAAAAATATGTGATTATTTGGCCGCTTCCGTATTATAAAGGTGGCCGTAAATACCAGATAATAAATAATACATATAATTTGTTTGGTGAATTTTGAAATTGGCCTTTAGTACAGGTGGCCGATAACACAGGTTTTACTGTAACTCGGTTCAAGATTATTATTATGAAAGTCAGAAAGTGACTAAATCAAATTTAAAGCCCCCCTTCATGATCCCGAAGAGATTTTTGTCATTAATTTATTACTAAGCTGTTATTTTTATTTATTAATAATGAGCGGTAAGATCGTATTGACGCGGCTGTAAATGTGAGTGCGAGTGAGATTCGCCATTAGACTGCCTAAATGGCATCTCTTTCGCACTCATTATGGACGGCCGCCTAATACGTGCATGTCGCTCATTATTTTTACTTAAAAATAACAGCTTCGTAATCAAAAAATGACAACAATTTCTTCAGGATCTGGTACGGGGGCTTTAAACTTTGATTTAGTCACTTTCTGACTTTCGTAGTAACAACTTTTAACCGAGTTATTAAGCCTTTAAAATCGCTATTTTTCGTTTTTTTCAATTCTAAAATGCTTTTACCTCGAAAACTATCAACTTCAGAGAAAAATTATAGGAGACCTTTTTTATCCAGAATAGTCCAAAAAACCTAAAAAAAATTTTCCGTGCTAAAAATATTGATTTTTTCAATTTGATTAAAAAAATTGTTAAAAAAATTTTGGACCACTTTTCGCGTGGGCGACTTCTTGAATCTTATTCTGGAATATCTCACGAATGTGATTATGTAAAAAAATCTCATTGGAGTATTTTCTCCAAAGAACCCGCCGTTTCGCCTTGTCTAACTCCACGAGTCGGATTTTGTACTTTCTGCAGTCTTATTTTGTTTTACTTCTATAAATAAGTAAGTATGTATAGGTAAGAAAATAATATTTATGACAGATTTTAACATATTTTCAACGAAAGCTTTCGTTTATAAATTTGCAAAAGTCTGTGTGTTATTGCGTTGCCGCTCCTGCAATACCTAGAGCAGGTGTATCGATGTATTCTTATGTAGTTTTGCCTTCTAAATCCAAATCTGAAAACGGCATTTCGATATCTCTAATCGTCTTCGAGATAATCGACCTCAAATTCTAAAATGTGACGTCACAATCCGGTTATTTCCTACCGACGCACTAAATGTCAGCTCAAATGGTTGGTTAGGAAGTAGGCTACTTTTCAAAAAGCTAAACATCAAACTCAATAAGTTATGAGTAGACTAGTAATAATTATCTAGTAGTTTTACAAATGTTTGACATTTCTCTTCCAGAATTGAACAAGCGCTGTCGTATTTTTGTGTGACTATAAAAAATCAATTTATTACCTACCTTCTTACATCTTACATCAAATATCGAATCTTGTGTAAGTAAACCGTTTATTCCTTTAATTTATTTGTAAATTCAGGTTATATGTTGTACCTATATAAATTATTTTTGAAATTAAAAACTATTGACGTAATGCACAACAAGGTACCTATATTATGTGACGTTTGTAATTAATGAATTTGAATAATTTTAACAATATTTGGTTATTTTGTTTCTTTACATTTCAGTTTGACACTTCGTGAATGTCAAACTAAATTTTAAATTAAGTATTAATAAAACATCAATGACATTTGATAGTGAATTTAATTATTATATAAAATAAATAAGATGTTCAAAAATACAATTTGAGTATATTTTAAAAGCAATAATTTATTAAGTAGGTATATATTTACGAGTATACGGCCTACCCTTTATGATAAATGGACTGTTCCATTTGTTATGAAATTAAAATACAGGGTGTTCAGAAACTCTACCGACAAACGAAGACAGGAGATTCCTCAGATAATTTTACCCAATTCTTCTAGTCCGAAAATGCTTCCTAAAGGAGCTAGAGCTATTTGAAAATGGCGTCTGGTAATTAGTTTATCTTAAATATCTCCAGAACGCTTTTATTTAGAAGAACGAAAATTGGTACACATATTTATCTTCCAGGGATAAATCGATTCCATTAATTGCAAATTTCTAGTACCGGTCATAGGCGTCCGTTTGGGTAGGGCATCAGTTATATTATCGTATAACTTTTTTGTTTTTAATTTTTAAGCACTTTTGAGTCTGGATTATTAAAATGTAAGGCATTATAGTACTAATAGGTACTCTTACTTTAAGTCGATAGGATACACCGTTTTCTAGAAAAATCTATTTGAAAATTTTTCGTTGTTTGAATATCAAAAAAATTTCAATAAAAAAAAACTATTTAGAAAAACCAAAATTGGTACATTTATTTATATTCCAGAGATGAATCGATGAATCGACATATGCGTCCGTTTAGTAGATCAACGGTTATTTTATCGCATACCTTTTTTTGTCTTTAATTTTTAAGGATTTTTGACATTAGATTATTAAATTATGAGGTATTCTAGTATTAAAAGTTACTCTTGCTTGAAGTTGGTAAAATACACCGTTTTTTTTTTAATTTTCAAAATTTTTTTCTAATTCAGGAAACGAAAAATTTTCAAATCGATTTTTCTAGAAAATGGTGTGTCCTACCGACTTAAAGCAAGAGTACCTTTTAGTACTAGAATACCTCACAATTTAATAATCCAGTATCAAAAGTGCTTAAAAGTTAAAGACAAACAAGGCATGCGATAAAATAACCATTGCCCCACCCAAAACCACCACCCAAAGTCACCATAGATGGAATCGATTTATCTCTGGAAGATAAATATGTGTACCAATTTTCGTTTTTTCTAACTGAAAGCGTTCTGGAGGTATTTGAGAAAGTCTAATTACAAGACGCTATCTTCAAAGAGCTCTAGCTCCCTTAGGAAGCATTTTGGACTAGGTGAATGTGGTTAAATTCTCTTCAAATTATCTGAGGAATCTCCTGTCTTCGTTTGTCGGTAGAGGTTCTGGACACCCTGTATAGTCGGTTCGCTAAACTCGACACAACTGGCTAGTGATTTTAGTAGGTAATTTTTTTGTTTTTTGCGAATTTTGACAAAATTGGCAAAATTACTAATTATTTAGTAATTATTAACTAATTAGTAATTCTTTTTTTTATTATTGACTAAAATCACTTGCCAGTTGTGTCCGAGTTTAGCGAACCGACAGTATATGAAATAATATTGTTTGGTATAAAAAATTATGGTCTGATATGTGCAATTCTAATGGAAAAAAATATTTGAAGATTTTTCTCAAATTATGGATACCAACAACATTTTCATTTATAACTCTTTTATTTTTAATTTGACGAAGAAAATTTATTCTTCATAAAAAGCTATTCATGTTCTAAGATTTATGATGCCACCAACATATAATATAAAGTTGTACTAATTTTATACGAGGTATATAAAAATATAAATTTAGATCAAGAGTAAACTACCTTTATAGTTCATAACATTTAAATTATAATGATATAATTGCACATTAAAACATAATTATTAATTCTAAACTACTTTTCATAATAGCAATTTTCCATATTACGAATTAAAATACGTAAATAAACAAAGTTCTCGTTATGATAATGCTCGCATTTTCAGCTTGTTTTATTAGTCTAAGCTAAAATGAATTACGAACGAGAATAATCACGTCTTCAGGGATGAAGCAGACAGTGACGAATGTATTGGCAAGAGTAATTTGGAAGTAAGTGAAGAAATAGACAATGTTAGTGTAAATAGTGACTATCCTGACCAGCTTTAAGATGTTGACGTTCCCGATATTACAGACAACTAAACGCAAATATATTTTTTGAAATTCTTTTCCTCTTTCAATTGCTGGGGTTTGTCACACTTCACTTGTTTGTTAGTGGCAAAAAAGTTCACCTGCCGGATGCCGGGTTAATAACTAAAATTGTATAATCTTAACTTTTTCGTTTCGTTTCTTGTATTATGCCTCATAAAAAATATGCTCACTCTACTGCAGCGAGCCTCCTTGTTTTAAATATGTTTTGCAAACATTTGGAAATTTCATTTTTCGGTAATATTGAGCACAAAACTCATTCAGCAAATGGAATTCCTGGAAAGATATTGGTTTTGGGATTATTTTCGTATTGTTGCATACAATGCATCCTTTGGCGTTCAAAGAGATTATTTTTTGTCATTACACTATTGTTATGCAGTCCGTTTTAAGCATCGATCGAGTGTAGGTCTTATCAGTGCGAGAACGGTAATTAAGTTTTGTTTATAGTTTTTTCGATTGCGATGAATGGTGATTCGGATGGGAAATGTTACCCCCCTGATAGGGGAAAAACTATGGTTATAAGTGAAGTGGATATGGAATGTAGCGGAAATGGAAAAAGCGACGAAACAGGTGGTATTGAAAAAATAATAAAACAAAAAAATAAATATAGTTCAACAGATCAAGGTCCATATTTTGTGTTTGTGCAAAGTCGAGATATGAACATTGGTAAGTATCACAAAATTTCTACAGCTAGGGTGATTTTACAGGCAGAACCGGATATTAAGGATAACATTCTAAATATTTCTGTAACTGGTAAAAATAAGGTTAAAGTCGAATTAAATTCATATTGTAGTGCCAATAAATTAGTCGAATCTAAAGTATTTGAGGAAAAAAATTACGAGGCTTATATACCAACTTTCTTTACATACAAAAAAGGTGTAATAAAAAGTATTGACAGAGATATCAAAGACGATGATTTATTAAACATAATTAAACCTAAATATGGAAATAACTTTAAAATTTATGAAGTAAGAAGAATAAAACGGAAGATAAATGGCGAGTTACAACCTACAACGGCAGTTATTGTTACTTTTAAGGGACAAATGATTCCTAAACAGGTAGTAATAGAAAAAATTATTTACGATGTAGACATATATGTTCCAAGGGTAATTCAATGCAGACAGTGCATGAGGTACGGCCACGTAAATTTTAACTGTAGGGGTAAAATTCGCTGCGGGAAATGCGGCAATGAGCACGAAACAAATTCTTGTAATTCGCAGCTGATATCATGCATTTTATGCAAAGGAAATCATGAAGCAACGGATAGGAAAAACTGTGAGGAATTTCATCGTCAGAAACAAATCAAAACATATATGGCCACAGAAAATTTATCCTATAGTGAGGCTGATAAAAAATTTGATCACAGTTACGCAACGGTGACAAAGGATGTAAACAAAAGCACTCATTACTCAGTCCCGGTTAAACGTAGACGAAATCTAGAGGGTTATCCTAATTATCCCCGTTCAGGATATTCTGACGAGCATAAGAAGATTCTTTCATCTTCGTCAACTAGTAGTCAACCGGTATATCAAAATTATAGAAATATTCCCAACTATTCCCAACCAACAATTAGCTTAAGTTCAAATAACTCTAAAATAAACTCTGTTTGTGATATGATTATAAGCACTTTTAAAACTCTCTTAAGGAATAACTCAATTACTTTGGACAATATAAAAATGTTTGACGATTTTAAAAATAATTTAAGTCGTATTCTCGCAGACAATGAATAAGTTCAAAATTGTACAGTGGAACGCTAGGTCCATTATACACAATAAAGGTCATTTTGAGAAATTTATTTTTGATAACAATATTGATATAGCGTTAATTAGTGAAACGTGGTTAAAAGAAAAAAATAATATTAATTTCAGTGGTTATAAGTTATAATATATTTCGGAGAGATCGCGGGGACGGTTTTGGATGCTTAGCTATTTTGACAAAAAATTATATTCAGTTTACAGGTCATCCCAATCATCATAAAATCAATGAGGTTATGAGTATGTCAATAACAGTCAAATTAAAATCAAATAAAGTGATTAATATATATTCAGTGTATGCAAAACCCAATTTAAATGTATCAGAGTGCGAATGGAAAATTTTTTTTAAGAGTTTAAGCACGCCATTTTTGGTGGCAGCAGACTTTAATTGTCATCATAATGCATGGGGTTGTGATCAGAATGATAGGGCTGGGCTCAATCTCTTAACAGCAATAGAAGACTGTGAGTTATGTTTTTTAAATAATGGAGCCGAAACTATAATATCTGGTTTACACACTAGAAATAAATCAGCTGTGGACATAACTATATGTTCCAGCGACATATCTTCTTGTTTTGATTGGAACGTAAAAAATGTATCTCTAGGTTCTGACCATTTTCCTATAATAATTGAAAGCAATCTTGATAATATAACAATAGTTAATGAGAGAACGCGATGGAACGTGAACAGAGCAGATTGGTCGTTATTTTCTTCTATTCTTGAAACTACTGAAATTAAAGATATAAATACGGATGATAATATTAATTGCATATATAACACATTTATTAATATAATGAATGATGCTTGTGAATTATCAATACCTAAGAAAAAAATGACGATCAATAGTAAATTTAATAAAAAATGGTGGAACCCAGAATGTGCACAAGCTATAAAACTTCAACAAGAAGCTTTTTTAGAATTTAAACGAAATAGTACATATGAAAATTATATAAAATATCAGAAAGCAGAGCCAATTAAGAAAAAAAAACAATATTGAAAAGTAAAAAAGCTTCTTGGCGAGAATTTTGTAGTAAATTAAATAAAAATACTCCAGTCCAAGAAATTTGGAAAGAAATTAAAAAAATAAAAAATACTTATAATCTCCCAAAGAATCAAGTAAAAAAAGATAATTGGACTGAAGAATTTTTAAACAAGTTAGCTCCGCCCTGGGTTCCACAAAATATAAATAATGTAAACCCTCTTAAAAATGTTAATAATAATAATTCAAGTTTGTTAAATGAATTTACTCTAAAAGAATTAGAATATAGTTTAAAGTGTCATAAGAATACTGCTCCTGGCTTAGACAATATTCATTATATTATGTTGTACTATTTACCAAGGTGTCAGAAAATGAGATTGTTAAATATAATTAATTTAATATGGATAAAATCTGAATTTCCGGATTCGTGGAAAGATTATGTAATTATACCTATTTTAAAACCAAATAGAGATATAGACTCTGCGGATTCATATAGAGGAATTTCGTTAGGATCGTGTATTTTAAAAACATTCGAACGGATGGTAAAGAGAAGACTCGAATTCTGGTAAGAGAAAAATAACAAAATTAGTGATACACAATATGGGTTTCGTAAACTAAGATCAACATCAGAAAATATAGCTGACCTTATTCTAGATATTAATATATCCTTTTCTGAACGTAAATCCCTGGTATCGGTATTCATAGATGTAGAAGCTGCATATGATAATATCAAATTAAATATCCTTTACCAACAAATGGAGAGAATAGGAATACCCAGTGAATTTGGTAAAAAAATAATACAATTATACTCAAATAGGAATCTACAACTTCAAATCAACAATGAATTATTGGATCCAAGAGTTTCTAATGTTGGATTACCGCAAGGAAGCATCCTTAGTCCTCTACTATATCTCATTTATACCTCAGACTTACATAAACAATTAAATAAAAGAGGAAACGTTCTACAGTTTGCTGACGATGTGTGTATGTATGTATCTAAAGTTGAAATCGATCAAGGTATCAATATAATGAGTGAAATGTTTTCGACAATAGAAGATTATTACTTTAACATAGGACTAAACATCTCTACAAAGAAAACTCAAGCATGTATATTCTCCAAAAAACAGAGACTACCACAATTTATAGTGTTCAATAACGTTAATTTTGAGGTTCAATCATCCATTAATTATTTGGGTATGGTAATAGATAGGAAGTTATTATGGAAAGAGCACATAGACCGCTTACTAACAAAAACAGAAAAAGGACTAAATGCAATAAGATCAGTGTGTCATACAAGTTGGGGTGCTGATCCTAATGTTACGCTTACCTTTTATAAAGCCTATATTCGATCAATAATAGACTATGGGTCAATTTTTTATAGTCAAGCAGCGAAGACTCACCTGCAAAAATTAGATAGGCTAGTAAATAAAGTCTTAAGAATCAGTATAGGTGCACTTAAGAGTACACCCATTTCGAATTTAAATGTAGAATGTAATGAACCTCCACTAAATTTCAGAAGAGAATACTTAACTGAGAAGTTTTTATTAAAAATGTTTGCAAAAAAAAGTCCTATAGTACAAAAATGCTTTGACCTCAGTATTTGTGATCTAGTTAAGGAATATTGGAAAAAAAGCCTACAATACCTATTATCGAATCATACAAATACGTAAGCATACAACATAGTAAGGACATTTCCAGTTCGAGAGAATTACCATATTTTAAAATAAAATTAGAACACTTGGACAACATAAAAGTAGGTTATCTTAGAGACTACTCAGAATTTCCACAATATATCCGGAATAGCATGTTCCAAGCTGACATAAAATCTATGTTTCCTAATTATTCAGATATTTATTCGGATGCATCTAAATCGGATCTAAAGGTTACTTCGGCCTTTTACGATCCAGATCGGAAATTTAGTACAGTAGTAGATCTAAATATTAACACCTCGATATACACCGCTGAATTAATAGCAATATTAGAAGCGCTTAAATATATTAGTAATTTGACAGGAACTAAAGCTAATTACGTCATATTCTCTGATCGTAAAAGTTCAATACAAAAAATTCAAAATAGCTCTTACTGTAATAATATTGGATTTAACTATGTTTTGTCTGAAATTATAAATCTGGTGGGTACACTAAAATTAAGAGGATCTAATATAATGTTTTGTTGGATAAAAGCTCATTGTGGATTAATAAACAATGAAATAGTAGACAAAATTGCCAAATATAATGAACCATCTAAAGAATCAGAATATAAATGTGTAATTGAGGATCTAATTTCTCATTTAAGGAAAAAAATGATCAATTCATGGCAAACAATGTACAATTTGTCCAACAAGGGATTATATTATAAAGGCGTGAAACCAAGAATACAGTCCTCTACGTGGTTTAAAAACTCAAATTTCAATAAAGACATGATTAGGACACTATCTAGAATAAGATTCAACCATGCTCTGTCTCCGTTAAATAAATTTAAAATTAATTGAGCTGAAACTCCACTTTGCGAATGTGGCGAAGAAGGCTCAATTGAGCATTTAGTCTTAAATTGCTCATTAAATACACGTTGCATAAACCAATTTGTAAAAAAAAATATATGAGTATATCAATAGTGAAAATATTCCTATTATGCTACCTTTTAATTTATTAAATTTAATAAAATCCAACAACTTGCATATATATGAAATAATTTTTCGCCACATACGTGAAATGAAATTGAATTTGTAAATGGAAAAATTTATTTAAATTGTAAAACGTTAGTGATATAAGTCCTTTGTTTTAACCCAGTTGTTACCCTTTCTATCCGTGGTCTAATTTTGTTTTGTGCAAGTCGCCTTGATGGACCCCTAGGCGTATGTAATAACCCAACCTTATGCTATCCTTTTCTTTCCCGTGAAAAAAAAAGATAATTAAAAAAAATAGAAAAAAAAAATAAAAATAAAAAAATAAAAAAAAATTAAAAAAAAAATAAAAAAAAAAGATAATAAAAGAAAATAAAAAAAAATAAAAAAAAATAATTAAAAAAAATAATAAATAGAATATGATAAATAAAAAAAAATAAATATATGTAGCTATGTACTAGATAAAAAATATATGTATACGTCAAGATAAGATTAGATCTATATTGTTGTTACGGGTTCTCTCTATAACAGTTGTTAAAAAAAACTTGAATTATTTATCAAAACAGAATAGGCTAATGGATTATGTCCCTAGTCATAAAATAAAACTACACACACACACTATTGTTATGACGAAATCTGGTTTTTAACAAAAAGTATTTTCTGGTATTTCGTATTGTTTCTTCGGATTTTGACGTAAGAAGAAAAATAAATTAGGTCAATTTGCGTTATGCATTTCTTCTGCACAAATAAATTACATATTAATAATACTGTTTGATCATTAAAGGCAAAATAAAGGGCCGTAGAAGTGCAGGAAAAACAAGTTTCTTGGTGAATATATCAAATGCACGACATTTATTATTATTTCATGTTGCAGAAGATCAAGAAGCGTCGGATAATTCTAACGTGACACGTGAAGAAGAAGAATACCTTCTCCCTTCATACAGAATAACACAAATATACCTTTGAAAATATCAGAGGACAAAGATCTATATTGAGCTACATTTTTTTAAATATCCTTTTTCAAATTTTGGATGTAAGGGCACAACATTGACAGAGATATGTAAGAAGCTATCATAAGCTGGTCATCGTCGTCAATCTCTTTGCCTTATCCCTATGCGGGGTCGGCTTCCCTAATTGCATTTCTCCACAAAATTCTATCTTGGGTCATATCAATATTAATCCCCTTTACCAACATGTCCTGCCTAATCGTCTCCCCCATATCTTCTTTGGTCTTCCTCTTCTACTCCTTCGAGGAATCTGCACTTCAATAATTCTTAGTATTGGATGATTAACGTTTCGACGTTGAACATGACCAAACCATCTCAACCTATGCTCTCTCATTTTGGCATCAATTGGTGCCACACTTTGACTTTCCCTAATATGCTCAATTTTAATTTTATCCTTTTTTGTCACTCCACTCATCCATCTAAGCATTCTCATTTCCGCCACATGCATTCGTTGTTCCTCTTTCTTTTTCACTGCTCAACATTCAGTTCCGTACAGCATATTCGGCCTTATGGTTGTTTTATAGAATTTTCCCTTCAACTTCATTGGAATTTTCCTGTCACACAGCACACCACTCGCTTCTTTCCACTTCATCAATTCAGCCCTAATTCTACTGCATGCATCTCCATCTATTTCTCGATTACTCTGTAATACCGATGCCAGGCACTTAAAACTATTGCTTTTTTACAATCAGTTCACCATCCAAAAATACCATTTTATTTGTAGTAACTCTATCTTTAAATGAGCATTCCAAATACTGTGTATTTGTCCTACTAAGTTTTAAACCTTTTTCCTCCAGAGCTTGTCTCTACTATTCCAGTTTTTGTTCTAAGACTCTTTCACTATTTCTTCCTAACACGACATCATCAGCATACATTAGGCACCATGGAATGTTACCCTGTAGTTTAGCTGTCATCTGGACAAAAACTAATAAAAACACAGCCCAACAAAAAGAAATTTTTGTCTTGCTGCCGAAAAAAAAATCAACTGATTTTAGTTAATTCATCTGTGCTGATTCCAAAAATACAAACCTTCTCTTTGTATCAGCTCCAGTTTTCGAGATATAACAAACTCATCAAATACTTAAATATTCTTACATTTCTGTATATTTCACCACTATAATTGCAATATGTTTATAAACAAACTTAACAAATTCTAAGACCAATAGACAAATGGACAAAAGGGCATATAAAGCCTATTTTGGTATTCCAAATGTAGTGTGCAAAACTTGCCTTGAAAACTTGAGACAGTGGACGAAATGACAACGAAAATGTTTATTTAAATTTTGGTGTCCAATGGTATGGAGGGAACCAAAAAATAATTTTGACGATTTAGCGAAGACCGTCCTAACCTGGATTCAGCACTAAGACCAATTGCCCATGAGCTTAAGCAGATAGGTACCCATTTCAATATTTAGCAGTCTACCTACGTTACCAGAGGATAATGTCGAAATGTTATCTGACGAACTACAGACTAATAGATTTGAGGAAGACGAGAGTGATTTTGAAGGGGATTCAACACGTCCTGAGCGCTTTACTCAGGAAGAGCTAAGCGATATTATCAGAGATTCCGAGATGCTTGCCTCCAGAATAAAAGAAAAGAATATTCTTCACCCAGACACCAAAATTACGTACTACCGTAATAGAGAAAAAGATCTTTTGCCTTTTTTTCTCAGCAAGATGATATGGTTTTTTATAACAATATTAAAGGACTGTTAGAAGAAATGGGTGTATCGGAGTATACACTAGATCACTTGCGTCTTTTTAAACGAAGTTTAGAGTGTGTCCTTCTACATAATGGCAACAAATATGGAAGTATACAAATTGGGCATTAGAGTGGAAGAAATTCTCAACAATTTTAACAAATACGGTTGTCATATGAGAATTAAAATACCTCTACGGCCACTTAGACCGTTTCCCAGAAAATGTTGGTGACCTTAGTGAGGAACAAGGGAAACGCTTCCACCAAGATATCAAAACGATGGAAGAGAGGTATCAGGGGAGATGGAGTAATCACATGATGGCGGATTACTGCTGGAGTCTTCAAAGAGACCGTCCTTTTAAAGCCTTTGCAAGAAAATCATATAAAAGGAAGTTTTTAGGTGAAGCCGAATAACACATTTTTGCTGTGACGCTGGTTAGGTTAGATGAGAAGTTAAGTTTTTTTGGCAGATATGTGTGATGGTTTTTGTTGTACAATAAATATTTTACTTTTTATTCGTGTTTTGTTTATTTCATGGGTAGCAGCACTAAATAATTATATTTATGTAGGTAGTGCTGCGTTAAATTACCTGAGATCAATGAATACCATATTAGCGTTTGTTTTTTTACTCCTGTATTTTTCCATCAACTGCCTCATAATGAAAATTGCATATGTTGTTGCTGCCATTGCTGCTACTGTCTCCGTTGACGCCACAGGCTGTCTCAAATTCTTCATTTAATAAGGTCTCAAAGTACTTTATCCATCTCTTTTTGACATCCTTTTCGTGAACTAGTATTTTATTATTTTCATCTCGGATACATCTAATCTGATTAAAATCTTTTGCTTTTTTGCTCTCTGTTTGACTATTTTATATATCTTCGCTTCGCCTTCCCTGATATCAAGTTGATCGTATAGGTTTGAATAGGCTTCTGCTTTGGCTTTTGCTACTGCTAATTTGGCTTCTTTTTCGCTACCATATAGTTTTAAAGATCTGTGTCGGATCTGGTTTCTTGCCACTTTTTATATCATTTTCCATTCTCTTTTATTTTTCCTTGTATTTCAATTGACCACCACCAAATGTCTCTTTATCCTCAAGCGCTTTTTTCCTGAGGTTTTCCAAAGTATTTCAATAGTAGTTTCTCTAATACTACTGGCCATCTTTCTCCAAATTGTATTAGGGCTTCCTTTCATATTCCACCATATTTTGTCTACTATTCTTTTCCTGAATAGACCTTCTTTCTCATCTTTTAGCATCCACCAATTGTTTTTTGTGGCCCTCTCCAATATTTTGGTTTAACTTCACCTTTTACTTCGATCTCCAGAACAAGCAGCTTATGTTGTTGGCTTACTGTCTCACTAACTATTACCTTGCAGTCCTTGCATTCACGTATGTCTTCTTTCCGTATCATGAAATAGTCTATTTGGGATTGATGTTGTCCACTTTTGTAAGTAATAAGCTGAGTTTCTCTCTTTTTAAAAAATGTGTTAACAATCGCCATATCTAGTGTTGCTGCTAATTCAAGCATATCATCTCCAGCTTCATTTGTAGTTCCAAAGCCTAATCCCCCATCTATTGCTTCGTATCATGCCTTGGCTTGGCTCACATATGCATTGAAATGACCTCCTATTATAACTTCCTCCTCGCACGGAATATCACTCAGGACGTCTGCTAATTGGTCATAGAAAGCTCTTCTTTCATTCTCACCCGGACCTGTTTGAGGAGCATACACACACAATATTTAATACCTTTTTATCAATTACAAATTTCATTGACATCATTCTATCAATTGTTCTTACAACTTCCACTACGTTATCTTTCATTTCACTATCAGCAATTATACCAACTCCATTTCTAGTGTTACTACTCCCTGCATACCTCAATTTGTATCCTTCACCTAGTTCTTTCGCCCTTTTTCCTTTCCACCTAGTTTCTTGAATGCAAGCAATTTGAAATTTTTTTAGTTTGAGAGCATCCACTAATTCTAATCTTTTATCTGTAAGACTACCAAGATTCTACAAGCCTATCCTGATTTTTCTAACCTCCAATGGTGTTTCCCCTGAGATAGTCCTCACCCGGAAATCCGAACGGAGGCTCATTTTACTTCCGGCATATTTTACCTCACGAGATGCCATCATTTCAGTAAAAGTTTTAACATTCATTGGAGAAGGTCTTTTCATTATTATGGCCTGAAAAGATTTTGTTTGGATATTTGATGTATGAATGCCTTTTATATCAGCACCTTACCCTGCCTGCACGTTTAGCCAATACACCACCAATGCAACGAAAGTGCAGTATTACCCCACAACGACCTGCATTTTTCTGTACAGACCAGGATCCCTACTGTAAGGACTGCCCTATAAGCCAATGTATTTTTACCCGTATCCCACCACTAGGAGGCACGTACTTTATTCGGAATACAAGCTATCATAAGCTGGTATTCTGCAAAATTTAGAGTAAAATTATTATATATTATAAAAATAAAATTGCAGAATATACTACGAAAATACAAGTTAAAAATCCACAGGACGACACAATATCGTATTAATACCAAAAAAAAAGAGTAGCAAGAAAATAAAAAAGACGTATATCATCCAAGGCGATAAAGTCGAGGAAAGCTAAGCAAAAATTAAAGTCAACATCTTAGACTTAGCTAAAGAAGCTCTAAGAGAAAGAAAGATAAATAAAAGCAAGTGTCTAGAAGACTAAAACTTCGTAGTTATATACAGAGGTTAAATTAATAAAATACATATAAGAGAAAAAACTTCCCTTAAGTACATGGCATTTGGAAGCATTTGAACTGTGAGTTTATAGAAGAATCCTGTAGATATCATGGACCGAGCATGTAACAAACAACGAGGTCATGAGAAAGGTTAACAAAATAATGGAAATATTGGAAACCATCAAGATACGAAAGCTGCAATACCTGGGGCATGTTATGCGTAATGAGAGATACAACATACTTCAACTGATTTTACAGGGGAAAATCCAGAGCAAGAGGAGTGTAGGAAGGAGAAGAATCTCATGGTTGCGTAACTTGAGGGAATGTTACGGATGCACATCAACCGAACTATTCAGAGCAGCAGTATCTAAGATCAGAATAGCGATCGTGGATATGGCACGCAAAGAAGAAGAAGTACATGACAGAAAAGATGCAACAAGCATAGGAAGATTACAATAGAATACATCCACTTGTGCGAAGAATTACAAGTACTGCAAAAGATTTTATAAAAGAACAGAAGCATGATTATTTTGGTTTACAAAAAGAAATATAAGAAATCAAAGAGCAGGATTAAAAGAATTTGTAGACCCGAAATACATCAAAAAGATTACATGGATTGAATATCTAAAGAAGTTATATGGAAAGAACCACAAATGACGTTGGAACCATAAAAACCAGAAATTACCAGAACCGGAAATTACGAAGAAGTTCACATAAGCAAGCATGAAGTACAAAAAACACTTAAAAAACTAAAGAACAGCAAAGCTACAGGTAAAGCTATGATACCAAATAAATTCTTGAAATATGACGAAACGGCAATGACAGATAAACAAACAACATTAATAATTAATAAGGTCATAAGAAATATATCAACTATTTTCAATGGGAAATAAGCCACAATTTTACCAAAAAAATGATTTTATTAACGTATCGACGCCCAAGTCGGGTGTCGTAGTCAAAATACAAAATACAAAATACTGTATTATTTTGTATTTTGACGACACCCGACTTGGGCGTCGAAACGTTAATAATAGCTATTTATGAGACAGTTCGTGAAGTATGCTTCTTACGAACGCACGCGATATTTAGAGCACGAGCGACAGCGGAGCGAGTGCTATACATCGCGTAAGTTCGCAAAAAGTACTTTACGCAGAGTTTCATACAATATTTTATCTACCCTACCATAAACCAATAAAAAAACTGTAACTCTTCGTCACTGGAATTCATTTCTATACTACAATTTTTAGAACTTTGACATTTAAAAATTCTAACTCCCTTCAAACCACAAAACTCTCAAAACTTATGTCGTAATTTATTGCTCATTATGTCATCACCATGACAACGCGAAAGTTAAAGATATTTGATTATATGAAAGTGTGTTCAAAAAAAACTGCGAAAAAGTAAGTTCCGTTTAATAGTTATTTATGATATAAGTGTTAAAAGTACACGTTTAAGCACGCATGTGAAAGTTTGCAGAATGAGCGATAGCGAGTTCTGCAATTCACAGGAGTGCCTTAAAAATGTACTTTTTAACATGCATATCATACAATATTTTTTCTACAAACGTAATTACAAGACAATATCTACAAAAACTTTTACTTGAACGTGACTGACATTCCATTTTTATATTTTTTTGACATTACATCACAATTGCCTATACGGTCAGTACGAACTGCAGTGCCTTAAAAATTTTAAAGCACTAGTGCCTTGAAGTAGCATTTTTAACGCTCGTATGGAGTTCTAAAAATTGCATTTTTAACACAAAATTGCATTTTTAACACGGTTGTAGAAAAAATACATTGTTACTTCACGCACACTTTAAATACTTCACGCACTGCTCTCTATAATGACAGTTTTCACAAACTAAAAACTTACACATAATTTGACATAGAGTAGATAAAATCATTTTTTTGGTAAATTTGTGGCTTATTTCCCATTAATAATAGTTTATTATCATTATATCATACGTATTCTTTCACATTTGAAAATACCGAGTTTTTTTTTGTAATAATTTATTTGAAAGTGTGTTTGAACACCTTTTGAAGAATTTCAAGCATTTCTTTATCAGCATGAAAACTAGTGAATGTTCCTAATCACCTTTTGTTTAAAAATTACATTATTTGTACATTGTTATATATTTTCTCAACATATTTACGCATACATCCTTTGCTTTTCACTCTTTTTTACTCATTGCATAACATTGATATATGTGTTATGTTATGGTAGTAATTTGAAAAGTATTGTTCATTTATATAAACTTTTCAAAACTAAAAATTACTTTCGTCATTAGCAAGCGTCTGTCCACATTTTATAGTCGAAAACAAACAAGTGACTTTTTCTTCATTGTGATTATTTTTATTTATTTTCGAGCATGTCGTAAACTTGTCTGAAATTTCGAAACGCAAAAACTGCACTCCCAAATACTGACAAGTTTTATTTTCCAGTAAAATAATACTTAAATTTCATGGCATATGACATAGCTGGGGAGCGGGAGATTATGATATATTAAACAAAGCTTTTAAAGATACAGGACCGTCTAAGGACTCGTAGTGTTTTTTCGTCATTGTGATACCGCCAAAGTAAAGGAAACGGAAAACCAAACCACAGCAACAGATCAATAAAAACCAAATATATTTAACAAAAGAACTACCAAATCATTTTACAGGGTGTCCGAAAAGATTGGTCATAAATTATACCACACATTATGGGGTCAAAAATAGTTCGACTAAACCTAACTTACCTTAGTACAAATGTGCCCATAAAAAAAGTTACAGCCTTTTGAATTTACAAAATGAAAATCGATTTTTTTCAATATATCGAAAACTATTAGGGATTGTTTATTGAAAATAGACATGTGTGATTCTTATGGCAGGATCATCTTAAAGCAAAAATTATAGTAAAGTTTGTACATACCTTAAAAATTTTGTGGGTGTTTTGTTTCCTTAAACCCCCCAAACTTTTGTGTACATTCCAATAAATTAATTGTTGTGGTATCATCAGTTAGACACAACGTTTTTAAAACTTTTTGCCTCCTAGCATTTTTTCGATAAGCCAGTTTTTATCGACATGCGCTGGCTTCTTTTTAAATATATTTACATAAAAATGTTACGGGGGTTTTGTTCTTTTAAACCCCCAAATATTTGTGTACGTTCCAATTAAACTATTATCGTGGTACCATTTGCTAAACACAGTGTTTCTAAAACTTTTTTGCTTCTTAGTCTTTTTTTGACAAGTCACCTAGGTCTGGATCCCGCGTATGAAAAAAATTGATTAATAGCAAGCTGAAAATTTGTTATTAGCTTAAGGGTCTCTAGTCGGATAAACTTTGATATATGGGAACACTGGAACAGGGGCAGTTTTAATTGTGGAACAGGTTAAAAATTTGGAACGGTCACACCACGAAAACGGCACATATATTTTGTCCGACAGAACAGACTTAAACTCCCCGAACAGAGATTAAACTTTCACGCAAAAGTCAGACTGCTATTTATCACCTGTCATAATTCCTGTCATTTGACATATTCTTCATGTTCCACTCATTAAAACGCCCATTTGGTAATAATAGCAGTCTGATTTTTGCATGAGGGTTTAATCTCTGTTCGAAGAGTTTAAGTCTGTTCTGTCGGACAAAATACATGTGCCGTTTTCGTGGTCTGACCGTTCCAAATTTTTAACCTGTTCCACAATTAAAACTTCCCCTGTTCCAGTGTTCCCATATATCAAAGTTTGTCCGACTAGACATCCTTAAGCTATTAACAAATTTTCAGCTTGCTATTTTTTTATACGCGGGATCCAGACCTAACCGTTTATCGAGATGTGGCTTCTTTTTCAAAATATACCTAAAAATGTAAATTATAAATAATAAATTTTCAGATTATTAACAGGTCTCTATAATCAAACAACCATATACAGATATGTGGTGGATTCGACAAATATTCAAAATATGTCGATAAACACTGGCTTATCGAAAAAGTAGTAAGAGGCAAGAAAGTTTTAAAAACATTGTGTTTAACTAATGGTGCCACAACATTATATTAATTGGAACGTACACAAAAGTTTGGGGGGGGGTTAAAGGAACAAAACCCCCATAAAATTTTTATGGGGTGAACAATAATTTCAGTTTATTTTTTTTTTTGAGAAGTTGCTGCCATAAGAATGCCACATGTCCATTTTCAATACAAAATCTCTAGAGTTTCCGATATATGAAAAAAAATCTATTTTCATTTTTTAACTTCAAAGGGCTGCAACTTTTTTGTGTGCACTATTTTATATAGGTAAGTGAGGTTCAATCAACCTATTTTTGACTCCAGAATCTGTGATATAATTTATGACCAATCTTTTCGGGACACCCTGTATAATAGAGCAAAAAAACACTTTTTATAACGAAAAATTTCAGGATGAAGAAACCTGATAACAAAGGGTTTAACAAAAATATGATTACATCGTCATCATTATTATAAGTACCTACAGTCGTATTATTTTTAGTAATACCGATGCCAATAATTATTTTATACGTAGTATTGATTAGAGAAATTATTCTTCTATTCATTCGTTATACGATTTTTGTTTCCTTTCTTATGGAGCGACACAATAATGCTGCCACACCATGCTTTAGAAACTATTTCTTGTTGCCAGACCTTTTCTATTAATTTATGGAATTTATTTAATAGTTCCCGATTTTAAAGGTGCCCGAAAAATTGGTGATTCTTATAACATACACATAGTAGAGGATCCGATATAAGGTCGATTTACACCGATTTATTTAATAGATAAAAATTATTGGATATGTAACTTAGCATGTTAACAATTACAAAAAACAACGGTTGCCCGATCTAATATTGTTCTAACTACACTCACTGGTACAAAATTCCGTCGCCCAAAATTTTTTATTAAGTTTTACTATCTATAATTTTATTATCTGTACTCCGATTTTCAAGATTCTTGTATCAGTTTGTAGGTACATGTATTGGTGTCGTTCGTTATTATTCCGGTAATAACAAATTTTTGCTTAGATAGTATTATACAAGGGTTAATGGAAGCGTTGTAATTTCTCCTAAATTTAAAAAATTCTGTGAAAAAATTGGAGGGCTGATTTTGTTTCATACTCCTTTTGTGTTATCTTGGAGGTACCATTAAGGTTTTGTTTTTTGAATTATCCGAATATCTCTTTTATATCTCTTTTATCTCTTTTATATCATCAAGTAGGTATACTGGTGGAGTGTTAGTATATGTTAAAAGTGACTATAGATGTTCTGTTGTAAGAAAGTATGTCATTGACACAAATTATTGGTGTGTAATTTTAAAAGTTAATTTTTTAACATCAACTTGGTACATAGGTTGCATATATCATTGGCCTTCATCGTCAGATGCTAGGTTTATGGAAGAACTGGATAATATTTTTGATTTTATTGTTTCAACGAACCACTCTTTCATTTTGGTGGGCGATTTCAATTTAGATCAATTGTCAAGAACTTTTTATGTCAAAAAAATAAATGATCAAATGTTAAGCTACGGTATTTGCCAATTGGTTACAGAACCTACTAGAGTGACAAATGTATCTAAATACTGGTAGATTATGTCCTGTCAAATACTAATATCATAGTAAATGTTCATGAAACTCCAAAATTAACTGACCACTCCATTATTTCTGTTAATCTAAGAAATACTAAAAGTACAGAGCATTATAATGTTAAGAAATTTAGAAATTTAAGTCAGAGTAATATTTTGACAATTCAAACTAATTTAATGTATTATAACTGGAATTTGAATTCTGTTGATGTTGACTCGATTTTTAATGAGTTATTTTTAAATTGTGAGTTTGAAATCAATAAAACAGCACATATTCAAATCTGCCGGTTTAACTTAAAGCTACCTTGGTTTGATAACGAAGTTTACTCTCTTATAAAATTACGTGACAGTGCTTATAGAACTTTTAAAACAGCACTTGAACCGTTTAAGCAGGAGTTGTGGAGTAATTTTAAAAGATATCGTAATGAAGTTGTTAATTTGTTAAAAACTAAAAAAAATCTTTATTATTTTAATAAAATAGATAGATTTAGACACAACCCCAAAGAAATGTGGAGAACATTAAAAAATTTAGTGAACATTAAATCCAAAGGTTCACCTCAATATGTTCAATTTGAAACAGGTATGTATTCAACATGTCAAGATAGCAAAGAAATCGCTAACCAGTTCAACAGTTACTTTGTTGCAAGTATCAACAATATTGTTGGAGCTTTGGATTTGAGGGAAACCTGGTGTAATAAAAATAGTAACTTATACCTACCAATAAATAAATTTAAATTAGTATCTTTAAACGAACTACGTATGTATGTTAATAAATTAGACAGTAGATGCTCAGTTCATGATATATTAAACGCTAAAATTCTCAAAGACATTTTTGAAACAATTGGGCATATTATATTAAATTTAATCAATACTTGTCTGTCTACTGGTAAAATTCCGAATCAACTTAAAGTTAGTACAATTGTACCAATTCAAAAAATCAATAATACAGTGAAAGCTGAAGAATTCAGGCCCATCAATACACTACCACCAATTGAAAAATTGATTGAACTTGTTGTATATGATCAAATTATTGAACATGTTAAAACAAATGCTATTTTGATAAGTAATCAATCTGGTTTCAGAAAGCAACACTCTTGTGATTCGGCACTTCAATTGACAATTAGTAAATTTAAAACTGAATTGGATCAAAACAAATATGTAGTATCTGTATTCTTAGACCTTAAGAGGGCCTTTGAGACCATAGACCGAAATATTTTACTGGCAAAATTGTGGCAGTATGGCATTGGGGGTGGAGTTTTTGACTGGCTGAATAATTATCTATCAAATCGCAAGCAGAAGGTTAAATTCAATAATTGTATGTCAGATGAACTTAACATTGATCTAGGTGTACCTCAGGGCAGTGTCCTAGGGCCATTACTTTTTATTCTCTACTTGAATGATATAGATCTGTTTGTTGATTGTGAGTTTGTCAATATTTTTGCTGACGATACGTTAATAGCTTGTAGTGATGTATGCTTGGAAAATGCAGTGGCAAAAATGAATTCAATTCTGGAGGCTGTTTATAATTATTTAACATTAAACAAGTTAAAATTAAATGTATTAAAGACAAAAGCTCTAATTGTAACCAGTATATATAAGTATAACAAAATCAATAGAAATAACATTAATTTATCCATAAATGGTGAAAAGATTGAAATAACAACAACTATTAAATACTTAGGATTTCAACTTGATAACACTCTTTCATTGGAAGATCATTTTGTTTATATACACAAAAAAATCAGCAAGAAATTATACTTTTTTACAAGAATAGCAAAAAATTTATCTTTAGAAACTAGACTTACTGTATATAATACAATAATACAACCTCATTTTGATTATTGTGCATCAGTCTTATATTTGTTCAACCTAAATAAAATGGGGCAACTTCAAACATTACAAAATCGTGGTATGCGTATAATATTAAGAATGGGTCGATTGACACCAATAAAGTTAATGCTGAATACATTGAACTGGTTTTCGGTATATCAAAGGTTTCAATATTTTGCATTGATTTTGGTTTATAAAATTAAAAACAATACAGCTCCCGATTATTTTCAGCAATTTATTAATTTTCCTAATACACACATACACGATACTCGAAATAAAAATAACATATACTTTTCTAAAATGAATTATAGCAACTCAATGAATTCATTAATATTTAGAGGTTTCAGAGAATTTAATGAATTGCCTAATGAATTAAAAGACTGTAGGACAGTTAAAAGTTTTAAAGATAAATTAAAGGTTTTCCTTAAAAATTTAAAGTAGTATGTATTTGAATTGGCGGAGAACGTGCACAATATTTTTGTTTATTTTTATTGCCTATTATTGGTTGGTGAACTTGTTAATTTGATAATAATTCGTTATTAATTTTGATTATAATTGTTATTAATTTATTATTATTTTTTAATTTATTATTACATTTATTATTTTTTTTATTGAATTTTTTTATTGTGAATCATTGTATTGATTGATTTTCTTTCGTTTTATATGTAAAAAAAAATGTATTTAAGTTAAATTTGTATATTAGGTTACCTATTTTTGAAATAAAGATATCTATCTATCTATCTTTTATTGTAAAAGCTGTAAATAAAAACTTGCTTTGAAGGTTTATTTTATTAAAATTATCAAGCGCACTAAAATTAACAAAACAAACAAAATTAACAACAAAACAAATCAATAGCGGGTATGTCCACCTCTTGCAGCAAAGACTGCTCGCAATCTGCTTGGCATCGAATAACGATGTGTTATCCTTGCCTGGGGAATAGCCCGATATTCTTCTACGAGAGCCATAACTGTACCAAATTTTCTGAACGCCTAGGATAGAGTGATATCAAGTACATCAATATTTGGATGCAAATGATCGGGCTACAGTTTAGTTTTCCGACGAATCTAGATTTGAATTTCATCCAAATTTTCGTCGAGTAAGAGTGTGGAGACGATCTGGACATGTCGAACGCTTAAAACATGTCCAGGACGTTCACACATACAGAAGTGGTACAGTAATGGTATGGAGTGGAATAATAGTCGGATGCAGAACGGACCTAGTTTTTTCAAACCGCTTTCTTACAGCTCAGCAGTACCTTGACACAATCCTATAACCTATCGTTCGTTTGTTTTGCTGATGCAGTTGGTCAAAACTTCCTCCTCATGCATGATAATGCTCGTCCAAATGTCGCACGTCCAATGACAGACTGGCTTACCAACGAAGGAACTCATGTGTTGGTTTGGCCAGCAAAATCCCCCGACCTGAATCCCATCGAGCATGTATGGAAGATGCTTCAACAAATAAATTACTCCGCATATGGGTAACATATACACGCCATTTCGTTTCCGAATACGTCTGATAGAAGAATTGGCAAACTTACCTCAAGAGGATATCCATAATTTTATTTTGTCTATGAAAGACAGGTATATGTAGAACCGTAAGGAAACAGGGTGGGCGCCATACTGTTAATTAATTTTGTTTGTTTTATTACGACCATATTTGGTGACAACCTATTTTATTTTAATTGTAGGTCTCGATGTTTTTGACATTTATGAAAGTTATTCTCGTTATTTTTGACATTTAAACAAATTTTGTTGTACTTGTATTAAATATTATAGTGGAGTCACTGAAGGTGGATATGAGCTATTACCTCCGATTTCGTTGAACTTCCATCGATTTGCATGAAAATTGGTGAGTGGTTAGAGGATATCTCAAGGAACAAAGGTGACATGGTGCCAACTTGCGCTTTTACCCTAGGGGTGGATGCGACCCCTTCTCGTAGGTGAAAAGTATTTTATTGAAAATAACCACATAATTCGATAGAGGGACAAATTTGAAACAAAATTTGTTATATAAAGTTATTAAAATAAACCAAAACTTTTTGAGTTATTAAAGATTAAAGATTTTAATTTTTCTTGAGAAAAAATTACGTTTTTAACCGATTTTTCATCAACAACTCAAAAACTATTTTTATTAGTTTATAAGTTTTTACAAAAGAGTTATTATTATCAAAATGGAAGCTAATAAAGACTAAATAAACCCCTACTAGAAAAACCTTTTAATGTTAACTAAAAGTGAGTTAGAGGTAATTGAATGTATATTTTTTTGGGCGAGTAAAAAACTCTAAGTATTCAAGTTGAAATAACGGGAAATTGATGCATTTTATAACATAAACTTATTAAACATTTGTCAAAGTACTTAAAAATATCTATCAAATGAGCCACCGAAAAAAAAGCAGAATAAGTTTTTGTTTTTATTTTCCCTATTAAAAATACATATTTCATTTAGAGAATACTCCGCACGCATCGTTAAATGAACGTGAGATATTTTCGCACCTGCAACAGAGAAGCTTTTTTAAAACCTTTTTTTAAAAGTTGGCAACAAACGACCAGAAATAAATACGGCTTTGTACCGTACTGATGTATTATTTTCTAAAAATAATGATGTTTGCATAGAAAGATATTTTGCCGCCCTTGACAGAGGGGATGGAATAAACAGAAGATGGATTTTTCTGCATGTCAGCGCGAGAGCTGCCTGCGATGCCGAGGATTTGAGCACGATATTTTCGATTATGTTTCCATTGTTTGCAAATTTTTCTCTATAAAACTGGCTAGTTCATCATGTTAGTGAGAGTTCAAAAAATTCTCTCCTCGTGTTTCGGAAAACTATTCATTTTCGACCCCAAATAAAATATGCTGTCATTATTGTGTCCAAAGGTACAGTATAACAGACTTGACTGCAACCCGCAAGGTCACTTTCACCGCATAAACGCGCGTCTGTGGTCTCTTCTCCTCGCGTTTGTAGATAACTCGATTTTACTATACATAATTTATTACTCGAGCGTCAAGTGCACACTTTCTAAAACCTATTGTTAAACCACCCGGAAGCAAATATCTGGGTACAGTAGGTTCATTTCTGAGCGAAGAAAATCAGGCAGCACCTAAGAAGGGCTCGTGATGACCACACCTCGTGGTGACCGCACGTAGTGCCCAGGATGCGACTCCTCCTCGAAGCTGGCATCCACCCCTTCAACATCGCGCTGCTCGCTCTCAAGCTTTAGATACTGCCTGTTACATGTCAACAAGTGCGAGTATCTTACAAATTGATAATCAAAAATGAGTAGCCAAGTGTTTTCATATTTTCAACTATCTATATACACACAAAAATAAAAATATATTCACGTGATCTTTTAAATCCAATTGAATTTGTATAGTTGCTTCCCAGGCAACCAAACGACGTTTTTATACCGTAGATAACACGTCATAAAAATGACCAATTTATGTGTTTCTATGACGTTGTACTGATGTTGAAAATCACGTGTATTTGTCTCATCGATTTGACGTCATAATTGTGACGATTTTAAAACGTCAAAAAGATGACGAGTTTTACACGTCGCCGTCGGTAAAATCACGTCTGTAATACTTTCAAAAAGTGACCTCTTTCTCTTTCAGATGTTTCAAAATAGAATAAAAAATAGGTAACCTGAAAATGTAGGCTAAGAATTAATTTAATTCGATAACACATTCATTAACAGAAAATAAAAACATAACCTCAAAACAGTTGACAAGAAGAATTACTGCATTAAACTAACTCACTAAGCAAAAGCAAATAAAAATCTCTTAATTAACACGTTTCTTCAACTAAATATCTCAATGAAACATCTTATTTTATTACCCAAGACACAAAGAACGTAAACAATAAATGAGAAATTTCTTATGAACAACGTTATAGGTAAACTAAATTATTTGAAGTCAAAAAAACAAGCTTTTTAAACTACTGCCAGTTTTGTGACGTCACACTTAGGCTGTCTGAAATGAAAACGTCTTTTAAATATATTTTAACGTCATTAATCTTACGTATTTAAAATCACCTACAATTCTGCAACTAATTATATTTTGTAAGTGTGCACCGAAAAAATATAAAAAAAATTAAATAAAAAAAAAATAGTAAAAAAGAATAATAAAAAAAACAAAATAAATTATACATATAAACGATAAGTAAAAATTAAATTATAAAGAAAACAAAAGAAAAATTTGCACACCTTAATCTTACCTTACTAATATTTTCAGGATTGTAATCGTGAGGAAGGATGAGTTTTAAATTGAAAAAAAAAACAAAAAGAATTATTACAGTTAAAGAAAAAATTGTCTGGCTAATTGGTCCCTACTAAAGCCATCAAATTAAAAAAAATCACCTACAAAAGGCGTCTATATGACGTAATGTTCAAACACGTGTATATATTCAACCAAAACTGACGTTTCCTCGACGTTATATGACGTCACTTGGTTGCTTGGGTTATCTTGTAAATTTTTGTGACTAAATTGTAACGTCAAACGTGATAAGGAATATTTGACAAAACTGTTTACAGGAAATGAAAAGACTACAGGTTTTATGCTGCAGTAAATATTCTGCTGATTTCGATTTTGTTCATGCTATAAAGTTCTTGTTTACGTAGTGCATTAAAAATATGGTTTTTTATCATGGAACGATGTCACTTAACTTTGAATGAGATAAATAGGGCTATAGGCCATCTTCAATGTGGCAAAGTGTTACAACTCAATTCTGGTGGCGTTTTTGTGACAACGAAAGTCTGGCCGAACGTTGTTTAGGACGTGAGCATGCTACAACTGCGTGAAACTTCTTTGTAGTCTATATTTTAACATAAACGTGGTTAGAAAGCTGAATTTCAAATTTCGTCACTCAACGTTTGCGATTAAACTTTGCAATTCAGGAATCTGCACCTTTTACTTTAAAAAATTCGTAACTTTTATTAGAATAAGACTAAAAGCTTCAGACGGGTCCCATTATATTATTCAGAAAAGTGAGAAATATAACTGTAAATTAAAAAAAATATATTAAAAGGGAAAAGAGATGTAGCGAGTTAAATGTAAAAAACGTTATTATATTTTTTTTATTTTTAGGGTGAAATTGCGATTTTGACAATGTTCCCTCACATAAAATTTTCGTTTTCAGCACCATCAAAAACATAACGAATGACCAAGATTAGCCATTCACCACTACGTGGTCAGTATCTCGAGAAATAAGCACTTTTTTTGGGTGTACCGCTTCTCTAAATTCGACATATTTATTCAACTGCTCATAATTTATAGCATTAACCAGATTCGTTCAACGAATAAATATACCCTTATAAAAGAAACGGAAATAACTTGGGAAAAGCAGAATAAATATTTTCTTTAAAATTTTTCCCTATTAAAAATATACATTTTGTTTAGAAAATATTGAAATTGCTACACATCGTTAAATGAACGTGAGATATTTTCGCGCCTGCAACAGAGAAGCTTTTTTAACACCTTTTTTAAAAGTTGGCAACAAACGACCAGAAATAAATACGGCTTTGTACCGTACTGATGTATTATTTTCTAAAAATAATGATGTTTGAAGAGAAAGATATTTTGCCACCCTTGACAGAGGGGATGGAATAAACAGAAGATGGATTTTTCTGCATGTCAGCGCGAGAGCTGCCTGCGATGTCGAGGATTTGAGCACGATATTTACGATACCGTTTCTACGATTTTATTTATTTTGTATAGTGTTTTAGGTTGTGTAGTATGTATTTGTTTGCGCTGTGTCTGTAGTTAAAATGATAGTTTAGCAAAGTAAAATTGATGGTATTATAGATAAAAATGAGGCGGTCTGACAAATACCTTTTATATTCCTAATAATTTATTAATCTGTGCCAGAAAAAGTAAGTTTGTTCTCAAGATATAGTTGAGATTTTTGACCGATGATTCAGTACATTTCTCGGAATTTTATCCCTAGTTGTTTTCTTTTTAGGAGAGTGCAATTAGAACGAAAACATATATTGTTTCGGAAAAATTCAAACAAGCTTATATTTTTCTAAAACTTTTTTTGTTAGTTTATATACAGGCTAAAGTAAAAAGTTCTACTCGCAGATTTGGCCGCTAATTGTTTATTAATTGTTTAAACAGTAACAATTGTTTTGTATAAATAATTTTAAAAATATCGTTAAATTCATCATTTTACTTTGATGAAATATGTTTCGATTTTGTTTTTGATTTTTCTGAATTCGAATATGGCATTGCAATTTGAAAATTCTTATACAGAAGCTCTTATACAGTATGTCTGCGTTGCTAGGAACCACACGGAAAACTTTTTTATTATCAATTTTACGAAAAAAAGTTATTCTTAGTAAAATGCTCTGGATAGTCAAAAATCTAAAACTCAACCATCAGATATCAAATTTTATCAATTTTATACGAGTTATGTCAAAAATATGAATTTCGTTAAAGAGTAAAGTACCTTTATATTCCAGAATATCAAAAAATGCTATTATGAAAAGTTGTTTGAAATTAGAAACTTTGTCGAAATATACAATTACATCATGCTAACCGAAAAAAAAAATTTCTATCTTTTCTCAAATTACGGATACTCATCATCATTTTATTTCAATTATGATAACTATTTTATTAACACTTTTACGAGAAAAAGGTATCCTTCATAAAATGCTCTTCCCGGTCTTAAATCTAAGATACAACCATCAGATATCAAACTTTTTTAATTTTATACGAGGTATGTAAAAAATATGAATTTTTCTTAAGAGTTAATTAAGTGCCTTTATCATTCACAATATTTTAATTAGAAGGATGTAATTGAACACTCAAACAAATTTTTTTAATTCCAAACAACTTTTCTTTATAACAATTTTCGATATTGTGAAATGTAAAGCTACTTTACTCTTGAGTGAAATTAATATTTTTTGACATACCTCGTATAACATTAATTAAATTTGATATTATATGATTGCATCTTAGATTATATACGATGCAGAGTATTTTATAAAGAATAACTTTTTTTCGTAAAACTGATAATAAAAAAGTTATCAATGGTTTCCAAGTTACGCACACATATTGCATAAGAGCTAAAAAAAAATTTTTGCTGAACATTTATTATTGTTGAAGCTTATTATTAAATGTATTTTAGGTAAGTTTTACAGAAAAAAGTTTTGATCACTTTGTATAAACATTTTTTTAGGTGGTACTGGACAATTCGACGTAGATCTCAGGATCGAATTGTTTTGTAATGCCCCTTTGTCCGCTTCTTCTCGATCGACGATGGTAAATAAATGTTTGAGTGTGGAGAAAAAATATGGTTTTATTGACAGCTACGTAATTACACTATAGATGATGTTCAGGTAACTTTCTATGATAGACTGCCTTTAATGACAGCTACTGATAATAATTACACTCGGCGTAACTTCTAATAACGACTTACGCACTTGTTAACGAGGTAACTATTTCAATTAGACTGCCACCCAAAATAGTCCCCTTGGTAAATTTATAATCTCGTCAAAATATGCAATTCATCAATAAGTTGCATGACAACCGAACTACGGACCTTGCGTTTTGAAAGGTTGCAACTACAGTTTAAAGGAAGCTATTGCAAAACTTAAAGTTCAATTGGAAAATACATTATTTGGCAATTTACTAAGTTTGCAGGTTGAATGGACTCTAATTATTAAAATATTACTCGATGTTTCCCAATGTTTTCAATTATACATGGTGAAACCATAAAAGTTTAGGAAGTTAAGAAAAGATGTGAGATTACAAATTAAGGGATTACTTTGAGATTGAACATATTGGCCACTTAAAAGAAAGAGACGACCAATAGAAAATGTTTAAACACATTATAATATAAAATAATAAGAATATAACAATAATCCTAACACTTATTCACTCGGTTTTTGAATTATTATCTCACCCGAGCAGTGCTACCTATAAATTAAATATTTAGAATTTATGATTCAGCTAAACTGTCTAATTCAAACCTAAGCTCATTAAGTGAAACTGATCTAGGTGGGGCTTTCTCTAAAGTTTTACTTAAATTTGGTTGTGATACCGCATGTCTTCGAGGCACAGGATCAGGTTTGATGCAAGAACCTTGACGCCTTTGTTTTTTGGCTCTCTTGGAGTTTCGAATATATCTGATTACCTTCCACATAATGACAATCAACATAACAATGAATATAGTGACTAGTCCCGTGGTTAAATGAGGAATCCACTGATGGTTAGCAATGGTTTTCCACGTGTGTTCGGATATATCTTGGTCAAACTGCTCTGCCTCAAGTACAATATTTGGCAACTCATCTGCCCTTATATCTATATTATGTCTGGGAATGTTGATCTGCTTCATGATTGGCCTCTGCATAAGCTCTTCAATGGGACTGACAGGAGTCTTTAGATAACTTCCAATCGCTGTCTCCAATCCATTACTGGATGTGAGTAATGTTATGTTTCGGGTCTGAGCCACGCATTTTGGTGACAGCTTTATAAAACTCGTTTGATTGATTATATGTTCAGATCGAGAACCGTCGCACATTATAGCTAAATTTATAGCGTATGGTGGAATGACTAGCCAGAGGTTCGGTGTGCTCATTTTCAACCAACTGGCTTCCTTTATCATGTACTCTATTATATTGCAGGTGGTGTTGGTAGTTCTATCATATAATTCATTTAAGATACAGTTTGGCTGGGTGTCCATATTAATGATTCCCATAGGTGAACATGCCAACTCTCCTTTGTTTAATTCTATACACCTTCCTTTATCTTCATATGTCACTTCAAAATAGTGTAAGTTATTGTAATCAACTGCAAGTAGATTCCTTGGGACCGACAACGAGCGCACAATACCACCTCTCACCGACAACGGAAGAGCTGTGACTCTCAGTAGGTTGTATCTAGTGTTGTCAATTATTAGGAAATAGCCAATAATGACGATGTCTCCTTCTTCATTTTGTACGACCGTATCTATTATTGGCTGCCTTCTTATATCTACTCCTTGTGGAAGGAATCTTGTAGCATTCGAAATAATTGACTCTATTTGTCCGGGTTTTATAATATCTATGAAGTGTCCATGATTATAATGAAGATTTAATATTTTTTCGTAGGTGTTCGTATATTCTTTTGCATATTCCATTGCACGGTTATAAGTCGCTTCCACTTTGAGTCGTATGTACTCTTTCTCTAATGTGTCAGCTCTATATGACACATCACTTAGGCCTTTTGACATTTCCCTAGTTCCGTTTATTAGTGCTTCTCGGAACCTATTTAAATGTCCATTTATTCTTTCTTCTGTAGAGTTAATCGAAGCTATTGTTTGTAACATCAGCTTTGTCTGATGTTTTGAATTTTTTATTAGATCCTTCTGATTTTCGTCCAAGGAATCTATGTCCCTATATACTTCATCATTTACCCCAAATACTGATGTGAGGACTGTTCCTAGAAGTCCCCTCTTCGGCCTTCTTTTAACTTCCAGATCTAATGCTCGACTTATCATTTTTGCTCGTTCTTGTTCTTCTTTTAGTTGGCTCGATAGTGAATTACAATTTATTATATTGCTTGTCTTACACATATCTTCCAGAGTTTCTACCATTGAATCTATTGTTCGTTCACCATCTAAAATTTTTTTCTTTTCTAGATGAGTTTTTATTCTAAATATCCCTCGATCTATATATACATCGCCTAGATGCTCTGAATACAATCCGGGGGATGGGGTATAAATTTTGTACAAATCTGCATTTGATGGCTTCAAAAATACTAAAAATAGGATGCAAAACATAAATTTTCTCCACATGCTACGTGCTCTATTTGTCTTTCGTAAGGTGGGCTCTCGTACTATTGGTATTAACTTATGTATAGGACGAGTAGTTACTTTTCCGTTCGCCTTTTGAACTGTTGCGACTCTTGTCAAACCTTCAGCTCCGGGATGTGTTTCGATTATCTTCGCTAGTGGCCATTTCCCCGGCGAGGTGTCATCCTCCTTTATTATCACCACTTCTTCCTTTTCTAGATTTCTGACAGGTTTTTGCCATTTATATCGTTGTTGTAGATTTGATAAGTAGTCATGTCTCCAACTGTTCCAAAAATCTCTTTTTACTTTTTCTAACTGCCTCCACCTTTGTGGCATATTCGTATATGTGCTCAACTCTTCCTCCCTATTTGGCGAAATTAGTTCTCTTCCAATTAGGAAGTGTCCTGGGGTTATTATTATTCTGTTCTCTGTATCTTCCGTATCAACGCATAAAGGTCGGGAATTCATGCATGCTTCTATTTGAGCTAGCACTGTGCTTAGCTCTTCGTATGTTAACGCACTATCCCCAATTACCCTCTTCAAGTGATATTTCATAATTTTAACAGCGCTTTCCCACAAGCCTCCAAAATGTGGCCCATACGCTGGTATGAAGTGCCAATGCGTTCCCAATGTTGTTAAGGTGTCTGTTAATGATGCCTTCACTTTCTCACTATTTTGGAATAACAGGTTTGCTGCTCCTACAAAGTTTGTTCCATTGTCACTGTATATGTGACTGCATTGTCCCCTTCTTGAAGTAAATCTCTTAAATGCAGCAACAAATGCATCCGTTGTCATATCGCTTACTACTTCGAGGTGTACAGCTTTTGTGGCTAGGCATACAAATACTGCTATATATCCTTTATAGCTCTTGTACCCTCTTCCTTTGCTGCTCTTATTTTGATTGGTCCGGCGTAGTCTACACCAGTATTTGCAAATGGGAGAGCTTGGTTTACCCTCGTTTTTGGCAAACTTCCCATTAATTGTTGAGCCGTTTCAGCCTTGTATCTTTTACATTTGACACAAGTGTTTATTTCTTCTCGCACTACTCTTTTTCCGTGCGTGATCCAAAATCTTTTCTTTATGTAGTGCAGAGTTTGTTGTGGGCCTCCATGCAACGTTTTTGTATGGCAATGTTGTATTATTAATTTACTTAATTTGCTTTTGTGAGGTATTATTAAGGGATGCTTTTCATCATGTGTGAGCTCTGAGTTCTGAAGTCTCCCTGTAACCCGTAATATGCCATGGTTATCCACATAGGGTAGTAAGTTCAATAGTTTACTCCTCCCGTTTAGTGGTTTTCCACTCTTTAGCGTTTTTATCTCTTCTGCGTAATATAATTCTTGGGTATTCTTTATTATTCTTTGCAAGGTACTCTCTAATTCTTGAGGGGTGAGTTGTTTATGTTCTACCTCTCTTTTTTTGCATTTGTCTGTAAATCTAATGCAATGAGCTAGTACTCGTTGCATTCTATTCAGATTTGAAAATCTTTCGCAAATATCACTAACCTTGAAAGTTGTGTTAGCCATTATTTCTATTCTCTTTTTCTCTTCTTCGGTATCCAATCTCTCTGGTATTGGGAACCTAATATTTGTTTGTTTTAGCCAGATTGGCCCATTCCACCATATGTCCATCCTCACTAATTCTTTCGCTTTTATCCCTCTAGATAAATAATCTGCTGGGTTTTCTTTTGTATCTTCTTTAAACCAGCGATCAGGTTGTATGGTGTCTACTATTTCCGTTACTCTGTTTGCTACAAACGTTTTCCATCTGTTTGGTTGTCCTTGTATCCACGCCAGAGTTATTGTGGAATCAGACCATGCATATATTTCCACATCACTGCGATTTAGCGCTTGAATTGTTCTTTTCATGAGTCTACTAAGCAGCAATGCTGCACATAGTTCTAACCTCGGCAGTGTTGTTAAACCTTTAACTGGTGCAACCTTTGTCTTGGCTACTATAAGGCTTGTTTTTACCTCAGGATATAATGTTCTAGTATATATTACTGCTCCGTATCCTTTGGTAGAGGCATCAGCAAATCCGTGCAATTCTATTTTCCCTGAATTGGTATGATTATTCCACCTAGGTATTACTATCTCTTCGAGGTGCTTTAGCTGTGAGTAATACTCAATCCATCTTTTTTTATCAGAATTATCCAATTCTTTGTCCCAACTTATCCTTTTTTTCCACAAATCTTGTATGAATATTTTTGATTGCATTATCACTGGCGCAATCCATCCTAATGGGTCATATATTTTTGCTATTTCTGATAACACCAGCCTCTTTGTTATTTTTTTATGTTCGGTTATATTTATTTTAAATGTAACTACATCTTCAACCGGTGACCAGTGGATCCCTAGCGTTTTATGTATATCTTCTTTGTCTAACGTTTTGAGATCGACACTTTTTAGTTCCTCCGGTATGGTTTCCATTAAATCTTGACTATTACTAAGCCATTTTCTTAATACAAAACCCCCTTTCTTGAACATTTCTGTTAATTCTGTTTGAGCTTGATGAGCTTCAGCCAACGTTTCTGATCCAGCTAGCACGTCGTCTACGTACATGTTGTGTTTAACAATTTCCGCAGCTAGTGGATATTTTAATTTCTCGTCATTACATAATTCCTGTATTGTTCTTAATGCAAGGTATGGCGCTGCCTTCGTGCCGTATGTTACTGTTGACAACTGATACTCCTTTATTGGTTCTTTTACAGATTGTCTCCATAATATCCTCTGGTAAACTTGATCTTCTTCCGCTATATTTATTTGCCTAAACATTTTCTCTAGATCTGCCGTATATGCTATTTTGTACGACCTCCAATTTATTAATATATTTGTAAGATCTTGTTGCAAACGAGGTCCAGAGTGCATTATATCATTGAGACTGATTCCTGTTGAACTTTTACTGGAAGCGTCAAACACGGCCCTGCATTTTGTTGTGATACTATCCTCTTTTATTACTGCATGATGAGGAAGGTAATACCCTTGCCTATTTATTATTTCGGTTTGATTCAATTTCATGTGACCTAAGTCTTCATATTCCTTCATAAATTTTCTGTACTCCTTTTCAAGGTTTGTGTCTCTTTGAAATTTCTTCTCTAATTGCAGCAGTCTCGCATATGCTTGCTGTTTTGAGTCACCTAATAGGCTTGTATTAGAATTAAAGGGTATTTTAACTTCAAATCTTCCTTCGTTGTCCCTTTTTACGGTTCTTTTATAATATTCTTCACACTCTTTTTCTTCTACTGAAAGAGTATTGCATTGATCTACTTCTTCTAACTCCCAGTATTTTTTTATCTGTTCATCCATCTGTCGTCTAGATATCATGCTGAGTACTTGTATATTAGGGATCTTCTCTTGCTGTGCTATCCCTGACATTATCCAACCCAATTTTGTATTTTGGGTGAGCAAACCATCCTTTGTTCGATCTACTCCATCCAGTAATATCAAACTATATTCTTTAGCTCCTAAGAGGATATCTATTGAACCTGTTTCATTAAAATTTGGATCCGCCAGAACTAAATTCTTATGGTTCCTTTCTTTTATCTGTATTTCCCTCTCCGGTAGATTCTTTGTTATTTTTCGTAGTACAAGTGCTTCGGTCTTCATCTCAAATTCATTTTTGAAATGTGCCTCTAAGTTTACTGTCACGCTCCATTTCGACGTCCTTTGGTCTTCATTGCCAATTCCAGATATCTGAGCGTGGACAGCCTTTCTTTTTATTCCGAGACTTGTAGCGGCCTGCTCCGTAATGAATGATGACTGCGAGCCTTGGTCAATCAATGCTCTCATCAATTGTGAGCTTCCTTTTGAGTCTCTTACTCGTACTAATGCCGTTGCTAGTAGCACTTCTTCATTCTGATGACTCACAGAACAGCTCACCGTATTTTCTTGTCTCCTTGACGATCCGTCGTAACTGTTGTCATCTCTGGTCCCACTAGAATTTGGTCTATTTTTTGGCCTTCTGTTTTCAGAATTCCTTCTGTTGTCATAATGACCTTCTGACATGTGTAATAATGAGCTATGTTGTCCATTACATTCTGCACATCTATAAGTGGAATAACATGGTACTTCCTTTTTATGTAGTAGGCATCTACTGCACCATTGTTTTTCCTTTACGATTTTGTTTCTCTCACGTACTTGTAGACTTAGAAACTTTGGACATTTGTACAGTTTATGTTCTTCATGACATACCACACAGGTTATCTTCTTCTTTGCCTGTTGTTTGTGATCTGTTCTTTTCCTTTCTTTTTCCAACATCTCCAATGTCTGGAATCTTCTTTGTAGGAATTCCTGTGTTGACTTATATGTAGGAATCTCCCTACTGTCTTGAATTGACGTTTCATATAATCTCCTGGTTTCTGTGTCCCACTTCAACATGCTTATCCTTGCTATAAGAGGACTCCAAGACTCTGTCATTATACCTAGTCCACTAATCGCTTCTAAGCATTCGTGGATAGTATCATGTAATTTTTTAAGCGCCTTTGCTGACGCTTCTTTTATCTCCGCAGCCTGAAGTATCTTGTCTATTAATATAAATAGATTCATCCTCGGATTATCGTACCGATCTTGCAACATTTTCCACGCAGCACTGTAGTTTGCTTCTGTTGTGTTTAAATGTTGTATTATTCTACTTGCTTCTCCTCGGAGGCTTGTCTTCAGATACTGCATTTTCTCCACATTTGATAGTTGATTATTCTCATGTATCAAATGTTTAAAAATATCAAAGAATGTTCCCCAAGCCTCGTATCTTCCTTCAAAAGAGGGCAACTTCGCCTGAGGTAGTATTATTTTTTCTTTCTTGCATCGTTCCGCCTCCAATCTCTTATTTATTTTTATAATCGACCGCACCCTTCTTTTCATCGTATAAAATCTTTCTATTTCAGCTTCTAGTGCATCCTGTTCATTTTCCACAGTTATTTCCATTATTAAAGCATCTATTTTTTGTACCTCTTCTTTTAAATCCTCTTGTATATCTTCATTGTTTTCGTCGTCTTCCAATAAATTATGAAGTTTTCCCATTCTAATTTTTACTTCTCTAATTTTTATCGAAGACTTGTATGAATTTTTAATAAACTCCTCTAAAGCCTTTTTCGTTTCTTCATATTTTTTCTGTACTTGTTCGTAATAGTTAGATGTAAAATATTTATCATCTTTTGAACCTTTTCCTACAATTTCATTATGTTGTTCCGCAAAGTCATTCCACAATTCTTCAACTGTCTGCCGCCTTATGTTTAAATATTCTGTAGTACGCTTTTCTTTGTTCAGTTTTTTAATATTAGTCAAGATTTTTGCAATTTCCTGTCCAAGTTTTTCTTGTTCTGCGTATAATGTCTTCATGTTTTAAATATAAACTTGACCTATATTCAAAATAATGTCTCAGCACAAAAAACCTTTCTCAATAATTAACCAACGACCTCAAAAAATGCTGATTTGTACAATGAAATAATTTCACTTTTAAACCCGAGAAATAATATAATTCTTTATAAAAAAAAATGCATGTGCGACATAAATATATATGGAGTTGAATAAACGCAAGATTGTAGTATAAAAATAACTTGATTTATTAAATGTGTCAGTATGTCAAGATTTTATATATGTGTAGAAAATCAAATGTTTTAAAAGTTTCAAATTATAAGAATCAAAATTACCAAATATACTTAATATCCAAATAATCAACTGTTAGATTTGAATTAGACAAATTATTGCCAGTAAATATTTTAAGTAAATAGATATACAGTATACAGAATAAATATTTCAATAAAAATTTGTAAAATTCGATGCTTAAGTTTCTTTAATAAATTTTTTACTTTATAAAAAAAAATGCACTGCCCTAAATGATAATAAATATTCAAAAACTTACAGTTTTATCCCGACGTTCACTTGTATGTCACCGGGTGGGCCTGGAATCTGCTGCGCTGCTTCTTTCTTAGAACTGCAACTGGAACTGGTGAGCTGGATCTCTGGATGCCGCTAGATTTTTCACCTCCAAACAGTTGGAACCGCAGACTTAAGGACTGCTACTCAGGTTCTCTGGTGCTCAAAGGTTCTCGAAGGCTTCTACTTCTAATTTCGGTGCCTTTATATTTTCTTTTCTCCACACTTCACAATTCGATCGTCGATCTTGTACGGAACTGGGGAACAGCTATTCAGGTCGCTAAGGGTCGTCTCCTTCGAAGCTCCAATCCAATTAACGCCCTTTTGATGTTGTTTTGTCGAAGGACCAATGGACATTTCGACGTAGATCTCAGGATCGAATTGCTTTGTGATGCCCCTTTTTCCGCTTCTTCTCGATCGACGATGGTAAATAAATGTTTGAGTGTGGAGTAAAAATATGGTTTTATTGACAGCTACGTAATTACACTATAGATGATGTTCAGGTAACTTTCTATGATAGACTGCCTTTAATGACAGCTACTGATAATAATTACACTCGGCGTAACTTCTAATAACGACTTACGCACTTGTTAACGAGGTAACTATTTCAATTAGACTGCCACCCAAAATAGTCCCCTTGGTAAATTTATAATCTCGTCAAAATATGCAATTCATCAATAAGTTGCATGACAACCGAACTACGGACCTTGCGTTTTGAAAGGTTGCAACTACAGTTTAAAGGAAGCTATTGCAAAACTTAAAGTTCAATTGGAAAATACATTATTTGGCAATTTATTAAGTTTGCAGGTTGAATGGACTCTAATTATTAAAATATTACTCGATGTTTCCCAATGTTTTCAATTATACATGGTGAAACCATAAAAGTTTAGGAAGTTAAGAAAAGATGTGAGATTACAAATTAAGGGATTACTTTGAGATTGAACAGGTACTTTTCGGTTTTTTATTACTTTTTGGTTATCTTTCTTAATTTTCTTGAAAAGAAATACCTAGTTCATTTCATTTTTAAAGTAAAATAATTCAGTGCATCTTAAAGATCACATCCTAAGCTTTAAAAAACACTTATACACGTGGTATAGTCATATGATGCTTTGAGGTATATCTTGTTTAAATTTCACCCATCGCCAGGGTTTGATATATAATATGACAATGTAAGACTTTTGGTCGGCATTTTAAGGGTTTTAACCCATGTATTTTTGGTGGCTTAGCATGTAGAGCTTTCTTAGAACACTTATGATGCTCTCTTTAGAGCGAAAACATTCTGTCTTTTAATGTAGCCCTTTATTGGGGTTTCAAATAAATATACCTTTTACACAGAAGTTTTTTTTCTTCAATTTTTGAGTAACACCGTCTTAAATTGGTGGTAATTCTATAAAACTACAAATATTTCAAAAATTACATTTTTTGAGACGTCATATCATTTGAGTTAAATTTTTGAGATTATTTTTTTTTAATGAAATAACATTTATTAAGATGATTGAAAGGTAAGTTGTGCAAAATTGAGAGTTTTATAAGAAAAAATGTATTAGTTACACATTTTTAAATCATTTTTAAACAAAATTCATTTAAGGCTCACTTTCCGCCCACACTGTACTTATGCCCATACATTTTATTTCTTTCTGTTATAACCATAAGATAGCTTAATTATTTTTCTTTTATGTTCAAATTGTAACATTTTATTTGATCCATTAGTTAAAGAATTACATTAAAATAGCTCAAGCGTGCACTTCGCCGTACGTTAGTTTACAATGCGCCAATGTTTGTGAGAAGGGTGACTTTAGCGTTATAAATAAAAAATTATAGAAGTTACACATTTAATTTTAGAAAAGTTTTTATATGATTTTTTTTGTACAATTTTCTGAATTTTTTAATGGGCAAGTCAGTTTTTTCTAAAATTTATATTTTCGGGGTTATTTAAAAAAACATCTAATTTCGTAGTTCATTTGTTTAATAAAGACTGAAGCACCCACTTCTCGAGTAGAACTTTTTGATATGTTGTTTATTAAACATTTTTTAATGAAATTACAAAAAGTTCTATCTTGTTTGATTTTTTCCGAAGTGAAAATCTATATGCACTCCCCTATTTGGAGAAAATGGGCTTTTGCTAAAGTAATCTCGTATCAAGATTTGTGGGTGTTGTGTTTCGTTCAGAGTTATATTTGGACATGTTTGTTTTTTCATGGTGAAAGTAACATGGGTGGAATTACTTTTATTTGCCTTTATCTTCCATTATTAAAGCCATCTTTGGATATTGTTAACCCTCCGTTACTCGCACACGGTGTGTGAAACGGGCCATGTAAATAACTTCCTGTAACTCTGACTGTAGTGAAGATTTTGAATTGCTGCTGCATACACCTCTTCAGTCGTCATTAAACTGTGGGTGAAGTCCACGTGCAGTGTAAAAAAGAGTATTTTACTTTTATTATTAGGCAACACGTTGCGGTACACCGAGTGCGAGTATTTGTGCACAATTTTTGTGTTTAAATCAGACATCGACAGTTTTGATTAGTAAGGTAATTTAAAGATTTTTTCTTATTTTTAATTTTTACATATTTGTTTATTTATATTTAGATATAGATTACGAGATGCAGAAGTAAAGATTATTAACATTATTTGAGGAAGTATCGACTGACGAGGAAACGTATGAAGATGATGATGAACAAAATTACTTTTGATTAAAGTAATATAATGTTGGCACAAACGCATATCTACAAAATTATATGATCATATCCACGGGTTTTTGACAAAACATCGTAAGCATCAGTTTTCCGAAAATAGGATTTTTATCTTAAATAGTTCCTTACGATAGTTTACAGCTGATTCAAAATTATTTTTTCCATAATAACATCCTAAATGTATAAAATTGAATTTAACTTTTATCGTAACCACCGCATTTCAACAACAACCACAATTTGTGCCTTTGGTATCGTAAACGGCAAGGTAGTACTGACAGATGATAGTAAACGCCATAAATCTTGTCGGTTACGTTTGCATATTGTGCCGCTTACGATAAGATCAAATGACCAAAATGACCGTTAGTATTACTCAGTGTTATCTTAAATGTGTTAGAACTTAGTGCAAACTTTATTTCGCCAGAACAATTTAAAACGAAAATAGTGGTAGTTTTGATAAAACCTCTTATTCAATAGATGCGGTAGGTTTTTAATACTTTTTTTTTTTTTTTTTTTTATTTACAAAATTGCATCAACCACTAAGGGTCATTAGCATGGTACAATAATTACATAAATGGCTAAAATGTTACATTAAATTTTGTGAACGAGTCTTGCATTTCTTAAAAAGTTTATAGTTCTGTCGTTATTTGACCCGTTTAGGCACTCTTTGGATGTAGTCGGTAATCCAACTTGATGTCGCTCTAGGGTGTATAAAGGGCAGTCCACTAGCACATGGTTCACTGTAGTTACACTATCACAACTGTAGCAAATGGGAACTTGTTCGCCACTTAAAAGGTAGTCGTGTGTTAACTTCGTGTGGCCTATACGCAACCTAGAGATGCATACTTGGTCTCGTCGCTTTTGTGGGAGATTGTATACAGCTACCTCTTCTTTAATGTTCTTCATAGATGTCTCTGAATTGCTCCAGTGAAGTTGCCAATTCTCACTTATTTTGTTTTTAAAATGTTGCTTCAGGTCGCTATGAACGCATTTAGTGACTAATGTTGATTGTGGATTTTCTGTTGCCTCCCTTGCTAACTGATCAGCTTTTTCATTTCCAGTTATACCACAGTGTGACGGAACCCAAAGAAATTTAACAAATCGATCGTTTTCTTGACACCTCATTAGTTCTGACTTTATAAGCAATAAGATGGGATGTTTTGCGTATAACTGTTTCATAGAGCTGAGGGCACTTAAAGAGTCGGTTATTATCAAAGAATTTTTTATGTTTTTATTGTTTACAAATGTTATTGCTTGCAAAATAGCAAGAAGTTCTGCTGAAAATACGGTTGATCTAAGGGACAGTGAGAAGGAGAAGTCTTGGTGTAAAGTTGTAAAAGAAGCCCCTACCCCATTGTCAGATTTAGACGCATCTGTAAAAATGTGGAAGTTCTTAGCAGAGTTTAATTTCTCTGCTGCTTTCTTTTTAATTATACTATGTGGTGTGTCATATTTGTCGTGGATAGTAAGACTTGTATCACAAATAGGTAGCTGTATTCTCCAAGGAGGTTGATGTTTAAGGTTAGTTACATTGTATGTCTCAGGAAAATGTATGTTTAAGCTATTTTGTAATCTCTGTATCCGGATATAAAACGGCGGACTTAATCTTTGTGAGGTGTTAAATATCGATGTGAATCTGTCGGCAAACGTGTTTTTAAATGTCGGTATATGTGGATTAGCCGACAATTTAGCTGCATATACAAGGCTGAGGAAGTTTCTTCTTAGTTGGAGGGAAGGTTCACCTGATTCACAGTATAAACTTTCAATCGGGCTAGTATGATGAGCTCCCAGCGCTATTCTTATCGCTGTATTATGTACAGGATCTAGTAATTTAAGTATTGGTGCTTTGGCTGAATTGTAAGCAACTGCGCCATAATCTAGTTTAGAACGAATAAGCGTTCTGTAGACAGTTATGAGTGTTTGGAAATCGGCTCCCCAATGTTTGTGAGATATGCTTTTTAATAAACTTAGGCCATTTTGAGTTGTTTGTCGAAGATGAAAGATATGATCTTTCCAGGTTAACCTATGATCTAATTTCATTCCTAAAAAGGTAGTTGATTCAACATAAGCAATAGGTAACGAGTTTAAGGTGAGCTTAGGTGGTAATATGATGTTTTTTGGGTTCTTGCTAAAGAAAATTGCTTTTGTTTTGTTTGGACAAAACTGTAGACCACAACTCTCTGACCAATTTTCTAGTTGATTGATAGAGGCTTGTATATATCTGGTAAGTGTTAAAACATTTTTCCCTCTAGAAAATATGACAAGATCATCAGCATATAAGCGTGCTTTTACTAATGAACTAAAGGATTTAGAGATATCATTAATCGCAATAAGGAACAGTATTACGCTTAGTGTAGAACCTTGTGGGATACCGTTAGTTTGCGTTGTTGGCTCTGAAAAAATATTATCTACACGAACTCTAAACTGACGAAATTTTAGAAAATTTTTTATAAATTTGAGGATGTTACCTTTGATTGACCATCTGGATAAGTTTTTTAATATGTCAGATCTCCAAATTGTATCATACGCATGAGTTATGTCAAAGAAAACTGCTAAACACTCTTGATTGCATCCAAATGCTTCATGAATCTCGGATTCTATATCAACTAGATTATCTAAAGTAGATCTTGATTTCCTAAAACCACTTTGAATAGGGGTAAGAAGTTGTTTATCTTCTAGATACCACAGTAGTCTGTTGCTTACCATTTTCTCCAGAATTTTACATATAGAACATGTCAGCGAGATCGGTCGATAGGACTCAGGGTCTGATTTACTTTTCCCATGCTTAATGACTGGAATAATAATTGACTGGTACCAACTATCTGGAAATACATTTTTTGTCCAGATAAAATTGTAAATTTTTAGTAAGTATTGTTTACCTTCTTCTGGTAATGATTTTAAAAATGTAACTGGAATGTTATCAGGTCCAGGACTGGTATCTTTTGTACAGTTTAATGAATATAGTAACTCATCCATTGAGAGTATGGCATTAAGAGGAGAATCTGTATGATCCTCTAAATCTATGTAAGTGTTCTCTAAATTTTGTTTGTGTATTATGGACTTAGTAGAGATACTGTCATTACTGGAGTGTCTTAGATATGTATCAGCTAGTAGAGCGGTTATTTGTTCTTTCGTCGAGCAAGTAAGATTGTTATATTCTAAATAATGGATTGTATTGAAGGATTTTTTACCATTCATTTTATTAATCATTTTCCAAACTTCGGAAATAGGAGTAGATGAATTTAAGGACGAGACATATGTTTTCCACGCTTCTCGCCTACTTTTCTTCAATATATATCTAGAGTAGGCTCTCTTTTGCTTATATTCGAGTTGGTTTTGAAGTGTAGGAAATTTTTTAAATTTGTAAAAAGAACTTTTTGACTCTCTGATTGCTACTTTACATTCTTGATTCCACCAAGGGACTGGAGGGTGTTTTTTTGGAAATTTTATAAAACCTACGGATAATTCTGCAGCTGTTGTTATAAGCTGAATAAAACTGGAAACTATATGATTAATACTTGCATGGTCATCGCTGGGAGAAGTTAGCTCAGATACGGATCGAGATATTAAAGAAGAATATAAAGACCAGTCGGCATGCTTTAGATTCCATTTATTAGACGGGATAGAAGAGGGAGTTACATTATTATTTGTTATTAATATTGGGAAGTGATCGCTTCCATGTAGATAAGGTGTTACTTGCCAAGACAGTCCAGGTTGTAAAACAGGGTCACATAGAGTTAAATCAATCGCTGAACCGCCACCTGTAGAGACATTAAATCTTGTAATACTACCGTCATTAAGTAAGTTGACATTAAGGTTAGTTATAATTTGTTCAATTTTACGCCCTAGACTATCTGATTTACTTGAGCCCCATAGGACATGATGTGCATTGAAGTCGCCTAAAATAATTCGTGGTTGAGGAATTTGATTAAAAAGGTCTGATAATTCGCGAGCTGAAGGATCAGTACCGGGAGGAATGTATATATTGCAGATGTTTATTTTTTGAGGTCCTTTCAGAGATATTGCTATAGCCTCTAATTGTGTATTTAAATCTATTATTTCAGTATTATATTGGTTATGTACATAAATAGCTGTCCCTCCACTAGCCTGGTTTGCATTAAGTCTATTTTTAATATATGGTGTATAGTTTTTTAGTTTATAAAATTTCTGCTGTTTATAGTGTGTTTCTTGTAGACAAATGATGGACGGTGTGAATTTTGACATTAGTAATTTGAATTCTTCTAGACGGGTGTAAAACCCGTTCAGATTCCATTGAATTATGGAGTTGAATGTTTTTAATTAGTGGGTGTGTCGCTAAAATCTGTAGAAGAATAGTCATCCTGTAGTTTGCTAAGCTTATTCCTCAGTCTTGTACATCGAGATTTCAAGTATCTATGTGATAGCACTGGATAAAGCTTTTTTAAGAGATCTATTAACCCTTCGATATCTTCCGTGTATATTTTAGCAATACTAAGTGGATCTGGAGATCCGTGAGCGTTTTCAAATAAATCTATTAGCTCTTCTTGACTTAAACAGCTACTGTTCGACTTATCTTGGAAAAAATTCACTGTACAGGTCGTAAGATCTTCAGCTACGTTATGATGGGTTTGGAGATCTGTTTTTGTTCTTTTGTGTTTTGTAATGGGTTCTTTAAAGGGACTTCTACCCTCTGTTTCAGGAGAAGTTAGATCAGAAGCATTTCTTTTAGGTGTTTGCCCTTCTGTTTGAGTTGCTGTTATAGTTTCATTTGTTTTAACCGGTTCCGTCACCATTGTTTGGGAGTTATCGAAAGATGTAGAGTTTTTTGGTGAGGGTGAAGTGATTGTTGCAGTGGAGGTTTGTGGTGCGAGTGCAGTGAGTGTTTCAGTAGAGTTTTGTGGTGCGGGTGAAGTGATTGTTTCAGTAGAGTTTTGTTGTGCGGTTGAAGTGGTTGTTTCAGTAGGTTGTGAATTACTGATATGTTTAGTAAGTACGGGAGAATTTGCTGTTGGTTGAGTTTTATTTTGTTGTGAACTAATAGATTGATCACATTGTGATTGGGAAATGTTTGTTGTATTGTCATCGGTGGATTGATTATTAGAATTTGGGCATCGAGATGCTAAATGATTAGTTTGTTTACAAATAAAGCACGTTTGTTTTTCTAGTGAGAAATATATTCGGTGGTTCGATTGATCGTGGTTAATTAATATTGAATCGGGAAGATTTTCAAGATTTTTAGGGGCTATATAAGTAAAACGTCGAAAACTAATGATATGCCTAAAACTAGGATTTGATGTTCCGATCCGTAGAAAATCTACTGGTGTTATTTGATAGATTCCTATCTTCTTGAGTTCATTTTCTATGACGTTATGTGGTATGGAAGGAGGTACATTAGAAATTATTAGTTTTTCATTTGGAGTAATTAGCTTTCTAGCTTGAATGCGATGTTGATTTACTATTATTATCCCATTGTCTGTTTTCAAAAATGTTTCAACAATATTTTCTGAAGTGAAGTAGATGCATATACGATCATTAACAATTCGGGATATTGCAAGTATATTTTTGGGGTCAACTGAGTTGGCTACAGCATTCAGGTAATCCTCGATTTTTGAATTTGGAACTGAATTTAATACAACCGCTTGTTTTTTTGAAGGGAATAATATACTGGTAGGTTCATTTAAAACTGTTGAATATAACTTTGGTGAAGTAGTATCATTTTTGGGAATTTCTTGTTGAGGAAAAACATTTGATGATGAAGCTTCGTTCATATTGATCTACGGAACCTGAGTACGGTCCTTACACCAACACGCAATCATTGGTAATAAGTCGATTTAATTAAATAAATTAAATAACTTACAGTAAATGTCCAAGTATCGGTAATTTTTGTCGATAATTTACACTTTTCACTTTTAGTACTCAACGTTTATAAACAAACCGCAAAAACTAGTTGTGATTAAACTAATTAGGTGTTGCTTCGTTGAACGCTCGAAGACGAATCCGGTTTTTAATACTTGTTTTTATGGTTTACTGTCTTTTAAAGAGAACTTGAAGTCTAATTTACTAATTTGGTAATGACATAACCTATGTTTTTTAGTTGTTCTTGTGCAAATATCATAAATATTATATTTGCAACAAAAATATATTAACTTTTAGTAAGTTCATTGAAACCTGAAACAAATGTAGGGGAGTTAATATAGAACGAATACTGAAACATAGTTTTTAATTCCAAACAACATTTTTTATTAACAATTTTCGATGTTGTGAAATATAAAGCTACTTTACTCTTGAACAAGATTCATATTTTTTGACATAATTCGTATAAAAAACTGATAATAAAAAGTTATCAATAGGTTCCAAATTACGCAGACATACTGTATAAGAGCTCAAATAAATTACATTTATAATTTTTTAAGCTTGTTATTAAATGTATTTTAGGTAAGTTGTACAGAAAAAGGTTTTAATGACTTTGTACAAAAATTTTTTAACCGATATTTTTGGGTTATTGTATTACATTTTTTATCTTTCTTAATTTTCTCAAAAAGAAGTTGTTTATTTCATGTCCAAAAGCAAAATAGTTTAGTGCATTTTAAAGATTACATCTTAAGCTTTAAAAATCACCTATAAAATTGTAATATCTGTTCAAACTTGAGTAATACCCTCTTAAAGTGGTAGTTATTTTGTAAAACTACGAAGTTTTCAAAAATTACATTTTTGGGACGTCGTATCATTTTAATTAAATTTTTGAGATTTTTTTGAACATAACATCATTTAGTACAGTGTCACAGAGTGTCACAGATTAATATACATATTAAATTTTATTTTTCTTTGTCGATTTTTATTATTAAAAATATTTTTTCTGTTAAGATGCTTACGTTATTTATGAATATTCATTTATAGATTGATACCTTGAAACTATCGTATGTTTATCTTAAGCGACAAGCTTCAACTAAAATTTACACAGACAAGGTCTAACAAAGTATCGTATGTTATATAATTTAATAAAAGTGTGTTATAATATTACAATTGTTTTTATAAATTAATATTTCTTTATGTACTAATTTATCATACACAGTTTCAAAATTTTAATTATATTAACCACAAAGTCGGTAGAAGAAAAAGTCGTCTCCTGTCAGAGGCGGCTCTAGCCCATGTAGCGCCCGTGTGCAGTTGATGCTCTGGCGCCCTTTGGTAGACTCGCAATCAAAATGGAATAGTCGAACCCTTATAGTAGGGTTATATTTTTTTTTGTACTAAAATTTGATTGATGAAGAGAAAGGAGTAGTGAGAAACGGCTTAACAAGTTAAAATTAGAATGAAGATAACAAATTAATTATGAGGATGAGGATGAGACGTAAAAGCTCAGGAAGTGGAGATCGGCTTATTTTCGTGCTGTTGTTTAGGGGAGAAAGAGATAGTGATAATGGAAGAAACCAGAAAAATTAAAAAGTAATGAAATACTAAAAAGAAAAGAACTGACCTATGATCAATAAACCAAAGATGGGCGCCAGAAGTAAATGCCTTTTAGAGCCTTTACTTCGTTGATAGAACAGTGTGGGAGACTAGAAAAGAGAGAGAGAGAGATATAGAGAGAGAGATATATAGAGAGAGAGATATAGAGAGAGATATATATATATATATAGAGAGAGAGAGATATAGAGAGAGAGAGAGGGGGAAAGAGAGAGAGAGAAAGAGAGAGAGAGAGAAATAAGGAGAAAGATATAAACAATCCAAATAACTTAATCCTGAAATAAAATATTATATGAACACATATAGTTGAGAGATATCAGGTGCAGGTGAAATGATACAAACCCAATAGGTATACCTTATTTTTATTGTGTAAAAAAAATACCTAGATATATGTAAAGTAAGATTTTGGTAACTAATGTATATAATTTCTAGCTAAAATTTCTAGCTAAAAATTTCTAGCTAAAAATATAAATAATGTATAATAATGTAAAACATTGGCTTGCAAGATGAATATATAATAGTAAAATTTAATCAATAATATAAATAATGAATATGAGTAATGTTAAAATTTTGGTTGCCAAGATATAAGCAGATAACGTAAAAGTTTCCGACTATTAAATGATTTCTATGAGTTTACGTTTCTTTCAGATACAAACAATAAAGAGACAGAAAAACAATAGTGAGTGCTAGTCAACAGAACCAGATTAATATACTTGTATATTATCTACCACAATACCTAAGTTATTATGTAATGAACCCTATAGAGACCAATGCTCTAGGTCTATAAGTACTTATGTTCCCTTACATGCATTGAGATTTAGATGAAAAATTGACAAAATATTATTTGTTGTGTAGACACAACCGATAGTAAAAGATATGATAAGGGAAGTTAAAAAATAATCTAATGCTTAACAACAAGTGTAGAATAAATATATAATATATTGCGGAACACAATTCGGTCTATAAATGAGAACATTAATTAAGTACACTTATCCTTGTTCCAATCTAGATGAAATTCCTTCAGCTCTAATTCCAAGTGTTGGCTTATGGACGTGCCAGTTTATCAGACGGTAAGCGGCTCTATGAGTATACACATCTTAGGGAAGATTTACGTTCCAGATAATTAATAGGAATGTTATTCTTAGTGCATTTTCCATATAAGTTGTCTTTGTGGGATATTAAAAGCTTGGTTCTATTTTATAATTCTCTAGGTACGGCTAAAAAGGGAGGTTCTCATTAGGTATCTAGAAATTTTTTCCTGGATACAAGGTGAGACAGACCGGTTACAAAAGATAACCGAACATATTCTTCCACATAAATGGGAAGGTCATTTATCCAAAATGAAATTACATTATTACTTAAGTAATATATTTCTAAAAGTAGCTTTGCTAGATTTGACTTTTTAAGGTATAAAATTATTCATTTTGATATATGTGTTTCCTAAATTTCCAAAAGAAATTTTTAAAATAAAATCACTTACCAGACGTTCATTTTAGGTATATTATATCTTTACAGATATATTTAGCTTGCTTTGTAATTGCAATTCCAAAATCGATTTATTGAATATCTCCTATTCTTTTATGTATGACATCTGCCGTTTTTTCTCCAACACATATTTGTCTGTATTTGACCTTCTTAAGTCGTTGGTTAGCTAGCACTAATTCTGTTTTCATTTTCCTACCTCGATCGTAAGGTAACTTTTTGTTATTCGATGTTAATTATTACGGTTGTCGGGAGTGGCTACTCGTAAACGTAGCGGACCGCTACATTCCCCCTCCACTCGATATAATTTTCCTTCAGAAAATTATTCTGGCAAAAACCAAAACGAAGTTTATTCTTGGCAGGGTTAGTACTTTAATATGGGTCAGGAGTAGTAGCTCCTAGCAGTTGTAGCTGTAGTTACAGTCACAACCACTCCACAAAGTTAAAGATAGGATTAGTACATCAACTAACTAATCTAATCTAACCTAAAACATTAATTTTGAATTTGGCTCAAAGTGGGTAAACATCCACATTATACCACATATTTACACAAGGGAAATAAAAGGCAACACTTCTCATGCTTCCGAGCATGGAAGAGTGCGGGCACAAAAGTATGACACACTTGTGTGGATCCAACACAAGAGTGCATCAAGGTAAGTTCCCAAGATTCCGGAACCGGTATGGTTTACGGAGATCGCGAGAAAGGAGCTTTTCCTTCCTTAACGTAGACAAGGACTAGTCTGATGATCTGCATCCAGACTTTATTTACGAATAAACCGTATACTAGGTATCTTAAAGTTTACTAATAGTTATTCTTGTTGTACCATTACTTACATCAATTAAACTTATTAAATCGTTCACATTCAAGGCTTAGATTACACGTAACCCCAAATTGTGATCAACGTGAACTAAAGGTACTAGAAAAAAATATTCCTGACTAAAACAAAGTATCCACCCAACTACATAAAGAACCATTAAATTTGGCCTTACTCACTATCGGACTCACTATCGATTTGGATATTAGCACCTAAGTTAATCCAAAGATGAACACAAAATTTATTGTTGACATATTCAACCGAGAGTAACCAGGATATTCTCCAACCGATTCAAAACATGGTATCAAAGATAACTTAAGGTAAGGAAATAGAGATGTAACATAACTCTCTTAGGTAAGATAAGATAAGATAAGATAAAGTGAAGTACGATACGCTAAGTTAAATATATTATATATCCAATGCAGATATAAACCAGGTAGTTAAGAATGCACAGCAAAACAAAAAATGGACAAACAAAACAGTTCCACAAATGGATAGCCATTATCGTATCCATCCAAATATGGTTCCGTCAGTATAATTCATAATCCATTCCCGAATTGACTTAATATAATCACAGGTAATAATCATTGAAAGGTAACCTAAAGATAACCTAACTTAATATCTGTATCCGATAAATCTATAGCCTAAGGCTACAGCTGATTTCAGTGTACGATATACCAAAACGTTTGATAATCAGTGTATTTTTATACTAACACATGTATAAGCATCAACACAAGTAAGTTCTTAACTACAATTTCTCAAAGGTAAAACTAAAATTTAAGAACCAAAATCAAACAATTTCATCTGAAACCGTATATTTATAGATCAGTTCCTAAAATCAATGACAGAAGAGGTCCGAACTGGACTACTATAGTGGACCAATGCGTAAGAAAACGAAAACCAAATATTAGAGTAGTCACTAAACAACAGCTAATGAATGTATTCTCCAAAATTATTGATATAACAACCATCAACGAAATTAATATTAAAGGTATTGGGTTATCGCCTTGTACAAGAAAAAAATCCATTGTATAACTTGATGAAGACTTAATTTATGCTACAGAACCGAAGATGGTCAACGACCATATTCGCCACATAGCGACTCCAGGTAAAAGTACATCCATCACAAAATATAGCATGGATTACGAAATCCGCTAACGATCTAGTCCGGAATTTGATCAACGAATTCGAACCCACGTATTATGCTTAGATACACCTATATACCCATATACAACAAAATTTACTAATAAAAGTGAAAAGACAATATTTAAAAGCAATTTACCTATAACAGTCTAATATTTTGAGAAGTGATAATAATGGAATACCCTGTATAATGCATTTATTACACCAGACAAATGTTATGACATTCCCTGTGCAAACGCTGAGTCCATAATATATGTGAACAACTTAACTATCAAAGGTAAAATCAAGAGCAGAGGTAAAAATAATAATTACCAAATAGCAAAAATAAGAGTTTTTTTTTTGGAAACTAGCAAGTTGCAGACTGCGATAAAAGGTTCCAAAATTAATGCAGAACGCAAGTTAATACCTAATCATCCTCTGAGGTCGAGGACTCAGAATCCATGACTGTTTTATCAGGTAGGAGATCTTTGACATGAAAACGACCAATTCGTTTATTGGACGAATTGTCTTTTAGTTCATAGACAAGAGGCGATATGACTTTTAAAACCGTACATGGAATATACTTCTGACAAAATTTCGCCGCTATGGCATCATTTTTACTTGATTTCACAAAATTTCGTTTTAGGACTCGGTCTCCAGGATAAAAACGTAACGGTCTTTTCCTTAAATTATAATATTTCTGGGAACGTAAATAAGAAGATTTCAATCTCTTCCGAATATCGGCAAATATAGGGGGTAGGTTTTGGAGACCCTCTAGTCGATGAAGATTCTCAGAAACTTGTGGTAAAGTAGTTGCATTATCGGAAATTAGACCAAAATAATCGCCTGAGAGAGGAACATTTCGACCAAAGTTAAGATACGCGGAAGAACATTTAGTGACCTCGTGAGTGGAAGTCCTTATGGCTTGGGCAACAGAATGAATGTATTGATCCCACGACCTATGGTCCTCAAATGTATAAGACCTTAAAGCGGTAACAATACTACGATTTACACGTTCTGAGTGGTTCGCTTGAGGGTGATATGCAGCATTATAGAAAATCTTCTGCACCCTATATTTGGACATAAGAGTCTTGAAAGCGTTCGAGATAAATTGGGGCCCATTGTCACAGGAGACAATTTGAGGAACACCAAATACTAAAAATACTTGTTCTTCCAAATACTTAATAATTGCTGGGACTGTGGCTTTCCGAAGAGGGCAAACCAAAGGAAATTTGGTGAAATAGTCCACTACTACGAGACAATAAGTATTTCCTGTATAGCTACGAGGGTATGGACCAATTAAATCGAGAGAAATCATCTGCCAAGGGAAATTAATATTTCTAAAAGAACCCATAAGACCAGCTTGTGGTAAGTTACTTGGTTTACAAGTAGCACAAACTATGCATTTAGAGATGTACCTTTTAATGGATTTGCGCATGCCAGGCCAATAATATAACTCAGCAATACGGTGGTAAGTTTTATAGAAACCAAAATGGCCAGCAGTAACTTCGTCATGACACATACGCAAAATATTTTCCCTGTTTGGCGTAGGTACAACTATTTTCCATTCGGTCATATTCGATAATACCTCAACAGGACTTAAAATGTGTTTGTACAGCACATTGTTCTCCACCTTAAAATCGGGATATCTTTGTGGGTCTTGAGTAACCTTATCGACCATATTTTGATACCACGCATCAGGAGTTAATGAAGATAGATCTAAAACATTAATATCAAAAACACGGGAAAGAGCATCAGCAACCACTACTCCGGCTGCCTTTCGATGGACAATCTTATACGAATAGGCAGTCAGTTTACATATCCATCGGGAAAGTCTCTGAGAAGGGTTTTTCATGCTGTGAAGCCATACCAAAGAACTATGGTCCGTAATTATCGTGAAATTACGACCCTCTAAATAATAACGAAAAGCTTCTAAACCCTGAATAATAGCTAATAGTTCTTTCTCCGTAGTCGAATAGTTTTTCTGCGCCTTATTCAGTTTCTTACTTGTATAAGCTATTGGGTGTTCAGAGCCATCTCTCACCTGAAATAGCACGCCACCAGAAGCGGTGTTAGAACAATCGGTCATCAGATAAAAATGTTCGTTAAAATTAGGTGAGATCATGACTGGAGCGCTCGTTAGTGCATCTTTAACGCGCCTAAACGCTTCATCGGCCTCAGGAGTCCAAATAATCGTTTGGCCTTTTTTCCTATCCTTCAGAAGATCAGTAAGGGGTGATAGTAAGGTAGAATAAGACGGAACAAACCGACGATAATATCCACACATGCCTAAAATTCTGCGAACTTGGGTGGTAGTTTTTGGGATGGGAAAATCTCTTATAGCGGCGACCTTTTCAGGGTCTGTCCTAAGACCCTGGTTATCAACCATATAGCCTAAAAACTTCAAACTTGGTCGACAAAATTGACATTTATCAAGATTAACCGTTAAATTGGCCTCTTTTAACCGGACAAATAATTTATTCAAAATTTCGATATGAGTAGAAAAATCCGGGGTGACTACCAAGATATCATCAAGATAATAAAACACGTAGGGCTCTAACTGAGGACCTATTACTATATCCATGAGACGACACATAGTTTGGGGAGCAGATACTAACCCAAAAGGCATTGTTACAAATTGAAACAATCCTTTACCATTGACGGCAAAAGCGGTATATTTCCTACTTTCAGTACTAAGAGGTATTTGTAAAAAAGCTTTTGAAAGATCTATAGACGATATGAACTTCGAGTTTTGAAGTTTGCTCAAGATAATATCAATTCGAGGGATCGGGTAAGCATCCCGATTTACTGTGATGCTGTTTAACTTACGTCCATCAAAACAGACCCTAAATGATCCATTCTTTTTTTTCGTGAGCCATAATGGACTACTATAGGAAGAGGTAGACGGTTCGATGATATTTAGTTTAAGCATTTCATCAATCTCTTGGTCTAAATCTTTTTGCCACGCTTGGGGTATCGGATATTGGTATTGCCTAAATGGTGTGGGATTATTCACTTCAATAGAATGGGAAATCAAGGTAGTACGGCCTAACTTATCCGTAGAGGAGATAGAATTAAACTTGGAGATAGTTTCTTGTAACTGATTTTGTTCCTCATTTGATAAACTAGAAAAATCTTGTACGGCATTCAAGCTCGAAATATTAAATGAAGATATAGACATAGAAAAATCAGAGCAGTTAAGTGTGCTATTAAAAACGTTAAGAAAGTCCATTCCAAGGATAACTGAATTTTGCACTGAGGGGATAACATAAAAAGTAACATTTCTGCGTATATTCGCTACAGAGACTTCTGTTACGAATTTTCCCGTGATGGGTTGTACAGTGCCATCAGCAGTCGATACTTGAAGAGAAGAAATCGGGTTAACTTTGACTTTATCGTTGTCTATTAAACGAAGAGATAAAGAACCTAGTAAAGATATGTTTGAACCACTGTCTAGAAGTGCTAAACAAGATTGACCTAATACTTCGATAGGGAGATACGGACGATTATCGTTATGTTTCCTAACTAATAGAGAATTTAAATCTAAGGTTGTTTTATCAATCACTATGGTGTTGCCAGAAAATTGAGATAAAGGTAGACAGGTATCTCCTTCCTTAATTTTTCTGGAAGAAGAAGGTAAAGGTAACGGAATTAACGCAGAGTTAAGTTCTTGCTCGAGACAAGGAGATGGGAGATTTAATGAAGATACTGAGAAAGAAACACTATCATTATCTGATTCGACATTAAAGGGTGTCTGCTTCAGATAACTTAATCTTGAGATAGGTTGTTGTTTGAAGTGGTTGTCTTTTTGGACGAAATACCTTTCCCTTTTCGACTGGTAGAAGGTACGGGAGGGCTTGACGTGTTGAGTCCTGTATTGTTTATGGAAGTTACGGAATTCCCTGATGGAGAGACTGTCAGAGGAGGGCTCAGGGTACAATCCTCTAAACGACCGTTTCCCTGACAATTCCTACAGTTGGGTTTAGTGGTATTTTCAAGGCCACACCCAAAACAAAAGGGACGCAATCTGGGGTTTGGGCATGCAGAGAAGGCATGTCCCTGAGTATAACAATTCCAACATACGATCGTGGAGGTAACGGTAGATACATTGTGTTTCGGTACTTTATTTTGCCATGATCGATTTCGTGAAAAGGAATTCTGACTAGAAGACGGGAAAGGACGAGACGAAACTACAGTTGAGGGTTGATTAGACCAAGAAAATGTTTCTTCTAACCGCTTACATTTTTCCGTAAGTTCGTCGATACTACGGCTTTCTACAAGAGCTAGTTGAGAGTGATATGAGGGTAACAAAGATTTCATGATGATTCTTACCTTTTCGGATTCCGTGAGAGGAATGTCAAGACGACTACACAACCCAAGGATGTTGTTGATAAACATAGTAACGGGTTCATTCTGGAGTTGTTTCCGCTTTTTAATGTCATCCAAAAGATCATCTTGGTAGGAATATGGTAGGAAATCAGCTTTAAGTTTTTGCACCAGATCTTTCCAGCAAGAAAGGTTAGAGCGATTATTCATAAACCAAGTGAACGCAGGACCGGTAAACAACTCAGCGGAGGCTGCAAATAAGTCATCCTCTGGAATACATCTAGAGATTCGCAAACATTCAACTTTCTCTAAGAGAGCGACAACAGTATCACGATCACCTGTACCAGAAAAAGAAATGCCCCATTTATGAACTTGGGCAGATTTAGAAAATGGGAAGGGTGACGCATTGTGTATGGGTGCATTTGGAGTGGAGGTAGCAGCTGGGTTTCCCCGAGCATCGAGGTCACCTTCAATATCCAAGATTTTGACTGCGACGGTTTTCTGGTATAATTCCTGTTCATCGGTATCACACTCTAAGCGACTTACTCGTTCAGATAAATGAGCTACTCTAGACGACAATCTAGCAAAGGTAGGATCCAGTATTGTACCCCTGAATATCCCGATTTTCTGGGTAAGGTCTTTCAGTGTGTCCTCAGTCTCCTCCTTATGTTTGTCAAAGGGAATACAGGAGGAAGAAATTTGCCGAAAACTCCTATTTTCCTTCTCCTGTCGCAGAGCTCCACGCAATATTTTGCGTTTATCCTCGACGGTAGGATATTCAGTAACATCAATACTTCGGATTTTAAGCTCGTAATCTAACTCTTTTACCAGTAAATGATCAACTTTAAAAGTGGACATTTTAAAAAAGAAACTTTCAGTATCAAGACAAAACACCCCAATGAAGTTTAGATAGATAAACTCAATAAAAAAATTTTACAACTGGCACAAAGCCCGCAAATTTAATCGCATACAGTAATCTAAAATTGAGATAGAAATCAGAACCTAATAAACATATACCTATAACCCAAAATATATAATTGTGTGGATACAAGTGCCAGTACAGGATATCATAATAATTATAAGATACCAAAAAATATGTAACGTATAAAAATGTAAAAATTCAGTTTATTAAATATTAACGTCACCTTCAATAAACATTTATATATTACCTTTTAACTTATGTTCGTATACCACCCAACAATTAATGCTATATCGTCAATTCTAAAATAATTTCCCTTACACCTGTATACTCTCTCAAAAAAAAACAAAATGATACACTGCTACTATCAACTTTTTCTTTTTTTTTTTATTCCAAAACAACAAACAAACTGTAAGTGATAATTCGCAATAACCAAATTGAATAAGAGAATGTAGTGTAACTAACACTAAATCACCACCTAAATGAAAAACAACATTCCCACGTTGGGCGCCACTTTGTAACCTTTATAGTAGGGTTATATTTTTTTTTGTACTAAAATTTGATTGATGAAGAGAAAGGAGTAGTGAGAAACGGCTTAACAAGTTAAAATTAGAATGAAGATAACAAATTAATTATGAGGATGAGGATGAGACGTAAAAGCTCAGGAAGTGGAGATCGGCTTATTTTCGTGCTGTTGTTTAGGGGAGAAAGAGATAGTGATAATGGAAGAAACCAGAAAAATTAAAAAGTAATGAAATACTAAAAAGAAAAGAACTGACCTATGATCAATAAACCAAAGATGGGCGCCAGAAGTAAATGCCTTTTAGAGCCTTTACTTCGTTGATAGAACAGTGTGGGAGACTAGAAAAGAGAGAGAGAGAGATATAGAGAGAGAGATATATAGAGAGAGAGATATAGAGAGAGATATATATATATATATATAGAGAGAGAGATATAGAGAGAGAGAGAGAGGGGGAAAGAGAGAGAGAGAAAGAGAGAGAGAGAGAAATAAGGAGAAAGATATAAACAATCCAAATAACTTAATCCTGAAATAAAATATTATATGAACACATATAGTTGAGAGATATCAGGTGCAGGTGAAATGATACAAACCCAATAGGTATACCTTATTTTTATTGTGTAAAAAAAATACCTAGATATATGTAAAGTAAGATTTTGGTAACTAATGTATATAATTTCTAGCTAAAATTTCTAGCTAAAAATTTCTAGCTAAAAATATAAATAATGTATAATAATGTAAAACATTGGCTTGCAAGATGAATATATAATAGTAAAATTTAATCAATAATATAAATAATGAATATGAGTAATGTTAAAATTTTGGTTGCCAAGATATAAGCAGATAACGTAAAAGTTTCCGACTATTAAATGATTTCTATGAGTTTACGTTTCTTTCAGATACAAACAATAAAGAGACAGAAAAACAATAGTGAGTGCTAGTCAACAGAACCAGATTAATATACTTGTATATTATCTACCACAATACCTAAGTTATTATGTAATGAACCCTATAGAGACCAATACTATAGACATAAGTACTTATGTTCCCTTACATGCATTGAGATTTAGATGAAAAATTGACAAAATATTATTTGTTGTGTAGACACAACCGATAGTAAAAGATATGATAAGGGAAGTTAAAAAATAATCTAATGCTTAACAACAAGTGTAGAATAAATATATAATATATTGCGGAACACAATTCGGTCTATAAATGAGAACATTAATTAAGTACACTTATCCTTGTTCCAATCTAGATGAAATTCCTTCAGCTCTAATTCCAAGTGTTGGCTTATGGACGTGCCAGTTTATCAGACGGTAAGCGGCTCTATGAGTATACACATCTTAGGGAAGATTTACGTTCCAGATAATTAATAGGAATGTTATTCTTAGTGCATTTTCCATATAAGTTGTCTTTGTGGGATATTAAAAGCTTGGTTCTATTTTATAATTCTCTAGGTACGGCTAAAAAGGGAGGTTCTCATTAGGTATCTAGAAATTTTTTCCTGGATACAAGGTGAGACAGACCGGTTACAAAAGATAACCGAACATATTCTTCCACATAAATGGGAAGGTCATTTATCCAAAATGAAATTACATTATTACTTAAGTAATATATTTCTAAAAGTAGCTTTGCTAGATTTGACTTTTTAAGGTATAAAATTATTCATTTTGATATATGTGTTTCCTAAATTTCCAAAAGAAATTTTTAAAATAAAATCACTTACCAGACGTTCATTTTAGGTATATTATATCTTTACAGATATATTTAGCTTGCTTTGTAATTGCAATTCCAAAATCGATTTATTGAATATCTCCTATTCTTTTATGTATGACATCTGCCGTTTTTTCTCCAACACATATTTGTCTGTATTTGACCTTCTTAAGTCGTTGGTTAGCTAGCACTAATTCTGTTTTCATTTTCCTACCTCGATCGTAAGGTAACTTTTTGTTATTCGATGTTAATTATTACGGTTGTCGGGAGTGGCTACTCGTAAACGTAGCGGACCGCTACAGGTACCTACCTATTCCTAATACTAGTACATAGGGTATTAGAGGGTATTAGGTACACTTATATTGTAAAAAAAAATCCAGACGTAAATAGTCCAATATTAGAGAGATTTTGCACCTCTTAAAATAACCGCTGATTTTGGCTCCGTTATGGTTAACTTTATTAAGCATGACGATTACGGCAACGTTAAAAAGCAGAGTTTTGGCAGCCTGTCAAGTAGGTTTTTCGTGTCTTCGTTATCGTTATTTAAACATAACCTCACTTCACAACGTTATTGTAATTTTAAGCATATACTTGAACAGTTTTTGATATTTTAATTTATAGGTCATCAAAATTAGAATCTATGTAAATGTAAGTTTACTGATTTTTTTACATTCTGACAACAAAGCAATTTAACCATTACTATAACGATAACGATAAGCACTACTTTAAACCTCCGTAAATCACAGATCCCTTATGTTTAATAACGATAACGGATCATATATTCGCTACTGCGCAGACGTAGTAAAAGTATAACGATTACCATAACGGAATTGCAAAATAAGAGGTGCAAAATCTCTCTATTAACTGATGTCGGGAGCCAATAGGTATTCACGGCGTCAGAACAACCTACCCAAAAGAGTCCCTGCAGACTTTTTATCGGCAGATAGTTTGCCTTCAAACCAATTTTTCGGCCAAATATCGGCCCACAGTTTAATCAGTGTGAGCTAACTAGGACTTGCGCACACACGACGATTGTTTATCGGTCGATAGTTCAATTGTCTCCTAGTTTTGGTATCCAATACTTAAGCCGTGCGAATATTTTTCGAATATTTTGCGAAAAAATGGCATTGTCTAATTCACAACCGTTAATAGGGAACTTGCATAAAATTTTAAATTCGAAAAAATGTTATAAATCACAACAGAACGTAATTTAAAACATGTATCAAATATTAAAAAGTATTGTTTGGCTTTCGTTTGGCCCCTAAAGATGATTAAAAATTAAAATTAAAACAGTTGGCCCAAAACGCGTCGTGACGTCATTCGTTTAAATTATGTTTACATTCTTCCAAGACATTACATTATAAACATCAGTAGAAAATACAGTTATGTAACCTCACAAGTGTTTTTGATCGTTTGAACTATTTAAAATTGACTAAAGGTTCTCTAAACCAAGGCCAGAAAACAAAAAAAAATATATAGATTTTAAATTTGTACTTGTTATTATGAGGTTTTAAAGGAAACTGAATATTATTATGCAATAAAAAAATGTACCCTATTAGGTTTGGCATTCGTTTTGACACTGACACTATTAAATGACATTTAAAATAGTTCAAACGATCAAAAACACTTGTGAGGTTACATAACTGTATTTTCTACTGACGTTTATAATGTATAATTTTAAATTCTGTTTACTTTTTTGGAAGAATGTAAACATAATTTAAACGAATGACGTCACGACGCGTTTTGGGCCACCTGTTTTAATTTGAATTTTTAATCATCTTTAGGGGCCAAACGAAAGCCAAACAAAACTTTTTAATATTTGATACATGTTTTAAATTATGTTCTGTTGTGATTTATAACATTTTTTTCGAATTTAAAATCTTATGCAAGTTCCCTATTGTAGAAACCTCCATGGCCCAATTAGCATGACTAGTTCATTGAAGGTGACTAAGATCATTCGATAATAGGCGAAAAACTTTTTTGGGTATTCAAGTAATTTAGAATACATTGTGTAGAATTTTCCATTAAATAATATATTACTGAGAATTCATCATCAGCATCATCAACAGCTATTCCATCCATCTAAGCCTTCCTTAGATATATCCATTCATTTTAGTTTGTTGTTTTTTGCATCCATTGATGATCAGCCATTAACTTGATGTCATCAGTCCATCTTGTTTGAGGTCTGCCTCTACTTATTTTGCTAGTCCTTGGTCGCCATTTAATAATTTGCTTCGTCCAACGGTTGTTTTTCATTCTTCCTATGTGTGCTGCCCAGTTTCATTTTAACATGACAATCTTCTGGATCACGTCTTTACTTTTAACCGCCACGTCGTCTTATTTCTTTCACTGTAAATTGGATGCACTCAGTACTCTCGGAATCTCTTCTTGGATTTCCTCCTCCGTTATATGAGAGCGATAATAACATTTCTGGATAATTTTTTCATTGTGCGACTACTAACTTCAACAGTCAAATAAGAACTTTAGTACTAAATCGTGCGAGAATAGTCGGTCGGCTGTTGATAGTGTGCGCCCTCTTCACCAACCCGACTGTTTAGTTGGCTCAGTATGCGCACTTATTGGCCGCACATCAAAGAAACATGAAACGTAAATCACGTTTCATGGAAATAAAACACTGCTAAACAAATAGACCTCTGGCCAGTTATGAGACTATCTGAAAATAAAAATGTGCTATGAGCATGAATCACACTCGTTTCATTGGTAGGCGGACTTCAAGATTTGTTTAGCCGTGTTTAATTTTCATGAAACGTGTTTTACGTTTCATGTTTTTCGTTTCATGTTTCGTTGGTGTGCTGCTTGCCTAACAGCCCATCCCGACTAAACTATCTGCCGATAAAAAGTCTGCAGTATGCGGGGCTCCGCTCACTGCAGTGTTTTATCCTTCCAGTGTTTTTATTTTTGAAGGAACGCAAAAGTGTTATTATTTTGCTTTAAAAGTTCGAAGCGTTCGTCAAATTTAGTAATTGCGGTATCTAATAGGTAATAGTAAAAGTTTACTATAAAATGTATTTTCGCATCAGTTACTGATTCATCTTCCGCCTTCTATTTAAAAAATTTTCATATTTTATGTTGAAACAAAGTAAAGGACCCGCTCTTTGGTGCTCGGCGCCCCTAACATCCCGGCGCCCATGTGCACCGCACACCCTGCACAATAGGTAAAGCCGCCTCTGTCTCCTGTAAAATGTGCGTTTTTTCGGTTACGAGGTTTTGTCAAAAACCCATCGATATATTCATTAAATAATATAATTGTACACAATTTTGCAAAAACTTTTTTTTTTAATATTGCTGACCCATATTTTTGGACCAGGTCTTCGGCAACTTGCGCGAGTATTCGATCACAAAAAATTAGCGCGAGTAATGGAAGGTTAAGGTATTTTTAAAGGGTTCTGGATGCTGTGATTGTACACGTTGTTCTGTTACTTGTCGGTAAGTGGGCAGTGTAGAACTTGTACAAAATTGGTCTCAAGACACTTCCTTGAGGTACTCCGGATTTTGTTGGTCTTAGGCTTACAAAACGTACATTATCCTGCTTGACTAGGGAATGCCGGTTGGAAATGTAGTTGGATTTGGTAGAAAGGATGGGGAATATTTTTCTTTCGCTTAAATAGGAGACCATCATGTCATGTCTTGTTGAAAACCCGTCCAATATTCAGGACTGCAGCAATACAATACGATTTATTTTCTAGATCAGCGGTTCTCAACCATTTTGAGTGATGTACCCCCTAGAGTTATTTTTATTATTTTTGGTATTACCTATATTTTTAAATTGTATTATCAATACTTACTAAGTACTACTATTTTATTTTTTTCTGTGTTTTGTTTACCACCGCCAATAATGATATGTACCACAGATCGAGAACCTCTGTTCTAGATGGTATGATTTACTACTAGTCTATGTACTTGTTCTGTTGTTCCGTTGTTCTGAACCCAAACTGGTGTTGGTGTATTAGTTTTCTTAAGGAATAATTCCTTAAGGAAAAGTTTTTCCAAGATTTTGGTAAAACTGTTAATATCTATAAAATTACCTGAGTTTTATTTTTCTGTGGCTTAGGTATGAGAATAATTTGAGCAAGTTTTCATGGCTATAGTCTTATAAGTCTGTATACAGTGACCTGACTTTTATTTTTCTATGGCTTAGGTATGAGAATAACTTGAGCAAGTTTCTATTGTTCTGGGTAGTGCCCTAACCTAAATTTTGCATTAAATACTTGCGTAATCATTTTCAGAGCTTTGCTTGTCGCTGTAGTACTTTCCGGTTGATCTGGTCATAGTCTGGAGATTTTTTGAATGGATAATATATTTTTGTCCTAGTAAAAAATCTAATCAATATCTGCAAGTCACCTGGGGAACCAGAGGCTACAAGTTCACTGTATCACTTAGACCAGGGGTTCCCAAACTGGGGGGCGAGCCCCCCTGGGGTGCGTGAGGACACATCAGGGGGCTCGAGACAAGTTGAACATAAAAATAAATTTAGTTATTTTTCTAAAATTCAAAATTAACCGCTTGTTAAACTGTGTCTGGTAACGCAGAGTAAGCAAAAGTTATCTCAAATACTTCTTTTTGACAACACTGTGAAACGCCGAATTGATGATATGAACGAAGACATACAAAACCAGGTAGTTGATGCAGTAAAATAATCGCCATTTTTTGCTATTCAGCTAGACGAGATTACTGACATAGCTTAATGTTATCAGTTAATTGTTTATGTTCGGTATATTCAAAACGAAATAGTGAAAGAAGAGTTACTCTTTTCTACAGAGTTGGATACTGGAGACAACGACAAAAGCTATTAATGTTATGAAAGTAGTGTGAGAGTTTTTTTGACAAACATGAACTCTCTTGACAAAAACTGATCAGTTTATGTACAGATGGCGCACCTTCAATGCTTGGTTTTCGCTCAGCCTATTTTCAATTAGTAATAGAGAAAAATGCTGCTGTGATTGGGATACATTGTTTTATACATCGACAAGCCTTGGCAGCAAAAACCCTTCCAAATGAACTTATGGCTGTCTTAAAGTTGTGTATTAAATTATTAATGTACATAAAAAAAACAGTGCGTTGAATATTTAACTGTTTAAAACTCTTTTTGAAGTTTTAAAAAGAGATCACAAATGCTACTTTATACAGAAGTACGATGGCACTCAAAAAGAAACATGTTGGCAAGATTATTTGACCTTTCAGATGAAGTAATCACCTTGGAACATCAAAAGCAAAATGAGCTAAACATGGCCTTTAAAAAACATTATACCCAAGTAATTTTGACTTATTTGTCAGACATCTTTGACTTGTTGAACAGCCCTAAACTAAAACTGCAGGGTGGAGACTCAAACATAGTAGATACTCATTGTGATGGAAGCGTAGTTACTCGACTTGGAAGGAGTAAAATATCAGCAAACCCCTGAAATTTTTCAAATTTCTCTAAAGTAGAGCAAATCTCAGAAGAAACATGCTTCAAGGACATTTATGAAGGATCAAGTTTGAAAATCCAAATATCAAACCATTTGGAGATCCTAATTGAAGAGTACCAGAAATACTTCCCAAATACTTTTGACAATTTTATTTACAGAATGTCAACTGCTCCATTCCATGTCAACATAGACTCCCTGCTTGAATCACTTCAAGAAGATGCTTTGCAAATAAACCCAAATGATTTTTTGCATGATTCCTCTGCCAAATATTTTGTTATAATGGACAAACCTTCATTTTAGTTAAAATATTTCAAAGTGTATCTTAGTGTATCACGGGAAGCTCTTCATTTATATTTGTTTTTTTCAAGTAAATATTTGTGCGATTTTCAACACTTGTGGCAATTAAAACAAAGTATAGGAATAAACTAATCCATCTCACTAACCAACCTAATCTATTTTTCTTTTAATAATAATTTTTGTATTTTATGGAAACTGATATTGTTGTATCTTATGGCAGAATGAATAAATGTTTTTTTTTTATTAAGAAAAAGTCGCATCCATCTAATGGTTATTAGCGACGGAACAATACATAGGTTAAACAAAAATGTGGTACAATATAAGTATAGTACAATGGTAAGGTTACATGCATTATCTACAAAAACTTGTTATATTTTGTTGAATACACCAACTGTTTTTAAAAAGTCAATTAAATTTTTGGTTCTTTATTATTGGCACCCAGAACAGACATATTTGATACGATATTAAAATCAATACGTTCTTGTGTATATTTTTGGCATTCAATGTTTGATAGTTACTTGTGTGTTACACGATTCACAAATCGGTGGTTCAGATCTTGAGAACAAATATGAGTAAGTAAGCCTGGTATGGCTTAGTCGTAGGCGGTTGAAAACTGCTTGCTCATAACAACTTTTATAAACTGTTTTGACTCTTTTTACTGTGTCTTTAATTGGTCTAAGTTTTAAATTTGAGTTTTGCCATTCATCGAGCCAGTCATTTAACACATATTGTTTTAACAACACTTTCAAGTCTTTAGGGGCATATTGTAATACCGTTTCTGAATCCGCACCAGTCACTGCACTACGCGCACTTGAGTCTGCATCTTCATTTCCAAGGAGTCCAAATGAAGTTGACTATTCTACCATTTTATTGAGATAAGTGAAACTCCAACGACTGCGGGAAAGTCGAAATAAGTGGACAAACATTTGATAGCACTATTCTTTCTGCAGGCGTTATGAGCCTTCTGGCCCTGACTGTTTCTCCATTTACTTATATAGAACCATAGTTTGTCATAAAATCCTCAACAGCTTGCTTGCTACTTAAATACATTCTTCTTCTTCATGTGCCGTGCTCGATTATCGAACGTTGGCTATCAAATTGGCTATAGTAATTTTGTTAACGGCAGCTCGGAAAAGGGATGCAGAGGATCTGTTATACCATTCTCTCAGGTTTTTAAGCCATGACGTTCTTCTTCGACCTGGCCCCATTCTTCCGTCTACCTTGCCTTGTATTATTAAATGGAGTATATTATGTCTCTCTGGGTGTCGCATAACATGGCCAAAATATTCAAGTTTTCGATTTTTAACTGTTCTGACGACTTCTGTGACTTTTCCCATCCGGTGCAAAACAACTTCGTTACGAACTCTATCCACCCAACTTATTCGTAGGATTCTTCGGTATACCCAAATTTCAAAGGCTTCCAATTTCTTGAGAAGAGTATCTGTTAAAGTCCAACCTTCGACACCGTACAAAAGAGTAGAGAACACATAACATCTCACTAAATACTAATCTCACTAAATAACATCTACTTAAATACATGCATATTCGATTATTAGATAGGCGAGACGAGAATAAGATATTTTTGGGATTTATTAAATTACCTAAAGAAATAAGATAATCTTGCAGTGGTGTATTATTAATAGCGCTAAAAAGTATTGCGTTTTCTTTTCCTGGGAAGAAATTTTGCTGTGAAGCTGCGGTAGAATAAGATTTATTCGCTGGGACATCCTGTATAGTAACATCTGATGACATATTGATAATTTATTTACGGTACTACCGAAACTAATTACTTTCGTTTCCCGCAAAAAACAAAACTGGTAAATTGTTTATAATCCATAAACCTGTGTCTGTTTACAATAACTGGTGTAGTATACAGGAATAAAAAACTAACAAAACTGGTTTAAATACGCAAATATACGATTAAATAATGTATGTAGTATAAAACTTACAGTTTAAAGTTAGTTTGATCACTTTAACTATAATTAAAAACTGGTAGTTTCACTGGTAATAGACAAAATATCAAGCGCCGAGACACTACGTGTTTACAGCTCATTAACTTTTTCGGTACTCCGAATAAATGTTTTGTTTTCAAGCTAATACTTATTTGTTTTTGTTTTTGTCCTATTTAGGTGCATACAATTTATTGTATTTGGATGGAGCTCAACTGAACTCTTTCGGGCTGTAGTGTCAAAAGTAAGAATCGCAATGATGATTTCCAACCTTCGTCGCGGAGATGACACGTAGAGAAGAATTTATTGGTAAGGGGGGGGGGGGCGCAAGATGCTTTCATTTCAACAAAAGGGGGCGTGGTACAAAAAAGTTTGGGAACCCCTGACTTAGAAAGATAAATATTCACTTGATTGTTGTTTGTACCATGTCACTGTTTCCCAATCCAAAAAGAAAAATCAGCAATTATCGCAGTATTCTTAAACTTCTTATTTTTTTCTTGATATTCTGTATTTCATAAATATCGTCATCCTTGTAAGTAATACCATAATAACTCAGCGTGTAATATGCCATCATGCACAAAGTTCCTTACTAGACAGCACTTATTTCTTACAAATTACCAAACAGGAAAATCCTCTACTTAATACAAAAGGTTATCCTTCTTTACAAATTTCTTTCCTGCAAAAATAAACTTGATCCTGAATTTCTACTTTCAAATGAGTCGCACTCGTATTTTATTTCAGAGGTTTCGTTTTATCGAATTTCATCCATCATCTAACCTCTTACGGTGATTGATTAGATATAATTTCAAATCCTCCGGGGAAACATTCTCGAGAAATAAGAAGTTTGTAGAGGGAATAAAGAATAAATACCATCAATTGTTGCCTTATCCCATTACAGCTTTTCAAGTATTCGAAATTGGAGTTGAGAATTATTCGGCTAGAAATAACATGGTGTTATTTTTTGCTTGCGGAGTGTAATTTAGACAAAATTACGTTGGGGATGATGTGGTAAAAGGCTGTGGTATTAATAGATAGTTTTTCTGCTGTTTCGTTGGAAATAAACGAGAAATTATATTTTTTTACGCATAAAAGCTCCTAATGGATCTTTAGGAGAGTAAATTGTATTATAAAAACAGAAATGATATGGAAATTTGTACATACATACATACATAATCGATTGCCTCTTATACCATTAGCTGTCGAGGATTCCTCCTTTATATAATACTCTCTGCAAATTTACGCTACTTCTTCCTATCTGCTGCTAAAACTTTTGCTTCTTGCCACGATGTTCCTCTTTTCTTAGGTATTTCGTTTACACCAGTGTTCCAGCTTTTCCTTGGTCTGCCCCTCGTGCTTTTACCCACTGCTTTGGCCTCCCATGTCATCTTCACTTGTCTGTCGCCACTCATTCTTATCATGTGTCCAGCCCATTTTAACTTCTTTTCTTCAACTTTTTCGTTGAGCGATTTTACCTGTAATTCATGTCTTATATCTTCCTTTCTTATTTTTTCTAATCTTTTTGCTCCCACCACTTTTATTAAGTATCTCATTTCTGTAGCTTGTAATCATTTTCTTTGTCTGTCATTCAGTACCCAGTTTTCTGTCCCATATATTGTAATTGGCATATATACGGTTTTATATACTGTCATTTTGGTTTTTCTCGATATTTCTTTTTTGTTTCGGAAATTTTTATACAGTGAATATTAAGTTCTCGTTGCCAATTTTATTCCGTTTCCAATTTCATCTTCTTGTGTACCTTTGTTGTTTAACATTATTCCCAAATATTTAAAGAGGTCTACTTGCTCGATTTTTTGCCTCCATATTTATTATTAAGTTGTAGTTTTTTAGTTCTTCGGCCCAGATTCTTATGTTATCTGCGAGAAGCTTTTCAGTTCGTGCAACTAATACAATGTCATCAGCAAATGCACAGGCTTCAATTTTTATTTGCTGCAAGATTTCTATATACCCTACAGCGCATTTTTTAGTTTTTTTCCAACACTTTTTATTAACTTCATCCATAACAGAAATAAATAACAGTGGGCTCAGCACTCCACCTTGTCTAACCCCGTCGTTGTTAGAAAATTCGCCTGAGATTAAGTTACTTGTCCTGACCTGGTTTTTTGTGTTGACATGCAAACTCTTTATTACACTTACAAGTTCTTCATCTACTTCCTTGTTTATCAGGCTTTGCCATATTCCTTTTCTATTGACCATATCAAACGCCTTTTTCATATCTAAAAACGCCAGGTACAGTGTATCGTTTTTTAAGAGTGTTTTTTCAGTAATTTGCTGTAGTGTGAATATATGATCTTGTACGCTGTGTGATGGTCTAAATCCACTTTGTATATCTGCCAGTCGAGGCTCAACTATTTCTCGTAATTTCTTTTCTAGAATAATTTCCTAGATTTTCAACGCTGAGCGGAGAAGTGATATACCCATATAATGACTGCACTCTTTAGTGTCTTCCTTTTTGTGTATAGGTAGTATTATTGAAATGTTCCAATTTTCTGGGATTTTTTTTTTGTTTATCCACGCTAAATTTAGTAGGTCATGTAATTCTTGTTTACCCTGTTGTCCAAGATATTTCAATAATTCAGCATCTATTCCGTCGATCCCTGCTGCTTTACCAACTTTTAGTTTTTCTAGTGTATCTTCAACTTCTTCCATCTTTATTTTAGTTTCATGAACGTCTTCTTGCTCTCTTTCAGGTATTTCATCTGCTATATGTGTGCGATTCTCTGCTGTTGTATTTTCATTATTTAAAAGTTCCTTGAAATATTCTCCCCACCTTTCTATGATGGGCTCATCCTTAGTTATTATATTGCCGTTTCTATCTTTTATCTGCTGTAGTTTAATTTCCGTTTTTTTTTTCTCATATTCTTTAATACTCTATAAAATAATTTTATATTTTGGGTACTATTTTCTTCCATAGTTCTTCCAAATTCTTCCCAGGCATTCTGCTTTTCTTGTTTTATCTTTACTTTAACTTTGTTGCGCTGTTCCTTGTATTTATCGTATGCCTCTTGATTTCTTTTTTGTATGTACATTTTCCAGAGCCTTTTCTTTTCTCTGACTTCTTTTTTAATATCGTTGTTCCACCAGCTTGTCTGCTTTTTATGATTATTTCTTCTGGTATACCCGCAAACTTGCCCTGCTGTTTCTAATAGTATTGCCTTAAATCTGATCCACTTTTCCTCCACATTTCTACTTTGTCTTCTCTTTTCAATCCTTCCAAACTGTTTTTCCGTTTTCTGTATATACTCATTTCGTGTTTGCTCAGTTTCTCAGCTTATAGGTTCTTATTCTTCCGCTATAGTTTTTGTTTTGTATCTGCTTACGGTCCTCGACTTTGTTGTTATTCTTGAATACTCCTTCTGGTAGATAATGATCACTACCTATCTCGTAGCTTCTTTTAACTCTGACATCTTTAACTTTACTCCTTTTTTTTGAGGAACAATTATGAAGTCTATTATTGACTTTTCATTTCGCTGGGGCGTTGTTCTTGTTATCTTGTGTATTTCTTTGTGCTCAAAAAAAGTGTTGGCTATAACTAAATCATTATCTATACAAAACTCTAGCAATATTTTCCCGTTTTTATTAATTGTGTGTTCTCCGTGTCTACTTATAGCTCCTTGCCATTTCATGTTTTCGTTTCCCACTCTAGCGTTAAAGTCTCCCAATATTATGAGTGTTCCCTCATAATCTTCTATTGTCTGCTGTAGTTGTTCCCAAAATTGATTTTTGTCGTTAGCTTTGTCACTTTCTCCAGGTGCGTATATTACAATCAAAGTTATAATATCGCTTTTATTCCAATTCATTGATACTTCTAACAGTCTCTCAAATGAGTCGCACTCGTATTTTATTTCAGAGGTTTCGTTTTATCGCATTTCATCCATCATCTAACCTCTTACGGTGATTGATTAGATATAATTTCAAATCCTCCGGGGAAACATTCTCGAGAAATAAGAAGTTTGTAGAAGGAATAAAGAATAAATACCATCAATTGTTGCCTTATCCCATTACAGCTTTTCAAGTATTCGAAATTAGAGTTCAGAATTAGTCGGCTAGAAATAACATGGTGTTATTTTTTGCTTGCGGAGTGTAATTTAGACAAAATTAGGTTGGTGATGAAGTGGTAAAAGGCTGTGGTATTAATAGATATTTTGTCTGTTATTTCGTTGGAAATAAACGAGAAATTATATTTTTTTACGCATAAAAGCTCCTAATGGATCTTTAGAAGAATAAATTGCATTATAAAAACAAAAATGATATGAAAATTTGTAGTGAAAGTAAATCCTCATTGGCTGCGCCAACCAGAGGCAAACTGGTATTTTTGTGAAGCTGTCCCGGAGTGCATGAGTTTGACTCTGTATGGAAGTTTGAGCAAGGCTGACTTGTCTGACTTGAAAATGCCCTTCGCAAAATCTTTCTACACGTTACTATGCATTAATATGGATATTTCCCATCGAAGGGTACATATATGGCTCCAATCGAAGATATTACTAAGAGCCCATGAAAAAATCCTTCACCTCTGGAAACTCTGTGGTTGGAAAAATGTATTTCTTCTTCTTCATGTACCACGTCCTTTCAGAACGTTGGTTACCATGATAGCTATCTTGATTTTATTCACTTCCACCCTAAATAGCATGCTTGTATCAACACCATACCAATCTCGCAAGTTCTTCAACCATGAGGTTCTCCTTCGTCCTGGCTGCGTTTGCCTGCTATTTTTCCTTGCATGATATTTTGTAGCAATCTATATTTGGGACCTCTCATTACATGTCCGAAATACTCCAGATTTCTCTGCTTGATGCTTTTTATGATCTCAGTAGTCTTGCCGAGACGTTCTAGTATTGTGGAGTTTCGAATCTTCTCCACCCAGGAAACTTTTAAAATTCTTCTCTAGCACCACATTTCGAAAACCTTAAGGCGATTCAGACCGATTTTATTCACAGTCCAGAACTCGAGACCATAAAGTAAGACCGAGAACACGTAGCAGCGAAGTAGGCGGATCCTCAATGCCAATTTTAGGTCTCTGTTACATAACACCTTGGACATCCTTCTAAAAGCGGCTCTATCCTGGTCTATCCTAGATCTAATTACGCCGTGAGTTTTTTATAACGATTTAAACGATTTTATCAACTTGCTCGAGTTTGGTATTATTTACATATGTAGACGGTTTTATATGCTGTTGTTTACTTATTACGCGTATTTTGGGTTTCCGTATGTTCAGATCCAGACCTGCCTCCCTACAACTCTTAACCACACTATCAAGTAGTGTTTGCAGATCTTCTTGACTAGAAGCTAGGAGTACTGTATCGTCCGTTTATCGCAAATTATTGATGACTTCACCGTTCACAAGTGAAGGGTGTAAAATCAAAGTCGGAAATGGGGTGTATTCTGTAACATTTCCGTTAAATTTAAGAGGCCTCTAAAATTTAACTTTTAACGGTCCTCTAAAACTTTTCGGTTAGATTGTCATTCTGTATACACATATTATAGAGGACCGCTAAAATAATATTATTTTAGAGGAATCCTCTAAAAGGTTTTGGAACAAATACGGCAACGTCGCACGTTGATCGTTTTGAACTACTTTTAACCTAGAGATTGACCGAAAACTGACTGTTAGAGGCCAAAAACCTTAAGAAGAAGAAGAAAATGACAGTTTCCTAGAAAATAATATTTATATTTAATTATTTTTTAGTAAAACTCATATTTTCCAATTAAACATTTTTATTTATAACGTTATACATTAAAATATTGCTGAAAAAATGCATATCTTATTTTTCTTCTCCCCTTCGACACTAATTTTGGTCAAATAAATGGTCTATTTTCAATGACATTAAGGTCATCTTATTAATCTGCATCTGGTTATAAACCTTCTGAAACTTTACCTTTGTAATCATTTGGTACGTTTTGTAATGTTCCACAATAACTTTAAATAATTTTACCTGCATTAATAGGATTTAATTGCTTTGACAAACATCTTTGACTTCCAACACTTTTTCAATAACATTTCTAGGTACTTAGGTAGGTACCTACTTCCTTTGAAATGGTAATTGTAGTTATTTACTTTCAGGTCAATTATTTACTTTGTGTTTATGTTGTAATCTGAAATCAGCTCTACAAAAAGAAACAAACATTTGAATTTTGTTACTTATAGGTGTAGTGTGTCAATTGTAAAGTAAAAATGAGACTTACCTTTCATTATTATTTATTAAGTACTTCTTCGCCAAATACATTATAAAAAGCCATTTTCCATTTTTAAATATTTATCTCCAGTATAATACAAGAATAACAAACTACTATTCATACAAACATAACCCAACAAAAATAATCAAACCACATTTAACGGACTGCTAAAAATTTAGCGGGTACGTTTTGACATCCTCTAAAATATTTTTATTTAGCGGGAGTTTTAACGGTTTAGGTTATGATTTTAACGGATGTATGATTTACAGAATACCAAAATATTTTTAGCGGGCGCTAAAATTTTAGAGGCCACAAAATTTAACGGAAGTGTTACAGAATACACCCCAATCTCTCATTTCCATAATTTTGGGAAACCGCGAAAAACTGTAGAAACTAACAAAATGAAATTAAAACAATAAAACTGAAATAATCATATAAAATTTGATTTGTGATCGGATGTCCAGAAAGAGGCGCTTAAGAAATTATTTCTTTTCTTTTTTTTAATATTTTAATTTGGAGATTTCCGTTTTTTTTTGCAATGCTTGGAGATTCACGGATATGAAAATGATCTATAAGGATATTGGCAGTTTTGAAACCAATAAAACATCATTGTGCCGGCTACTTTATGAAGAAAAATATATTTTGATATTGAACAATAATATAATTTAGGGGTTTAATTCACTGATACTAATGACCAGACCAGAGAATGTATAAAATACCGTGGAAAGATAGAGTAACAAATCAAGATGTTTTACTGAAGGTGAGGAAGGAATGGGAAGTAATAAAAACAATACAAACGAGAAAAGTGGAATATCTAGGCCACATAATGAGAGGGGAAAGTACTCCCTGCTAAGTATGTCTTTAGTATGTATTTAAAATATCTTTATTATGTCTTTAAAATGTATCTAGTAAACATAATTTACAACAATATTAAAAAAGACTGTAGATGTAAAAGTAATAATTAAAAAGTTGCACAATGTATTCCAAAAAAGTATATTTTGATTTGTAGTGCAGTATGCCTGCGCCTACGTGGAGCTTGGGTCTACCTATCCTTAGGGCAGGGAGTGACTAAATCCTACTTCCAAGCCTCCGTAGCGTCTGAGACTGGTGCCTTCGGAGACTCCTCGGTCTTCGAAACATCCGATACATGACAGTGTCAGGAACCACAGATGATCTTGATGGTGAAGGTTTGCTGCTGGTGTAAACAACAGTGAGGCTCGTAAATCAGCTCTCATACGCCGAAGATACTTGGTGTAGCTCTTCAGCATGAGCCTTAGCCTATTAGCCAAGAGTCTAAGGTGCGCATATGTGGAGCAGAAAGGTGGCAGGGCCCTAGAAGAGGGAGCTCCCAGAGTAAAGTGGATTCTGTATGGGATCTCAAGCAAGACTGCCTCCCTGATATGAAGAGGTCCCATAGTTAAACACTTTTGTGATCATTAATATGGATACTTCTAGGGCCACTGGACTAGATCAAAATTTGATAATATACCATAAAAAGAACGCAGCCCTCAGGTTATACGAAAATAGTAGAGTACAATATTATCAGAATGGTGCATGGTCTGGATACCAAAAGTAAAAGAACAAGCGGGCAAAAAGAATATAGGGACACATCATCCACTATTTTACAAGAGCACAATACCATACTCAGAATTTTAAACTCAGAATATGGTTATTTGCCTACCAGATTGACGCCAAGTAATCAATCTGTTAAATTGGCTGCAAAAAAGCGCCAATTAATAATCAACCCTTCTTCAGCCTGTTTGCATCCACTCCTGGACAAAGGCCTCCCTATTAGTTCTCCATTCTTCTTTGTTTTGTGCTATTTGTTGTCAGTTTTTCCCTATTTTTACTTTGATGTCGTCTATCCATCGTTTTTGTGGTCTTCCTCTAGTATGCATGTGCTCGCGTGGTCTCCAATGTACAATGTTTCTTGTCCACCTTTTGATGTTTTGTCGTACCACGTGTCCTACCCAATTCCATTTCATTTGCGCCATTCTTCCAATTCTGTTCAGGTCTTTTGTGATCCTCTAGCCCTAAGTTAGTCAGTAAGACCCTGACAGAATCGCTTTTAAAAAACCTAAAGCATTTGAGATTTGGGTCTACCGCCGTATTCTGAAGATCAGTTGGGTAGGAAGAGTCACAAACGAAAGGGTTTTGCAACGTTTGAATAAAAGTTGCGAAGTAGTGAACACGGTTAAAAGGCGCAAATTGGAATACTTTGGTCATATAAGGCGTCACCCAGAAAAATATGACATACTTCACCTTGTCATGCAAGGTAAAATAATGGAAAAAGAAGTGTGGGCCGCCGTATAACTTCTTGGCTTAAAAACCTACGCCAATAGTTTGGGAAAACTAGCACTGAACTAGCAGCCTTTCGTGCGGCTGTAAATAAAAAAATGGTTGTTAATATGCTGGGCAACATGAGAGACAACGACCGACAAACGGTCTCGGCACCTTAAGAAGAAGAAGAAGCCCTAAGTTATACCTAGTCTGACTCTTTTTAAAAAGTCTAATACCTTTGATATTGCACATTCCAGGTAGCTCTTTGCCAATGAATTTTTTCTCCTAATGCAAAGAAACGCACCTTTGCCCAGCTGTTCCATTGACAGAATCTGTCTAGGTAATCATCTGCCAATCCTGTCAGCTTACAGTGCCCTGTATGCAGGTCTACTATGGCCTTGACTGTTTTTCTCTCTTTGCTTAGTAAAAATTCCTTTTTATAAAAACGATTAGAACTTTTTCTAAAAACGATTATCGAGGTAGAAATCGAAACGTCACAAACAAAGGTCAAATATAATTTGTATTATAGTAAATTTTGGTTAATTAATCGTGGTCAATTATCGTTGAAACTAAGGAAGATATGCAATAAATATTACAAGTAATAAACCCCACAAAAAATCCATGTCTACGTCTACTATATAATATATTAGTATTCTTACGATTTCATTGAATTTTTAATTTTAGAAGTTAAACAAGCCTGAATAGTGACTCTTATTAAGTATCTAAATATCTGCTAAATCAACAGTTGTTTTTCTGAACCGCATTATCGAATGATTTAATATTTTCCACATAACGTAAATAAAAACAAAAGTGTACCTAGTGAAAATATAGGGAATTACAGTGGATTATTGATTTTGGACCGATATTTGCCAATTCTATTTGGAGGGTAAATATTGGACCCAATTTTCTTTACTTTTGGGGTTTATTTCGTTATATCCAACAAAAGTTTTTAATTGAGGTCTACGATGTCATTGATAAAAGTGAAATATCTGCATGTATGTTCGAAAAATCGTTACTCTTCTTATACATATAGTATAACTTACAAAATAAAAAAAAATAATAAATGTTTATTTAATAACAGGCCACCAGAAAACGGTTCAATACCTATGTCGTTTTTGATAATAGTATGGAGTATCTCAAATGAGTTTTTTTAATTATATAGTGTAGGTACCTATTACATTTAAGTATTATAATATAAATTAGATAATATATAGTAAATTTAACTAAAACAAATTGATGACAATTCAAAATATTTCAATGAACTTAGATGTAAGTAAGATCGAAATTGTCGAAGAGTATAATATACCTAGGTCACACGATCAAACTAGGCCAACAGAATCAAACGGCAAGATAACTAGGAAAATCTTAATGACTTGGGCAGCGATAGGAAAACTCAGTGATGTGTGTAAAAACAAAAAATACAAGTAAATTTAAAGAAAAGGGTATTCAATATTTATATTCTACCAGTTATGTTCTTCGGAGAATAGGGATGTTCACAAAAAATTAAAAAGTCATTTCAAACATGTAAAACGATTAAGAAACACCCTATGAACAATTGTCCAAAATTTCAACAAAATTGAAAAAGCGTTTCTACAAAAAATCTTTATTAGAAATCTAGCATTATTTTAAATTTCAAGAACGCTTCTCTATTGGCCTGACGTCACTGGTTGCATACCCCAAGCGCGCGCCATTCTCATAGTGTTACTGTTTACCTGTTTGACGTTTCAGGTCATTTTATTTTGTTCTCTTCTTGTTTTATCAGGGTTAAAGTGGAGTTTTATAGTGAATTTGTTTAGTTTAAAGTGAATAGACTGTTTGTAAGGACATATTTTGGGTTTTACAAAAATAAACAAATAAAATGGAAGAAGATTTTCAGAAAGCCGATTCGTATAAACTACCGACTGTAGTGTAGATGTAACAATGGTGTATGATTTATTGGCATCTTGTAAAAAAATAAATCTTCCACAGCTTTACTGAGTGTATATTAAATATAATTTTCCATGTCTTCTTTAACCTAAAAAAATAAATGCTTAATACTCCACAAAAAAAAAAAATAGAGAAAGTTGTATGCATGCATTGTACGCATGCATATTGTATACATACATTGGCTGGTTATTACTTTACCTTGGTTAGGTGTAAGTTTTTAAGTCATGAGTGTCTTTTTTTCCGGGTCCGCGTTTGCTCTCTATTTTACCTTGCGTTATCAGTTGGAGTATACGATATTTATCATGCCTCATGATATGACCGAAATATTTAAGATTTCGTTTCTTAATTGTAAAAGAGATTTCTTTTTGTTTTCCCGTTCGACGCAATACCTGTACGTTGGTGTGGGTCGCCCAGGATATTTTGAGGATACGTGGGTACACCCACATCTCGAATGCCTCTAGCTTTTTCATTAATGTTTCCATTATTGTCCAGGCCTCTGCGCCATATAGCAAGACCGGAAATAATAACATTTTAGCAGCCGCATTTTTAGTGGAAGAGAGATATTATGTCGCAATGGGTGAAAATATTTCTCATGCATGTTGTTAAATGTTGCTATGTCCTTTTTAGATCTTATTTCGGTTGTTTCGTATTTTGAGTTGACAACTGTTCCAAGGTAAAAATATTTTTGAACTTGGGTATTATACATTTTCATTTCAACCAATCTTTTCACTAAATTATTAATGATTTTAATATAATATAAAGTCATACCTACATCCACATGTAGTTATTTCAAGGTTTACTTTTACTGTATGTATTATTAGAATCCCGTTTTTAGGAATATCCCAGTTTAAGGAATACAAATTTGAGGTCCCGAAACTTTTACATTTACTCTTTAAGGGGGTAGGTGCAAAATCTTGGTCCAATGCTATTTAAATTCATTCATTTTTTTCGAATCCTGAGAAAACTAATAAGTATTTTTGAAAAATGTAAATGCAGAAAGAACAATTACATTATTACCAAGGGCCGAAAGTCTCTGGAAAACTTCTATAATGTTTATTTTATGAAGTTAGTTCTTTAAGTTAGTTATTTTAAGTTCTAGCTGCAACAAACCATTTCTTTTTCTGTTTTAAATTGGCTGGAACGGTAATAAAAATCTTATCAGAACTGTTTTTTGATGTATTTACACACCCAGGACCAAAACACCACTTATTTGGCTTTATTTTTAATAATTAAATACGTAAAAAACTGCGCACATTCAAATACACTGAGTAAATAAGTATACAAAACTAGTCGTCGATCAAAGACGTTACGACTGCTGACGTCACAGACCGTAGCCTCGCTGCAGGGTACCGTTTTTCTAGCCTCCAAGAAAATCAACATTATGAACTCATTTATCTTAAAAAATATAAATTTTTAAACAGTTTTATGATTGTTACGTTTTTATATACATTGTAATCTATTGAATTTAACTATATTAAAAATTAGTGAACATCCCTATTGACACGTGGCTCGGCAAAACAACGAAAGGTAGACGAGAAACATTATACATTGGAGAATACGCGAATACTCTCGTAGTAGAGGAAGAGCACAAACACGATGGATAGATGACATCTAGGCAAAACTAATGAGAAACTGGCACCAAATAGCACTAAACAGCGAAGAGTGGAGAACACACGGGAAGACCTTTGCCTAGGAGGGAATGCAAACAAGCTGAAAAAGAAGAATATATCATAATAGCCAAACATGCATCTCTTGATTTAATTTAATGCCAGATGTAAACAAAACATGAATAAAAATTCATCATTCTATTATTTCGTATGTAAAAGAATCTTTTCGTGTTACAATATTATTAATATTGTGAAATATGAGTAGCGTTAGACGCCTTCTTGTGTTTGCGTCGCGTCGGTGAACCTGACCCAGTTATAATGTATTGTTAAGCTTATCAATAAAGAAAGCGAGAGTACAATCTTTGTTTATTCTGAAGTGAAACATGGATAATCGTTTGGGCTAGCCGTGTCAGGATCCAACACCACAAAAGAATATTAAAAACCAGTAAGTAGCACAAATTCGATATCCATTCATAAAAGCTAGATCTGATATCCATTTACTAGATATTTATCTAAGATTTAAAAATACACTGCCCGGTACAATTTAAATTTGCAAGTCCTACAGTTGGCAGCAAAAATCTAAAAAAACCTAACGTATTCTCCTATACAAGAATAAAAAACCGCTAAACGGCGTAAAAATGAGTGGCGCATACAATATTCCAGCTACAAAAGATCTGATATGAATATTACGTGGCGCGAAATGCATTTTCATTTTGATGCAAAATAAAATTTTAGTTTTATTTTAAAAGATTTTTTCATATGTGCTAAATTTGAAGTAAAATGCGCCACAAAAGAGTAACTTTGATACAGTTTGAATTTTGAAAGTCTTTTGTGGCGCGTTTACGTCAAATTTAGCAAATCTCATGAAAAAATCTTTTAAAATAAAACTAAAATTTTATATTGCATCAAAATGAAAATACATTTTTGCGCCACGTAATATTCATATCAGATATTTTTTGGCTGAAGAATTGTATGCGCCACTCATTTTTACGGCGTTTAGCGGTTTTTTATTCTTGTGCCAGGAGTTTTTTAAAGTTTTTTTTATAAATTCAATGTATGAAGTTGAATCCAATTTTTCTCGATTACACGTTAAACTTTATAAATGGTGGCCTTTGTCGCATTATCTCCCAAATGAGATTTTTTTCTATTCGAAATAGATTGAAAAAAAGAATGTGTGTGTACTTTGTACGCACGTAAGAAGTTATACTTCTATTACATATGTGATTTTTAAGACAATACCAAAAATTTAAAAAAATAAAAGAATAAAACGCACACAAACACATTGAAAAATTCCACAAAGAAAAAATTATTTCTGAACGATAATAATTGTTGGCAAAAATTTTAAATACGCATGCTGAAAAAAAAATTATATAACAAATATATTTACTATCATAAAATGCATAAAAAACTAAAAAATAAAAACTTGCATCAGGAATCGAACCCGTGAATTTCGTGGCGCTTTGATTCGTAATCGAAGCCTAGACTCACTCGTCCAATTCCACATTATTTGTCATGTGGAAAAATAGGGTAACTGAACGTTTTACTGTTTGACAGTTGTTTTGAATATAATTAAATTATGTAGTTTAAATTTTGGGGAAGAAAATATTAAAATATAACAAAACAGTAAGAAAACAATATATTAGATGAAGATTGGTAGAAATTTTGCTGGTAATCAAATTAAGTATGTAAATCAAAGCATTACATACCTACTAGATAAACAAATCTACGCCAAAAAATCATAATTTAAAAATAAAAATCGGACCTAATTTGGGATTTCTTTCTAAAATCCCCATTCTTGAGAAAATAAATGTATGTATTCCAACCTAATCCAAATGTATAATTACAATATGATTATAATAAAAACTACTTACCAAATTAGAATGAGTTTTCCTTGTCCAAAATAGTCCAAAAGTCCAAAAATATAGGTATATGAAAACTATTTAAAAAGGCAGTATAACTACTAACTACCTTTGTTTCTTTTCCCACAAATTTCAAAACGCAACAACCATAAATAATCAAACTACGTACAGCTGTGCCACAGCCGCCATTTTGAATAATTTTTGATAAGTCATTTGAACATCCAATCAGAACAAAGTTATAATGTGCATGCGCTGGGATCATAGGTTTTAACATATAAAAATTCACCCTCATATCGCCGGTAAAGGAGTATAACTTCAAAAAATTATTTTGATGGCCGGTTAATGAACTAAGATTGCCCGTTCCCAGATCAAATTTAGCGTCGTAACCACTATAACTACATAAACCATTTCGGGAATAATCGGTAATTTTATTATAATTTTGTAGCTTAATAATTTCTAAACGACTTAACTGATTTTGATCACTAAACATGAGTTTAAAACGTATTGACAAGTAGTATCTGATGCATCTAAGGTCAAGTATGATAACTGAAGCTATTACAGGAATTATTGAGCTTGAAAAACCGTTTTTCCCATAGGGAATAGATTTGATCATATTTATGAAGCCTATAACTTAAAAATTCGAATTTTCCCGGATATGAGGTATACACCATCAGATTCGTCCAGAGTCCTTCTTCAAACGCTCGGTTATTGGCGCAATTCTTAGGTTGAAATTATTTGAGTAATTGTCGAAAAACCAAAATTTTCAAAGTTTTGTTTTTAATTTTTTCGGCGATACTGAGCCGTGTGTATGTCTGATCCTGACGGATTAAACACCATTTAAAGCTTAACTAAACAATATTTGGTGTATTTGCGGTTCTCCTGTCTCTTCTTGAACCGAAGATATATACCCCCAAAAAATATACCTTTTTTACCTACCAAGACCTATAGCTAGCTTATGGGTGGCCAAAAGTCACAAACTACACCGTTTCTGAATCGTTTCTGACCCCCTCTTCACACACAAAAAAAAATTTCAGATCGGTTTAACTTTTACAGCCACATACATATATACATATCCACAAACATTTATCCTTTTTTAAATAGAAATTTAGTCATATTTCTGAGCTCGGTAACTTTTAAATGGTAGAACCTATTTTCAAAATTAGACAAGCGTTGAAAAGGTAATGATCAGTACTATTAGAAACGGTAAAGGTCGAAGTTAAATTTTCAAAGTTTTTGGGAGTTTTGGGGACGAGAAAGAAAAACAGGCCCTAAATAGGAAGGGCCGTAAAATCCACACCCTTGGACCAAAATGGATGGTTGATATATAAGTAGGTGAGACTTTTCCTGAACTCTAAGATGGGAGTTGGTACAATTTTCAATTCCGTCACATTTAGAAAATCGAAAATTTCGTGTGTATATAGTGTCACGTGTAGGGGGGTGTGAGTGTGCGCCACTGGCGAGAACTACCGTTCTCTGGCAATATTTTAAAAATATATAGATATCTTGGCTGGTGCCAGGTATTGGATCCAGGCTCTACATTTAATTGGAGGTAATTCAAACAAAAACAAAAGTAAAAAATGCATTATTGTCGGAACACACAAAATATTGATATTAGAACTTTAGTTGCCAAATCTATTTTAAAGTAAACACCGGATTCAATTTGGTTTATTTTTTGGCTTCTTTAGTTACTTTTATAACAAACGTTTTAATCGATGACAACAACTTAGCGAACAAAAAGTACAAAAATGATCACATCTGACAAAACTCTTTATTTGTGACATCTTTTAGAAAGCAGTTTATTGTTTGTCGTGAATTTTAAACACAATTTTATAAAATCTAAAATTTTTACATCAATATATAAATTCGATTGTTTAATATGAAATACAGTCGGAAAAATGGAAGATTGCCCATGACCGATCATGTCAAGCACATATTTTGTATTTGCTGTCTTTTTCTATGAATAACAAACAAGAGCGATATATTATTCCTCTTCTTCTTCTCCGTCTTTCTCGAAACTCCTTATGCCCCTCATGGGCGTCGGAGGTTTTATTCATTCTCTATCCATATCTCCCATTTCTTGCGGTCCTTTGTTAACTATTTCATTTGTTGATGTGCTTTTCCTTTTTCCTGTCCAATTTTTATAATCTAATCGATCCATCTCTTCCTTGGCCTCCCTTTCCTTCCTTTACCATATCATTTTGATTCCATCACCTGCTTTGGTAGTCTTCCTTGGTCCATTATATTAATGTGTCCATACCATTTTAATTTTCTTTTTTTGGATCTTGGTTATTATCGATCCCTCTTTCAGTCTTTGTCTAATATTTTCATTTCTTATTCTGTCCAATTTCGTTTTTCCTGCTATTTTTCTTAGCTGCTTCCTCTCCGCTGCGTTTATTGTACTGTCTATTTTTGCATTGTTTACCCATGTCTCACTTGCATATATTAAAGTTGCTACAGATATTGCATTGTATACCTTCAGTTTTATTTCTTTATCTATTTCTTTCTTTCCAGATATTGTTTTATTTAGTGCATAATAGATCTTATTTGCTTTTTTCACCCTGTATGAGATTTCTTGATCCAGCTTCCTCTGATATTATTACTCCCAGGTATTCAAACGTCGAGAATATTTCTATTATTTCGTTTTTGCACCTAAATATCGTTTGGTTTATTTCTTACCTTTTCTTTTGGGGTACTATCATGGTCTTCGTTTTCTTTACATTTACTTCCATTTTCAAATTTTCTATTTCTTCGACCCAGATATCGATTAACTTTTGCATTTGAGAGAGAGATTATTAACAATCTTTCTATCTGGTTTGTTATTTATAGAAATAGACAGCAAATAAAAAATAGGTGCTTGATATGATCGTTCATGGGCATGGGTAAACTTTCATTTTTCCAACTGTAATCAGATAAGAGATGGGTTTGTACGTTTGCATAAAACTGTGAAACTATTAATTTTATTTTATTGTTTGTGTCATCTTAATACAACTTACTTACTATTTTTACTGCTTTTAACGATTTTTTTATTCATCGTCATGTGTTGTTAAAGAAAATGATTTACCAGAGGTGACCGGCTATATTATGGCCAATGATCCAAACCACAAAAAAGTGTTAAATCCATCTAAATTTTAATTCGCCCTTAAAATTTATTTATAAAATTTCTTTATTTTCAGGTTTTAACAAGTTATTAGCAGCTCATGGTGAGTAGAAATATGAATTTGTTTTTTCGTTTAAGTTTTAGTTCCAAATATCTTATTTAATATTGTCTAAACACAAACAATTTTCAATATTAAAAATCTAACGGTTAGTTTTTCATCATCATCACTCTCTTTGCCTTATCCCTATGCGGGGTCGGCTTCCCTAATTGCATTTCTCCACACAATTCTATCTTAAGTCATATCAATAATAATCCCCTTTACCAACATATCCTGCCCAATCGTCTCCCCCAGGTCTTCTTTGGTCTTCCTCTCCTACTCCTTTCAGGAATCTACACTTCGTATTGGGTGATTAACGTCTCGACGTTGAACATGACCAAACCATCTTAACCTATGCTCTCTCAATTTGGAATCAATTGGTGCCACACCCAAAACTTCCCCTAATATACTCATTTCTAATTTTATCCTTCTTTATCACTCCACTCATCCATCTAAACATTCTGATTTCCGCCACATGCATTCGTGGTTCTCTTTTTTTTACTACCCAACATTCAGTTCCTTATATCATAGCCGGTCTTATGGCTGTTTTATAGAATTTTCCCTTCAGCTTCATTGGAATTTTTCTGTCACACAACACACCACTCGCTTCTTTCCACTTCATCCATCCAGCCCTAATTCTACTGCATGCATCTCCATCTATTTTTCCATTACTCTGTAATACCGATCCTAGGTACTTAAAACTATTGCAAATTATGTTTGTAGTTGTTGCTTAAACTCTTCTTGAATTGGACTGTGTCTTTGTTATTGCTAGTTCAACGTTGTTTTTGATGTAATTTGCAAATAAAAATAAGCATGACAAATTTTGAGACTGATTTTAATCGTGTTTACTATTCTTAGGATTCGCATTATTACAAAATCTTAAGCAGTAAACGACTACTTGTTTTAGTTTATCTAAATTGGAAAAAAAAGAAGGGTTTATCACAAGGGTTTGTGCTTAAATGAATTTTAGTTACCTTTTTAAACTTAGGCAATTGTATTTCAGAAGTAAATGGATAAATGCGTGGCCAAAGTGACTCATCTTCACTAAGAAATGGTGGCCATGCCACCATAAGTTTTGATCGAGTAATGTTTGAGGTTGTGATCCTCTTAAAACTATATAGGCAGAATTACTTTTCGGCATCCGTGATACCAATCTTTCGGATTTGTTAAAGATTGAATCTGACTGATTTGATTGGCTACAAATATTTGAAACTTACTGGGTTCATTACGAATTCAAGCTAGAGTTACTTGAGAATCTGACCAAAAGAAAACCGGAAGTAAGATTCGCAATGAATTGATTACTTGGTCAAAGAGTTTTGAGCCTAGTAACGCTGCACATAGTTCTAAACGGGGAATCGTAATACTTTTCAATGGTGCCACCTTTGTTTTTGAGCAAATAAGATGACATGTATACTCATTATTAAACTTTTGCATCTCATTTAAATACAAGCAGCATAAGCACTTTGCGACGCATCACAAAATACATGGAAGTCTGTCGGAATTGAATTTTGTCCGGCGACATATCGCGGAATTCGAAGTTTAATATATGTATATAAGGTTCGTTTTTAATAGATAAATATACATAGAAATTCCACAAAGTGTCTCCAGTTAACCCAATTTCTAGCTAGTACTTCAATTCCAAGCCAGGATTTTCCCATTTCTTTCCCTTCCACCTGTACTGTCCATTCCAAAGTTTTATTAGATCTACGTTCTATGTACTCTCCGTCTGATTGGAGAATTCCAATCCAGCGCTGTCATAGCAACTTCATCTGGAGGTCTACGGAAGTTCTAGTTGGTTTGGTTTCATAAATTTTCATTCTTGTCCGCCAAAATATACAACCGACTTTTCGTATTTGTCTGTCATCCTCATCATAAAATATCATGAACGTTACAGCACTTACAGTAATCCCATTTTCTAATCCTAAGAATGTTCTCTCTTCGTTCCACAACTTAAATATGATGCTGTTCAATTGTGTTGATAACTGTATTGTTTTTTTGTGCCCGTACTGCCTGTTGGACCTCTTAAAAAATTCTATTTTCCTCCAGGTAATTTCCTCGGAGAATTCTCAGGAGAAGAATATTTCCAGATAATATTTTCAGAGAATGGACGCTCTAATGTGTTCTAGCACAGCTTGAAAAACAGCTTTTCAAACTAACATTTCTTCGGTTGGTTCGCTATATTTTTCGTCTTGTCAGTTTCTATACAAACTTGTTTTGGTATGAGGAATTGAAACAGGTCTAGTCAGCTTATTTTTCTAATCAAGGTTTATGTCAAATAATCAAGTATTCATTAGTCAAATAAATGGGTCACAAAGAAAAGGCCATGAGGAACACCTAGACAGTTTTGAGTCATTTGATATCACACAGGTTGAATCTCTGTCATCCCTTACTACACAAAAAAAGCGATAATAAGACCATCGGTACATAATTCGCACATATATTATGGCTATTCCTACAACGGTATGGATATATGTGAACATTACTAGAATGTCATTCTACTTGAAAATGTCATCATTAACTTAAAGAAATGTGATAATTTTTTCACTAACTATATATATTTAGTGGCTGTAATAATTTATATGTACAACAAAAACTAATACTCAATCGAGTAAAGAGGAAAAGTGTTAAAGTGATTTTTTAATAATATATTGTTACTATGAAACGCTTACAATTTTAAATATCTTTAACAACAAAATATTTGGATCACAGAATATATTATTGTGATGTATTCTCTGCTTGGATCTTCCACAAATAATACATTATAAATAACTTTTTATTATGTTCACGTCTTAAATCAATTATTTATCAAATACAGTGTATAGGCTATTGATTATATTCAAAATAAGATACCTAAAAGGAACTACAACGTTAACGGGGTTTTATTATTTCATATGGTCAATGGGCATCTATATATGAAAAAACCGTGGAGTGCTACCATTTAAAGGGGTGCGTTTTTGAGAAATGGGTGAATTAGTCCCTGGGCACAAGTTACATTAGGGTGAGTTCTATAAACTTTTGATACAAACATATCTACGTAAAAATTGTTCCTGGTTAAATTTACTATCTACATATCACTTTTTAAAGTCAATGATACTTTTTTTTACAAAAAATATTCAAAAGAAAAAGCACAAAGAAACCCAAAAGAAAGAAATTTTGTTTTTTGTCCCATAACTTTTGTCCGCGAGGATATAGGTATAGATATTGCTTTACAGAAAAAAAACCTACATATTTCTTCTTTAAAATATTGTTTAGTAGAGGTAATTAGGACGTACAGTTTTCGAAATATGATTTTTGAAAGTTCTCCACTCACAGCAATTTTGGGCAATTTTCCTTGTTATTTCTAAAATATTGTTCTGTAACTTTTTTCTACGTAACTTTAGGTATATGGAATGGTACACGTAATAGGTATAGAAATCAATTACCTTTGAAATGGTCTACTGTATAACGTTGTACGACTTTTTTTTTAAAGAGATTATGGTTTGTCAAGATTTTATACTTTTAACGATTTTTTATAATATAATATAAAAATAAAACAATATTATTATATAATATATTATATATTATATAATATTATATTATATAGTATATATTATATAATACCTAATATAAAAAAAATATTATTTTTTTACATTTTTTACGATTATTTTTGAAATTTCTCATTATAACTTTTTTTCTTCTACATTTAGGTATATGTATATTATACATATAATAAAAAAGCTTATTTTGTTAACTTTAAAATGGTGTATTACAAAAAATTCTACAATTGTTTTTGAATAAGATATTATTTTTCAAAATGTAATAAGTACTTGCAACGATTTTTGATTTTAGGATTATATTTTAAATTTCTCATTATAACTTTTTTTTTCTTGTACATGAATATACTATATATTTCTCAAAAAAGAGGGCTTAATTTCTGTTCTTTAAACCGGTGTATCATGTATATTTAAATAATGGAAACCGAGTGATTCTTTGATATTTTTTTACCTGTATTATTTAAAATTATTTCTTTTACAAAAAATACATAAACATTAGTCTTAGAAAACATCACTTTAGTTAAAATTATTTAAACGTTGACATTTAAAAATTTTTCAAAATCAAAGTCCATCTCTTTATTAGCATTAGCTTCAATATCTTCCTCTAACACCTCAGTTATCTTAGAGTTCCCACAATTAGTACCCATGCATATGCACCCTTTGCAGAATATTGAACAACTAATTCCTATCTTCCTACCACCGCAGTTTTTTTTACATCCTTTGGTACATCTACATGCTATTTTTTCAAGCAAAGCTTGCGGTGCAGGAGCTTTGACAGTAGATATTGGAATTAATCCATATTTTGAAGTTTGCCCGGCCGAGTCAAGTAGATCCAAAGTATTATCTATAAAAAATAAGATTCAATCATAACACACAATCACATAAAATAGTTATAATGAGAAATTTACAAAATAATCCTAAAATCAAAAATCGTTGCAAGTACTTATTACATTTTGAAAAAGCATATCTTATTCAAAAATAATCCTAGAATTTTTTATAATACGCCATTTTAAAGTAAACAGAATAAGCTTTCTTTTTTATTATATAATATATACTTAAAAGTAGAAAAAAAGTTATAATGGGAAATTTAAAAAATAATCGTAAAAAATATAAAAACTCGTTAAAAGTATAAAATCTTGAAAAAGATAACCACTTTAAAAGAAGTCGTACAACATTATACAGTAGAACATTTTAAAGGTAATTGATTTCTATTCCTCTTACATGTGCCATTGCATATGCCTAAACTTACGTAGAAAAAAGTTACAGAACAATATTTGCGAAATAACAAGGAAAATTGCCCAAAATTGCTGTGAGTGGCGAACTTTGAAAAATCATATTTCTAAAACTGTAAATTCCAATGACCTCTACCAAACATCATTTTAAAGAGAAAATATGTAAGTTTTTTTTTCTATCAAGCAATGTCTATACCTATATCACCATGGACAAAAGTTATGGGACAAAAAACAAAATTTCTTTCTTTTGGGTTTCTTTGTGCTTTTTGTTTTGAATATATTTTTGTAAAAAAAAGTCTTTGACTTTAAAAAGTTATATGTAGATAGGAAATTTAACCAGGAAGAATTTTTATGTAGACGTGTTTATTTTAAAAGTGCATAGAACTCACCCTAATGTAACCTGTGCCCAGGGACTAATTCACCCATTTCTCAAAAACGCACCCCTTTAAATGGTAGCACTCCGCGGTTTTTTCATATATAGAGATTCGTTGACCATATGAAATAATAAAACCCCGTTAACGTTGTAGTTCCTTTCTATAGTACATAATCAATAGCCTAATATATCAATATTATTTAATCAACAACTCAAAATATTCCCGATGCCATGTTATATATTTAAAATTGCCACTGATTGTCACTGTCTGACTGACAATATGCTGACAATATTCTATTCGACTGAGTGCGTTGTCAGACAAAGATAGGTTTTGAAAATATTACCACGGACATTGTGTTTATTTTTGTCGAATCCTGAAAAAACCAATAAATGTTTTTGAAAAATTTAAACGCAGAATGAAAGACTAAATTATTACCGAGGGCCAAAAGTCCCTTAAAATAAATTAAAAGTTTATTTTGAGTGAGATATTTGAAATTAAAAATCACACTAAATTTTATCTTAGTTTTTCGCCTCTGTAACTTATTAAAATAAACATAATAGAAGTTTTCAGGGACTTTTGTTCCTCGTCCTCGCTAATAACCTAATCTTTTATTCGGCGTTTAAATTTTTCAAAAGGACTTATTAGTTTTCTCAGGATTCGAAAAAATTGAATCCTCATTTGAATAGCATTACAGCCAAAAATAATACGTACCCATCCCCTTAACCTAAAAATTACAAAGGTTGCCTTGGAGACATCTTATAAATATTTATTCAGAATAAACCAAGCAGCTAGTTTTATTTGACAAATGATTTTTCTAAAATGTATGTCAATAAAATGAATCAACTGCAAAAAGACATTTTCCTTGAGGGCTAAGACGGAAACAAACTTCTTCATTCAATTAAGATTTGAAATGCCGCAATATAAATAAAAGCAGAACGAAAAAGAAGTTGGTCGTTGCGAGGATTTATTACAAACTTTTTGTTTACTAAAACGAGACAACTTCACCGAATGAAGATTAATTTTTCATTATATAACAGCGAAAGTTGTTCTCTTCCTGCAACAATTAGGATATTAAAAAGCAGCGGTTAGAGTTAAATCGTGTTTCTAATTTGTATTTAGAGCAAACTTTGGATTCCTTCGTAATTTAATTAATAAATTCGTGTAACACGCTCAAATCTTAAGGGCGTGGGCGCAAAATGTCGCGCCAATGTGTTTTAAATGCCTTCATTTTTTCGAAACCTGAGAACAGTAATAAGTATTTTTGAAAAATTTAAACGCACAATGAAAGACTACATTAGTACCGAGGGCCGAAAGTCCCTGAAAACTTCTATAGTAGTCGAGGAAATGAAACTGAAAAAATAGCAAAACCTCGCAATTTTTTCGTCCAGCATCGATTTGTACAAAAATTTGGGGTTAGGCTCATTTCACCCTCTAGTTCATTTTTTATATTGAGACGTTTTACGCTTTTGGTTTTTTAAGGGTGAAAACTACCCCTAATTGTAAAAAATTATAAAATAACAGTTTAAACTTTACTATTGTGAACATTTGGTTTTTATTAGTTATATAATGATTTATGCTTTAAAATATACTATCATATTATTTCAACCCTTAAAACAACCCTTGTTTGAGTTATATATAAAAAGTTTACTTATCCTAAAAGAATAATTTCGACTTGCATCGATTTATATAAAAGTTTGGGATTAGGATCATCTCACCCTGTACTTCATATTCTATATCATGATCAAGGGCGTTGATAATTTTTAGGGGTGTAAACTACCCTTTATTGTCAAAAATCATATAAAAACATTGTAAACTTTAATATTGGTAAAATTTGATTTTCATTGGTTCAATAATAATTGTTTTATGATTTAGGGTATAATATAATATTTCAGCTCTTAAAAACCACCTTTAATAACATTACAATTTTTATAAGCAGATAATTTAATAGATCTACACAGAAAAGAAAGTAGAATTAAAGAATTACCACTTTTATTTACACAAAAATACGAATTTACAAATACGTACCAATACAAATAGAAATAGTTTTTTAGTCATCTTCCAGTTGGTACACGAACCACTTCTGTGGTATTATACATAGTTACATTGAAAATGGTCCATAAGCGGTCTATTCGAATTTAAAAAAAAAATCGTTTTATAAACATAACTCCTTCATTTTTGGCGATAAAAAGTTTTTCCAAATATGATTTTGTAGGATTTTTGAAAAGCTATGACTGAGTAAATTAAATTACGTAAGATTCTTTATTTTTTAATTGGGGTAGGTTTAAAGGTCTTGAGTAAGGGGGTGTTTTCTCGTAAATAGAGGATTTATATAGCTATATCTCTTACCCTCTTCACTGTAATGAAAACCTATGCACAAGGAAATTTTAGTTATTAAAGAAGCTACAAGTTAGTTGTCTATCATTTTTTCTTATCTCCAGTATTTTCGGAGATATTTTGAAATAAAAGGTGAAAAATACGAAATTGCAAAAAATCTATTTTTCTTTAAACTCCAATTTTTCTAAAATTGGGCCTTTTAAATAGCTCAAACTTTTTGGGTGTATTGATGATAACAATATAAAAGGAATTATTTGTTAAAAAGAGGTTGTTTTCACTGATTTTTTCGTAGAGAAAAGCAGGTACCGACCATTTTTTGATCATAAGTCCCTCAACTTTCATGCTGGAAACTTTTTATTACTATTTTTTGAAAGGCCCAATTGTATACTTCAAAAAACATTATTTAAGTTTTCCTCGAAAAATGCAAAGTTTTCCCGTTATTTGGCTTTGAATATTTCAAATTATGCATTTGACGAAACAAACTAACCTTTAACATGCCGTATCTCGGTTTATATTAGTCTTAAAGATCTTGTAGAAAAAGAATTTGATTTGTGTTACTAAAAGATACAATTTTGATATCTACAGTTATCACAGTTATTAACCCAGATATGCCCAACGTCCTACATATAGAACGCCTGAAGCAAGTCCGATCCTGTCTCATTCTTGACCAGTAACTAAATGCTGACAACAGGTAATCGATCTCTAGGAACCACCCGATGTAATAAAATATAAAACGACTGTTTAGTTACACCATAATATTTGTGTAGTTAACATCAAAAATTGTGTAAATTTGAAAATGGCGGAGTATGGTGTTTCGTTCGCAAAGTAAGCAAAATTTGTATTTTTAAAACTGTATAAATAATATTTTAATATGTGCATTTTAACGTAAAAAGAAGTATATTTAGCAATATAGGATCAACAGTAATGTACAAATATGTTATAATATATTTTTGAACCTCTTTTCCACAGCGTCCTACATGTAGGACGTTGGGCACATAACAGTACTACATACATAACTTTATTTTTGCGTAAATTACATGCTTTTATACAAAATATATCAATATTTTAGCATATGTCATGTATATTTACACTTTCAGGGGTTTTTCTTTAAATGATGCACTGGCTATGCTGGAGGAGGAGGAAGATATGATAGAGCACGTTGAGTCATTGACTATTTCTCCGCCCGAAAATGCCACGGATTCTCAAACTGATGAAGATTCTGGTGACGAAGACACGCTTACGATAAATAATCTACCTGCTAAGCAGCTTAGAGCGCCTGCTGAAATAAATTTTCATAAATATAATACAAGGCAAAACATTTCCTCTAATTCCTCAAATCTAAAAGATGACAAAAATGCCCCATCAGTGGAAGAATATGAAACGCCATCAAAGAGAACAAAAACAATAAAGAGAAAAAAGATTTATAAATGGGAAACCGAAGATTTGGTGTATGATGGTGAAGAATTTAGTAACGATGAAGAAGAAATGCCTCTGCAAACCCCTTTAGATATGTTTTCTTTATTTTTTGATGACAAAATATTGGAACTAATAGTTGTCGAATCAAATCGATATGCAGGGCAACAAAATCATTGCCTGAAAATAGAAAAACATGAGATAAAAGCATTCATTGGAGTGTTATTACTCAGTGGATATGTGCCAGTTCCGAGGCGGAGAATGTTCTGGGAAAACGAAAGAGACAGTCACAATGTACTGGTTTCTGAAGCTTTGTCAAGAAATAAATTTGAATATATTTTATCTCACTTTCACCTAACTGACAACGTCACTATAAATACATCCGACAAATTTGCTAAAGTTAGGCCATTGTTCGATCACCTCAATGCTGCATTTTTGAAATTTGGTAAATGTGAGGAAATGCACTGTGTTGACGAAGCCATGGTACCATATTACGGCCGCCATGGCTGCAAACAATTTATTCACAATAAGCCAATTCGCTATGGCTACAAACTTTGGGTAGGAGCAAGTAGATTAGGCTACGTAAATTGGATGGAACCCTACCAAGGTGCTACCACAAATATTAGCGAAAAGTATATTGATTATGGAGTAGGGCCATCTGTTGTTTTGGAGTATGCTGACGTTTTAAGAACTAGGTGGCCTAATAAACGGATGCACCTATTTTTTGATAATTTCTTTTCCACGTTATCTTTGTTAGAATTGCTATCGGAGAAAAATTTTAACGCTACCGGAACAATACGTGAAAATCGCATATCTAATGGGCCACTGACAAACTCAAAAGAAATAAAAAAGGAAGCTCGAGGCGTTTTCGATTTCAAAAAAACAGAAAACCAGAACATTATTGTCGTGAAGTGGCATGACAACAGCATTGTCACCCTGTGCTCAAATGCAGTAGGCGTAAACCCCCTGCATAGGGTGAAAAGATTTTCACGAAAAGAACGGACAAATATTCAGGTAAGTTATAGTTTTTTAGATTATTTTTACAAACGCATTTATTTTTTTATTTTCAACAACATGCTTAGTTTCATGACATTTTATAATATTTTAGGTGTCGCAGCCACATCTGATAAACTTGTACAATGCAAACATGGGCGGAGTAGACAGATGTGACCAAAATTTGAGCCTTTATAGAATTTCACTGAGGAGTAAGAAATGGTATTTCCCGCTAGTGGCACACTGTATTGATGTAGCTCTGCAAAATGCTTGGCAGTTGCATAGACAAAGAGGTGGGGACCTTGATCAGTTAAGGTTCCGAAGACGAGTAGCCACTACGCTATTATTACAAAATAAAAAAAAAGAAACACATTCGAAAGGTCATAAGTCATCTACCGAAGGTTTAGACATTAGGTTTGATCGTATGGATCATTTGGTAATTCCTCAAAATAAGCAAACACGCTGTGCACATTGCCATGAAAAAACAACCACCAGATGTTCAAAATGCGACAAAGGACTCCACGTCAAATGTTTTTTGGTATACCATACAAAAAGTGTATAGTTAATGTAGGTACCCTTAAGTGCCCATCGTCCTACATATAGGACGCCCAAAATTTTGTATATTTATCAAAAAAATAAATATTATTTTCGTCTAATATATTTTAGTTTACCCTAAATTAAACAATTATAAGAAAAAAAATAATTAAAATCACAAGTAGACATAATGGGCATATCTGGGTTAAAATATTCGTTTTTTCGTCGAAAAACGGTTACTTTCAAGCGCGAGTAACTCGAAAATATTAGTTTTACAAAGAAAATGTAAAAAACATTTGTTTCTTAGAATTGCTTTTTACATCGATTTATATGGTTAAAGTGTAATAAAAAATTCCCACCCCCGAGATGGGGTGGCAACCAACCCCAAGGTTCTAGCTTACAGCGGCATGATATAGAAAATCATTCTTGGACTATTCCCTACCTTCTGTGAAAATTTCAAGTAAATCCGTGCTGGACGAAAAAATTGCGAGCCAAAATGCTTCATTTCTTAGACTATAATGTTTATTTTAAGAAGTTACAGGAGTGAAAAAATAAAGAGAAATTTTAGTGTGCTTTTTAATTTCAAACATCTCATTCAAAAGAAACTTTTTATTGATCGGTAATAATTCAGTCTTTCATCCTACGTTTAAATTTTTCAAAAATATTTATAGTATTGGAGAAAAACGAACACCATGTCTGTGGTGATATTTTCCAAATCTAATACTTTTATCTTTGTCATACAACGCACTCAGTCGAACAGAATGTGTTGACAAGGCTACTAAATATTTGACACGTCTTCAGGAATATTAGCCAGGGAGGTAGTGTCAAATTTGACCGGAGCATTTTAGCATGGCTGGTTTCTTATTATTTAGGTAGGTGTTCCAAAGCTTATTAACAAATGATGTGTCAGCTGGCCCAAAACCGGGGATTTTAGTCAAGAAAAGGTGAAACATGAAAGTTGATGGACCAACGCTACAGCTTAAATGTCAAGTATTTATATACGTTACTCAGAACATTTAATGGACTTGCTTACTTGGTACCAACCTTTCACTCAGGAGATCGGGGTTCAAATCCTGGCGCGGAAAATTCTTTTTGTTTTTTAAATTGACATTTTATTTTGAAAAATATTTATTTTTATAATACCACTTTTTTATTATTTATACGAGACAATATAAAAAAATCTGTATGTCTTTTATAGAATTATGCATAGAACTTATGAAATAGCATATATACATTTGATCATAAATATTATGATTGACCTTAATAAGCAAAATGGTTGTACATGAACCCCTGAAGCTTCCTGAGTTAGTACGACCAATCTAAGTGAAAAAGGGGGTTGGCCTCCCCACCCCCCTCCCGACATTTTTTTATCTTTTTAGACAAACTGTTTTTTGCATAATTTTATGTGATGTAAAACCAAAAGATACATACAACAATAATTTTTCACTTTTCTATCACCAACCCCCATTTTTTTAATAGCAATCTAATTATTTTCCTGTTCTCTATAACATATAAAAATGAATTTTTGTCTGTATGTCCCTTATAGAATCGTAAACTATGCATTTAATCATATGATGACCTCAAGCAAAGTTTTTGTACTTACATGAACCCAGGAAGGAGTTAATACTTAATAATATATACTTAATAATAATTAATAGAGTTAAAAGAATTAATACTTTTTTATTATTAACTAGCTGACCCGGCAAGCTTCGTACCGCCTTAAAACTAAATAATGTTTGAATTAAATGTTTAATACCTAAAATTACCAGAAAGCCAAAAAATACTAAAAAATATTGCGTACCCATACTTTTTTCTACCAAATGCATAGTTTACGATTCTATAAGGGACATAGGTACAGACAAACATTCATTTTTATATATTATAGAGAATAGGGAAATATTTAGATTGCTATTAAAACATGGGGGTTGGTGATAGAAAAGTGAAAATTTAGGGTTGTATCTTTCGGTTCTACAACATATAAAATTAAGAAAAAACAGTTTGTCCAAAAAAATAACAAATAATATCTCCCTTTTCACTTAGATTGTTGGTCTTACCAACTCAGGAACCTTCAGGGGTTCATGTACAACAAATTTGCTTATTAAGATCAATCATAATATTATGACCAAAAATGCATAGTTTGCGATTCTATAAAAGACATACAGATTTTTTTATATTGTCTCGTATAAATAATAAAAACGTGGTATTATAAAAATAAATATTTTTCAAAATAAAATGTCAATTTAAAAAAAAAAAAAAATTTCCGCGCCAGGATTTGAACCCCGATCTCCTGAGTGAAACTTAGGTGCCAAGTAAGCAAGTCTATTGAATGTTCTGAGTAACGTATATAAATATTTGACATTTAAGCTGTAGCGTTGATCCATCAACTTTCATGTTTCATCTTTTCTTGACTAAAATCCCCGGTTTTGGTCCAGCTGACACATCATTTGTTAATAAGCTTTGGAACACCTACCTAAATAATAAGAAACCAGCCATGCTAAAATGCTCCGGTCAAATTTGACACTACCTCCCTGGCTATATTTTGAATTGTTTAATAAATAATATTGATAGTGTATTTGATAAATATTGTATCTTATTTACGAAACACATGGAGAATACAGCAGTATTTGTTGTGTGATTCAAGTATTTTATTGTTAAAGATATTCAAAATGTATACATATAAGCGTTTCATGGTAATAATATATTATTAAAAACATCACTATATCACTTTTCCTTTTTTCTAAATTATTAGTTATTATTATATAGTATATAAATTATTGTAATCACTGAATACATAGTGAAAAAATAAACATATTAATTAACTGAATTAATAATGTAATAAGCTATTATACAAGCAACGGTTATCCAATAACATTCAAAGGTCATTTCTGAGTTCAAAACTCAGAGAACATTCAAAAGTCATCATTAACGAAAACCAATTTCAGCATGACTTGCAGTGAATTTTATAACTATGTTATAAAAAACAAGGCACTCCAAAAGGGCAAAATCGAATGAAAAATATAATTTTACTTAATAAAAAATAAATAATTTACTTAATCTACAATTTTGTTTTGTAATTTCGTCTGATTATTATGATTATGTAGGATTAAATACAGATTATAGAAACACCATGTAGTCCAGTAAATGAACGCGAAATACAGCGCTACCGTGTAACTTTCAGGGTCAACTAAAAATTGCATGAAAATTTGGACTTAGGTTCTACTTAATATCCACTTCAAAATTGAACTTGTGCCGTTGGTTGCTTTTACTCGGGGGGTGACAGTCATCCCTAGTCGGGGGTGAAAATCCGCACGTTTAAAATAAGTCAGGAAATGGATAAATTCTAAGCAACTTTAGTTCTATAAAAATTTTTAACTTAGTTAATACTTTCCGAGCTTTTTGCGATTGAAAATGTTTATTTTTCGACAAAAAATCACGTTTTCAGGCGGTTTTTTCACAAACAACTCAAAAAGTAATAGTCCAGAGAGCCACTGCGCATCCGCTAGGAAAAATATTCTAATTCGGATTTTTTGCACAGTCTTACTCAAAAAGGACTCCTTTTAACAAATTTGCATGTTGCCAGGAAGTGGTCAAAACTGTTTTAAACGTTTTTTTTTTGTTTTTTTCCTAAAATTATTTTTTTTGCATGGAAAAAAGTTTTATTAGGTTTTTTGGATCATTCCAAACAGAAAAGATCTTTAGTGACTTTTCTCTAAAAATGATAGTTTTTGCTATGTGAAAAACTGAAAATTTTAATGTTGCCAAGGTAGGTAGATATTCTTTAAACATCGATTGATGAAATCCCAAAGAGCTTTTGGCAACACAGTATTCAAAACTCCTTTGTTTTTTAATTGCTAATCAAGCGTGCGCGACACTATTTTCCACCGACAGTATGGTGCAAATGAAAGGAATAAATTCGTTATTTCGTAAACCGGTGACTTTAAGGAAAAATCCCGAAACAATACGATTTTTATTTTTAAGTTATGATATTGTGGCATATATGGTATACTAGTGACGTCATCCGTCTGGGCGTGATGACGTAATCGATGATTTTTTAAAATAAGAATAGGGGTCGTGTGGTAGCTCATTTGAAAGGTTCTTCAATTCTCTACTCAGTAATTTAAACATTTACATAATTATTTATACAGGGTGTCCTTCTACTTCTTTTTTTGTCAAATAATTTAATTAATTAAAAATTTTTTGGAAACCCTATATAAATAATTATGTAAATGTTTATATTAATGAATAGAGAATTGAAGAACCTTTCAAATGAGCTAGCACACGACCCCTATTCTCATTTAAAAAAATCATCGATTACGTCATCACGCCCAGATGGATGACGTCACTAGTATACCATATATATGCCACAATATCATAACTTAAAAATAAAAATCGACCTGTTTCGTGATTTTTCCTTAAAGTCGCCGGTTTACGAAATAACGAATTTATTCCTTTAATTTGCACCATACTGTCGGTGGAAAATAGTGTCGCGCACACTTGATTAGCAATTAAAAAACAAAGGAGTTTTGAATATTGTGTTGCAAAAAACTCTTTGGGATTTCATCAATAAAGAATATCTACCTGCCTTGGTAACATTCAAATTTTCAGTTTTTCACATAGTTTTTGAGGGTTAAAAATGGCCGATTTCGCATTTTTTCAATTTTTAATCGCTGATATGTCAAAAACTATTATTTTTAGAGAAAAGTAACTAAAGACCTTTTCTGTTTGGAATGATCCAAAAAACCTAAAAAAACTTTTTTCCATGCAAAAAAAATAATTTTAGGAAAAAAAAACGGTTAAAAAATTTTTGACCACCTTTTGGTACTGGCAACATGCAAATTTGTTAAAAGCAGTTCTTTTTGAGTAAGACTGTGCAAAAAATCCGAATTAGAATATTTTTCCTAGCCGATTCGCAGTGGCTTTCTGGACTATAAGTATTTGATAAAAAAAATATTCTTAACAAAAATGTAGCATATAAAAAAATGGAAAAAATTATGAATTCGTTAAGTCTATAGACCCAGCAAAAGTTGTAGCTCATGAAAAATGCGTTCTTATTCGACAAAAACAAAAACAAATATTTCAACGTGAAATAAACAAAACATGAAGCACTTTTCGGGAAAAACCCATTAAAACTTTTTTATGCTCAAAATCAAATTGACCCCTTTTTTTGGTAAAAAAATCGCAAAGATCTCCCAGTATTTAGCACCCTAAATGAAAGTATTCGTTACCGCTTTACAAACAATTTAGTTTAATTATGTATTTTTTATACGATCTGTAAGTTTCACCCGTTTAAAGGGCCTTTTTTTGAAATAGTCATAGGTGAAAGGGCTTGAACGAGTCACTAATCACGAGTGTATGCAAAATATGAACAGCCATATCTTAACCAATTTTTGTCTTACAGAAAAACAAATTGAAACTATCATATTATTTATAAAAGCAAAACCTACATTTCTTACTCGAGATTTTTCGTATCACTAATACTTTTTTAGGTATTTTGAAAAGAGAGCATTTCTTCCAATATTTTAGACCATATTTTTGCTATAAAACCAATTTTTTTTTTAATAAGCAACAAAATATTGGAATAAATGCCAAAATACCTAAAAAAGTATTGGTGATACGAAAAATCTCTAGTAAAAAATGTAGGTTTTGCTTTTATAATTATGATAGTTTCAATTTGTTTTTCTGTAAGACAAAAATTGGTTAAGATATGGCTGTTCATATTTTATATTATAAAGTAAATGGTAAAGCGGTAACGATTAATTTTATTTAGGTTGCTAAATAGGAGGAGATTTTCACGACTTTTTTTTACTTTTTACCAACTTTATTTTGATCGTAACTCACTTAGTTTAAATGCTAGAGACTTTTATATAAAACAAAAATAAAGATTTTTATAAAATAATTTTTAATAAATTCTTCCCGAAAATTGCTTCATTTTGTGATCATTTCACGTTGAAACATTCGATTTTGAATTTGACGGATAAGAACATATTTTTGATTAGCTACAACTTTGCTTTTACTGGTTTTATAGGCTTTCTGAACACACAATTCTTTTTTACAAGCTACATTTCTGCTAAGAATATTTTTTAGATAAAATACTTACTTCTTGAATTATTTGCGAAAAAAAATCGAAAAATAGACATTTTTAATCGCAAGTTACTTGAAGAGTGTTGACTTAGTTAGAAATTCTCTAGATCAAAAACTGTTTAGAACAAGTAAATTTATCCATGTTGAGACTTATTTTAAACGCGCGTTTTTCACCCCCGAGACGGGGTAACTGTCACCCCCCAAGTAAAAGCAACCAACGGTACACGTTCAACTTTAAAGCAAACGGTAAGTAGAACCTAAAACCAAATTTTCATGCAATTCGGAGTTGACCCTGAAAATTAAACTCCAATACGGGCATTTACTGGCCTATTGTTGTTTATTTGTCCCGATTTACAACCCTAAATCCTGATTTGCTTTACCTTATGTACCGATTTAAAACAAATCGGACATGGCAACACTATGTCAAGTAATGTGTACATCTCCATACTAGGGATGACGGTTTTTGACAAAACACCGGTTTTCGGTTATACCGGTTTTTTTTTGCTTACGGTTTAACCTGGCGGTTATATCCGGCCAAAAAAAAACCGGTTTTAAAAAAACCGGTTTCCGGTTTTTTTAATCCAATAGGTTACAAAGTTACATTTACACTACATCTTAGTTTGCGATACTCCATTCGACTCGATATCAATATGATCAAAATTAGTACTATCGAAAGAACATTTATTACTTTTAACACGTTTGTATATTTGTAGAATAGGTATATTTTAACTCATTTAATGCTTCCTGTATGAGTGTATCGTTTTGAAAACGTAGCGAAATTCTTTGAGATTCGTATTCGTAATCAGTAATTCGATATTCATAGTCAGAGCATTATTTTTAGTAATCAGAAAAAGTCAGTCACCCACTTTCAATGGTAAGAGTTAAGTGTGAAAAATAGATGATGTTTGCGACTTGCATCTAATTTAACCAGATCACTTCTGATATAAATATTATGATTACAAATACCTTTTCAAGGAAATATTATAATAAAACTTAACAATTGTTTCTGGATGATGTGAGATTGCACTTTCAGTTTGCTTCTGTATTTTATAAAATAAAATAAAATTTGAATTATGGTTTTGTTTGGAATAATTACTTGAGAATAATAATTATGATTGAGATCCCAAATAATACCTAACGCAATCCTAATCACCGTAAAAACCTAATAACCGGTTTTTACTTTAAAAAGGAAAAACCGGTTATAACCGGGACAAAAAACAACCGGTAAAACTGGTTATTTCGAAGTAAAAAACGGTTTTAGGTTTAAACCGGTAGGTTTTTCCCATCCCTACTCCATACCAGTGAGAATTTTACTAAACGTAATTTGCCGTGTAAAGAAAGAAAAAGTAGGGATAGCCGTAAAATATTTGCGCCTACGCACTTTATAAGTAGAGATCCTGAAAAATTGAATGAACACTTTTTTAAACGTTCTTTTTCTTTGGCTCTTTTTCTCCATTATGAGTTCCTAGTTTCGTCGCCCACATCATTCTGTTCTCCCAGTCACCTACTCTGAGGTCTCTATCTATCGTTGCATTTTCTTCATACGTTTTTTATCTTGTAGCAGTTTTCCTCTTAGTCTTCTTCAAAATTCCTTTTGATCACCTGTGCTTTGGTATTCTTTGTACATGCCCATACCAGTTCAACTGTTTAAAGAGTCTGTTCAACTGTTTCTGATTCCAACTTTTTTTGTAGTTAAGCATTCTACTTCCATTGTGTTCCATATTTCCTGTTCTTATTCTATCTTCTTTAAGTTCCATCTCCGCGACGGAGGTCGGCAATCGTCATAGCTATTTGTATTTTAGAGACGGCTGCTCTGAAAAATTCATTTGATGTACATCCGTACCATTCTCTCAGGTTGCGCAGACAGGATATTCTGCGTCTCCCTATGCTTATTTTTCCTTGAATCTTTCTCTGCATAATCAACTGGAGCAAGTTGTATCTCTCTCCACGTGTAGTATGTCCGAGATATTCCAATTTACTTGTTCTGATGGTATTTAAAATTTCAATTTCCAATTCTAGTGTTTTTATTGTAGCAGCATTCAAGGTCCAAGCTTCCATTCCCTAAATCAAAGTCGAGAAAATACCTAGCCCACCTCTTATTCTATCCAGGTTGGTAATTTGTAGACATCTTCTCATAAAGTCCAATTCAACTGTTCTTACCTTATTTCGTATTGTTGTTGTCGTTGACCATACTTCCGATCTAGATATGTGGTAATGCTCTGAAAGGTCCTTCTTTTGTTTTCTTTGGTTTTTCTATTAGGATATTTCAGTGGCGAAGCGTCCATGTAACCACTGTTACCATTGGTAACAGTTACAAATCTTACAAATAAATATTTTATGACTACTACGAAATAATTCCATTTATATTTTTTACCAACAGAAATACTTGTTAATAGTACCTAATTCAGTAAATAGCCAACTAGACGCACGAAAATATTGGCGAGATATGTGAATCCATGGCACGTTATCATAATATATTATTATGCTGTTACCAATACTGGCACTGGTAAACGGTACGCAGGAGAAACCCTCGCTATCGATCGGGACTAGCTCTGAAAATTTTGAAGGAGCGACGGGTCTAGAGACGGCGCGCGGGCAAGTTGTGCATATCAGTAGTGTCACCATTTTGAAGATTGGTAACGTTGGTTTGGTACCTATTACAGATTACAGTGTGTGTACATTTAAACATGGGAGAGTGTTGCGACGTATTGCTTAATTGATCAACTACTTGAAAAGTTATTCTACTTGTATATTTTTTTATATATTATTTTAAAGAAAAAAATGATATTATTGAAAATGGAAGAATTAAAATATAAACAATAGTTTTCAAAATCTGTTCTTTTTCCTACTTGTTCATTTTTTATGTTAATTTTATGGTAGAATAATATGTTTAGTTTGTTTATTATTTATTGTTATACCTGTTACATATACATAATTACATACATATAATTTGGGAATAGTGATTTGTTTAATTTTATCCCACAGGATTGAAAACAAAAACAGGATTGGGCGGTTCAAAATATTTTTTTTAAGATATTTTTACATCTGGTTTTGGTAACACTTTAGAAAAAGTCATGCGTCGCCACAGGGATATCTAGTTAGTGACAGTACCTTAGGTATGAGGATATTAAAAACCAGTGCAGAAAGTTCAATCTTGTTTTTAATTTGTCTTTAAAGAAAATTTTCGATCCTTTTCATCATATATCATAAAACACACTTATAATCCTGAAAAATTAAATCAAACGAACCTTTTTTAAATGTTCTTTCGGTAAAAAATGAAACATCTCTAACAAATAAAATCGCTTTGAATTTAAAATGTTCTACAGTGGACTTTTGGCTTAAATAAAGAATGTAATAATTTGTATTCAAACTTATCAAATAATTTCGGTACTGTCCAACTGTTTTTGATATTGATTATTGCGTTGTCAGGAAGAATAATAATTTGTTAAGCACGTGTAATTCAATTAGTTGTTGAGATCGGACATTTGCTCCTATGTAGCATATCACAATGCGCATTACACATGTCTAAATCATCCATGGAAAAATTAAATAATAAACAAAATGTAATAAACTACTCAGATCCGTTTGCGAAAATAATATTCATAAAATATTACATATTAAATGTGTTTATATAAAACCAAACAAAATTTGGTAATTATTGAGAACGTATTAAAGTATATTTTTTTCAATTTTCATCAAAATTGAAATATCGGTTACATCGAACAAAACACGATTGTTTTCATTTAGTGCAGCCGATATGTAAAACAATTGTGTATTTAATGATAGAAGCATATAATTTGGACCACATATTCTACACATATAAACGTTCAAATTTAGATGGGAGGCCATCTCCGATTTGGCCTTTTACAAAAATGGCGGGGATTCAAAATGGCAACTATATATATGTGACTAATAGCACGATAACTTTTGAACGAGACTTCAGATTTCAACAAAATTTGGTATATAGGTTCTTTTTTGATGTATAATATCGAGGTCTTGAACTAGGAGAACCAATTTACCAGAAGTTTTGTTTTTCCTGGTTCTTATGTAAAAATATGCTGTTTTTTTTTTCAATTCTTTCACCCTGTATCAGGGTCTTGTTTCTATCCGTAGGCCAGTAGGTTGATCTACCAGTTGATAGTGCTTCACACCTCTGTTCTTTAATGGCTAAAAAAAGCTCCTTTCCCTTAGTAGTAGTGATTCTAGAGCCCCAGTGTGTGTTCTTTGCCTTGAAGTCACCTCCAATAATGAACCTTTCCCCTAAGCTTTTCAAGAATTCATTATACTGCTCTTTTTTAATGGAATGTTTAGGTGGGCAGTATATTGAACTTATATTTATTTTAAAAGTTTTAGTTTTTATGTGTACTGTAGTGGCTTGAATATGTTCAGTTTTATATTCCAACTCTTCATGATGACATATATTATCCTTTATGATGATTGCACTGCCTCCTTTGGCCGCATTGTCAGGGTGTATTGTATTATATACCTTATATCCTTTAAATTTGTCAAGGATTGCTTGTAATTCTTGTTGATGATTAAGCAACCCGTCGGCATTCCATGCGACATTTCTAAGATCATTAGCCATTTCTTACCTTTGGAATAGCACCTTGAGATCTATATTCCAGGGAAGTGACCCTTTCATTTAATTCTTTCAACTCCTGTAATATCATTTGAAGGGTTTGTTCTGTTTCTTTTTCAATCTCTGTTGTTTTTTGGTATTTATCATTCTGATAATTTTCATTGTGACCTTTTGTTACCGCACTATATGTCTTATTACTAGTAACTTTCTGTGCTTGTTTTCTTTCACCAGCATTTGACTTGGTTTCAGTTGACCTTCTGTCTGGAGGGTGTGGCAAATTCGTCTTTTTCAGACCTCTGTTTTTTATTTTCTGCATTTCCTTTGCGACGATACATCCTCGGTAGTTGGCAGGATGGTTTTCGCCACAATGGACACATTTTGGTTTAACATTTTCAGGTTTGTCGCAATCTTTAGTAAGATGTTTTTTTGTGCATTTAACACACCTTGGCCCTCTAGTACAGAACTTCCATGTGTGACCATATGCTTGACATCGTTTGCATTGCGGTATTAGTTTGGAATTTTTAAAAGGCCGAATTTCAACTTTTGTTCCTAGGATGTCCGTTATCCCATATATTTTGTTGATATCTTCGTCTGGTTTGAAGGTTAACATAAACATGTCTAATGGCTGTTTGGTTTGCCACTTTAGCTTTTTAACTGCGTCTATGGCTTTATAGCCTCTTTTTTGCAGATCTTCAACAATTTTTTGGGACGAGCAAGTGTGATGTAATCTCTTTACTATAACTTTTATCGGTCTTTCTTGTTTGTTTTCGTATGAGTGATATTGGATATTCTCCTCTCTTAAAGCTTTTATTAATTTTCTGTACTCTTCACCGTCTTGTACATTAACTTTTATCACTTCACTATTCACCAGTTTAGTAGTAAACTTAAATCTTCGATTTAAGGAAGTTATATAGGACTTCATATTCTTTGAAGCTTTCCACTACCACAGGTGGAGGCATTTTGGCTTTCCTAACTGCACTTTCTTTGGAGCTATGTTTTTGTGGTGAGATGTATGGTGAAGTATCCATCTTACGTTCCTTACTGGCTCTTGATTGAACCCTAATACACTCTGTCTCCTTAGCGAGCTCTTCTTCATCTGTTAAATATTCTATTTCATTTTCTTTTTCAGTTAAATTGACTTTTGTTGCCAACTCTGTATATTGAGATTTTAACTGTGCTAGTTCCCTTTCAAGTATGCTTACTGTATCACACAATTTGGTTTTGTGGCTCTCGGCAGCTTTCCAAGCATTAAATAGAGTCTGTTCGTTTTGCGACCTTTTATAATTTTCTTCAAAAAGCGCCTGGTTTACTTGCATAATCATATTTTGGTTGGCTTCTGCCATTGGTTCCTGTGTGTCAAGCACAGGCTGCTGGTTGTAAGCCATATTTACAATAATCCATATAAATAAACAATTTGACTAATTTAATAATTATTGTTTGAAGGACTGGCCTATTTTATTTTTATTTATAACACATGCGATAAAAACGATAAAAACATACATAGCGATAGTCCCACTCTGCAGAGACAAGACCTGCTCTCAACTTTTGTTGTTATTGTTTTTCTATTGTATACTAATTACAGATACTAATAAATTATATTCAAATAAAAGAACGGCTTACCAATGTAAAGTGATGTAATGTAATGCAGCGTTTATTTACAGACAGCATTTTTTTACAATTTACGCTAATCTGGAGGAAAAGTGTCACAACTCAAAAATCAACTTTTTCAAGCAAGATAAAAATAAAAACAAAACAAATCAAAAAACTATTATATTTGATTCAACAACGAAAAAAGGTCCACTTTTTGGGTTAAGTCACTTTTATTTTGAAATATTGGTCACTATTTTAAACATGAATAAAACAAACCTGCGAGACTTTCCGAAATACAACGGTCCTCGTAATAAATAAATATACATTTACGTCGAACGTCAGAGCATAACTGAAAATGACATTGTTCCGGAATAAAAAGATTGATTTCACCTTCAAATGAATAATGACACATTGTCATCTTACGAAGTTGGAAGTAAACACCTATGTCACACTTTTGAGTCACTTTAACAAAATATCTGGAATTATGTATTTTTCGTGTTGTGTCACTTTTCTTCCGGTTGGAATAATAGTTATTCAACGTTCCATTCTACATCCTATAGGACCACAGAGGCTTCTTTATGAAATCCCACCAGTGAATTTCAATGCGCTGAAACTTAAGTTTAATGGTAGATTGGGATTAAGTTGAAGGCATAGATAGGTCTGAATTAGATGTAATGAGAAAACGCAGTCGAGCGAAAGTTATATTATATAATGGGAAGTGTCGCTACTTAGATAGTAATCTGTTGGTAATTTAGTATAGAATGAACTTAATAAAAACATGATGAACTTATAAATTAACTCTTAACTTGTGAGGTAAAAACTTTGCGCCGTTATTGGTAAAATAAGACTCTAATGTAAGTTTATTTAATGTAGGGGAGGTTGGCCTAAGACGGGATACTTTTCTTTTGAAATTTTCTGAAGCATAAGTATAAAGTCAAATAAGACTCAATTATGGTGCTTGTCTCTTATTAGTCAATTATGTAAAACATTGTTATCAAACTTATGAATAATTCTGAAAAACGTAGTCAGAAAAAAATTATATTTAAACAGATGCACAGTTTCCCTTTTTACCTATAAGTGTTGGTAAAACGGGAAATAACATAGAGGTAAAACGGGATAAGAATTTTGCACAAATGATATGTTCTTAAAGTTAATTTTTATAAAAAGAACTTAAACAAAAGATTATTAGACATTATTTGCACACATCACATACAAATGTGTCCTCGTCATTCTCGGCACCGGCGCAAGCGTCATGCGCCCATTTATGGCAACCAGAGCACCTTATCCAACCCTCGCCGGGCCTGTCTTCTAAGAAATTGTTGCTGCAATATAAACATGCGACGTTGACTTCTTCAGTTTCGGATTCACTACTGCTACTTTCCTTCTTCATATAGGTACTTCTTCCTTTTCCCTCTTGTAACTTCAATATTATCCAACTCCATTGACTTGTTTTTATTCTTAATGTTTATTTCTGAAGACTGTTTATTTCGGCTACTGCTTTGAAGAGATTTAATTTTTGTATTAGAATAATTAATTTTTTTAACGCTCACTCTTTTATTTTTCCCTTCTTGCTCTTTGAAAAACTTCTCTAATTCTTCTTTGTAAGGGGTACTTATCTGCCACCTTTGGGTAGGGGGCAATTTTTTGAGGAGAAATATAATGGTGAATTTTGCTAGTGGATGGTCTAATATCGTCTTCAACTGGAAAATCATTTTCCTCGGATTCGATTGAACCCAGTGGCTGCCCGATTTTTCCGATTTGTTCCACTGGCGTAACTTCCCTAGGAATTTCAATAGAATCTGTGCGTTCTGGGGGCTCTTCCGATAATACTGCGCCATCGTCTCCATTAGGCTCAGTTAATGGTCTCTCTGTAGGCAGAGAAGCTGCAAACATGTCATCTGTGAAGACAGTACGGTCTACTGGATAAACTCCGGTCTTCTTGAACCCATTTATGGCGTTCAACGGTGTCGAAGCTTGTAGATAAGCATGGCCAAATAATGAACCAATTTGAGGTAGAGTTACACACTTGCCTGGATTTTGCCTCAGCCAAACTTCCACTTGTGCAGTATAAAAGGTACTTAGCGGTGCCATAAACGAAACATCGAGCGACTGCATACGGTGACTTCAGTCACCGTATTATTATCCAGATTTAGCCATACGGCTCACACTCCCTCTAAGGGGAAAATTGACTCATCCCAGATACCTACGGTATCAAAAGGATTGAGCTCTGGTGGGACTCTTTCCGTGTTATCGAGCCCTAGGTGACTTGGTATGCAGGTGTATCTCCCAAAAATTTTCGTACACATCTGGCTGTTGCGAGTAGTACAGCTTTCTGCATGGTCTTGTAAAGATGTTCATTTAGACCCAGCCTTTTTATGCTTTCGAGGAGGTTCTTCGGAATGACTCCAGTAGTAGATATAACAATAGGTATCGTCTGGGTACTTTGCATTCTCCATTGCCTTCGTATTTGAATTTCTAGATCTCTGTACTTGGCGATCTTTTCAGTGAATTTACTACGTAGATTATTGTTGTTAGGTATCGCCACATCAATTAGTGTTGTTTGTCTTGTTAATTTATTAACTAGTACGAGATCTGGTCTATTATGTGCCACTGTTTGATCTGTGAGCACAGTGCGGTCCCAGTATAGCTTGTAGTTGCCATCCTCAAGCATACTCTCAGGGACGTATTGATAATACGGAATATGGTCCGTTTGGAGAAGTCCCAGCTTGATAGCTATCTCTTGATGAAGGATTTTTCCCACTGCGTCATGCCGTTCCTTGTATTCAGTTGCAGCAAATGCCTGGCAGCCCCCTGTAAGATGTTGGATGGTTTCTTGGGCTTGACATCCATATCGGCATCTGTCGTTTTGAACCTGAGGGTCTTTGATGATATATTTCAGGTAGTTTCTGGTTGGTATAACCTGATCCTGAATGGCCAGTAATGAACCCTCCGTTTCAGGGAACATCTTTCCTGATGTCAACCAGTAGTTCGACGCTATATTGTCGACATAATCTTGGCTGACCTCATTGGGATGTCGCCCGTGCAAAGGTTTACCCATCCAGGCGCGCACTTTTTCGTCCTTAGTAAGGTGGTTTATGCGCAGTTCAGCTTCCCTCAGTTTGATCGGTGTTGTGTCATCTACTGCGCAGATAGCGCGATGTAGAGTAGATGTCTCAGCCTGCATCTGAAAATAAGTTCTTAAATTAGCAATTTGTTTATCTAATTGCTCACCTATATCCATAAGTCCTCTTCCTCCTAAATACCGGGGTAATGTCGTTCGTTCTACTGCACTTTTAGGGTGGTGTTTTTGTGCCTTTGTGAGGTGTGTTCGTACTTTTCGCTGAAGATTTTCTATATCCGTTTTTGTCCACTTAACAATACCAAATGAATAGCTAAGCGCGGAACAAGCGTAGGTGTTTAGTGCCTTAAACAAATTTTTACTGTTAAGCTGTGAACGAAGCAGCTGTTTTACCCTTCTTATAAACTCAGTAGTTATCTCAGTTTTCATTTGCTTATGGTCAATTTTCCGCGCCTGCTTTACTCCAAGATATTTGTACATATCGTTGTCGCCCATGACCTCGATGTTCTGGCCATTTTGCATATCGAATCCACCGGGCTGTACCTTTCCTCTGACTATATTCAAAACACGGCACTTGTCTAGACCGAACTGCATACTAATATCATTAGAAAATGTTTCTACAGTTTTTAGCATCTCTTCTAGGTGTTCTCGAGTGGAAGCCATTAATTTCAAATCATCCATATACAACAGATGATTGAGCTTCGCTACCACAGTATTATTGCTTTTAATGCTAAAACCTGAGTCAGTGGAGTTTAATAGCTGGGAAAGGGGGTTCAAAGCTAAACAGAACCACAATGGACTCAACGAGTCTCCTTGAAATAGGCCCCGGTTGATTGCGATATTTTCGGTTTCGATATTGTTTTCACCAGGTATTTGGAGGTGAATTTTATTCTTCCAATCTCTCATTATATGCCTTAAAAAGGTCACTATGTTATCATCTACTTTGTATATTTTCAATATATCTATTAGCCATTCATGCGGTACTGAATCAAAGGCCTTTTTATAGTCAATAAATGCAGTAAAAAGGTTCCTTTTTTTGGTGAATGCCTGGTTAGAAATGACTGAGTCGATGATAAGCTGTTCTTTGCAACCCATGGAACCCTTAGCGCATCCTTTCTGTTGAGGCTCTATGATATTGTTTAGAGCACAGTGTTGGTAGATACGCCGGGTTACACAGGATGTGACCAATTTATACAAAGTTGGAAGACAAGTAATTGGGCGGTACTTGGATGGATCTTGGGTGTTATTTTGATCCTTGGGTATTAAATAAGTAGTTCCCTGAGTTAGAAATGATGGTAATTCCTGCGGATTAGAAATAACATGATTAATTAATGTTGATAAGCACTCATGAATACTCCAAAACTTTTTAAGCCAGAAGTTCTGAACTCCGTCTTGTCCAGGAGATTTCCAGTTATGAAGCTCTTTGATGACATTTGAGACTTCTTCAGTCGTGAATGGTTCGTAGTTAGCAGTGACGTAGTGGTGACAGTTGCGCGTCGTATCTTCTATCCAGCCAGCATTGTTGTTAAAAGCAGCTGGTGTGGAAAGTTGATTTCCCCAAAACTCATGAATTTCTTCTTGGTTTGGGTAAGACTTGTCGACACTTTCTACGGTGGAATTGAGTTTTCGGTAGAACGCCTTCTCAGAGTTCTCAAAAAGTGCATTGTCACATTTTCGGTTGTTACTAACTTTATACCTTCTTAATCGTCCTGAATAGACGGAGAGTTTTTGTTTTAATGTATCCAGACACTGTTGGGCTGTGTTATTTTCTGGATCGTATCTCGAGTGTCTTGCAGTGCTCCGCATTATTTCTTCCGCTCTTTTAATGACTTTTCTACTTGTAACACCTCTTATATATTCTGTGACTTGACCAATATCCCTACGCAGTAATTCAATTTTTCCGAGAAGTCTTTTTTCCCAGGGTGCAATTCTGTTACCAGTCCTTCCGTTATTAGTACCCCGTCGTGTTCTGATCTTAACGCCCATTACATTGGCAATTGCTGTAGCTGCACAGTAGATTAGCATATGCAGATATTCCAATGTGTGGGCTTCTACGACATAATTGGGTAGGACTTCAGTATTCACAATTTGTAACAGGGCACCTAGTTTCTTACAAGAGTTTATTCGTGGTAGCGGTGGTCTGCTAAGTGGATTTGTTCCATTAAACTCTTGTACGGCACGAGCCATTTCGTTCTCTAGACTATCGCGCAACTCGTTGTTTTCCTGCTGTGTATTGTCAGGTTGAGTTTCTGGTATGGGGATCTCAGGAATCTGCTCATCAAGGATTTCATTAGGAACTTGATCTAAAACTAGCTCTTGGTTATTAATCTCCCGTTCGACTTCGCTTTTGATCGTATTGCGTCTAGTCTCTGGGATAAGGTTGTTTCTTACGATTACCCGGTATTGATCTGATACTCTTTGCTCCGATACTTGAATATCTGGGTACTCCCTGCAAAATTCGGCATACAGCTGTTGTCTGTAGCCGATCGTTTCTTGACCGAGGTTTGTCACCTTATAATAGATGCGCAAAATGCTTTCGTTAATGGACACAGTCCATTTCATGCGCTGCCTCGGTCGTCCCGCTTGAGTGAGCGCCGGCTGATGTTCCGGCGCAGCACCTTCAGCGAGTGGAGCTCTTGCTGTTGTTTGGCTCGCTTGTGGTTGTTGTTGGGCTGTAGCTGTTTGTGTGACAGGGGCCCGCCTCCTCAACACCCTGCCACCGACGTCCCGCATGCTGTCACGTCCAGCGTCGGCTCCAGACGTGCCCTGGCGATCCCCAGGCAGCGGCCCTAAACATAAACTATTAGTCTCCATTCTCATGGGTGTGCATTTTATACCTACTGCCAGGTGTCAGTTTTTGTTCCACGGCAAGTATTCCTGCTACTCTCTGGGTATTGGCGCTACGAATACCCAGAAAGCATCCCCCATTCGCAGGGGGCCGCGCCTGATAGAAGAACTGACATAAAACTCCCACAGGGTATTATTATTATTATTATTATTATTATTAACACGGCAGCGTCGCTAGTTTAGTTTTCCTACTGCTAAGTGTGATGCATACCGGTTATTGTTGATGTGTGTTTTCGTCGGTGCAATTTTGCAAGTAAAACGTAAGTATTATTTTTGTATGATTTATGTAAAGGGTCCAGCTGATATTTATGATAACCTAACGAGTTTCTAGCATGTGCAAAACTCATGGTATTCAGTTGCGGCTGTGTTTACGCGAACTTGATAAGGTTAGGTTAGATTTCATTCATGAACTTCTGCTGCCAGAGTCACACAGCTCTTACGCGCTAAATTTAAAAGTGTGGCTGTAGAGTGTAGCTAAAACGGGATTCCCATGTAAAGGTAAAACGGGATATCCCGTTTTACCTACATATCTCTTTTATATATGATTTCATTTATTTCCAGATGCCTTCCAATTATAAAAGGAAATCTAACCGCAATTCGTGGTCCGAAGAGTCGATGGCTAGAGCCCTGGAGTCTGTACGAGATGGTACTCATGGTTTTCTGAGTGCTGCGAAAACGTTTAATGTTCCCAAGTCAACACTAGAACGAAGATTTAAGGATACAAATCAAGTAGCAAAAGGAACCGCAAAGAAACTTGGCAGCAGGAAGTTAACATTCCCGGTGGAATTGGAACAAAAGTTAGTAGAATATGCAAAAAACATGGAAATGATGTTATATGGATTAACAACAAGAAGTATTCGTAGTCTTGCATTCCAATTGGCTGAAATTAATAATATCGAACATCATTTCAACAAGACCACCAAACTTGCTGGATGGCACTGGTTACGTTCGTTTTTGCAGCGACATAAGCTCTCTTTGCGATTGCCAGAAGCTACTTCTGCAGCTAGGGCTCGAGGCGTCAACAAACAAGCAATAACTTTTTTTTATATTTTGGAGCCCCTTCAAGATAAGATGAAGTTTACTCCAAATCGAATTCTCAGTGTGAACGAAACGGGGATCACAACAGTGCAAGGGCGTCCATCAAAGGCAGTGGCCTTGAGAGGTAGAAAACAAGTGGGTACACTCACATCAGCAGAGCGTGGTGAGTTATCGACTGCAGTGATCTGCATGAGCGCTAGTAGAATATTCATCCCACCGATGATCATTTTTCCCAGGGTAAATATGCAGCAGCACTTTATGCATGGAGTTCCACCAGGAACTTTGGGGGTAACACATAAATCTGGCTGGATGCAGATTGATCTATTCACTAAATGATTTGATCACTTCCTCATCCACACTCAAGCCTCTAAAGACAATCCATCATTGCTTATACTCAATGGACACAAAACCCACATTCAAAATATTGTCGCTATAGAAAAAGCAAGGGAGAATGGTGTGACAATTTTATGTTTACCTCCACACTGCAGTCACCGTATGCAGTCGCTCGATGTTTAGTTTATGGCACCGCTAAGTACCTTTTATACTGCACAAGTGGAAGTTTGGCTGAGGCAAAATCCAGGCAAGTGTGTAACTCTACCTCAAATTGGTTCATTATTTGGCCATGCTTATCTACAAGCTTCGACACCGTTGAACGCCATAAATGGGTTCAAGAAGACCGGAGTTTATCCAGTAGACCGTACTGTCTTCACAGATGACATGTTTGCAGCTTCTCTGCCTACAGAGAGACCATTAACTGAGCCTAATGGAGACGATGGCGCAGTATTATCGGAAGAGCCCCCAGAACGCACAGATTCTATTGAAATTCCTAGGGAAGTTACGCCAGTGGAACAAATCGGAAAAATCGGGCAGCCACTGGGTTCAATCGAATCCGAGGAAAATGATTTTCCAGTTGAAGACGATATTAGACCATCCACTAGCAAAATTCACCATTATATTTCTCCTCAAAAAATTGCCCCCTACCCAAAGGTGGCAGATAAGTACCCCTTACAAAGAAGAATTAGAGAAGTTTTTCAAAGAGCAAGAAGGGAAAAATAAAAGAGTGAGCGTTAAAAAAATTAATTATTCTAATACAAAAATTAAATCTCTTCAAAGCAGTAGCCGAAATAAACAGTCTTCAGAAATAAACATTAAGAATAAAAACAAGTCAATGGAGTTGGATAATATTGAAGTTACAAGAGGGAAAATGAAGAAGTACCTATATGAAGAAGGAAAGTAGCAGTAGTGAATCCGAAACTGAAGAAGTCAACGTCGCGGTCCGGCTAGGGTTGGATAAGGTGCTCTGGTTGCCATAAATGGGCGCATGACGCTTGCGCCGGTGCCGAGGATGACGAGGACACATTTGTATGTGATGTGTGCAAATAATGTCTAATAATCTTTTGTTTAAGTTCTTTTTATAAAAATTAACTTTAAGAACATATCATTTGTGCAAAATTCTTATCCCGTTTTACCTCTATGTTATTTCCCGTTTTACCAACACTTATAGGTAAAAAGGGAAACTGTGCATCTGTTTAAATATAATTTTTTTCTGACTACGTTTTTCAGAATTATTCATAAGTTTGATAACAATGTTTTACATAATTGACTAATAAGAGACAAGCACCATAATTGAGTCTTATTTGACTTTATACTTGTGCTTCAGAAAATTTCAAAAGAAAAGTATCCCGTCTTAGGCCAACCTCCCCTACATTAGATCAACTTACATTAGAGTCTTATTTTACCAATAACGGCGCAAAGTTTTTACCTCACAAGTTAAGAGTTAATTTATAAGTTCATCATGTTTTTATTAAGTTCATTCTATACTAAATTACCAACAGATTACTATCTAAGTAGCGACACTTCCCATTATATAATATAACTTTCGCTCGACTGCGTTTTCTTATTACATCTAATTCAGACCTATCTATGCCTTCAACTTAATCCCAATCTACCATTAAACTTATTCCCGAATAGAATGTTATAGTGGTCGCGTATATTGTTTGGTCAGTTGAGGCTCTGCCGAAGTTTCTCAGCGCATTGAAATTCACTGGTGGGATTTCATAAAGAAGCCTCTATTGTCATTTAGGGTATAGAGTGGAACTTTGTGTAACTATTGTTAAAATTTTTGTTTTTATTGGTAAGGCACACATAATAGTATTAGAAGGCAACTATGTTAAACGATATGTAACGCAAAACATACAAATTAAATTTAAAAAAATTGACTATAATAAAATCAGGCAAAAACTAATGATACACCAAGAAACTACTGCCATAATTGCATTTCTAAGCTTGGTTTACAAATATATTAAAATCTTGCTCTATAATGGGATCAACCGAACAACATTTTAACAAATATTATGTGGAACAAGTTGGATTTCTACCAAATTACAGACAGAACACAGATTTTTCTAGCATATTTCAACGCTAACCGTTAAACGTTTTAAATATAACTAACTAATACTGAAAATCAAAAGATTCGTCATGGCCAGTCACTAAATGATTTTACAAATAAGAAAATATACATTCTTACAAACTGTTCTTTAAGCTTGGTAGAGTGCTTTAAACACAGACAAAAATGCTTCCAAAACATCTCATTTGGCAAATTTTGCTTGTTATAATCCATTCTACTATGAATGAAATTAGGTAGACTTCCAAATTCTCCATTTATAGTACAAAAGCTATTGATATAGACAGCCAAAGGGTTGTATTATTGATAGAGTTTAAGGATTCCAGATTCGTCTTGGATGCGAACAGGTCAACAATATTGCCTCAATCTAATTTAGATCGGATGAAAGGCTTGTAAACTTTTAGGAAAGACTTTTGAACTAGATTATAGTGATTATTTCATTCATAGAGATTCTGACCAATAGAAACCTACAAAAATAAAAATTGCAGCGGTTATTTTTTAATGGTTTTAACTTCCAATCATGTACTAAGAATTTTCATCACGTGTTTCATTTTGTCCAATCAGATTATTATTTCACCAGTAATTTTCTACTGTAGAAAATTACAGTGGGAATTTTTTAAGTAGATTTTTTTTGTTTAGTTGCAACCAGTTTCCTAGTTTTGACAACTGTCACATTTAAGAACATATCCATAATAAACTTTTAGTTCTGCATCTAATGTCAAATTGTCACGAGGAGAACAAAAATCGGCAAATTTAAGCGCTCGAGTTTACTTCGATAAGATTATTTCATGAATAAAACTGTATTTATAAATAAATTTAACTAATATTTTATTAACATCTTCATCTAAATATTTGCTAAACTGTGCTGTTTACTTTGATAAGTTGAAAAATGAGAGAGGGGGATAAACTCTCGGTGTTGGCCAATTGGAGTATGGAGTAGCAGGCCTACGTTCTCTCCGATGAGACTCCAACAAGAGTCGAAAATCGTCGATTCAAAGGGCTGGACTGCGCTCCGTATTCTAATTGAAAAATAAGATTGTTTTGCCTTGGGATTGCTGAATAAAAACGGTATACATTTTTATTTTTATTTTATTAGTATTACTCCTATAGAGTAACTAGGTCCATTTTCCGTTGGAACTTTACCAAGCTGCAGACGGGGGTTGTGAATTGCATAGTGTAGAATTCCTTCCCTTTGTCTTCACTGCAGCATCCATTTGGCTTGCATATTGTAGAAGCCTTAGAGGTGTCTCCAGGAGAATGGACTAATAAGTTTTCAATTTAAAAATCTTTTAGTAATATTTTAATATTTTTAAATATTATTAATATTGCTATTAGGATTGAAAATTACTTCATCTTTTCATTCACGTCAGCTGCGGTGTGGGGGATAAACTCTCGGTGTTGGTGAATTGGAGCATGGAGTAGCAGGCCTACTTTCTCTCCGTTGAGACTCCAACAAGAGTCGAAAATCGTCGATTCAGCGGGCTGGACCGCGCTCCGTATTCTAATTGAAAAATAAGATTGTTTTGCCTTCGCATTGCAACTGAATAAAAATGGTATACATTTTTATTTTTAAGAAAATAATGCTTCATTTTTACTCAAATTTTTTGTCAGTTGGGCAATAGCCACTCGAAAAACTGTCGCATTATTTTCAAATTATTCTCACTCTCTTGTGACAATATACCCAATAATTTTTGATAATTTCCCGTCGTCAACTATTACGTCAGATGCCCTTCGTTGCTTCGAAAAAAATGAACGTTCAGTGACATTAATAACAATAATAATTAATCGATATTTTTAGAGCTCTCGTGTAATTACTACTGATTATTTCATTCATAGGAGATTTTGACCAATAGAAAGCTACAGAAATACAAATTGAACTGATAATTTTTGATAATTTCCCGTCGTCAAGTATATTACGTCAGATGCCCTCCGTTGCTATGAAAAAATACATTCAGTGACATTAATGATAATTAATGTTTTAAAAATTATAGGACTGATGACTTTCAACCGTCACATATTTATAATAACTGTGTGTTTATTTGTAGTAATTTGTACTTACATAAATAAATTACAATAAAATTTTGGTTTTGAACAGTTTTATTCATGAAATAATCGCAAAAAATTGCACTCGATCTCTAAAATTAATATAGAATTTTTGCCCCCGTGACATTTTGACATAATTTCACTCGCCTTCGGCTCGTGAAATTAAAACTGTCAAAGTGTCACTCGGGAAAAATTCCATAATTTTAGAGCCCTTGTGCAATTACTACTGATAATTATTAGAGAGTATTTTAAGAACATGTAATGTTTTGTGACAGGTATTTTTAAGAATATTTTCAAGAATATTTTGCTTCCGAGAGAGACGATAAACAAGTGTACCAGCTAGTATTTTACAATGCTTAACTAAGGGAAATTTTTCTCTTCTACATTAGTATACAATTCATATAATTTACTTTACTGTCTGTAATAACTAAATCACTCCAATTTTTGTTCTTTAAATTTACTTTGTGTTTCACTTATGACGACTATGTTTTTCTTATGATTTTTTAGAGTGTTTTTTCTTGTTCCTTTGATCCCAATTCTCTACAAATCCAACTGGCTGTCTTTCCGTTGCTTCTGCTCGTTTAACTTTTACTTGTCTGCGTTTTCGTGATTTTGTTCCATCCAGGTTCTCTGAACATAAAGCTTGATGTTACCCAAGAGCTGTTTCTATCCAGCATTGGCATGGAGTGTATAAAGATGTAGGGTAGTATAATACTCTTGTTATGTATATACCCAATCTCTTTCTTATGCTTCTCTTTTTCAATTTGTGCAAAATTCCGGTGACAAGGTAAAAGGCTGTCGCCTGGCTCAGCTACATGATGTACTATTTTTGAAAATCTTGGGAGCAAAAACCGAACATGTGCATCACGTGGCCGATTATTGCTTTGAATACCACCGCTCCTGAGGACTATGCTATTAACATTTTTGGTGCAATATCCGTCCACGTAGTTCTAAATTGAATTTCCTTCAACTGGAAACAAACACTTTCCAACACCTTCAAATGGAAAGAGGCAACGAAGCCTTTACGAGAAACTCTTACTAGATGAAGAATAAGTGCCCTTTACATTGTGGTATAATATATCGTTTTCTACGCGGCGCCTTTCTGCAGGAGGGCAATTTTAACAAAGGCTTATAGAAGGCAGCTCGTCCGAGCAGATGGAAAAAATCTATTGAGGGTGTCTTGTGCATGCAGAATAGTGTCTGCGGTAGCGCTGGGAATTATCATCGGGTGTATTTCGATGCAAGTGCTAATGGAAGAAAGAGGAAGAGTATACGAGAGTAAAAATGAAGACATAGCAAGGGACGGTTAAAAAAGGAAGAAAGGATTCACGGTTGTGGAGGGTACTTTTTTAACAGATTGGCATTGGTATCTGGCAGGTATCTGGCATTCTCGGATGACGGTCTCGGATATCATCGTGGCCACCTTGTAAAAATCTTGCATAACTGAGACTAGAAAGGCGGTTCTGTCCACATGCTAGGGCTAAGATATGTTTCAAACATTTGATCACCCCCTCATAAAAGACTAAAACAAAGCCATTCATTACAATGCTGCCGTCCTTAGCCAAAACGCCGTATCTGCAGAGAGATCACATTTGAGTAAAATCGATTTTTGTTTAAATGTCTAGCCGTTGAAAACTATTAATATTTTTTTTGTTTTCCACTTTATATACATAATAGATATCATAGAATTCATATTTATACATATGATTGGCAAAAAATATCTTATTTACTCTAAAAACTCATGTTACTGCGTTCTTTCTTAGTATACTACATAAATTAACTTCTTCCTGCTTAGGAAGAATGCAGTACTGCGTTTGCGCTAAGCATTTTCTCATTTTATAATATAATAAATACAATATAACGATGAAAAAGGAGATTAAAAAACATTTTCTATAAAAGTGTGTCATGAAAGTGGACAAAAAATGTGCTCTGGAAATAATTTTGTAATTGATAAGTTGCCGCTAAGGGGCGTTTCTTGCATTTTAAAACAAAAAAACATTCCAGAAACGATTAACATTTACGATGACGTTTATTTTTAATTATTAATTATTAGGCATTGATTTAACTATGTACTTTAATGACACATTTTTTTATTTGAAAATTCTACGACCTACGGCGACCAAAATATTTCGTACCAAAATTCGTATTTCTCGAATCTCGCATCAACAACAATATACATACACATAGGAAACTACACTATACTCCACATTTAATGGAATTATTTGTCCCCCTTAGTAGTACCGCATTGTTTTTAGAACCACACATTATTTCTTGATCACCAACAACTCAAACATATGTGTTTAGATTTTCTGTTGATAAAGAACTAGCCTTCTGCAGTTATTAACTTTGTTCTATTTGACGTAATTTAAAAAATATCAAACAAACGCTCTCGTTGAAAAGTAACAACAACCTAACCTTATTAAAAATTTTACACATGCTGTAAAAATCTGTCAAATGCTTAGGCAGAACGCCGCATCTAGTACTTTCTTAGGATAAACGCGGTAAGTGACATTTAAATACGGCGTTTTGTCTAAGTATTTTTCAGGTGGCGTATTTATTCTAAGTATTCATGTACATTTTTGCAGGTACGGCATATAATGCGGTGTGTTTAATATATTTTGGCTTAACTTACGTCATTTTTAGTAAGCAAATAAGATAGATATGAACATTTGGGTTAGAAAAAAGTATAAACTCGATTTTTTCAGATACGGCGTTTTCGCAAAAGCACGGCAGAATGCTTCTGCGTACTTTTAATTTTCCTAGTTTTCCCATCCGTAGTTAGATCATTCGGAGCGGGGGAATGCCAACTCAAGGATTTCAACCTGTCTCGTTTTCTGTATCAGTTTTATAACTCCTGGCCTAAATATCTTTCTTTCTCTCTCCCCAGTTCATTATTTATGCCGTAAATAAATTTAAATTTTTGTTTAATGTTGTTTAGTATAAAATAAACTACATTAAAAAACTCCGACAGTTATACATATAAACACATCTATTCCACTCTTGTTTAATTATTGATGTAATGTAGGACAGCAAACATCAATTAAAAAATGTCGAATGCAGCGTACGTGTACCTGTTAATTAAATTTGGACATAACATAAAAACAGACAACTTGTTCATGGGCAACACCAGATAATAACCAAACAATAAAATGCTTTTATGATCATCTGAAATTATGATTTTTTGCTCAACTGAATAAATACATACGCGTTTTGGTGCATTGTTTTATCGTTTGTTTTAGTTCCGAAAAAAAGTTCAAATGGTTTTGCACAAGTTATTTTGAATATATGGGGATATTTGGGGTAAAATATATAATCAAAATTTCATATTTACATAAAATATGCTAGTAGGAAAACTATAGACTAAGAGCCGCTATAGGTGAAATTTCTTAATCATTTTAGGCACGATAAGAGTCTATAACTTAAATAGTAGAAACTAAAAGAAAACTTATGAACACTGTGCCGTCACTTTTCAGTGGGACATGCGTCGAAAGTGGCGCATCAAACTTTCCACTTATGGAAGGGATAAATAAATTAAAAGTTATCCTCCCTCACTACTAGAATTCAATTTTTTTCATATTTTAAAGTTCTATGTGATTAACACATAAGATGCAGCGTAATTTTAACCGACCATTCCCTTCCCCCTGCCCCCACCATCAAAAACTTCATTTTTATTTTTTTCGGTGGGATGCAATCAATTTTAAAATTTCAAAAAATTCACACGCATAGTTAAGGCCTTTATAAAACATGTCTATTTTTAATAGACTCGTAGGTTGAGTGTACATAACCTCAAAAAATTAAAATTTTTGTTTTTGGAAAAAAGCGTATAACTTTTTTTGCGATAGCCGTAGCTCTAATTTTTTCTTAATCTAATTGATGGATTCGACCGTTACTTGATGGAAGTTCATTTTATCTAACAGTAAAATACTGAAAACGTTTGTCTTCTATACTTCCACAAAATTTATTACAACTATGTGACTACAGCTGTTTCGGCAGATTGCCTTTCTCAAGTGATTTAGATTACTATGGGTTTGCCTTTTTAAAGTCTTTAACTGAAGAGGTTGAGGAGTGGGGAGCTGTTTGTCTCGAGTTGGTCATTCAGAATTATATCTGTATTTTTCAATCTATTAATTTCCAATGATTATAAATAAAGGTCTTAAGCTGTCTTTATCAGTTCTAGATTAAAAAAATATTGGGATGGCCGGCAAATGAACTCGGATTGCCACATTAAATTTAGCGTAGTAGCTATTACAATTACATAAACCGATTTGGCGATAATGGTTAAATGGATTATACATTTGAAACTCGATAATTTCTAAACGGCTTAACCGATTTTGAGAAACGTATTGACAAATAATATTTTATGCATCCAAGGTCATGTATGATAACTGAAGGCATTACAGGAATTATTGAGGTTTAAAAATCATTTTTCCCATAGGAAATAGATTTGATCTTACTTGTGAATCCTATACATCAAAAATTCAAATTTTCCGATATAGACGCGTCTAGGGTCCTCCTATAAAAGCTCAGTTATTGGCGCAATTCGTAGGTTGTAATTTTGAGTAATTGTCTAAAAACATAAATTTTCAAAGTTTAGTTTTATAGTTTTTTGGGCTATATTGACCGTGAGTATGTCTGATCCTGAGGGCTTAGGACCATTTGAAAGCTTAACTCAACGCTATTGATTTGGTGTATTTGTGGTTTTTCTGTCTCTTCTAACAGCTAAGATATCTACCACCGAAATATATGCCGTTGTAGTTTGTACGTTTGTACTTACCCAGTCCTATAGTTGGCTTATGGGTGGTTAGAACTTACAAACTATACCGGTTCTGAATCGGTCACGACCCCCTTTTGAAACACAGAAAGAACAAGCTGAAAATGCGAGCATTATCATAACGAAAACTTTGTTTATTTATATATTTTAATTCATAATATGAAAAATTGCTATTATGAAAAGTTGTTTAGAATTAATAATTATGTTTTAGTGTGCAATTATATCATTATAATTTAAATGTTATGAACTATAAAGGCACTTTAATCTTGATCGAAATTAATATTTTTTATATACCTCGTATAAAATTAATAAAATTTTATAATATGATGGTTGCATCATAAATCTTAGACAATGAAGAGCTTTTTATGAAGAATAACTTTTCTTCGTCAAATTAAAAATAAAAGAGATATAAATGAAAATGTTGTTGGTATCCATAATTTAAGAAAAATCTTCAAATATTTTTTTTCATTAGAAGGATGTAATTGCACATATCAGACCATAATTTTTTATTTCAAACAATATTATTTCATGTAGTCGGTTCGCTAAACTCGGTCACAACTGGCTAGTGATTTTAGTAAATAATTTTGCAATTTGGCAAAAAAAATAATTACTAAATAGTTAATAAGTACTAAGTAATTAGTAATTTTGCCAATTTTGGCAAAATTCGCAAAAAACAAAAAAACTACCTACTTACCAAAAGCACTAGCCAGTTGTATCGAGTTTAGCGAACCGACTATAATAACAATTTTCATTTCATAATGAATGGAACAGTCCCTTTATCATTAAAGGGGAGGGCGTATATTCGTGTAAACCTTTTTAAAACGGTTAATAAATTATTACTTTTAAAATATACTGAAATTGTATTTTTGTACATCTTATTTATTTTATATAATACCTAATTAAATTTACTATCAAATGTCATTGATACTTTATTAATACTTAATTTAAAATTTAGTTTGACATTCACGAAGTGTCAAACTCAAATAATGTAAATAACCTATGCTTTGCTTAATAAATCGAGCTTAAAAACTAGCCTACTTACTAGCAACGATTTCAGCTGAGGTGTAGTGTGTCGGCAGAAAATAAATGGATTGTGTCGTCACATTTTAGATTTTTGAGGTCGATTATCTCGAAGACGGTTAGAGATATCAAAATGCCGTTTTCAGATTTGGATTCAGAAGATAAAACTACATAAGAATCCACCGATAAATGTAAATAACCTATGCTTTGCTTAACAAATCGAGATTAAAAACTAGCCTACTTACTAGCAACGATTTCAGCTGAGGTGTAGTGTGTCGGCAGAAAATAAATGGATTGTGACGTCACATTTTAGATTTTTGAGGTCGATTATCTCGAAGACGGTTAGAGATATCGAAATGCCGTTTTCAGATTTGGATTCAGAAGATAAAACTACATACGGATCCATCGATAAATCTGATCTGAGTATTGCAGGAGCGGTAACGCAATAACACACAGACTTTGCGAATTTATAAACGAAAAGTTTTCGTTGAAAATTCAGATCGGTGTAACTTTTCCACATACCCACGTACATACAGTTGAGTCCGCGAGTCTTTACCCGTGAGTCATCATTTAAAGCATACGAAATAAGTCGGAAATTTACTGAACGCAACGGCAAATGGATATTATTCCGATCACGGGTTATTATAAAATTTGACGTTATCGGATAGATAAAATGTCAAATTTAGGTTTTGCTTTAAAATTGTGGTGCATCATTACAGCTACATTTGAAGTAGCTTAATAAATTATTTTATTTCAATAAATCATTTATTAATAAATAAATAAACAATTTATAAAAAAATTCAATAACATATTTCATTTTTGTTATTTTATTCACTTTGGCGGAACCTTAAACACAAGCATTCAACTGTGTCAACAATGAGGTTAGCTTTGTACGTCGTCAAAATTTATCTTAAAACAACATATACTTATCACAAAATTTCTAACTCCAATATAAAATTGGTCGTGAAAACAACTGTTTGTATACTATAAAAAACTTCTAAATGCAAAAACTAGACAAAATAACAGCAAAAAATTCAACAAACTGACAGCCACAAAAGTAAACACACGAAAACGTCAGAAATTGTACTTAAAATATGTGAAGACATCCTCAATCGTCTTTCTTTGTACCTATCTCTTTTCAATACACTGAGTTTTAATCGTTCATAAAAATAACATGTGTTTTTACTTAAATAACAGGCGGCAGTTGGTTTGTCATTAATTTCATGCGTGCAAGAGAATGATGCTAAATAAAAAGTATGTGTTTTATCTCACCAGGTATTAATGACGCACGGGTAAAAACTCGCGGACTCAACTGTACATACCCACAAACATTTTTCCCTTTTTAAATATAAATTGAGTCATATTTCTGAGCTCGGTAATTTTTGATTGGTATAACCGGTATTCCAAATTAGATATGCATCGAAAAGGTAATGATCAGTGCCATCAGAAGCCGCCAAGATCGGACTTAAATTTTCGAAATTTTTGGGAGTTTTGGGGACGACAACCAAAAAAAAAAACCTTAATGGGAAGGGCCGTAAAATCCACTCAACGAAAAAGGTGCGTAATATCAATAAAAATGTTAATTCAGACAACAAACGCAATACTTAAAATTTGTCCAATTCTTGGTTTTATTGAAACAACAAAACGATGTTCATCAATTCATTATTTTCGTTAGTAGAGCCAATGTATTACGTTTATTGAATGGATGACCATTCATTATGTATACCATAATATCACTTTATTAATATTACGAACTCTGTTCATTGAGTCAACGAACACTATTCATTGAAACAACAACGTCGTTAATTGACCGACGAAGACTATTCGTTGTGTCAATAACAGTGTTATTTCTCGTAACTTATTTCGTTTATTTCTACAATTATTTCCGTTTATACTTACAATTAATTCCATTCATTCCCACAATAAATACGTTTATTTTTACAAGCAATTCTATTCATTCTTACAATTAGTTTCGTTCATTCCTACTGTAAACTTATTTTATATTAATAATTACTGAATGTATTAGCCCAATATATGATATTGATTAATAATAATTTTCTAAATCCCCCTTTTTTTATCCTAAACCTAATAGACTTTACACTGTGTGATTTCTCATAATATGAAAAATAATATTATAATTTAACTTATACAGTGCGCTGGAATAAGTGTTACACTCCCCCCACCCCTTATTGACTTATTTATTTTTAGCACATAAGCAAAACGCTCGGACCGGTCGATTTTTAAAATAATCAAAGTATATTATAACATCAATGTTTCGAACTTTACACGATCCCTTTTCAGGTGACAGGCATAACTTTGATTTTTTTAAATGGGAAAGTACATCATGTGACAGCTCATTTAAAAGCGTTTGAAATATTGATTCCAAAAATATATAACACTTTCATCCTTTTTGAGAGCGCAGGTGCCAAATTTCGATCGAATTCTTTTTAAAGGCATTCATTTTTTTTGGAATCCTGAGAAACTAATAAGTATTTTTGAAAAATTTAAACGCAGAATTACATTATTACCGAGGGCTGAAAGTCCCTTAGAATAAACAAAAAGTTTATTTTGAATAGTATATTTGAAATTAAAAATCATACTAAATTTTCTCTTTTTCACCCCTGTGACTTATTAAAATAATCATTATAGCAGTTCTCACCGACTTCAGACCCTCGATAATACTGTAATATTTTATTCTGCGTTTAAATTTTAAAAAATACTAATTAGTTTTATCAGGATTCGAAAAAAATTTATTTCAAGCAAAATATTTATTGCCCAACAACTACGTTTATTGTCACCATGAACGCATTAATTGTGGTTATTAAACGCAGTAGTAGATTGATTAATGCATTCGTTGTCAAAACAATCAGTTTACATTTATACAATAATCAAATATTACTCTATATTAGCAACATTTGTACATTGTTTTAATGAAATCTGTACGTTGTCATGATAAACCAAGCTAATTGCTTGTCATCGACGAAATCAAGAAAGTGAGTTGCTGCCAAAATTAACATTATTTATTAAATATACGAAACTAAGTTATTGGCTGAATAAATTGAGTGTTATTGATTAATGTACTCTAGTTATTTTCACAATTATTATTCAATCATTGTGACAATAACCAAATACATTCGTCAATGTCTAAAAGTACGTTGAAACAAAAAATTAAATTGTTGTTACAACGAAATACTATTCAACAATCACTGTTAATCAATGTTAGGAACTAAATTTTTTTGAGTGTCCACACCCGTGGACCAAAATGGATCGTTGACATATGGATGAGCGACTCTTTTTCTAAGCTTTAAGACGGGATCTGGCCCAATTTTCATTTCTGTCAGATTTAGAAAATGGAAAGTTTCGTGTATACAGTGTGTCCAGAAACTCTCCCGACAAACGAAGACTGAAGATTCTTCAGATAATTTTAAGACAATTTAACCCAACTCACCTAGTTCGAAAATGCTTCCTGTGAGAGATAGAGCGCTTTGAAGATGGCGTCTTGAAATTAGTTTTTCTTAAATATCTCCAGAACGCTGTTATTTAGAAAAACGATAACTGGTACGCTTATTTATCTTTCAGAGATGAATCGATTCCATTAATTACGAATTTATAGTACCGGTCATAGGCGCCCGTTTCGGGTAGGGAAACTGGTATTTTATAGCATAACTTTTTTGTATTTAACTTACAAGCATTTTTGACACTGAATTATTAAATTGTGAGATATTCTAGTACTAAAAGATACTCTTGATTTAAGGCAGCAGGATGCAATGATTTCTAGAAAAATCGATTTGAAAATTTTTCGTTTATTGAGTTTGAAAAAAATTTGAAAATTCTTTTCAAAATAGAAGGTGTATTTTACCGAATTAAAGACAAAAGTAACTTTTAGTACTAGAATACCCCATAATTTAATCATCTAGTGTCAAAAATGCTTACAAATTAAAAACAAAAAAGATATGCGATAAAATAACCGTTTACCTACCCAAAACGGACGCATATGACCGGTACTAGAATTTTGCAACCAAGGAAGTCGATTTAGGTCTGAAAGATAAATAAACATACCAGTTTTCATTATTCTAAACAAATTTAAAAAATTTTTTTTTTTAAATTCAACAAACGAAAAATTTTTTAAATTGGTTTTTCTAGAAAACGTGCATCCTACCTACTTAAAGGAAGAATATCGTTTAGTACTAGAATACTTTATAAATTAATAATCCAGTATAAAAAATGCTCAGAAGCTAAAGATAAAAAAGTTATACAATCAAATAAAGGTTTCCCTACCCAGAACGGGCGCCTATGACCGGTACCAGAAATTCGTTATTGATGTGATTGATTTATCCCTGGAAGGTAAATAAGTGTACCAGTTTTTGTTTTTCTAAATAGAAGCGTTCTGGAGATATTTAACCCGCCATTACACGCGCTATGAGGGAATACCTCACCATATTTGTTTATAACCAATGAAATTGTCTTAACTAACACGATAACCTTGAGCACCCAGGAATGCCTTTAGCATCGTCCATGAGAGGGTATGACAAAATTATAGGATATTTCAGGCGGTCAGTTTGCTGTGATACTTGAAAGAAATGACCATCCCTCTTCAAGTGAGAGAATTCCTCACTGCGCGTGCAATCACGGTGAAATCACGTTTCTGTTATTTCAAAGAAACTTTTAGGTTTTTGTTTCATATTTGGGTAAGGTTAATTAAGATATTCTGCCGTCCTTAGGAAAAACGCCGTATCTGCAGAGAGATCGAATTTGAGTAAAATCGGTTTTTGTTTAAATGTCTAGCCGTTGAAAACTATTTAGAATTTTTTTTTGTTTTCTACTTTATATAGATAATAAATATCATAGAATTCATATTTATACATAAGATTGGCAAAATATATTTTATTTACTCTAAAAACTCATGTTACTGCGTTCTTTCTTAGTATACTACATAAATTAACTTCTTCCTGCTTAGGAAGAATGCAGTACTGCGTTTGCGCTAAGCTATTTCTTATTTTATAATACAGTAGGCTCTCTCTATATCGAACACGGTTATTACGAGGTTTCGCTTATAACGAGGTACGCTAGATGTCCCATAAAATTCCGATTGAACTGAACATTTCTATAACGAGGAAAAATGAAATCATAAAATATGTATCTTTATTATTCTTTATCTATTTTTAGCGCTGTAATGGCTATAAGTAAATAGCCCAACTACCTACCTGTATACATAAATTCCCAACATCTGTGCGGTTCTCCAGGGTAGTACTTAATTAATACTCCGTGGCGTTACAACCCTTCGTGGGTTTTAGCCGACTCGACAACATGCCTCCACTGTTTTCTGTTGAGGCCGACTCCACTGAAGATATCGAGGGTAGTGCTTTAATAAAAATCCACGCCTACCTCTAATAAAGTTCTTCCTGTTCTGTTTATTTAATGGCCGATACTGAATATTGTAAAAAAATTTATAATTTATGATGACGAAGCCTTATTGTCGAAGAAACAATATTTAGCAACTTATATTGCTCCGAATGGCATCACTATATAATAGAAAGTTAATATTTTAGACAACGATATAGGTATGTATGCACAATATAATTGTTGTCTGATATAACGAGATACGCGTATAACGAGGTAATTAGTCTGCCATTTCAGTTCTCGTTATAGAGGGAGTCTACTGTATAATAAATACAATATAACGATGAAAAAGGAGAATAAAAAACATTTTTTATAAAAGTTTGTCATGAAAATGGATAAAAAAAGTGTTGGAAATAATTTTGGAATTAATAAGTTTGCCGCTAAGGGGCGTTTCTTGAATTTTAAAATTAAAAACATTCCAGAAACGATTAACATTTACGATTAAGTTTATTTTTAATTATTAATTACTATACATTGATTTAACTATGTAATTTTATAACACATTTTTTATTTGGAAATTCTACGACGTACGGCGATCAAAATACTTCGTACCAAAATTCCTATTTCGAACAAAATACTTCGTACCAAAATTCCTATTTCGAACAAACTTTATAAAATTTGCACTGTTTAAAATGACTGATGTAACGTAATAATACAATGTCGCATCAACAACAATATTCATACACATAGGAAACTCCGCTATACCTCACATTATTTCTTGATCACCAACAACTCAAACATATGTGTTTAGATTTTCTATTGATAAAGAAAAAAATAGCCTGCTGCAGTATTAACTTTGTTCTATTTTCTATTTGACATATTAAAAAAATTATATCAAACAACCGTTCACGTTGAAAAATGGCAACAAACTAACCTTATTAAAAATTTTACACATGCTGTAAAAATCTGTCAAATGCTTAGGCAGAACGCCGCATCTAGTGCCTGCTTAGGATAAACGCGGCAAGTGATCTTTAAATACGGCGTTTTTTCTAAGTATTTTTCCGATGACGCATTTATTCTAAGTATCCATGAACATTTTTGCAGATACGGCATAAAATGCGTTGTGTTTAATGTATTTTGGCTTAACTTACGTCATTTTTAGTAAGCAAATAAGATAGATATGCACATTTGGGTTAGAAAAATGTATAAATCTAATTTTTTCAGATTTTTGCAGATACGGCGTTTTCGCTAAGCACGGCAGTATTATTGTTAAGGTAAGGTTAGGAACAGTGGCGCACCGAGGAGGGTTTGGGGGTTAAAATCCCTCCCAGAGCATATAGAAATATATATAAAAGAAAGTAGGAAAATGTAACTTGTCTTTCACAAATAATACAAAAAACTTTCGGTGCCCAAGCCAACCCCCCCCCCAGAGGAAAACTAGGTGCGCCACTAGTTAAGAACCCATTTTTAATTTTACCTATTCTAATAGGGAAATAAGCCAAAATTTAACTTGAAAAATTGATTTTATTGACATTTCGAATTACACCTCTGACGTCGTTATCAAAATACAAAATATTAATAGTTAATCACATAAATGCCACAAAAAAATAGCTTTCAATTACTTCAGTGGCTTGCTGAAATTGAAAATGAAGAAAACAGCGAAGGTTATGAAAATATTAATATTATGAAAATACTAATATTGAATTGCCGCGAACATAAGAACTATCTCTGTATTGTTACGAATGCAAATAAGGGACGATTTGGGAATTCAAGATGAAGCGGAGCCTATAGAAATGAACCAAGTATCTAATAAATGTGCATACTGCAGAGGTGTAACCAGGATGATCCTAAGGAGGGGTTACATCTACTTAAAGGTCTCTGGGGGGTATGGAATAATAATGGTGTTAAGCGTGTAGAGCTCAAAGTACATCCAAAAAGGGGGTTATAACCCCCAAAGCCACCCCCTGGTTATGCTTATGGCATACTGTCCTAAGAAGAAGGTCAGAAAAACTCAGACAAAATGCTGCAAGCCAAATTGTAGAAGATCAATTTGTAAGGAACACACACAAACTTAATGTAATGTAATTACTACTGTAAGTCCTGTCGGGAAATAGAGGAGGAAGAATCTGAGTAGATGTATTTGTTATCTTTAGATGTGTGCCATATTTTTAAAACTTTTCATTTGTGTATTAAATATCTCTTTTGTCTATTATCATATTATTTTTGCTTTTGTTTTGTTAAATTAATAAAAAAATTGGTTTACGAGACATTCCATGATATGCGAATACAACCCATTTTATATTAATTTATACAGCTTGACATTCATTCTTCCTCGAAATAAGTCGAATTGGTGTAGGTGAGGGCGACGCTCATACGCGTGCAACCACGTCACTATAGAAGACGCGTGTAACGGCGGGTTAAGAAAAACTAATTCCAAGACGCCATCTTCAAAGAGCTCTATCTCCCTCAGGATGGACTAGGTGAATTGGGTTAAATTGTCTTAGAATTATCTGAAGCATCTCCAGTCTTCGTTTGTCGGCAGAGTTTCTGGACACCCTGTATATAGTGCCGCATGTAGGGTTGTGCGCAACTGGCAGGAACTGCCGTTCTCTGGGATGATTAAATTATTAATACGATAAGATAAACACATTTATATTTATGAGTAATATTTTAAAACAAGTCTAACACCACTTTTCATATATACATTTTCCAGTTGCATTATCTCTGAGATATCCTAAACCACAAACACATTTAAAGTGACACACGTCGTCACAAGTTTTGTTGTTGGGGCATGGTTTTGGTACTTTATTCTGACAGGTCACTTCCTGCTCAGGACAACATGGCTCACATCCAGGTTGTTCATGTAATCGTGGACATAGATTGGGAGTAGACGCCTCTAAAATAAAAAAATATATATTTGTTATTATTTACATCGGTATTAAAGCGTGATAAATATGTGGTCCAATTTAATAGAAATGGGCACTCCAATGCACCTGGCGACAATTATTAAAAATCTGTACCAGCCCAATATAGCAACAGTGCGACTAGATCAAAAGTTCTCAAACCAATTTAAGACCGAGAGGTGTTCGGCAGGGATGCGTGTTGTCACCTGACTTATTCAACATTTATGGTGAACATGTCATGAGGATGGCTTTAGAAGGATGGGCTAGTAGGAAAATCTCCAATTTAAGATTTGCTGATGACACTACATTTATAGCAGCAAATGGGTAAGAAATGTTAGATCCCCTGCGAAGACTTGAACACGAAAGCAATAAAGTTGGTCTAAAAATCAATAAAGCTAAGACAAAAATAATGGTGGTCGACAGATTCGACACTATTCAACTGACTAACATGTTTCAGGTATACCAGATAGTAAACACTTTTGTCTATCTCGAGTCTAGTATAACTCACGATGGTAACAGTGAAGCAGAAGTTCGGAGACGTATTGGTATGGCAAAAAATTCGATGAGTCGCCTAACTAAAGTTTGGAAAGATAGATCTATCTCTAGATATATTAAAATGAGACTGATAAATGCCCTTGTGTTCTTAATATTTATATGCAGGGCAGAGACTTGGACTCTTTGCGCACGCGAGCGTCAAAAAATTGATGCCTTTGAGATATGGTGCTGGAGAAGAATGCTGCGCATACATTGGAGGGCTCATAAAACAAACGTTTTCATTCTAAACCAACTCGACATTAGAAAGGAATTTCTGGAAACGTTCCGGGGAGAAGATTAAGAGGACAATTTCCAACTAGATGGTCCGACCAAATTAAGAATTCAGCTGGAAATTCATTCTGCGAAGCTCTTAGAGCAGCTGAAGATAGAGGCTAATGGAAAAGAATTATAGCCCAGTAAATGACCGGTTTGGCGTGCAATTTTCAGGGGCAAGACGGATTTTCTTGAAAATTTGGATTTAGGTTCTACTTGCCCTATATTTCAAAGTTGAAATTGTGCCGTTGGTTGCTTCTACTTGGGGGGTGAAATTTACCCCTTCTCGGGGGTGAAAAAACATGTTTAAAATAAGTCTGAAAATGGATAAATTGACTAATTCTAAGCAACTTTTGTTCTATAAGGTTTTTTAACTGCTTTAATACTTTTCGAGTTATTTGCGAGTGAAAATGTGCATTTTTCAACAAAAAAAACACGTTTTCTGGCAGTGTTTCGCAAATAACTAGAAAAGTAAGCACTTTATCGAAAGAAATATTCTTAGAAAAACTGTAGCCTGTAAAAAAGGAACAAAATGGTGTATTCACTTGGACTATACACCCAGAAGAAGCAAAGTTGTATATCATGAAAAATACGTTCTTCTCGTAAAATTCCGAATCGAATGTTTCAAGCTGAAGTAACCAAAAAATGAAGCACTTCGCAGAAAACTCATAAATACTCTTTTAAAGCGTCTAAAAATATATTTATTTTTATTTTTTATAAAAGTTTGTAGCATCAAAATTATGCGAGTTACGCTCAAAATAAAGTTTGCCCGTTTTTTTTATATATAATAAGTCTTGAAAATCTCCCCCTATTTAACATGCCAAATGAAATTAATCGTTACTGCTTCACCATTTACTTTATATATGTATTGCTAATATGATTTGTAAGTTTGACTGGTTTGAAGTGCTTATTTTTGAAAAAATTTGGTTTTATATTAAAAAAACTTTTTTTTTAATCTTGGAAAAATTACACTATTTTCAAAATAACTTCAAAAGTATTAGTGTTACGAAAAATCTCAAACAGTAAAAAAATATAGTTTTTACTCGTATAAACACTCCGTTTTTTTTAATTTTATGGAAGATAAAAATTGGGTAAGATATGGCTGTTCAAAATTTGCATACACTGGTGATTAGTAACTCGTTCAAGCTCTTTTAACTCAAACTCTTTTAAAAAAATAAGGGATTAAAAAAATATATTTAAGTACTCTTATTGCCCTTAGAAAAACCTACAAATTGGTTTTTTTTAGCACTTTATAGCTTAAAAAGTAACTTAGATATGAGTAAAAAACCAACCACATACAGGATGGGGCTTTAGTGCTAGGAAGTCCAATTACTCGTTTGTAGTAAGAGATAAGAAAAAAGTTATTTAGATAAAGTTGGGGCACAGATAGGACCATACCCTAAATATATTTTCAAATATACAGAGCCTGTCGTATTGACAGGGTGACACAAACCTAAGTTTTTTCCTATACTCTGTATATTTTTGCATTTTTGGATTCTCCTTGATGTCTTTTCTCTTAAAATAAAGGATTTTGTACTATTATATGAGATAGTTTAAAAGATATTTATCTATAGTTTTTGTCATTTCGTTGTACGTCCATAACATATCGAGGATACATTTATATTTTAAAATAACTTACATATAAAATCAGAGTTTGTAGTGAATTTTGAGAGTAAACTAAATGTAAGGCAAAATACTTACCATGCCGGGTTAGTATAATAAGGTTTATTTTCCTGGTTTTTCCCTCGTGACTTATTATGAGATCACTAACACGAGAATTTTGATCAAATACTACAATTTTTACTACAAAAGTTAAAGTTGATTTACAGAGGAAAGGACTATCTTCCAATAAAGTTGTCGAAGCCACGCAGCTCATAAATATTGGCAGTATCATTTCAGTCATCGAATTTATAATGTATAATTCAAGCAATTGAACTCCGTAATTATGTTAATGTTAACATTACTGAATGGAGAGTTGAATAACCTTTCAAATGCGCTACCACACGAGTCCTATTCCCTATTTAAAGATAAGGGGTGGGGGAAGTGGAAGGGAGGGGGTTGACAAATGACAGATGTATGTACCCTAAAAATGTGTCCCCATTAGGTCAAAAATCAACCTGTGGACTGTTTTCTTTGGCCCACACTGTATACACAATGCAACTATTCGAATTTCTTCGCAAGGGGTAATTTTTATAACGGTAGAAATTATGTGGCAAAAAATTTAATCAGTAAAGGAATCTAAGTTTAATGTGACCGTATAATTAGATAATTCCAAATTGCTTATGATTTTTTTTATCATAGGGGTAGTTTTCACCCCTAAAAAATTAAAATCAACTAACGGCAGTATTCAAATTTTTAAATAAAAGGTAAGTATAACCTAAATCCAAATTTGAATGCAAATCAGTAACGACATGGTATTCAATTACATGGTTTGTTTGAATTGTAACTATTCTAGGGGGTGAAATTTAAGGGTTAAACTGTGATAAAATCTTAACCTATGTTATTTCATGTTAATTGACATTCATTCATTTTATTAAAATATGATTTGAATTAATTACTTGCTTTAATTTACAATTATACGATTTTTTTATAATAGGGGTTGTTTCCTCCCCTAAAAAATAAAAACCAACCAACGACACAAATTCAACTTTGAAGTAGAGGGTCAGTAGAGCCTAAATCCTAATTTTCATGCAATTGGGTGGTGCCCCTTAAAATTACACGGTATCGCCGTATTTCCCGTTCATTTACTGGGCTATTAAAGATTCAATTAATTTTTGTTGCAATTAATGTTTTTCGTAATAACTCACAAATTAAAGCACTTAGGTATAGCGAATGTTTAAGAAATAAAAAAGTACCAGAAAATATCATTGCATTCCAAGTTTCGACCAACCATGTATACTAAAATTAAACATTTCGCTATACTGTTAATGTGTAACAATAGCAGATTATTTTAAAATCATTTGAACATAAATAAAAATGTTGATGTCAAATCACTACAATTCTACAGGGTGTGAATATTGCTTCGAAATTAACAAAAAAACTAATTATCTTTTAAACTACCTCGTATAATTCCGTTAAATAAATTTTTTCCGTTAAATAAATAAATATAATGTAACAATAACCTATATTTTAAGAAGGAAGACATTGAGTGTAATTCAAAAATTTATAAACATACAGGTCATTCCATTTAAAAAAACATAAGTTTGTGTCACCCTGTCAATACGGGTGGCTCTGTATATTTGAAAATATTTTTAAATTATGGTCTTCCTTGTGCCTCAACTTTCACCTAAATAATTTTTTGTTCGTATCTCTTACGACAAAAGATTAATATATATAATTGGACTTTATCACTCCTGTATATCTTTAAAACCAGAAAAAATATAATGTTGTAATGAGTATGAATAAAAAGCAAGAATTTAGTCGATAAAAAAATAGATGAAGTTCCAAAAAACTTTTTGCTTTTTATGTATTTCACTATAATCGAAAACTAACCTATTAAACTTACTATTTTGAAATGAACTATGGGCCAATACAGCCACTAAAAGAAACACAAGTAAAATCTTCATTGTTGTAAATAAGTATTTTTACAGAAATTATTGTAAATCATTAATAATGCAGCCAAAACCACAGTATTTATACCATATCACCAAAGTAAAAATTAATGATGTTCTGGTTAGCAACAACAATATTATTTATAACAGGAAAATATTAACTATTTTTAATCGATTTATCTATTTTAGATATAGATATGGATTTATAGTACATTATTTCACGGTTTTTCCTCCAAATTTGAAAGGACCGCTTGAATTGACAGTTAATTTGGCTTACACGTAGGTATGTAACATGTCAAAGAAGACAAGTGATATTGTGCCGTTGTATTTTTGCCCTGGGGATGAGTTTCACCCCTTTTCGGGGGTGAAAAAATGTACGTTCCAAATAAGTTCGGAAATGGATAAACTTACTCATTCTACGCAACTTTGATTCTACAGCATTTTTTCAACAAGTTCATACTTTTTGAGTTATTTGGGAGTAAATATGTTCATTTTTCAACAAAAAAATTTTAGGCGGTTTTTTGCAAATTTTGCGGTTTAAAAAGTAAGTATTTTATCGAAAAACTATTCTTAACAAAAATATAGCTTCTAAGAAACTGAAAAAATGGTGTAAGTAATAGTATGCATTAACTCTCTAGAACTAGTAAAAGCCAAGTTCTAGCTACTGAAAAATAGGTTCATATCCGTCAAATTTCAACGTAAAATAACCAAAAAATGATGCACTTTTTGGAAAAATTCATTACAACTTTTTTAAAGTGTTTAAAAAAATATTTATTTTTGTTTATTTTAACTTTCTAGCATCAAAAGTAAGCAACTTACCTCCAAATAAAGCTGATAATTTTTGGTCAAAAAAAAAACTCGGGGAAAATCACCCCTAATTAGCATCTTAAATAAAATTAATCGTTATTGCTTCACAAATTACATTACTTTTGTATCGTTTATATGATCTGTAAGTTTTATCGATCCAAAGGGCGTATTTATACAAAATTGGCTTTTAAAGTAAATCTTTTTTAATTTTTAATTTAAAGGAAATGCTTTTATTTCAAAATAACTTAAAATTTGTTAGCGATATCGAAAATAACACACAGCAAACAATGTAGGTATTGCATTTCTGAATATTTTGGATTTTTTGTTTTTCTGTAAGACAAAAATTGGATAGGATATGGCTGTTCAAAATTTGCATACACTCATGATTATTGACTAGTTCAAGCCCTATCAATTACAGCCCCTTCAAAAATAAGCACTTTGAACCAATGAAACTTACAGATCATATACACAATACATACAGCAGTAAAGCAACTCGTGAAGTGGTAACGATTAATTTCATTTGGGATGCTAATTAGGGGGTGATTTTCACGATCTTAAAAAAAAGGGAATAACTTTATTTTGAGCGTACTTACTTTTAATGCTGGAAACTTAGTTAAAAAACAAAATTTTTGCACGATTGATCACTGTTTACCGTGACAGATTTTACGTCAGTAGGTGACATTTACTAGCAACTCGACGGTAAGTACCCCAACTCTACGGTAAGTACTCCAACTCGACGGTAAGTAATTCACTTACCGTCGAGTTAAAAAATCTCTTAATTTTAATTTATTATATTACCTTGTGAACTAGAAATTCTTCATCCGGTGCTCGCTTTCTTAGGCCTATAGCCAACATTTTTTCTCTTCAAATACGCGATCAAAGTTGAAAACTTGGAAATATCAATGCCATCATCAGAGGCTTCCAGGAGCTTTCAACTGCATATGTCTTTGAACGAAATATGCCAATAGAGTCTTTTCTTTGATTCTTAAATTCTTGCCTTCGCACCATTTTTTAAAACTTTGGTAGGTATTTTGATAACGGATTTTGGATTTTTCGGGAATAATTGCGGAACACCCTTCTTTCCAAGCCCGTTCAATTTCTTAAAATTCACTTTCGCTCATATTTTAATTTATAATAATCAAAATTGTACTTAAAATTATTGACAACTAAATAAAAACTCAATTCTCCATTGCTGTTATGCACCCTAGTTACTACCTAACAACCAAAGTTTCTATCTTGATAAAATAAATGAAACTAGTCAATATGACGAAAATGTTTAATGTTATAATTTATAATGGTACCAATCGTGCAAAAAACGTTATAAGCATGTCGAACGTTAAGGGTAACCGATCTCAGACAATAATTGGAGTCGTCGCTCCGCTCCTCCTCCAAACAATTGTCTTCGATCGGTATAAAACCCTTACCGTTCTCCATACTTAATATACTATAAAGCTTTTTAAACACTTTGAAAAAGTTTTAATGAGTTTTCATCAAAAAGTGCTTTATTTTTTGGTAATTACACGTTGAAATATTCGATTTGAAATTTTTGAGTGTGAACCTATTTTTCATTAGTTACAACCCTTCTTTTACTGAGTCCAGGAATCTCATGCATACATCATTTTTTAACTTTTTTATGGGCTATATTTTTTTTGAGGATGTTTTTTTCAATAAAATGCTTTTTTTTAAAACCTTTTGAGTTATTTGCAAAAAACCGTCTAAAAAGGTGTTTTTGTTGAAAAATGTTGAAAAACATTTGCTCGCAAATAACTCGAAAAATGTTAATTTAGCGAAAAAGTTCTACAGAACAAGTGACTAGAATTAGTCAGTTTATCCATTTCAGCACTTACTTTGAACGTATGTTTTCGCCCCTTTCGCCCCTTCTGGGGGCGAAACTCACCCCCATGGCAAAAGCACACATCGGTACAATATCACTTTTGTTTTTTGATATGTTACCTATAGATGTGTATGCCTAATTTCATAACTTACAGGTTTTGCAATATTTTACCCTCAGTGAACGTACTATTATTAAATAATAAATTAAAGAAATTACAATACAAATTTTTGTTATTTATTTGGAACATCTACTGTTGTAAACAAGATGGACGTAAACAAATATCAGATATTATTTAATTATAATATACAATTTATTTATGTTTTTCTAATTTTATCAGGATCCTGAGAAATTAAACAATAAATAAGGTCATATCAATAAGACAAAAAGTTCACTTGTATCGCCGTAATTTTCACGTTCTATATATTGATAAATAAAATCAAAACAAGAAAATTAGATATCTTGCTCCAAATGATTATTTAGAGCTCTGATTATACAGGGTGTCCCGAAAAGAATGGTCATAAATTATACCAGACATTCTGGAGTCAAAAATAGTTCGATTAAAGCACCTTCGATGTCTAAAAATAAAGCGGGCACATAACTGTTCCTGGAAAAACTGTTCTGAATGTCTACAACAAGAGTTGTTAAGGAATCTAAAGTTCCATAACCTTTTTTAAAACCATGTTGGTTAGCGGGTAAAGAATTTTGATCCCTTAGCCACCAATCCAACCTAATCTTAACCATCCGTTCGAGAGTCTTCAATATACATGATAATAATGATATCGGTCGGTAAGCTTCAGCTAATTTAGGGTCTTTCCCCGGTTTGGGAATAGGAACGACTATAATACGCTTAAAATCTATTATGCTGTTGCCTTTAATAATTATCTGGTCAAATATATTTAAAAGTAATTGTTTTGCGGTATCTGGTAAATGTTGTATCATAGGATATTTGATTGCATCGTATCCTGGTGAGGTAATAACGCGATTATCAAGGGCAAATTCTAATTCAGCTCTCGAAAAAGGTGTAAGGAGAAAATTATTCTGATCAGATGGAAGCGTTTTAGAATTAATAACATCTAACTGGTTATTTACGTAAGGGGGAGCTATTTTATCGAAAAAATCGTCTACCCATGAGTTACTTAGAGCTAATGAAAAATTAACTTTTTTCCTATTCATTTTTCTTGCTTGATTCCAAATAAGACTAGATGGAGTTTGTTTATTTAATTTTGAACACCATTCAACCCAACTTTGTTTGGCCTTTAATTTCAGGAATTTTTTGACACGAGCATTTACTTCTTTGCATTTACAAAAATTTTCAGGAGAAGAATTGTTTTTATAGTTTATTAATGCCTTCTTTCTTTCTGCAACGGATTGATCACATTCCGAATCCCACCACGGAGGGGGAGTCCGTTTGCATTTAAATGGTTTATATTCAGAAATATATTGTTTAGAAGCTTCATTAATACAGTCAATAAGGAAATTATATTTTTCTTGGGTATTTAAGGATGTGTGAGGTTTTTCGTTTAATAAGGTATCAACAAGCTGAGAGTATAATGACCATTTTGCTTTTTTAATGTTCCACTTACTACTGGGATAAATGGTATTAGCATTAGTTCCCAAGACATCGATCACAACCTTTATAACGAAATGATTTGATCCCAAGGTATCAAGATCTACAGACCACGAAGTTTTATCAAAAAGGGATGGTGAGCAAAACGTGACATCAATCATGGAATCTGAGTTTCCTGGACTCGTTTGGCAAGTTGGTTGTCCATTATTCATTACTACATAATCTAAATTCTGAATTGTCTTCACAATTTGATGGCCTATATTATCATTTTTATATGAGCCCCACAGAGAATTATGTGCATTCATATCTCCTCCAATGGTACAAGGGTGTTTTAGTTGACAAAATAACTTATCCCAATCTTCGGTTTTGGTTTTAGTTTTTGGGCACCTATATACAGAGAGTAAACTTAAATAACTTTGTTTATAGTTGATTTTAATACCACAAGCCAGCAAGTCTTGAATATAATTTTTTTTAATTGTTATGCGCTCAAAAGGAATACCAGTTTTAATTAAAATAGCAACTCCAGAATAGCCGTTATATCACATTGTAATCTCTATAAATATATACAACATCCCGTTTAAACCAAGTTTCACTTATTAAAGCTATGTCAATATCTTCGGTTACTAAAAAGTTAATAAGGCTGTTTTTGTTAGCAACAGCTGATCGAGCATTCCATTGTATTATTTTGAGTTTAGATTTGTTTGTCATTAGATGAGTTGTTTTTTAAAATATTATCTAGAACATTATTAATACCTTTGGCTAACAAATTCATGTCAACTGATTTTGCCTCTTCTAAACAATTAATATTTTGAATAAAACTTGAGAAAAAAGTACTAAGGAATCTACTAACTTATTTTTATCATTGTCTGTATTAGAAAAACTTTCCTTGTTTAAGGGAGGTAAAGGTTGAGACGGTCCAAATCTGAAAGGGATGAGATATGGTGTAGGATCTTCGGAAGTTGGAGATGATACTTTTCTTTTTTTATTTGCACTATACTCAGTGCTTGATGTACTACAGCTTGGTTGGCTAAAATTTTTGGGTTTCTGTAGATGAGGCCTCAATGGCTTGAAATAAGGAGATGTACTAACTTCAGAGGAATTAGGTAATTTTGGAAATTCTTTGTCTGAATTTGACAATATTTCAAATCTGTTATTAGAAATAAGACCAGAAAATGATGAGTCGCTCAAATTTTTTGCCTCCAAATATGAGATTTTATGTTCAATCATGATATTTTTTATTTTTTTTTGATGTTCGAAAAAATGACAGTTTTTAGAGATCGATATATGCTTATCAGTTTTACAGTGTATGCAATACTTTTTTGTTTCATCACATGTATGTATGTCATTTTTAATTTGTCCACATTGTATATAGTATTCCTGTGTACCTTTACACTGTCTAGAAATATGTCCATATTTGAGGCATTTATCATTGCGTCACTTTACCCAACAATTTTTCCACTTGGAAAAATACATAATTTATCACAACATAGTTTGGCAAACAATTGCCTTCAAAAGTAATTATAACATTACGTCTAGGGACGTATTCTGTATTTCCATCTTTTTCTACTTTCCTGTGCATTCTTTTAATATCAATAATTGGTGAACTAGAGCTCATATATTTTTTCAAATAGTCAACATTATATTTGGTATCAACATCGCGTATCAGTCCTTTTCCAAGAGGTGATTTGGAATGTACGCTTTTAAATTATCGTCCTTTAAGTGACTATTATTGACTAAATTATTTGCATCCAAAATAGATTTGAGGATTACTTTAACACGGTTTCTTCATATACTTTTAATTTGCTTAATATTATTAATCTTTAATTTTTGATGTAAAATATCTGCAACAACCATTGGATGCAAACGGGAAATATTCTGATCATTGGTCTTCTCAACATAAACACAACAATTTTGAAAGTCGTAACTATTACAATTAATATTAAAAAGTTTTACCTACCTCCCTTGTAGCAGAAGAATTTGTGGTGATAGTTCCTGTATCCATGTCTTGATTACTAACACTAATAACTTCAGCAGTATTTAGTTCGCACACTGGCGTCTTTTTTATATTCTCCCCCATCTGGGGAGAATATTTTCACTTTTGTATCACTATTCTACAATATGTAAATGTTTTTACCCATGATGAAATTTAAAGGTTTTAAGTGTCACAGAAACTGCGAGCTGAATGTCAATATTTAGGTACGTTTAACCGTGGCCGAATTTTAAACTGTTCACACAAAAGTTAAACACCGTGAAAAGGAGCCTAGGCTGTTTAACCCATAGGACCGAGACTTCTTATCAGTGATAATTAAAACCACTATAAAATTAATTTAAGTTAAACTACTAAAAAATTAAATTTTTCTGGAGCTATTTTAGATGCAACCGTATTTGACGTTTATTAATGTCAAAACTGAATAATCGTACTTAACCTATACAAATATGTGGTGGATTCGATAAATATTCAAAATATCTCGATAAATACTGGCTTATCTAAAAAGTCCTAAGAGGCAAAAATGTTTTAAAAACAGTGTGTCTAACTAATGGTGCCACACTAATAATTAAATTGGAAAGTACACAAAAGTTTCGGGGGTTTAAGGGAACAAAACCTAAAACAGATCGAAGATAAGTCACTAGAGATAGCGGGAATAGAGCGCCTCACGCTGGCCTGCATTGATCGGGGTAGGATTTCATATGGGAGTCCGTGTACCCAAGACTCCCATATGATAAGCACTTTGCTGATTGAGAGCCCCTATAGCGCATCAGAGTGCTATCGGGGGGTAAGTGGATGGTCTGGAGCATTGAAGCGGGGTGGAGTGATTCCTGCTTACGGGAGTTAATCCTCCTCGCCCCAATGAATTGTATCACCCGAATGTCATTCTCTAGGGGTGAGCAAGTCTCTCAGGCTGGGTTAAATCACTATGCTTGCTTGCTTGGGAACAAAACCCCGATAAAATTTTTACGGGGTACACAAAATTCACTTTATATTTTATTTAAGATCCTGCTGTCATAAGAATGCCACATGTCCATTTTCAATGAAAAATCTCTAAGAGTTTTCGATATATGAAAAAAAATTTTTTCATTTTGTAACTTCAAAGGGCTGTAACTTTTTGTGTGTGCACTATTGTATATAGGTAAGTGAGGTTCAATCAACCTATTTTTGACACCAGAATCTGTGGTATAATTTATGACCAATCTTTTCGGGACACCCTGTATATTCGTAAAATTCACCAGGTGTATACAGGGTGAGTCACCACTAACGGGACGGAAGATTACAGCGAAACGGTAAAAGATTTGAAAAAAATTTAAATTGAATAGTTTGTATGTTGATAAAAGCTACATTTTAAAATTATTTTGAAATATACAGGGTGTCCCAATAAATGGCGGCGTATCAAAGTTATAGTTTTTCTTATGGAACACCCCGTATTTTATTGCAGTTTTTAATTGTCCGCAAAAAATAAGGTATAGTTTCATAAGGCTTCCCTATACCTATGTACAGAGTGTTCTGAGTTATGTTGACTTTTCTTAAAATGTAAAGTTGTAAAAGAGGGCTTATTCTCAAGTTATTAAGAAATTATAAAAACATTAGCTTTACATCTAAATAGTTGGATATCGGTTGAATGTATTCCATGATTAATTATTACACATTTGTCTACAGGGTGTTCAAAATTTATAGTTTCATTAGTGGGGTATTCATTGTGTCATATGATGCGTATTTTAAATGGAACACCATGTGTATTAATAAATAATTATACTTAACAAATTTACCTCTTTGGAATGGTATATGGATGTCCTATACCTAGGTCTCATAGTTTTTGCGTAATTTACAATTATTTAAATTCTTACTCTGTAAATCGATTTTAAAACAAAAGATGAAGTTAATTAATGCCATTGTATGACATTGTCATTTTATGACAATACGATCTGGTAATTATCTTATAAATAATGCATTCCATGGTTGATTATTACACATTTATTTACAGGGTGTTCAAAATTTACAGTTTCATTATTAGATTATTCAATGTAGCATAATATGATGGGTATTTTATTAGAACACCATGTATATTAATCAAAGATTGTACTAAACACAGGTTCCTGGGTTAGGAAGTGCAGCATTTACAATATTTTTAATATAACCTTATTTAAAAAAATTCATCTTGGTCAATTCAGGTGGCCAAATATATGGACCTAATCTATCTATCAATTTATTTCTAAATTTTATGTTAAGGTTGTTCTTAACATCACGTCAAAAATAAGCAGGAGCTCCGTCCAATTGGAGCCACATGTTTGTTCGCACGCTAAGTGGAAGGTTTTAAGAAGGATTCAAAAAACTTGTTTTAATAAATTTAAAAAAGTTGCTCCATTCAGATTTTCGTCAAAAAAATATGGGTCGATAACGTACTGGCTCAGAATACTGCCTCAAACATTAACACTTCATCGGTGTTGGCGATCAACAGTAAAATGTTTGTTTACTGCGTCATAGTAAAATGAAAGCTGTGTCTATTAACTAGACGATTATTATTAAAAGTAGGTAGATTCGTCTGTACACAATACATTCTTAAAAAAAATCAGAATCTTCTCCAAATTCTAAAGTCTATAAACGAAAAAATAAACGTTCCTGTTCTGTCTAATGCTGGTGTAGTTGAGTTTTACACGGATGATAGTGGTTTTTCTTATGTATTCTACATACACTTGTTAGACTGATCTCCAATTGCCTTGACATTTTTCACGTAGGTACTAGTATTTGGGTTTTCCGTAACAGAAAGCAGGACATCAAGTTCGTTGACGTCATCAAAAATAAATGGTTTATTTTATTTAACTTTTCCTACCTATGCAACATTACCAGCAGCACGGAATCTATCGAGAAATTTCTCAAAAACGTCCTTTTTGGGTGTCCTCCATCAGGATACTTTTAAGCGTAAACTTTAGAAGCTAAGAGGAAATTTTAAAAATATTCCCAATGCAAAGTAGCATGTCTACTCTTTCATAGATAGTGTGATTATTCATTTTTAGGAACAATTAAATTTGAATATAATTGGCTCTTCCAAAGCCATTTTTAAGTAAAAAAAAAATTGAATATCATACACGGATGTTTATAGTTTTGATAATTACCAGATCGTACTGTCATAAACTGACAATGTCATACAATGACATTAATCTTTTGTTTTAAAATCGATCTACAGATTAAGAATTTAAATAATTGTAAATTACGTAAAAATTATGACACCTAGGTATAGGACATTCATATACCATTCGAAAGAGGTAAATTTGGTTAGTATAATTATTTATTAATATACATGGTGTTCCGTTTAAAATAAGCATCATATGACACATTGAATACTCCAATAATAAAACTGTAAATTTTGAACACCCTGTAGAAAAATGTATAATAATTAACCATGGAATACATTCAACCAATATCCAACTATTTAGATGTAAAACTAATGTTTTTATAATTTCTTAAATAATTTGAGAATAAGCCTTTTAAAACTTTACATTTTAAGAAAAGTCAACATAACTCAGAACACTCTGTACATAGGTATAGGGAAGCCTTATGAAACTATACCTTATTTTTTGCGGACAATTAAAAATGCAATAAAATACAGGGTGTTCCATAAGAAAAAATATAACTTTGATACGCCGCCATTTATTGGGACACCCTGTATATTTCAAAATAATTTTAAAATGTAGCTTTTATCAACTTACAAACTATTCAATTTAATTTTTTTTTCAAACCTTTTACAGTTTAGCTGTAATCTTCCGTCCCGTTAGTGGTGACTCACCCTGTATTTGCTTCATTTCATGTTTTATGAACAATATCCGGATTTTTGAACGTCCTCTTTTCCTTCAGGTGCCGTGTCTGTATTCAGACGTTGACAGTCATCATGTTTACAATATCCTGAAACCTCTCTCTATCGGCTGCTGCTCGAAATAATAATTCTTATAGCGTAATTAACATTAAAACAATGTATATTTAGAATATTTCGCAACATTGCTGCATACTTATTTAGCCCTCAACCGCATATTTTTGCTTATTTTTGGCAAACATTGGCATATCACCCACTAATTAGCATCTCAAATGAACTTACATAATATATACAGTGGAACCCCTATATTTCGGCCCCCGATAACCCCGAAGTTCGGCTAACCCGGACGGATTTTCATCAGACAAACATTTTAACAATAAAATTGTATGTAATATAATATTTGGGTGACAATGTGTAGGTATTTGTGTAATTTGAACTGTACGATATTAAAATCGAAGAATTTTGTTTCAAAAAGATAACAAAAGACAGTTTGGACAATCGGTGCAAAGCTAAGAAAGCTAAAAATGAGACGACGACGCTTTGTATGTGTGGTTTTGTTCGGAACGGGAACGTGGTTTACCAGTGTCTGGACCAATTATTCAAGAAACAGCACTCAATCTGAATAAAATGTTGCCTGATTGTGAACCAAATTTCAATGCGAGTCAAGGTTGGCTGGATAGATGGAAAAAACGTCATAGAATACGCCAACTATCTATCGCTGCTAAATATACCGTATTTTATTAATGTTTACCATATTCTCTGGATAACACGGATTTTCGATAAGCCGGATCGGCAGCGGTCCCGATTAATCCGACTTATCGAGGTTCCACTGTACCTGGATACGGCGTACCAAAAAATGTTGATTAATAGCAAGCTGAAAATTTGTTAATAGCTTAACGGTGTCTAGTCAGACAAAGTTTGATGTATGGGAATACTGGAACAGGGGAAATTTTAATTGAGGAACAGGTTAAAAATTTGGAACATCAGACTACGAAAACGTTCCATGTATTTTGTCGGACAAAACTTCCAACTGATTTGTTACCATTTCATTAAACTCTCATGCAAAAATCAGACTGGTATTTATCACCAACTGGGCATTTTAATAAGTGGAAGACAAAGATCATATCAAATGACAGGATCATGGTTGTTAGTAATGTGATAGCAGTCTGATTTTTGCATAAGAGTTTAATGAAAGGGTGGCAAATCAATTGGATGTTCTGTCCGACAAAATACATGGGACGTTTTCGTTATTTGACGTTCCAAATTTTCAAACTGTTCCACAATAATTAAAACTTCCCCTGTTCCAGTGTTCCCGTACATCAAAGTTTGTCCGACTAGACACTGTTAAGCTATTAACAAATTTTTAGCTTGCTATTAATCAACTTTTTTTGGTACGCGGGACCCAGGCCTATTAATCGTTACTACTTCACGCGTTCACGTTAATTTCTGCTGTTAGACGATTGTCTATTTTGATTGACGCCATTTGATTCCAATATAGGTTTTTAACCTTCGGATGACCAAGCGGGGAAATTGTAACTCCAGCGTATAATTTTCTTTAATAAATTCAAAAGTATTTTCAATTTTTAACTCATTATTTTTTTATTTGACTTTAATATCCTTCTAGATATCCTCATATTTTGAAATAAAAAAAATTCCCTATATTTTACGAATAAAAAATATATTCTGAAGTTGACGTTTAGTAATATACCGTCTATTATATGTAATTACAAGTAGTTTTACGTGACGTAGTTTTAAGTGACGTCGACTTTGCAAAGTAACAAGACACTTACTCAACATACACACTACACATGACACTAATACTCATGTTGTGACTGGCTGAATGACATAAAGTCCATGCCATAAAAATAAAAAAAAACTTCATTTTTTTGTTAATTGTCATTTTTAACATTTTGGTAATCGGAAGGTAAATAAGGGCCACATTGTTTAGGTCTATATCATATTGTGTTAGGGTTTCTATGCGTTCTGTGTGGTTTACTCGATCAAACGTTTTTTCGTAGTCAATAAAACAGAGAAACACGTCTCTTCGCTGATCTCGGCATTTTTGTAGTAATCTCTGGAGGCCAAATAATGCCTCCCTTGTACCAAGCCTCATACGTAATCCACATGCCTCTATGCCAAACGTATATAGACGAATGTCCGTCTGTATAAACTTTCTATATCCATATTTTTATTTCATAATTACCAATTAATTCTCCTTGTTTCCCTGTTCTAATCATTTCCACATTTTGAAGTTGTGATGTACCTTTTGATAATAATTCGTAGAGACTTTTAATTTTTTCGTCGCTTCCATCTATTGTGGGGATCTACATATTATCGATGTTAGCTTTTACATACGCTCGCATATCGAGTATATCAATTTTCTACCTCTAAAATCTGCCTGTATTAATTTTACAGTTCTGTAATCTCTAAAATGACCAAACTATGCGCCATGCTCTATTGGTTATCTCGCATTGAGGCGCACTACGTACGCATCACGAATGCATAAATTTAAAGTTAAAACTCACCCGTGGTTACAGAGTCATATACAGGGTGGAGCACACTTACGGAATACAATTATTTCTGCTCTTAAAAAATTATAAAAAAGAGCGTGCACTTTCTTGTGGAGTGCAGACAGAAGAGTATACTTATCGTTCAGAGAAATAAGGAAAAAAATATCCTGTTGGTGACACAACCCCCTCCAGGCAGAGATCAATTTTTTTGAGTTCTCTTGTGTTCGCTGCATCTTCAACTTTGCATATTAGCAGTCTAATTCTTTAATGATGTTACCTAAAGTTAAAATGAAATAGGCTTAAATATTATTAATTTGGGAAGTGTGAATCTAGTTTACTCTTAGTTTTTTCCTGACATTATATATAAAAAAACAAGCCAGGTTCTTATCACTTGTTTTTTTGTTTATATGTAACTGTTACCACATGGTCTGCCTTTAGCTGAATTTAAGTTTTTTAGTTGTTAACTTTACACCTAAATGTTTTATATATTTTAACATTACTTTGATGGTTCATTGGATAAGATACGGTTTTTACTTGTACATCTTATCTCTTGCTACATGTCTTTTTAAGGTAACACTAGTGTTTTTTTACTTCTCTTTTGGATGTTGTTTCTTATAACAATCATTTTGTAGATGAACTGATGATGTTCACTGAGCAGTGAACGAAACGTCTTCAATAAATAGATGAAGTAGCCGAATTCGTTGTCTTTTTTCTCCACTTATTTAAGCGAAAGACCCTACACTTACGAGTGCTCCTTTTTTACATATACACACATATACTTTTAATACTTGACACTACAAAACTATTTTGGTACTTGACAGAAACATCACCAATCCATTATACATACTTTCTTGCCCATTAGCCAAGATACTAAGGATATTAAACGGAGCTGGTAGGTATCTTAAGTCTACAACCAATATCTTAATTAATTATTTCGTATTTTAAAAGGATTTTGATATTATCTGAAATATTGTTAAGATATTGTACAAGTTGTAATGCAGCTTTTAAAAATATAAGAATATACAGCATGTTCCACTAAAAATAAAACTTGCTACGCTTGCGTGAATCCACCCTATATATTTAAATTTATCTTTAACCCGGCATTGGTCGCTAGGTAGATTATTACGCGAGTGGTCGCGCGTGAGATTTTCTCTCGCATATCCAAATTTTGCCTTCTTTTACAAAATAAAATTTTTTAAACAGCTTTTAAACTTTTTTTATTAACTAATAATAAGAAAAAAATAATATAATATAATATAGATAATAATATAATAAAATAAAAAGAAATAATCGGAATTAAACAAATATTAATCAATCTCCGTGTCTTGATAATTAACGGCACAGCACACAAATATAACAAGAATTCTCTGGAAAAATTGATTGATGACATTAATTACAATTTTTTTTACACTATTTCAGGTTTTAAGTGCCAAAATAAAATTAATTTTTATGTACAGTTCGTAACGCGGGTGGTCGCTTGATGAGAGAATGTCTCACTTGAAGCGCGCTGACTCAACAATTGGGTGATATTAGGTCAACTGAGGCACTATCTTAGCGGACGAGCCTATTAGATTGTCGAGGGAGGATAGTTAGGAGACTAGAAGGAACTAGAGAGCGTATAATTTCCCAGAAAAAAAATTCTGTGCAATTTTCTGAAACCGTGAGAGAAAATCTCATATAGCGACCACTGGCGGGTTAAAAAGCGCATATTTACGTTTTTTTTTATAATTTTTTAAAACAAGGACAGACATAATTTTATTCCATAAGTGTGTTGCCCCCTGTATATAAAGTATTGAATCATGTCAAGCATGATAATATGAATACGTGAGATATGCTATCGCTAGATACGTTCAGGCAGATCTTTATACGTCCAAATAAGTTCATAAATTCTATCGGTCAGGATGCAAGCTGAAATAAATATGATTAGCTAATTAACCCTTAACTGGTGACCATGCGTCTCACAGACTCCGCACGTTTATTAACGCGTCTGCGTTTCTCGCCACAAATACGTAGCAACCTGTAATTCGGTGTACCTTCCTATAGTCCAGAAAGCCACTGCGCATCCGCTAGGAAAAATATTCTCATTCGGATTTTTTGCACAATCTTACTCAAAAAGGACCCCTTATAACAAATTTGCATGTTGCCAGGACCAAAAGTTGGTCAAAAATTTTTTAAAAGTTTTTTTTTGTTTTTTTCCTAAAATTATTTTTTTTGCATGAAAGAAAATTTTTTTAGATTTTTTGGATCATTTCAAACAGAAAAGGTTTTTAGTGACATTTTTCTAAAGTTGATAGTTTTTGACATATAAGCGATTAAAAATTGAAAAATTGCGAAATCGGCCATTTTTAACCCTCAAAAACTATCTGAAAAACTGAAAATTTTAATGTTGACAAGATAGGTAGATATTCTTTAAACATCGATTGATGAAATCCCGAAGAGTTTTTTGCAATACAGTATCAAAAACCCCTTTGTTTTTGAAGATATTCTTCTTTAGCGGCGAATCGATTGAGGGTAAAATTTTATTGATCCGCGCGCATGCGCACACCGACAATATGGTATTAGTGGTTATACGGGTTCTGATTGGGTGTTGAAATTTTGAAATGATCTGTCAATAATTGTTCAATATGGAGGTTATCGGTAAACAAAAATATTGTAAAATATTAGTTTTTATTGATGTGTGGACAGAAATAAAATCAAATTTATAATTATAGTGACTTTTCAAATAGTTTTGAAAAGTCGCAGGTACGTAATTCTAAATGTTTCAGTTGGAAATACCTAATAGTTTCAATACCTATCTATTTGGAAAATATAAACAAAATAATGTAGTTACCTATTAGTAGGCAATGCTTTAATTTACATAATCTGATTACGAACAAACTTTCTACAAATCTTCATCTCATATATCGTTTTCTTACTCTATATTTTGTTGTATTTTATTTCGACAAAATCAAACTAATAATTTTATTGAATTCATATAAATTTATGGTGTAAACGTTTAGTTTGTGTATATTCCCACATGACGTATACGAGAATGTGGTGCAGTTTGAAATGCCGTCAACTTTCGTACGGCGCGGTAGACTTGAAGTGGGTTCAAGCCCCAAGCAAGTTATTATTTTTTTATTTTTCTTTTATAGATTTTATGATTGTAAGTATATTATTATATAATTTTTGAAGATATTCTTCTTTTTTGAAAGTGGTAGATTAGAAAGTTAGTTTGATTTTTAAATAAAATAAGTACAAATAACCTTTTAAGTATATTTACTTCGTTTAAATTACCTATTATATAATAGAAGAATATCTTCTTACGTGCGTGCAAAGTACACACACATTCTTTTTTAATTGCCAATCAAGCATGCGCGACACTATTTTCCACCGTTGCATGTGTATGCAGTATGGTGCAAATGAAAGGAATAAATTCGTTATTTCGTAAACCGGCGACTTTAAGGAAAAATCCCGAAACAAGTCGATTTTTATTTTTAAGTTATGATATTGTGACATAAATGGTATACTAGTGACGTCATCCTCTGGACGTGATGACGTAATCGATGATTTTTTTAAATGAGAATAGGGGTCGAGTGCTAGTCCATTTGAAAGGTTCTTCAATTCTCTATTCAGTAATATAAACATTTACATAATTATTTATACAGGGTGTCCAATAATTTAATTTTTTTCAATTTGCCAAATGATTTAATTTAATAAAAAATTTTTGGACACCCTGTATACATAATTATGTACATGTTTATATTACTGAATAGAGAATTGAAGGACGTTTCAAATGAGCCAGCACACGACCCGTATTCTTATTTAAAAAAATCATCGATTACGTCATCACGCCCAGATGGATAACGTCACTAGTATACTATATATGCTACAATATCATAACTTAAAAATAAAAACCGACCTGTTTCGGGATTTTTCCTTAAAGTCTCCGGTTTACGAAATAACGAATTTATTCCTTTCATTTGCACCATACTGCATACACATGCAACGGTGGAAAATAGTGTCGCGCACGCTTGATTGGCAATTAAAAAACAAAGGGGTTTTTGATATTGTATTGCAAAAAACTCTTTGGGATTTCATCAGTCGATGTTTAAAGAATATCTACCTACCTTGGTAACATTCAAACTTTCAGTTTTTCACATAGTTTTTGAGGGTTAAAAATGGCCGATTTCGCAATTTTTAAATTTTTAATCGCTTATATGTCAAAAAATATCAACTTTAGGGAAAAGTCACTAAAGATCTTTTCTGTTTGGAATGATCCAAAAAACCTAAAAAAATTTTGTTCATTGCAAAAAAAAATAATTTTAGGAAAAAAAAACAAAGAAAAAAACGTTTAAAAAATTTTTTACCAACTTTTGGTCCTGGCAACATGCAAATTTGTTAAATGGGGTCCTTTTTGAGTAACATTGTGCAAAAAATCCGAATTAGAATATTTTTCCTAGCGGATGCGCAGTGGCTTTCTGGACTACTAGCTTTTAGAGTATATTCGAATGTGTTAATGAGGGGTACCTCGCTTGTCCCGTTTTCGAAATATTTACGTCGCGGAGTCTACTAGACGCAAGGTCACCATTAGTGGTATTTTAACCTTTAACTACACGCGCTGGCGTATTTTGTACGCCAGATATAAGAATTCTGCTGCAAATATATTTAAAAATTTAATTTTTGACCTTGTTTATCTACCTAACCTATCACTGGAATGTGCTTTACAATTTGGTTTTAGTTTCATTGTAATCGGCGTTCTGAAAAGATCGTAATTTATAGTTTATTATTTGTTGTTTCCGGTGGTGGACAATATACGCCATGATTATATTAATATAAGTCGTAATATAAGTACATATTTCAATTGTTTTTTAGTCAATATGGCACAAAATATATTTTTCTTTATAAACAATACTTTTCCTCCTGTAAAAAATCACATTTCAAAAAAATTTTTATTAGTAATTTTATTTATCATGGAATCCAGTTATTCCATGATTCCAGTTATAAATCCCAATTGGCTTACTGAGAAGGATCTCCAAGTATTCACTGATGCCGAATAAGGTTTATAACAAATAACTAAGTATATTTTTCAAAAAAAAAAACAAATCCGCTGTTTTTAAGTGTATTTTCTTGTGGCGTATAAAGTACGCCACGCGTGTAGTTATGTTATAACTTGATGCGCGGGTAGTTAAAGGTTAATATGGATAGTTTTCGTAAAGCTGTAAGAGTATTAGACGATGATTTCGAAGAAGTATGCACAAAATGGTATAATGAGGCGAACAGTGACATTACTGATGATGATGTGGAAGAAGAATATTATATAGAAAGTGATGAAATTTGTATAAATTGTACCGGAGTAGAATAGATTTTTAACGTTTTTTTTTTTGTGATTTGCAGGTTTTGTGCAGAATTGCAATTATGTTGTTTTTAACAATTTTTTATATAAAATGTACCTATTGTTAAACAAATATATATTATATTTGTTTGTATATGTTTAATTTTTTTGGAATATGACTTTAAAAATTTTGTGTTAAAAAACATGTTAAAATTTTTTCTGTTTTTGTTATAAGTCCTACAGCTTGATTTTTTTCTTTTTGGCTAAATAAAAATGACATTACAATATTGTTTTATTATTAAAAACTGTTTTATTGCATTTTTAAGTGCCAGATTGACAAAAACAGCTTTTTTTAGCCAGGAGTCTGTTAGACTCATGGTCACCATTTATGTAATTAAAAATAGGGTCACCAGTTAAGGGTTAAGTATTACGGATAACTGTGACGGTTTATGTTGGTAATAAAATCAGTAGAATATAATATACAGTCAGCATTAAACAAAAAGTTTTGCTTGTTATTGTAGTAGATATACCTACTACCGTCAAAATGTAAACTGCATAAATGTTTGTAATACTCTTGTGTGAATTTCCTTGGCTTATCGGTATGTAGTTAATAAAACACTGTAACATTGTAACATTTTCAAAGAACACCTTATGAGGTTGGTCTTTGCCCATTGAACTGGCAAGTACCTAGTTTTTTCGAGCAGGGAACCATGGTGCCCTTTACGCATGTACTTAATTTAATATTGTAACATCGAATGGTAGTCACCATATTTTCATAAAATTTAAAATGTAAACCATATATTATGAAGTTACCACTTTAGATAGTGTGCTAGTTACAATTACTTAGTAGAATGCACTGAAGATGTTCTGAATTAGAACGAAAACGTTTTGCACGATATTTTATGAAGTTTTTTAATAAACAATTTTATACCAGTATACAACTTGAAGTTTTTACTTCTGTATGAGTTTTTAAACTATGGTATACAGCCAACTATAGGTATTTTCCCATTGATTTTATCTTAGGATTATTGAAGTTATACTTCTTCAGGCGAGTGTTTAATTTCAAATATTCATAATTCTTATCCGAAAATTAAACAATATTTGAAACACTCAGTATATAATATTAACGTAATTTTATTATTTTATGGAACATAATGTGCGAAAATTGGAAAAATTGTTGAGAATAAATTTTTATAAAAACGACAGTATGAAGTACGCGCACATGACATTCTGAAGTTAGTTGCTATGCTAAGTCTTTCAAGTTACGCATGTAACAGTGCAAATAAAGTGAGTAAAAATATATTGGTGTTTTTAGTAAATATTTTATTATAATTTTTGTGTCTTTGAATTTGTCTTTGTCGGGAATAGAATAATAAGTAGTAAAGTATGATGAAAAGAAGAATAAAAAGCAATCTGATGGTATTAATTTGTACAATCTGTCAAAATAATTCATTCTGGTATCAAATTTATTCCACTATTATCTACCAACAGTGTCGAATGCGATTATGTTTTGGATGGGTGACCGCTTGGGAAAACCTCATGTAGCTTTTTTTTTTTTTGTTTTAATATTAAAATTAGTTTGACAATCAAATCAAATACAAGTAAACAGTTTAAAATATTATTTATTTCGTTTAATAGTTATTTATGATATAAGTGTTAAAAGTACAATTTTAAGACACGCATGTGAAAGTTTGCAATTCACATGAGTGCCTTAAAAATGTGCTTTTTAACACATATATCATACAATATTTTTTCTACAAACGGTATAAATTTATGAAATACAATTTTTTTGTTAATTGCTGAAACCATGAAACCTATGACCCGTAAAAGGTAGAACGGGTTGTCTACACTCGAGGGGAATGTCTAAAAATTCTTAGCAAAAATATTATACCGTTACATAAACTTGTTTTTTTTTTCTACAAACGTGTTAAAAATGCAATAATACAGTTGAAATTAAATTTTAAAAAACCACCTTTTTCAAATTGCGCAAGTTGTACTATTAATATTAACCCTGGAAGCTCACACTTGGGTGTGAGATACCCATCGCGACACTTAACTGCATGTAGCTTGTGCAGCTGCATTTCAATGGTAATGCTGCTTTATGTAAATTCAGTCTCTAGTCTGCCAAGGACGGGTGTGTAGTTGCGGTCTCATTTGAGCAATATTTCCAATCACGAGAATTTATTGAATAGAGGCAAGGGTATGTAGCACCCATGTGTGAGGTTTGCGATCAAGTGTGCCTTCAAGTTAATGGCCTAAGAACACAACATCCCACAAATTTAGTAAAGAAAGCTAGGTGTTATTTCTGCAAAGGCAAAGATGGAAAAGCAAAGCGTGCATGATCGGCTTGCTATAAAGCATAATGCATGGATCATAGAGCCACACTGTCTTATGAATGTAGTTACTAAAATGAGTGAAACTGAAATACCTGGCTAAGAATGAATATGAGTTCTATAATCAAAAGGTGTTATATTTTAGTTAGAAAGACAATTTTGTTGTTAAATTAAATTAAAATATTTTGAATTATGTTTCCGGTTTTTTAGAAAATGTTTTTTAATTATTTTTAGGTATTTTTAATATTTTGTTTTTTGTGTTACTACAATTAAGAGAGAGAAAATAAAATTAATGATTTAATTATTCGTATGTATTCAATAGTGATTAGAGAGTCTCTGGAAATCATAAAATATTTACTTTTTTTTATTTCTTCACAAAAAATCATTGGGCATCTGACACCCATGTGTGCGGTTTATGTAAAAAAATAGGTGTGATCTGCCAGGGTTAATGTTAATAAATGAAATATAAATATTTTGACGTTTCACAATTTAACAATTCACTTTTAACTGCAGTGCCTTAAAATTTTTATAGCACTAGTGCCTTAAAGTAGCATTTTTAACGCTCCTATGGAGTGTTAACAATTGCATTTTTAACACGGTTGTAGAAAAACAATATTATTATTATAATAGAAGTATAACTTCTTACGTGCACAAACTACACACAATATTTTAAATTTAAACTACCTGTTACACTATTGCTGTATTAAAACTAAAGTGACAGAGAAATCATGTGGTTCAATGATAATATATATACATATTAAATTTTGGCGTTACAGGTCTTTAAGGCTTAGGGTTCAGATGTTTCCATTGATCCCATCTTTTATCCTGTGAATCGTATTATATTGTAACCCTCTTTATATTATCAGGGTTTGTAATTCTGAGGTTTGGCAGTTTAAAAGGATGCTTAATGATATATTCATACCCAAAGATGAGAATAAAACGAATTCGTAAATAAAATATTAAAGATATTAAAAGGAAAAAGACTAAGTTTTCAATCCAATGGCTTATAAAACAACATAATGTTATTCTACATTCTACCAGACTGAAAACAATGATTGATTTACATGTTTACTCTGATTGGAGTATGAAGGGAACCATTCTCGTTGGAACTTTACCGCGCTGTGCAGATGGGACGTGAATATAAATTGTAAAATTCCCTCATCTTCTTTAGTCTCAGCATCCGTTATGGCTTGCAAATTGTAGAAGCCTCGGAGATGTAACCAGAGAAGGTTCCCATTGTTTTCAGTCTGGTGGGATGAAGAATAATATTATGTTGCTTTATATGCCATTGGATTGAAAACTTGTCTTTTTTTAGCAGTTGCCGCTGGGGCATCTATGCCATTTCGTTCGTTGCAATCCGTGACTGCACGTTGGGGTTTGTTTTGGTTGGATCAGAGAGAGCAACATATGTGCCTCCTGATGAGACTAATAAGTTTCGAAACCGGTAGAGGTGCTTAAGGTAGAATAACATTATATTGTTTTATATGCCATTGGATTGAAAACTTGGTATTTTTTCTAGCAGTTGCCGCTAGGGCATCTATGCCATTTCGTTCGTTGCAATCCGTGGTTGCACGTTGGGATTTATTTTGGTTGGATTAGAGAGAGCAGCGTATGTGCCTCCTGATAAGAGACTAATAAGTTTCGAAACCGGTAGAGGTGCTTGTTGCACTCTCTGATTGGACTAGAATATGATGCGGCTGTATTTTCGTTTTGCAACGAAATTGAAAATTGTTATTCATTTTTAAGTTAAAGATATTAATTTGAAACTAACAAAATCGAGACCTTGAAGTAAGAACTAAGTTTGAGTTAAAAAATCAGGTTAGGGATGATATTGAAATATGGACACTCTAGTAAGATAATATAAAAGACAAAAGTCATTTCCATTTCATTTCAAAGCTTGATCTTAACGAAAAAATAACTGCATGTAGTTAAGTATTAATTAGTATAATCATCATCATCATCAGTAGCTCGACAACCCTTTTTGGGTCCTGGCTTGTTCTAGGATTTTCCGCCATTCTGTTCTGTTCCTTGCTTTGTTCTTCCAGTGGGTAATCTCAAGTGTTTTCAGATCTTGTTCCACTTGTTCCATGTATCTTATCTCTGTTCCATGTTCACATTAATTGGTATAATATTAGACTATTATTTTTATTTGGAGTTTTTTATCCAAATTTCCAAGTGTAGGCTGAAGAGGCAGAAGAAGAATTGATTAAAATAAGTCTCTACTTCTGCTCGTAAATTGATTGATTTTTCCTCTTTGATTGCATCTCTAAATCATTCTGAGAAGTAATTATTGCAAGTTTCTGCAATGATCTCTATGTCGGTTTACTCGGTTTTAACAATAATGTTGCGAACAGTTTTGGCGAAATGGTGTCACCCTGGCGAACTCCACAATTAATGTAAAACTTGTGTGTATCTTCATGGAGTCTGACGCATGCCGTAGCATTATCGTAGATATTTTTAATAATAGTGGTGTAGCGGTGATCTATTTTCTGATGGTTTACTCTATCAAATGCTTTCTCATAATCCACAAATATTAAGACGAGTGGTGTGTTGTACTCTATACATTTTTCGATGAGGCTTTTAATGACTTTTAGATCGTCATTAATATTATGAGGTACATTAACAGAATGCTAAAATAAAATATTTTTTATTTTACCATTTCGAACCTTAAAGATAAACCGTTACTGTTTGATCTCAAATATTCATAATTCGTATCCCAGAATTAAACAATATTTTTAACACTCCGTATATCAAATTGACTTTATTTTGTTATTGTATATAACAGGTGCGACATTTTTTATTTACTTTTTTTAAACCAATTTGAAAGTTTAGCTCATGCACTTCCATTTGACGCCTGTAGAATGGTTAAGTATATTCAAATAGCTTCAGAACAACATGTAGAATGGTTCTAAAATCATTTTTTTGACTTATGTTATTGCAAAAAAAGCTCTCTGGGATAAACAATTTGAATAAAATTTAAACAATTGAATGAATCGCTTTGAAATTTTTATCACATATTAATCACCAAAGAACTCTCATTTGACAAAAATTTTAAAGCTATCCACTAATTTTTAGAATAGTTATTGCGAAATATTTTTTTTTGCAATTTTAACTATTTAGAATGGGAAATAAGCCACAATATTATTAAAAAATGATTTTTATTAACGTTTCGACGCCCAAATCGGGTGCCGTTGTCAAAATACAAAATACTATTAATATAAACAAAAATGTTGTTGCTTAGTAAAAAAAATTCTTAATAAAAATAATAATAAAAATCATTTTTTAATAATATTGTGGCTTATTTCCCATTCTAAATAGTTAAAATTGTAAAAATGCCACAAGAAAATAGCTTCAGAACAACATTTTTTTTTGCAATTTCGACATTTTTCCGAAATTATATTAACAATAAATGAGTATATCGAAATTTGTAATTAATTCGCCATTTTAAAGCTTTTCCATGCTCTCGAAGATGTTTGTACTAAAAAAGCCATTTCAATTCTTTCCATTGATTTGAAAAAAAAACAGGAAAAAAGGCCGTTTTTGACACTAATTGTTTATAAATAAAAGGGCCGCCAGATCCTACACAGGAAATAGTTACAATTTGTTCTTATAGGTATTACCTGTTAAAAAACGCTTCAATACCCTGGCTGTTGAAGTGTCATGAACAGGCTGTATTTTTTTCTTATTACACTGGCCTATCTTGGACGATGTAGAAAATATAGAATATATAAGTACAGCCAGAATGTTAAATGAGTGGACCGTGAGGTTCAAATATCACGTGATTTAAGACACCAGACTACCAGAAAAATCACGTGTAAGATGACGGGACAGCTGGAGGCCTACGTCAGACATACGATAACAAAAGGAATATACAAGTATCATATAACCAGAGACGATCAATAATTAAATTGACCCTTTGCGCTTAGAGTATTAATTATTGTATAAAATTAATCTTTATTATCATTCCAATCTCTTACTAGAATCACTCCACACATTACTTGATGTACCTTTAATGAAAATCCGAATTAGATACCACGAAAAGGGAAAACAGAATGAAAATACAATAGACACGCAGGGCATTTTATTATTAGGCGCTCAGTCCCTAAAGTAACCCTAATTCGGGCCTTTCCCTCGTCAAGTGGAAATCGTCTAGGATAACTCAATTGAAAATATGTTATAAATCCCACACTGGCGTCCATTTTCAACCAGAGAAAAACGTTATCTCATAATAATCGCTGGGCTGAAAAGCTGCCGTACGCTGACATAGCAATAAAAAGTTTTTGATAAAGTTTGATTTTATTATTCAATGCAATTATCTTCGCGATCGACACAATGGATACAAAATCAGTTCGGCTTTTTAACGAATAAATGTACCACTAATGCCATGTTTTCTGTACTACATGAGGTTTACCAAGCACTAAACAATAATCTTTATATTGACACTGTTTTCTGTAACTATGCGAAAGCTTTTCATTGTGTAAACCACGACATCATGCTTAAAAAAACTCAATTTCTACGGAATTCGAGGTATTTCTTTTAATTGGTTCCAATTCTACTTGGATAATAGGAAACAACTGGTTAGAGCCAATGATACTGACTCAAGTCCCAAAAATATTTTATGTGGTGTACCACATGGTTCAGTATTGGGTCCTCTAGTTTTCCTTATCGTTATAAATGACATCACTAATTTAAAAATCGATGAAAAAATTTTCGTTTTGCTGATGATACCCGTATCACTTAAGGCTATGGGTACATAATTCGCAAATATTTTACGTGTATCCCTACTTTTTCTGTCTTTACAAGGCAAATTACGTGTAGTAAAATTCACACTGGTATGGATATGTAAACATTACTAGAATGTCATTCTACTTGAAAATGTCATAATTAATTTAAAGAGATGGCTTTTGAATGTTCTTGGATAACTGTTATTTTTATAATTGCAAATTATTAATTCAGTTAATAAATGTGATAATTTTTTCACTAACTATGTTTTCAGTGATTGTAATAATTTATTTGTACAACAAAAACTAATAATCAATCGAGAAAAGAGGAAAAGTGTTAAAGTGATTTTTTAATAATATGTTGTTATTTTGGAACGCTTACAATTTTGAACATCTCTAACAACAAAATACTTGGATCACAGGATATATCAATCTGATGTATTCTCTGCTTGGATCTTCCACAAATAATACACAATAAATACCTTTTTATTAAGTTCACGTCTTAAATCAATTATTTATCAAATACACTATATATCAATAATATTTAATCAATTTCTCAAAATATTCCCGATGCAATGTCAAATATTTAAAATTGTCACTGGTTGTCAGTGTCTGACTGACAATATATGCTGACAATATTATATTCGGTTGAGTGCGTTGTAAGACAAAGACAGATTTGGAAAATATTACCACGGCATTGTGTTCATTTTTTTCAAATCCTGAAACAACCAATAAATATTTTTGAAAAATTTAAACGCAGAATGAAAGACTAAATTATTACCGAGGGCCGAAAGTCCCTTAGAATAAATAAAAAGTTTATTTTGAATGAGATATTTGAAATTAAAAATCACACTAAATTTTCTCGTAGTTTTTTCACCCCTGTAACTTATTAAAATAAACATTATAGAAGTTCTCAGGGACTTTCGGCCCTCGCTAATAACGTAATCTTTCATTCTGCGTTTAAATTTTTTAAAAATACTTATTAGTTTTCTCAGGATTTGAAAAAAATGAATCCCCATTTGAATAGCATTGCAGCCGAAAATACGTACCGATCCTCTTAAAGCAACTCAACTATTGCAACTTTTCATGAAAATATAACTTCGGATCTACTGACGATAAAGATCTGGTCTTACTCTAATTTACTCTCTTTTAGCGTGGATAAGACAGTAGCATTATCCTATAAAAAAAGCTCTTCAACTATTACCTCTTAATAACAGCCAGAACAGTATTGTTGGCTCAGTAAAATTTCTTGGCATTTTTTTAGACAGCAACCTCAAATGGTCCCTTCATATCGATTTGTTAATTAAGAAACTCGCCTCAGCTTGCTATGCAATAAGATCTGTCCCAAGGGTAATAAATTTAACATCTTCTAAAATAACATATCTTTCGTTGTTCGAGTCTCATCTTCGATATGGTGTTCCTTAATCAAATATTTTCAATGGGAAATAAGCCACAATTTTACCAAAAAAATGATTTTATTAACGTTTCGAAGCCCAAATCGGGTTTCGTTGTCAAAATACAAAATACTACTAAAATAAACAAAAGCTTAGCAACAACATTTTTTTTTTATTTAAGTAGTATTTTGTTTTTAAAAAGAAGGCATACGTGAATGCAGGAAATGCATACGTGAATGCAGAATACGTGAATGAAGGAAAGAAGACATACGTGAATGCAAGGACTGCAAGGAAATAGTTAGTGAGACAGTAAGCCAACAACATAAGCTGCTTGTTCTGGACATCGAAGTAAAAAGCGAAACTAAACAAAAATATCGGAGAGGACCACAAAAAGTCAAGTGGTGGCTGCTGAAAGATGAGTGAGAGATGAGAAAGAAGGTCTATTCAGGAGAAGAATAGTAGAAAAAATATGTTGGAACATGAAAGGAAGCCCTAATACAATTTGGAGAAAAATGGCCAGAAGTATTAGAGAGACTGCTATTGGAATACTTGGGAAAACATCAGGAAAAAAGTTTGAGGATAAAGAGACTTGGTGGTGGTCAAACGAAGTACAAGGAAAAATAAAAGAGAAGAGAAAATTATATAAAAAGTGGCAAGAAACCAGATCCGACACAGATGCTTAAAACTATATGGTGGCGAAAAAGGATTCAAACCTATACGATCAACTTGATACCAGCGAAGACGAAACGAAGATATATAAAATAGCCAAACAGAGAGCAAAGAAAGCAAAAGATTTTAATCAGATTAGATGTATCCGAGATGAAAATAATAAAATACTAGTTCACGAAAGGGATGTCAAAAAGAGATGGAGAAAGTACTTTGACAGCTTATTAAATGAAGAATTTGACAGACGGCCTGTAGAGTCAACGGAGACAGTAGCAGCAATGGTCACCAAAATAACCAACGAGGAAGTGGCTCAAGCGCTTCAAAAAATAAAGAACGGAAAAGCAGTAGGACCAGATGATATTCCTGGGGAAGTATGGACAGCATTGGGAGGGACAGGAACAAGGTAGCTAGCAGGTCTATTTAATAGAATTATGGAAGTTGGACAAATGCCAGACGAGTGGAGAAGCAGTATACTGGTACCTGTTTACAAAAACAAGGAAAATATTCAACAATGTACAAACTACAGGGCTATAAAACTGCTTAGCCACACCATGAAAATATGGAAAAGAGTAATTGATAGACGGATACGTGAAGAGACCGAAATATCCGAGAATCAATTTGGCTTTATGCAGGGTAGATCAACAACAGATGCAATTTTCATTATAAGGCAGTTGATGGAAAAACACAGGAGTAAAGAAACAAACGCTCATATGGTATTCATTGATCTTGAGAAAGCATATGATAGAGTCCTCGAGAGATTCTGTGGTGGACACTCAATAAGAAAGGAGTCCCTGGTGAATATGTAAAGATTGTGAGGGATATGTATGAGGGAGTAACAACAAGTGTTAGGACAGGTGTGGGAGAGACTGATAAATTTCATGTGAAAGTAGGATTGCACCAAGGCTCTGTGCTTAGTCCGTATTTATTCTCATTAGTTTTGGACCAGATAACAGCGAAACTACAGAGTAACATTCCATGGTGCTTAATGTATGCTGATGATGTCGTGTTAGTAGGAAATAGTGAAAGAGACTTGGAACAAAAACTGGAACAGTGGAGACAAGCTCTGGAGGAAAAAGGTTTAAAACTTAGTAGGACAAAAACAGAATATTTGGAATGTTCATTTAAAGATGGAGCTACTACAAATAATATGGTATCTTTGGATGGTGAAATGATTGTGAAAAGCAATAGTTTTAAGTACCTAGGATCGGTATTACAGAGTAATGGAGAAATAGATGGAGATGCATGCAGTAGAATTAGGGCTGGATGGATGAAGTGGAAAGAAGCGAGTGGTGTGTTGTGTGACAGAAAAATTCCAATGAAGCTGAAGGGAAAATTCTATAAAACAGCCATAAGACCGGCTAAGATGTACAGAACTGAATGTTGGGCAGTGGAAAAGAAAGAGGAACAACGAATGCATGTGGCGGAAATGAGAATGCTTAGATGGATGAGTGGAGTGACAAAGAAGGATAAAATTAGAAATGAGTATATTAGGGGAATTCTAGGTGTGGCACCAATTGATGCCAAAATGAGAGAGCATAGGTTAAGATGGTTTGGTCATGTTCAACGTCGAGACGTTAATCACCCAATACGAAGAATAGCTGAAGTTCAGATTCCTGGAAGGAGTAGGAGAGGAAGACCAAAGAAGACCTGGGGGAGACGATAAGGCAGGACATATTGGTAAAGGAAATTAATATTGATATGACCCAAGATAGAATTGTGTGGAGAAATGCAATTAGGGAAGCTGACCCCGCATAGGGATAAGGCAAAGGGAATGATAAGGAGTAGTATTTTGTTTTTGACAATATTATGACAACGAAACCCGATTTGGGCTTCGAAACATTAATAAAATCATTTTTTTTTGGTAAAATTGTGGCTTATTTCCCTTTGAAAATATTTGATTATAAAAATGCCACAAAGAAATATCTTCAGAACAACATGGTGTTCCTTTTTCAAGTTCTAGTACAGCTGCTCAATCTGACGATATTTTTAAATTACAAAAAAGAGCAATAAGATATCTGTTTGGCCTCAGAAGATCTACACATTGCAGAATTTACTTCAGAGATTACGGAATTTTAACATTTTCATCTTTATATATTCTAGAAACGGTTTGTTTAATTCGTAAACACCTTCATGTCTTTCCAGCAAGGTCTAATCATCTTTACTCAACCAGAAATTCAATCTTTGATATTTATTTACCGATCCCATCCACTGAGTTAGTAAAGAAATATATATTATATTCCGCAAAAAAACTATAAAACCATCTCCATTTACAACTTAAATCTGCAACATCTTTCCCAAAGTTCCGTAAAATGACAAAAGGCGATCTATCTAAAAGACCATATTATTATTCAATAGAAGAATTTCTTAATGAATAACTAAGAAAATTTAGTAAAAACTCATTATGGAAAATACATATAAACGTAGAGAAGAAAATTATCTTTGCGAAAAAATACTAATTAAATTTATAAAAAAGATATATACAAAAATACGTAAATTTTTTTTAGACATTTAAAGAAAAAATCATGTCACTAGCTTATTCTAGTATACATCACTGTTCATTCCTTTCTCACCTTTATCAGAGATTGGAGCACTTTTTTGACAGTTAGCACCTGCACATCCCCCAGACGTAGAGTTATAAAAAAAAGTCCGATCTTTCTGCAGATGCATGACTCACTGAATTTTTGTATTTCCAAAAAATTATTTCTATTAATTTCTGCGGCGCAGGTGGTTTATGCATTTTTCTGGGCTACAAAAATATGCATTAGTATTATTCCATTCCCCATAAATTGGATTAAGAGCTTTATCGCCCAGCCAAATTTAAATTTGGTAATAAACTTTCTTAACCCTTAAACGCCCAAGGGTGGATAAAAAATGTCCACACTTTATAACATATTTATTACGTGTTCCAAAATTTTTCAAAAATTATTTATTGTTAAAAAGACGATCCTTTATCGAATATTAATTTGGTTCTACCGATATTTTTAAAAATATAGAGTTACACGGAGAAAACGGCAGATTTTTAATGTTGTTCTGAAGCTATTTCCTTGTGGCATTTTTATGATTAATTATTTATATGGGAAATAAGCCACAATTAAAATGAAAAAAATAATTTTATTAACGTTTCGACGCCCAAATCGGGTGCCGTTGTCAAAATACAAAATATTACTAAAATAAACTAAAGTGTTGTTGCTAAGCAAAAAAATTCTTCTAATAATTTATTTAATCTCACTCATTTATATTGGCAATTCAGACATATATTATACATTTTAAAGTAGAAGACTTTAAAATGATATTGCCAATATTTATGAGTTGCGTTCCTGGGACGACTTACTGAAAGATAGTTCTTTCGATTACATGAAATTAACCCCAACTCAAGAATATCCGTCATAAAAAATTGTAGCATGTGATATGTCTTTAAAAAGACAACCAAATGCAACGACAGTAAAATTCTCGCGTTAGAGACTTCATAGTAAATCACAAGGGAAAACCAGGAAAAACCTGTGATACTATCCCGACATCGTAAGTATTTGGCCTTACATTAATTTACTCTCAAAAAATAATACCAAATTCTGACTTGTAACATGTTTAAATTATAAATAATATTAATAATACTAGATATATAAGTAATACTAAAATATAAAATATGTACTAGCTCGATATTATTGACTTACTAATCTTGGTATTTTCTTTCTATTGACTTCCTCTTTCAGTATGGGTAACCACATCCTACTGCATTCTACCGAGGAATTTGCGACACAATTGGTTTCATTTAGCATAATTAGAGCCGCTTCTTTGATTTTTCTCTTTTTACTATCTGATTCTTTCAGGACTATACTTGAATCTCTCCACTGAACTCTATGTTCATTATCCCATGCGTGTTGACATATTTGAGATCTCTCAAATTCTCTATTTTTAATATAAGATTGATGTTCATTTATTCTAACGTCTAATGGTCTTGATGTCTCACCTAAATAAAATTGTTCGCATTCACAAGGTATTTTATAAATGCAATTCTTTGTTCTTTCTTGATCATTGTTAGGTTTAGTTTTAGATAGAATAGATCTCAATGTGTTTGTTGTTTTGAATGTTGTTGAAATGTTGAATTTATTTCCTATTGTTTTAAGTTTCTCGGATAGTCCTTTTATATATGGTATTGATATTTTCCTCGTATTATTTGTTTGTCGATGATCCGGGAAAGGTTGCAATTTCACAGGTCAAATTTATTTTTTATCGAACAAGACATCGTAAGTATTGAAGATTTACTTTTCGGAATGATATCAAATTCTGATTTTGATCGAATTATTTTTAGTTTACACATAATTTATGAAAATTCATATCAGAAACAAAGAAATATACATTTAAATAAATTTAATAATCTTTTAGAACAAAATAGTTTACATACTTTTGATAACCTAAATAGAAATAATGACATATTAGCGACAGTTGTCAATCTATCAAATAGACATTTAAATGCAACGGAAAATTTGGTATTGTCAAAAGGTTTAAACTATGCTGTTACTCATCCATCTATTCCAAAATTAGACATAATCAGCTCAGTGGAGAAAATATCCCAGTGTCTACCAACTCATGAAAAAGAACAATATAGGGTACTATGTAAACTTGAATTGGAAAAGTCTAATCAAATTGAACAGAACATCAACAAAGAGGAAATGAAAGCTTTAAAAACTTTAAGAAATGATGACTCCATAACAATCCTACCAGCGGATAAAGGCAATGCAACTGTAATAATGAATAAAATACAATATGAGGACAAAATTACAGATCTAATTACAAATGGACCTTATAGCAAATTAACGAAGGATCCAACGAAGACACTAGAAAACAAAATATATAGAACTTTATTTAAATTTAAAAATGATCTAACATACTATCAAAGAAAATTAATGACACCTCACTACAGTAAGACACCACATTTTTATGGAGTGCCGAAAATTCATAAAGCGAACATACCACTTAGACCCATTTGTAGTACCATCAATTCTCCTTGTAGTGAACTATCAAAATTCTTATTAAACATTCTAAAACCATTTGCTAATAATGATGACACTTTTATAAAAAATACAAAACATTTTTTAAACAAATTATCAACTATTGAATTTAATCCAAATAATATTTTAGTAAGTTTTGACATAAATAGTTTATTTACAAATGTACCATTAGATAAAACTTTAAACATAATCAAAACGAAATTAGAGAATGATAATACATTGGCAACTAGGACAAGACTAAATGTATCAGCTATAATGGAGTTATTGACATTATGTACCCATAATACCTATTTTCAACTAAACAATGAATTCTATAAACAAAATTTTGGTCTAACAATGGGCTCTTCTTTATTTCCATTATTGGCTAATATATTTATGGAGGATTTCGAAACTAATATTATTTCTAAACAAAATTTAAAACCCACAGTATGGTGGAGATATGTAGATGATGTGTTTTCAATATGGCCTCATAGATCAGAATTGTTGGATACGTTCCTGAATATTATAAACGATCAAGAAGAGACAATAAAATTTACAATGGAAAAGGAATACAATAACAGCCTACCTTTCCTCGATGTTTTGATCTCAAAGAAGGATATTGGATATGAGACTCAAGTGTATAGAAAACCAACACACACCAACAGATATCTCAATTACAAGTCAAATCACAACATCAACGTTAAAAAGGGAATCATTAAATCCTTATATGATAGAGCCAAAATTACTTGTTCTAACGAAAATTCCTTTTTAGCAGAAAAACAATTGTTAACATCTGTTTTATTAAAAAATGATTATCCTTTATCGTTTATAAATAAGGAATTGTCAAGATTGGATCGAATGGAACAGAACAACTTAGAACGGGATCCTACAACATTCACCAGAAATAATACGAGGAAAATATCAATACCATATATAAAAGGACTATCCGAGAAACTTAAAACAATAGGAAATAAATTCAACATTTCAACAACATTCAAAACAACAAACACATTGAGATCTATTCTATCTAAAACTAAACCTAACAATGATCAAGAAAGAACAAAGAATTGCATTTATAAAATACCTTGTGAATGCGAACAATTTTATTTAGGTGAGACATCAAGACCATTAGACGTTAGAATAAATGAACATCAATCTTATATTAAAAATAGAGAATTTGAGAGATCTCAAATATGTCAACACGCATGGGATAATGAACATAGAGTTCAGTGGAGAGATTCAAGTATAGTCCTGAAAGAATCAGATAGTAAAAAGAGAAAAATCAAAGAAGCGGCTCTAATTATGCTAAATGAAACCAATTGTGTCGCAAATTCCTCGGTAGAATGCAGTAGGATGTGGTTACCCATACTGAAAGAGGAAGTCAATAGAAAGAAAATACCAAGATTAGTAAGTCAATAATATCGAGCTAGTACATATTTTATATTTTAGTATTACTTATATATCTAGTATTATTAATATTATTTATAATTTAAACATGTTACAAGTCAGAATTTGGTATTATTTTTTGAGAGTAAATTAATGTAAGGCCAAATACTTACGATGTCGGGATAGTATCACAGGTTTTTCCTGGTTTTCCCTTGTGATTTACTATGAAGTCTCTAACGCGAGAATTTTACTGTCGTTGCATTTGGTTGTCTTTTTAAAGACATATCACATGCTACAATTTTTTATGACGGATATTCTTGAGTTGGGGTTAATTTCATGTAATCGAATGAACTATCTTTCAGTAAGTCGTCCCAGGAACGCAACTCATAAATATTGGCAATATCATTTTAAAGTCTTCTACTTTAAAATGTATAATATATGTCTGAATTGCCAATATAAATGAGTGAGATTAAATAAATTATTAGAAGAATTTTTTTGCTTAGCAACAACACTTTAGTTTATTTTAGTAATATTTTGTATTTTGACAACGGCACCCGATTTGGGCGTCGAAACGTTAATAAAATTATTTTTTTCATTTTAATTGTGGCTTATTTCCCATATAAATAATTAGGCAGATTTTTAGTAAGATTTTGAAAATGCGTTCCATAATAATGTTATTTTTTTTTTTCAAAAACTATTAGTCGAGGAAATGAAGCATTTTGGCTCGCAATTTTTTCGTCCAACATGGATTTACTTGAAATTTTCACAGAAGGTAGGGAATAGTCCAAGAATCACTTTCTATATCATGCTGCTGTACGCTAAAACCTTGGGGGTAGTTGCCACCCCATCTCGGGGGGTGGGAATTTTTTATTACATTTTAACCATTTAAATCGATGTAAAAAGTGATTTAAAAAAAATGTTTTTTACATTTTCTTCGTAAAACTAATATTTTTCGAGTTATTCGTGGTTGAAAGTAACAGTTTTTCGAAGGAAAAATCGACGTTTTTAGAGGGTTTTTTGAGAATAACTCGAAAAATATGCATTTAGTCAAAAAAACTGTAGATATCGAAATTGTATCTTTTAGTAACAAAAACGAAACTGTTTTTCTATAATATTTTTACGACCAATACAAACCGAGATACGGCATGTTAAATGTTAGCTTTTTTCATCAAATGCATAATTTGAAATTATCAAAGCCAAATAATGGGAAAACTTTGCATTTTTCTAGGAAAACTTACATGATATTTTTTCAAGCATGCAATAAGATCTTTCAAAAAATAATAATAAAAAGTTTTTAGCATAAAAATTGAGCAACTTATGATCAAAAAAATGTCGGTACCTATTTTTCTCTACGAAAAAAGCAGTGAAAACAACCCCCTAACTACACTTGTAACTAAAAATTGGTCTTCGCCTTTCTGTAATTCCTTTTATATTTATATTATAAATACATCCAAGAAGCCTGACCTATTTAAAAGGCCTAATTTTAGAAAAATTGGAGTCTAAAAAAAATTGATTTTTTGCCATTTTGCATTTTTTATCATTTTCTTCAGAATATCTCCGAAAATACTGGCGATATGAAAAAAATGATGGACTACTAGATTGTAGCTTTTTTAATAGTTAAAATTTTCTTATTTATAAATTTTCATTACAGTGAACAGTTAGCGAGATATAGCTGTTTAAAACATCTATTTACGAGCAAACATCCCCTTATTCGAGCTCTTTAAGCCCACGTCAAATAAAAATTAAGGGATCTTACTAATTTACACAGTCTTATTACTCTTCAAAAATCCTGCAAAACTGTTATTCAAAAAAAATTTTTATCGTCAAAAATTAAGGAGCTGTGTTTATAAAACTATTTGTTTTTTTTCGATAAATTCGAATAGTTTCTTTATAGAGCATTTTCAATGTACGGTGAATAGTCCAGAAAGCCACTGCGCATCCGCTAGGAAAAATATTCTAATTCGGATTTTTTGCACAATCTTACTCAAAAAGGACTCCTTTTAACAAATTTCCATGTTGCCAGGACCAAAAGGTGGTCAAAAATTTTTTAAACGTTTTTTTTTTGTTTTTATCCTAAAATTATTTTTTTTACATGTAAAAAAGTTTTTTTAGGTTTTTTGGATCATTCCAAATAGAAAAGGTCTTTAGTGACTTTTCTCTAAAAATGATAGTTTTTGACATATCAGCGATTAAAAATTAAAAAATTGCCAAATCGGCCATTTTTAACCCTCAAAAACTATGTGAAAAACTGAAAATTTGAATGTTGCCAAGGTAGGTAGATATACTTTAAACATCGATTGATGAAATCCCGAAGAGTTTTTTGCCATACAATATTCAAAACTCCTTTGTTTTTTAATTGATAATCAAGTGTGCGCGACACTATTTTCCACCGACAGTATGGTGCAAACGAAAGGAATAAATTCGTTATTTCGTAAACCAGCGACTTTAAGAAAAAATCCCGAAATAGGTCGATTTTTATTTTTAAGTTATGATATTGTGGCATATATGGTATACTAGTGACGTCATCCATCTGGACGTGATGACGTAATCGATGATTTTTTTAAATAAGGATAGGGGTCATGTGCTAGTTCATTTGAAAGGTTCTTCAATTATCTATTCACTAATAAAAACATTTACATAATTATTTATACAAGGTGTCCAAAAAATTTTTATTAAATTAAATTATTTGACAAAAAAAGAAGTAGAAGGACACCCTGTATAAATAATTATGTAAATGTTTACATTACTAAATAGAGAATTGAAGAACCTTTCAAATGAGCTACCATACGACCCCTATTCTCATTTAAAAAAATAATCGATTACGTCATCACGCTCAGACGGATGGCGTCACTAGTATACCATATATGCCACAATATTATAACTTAAAAATAAAAATCGACTTGTTTCGGGATTTTTTCTTAAAGTCGCCAGTTTACGAAATAACGAATTTATTCCTTTCATTTGCACCATACTGTCGGTGGAAAATAGTGTCGCGCACGCTTGATTAGCAATTAAAAAACAAAGGAGTTTTGAATATTGTATTGCAAAAAACTCTTCGGGATTTCATCAATCGATGTTTAAAGAATATCTGCCTACCTTGGCAACATTCAAGTTTTCAGTTTTTCACATAGTTTTTGAGGGTTAAAAATGGCCGATTTCGCAATTTTTCAATTTTTAATCGCTTATATATCAAAAACTATCATTTTTAGAGAAAAGTCACTAAAGACCTTTTCTGTTTGGAATTATTCAAAAAAACCTAAAGAAACTTTTTTCCATGCAAAAATAATAATTTTAGGAAAAAAACAAAAAAAAACGTTTAAAAAATTTTTGACCACCTTCTGGTCCTGGCAACATTCAAATTTGTTAAAAGGAGTCCTTTTTGAGTAAGATTGTGCAAAAAATCCGAATTAGAATATTTTTCCTAGCGGATGCGCAGTGGCTTTCTGGACTAGAAACCTCGATAAGTCGGATTAATCGGGATCGCGGCCGATCCGGGTTATCGAAAATCCGGGTTAGAAGGAGAATACGGTGAAAATTAATAAAATACGGTATACTTACAGATAAACTCCAGTCTAATTGCAAAAACATGAAATACACGTACGCAATACATCTAAATTACGTACAGTTGTATACAGTATTGTTCATTTCTTGGTAAAATACTCAGTCTGAATACTCAAACTGAAAAAATGTTGGTTTTGTCTAACAAAAATCGGTCCGGGTTAGCCGGACTTCAGGGTTATCGGAGGCCGACTAATCGGGGTTCCACTTTACCTATATAATACCACAGAGCCCGTTCGTATACTGGATGACTAAAAAACTATTTGTATGTATGTGTATTTTTATATATTTGTAAATTCGTATTTTTGTGCATATAAATGTTTTTGTAATTCTTTAATTCTACTTTTTTTTCTGTATAGATCTATTAAATTGTCTACTTATAAAAATTGCAATGTTATTAAGGGTGGTTTTTAAGGGTTCAAATATTATGATATTATATCCTAAAGCATAAAACAATAATTATTATTTACCCAGTCAAAACCAAATTTTACCTATATTAAAGTTTACAATGTTTTTATATAATTTTTGACAATAAGGGTAGTTTACACCCCTAAAAATACTCAATGCTCTTGAGCATGATATAGAATATGAAGTACAGGGTAAGATGATCCTAACCCCAAATTTTTATGTAAATTGATGCAAGCCGGAATTATTCTTTTAGGATAAGTAAACTTTTCATATATAGCTTCAACAAGGGTGGTTTTAAGGGTTGAAATATTGTGATATTATATCTTAAAGCACAAAACAATCATTATGTAACTAATAAGAAGCAAATGTTGACAATATTAAAGTTTAAAATGTTATTTTATAGTTTTTTACAATTAGGGGTGGTTTTCACCCTTAAAAAACCAAAATCGTACAACGGCTCAATATAGAAAATGAATTAGAGGGTGAAATGAGCCTAATCCCAAATTTTTGTAAAAATCGATGCTGGACGAAAAAATTGCGAGGTTTTGCCATTTTTCCAGCTTCATTTCCTCGACTATATACATTTTAAACCAGTCCAACTTTTTGAGTATAGAAATAACATTAAAATAAAATGTATTGTATAAGGAAAACGATGCATTTAAATTCTGATGGTTACTGCGTTAAATATAGGTACTCATATTTTCTTAACATATATTAGTGATCAATCTTTTTTACACCTTATCTTTCTCACGTACTAAATCTTCAGTAGGGCTCATTTTAAAGCTTTGGTAGCATTATACCCGAAAAATCGATTATTTTTCTATTATTTCAAGTTGAATGCGAAGATTCGAACATATTCACAAAAAAGTCTTTTTTCACCCCCCATACATCGCTTTGAATTGCAACTAGAAGATTTCTGAAAAAACGCATCATTTTGTTTGTTTATAAACTACAAAAATGTGTCTTACTCTTTTTTTCGACACATGCACAGTTTTTAAATGATTTGCAAAAAACCGTCCAAAAGGTGACATTTTTGAATGAAAATAAAAGCATATTTTGGTATATAGGCTATTGATTATATTCAAAATAAGATATCTAAAAGGAACTACAACGTTAACGGGGTTTTATTATTTCATATGGTCAATGGACATCTATATATGAAAAGACCGCGTTTTACCATTTTACCGAGTTCTACCATTTAAAGCGGTGCATTTTTGAGAAATGGGTGAATTAGTCCCTAGGCACAGGTTACATTAGGGTGAATTCTGTGCACTTTTGGTACAAATATATAATATATCTACATAAAAATTGTTCCTGGTTAAATTTCCTGTCTAAGTACCACTTTCTAAAGTCAATGATACTTTTTTTTACAAAAATATATTCAAAAGAAAAAAGCACAAGAAAACCCAAAAGAAAGAAATTTTGTTTTTTGTCCCATAACTTTTGTCCACGAAGATATAGGTATAGACATTGCTTTACAGAAAAAAATACATATTTCTTCTTTAAAATGTTGTTTAGTAGAGGTAATTAGGATTTATAGTTTTCGAAATATGATTTTTCAAGATTTTATACTTTTAACGATTTTTTATAATATAATATAAAAATAAAATAATATTATTATATAATATATTATATATTATATATTATATATTATATATTATATATTATATATTATATATTATATATTATATATTATATATTATATATTATATATTATATATTATATATTATATATTATATATTATATATTATATATTATATATTATATAGTACATATTATATATTATATACTATATATTATATATTGCTCAATAAAAATGGCTTACTTTCTCATCTTTAAAATGGTGTATCATCTATATTTAAATATACACAATTGAAACCGAGTGATTTTGATATTTTTTTACCTGTATTATTTAAATTATTTCTTCTACAAAAATTAGATAAACATTAGTCTTAGAAAACATCACTTTAGTTAAAATTATTTAAAAGTTGACGTAAAAATTTTCAAAATCAAAGTCCATCTCTACGTTAGCATTAGCTTCAATATCTTTCTCTGAGTGATTTTGATATTTTTTTACCTGTATTATTTAAATTATTTCTTCTACAAAAATTAGATAAACATTAGTCTTAGAAAACATCACTTTAGTTAAAATTATTTAAAAATTGACGTAAAAATTTTCAAAATCAAAGTCCATCTCTACGTTAGCATTAGCTTCAATATCTTTCTCTGACACCCCAGTTATCTTAGAGTTCCCGCAATTAGTACCCATGCACATGCACACTTTTCAGAATATTGAACAACTAATTCCTATCTTCCTGCAACCGCAGTTTTTTGTATATCCTTTGGTACATTTCCATGCTATTTTTTTCAAGCAAAGCTTGTGGTGCAGGAGCTTTGACAGTAAATATTAGAATTAATCCATATTTTACAGTTTGCCCGGTCGAGTCAATTGGATCCAAAGTATTACCTATAAAAAATAAGATTCAATCATAACACACAATCACGTAAAAAAGTTATAATGAGGTATTTAAAAAATAATCCTAAAATCAAAAATCGTTGCAAGTACTTATTACATTTTGAAAAAGCATATCTTATTCAAAAGTAATCCTAGAATTTTTTATAATACACCATTTTAAAGTAAACAGAATAAGCTTTCTTTTTTATTATATAATATATACATAAGTGTAGAAAAAGAAGTTATAATGGGAAATTTAAAAAATAATCGTATAAAATATAAAAACTCGTTAAAAAGTATAAAGTCTTGAAAAAGATAACCTCTTTAAAAGAAGTCGTACAACATTATACAGTAGAATATTTTAAAGGTAATTGATTTCTATTCCTCTTACATGTAAAATTGATTATGCCTAAAGTTACGTAGAAAAAAGTTACAGAACAATATTTCCAAAATAACAAGGAAAATTGCCCAAAATTGCTGTAAGTGGCGAAATTTAAAAAATCATATTTGGAAAACTGTAAATCCTAATGACCTCTACTAAACATCGTTTTAAAGAGAAACTATGTAAGTTTTTTTCTGTGAAGCAATGTCTATACCTTTATCCCCGTGGACAAACGTTATGGGACAACAAACAAAATTTATTTCTTTTGGGTTCCTTTGTACTTTTTCTTTTGAATATATTTTTGTAAAAAAAGTATCTTTGACTTTAAAAAGCTCTATTTAAATAGGAAATTTAACCAGAAATAATTTTTATGTAGACGTGTTTGTACCAAAAGTTCATAGAACCTACCCTAATGTAACTTGTGCCCAGGGACTAATTCACCCATTTCTCAAAAAAGCACCCGTTTAAATGGTAGCACCCCGCGGTTTTTTCATATATAGAGATTGATTGACCATATGAAATAATAAAACCCCGTTAACGTTGTAGTTCCTTTCTATTATAATAATACATAATCAATAGCCTATATAGGGTAGACTTTATTTTTTAAGCTATTCTCTATTTACTGTGAAAATTTCAAATAAATTAATGCAGCAGGATGGAATTCGGAGCCAAATACCATCATTGACTGTGGTAATAGTGAAATGGATTCAGCGAAATGGAAATAATATTAAATTATTTGTTCAAAAGCAATTAGAATGATTAAATTAAAATTGTAATATGCCCGTAATTCAATAAATAGGCGAAATTAACTTTGTGTGTGTAAATGTTTGGATTAAACTTCGTTTCTAAAATTGTTAAAACTATATTTACATATTCACTTTTATGATGTGATTTTTGCGATTTTCGATTAAAATTTTTGATTTTGCATTTTATTATAAATACGCGAGAGTTCAAAACTCTAGACAAGAGGCGTCCAACTGTGGCTTGCAAGTGAATACTGATTGCATACTGAATACTCGCTTGAGTTGCAAATTGAAAGAAAATAAATAAACTAACTTTTGCGTCCAAAAACGAAAATATGCCTCATGTGGGGTTATAGAATTTACAATGTAAGAAAAAATTTAATTTTATTGCATAATAATGGACCTCTATATACCATTAGAGTGACTACAGACATCATTGAAGCAGAAGGTATCCCTTGTTTGGGGTGGCCTGCTTGCTCACCCGAGCTTAATCCTATAGAGTATTTGTGGGATATTCTTAAAAGAAAAATTAGAGATTGCCGGGATAATCTACAAAACACCGCATGGCTAGTACAAGCTGCTCTTAAAGGATGGAGCAACCTACCCCAACAAAATGTTGATAATTTTATTAGGAGCGTACCCACGCAAACTGAAGCTTGCATAAGGACTAGATATGATAACAGTGACTACCACAAATTAAAAAAAAATATAAAAACAATTTAAACATTATTTGTTTTGCATTAAAATTTTGTACGCTATTGACTTTAAAACAACTACTTTCAATTTGTTTGTTAAATACTTTATTGTTTCATTTAATTGTTATGTATTTGTTACTAAAATGCTTTAAAATAAATTTTGTTTGACTTCATGTGTTCGTTTTTTAAATACGCACGAAATAGTAAGAAATATCAGATGATTTCCTATAAGTGTGGGTGTGTGTATGTTTTCTCTTATGATATATAATTCCTTTTTGGTTTTTTGAAGCCTGACTAAAATGTGCTCAGAATACACGATAAAGAAGCTGAAACTTAGCAAAAGGTTTGATGAAATTTTATTGTGTTAATATAAAGATATTATTCTGTGGTTACTACATCATAACATTTTTTGTAACAGCTTTTGGTATAACATCTGCACGATTGCCTGCCGAATATTGTTTAAATTCAAATAATCTATAACATACGAGATTTTAAAATCACTATAACCAGTCATAAAACGATGCTTAAATTTTACGATGTATTATCGACTACGTGACTACGATACCGGATTTGCTCTAAAGCCGATAGAGCTAATTTATAGCCTGCATACAATCGAAGGCAATATGGAATTTATAGCAACTCGCTGAAAGCGCTAAATTAAGTACTTTGAGTCTCATATATTTGGCTTGAAAGCAAACAATAGTGTAAGTGTATATACAGTAAGTTAAATCAATTTGATATCAATAGTTAACATGACGTTTTGATTTGAAAAAGAACAGTATAATTAAAAATGAAATGAGAGAAAAATTTCTTGGAATAAAGGTAAAATAGAAATTGGGAAATATTCCTTTTTCAAGCTTTAAAGAATTTAAGGAGTTTATGGAATATGGAAGAGAGATGGAAAAAATTGAGAGACACGTTATGGCACACTGCAAAACAAGTATGTGAAATACGAAAGAATGGGAAGAATAATAAAAGAACTGGATGGTGAAATAAGGAAATAAAGCAAGCAGTAAAAAAAGAAAGAAATGTGGAAGCGATACATAAACACAAATAAAGAGCAAGACAGAGACGAATACAGCAGGCAGAGAAATATAGTGAAAGAACTAATAAAAGATGCGAAGAAGAAGAGCTGGAAGGAATTCGGTGAGGAATTGAACGAAGGTTTTGGGAATAACAATAAACAGTTTTGGAATAAAATAAGAAGCATGAAAGGAACAAAAAGGAAACACATAAGAGGAATTATAAATGAGCGAAATAAATTGAAAACAAACATACAGGACATACTATCCATATGGAATAAGCACTATAAAGAGAAATTCGAGGCAAGCAACCAACAAAATGAGGAGAGAGGACAGCAGGAAAGAGAAGGTGATAGGGACAATCGAGTAGACGAAATTCATATCAAAGATATTGAAGAAGGACTGGCAACAATAAAGATTGGAAAAGCGGGATGACAGAGAGCCGGAGATGATGAAGCACGTGGGAGAACGAGGCAAATTTTGGCTACTGGAAATAATGAGGGAAGCATGAAGAACAGGAAAGATACCGAAAGACTGGGAAGAAAATTTATTGACACGAATACACAAGAAAGGAGATGAAGCGGAATGTGATAACTACAGGGCTATATGCTTATCATCAGTGGCATATTAAGTCTACATCGGGATAGTAGAAAGAAAGCTCAGGAAAGAACTGGAAGGAAAACTAGGAAAAGAAAAAGCTGCTTTTAGGAAGGAAAGAGGAACAACAGATAATAACATACTGAGAAATATAATTGAAAGGAAAAACGAAATAGGAGAAGAATTTTATATTTCTTTTATAGATATTAAAGCTGCTTTTGATTCTATAAATAGAGAAGTAATACGGTCAGTAATAGAAGACCTGCAAATCCCGCAAAAGATAGTAAGCGTGGTAAAAAGTACATATAGAAACGTACTTGCTAAAGTACAAATAAACGGAAACACATCGCCAATAATAAACCTAAGGTGAGGAATAAAACAAGGGAACAGTCTCAGCCCAGTTTTGTTTATATTAGTAATTAATAGAGTAATGAAGAGCGCTAAAAGAAGGTCAAGGCAATTACAGTCAACAATAGGGCACAGGAATTTAGTACCAGTGAAAATGGAGGGATTACTACATGCAGATAACCTAGTAATAATAGCAGGCAATAAAAAGAAAAGGCAAAAATTAATCGATATCTGGGTGGAAGAAATAGAAAATTTGAAAATGGATGTAAATGTAAAGAAAACGAAGACCATGATAATAGCCCAAAAGAAAAGGGAAGAAATAAACCAAACGATATTTAGGTGCAAAAACAAAATAATGGGAACAGTCTCAACGTTTAAGTACCTGGGAGTAATAATATCAGAAGATGGAAAGCTAGATCAAGAAATCTCATACAGGGCGAAAAAAGCAAACAAGATCTTCTATGCATTAAATACAACAATATTTGGAAAGGAAGAAATAGATAAATTTATAAAACTGAAGGTATACAATGTAACATCTGTAACTTTAATATATGCAAGTGAGACATGGGTAAACAATGCAAAAATAGACAGTACAATAAACGCAGCGGAGATGAAGCAGCTGAGAAAAATAGCAGGAAAAACGAAATTGGACAGAATAAGAAATGAAGATATTAGACAAAGACTGAAACAGGAATCGATAATAACCAAGATCCAAAAAAGAAAATTAAAATGGTATGGACATATTAACAGAATGGACTAAGGAAGACTATCAAAGCAGGTGATGGAATCAAAAAAATATGGTAAAAGAAGGAAAGGGAGGCCAAGGAAGAGATGGATCGATCAGATTATAGAAATTGGGCAAGAAAAAGGAAAAACACTTTAACAAATGAAATAGGACCGCAAGGACCGTAAGAAATAGAAGATATGGATAGAGGATGAATAAAACCTCCGACGCCCCTGAGGGGCATAAGGAGTTTCGAGAAAGGAAAAGAAGAAGAAAGAATTTGTTGCCTTCTTTGCCATTAAACTTTATTTCTACTTTTAATGGGACGTCCTATACTTGTTCTAAACTTAAGTTTATGATTCAATATTTGTGTAGTTAACTTTGATGAGCCATGCACTTAAAGTACTCCTTACTATCATTCACTCGCACCGATAAGTACATCAAATTAGAAGAACATCTAAGTAAAGTTCAATTTGGATAATAATTCATAACACGACTCGGAGTAAAAGAAGAACTTTTCAGTTTTCAAATTCTAGGAGAGAAGACGAATGATATTAACCGAGATATGTTTCATTGATTTCAAAAAGACATTTGACAAAGTACCACATGGGAAACTAAGCGATATTCTAAAAACATCGGGACTCAATTGTAAGGATATAAGACTCATATCAATCTTATATGTTTAACAAAAATTAAGAGTACGAATCGAAAATAAACTGTCCGAGATCTTTACAGTCGGAAAAGAGGTTAGACAGGGATGCATACTGTAACCAGCATTATTTAACATATCGTCTTCTTCACGTGCCATCTCCGCGACGGAGGTTGGCAATCATCATGGCTATTCTAATCTTAGATGCTGCTGCTCTGAATAGTTCGGTTGATGTGCATCCGTTCCATTTTGGTACCGTTTTGGTCTTAGAAAAAATTTCACCCTGTATACGCTTTTTGAAAACTCTAGTATGAATTTTACAAGTTAGACAAATAGGCAATTAAAATGGCGTACTTATTTTTTCCCCACACGATTACTTAATTTTTTATTAAAAAATCAAATTTGTCAAAATCGGAATTTTGCCATAAAAATAAAAAAAATTAAACAACGTTTTTCTCAAAATTAAAAGGCTTTACCATTTTTTTTTCTATACCACGTCTAGATCTAAAACCCATAACACTTCTCCGTGGGCTCTATAGTTTAACATAGACGTGATCAAATAGATAAATCTTAAATTTTTTCACTTAATTTTTGCGATTTAACTTTGCAATTCACGAATCTGCACCTTTTATTTTTAAAAATTCATAACTTTTATGAGAAGAAGACGGAAAGTCTACAACAATTTTCGTATTCACAATGGTAAGAGATATGTGCTGTAAAATTTTAGAAAAAAAATATTAAAGTGGAACAGAGTTGTAGCGAGTAAACCGTGATTTCATTTTTTTTCAGTTTTAGGTTAAAATTCCGATTTTGACAAATTTGATTTGTTAATAAAAAATTAAGTAATCGTGTGGAGAAAAAAATAAATATGCCATTTTAATTGACTATTTGTCTAATTTGTAAAATTCATATTAGAGTTTTCAGAAGGAGTATACAGGGTGAAATTTTTTCTAAGACCAAAACGAACTAATTTTTTAAATCCGGGACTAATTTTTTTCTAGTTTGTATAAATCAGTTGATTGGGTGGTAACATAAGTTAAATATTTGTTAAAAAAAATAATAATTTTTGTAATAAAATTAATTTTTTTAAATCTATGGTTCACTTTACCACACTTTTAATTATTCAGTGTCAAATTTGATTTTTTTATAAAAAATTAAGTAATCGTGTGGGGAAAAAAATAAATAAGCTATTTTAATTGCCTATTTTTCTAGTTTGTAAAATTAATATTAGAGTTTTCAAAAAGCGTATACAGGGTGAAATTTTTTCTAAGACCAAAACGAACTAATTTTTTAAATCCGGGCCTGATTTTTTTCTAGTTTGAATAAATCAGTTGATTGGGTGGTAACATAAATTAAATATTTGTTCAAAAAAAAAAAATTATTTTTGTAATAAAAGTTAATTTTTTCAAATCTGGTTTCTAGTAAATATTGTTCACTTTACCAAACTTTTAATTATTCATAGTCAAATTTGATTTTTTTATAAAAAATTAAGTAATCGTGTTGGGAAAAAAATAAATATGTCATTTTAATTGCCTATTTGTCTAATTTGTAAAATTCATATTAGAGTTTTCAAAAAGCGTATACATGGTGAAATTTTTTTAAGACCGAAACGAAAAAATTTTTTAAATCCGGGCCTGATTTTTTTCTAGTTTGTATAAATCAGTTGATTGGGCGGTAACATAAGTTAAATATTTGTTCAAAAAAAATTAATTTTTGTAATAAAAGTTATTTTTTTTAGTTTATGGTTCACTTTACCAAACTTTTAATTCATACTCAAATTTGATTTTTTTATAAAAAATTTAGTAATCGTGTGCGGAAAAAAATAAATATGTCATTTTAATTGCCTATTTGTCTAATTTTTAAAATTTATGTTGTTCTGAAGCTATTTTCTTGTGGCATTTTTATAATCAAGTATATTCAAATGGGAAATAAGCCACAATTTTACCTAAAAATGATTTTATTAACGTTTCGACGCCCAAGTCGGTTGTCGTTGTCAAAATACAAAATAATACTAAATAAACAAAAATGTTGTTGCTTAGTAAAAAGTTCTTCTAATAATTTATTTAATCTGACTCATTTATATCGGCAATTCAGACACGTATTATACATTTTAAAGTAGACGACTTTAAAATGATATTGCCAATATTGATGAGTTGCGTTCCTGGGACGACTTTACTAAAAGATAGTTCATTCGATTACTTGAAATCAATCCCAACTCAAGAATATCCGCCACAAAAATCATAGCATGTGATCTGTCTTTAAAAAGACAACCAAATGCAACGGTGGCACTGAAATTCTCGCGTTAGAGATTCCATAGTAAATCACGAGGGAAAACCAGGAAAAACCTCATTTACCCATATTAAAGGAGGAAGTCAATAGAAAGAAAATACCACAATTAGTAAATCAGTAACATATCGAGTTAGTACATATTTAGTATTTTAGTATTATTTAATATTTAAAATATCAAGTCAGAATTTGGTATTAGTTTTGAGAGTAAACTAAATGTAAACCCAAATACTTACGATGTCGGGATAGTATCACGAGGTTTTTGGTACACGTATTCGTAATATAATAAAGAATGTCGGTACAGAGCATAATTTGAAAAATATATTATTATGTGGAAATTACGCTGTAATTAAATACAATATTAAAAAAACGAGCCTGTACCGCCATTAAGAAGAACAAAAAAATACACTTTATTCAAATAAACTTTGACTCTTTGGCAGTACAGACTCTTTTTTAATATTGTATTTAATTACAGAGTAATTTCTACATATTAATACATTTTTCAAATTGGGCTCTGTACCGCAATTCTTTATTATATTACGAATACGTGTGCCAAATATCTCGAAAAAATATTCAAAATTACAGCCGCAATCTTGGAACGCTTTTTCGCTACCTGTTGATCGCTACTGTTTCTTCTTAAGCCTTGAAAATCGCCATTTTTCGTTTTTTTTTTCAATTTTAAATTGCTTTGTAATTCGAAAACCATCAACTTTAGAGAAAATTTATAAGAGACCTTTTTGTCTAGAATGGTCCAGAAAAACTAAAAAAATTGTCCGCGCCAAAAATGTTGATTTTTGCAATTTGATAAAAAAAATGGTTAAAAAAAATTTGGACCACTTTTCACCTAGACGACTTCTTGAACCATATTCTGGGATGTCTCACGAATGTGATTATGCAAAAATCTCATGGGAATATTTTTTCCAACTCACCCGCCGTTTTCGTTTTGTCTAACAGGCTAACGGTGACAGGAATCTAATTTAAAAAGATTTAAAAACAGTAAAATCTTTATAAATTAACTGTGATGCTCGAAGATATGAAAAATATAGTTTAATCTCAAGACTTCCTGACAAACTGAAACAGAAAACAAAGAAACTTCTTATCGACTATACTGTAAGTATATTTTTTTAGTTTATTCCAACTTAAGCTGAGAATTATTCAGTTCAATCATTTCGACATGAATCAATACCTACAATTTCCTTTAAGCTACAGAGTCTAGCTTTAAAAGTAATATTATTTTCTAAATGTCAACTTCAACTTGACTACATGAAGTAAAAAAACATCAGTTGAGCTTCTAGCCACGTTGACCTAATTTTCTTCTTCCCCATTATGTTGATAACCTTTCTCTTATTACGTTTATGACAATCGAGTACTCCAAACCTGAATTGAAGTTATTCTTGGCTCACGTTTTATTTCTTGCAATTTGAAAAAGTGAGTATTATATTCCGACTTTCAGAAAAATCAGAATTGCTACAAAGAGTTATCTGATCGAAGGGAAATTTTCTATATGCAACTCTATTTTGCATTTAGTAAGAAAAATATTATACAGTAATGAGCGCGCTAATAACCGGCAAAATAATGCAAAAGATAGAAACATAATACGTCGTGAAATCAAAAGAATGAAACTAGTAGAGGTGGGTAAATATCGGTAGAAACTTATAATCTAATTACAGGGTGCTCTCTCCTACACTCCTTGTAGTGCTTTCTCCTTTAATGGAGGTTAGCGATTACACTGGAAAATATCTCTGTCCAATGCGGTTTTAAACAAAGATGTTGAATCAAGACAGGTCCACTCTCTGATGTTTCTAAGCCATGAAATCTTGCGCCTACCGGGACTGACCGTATCTGAGAATACAACTGTCAAAATTCCCGACAAGTTGGAGTATATGGGTAGAATATTATTGCTTTGCATATAACACTTCAGTACATTCAGCAATAGGTTCCGTTTGAATTGGTATTCGGAAAAACCTGTAGACTGCCGACAAATGTACAGAACGAGATGGAACCACTATACAATTTTGACGACTACCCCTTAGAGCATGGGTGGGCAAATACTTTTAGGCGCGGGCCAAACTGAAATTTTCAAAATGTCTCCCGGGCCGGAAGACTATACCCAGTATGTACGCTAATGTTTTTGATGGAGGTTTTTCACTGTCCAAGAATTTTTTTGACACAAATACTATAAGTATCATTTTAAAGCATTTGGAGAAAGACACTTGACTGTTAATAATAATAAATTATGTTTCTGGTGTGTATATGCGAACAATTTGTTCCCAGCAAAATTACGAAATTTTTAATATGGTCCATTTTATTAACCCTTAAACGCCCAACCTTTTTTAGGTTCCATGTACGCCCAAGGGTGGGTAAAAAATGTCCACCTCGAAAATAGCTAATATATTTATTGAGAGTTGTTGGAAATGGATTAAACTTAAGAATCTCATGCTTAATAAATACAGCATCTTCTAAAATATTAATATAAACAATTTACAAACCTTACAACAAAATTACAATGTACATCAAAATTAACATACCAGAAAAGCCATTAATTCAGATTTGTCGATTTTCTCCACATTCTTCTTATCAGCCTCCTCATTGGCAGATAATAATTATGTCGATAATGTAATTATACGTCGATAATTATATGGATTATGTTCCTACCAACGAGAAATTATAGAGAAACCATTAGTAACAAGTTTTACCAAGGGTATACTTTTTATGCCCACCCATATTTAACTCATGATATTACTTTTATTTTCAAAAATATTGGTAAAACCCAATTAACATTCGATAAAGGGCTGTATTTTTAACAATAAATAATTTTTGAAAAATTTTTAAACACGTAATAAATACGTTACAAGGAAATACGCATTAGGTGGACATTTTTTACCCACCCTTGGGCGTTTAAGGGTTAAGCCATAACAAGGATCCAGATGAAAAATGAACTTCAGAAATTCGATCAAGAATAGAGTAATCAAGAGCCGCCTTTTTGAAGATGAGAAAATTTCTGAGTAACCAAAGATTCAATCTGTAAATCTAATATCGGATGGTAATATGTTATGTTAAGTCAACAATCATAGACGAAATTCAAAGGAGACAACTGATATGGTATGGTCATCGACGTCAATGGACGACGACAGGCTGCCAAAACAAATCTTAGACTGGACGCCAAGGGAAAGAAGGAAGAGAGGAACGCCGAAACAATCCTGGCTAGGTGGCATTTAGAAGGCAATGTCGGAAAGGATCCTTCACCCTGACGAATGCAACGACGGACGAGGCTAGAAACTGGCAATCGGAAGACGGATAACGCTATAAAAACCGGGATAATAATAAAAATGTTATGTCCACTCTCTTCTTCTTTATTGCATTGTTAATGCTGACTTAATGAAAAAGCTACAAGCTTTTGAGATGTGGCTTTTTAGGGGAATTATGAAAATACCATGGATCGATCATATTACGAACGAAATTATGTTGGACAGAATGGAAAAGGAACAGAGAACTTTTGACCATCATTAAAAAGAGAAAGACAGAATTTGAAATTAAAAATCACACTAAATTTTCTCTTTTTTTTTTTCACCTCTGTAATAAACATTATAGAAATTTTCTGGGTCTGTCGGCCCTCGGTAATAATGTAATATTTTATTCTGCGTGCAAATTTTTCAAAAATACTTATTAGTTTTCTCAAGATTCGAAAAAAATGAATGCATTACGCTCTTAAAACAAATTGCTTGCGGGATTTCTCAATGGGCCGGATAAAGTAAGCAAAAGGGCCGGATCCGGCCCGCGGGCCGGCTTTTGCCCACCCCTGCCTTAGAGCTAAGATACAGACTTCAAACAGCAACGAAAGAGACCAGAAATACGCTAGCAAGTGCAAAACAAGTTAGTAAAGCAAGATACGATGCCAAAACAAGCACCGTAACATATAAACAAGGTGACAAGGTATTAGTTCTACTAAAACTAGATCCTTTGTTTTGAGGCCCATCTACAGTTATTGAAGATAGAGCACCTAATGTTATCATAGATAAAAACAATAAACACTTAGTAATTCATAAGAACAATGTTAAGCTGTATATTGATAAGATAAATAATAGGTACAGGGGTAACCAATAGTGCAGATTGTAAAGTGAAAATTGACTAAGTGAGAATTGAAAAAAAGACTACTTGATACTCACGGAACTAATCATTATAAACGACTTTTTTTTGTTTTTGTTGGATTTTATCGTTAAAAAACGAGCTATATAGATAATTAACACCAAACGGGCGGACGGAGAAATGCAGAGCAAAGGTTTTCCTTTGCTGCCATTTTTTCCCCGGTGGGAGGTGTACAGTAAGGGAAAAAACCCTTACTGTATAATATAATATGTACCTAAAAATGGTATATATTTTAAGTATAATTAGGTCGATACAAAAGATGCTGTTTCTACAGTCACAAACAAAACGAAGGTTGATTGACGGAGTTTGTTTTTGTAACCTCGCGGAGACTCACGTGTCATTTACTTTCAAAGTCCAAATTATAAGAAGATATAAAAAGCCCACAGAGGGATTAATATAGGCATTATAGTGTTATTATTATTCATGTTAAGATTAACACGTTCAATGCCAATAACGCGCTGGCGCGTCGATACATGACTTTAGCTAGGTGCCGACGACGCTCTCGCGCGTTCAGACTTTCATCGATTATTATCTTGGATTATTTCACTGGCGCTACAACAGGGCTTTTTATATTTTAAAGGCAGGTAACTAGAGGTATCAATTCTCTAATTTTGTTCTTGGTTTTTCGATTTACGACTTTTTGTCCCGATAGGATGTGTATATCTGTTGGCTTTGTATTAAGTGTAAATATCAGTAATAGCACATATAATTCTGCAAATGCTAATTAATTTATCGGATTACTAACCGTGTAAAAATTAAACATTCCCAGATTTCGGTATTTCCTCTATTTTCTAGAGTCGCTAATCGTAAAGCTTGGTAATACCCGGATAATTTCGGTGTTTCCCCTAAATGTTATTTGAGTTCTTTTACATCTCCTTTGGTTATTTTATATTTGAATGGCATAGGGTAAGCATACGGAAGTGCAAAAATGAATAACTGACGATATTTTACAAAGTGGCTCAAATTCAAATAAAAAAATAAAATTAGATATGAAAAAAAAATTAACAGAGGAAGAACTTTTGAGATTATTAGAAACAAGCGATGAAGAATTTAGTGACTTTCTTGATTCAGACAGTGAATATTTACCAGAATCTGAGGATGAAATTGAAAATACTTTACCTACAGCACTTACTGAGGATACGGAAGATACGGTATGTTACAAAATTAAATGCAAATATTAACTTTTTATTAAAACATATTATTTAATTGTAGCCTAATCTACTCGTTGATGTTGATGAAAGCGATAAATGGAAAAAAAATTTTGATGGTATGAAAAATTTTCCTTTTTTAAAACACCAAGAGTTACTAGTAGAAGTTTCCGATAATAATCCAGTTGACTTTTTTCGGATGCTACTTACAGATGAATGTTTGCAGCAAGTATGTGATGAGACAAACAGGTATGCCGAGCACATTTTCTTATCTAATGCAGGGGCGACACATTCTAGGATTTTCGATTGGAAAATTTTGACTTCCGAAGAACTGCTAGTCTTTTTAGGATTAGTTCTACACATGGGTCATATTTCGTTGCCTAGGATTGAGGATTATTGGAAAAAGAAAGATCCTCTTTTTGCTAATGCAATTTTTTCCACTTTTATGGGCCGGAACAGATTTATGGTCATAATGCGATGTTTGCATTTTAATAATAATCCAGAAGAGGGAGAACAAGTACCTGAAGACAGAATTTATAAAATTAGACCGATGATAAACTTTTTCAATAAGAGAATGGAAGAAGTTTATTATCCTGATCGTAATTTGAGCTTAGATGAGTCAATGGTATTACACAGAGGACGACTTAATTTTAGACAATACTTAAAAAACAAAAAACATAAATATGGGATTAAGTTGTATATGTTGACCGAACCAAATGGTCTAATTTTAAAATTTTTAGTTTATTCTGGAATGTTTGACGATTCAGGTGGAAAAGGACATGTTAATAAAGTGGTTTTGCACCTTTTAGAAGGGAAACTAAATGTAGGCCATTGCGTTTACATGGATAATTTTTACAACAGCTTTGATTTAGCTAAAAATTTACTTGAATTTTCCACTTACTGCACAGGAACTCTTAGAATTGACCGTAAAAATAATCCGGCAGAAGTAAGGCAAGAAAAACTTGCTAAAGGTGCAACAATTGCCCGTTGCCGAAAAGGGGTATTAGTTGGCAAATGGAAGGATAAAAGGGACGTTTACTATATAACAACAGAATGTCAAAACACTTTACAAGAAGTTACAACAAGAAGAGGTCAACATGTAATAAAACCAGAGCCTATTATCAGATATAATAAAAATATGTCTGGTATTGACCGGCAAGACCAGATGCTTGCCTATTATCCGAGTCAACGAAAAACTGTACGATGGCCAACAAAAATATTTATACATGTTATACAGATGATGGCTATAAATGCCCACATACTATACAACAAGTACTCTGGAAAAAAGATTGGTCTTTACGAATTTCGTTTACAACTCGTTAGATCCCTTTTAAAAGTTATTAATTCTGAAGCCAAACTTGTTCCAAAAGATCATTCAGTAACAAAACGAGAGGTAAAGGATGTAAAGGGAAAAGTTAGGAGAAAACGCTGTAAAACTTGCAGTCAACAAAATATTCGTAAAGATACAATTTACGAATGCAAAGCCTGTCCCGATACCCCTGGATTTTGTCTGGATTGCTGTCAAATATCCCACAAAGTTTAATGTTGTTTTATTTACTTATAATTTATGTTATTTTGTATTTCTTGTTTTGTTTTGTATTAGTAAATAAATGTTCCTACTGATTTTTATCAATATTATTTACAAAACGCACCAGCGCGTCGAACGGCGTATGTATACAAATACTAGAGTCGAGCGCCACTGACGCTCTGGCGCGTTCACCACCAACCCCTCTTGTATATATGTGCATTTAGTTTAAAAATACTTACTTTATTCGGACTTTTCCAGAAACTAATAAATAAACTTCTTTGTATCAAAAACAGTAAGCGGCTCCTGGTGAAAGCCTACCCAGAATGGACCGGCAGTTAACGTGTTAAGATCGTTACTATGCTAGTTAGCAGTCGTGCGAGATGGGTGTCTGAAAGACTACCCCGCGAAACAACATCTTAGTAACCTTACGTTGATGGACGTTGCAACCTGTAAATAAAGTTATAAGTTAGAGTCCGTGTTTTCCTAAGGTCCAATAGTTGGCTCCCCCTTTTCGTCCCGTTGAGGATCCAACACGACAACTCGACACGGCTCCTTCCAACTCGACATGACAACGCTGCAACTCGACATGAAACAGACCCTGTTTTCCTTCAATCTTACCCTGGATGATCAGTTGCGGGAGGCGGTACTTTTCGTTTCTTATTGGGTTTGTTCCAACCCGTCACAAAAACCGTTCTTGAACGGTTACGAGTATGCGCAGTAACGAAAAATGTGTTACTGCGCATAATTATTCGTTATTGCGCATGCGCGTAACCATTCAAGAACGGTAATGTGACGGGTTGGAACAAACCTATTATGTGTCCCCGGTAGCTAACTTTTCTAACTTCGATGATCGTCAGCAGCTCCCTGTCTGTACCTATTCTCCTCAGAAAATTTTCGTTGGATGTGTGGGTTACCCAAGGTATTTTTAAAGTTGTCCTATAAAGCCAGAGTTCAAAGGCTTTTAACTTATTCATCAGCGTTATGATAGATGTCCACTCCTCCGTTTCATACAAAAGTATTAACCATACATAGCAATACTGCAAACTGCAAATGATATCTAAGGCTGATATTAATGCTATTTTTAAACGCTTTTATTTAGTTCAATAGATTGCGTCAAATTTTTGGATGTTAATTTGACTACCTTTTCTTCCATGCAAATGAATGAAAATTTGCAGACATATGCATTCGCGGTGACAATACACGAATAGACAACAAAAAATTTTTGTTTATGTTTATTAATTGTTTAAATAAAAAAAAACGATTTTAATGGAAAAAGGCCTAAATTCTCTTGTTTTTTACAATGTAGAAACTTGAAACTTTTACGGATGGTAGCTAATGATATAACCTATACATAATTTCACTTTTTACGTTAATTGTTTACGTTATGCGTCATAAATAAACAATAAAGTTTTAAATTTTGAACACTCATAATATATTTGTTTATACAGTACGATGCAAGTGAAAGGAATAAATTCGTTATTTCGTAAAAAGGCGACTTGAACCCTGGAATGCTACCTGGGGTACACTTGTACCCCAACCTTGTTTGTAAGTTACACCAATTTGCAGTAGTGGGTGTAGAAAATATGAAAATAAATTGTATAATATAATAAAATATTTTTGTATACAAAATAAATTCTTAGCATGTTATCTTAAGATTGTTAAACGCTTTTATTTAGTTCAATAGATTGCGTCAAATATTTGGATGTTAATTTGACTACCTTTTCTTCCATGCAAATGAATAAAAATTTGCAGACATATGCATTCGCGGGAACAATACACGAATCGACAGCAAAAAAATTTTGTTTATGTTTATTAATCGTTTAAATAAAAAAAAAAACGATTTTAATGGAAAAGGCCTAAATTCTCTTGTTTTTTACAATGTAGAAATTTGAAACTTTTACGGATTGTAGCTAATGATATAACCTATACATAATTTCACTTTTTACGTTAATTGTTTACGTTATGCGTCATAAATAAACAATAGAGTTTTAAATTTTGAACACTCATATATTTGTTTATACAGTACGATGCAAATGAAAGGAATAAATTCGTTATTTCGTAAAAAGGCGACTTTAAGGAAAAATCCCGAAAGAGGTCGATTTTTATTTTTAAATTACGATATTTTGGAATATATGTCATACTAGTGACGTCAACCATCTGGGCGCGATGACGTAATCGATGATTTTTTTAAATGAGAATAGGGGATATGCGATAGCTCATTTGAAAGATCATTCAATTCTTTATTCAGTAATATAAAAATTTATATAATTATTTGTACAGGGTGTCCAAAAATAATTTTTTAATTAAATTATTTGACAAAAAAGAAGAATGTGTGTAATTTATTTAACTCAGAATACATTTTACAGTTGCCCGTAAAGAAAAACAAAATGGGTGTTTCAGAAATAAACATTGCTTTTCGATTAAATTAAATATTCAAGCCAGCTCCCGCCAGCCACCTGCCTTTTGGAAGTTTTAACATACAATTTAAGCGAAAAGAAATGATTATTTGTGATATAAACATTTCTACACATTCTGAAACATCTGGTTTCTGACAGCAGTAAAATGTATTTTAATTTAAATTTAATAAGTTACACACATTCTTCTTTTTTTAAACGCTTTTCTTTAGTTCAATAGTTTGCGTCAAATCTTTAGAGGCTAATTTGCCTGCCTTTTCTTCAATGCAAATGAATGAAAATTTGCAGAGATATGCATTCGTGGGAACAATACACGAATAGTCAATAAAAAAATTTGTTTATGTTTAATAATTGTTTAAATAAAAAAAAACGATTTTAATAGAAAATGCTTAAATTCTCTTGTTTTTTACAATGTAGAAATTTGAAATTTTTACGGATTGTAGCTAATGACATGAACTATACATAATTTTACTTTTTACGTTAATTGTTTACGTTATGCTTCACAAATAAACAATGAAGTTTCAAATTTTTTGCCGATTCCGACTACTTTTTATGTTTGTACATCATATGTTTTATACATATTTTAATAAACATGACGATATATTTTAATGTTTGAAAAGTGTAAGACTAAAAATAAAAAATAAAAAAATATGAAAAAAAAATTTTTAGGAAACGCTTTTCTTTAGTTCCGAGTGACTAAAATTTAAAATATTAAAAAATCAACTAAAAAGGAAAAAATAAAAAAAAATTGAAAAAATCCAACACATTCGTTAAAGAAAAGCGTGGGGCGAAAACCGTTTATTCGATGAAGACGCGCCACGCTTTTCTTTGACGAATGTGTTGGATTTTTTCATTTTTTTTTATTTTTTGCTTTTTAGTTATTTTTTTAATATTTCAAATTTTAGTCACTCGGAACTAAAGAAAAGCGTTTCCTAAAAATTTTTTTTTCATATTTTTTTATTACAATATAAGCTTTTCATTATGATGAATGGTTATGGTTGTGGTATATCGGGGCTGGGCCCACTTGGGAGCCTTTCAGACGCCTAGACCTCCTAGTCCATTGTATCACTCCTATCTTACGGACCAGGTCCATAAGAACCTGGTCTTCGGCGTTGGGTCTAGGAAAGTTGGCCGACAACACTTCGTCGACGGAAAATTAGTCGACATTTGGTCGACAAACAGTTGGTCGAATGCAGAATTCATCGAATGTACAATTCGTCGACGAAAATTGGTTGGAATGGATTTTTCGTTTTTTCGTCGACAATCTGTTATCTATCTTTAGGATAAAGGGATTAATGGTGACAAACGATAGGGGAGTGCAATTAGAACGAAAAGATACAATGTTTCGGAAAAAATCAAACAAGGTTATATTTTTCTAAAACTTTTTTTGTTAGTTTATAAATATGTTAAAGTAAAAAGTTCTACTCACAAATTTCGCCGCTAATTGTTTATTAATTGTTCAAACAATAACAATTGTTTTGTATAAATAATGTTAAGAATATGGGTGAATTCAACATTTTATTTTGATAAAAAATGTTTTTATTTCAGTTTTGATTATGCTGAACCCGAATCTGACATTACAGTTTGCAAATTCAAAATGGCGGATTCAAAATGGCGTTTTTTTTCCTAAAAATCCTTAATAGTATAAAAAGTAGTTGTAAAATCCGAATTTTTTTTATAAAACGTGTTTGTTTGAATATATGTGGATATTTTTGAGAGGTTGCTGAACCTGAATCAAATTTTGATAATTTAAATTATAAAATGGCAGATCCAAAATGGCGGATAACTTAAAAAATAGTTGGAAATCATAGTTACTTTACAAAATGTATTTATTTCTACATATATTTATTTTTGAGTGCTTTGAAAAACCTAACTTAAATGTTAACATTATAAACTATAAAATGGCGGATCCAAAATACGGATTTTCTAAAAAGAACATAAAAAAGAACATTTTTGTAAAACATTTATTGTCTTTATTTTTAACAGGTTATTGAATCTGAATTAAATATTAAAAATTTAAATTTCAAAATGGCGGATCCAAAATGGCGGATATTTAAATGAAAAACAAGTAGAATCCAATCAAACAAATATGGAATTTCATTCTTAAAAAAAGATAAACAAATAATTTTCACAATAATATTAAAAATTAAAATGTATTAGAAAGAATATTTAAAAAAAAACAAATTTTCGAGTGGAAGGATATAATTACATATTGAAACATAGTTTTAAATTCCAAACAACTTTTCTTTATATCAAGGGTGAAATATCAAAATAGAGAAATGAGATATCAAAATTTTCGATATTGTGAAATATAAAGGTACTTTACTCTTGAGTGAAATTCATATTTTTTGACATACCTCGTACAAAATTAACAAAATTTGATATTTGATGGTTGCATCTTATATTATATACGATGCAGAGTATTTTATAAAAAATAACTTTTTTTCGTAAAACTGATATTAAAAAAGTTATCAATAGGTTCCAAGTTACGCAGACATACTGTATAAGAGCTAAAAAAAAATTTTTTGTTGAACATTTATTATTGTTGAAGCTTATTATTAAATGTATTTTAGGTAAGTTTTACAGAAAAAAGTTTTGATCACTCTGTATATACATTTTTTCAGCTGGTAATTTTCGGTTTTTGTATTACATTTTTGTTATCTTTCTTAGTTTTCTCAAAAATAAATTGTTTGTTTCAATTTTAAACTGAAATAACTTAGTGTTTTTTAAAGAATACATCCCAAGCTTTAAAAAATAGCAAAAAAAATTGTATTAGACTTATTCAAACTTGAGTAATACCGTCTTAAAATGGTGGGAATTCTGTAAAACTACGAAGTTTTCAAAAATTACATTTTTTTGAGACATCGTATTATTTGAATTAAATTTTTGAGATTTTTTTTGAATAAAACATCGTTTAGTAAGATGATTGAGAGTTAAGTTGTGCAAATTTGAGAGTTTTATAAGTAAAATTGTATTAGTTACACATTTTTAAATCATTTTTAAACAAAATTCATGTGGCTCACTTTCCGCCCACACCGTACTTATGTCCATATATTTTATTTCTTTTTATTACAACCATAAGATAGCTTATTTCATCTTCTTTCATGTCCAATCTGTAAAATTTCTTTTGATCCATTAGTTAAAGAATTACATTAAAAAAACTCAACCGTGCACTTCTTCCAACGCTAGTTTACAGTGCGCCAATGTGTGTGAGAAGGGTGACTTTAGCGTTATAAATAAAAAATTACAGAGGCTAGAGATTTAATTTTAGGAAAATCTTTATATAAGGTTTTTTTTGTAAAATTTTCTGAATTTTTCAATGGTCAAGTCAGTTTTTTTCTAAAAATTATATTTTCGGAGTTATTTAAAAAAACATCCAACTTCGCTGTTCATTTGTTTAATAAAAAATGAAGCACCCACTTCTCGAGTAGAACTTTTTGATATGTTGTTTATTAAACATTTTTTAATGAAATTACAAAAAGTTTTATCTTGTTTGATTTTTTCCGAAGTGAAAATCTAAATGCACTCCCCTACGACGGATTATTGGTTTTTATTTTGTTAACTGGAATATTGTATTATACATATCTCAATTTATTTATTTTTTAGGGTTTTGTTATTTTTCTTTCTAAATCTTAATTATTTTTAAATTTAATGAAAAAATTGGTTGCGGTGGGGGGTGGGAGAGTAGACAGCAAATATAAACCGATATTTTACTAGTGATGTTGTACCGTTCTTCTTTTTGGTGTCGGCGTACTTGCGAACGGAGCATTTCCGGACAAGTCAAATTTGGGGGCACTTGCGGACAAGACGAAATATGCGAGATGCTGAGTAAATAAATTGTTAGGGAATCGAGGCATTTCCGTACAATGTTTTTCACTGCAATAATCAGTCAATATTAATAAAAAATAAAGAAATCGTGAAAATGAACTTACTTCATACTACAATCCTTCATACTACAATGTATATCCAAGGCTTAGGACTGGCAATCTATAAAATAATTTTCTGACATGGTACAAGGAAACTAACTTTATATATTGGCGTGTTTTTGCCATGTATTATTAAATTTTGGTCTTCGTCGACGAAAAATCCATTCGATCAAATGTTCGTCGACGAATTGTACATTCGATGAATTGTGCATTCGACCAACTGTTTGTCGACCAAATGTTGTCGACTAATTTTCCGGCGACGAAGTGTTTTCGACCAACTTTCCGACACCGTAGCTCCCATGCTAGTCCCCCAGAAACTTTATGGCTCCACAGAAAGCCATAAGTCTCTTAAAAGACAACTCCCTCACAACAGTGTCATCTGCATACCAGATGTTTTTTATCTTTGACCGTTTTTCCTCATTCTCTCTGAATAGTGCGATAAAACGTTTGCAAATATTACCTCAGAATAGACTTTAAACAATATCGGTGATAGCACGCAACCTTGTCCGACAGCTCGTTGTATTGAAATTGGCCTTGATTAAACATATAAAGGCGGAAATACATATCCGCGCCGCGAACTCCGCGCCGTGTGTGCGCCGCGCGTTCGTGGCGCGGTTATTGTTCGTTAAAATTTTTCATTTTGACGATCCAGAGGAAACTTACGAACGTTTAGTAATTGTAGATAATCATGTCTCTGTCCTGTACTTCTACTACATCTTATTTTGATATTGTTCTGAAACTATTTTCTTGTGTCATCTTATGCAATTTACTATTTTATGTGGAATAAGCCACAGTTTGGGAACATTTCGGGAACTACGTTTTTCGCTTCCTGGCAACACAAATATAATGGTAGGGGAGCCCAAGCGGGGATTTTTGCAGTTACTCGAGCGCGTCAGATTATCATATGGGGAGAAACGTGGTACCCTGCAGATGTACCTCCACCATATATTGGCTCTTAACACAGGGGAGTTCGTTCAGGGGGACCCAAAAAAAATCTATCCTTAAAATATTCGAAATTGTCAGATTAAGATAAGGTAAGCTAAGTACATGCAAAAGATTTATCAAATATTTAAAAAATAAAAATTATCAAAAATATGACGATTTGAGCGGGGCGTACGGAAATGGGTGAGTCAAAAAGTTTCACAAAAAAAGCGAATATTTCGCGAAATGAACGTCCGATTGAAAAACTAAAAACTACGTGTTCAATATTTTTCAAAAATCTATCGAAAAATACCAAACTTGACCCCCACGGAGAGGGGTGGGGGGTAAATTTAAAATTTTAAATACAAATCCCGCGATCTTTCGCAAAATAAACATCATATCGAAAAACTGCAAATACACTTTATCAATGTTTTTGAAAAATCTATCGAATGGTTCCAAGCACGACCCCCCACGGAGGTGAGGTGGGGGGTTACTTTAAAATCTTAAATGGTATACCCCCTTTCTTATTGCAGATTTGGATTGTTTGTATAAAAATAAACAACTTTTATTCGAAACATTTTTTTGAATTATGGATAGATGGCGCTATAATCGGAAAAAAGATTGTTGGAAATGGAAAATTAAATTAAAAAATGGGAAGTCCCCACTAAAATGGAAAATTTTACTTAACTTTTTTGAATCACAACCCAATAGGTCCCCAAAGCGCTCGAGTAACTGCACATTAACATACTTTGCTCCCCTACCATAATATATCTGCTTGTTCCTACAACCAGAAACAAAATTAGAGAACTATAGGTACTTCCAAGTCATGCGATACCTTCACTAGAAACGAAATTAGAGAACTATAGGTTCTTCCAAGCCCTGTGTTAACTTTTTCGCTTTCCGGTGACCCAATCAGGGCCGTCTTAACCCGGGGTTGCAAGGGGTGCGAGGCACCCGGGCGCCAAGTCAAAGGGGCGCAAGCCGAACACTTGCTAGGCTCCTTAAAGAAAGTCCAAATAACACAAACATATAAGTGCACTTTCGGTTTTTCTACACAGGTTAATTAATGCTTACTACACCTACGATATGCAAATGAAATATGAAACCTATTTAGATTATTCCGAAAATAATTTCAAAAACACTATTTTGACCAATATTGAATGTCGAGTGACAATGAATCACCATCTTGAAAAAATTATCAGTATATCCGATTCTGCTGACAAAAGTATAATTGCCGTTTATGGGGAGCTATGTATGGTATGTATTATATAGGGTGTCCCAAAAGTAGTGGAACGGTCGAATATTTCGCGAACTAAACATCGGATCGAAAAACTGAAAAATACGTGTTCAATCATTTTCAAAAATCTATCCAACGACACCAAACACCAATTCCCACTACACCCCCTGGAGGTGGGGTGGGGGGTAACTTTAAAATCTCACATAGAAACCCCCAGTTTTTCTTGCAGATTTGGATTCGTTACGTAAATGTAAGCAACTTTTATTCAAGACATTTTTTCGGACTATGGATAGATGGCGCTATAATTGGGAAAAACAATTTATCCTGATACCATAGGTAAATTAAAGAAACGGTCGAATAGCTCGAGAAATACATTTCCAAATAAGAAACCAATAAACAGGTTTTTAATATTTTTCGACAACCTATCGATAAACACCAAAAATGACCCTTTAACCCATCCCCTGGAGACGGGGTGGGGGGGTAAATTTAAAATCTTAAATAGCAACCCCCACTTTTTATTGCAGATTCGAATTCATCATGAAAAATTAAGCAACATTTATTCGAAACATTTTTTAAAATTGCTGATAGATGGCGCTAATAAATCGTATTTTTCCAATTAAAGCGCCATCTATCAACAATTCTAAAAAATGTTTCGAATAAATGTTGCTTCATTTTTCATGACGAATCCGAATCTGTAATAAAAAGTGGGGGTTGGTATTTAAGATTTTAAAGTTACCCCCCACCCCACCTTCAGGGGGTGGTTTGGAGGGTCATGTTTAGTGTTATTCAATAGGTTTTCGAAAAGTATTAAAAACCTTTTTTTTTGGTTTCTTATTTGGAAGTGTATTTCTCGAGATATTACACCGTTTCTATAATTTACCTATGGTATCAGGATAAATAGTTTTTCTCAATTATAGCGCCATCTATCCACAGTTCGAAAAAATGTCTTGAATAAAAGTTGCTTACTTTTACGTAACGAATCCAAATCTGCAAGAAAAACTAGGGGTTTCCATTTGAGATTTTAAAGTTACCCTCCACCCCACCTCCAGGGGGTGTAGTGGGGGTTGGTGTTTGATGTCATTGGATAGATTTTTAAAAATGATTGAACACGTATTTTTCAGTTATTCGATCCGATGTTTAGTTCGCGAAATATTCGACCGTTCCACTACTTTTGGGACACCCTGTATATAAGCGACGCTGAGACGCATATAGCCGGTATTTTTTAAAGGTGGCGGTATAATCTTTTATGATAGGAAAATATAAATGCTGATTTTCCAAAACCTAACTTTCTTCATTACGTTTGCGACAAGAAAGACGTTAATTACGTTTTTAGAAAAACACGAGAAAAACACGAGTAGTCACTTAATTTCTATAAAAAAAAATATGTAGATCTAAAAAAAGACTTACTAGAAAGCCATTCCGTAGACTCTATCAATTATTAAGCAGCAGTTGAACGCGAAAGAAAAAGGTGGAAGGCAGTTTTAGAAAGAATGGTCGAAATAATACCATTTTTAGCACGACAAAATTTACCATTAAGAGGAACCAGTCAAAGGTTGTATGAATCAGATAACGGTAACTTTTTAAAAATTAATAGAATTTTGAAAATACGCTATCAGAACACATTGCAGGAATTCAAAGCAATTCAAAGCATCGGATGCCTCATTATCTTGGACATAATATTCAAAATGAATTGATAAGTGTAATTGGTGAAAAAATTAAATGCACAATTATTGTTTATTTTTTAAAACAATCTAAATATTATTCTATAGTTTTAGATTGGACACCTGATATTTCACATAAGGAACAACTTACTATTGTTGTTAGGTTCGTTTATTTCAATTCGTCAACAAAGCTTGCCGAAGTTAGAGAGCATTTTCTAGGGTCTTTACCGGTTACTGATACTACCGGACAAGGATTAGCAAATTATTTGTTAGAATTTTTGAAATTAATGAATATTGATTTAGATGATTTACGCGGCAAGGGTATGATAATGGGGCAAATATGAGAGGAAAAAATATTGGCTTAAAAAAAAAAGAATTTTTAGACATGATTCCTCTGGCGTTTTATGTTCCTTGTGCGGCTCACAGCCTTAATTTAGTGCTAAATGATGCCGCTAAATGATCAATGGAAATAACAAATTTTAATTGTTAAAGAAATTTATGTTTTTATTCGCATCAGCATTACGGTGGAATGCCATAATGAATGAGCAGATATGTACCCACCTTTACATTAAAACCGCTTTCAAATATGCGATGGGAGAGTAATAATAGATAATAATAATATCGTATGGCATTTTTGCAGGGGAGATCCTTTCGGATTGTTCCGGCACCATTTATATAATTCCCTGTTTCAAGTAAGTAGTGTCGATATACGCTAGCCCAGGGGGACCGACGGCTTAACGTACTCTCCGAGGCACGGTGAACGGCTCGTATCATTTTTAGAAATGAAAATGGATTGTTGTTGCCCGCGAACCTGTGCGCTCTGGCTTATGAAGCCAGGTATCACACCGCTGAGTTACGGCCGTCCACGATGGGAGAGTAGAATTGACTGATTAAAAATACTTCGTTTTGATATGGGGAACATTTACAATGCATTATACTCAATCTTTGACAACAAGTACAACAATGACATAAGAAACATCGCAAGCTCATTGATGACAAAATTAAAGAACTTTAAGTTTATCTGCTCTGTCGTGACATGGTACAATATTTTAGCAAAGGTTAATATATTGTCAGCAAAACTTTGCATACGAGCGATATTATTATTTCGGAAGCTGTTAAGATGCTTGATCAAGTCAGTAAAGATTTAATCAACAACCGCACTGACACTGCGTTTGAGCAGATATTAATTGACTCGGTATCAATTGCTAAAGAACTACATCTCGAAAAAGACATTTCAATTACGAGGCTGCAGACGAACCTCTTTTAGACCCAAAACAAAATTTTAAAGTTAACTTCTATTATTATTTATTGGACATTGCCATTGCAAAATTAAGTGAGTGAACATAATTATAATTTTTCTTTCTTGGAAAGTATATCGAGTTGGAGAAACTCCGAAGAAAACTTAAAAAAACAAAATGTTTAAATTTACAAAAAAAACTAGCGCATGGAATTAGATCTGATATAGATGGTGAAGATCTATTCCATGAGTTCGAATTGTTACCAATATGTTTTATAAATACAGACACAACTCCACTCAATATTTTAGGTTATATTAGGTTACCTATATTCTAATAATAAGCTCTCCGTTTTCCCAAATCTGTCTACATGTCTAAAGTTTAAGTTTAAGGATATATTTAACAGTTCCAACTTCCAGTAACAATAGCAGAAGGAGAAAGGTCTTTTTCTAAACTAAAATTATTGATCAAAAATTATCTGCGCTAAACAATGGACCAAGACAGATTAACAAATTTATATCACTGAAGCAATAAAAACTTTTGGCAACTTAAAAGCTAGAATAGTTGACTTTGATATATTATGTACTTTAAAAAGTATGGTATAGTGTTATTTGATCTTTTTTGAATACTGAAATCACGTTTTTTGATATATCAAAATAAAGAAAACAAACATAATTAGTTTTAATTCTATATAATCTTCTGACAAAACGGGGCGCAAAGATGAGTCTTGCACCCCGGCGCCGTGTATGGTTAAGACGGCCCTGGACCCAATTATAATATATCTGCTTGTTTCAACTCAGTTGCTTCACCAGAAGCGAAGTTAGGAAACTATAGGCTCTTCCAAGATGTGCGTTACCTTTTTCGCTTTCCGATGACACAATTATAACATATCTACTTGTTCCAACTCCGTTGCTTCACCAGAAGCGAAGTTAGGAAACTATAGGCTCTTCCAAGTTGTGCGTTACCTTTTTCGTTTTCCGGTGACCCAATTATAATATATATGCTTGTTCCAACTACGTTGCTTCAGCAGAAGCGAAGTTAGAAAATTATTGGGTCTTCCAAGTTGTGCGTTACCTTTTTGGCTTTCCGGTGACCCAATTATAATATATCTGCTTGTTCAAACTCAGTTGCTTCACCAGAAGCGAAGTTAGGAAACTATAGGCTCTTCCAAGATGTGCGTTACCTTTTTCGCTTTTCGACGACACAATTATAACATATCTACTTGTTCCAACTCCGTTGCTTCACCAGAAGCGAAGTTAGGAAACTATAGGCTCTTCCAAGTTGTGTGTTACCTTTTTCGTTTTCCGGTGACCCAATTATAATATATATGCTTGTTCCAACTACGTTGCTTCACCAGAAGCGAAGTTAGAAAACTATTGGGTCTTCCAAGTTGTGCGTTAGCTTTTTGGCTTTCCGGTGACCCAATTATAATATATCTGCTTGTTCCAACTCAGTTGCTTCACCAGAAGCGAAGTTAGGAAACTATAAGCTCTTCCAAGATGTGCGTTACCTTTTTCGCTTTCCGACGACACAATTATAACATATCTACTTGTTCCAACTCCGTTGCTTCACCAGAAGCGAAGTTAGGAAATTATAGGCTCTTCCAAGTTGTGCGTTACCTTTTTGGCTTTACGGTGACCCAATTATAATATATCTGCTTGTTCCAACTCTGTTGCTTCACCAGAAGCGAAGTTAGAAAACTATTGGGTCTTCCAAGTTGTGCCTTACCTTTTTCGCGTTCCGGTGACACAATTATAATATATCCGCTTGTTTCAACTGCGTTGCTTCACCAGACACGAAGTTAAAAAACTATAGGTTCTCCAAGTCGTGCGTTACCTATTTCGCTTTCCGGTGACACATAATATATATCTGCTTATGAATGTTTTTTTGATATTGATAACTATTTCCGAAGTGAAAGTCGAAAGGTCAAGTAAACTTGATTTCAAACTCGAATTGTGGCTTATGCCCAAATAAAATAATAAATATTATTTTTATTACATGTTATTTTTAGTACAACAATGAACTAACATTTTTTAAAAAGGTCCGCATGTACATTTTTTTATTTCAGCTTCTATTTCCGTTCAGATCGGATTTAACTTGTTTCTTTAAATTAAATGGTTCCCACAATAATGATTTTCCACGGTAAACATCAATTTCCTTCCGACAGTTCCGACCATTCCATTACTAACAAATATTCAACTCATGCGCGCCAAAACCAACAAACCACTCGCAAACCCGTCCAAATACGTATTGCGAACCATCAAAGCGTTTGTTGAAAAACCGACAGAATTTAGATCGTGGTGCGCCGTGTGCGTGCCGTTTGTGCGTCACTTGAAAACACGTACTAATCTGACGAATACGCTGCGCGCGAGCGGCTCGCACACCGAGCAGAGCGCATATGTATCTCCGCCTTAAAATATTAACTTTGTAATATAATGTAATATTCGTTGCAAGATATTTCGGATTTAATCAGATGTATCCTTTAGTAAAGCACCTTTAAACTTTGGATAGAATTTAAAATTGAACCTAATGTAACGAAAGACTAAGGGCCGGTTGTTCGAACGCTAATCAACAATGATCATTATCAAATATTTAATTACTGTCACCAAAACTGTCAATGTCAACTTTATTTAGGTTGCTGAAAACATAATTAATTACAATTATGAGATTTATTATCAATTATGTTACTAATTATTGTTATATTAATTGATTCTAGTCTCAGAATTGTAATCAATTATGTTTTTAAAGTTCACATTAACAGTTGGTGACAATAATTAATTATTTGATAATGATCATTGTTGATTAGTCTTCGAACAACCGGCCCTACGGGTGACTATTCGTTACAGCATTAAGGGAGTACAGTAATTTTGGGCTTGATATCGGCCCAGTCTCTTAATCTGGGGAATTCCATCCGAACTATCTTGCAACGGATAGTAAATACAATTTAATGCTAATAACACTTTATGGTTGAAATAAATTGTAAACCAAAAAATGATTAAAAAGGATCCGCAAAATTACCTTTCATTTCAATAATGGGCCACAACACAGTATTTTTATACGAATTTATTCAGTTTTGTTTAAGGAAAATACTTTTTTTAACCAGTGAATATTTTTGCATAATAGCTCCATTATGGTAAATAGATCACTTTGCGTAAAAGCAAACGCATATGCCAGATTAGTGTCCATTATATGGTGTATCAGAGCGGTTTAGTCCGTGAAGCTCTGTCAATCAAATATGTGTTTCAATTTAAATTTTTCCGAGAGAAGGGGAATTAATAAATAATGACCACAATTTGAGACAAAATATTCCAGGATATATCAGGATTTTGTTTTCAACACTTTCATAAAATGTATCACCAATTTATTTTCACTATAGTTGCTTTGGCAGAGTGTCTCTATGAATTAATATATTTACTATTAGGTCTGGATCATATGTATGAAAAAAAAGTTGATTAATAGCAAGCTGAAAATTTTTTAAAAGCTGGGGTGTCTAGTCGGACAAACTTTGATGTATGGGAACACTGGAACAGGGGAAGTTTTTATTGTGGAACAGGTTAAAAATTTGGAACGTCAGACTACGAAAACGTCCCATGTATTTTGTTGGACACAACTTCCAATTAATTTGTTACCCTTTCATTAAACTGTCCTGCAAAAATCAGACTGCTATTTGTCACCAACTGGGCATTTTAATGAGTGGAACACGTAGAACATGTCAAATCACAGGAATTATGACAGGTGACAAATAGCAGTCTGATTTTTGCATGAGAGTTTAATGAAAGGGTAACAAATCTAGTGGAAGTTATGTCCGACAAAATAAATGGGACGTTTTCGTGGTCTGACGTTCCAAATTTTTAACCTGTTCCACAATTAAAACTTCCCCTGTTCCAGTGTTCCCATACATCAAAGTTTGTCCGACTAGACACCCTTAAGCTACTAACAAATTTTCAGCTTGCTATTAATCAACTTTTTTTCATACGCGGGATCCAGACCTATATGTGTCTACACTTTATCATCTTTAGCTGAATAAGTGGAGAAGGGGAGAGCTGTTTCTCTCAAGTTGATCATTCAGAATTCTATCTGTATTTCTATAGATTCTAATAAAGATAACTTTTATTTTTAATCTGGAGAATTTGAAAATGGTCATTAACAGAACGATTATGATCTAGAAGGCGAGGAGCATACATATGTAGAATCTGCTTTTATATTATGGAAAGCTTTTTGTGTCCTGCCATACGTTTGTTAATGGTTCTACCAGTTTAACCGATGTAAGTTTTTGTCAGTCACTACTTGTAGGTTTGTATGCCCCACTGTGCAAGTGCTTTTATATTTGGCTCTTGATATTAGGAGACGTGGCAGACCAAAGCTGAGGTGAATAGGCGGGGCAACCTGAGAAGATCGGTGTTGTCAACTGAAAAATCCAAGCAAGTGACAGAGCAGAAGCTTCAGAAGGCCGAGGACCTTCAAAGGCTCTGGCACCTTGATAACAAAAACAGATTTTTTTTAGTGTACCAAGAAGATGTTGATGGATTCGACCGGTATTTGATGGAAGTTCATTTTATCTAACAATAAAACACTGAAAAGGTTTGTTTTCTATACTTCCACAAAAATTATTATAACTATGTGACTACAGCTGTTTCGGCAGAGTACCTTTTTCAAGTGATTTAGTTCACTATGTGTTTGCCTTTTTTAAAATTGAACAGGTTGAGGAGTGGGGAGCTGTTTGTCTTGAGTTGGTCATTCAGAATTATATCTGTATTTTTCAATTTGTTAATTTCCATAGATTCTAAAAAAAAATAGCTTAAGGCCTTTATTTTGATTATGCAGGATTTGGAACCCTTCATTAAAAGAATGATTATAATCTAAAAGGTGAAGTGCGTATGTTGAAGTGTTTGTTTTTCTATTGTTGAAAGCCCTTTTGTATTCTGTTATCGGTTTGTCAAAGGATCTGCCAGTTTGGCCGATGTAAGTTTTCGGACAGTAAGCACAAATTAGTTTGTAAACACCACTATGTAATTGCTTTCTCTTTCGCCTCTTATTGTTCTTAATACATTTTATTAAGTTGTTGTTAGTTTTGAAAGCCGGTGTTATTCCTTTTTTTGTGTATCTGGCTATTTTTGTTGTTATCTTGCCAGTATATGTGATAGAGCAGGATATACTGGGTTCCTTCTATGGCGGATATATTTCTATCATACATTAATTCACTTCATAGTAATATTGAGTTTACAATAGAAAGTCCATAAACTTTCTAGATGTAACAATTACCAGACTATACAACAAACATGAGTTCTCCGTATATCATAAACCTACCCATACTGATACAACTATACACAACTCATCGTCCCATCCTACACAACACAAATTAGCAGCCAACCATAGCATGATACATAGACTGGCAGAAATTCCCATATCAAAAAAAAACGTCGAGATAGGACTGAAAATCATTAAGCAGATAGCAGTAAACAACGGCTATAGCTATAACGAATAAACTATTAAAAAAATTTTAAACCAAAAACTCCATAAGAAAGCCCTGAAATTAGTCTATCCACCACCACAGAAAGAACCCAGTATCTTCTGCTCTATCACATATACTGGCAAGATAACAACAAATATAGCCAGATACATAAAAAAGAAAGGAATAACACCAGCTTTCAGAACTAACAAGAACTTAAGCATATATATTAAGAACAATAAGAGCCGAAAGAGAAAGCAACCACAGAGTGGTGTTTACAAACTAAATTGTAGTGACTGTCCGAAAACTTACATCGGCCAAACTGGCAGAACCTTTAACAAACCGATAGCAGAACACAAAAGGGTTTTCAACAATAGAAAAACAGACACTTCTACATAGGCACTTTACTTTCTAGATCATAATAATTATTTTAATCAAGAGTTTCAAATCCTGCGTATTCAAAATAAAGACCTTAGCTATCTTTATTAGACTCTATGGAAATTAGTAAATTGAAAAATACAGATTTAATTCTGAATGACCAACTCGAGACAAACACCTCCCCACTCATCAACATGTTCAGCTAAAAACTTTAAAAAGGCAAACACATAGTAAACTAAATCACTTGAGAAAGGCACTCTGCCGAAACAGCTGTAGTCACATAGTTATAATAAATTTTGTGGAAGTATAGAAAATAAACGTTATCAGTGTTTTATTGTTAAATAAAAAGATGTTGGTTGGCTGTTTTTCGCCTTCTACCTTCCTAATTCACATCTTAATCAGATACGAAGGTTTGAACATGAATCTGTACGCGGATTATTAGTGTTAAGAGTAATCATGGTAAAGACTTCCTTAAAGCAAGAATAGTTCTGGCAAGAAATGAAAACAAACTGAAAACCTGTTTCCCAGCAAAGACAGATTTTAATTTCTTTAAAGAAAAGGTTTCTGAGATACTACGTATTATTAATGTTCTTCGTATAATTTTATGGGTTAGGGGCAAATATTACAAATTATGATATTGCTCGAGAACTTATTTTAAAAACGTAAAATGACCATTCGCTGTAATTTATGTTGAAATCTTTCAACATTTTGTTGTTGTCGTTTTACATTAAAACTAAATTTATCATCACCATCAAGAGTGCTACAGCCATATGAAAGGGCCTCGACCTTCCCAAGTCTATTACGCCAGTCAGTCCTATTCGTTGCCAGTGGTTGCCAGTTTGTTGCGCCTATTTTTCTCCTATCCTCATCTACACCATCCTTCCATTTGAGTTTTGGCCTACCCCTATTTCTACTTCCCACAGGTTGTGAGATAAGAATTCTTCTAGGAGGGTTGTTCTGCTGTGATTTTGCTAGATGTCTTGCTCGTCTTAGTCTTTTTATTCTTATAAGAGATACTACGTCTTTACCACCAAACATATGTTCACCAAATATACCTCCTCCTCTAAACACCATTTTCAAAGATGCCACCGAATATTCCTCTCAGGATCCTTGTTCAAATATAAGCAGAAGGTTTTCATCTGTCTTGGAGATGATCCATGTCTCTTATCCATATGTCCAATCTCTACCAGATTTTTTAGAATAATACCAGCAGTAAAGAGAATCATACGTATCATATGGATCATTTTCATTCTACATTCACATGGATAGTGTTTGCAAAGTGTTGATTATTCTATGGCGTTAAACTGTAAGAAATGCTTTCGTTTTCCCAGCTCTTCAAGTTTCATTTTCCATCGAAGATTTGAAATCGTCATGGCAATGCGGATCCTGTTGACTGCCGCTCCAAATAGTTCTGCACTATTGCATGCAAACGTTACAACAAAAAAACAAATGAAATCCTTTAAAAAAGGTTTATATTTAAAATCCTTAAAAAGGGCTACATCACAGAATTAGTTTTCGATTGGTTGGCATTTTCGATTGGTTGACCAATCATCATCAGTGCTTACCTAAAATGAATATAACCTAATAAAATGATACAAAGGTTTTAAAATTTTGACTACGGTTAAGTGATCTAACATGTTAACCACTAAAATATTATATTACAAAAATATGAGGGTAAAAACCCTTTAAAATTAATCCTTCAAGGAAACATTGATAAAATATGCTAACTAAAGCATGGATGTTTAAAATTTTCCATGTACATACTACGCTCTCGGTACCATCTGAGCTCTATACAACTTCTTCATATAGGGCTTTTCATCGATTGTCATTTGTTTCCAGCTTCTGTCATGTGTCACATAATATTAATATATCTACGCCATATGTTTTTGGTTTGTATCATTGTTATATACCAATAACCTATAACGTAGATATATTAATATTATGTGACCCATGACACAAGATCGAAACAAATGACTGTGAATGAAAAGCCCTATAACAGTATGGTGGCAAGTGACGATGAAAGAATGGGGACTTCTGAACGATGATATGACAGAAGTGACAGTTCCAGAAGAAGTTGAATATTTAACCTGTCATATTTGAAGACTATGGTGTACAACTTGTTAAATTACGAAATGTAACAACACTCACTCCACTGTGAAAAATAATTAATTAAAATTAAAATAAACTAGATGTTGTATTTAACAAATGTATTCACGTATATTGTCAATGAAATTGGTAGGCAAACCAAATTACACAAATTATTTTTATTCGAAGACTGAAATCAGTAATCAAGTCCTATTGTCGATAGACCCAGGATTTACAAAAGCAATTTTTTGTTGCTTTTGTGCCTACCAACTTTATTGACAATATACGTGAATACATTTGATAACTACAACATCTAGTTTAGTTTAATTTTAATTAATTATTTTTCACAGTGGAGTGACTGTTGTTACATTTCGTAATTTAACAAGTTCTACACCATAGTCTTAAAATATGACAGGTTAACTTTTCAACTTTCTGTGGAACTGTCACTTCTGGCATGTCATCGTTTAGAAGTCCCCATTAATTTCATCGTCACTTACCAGTGACACCATACTGTCATGTGAACAAGTAATATCAGAGCTCAGATGGTACCGAGAGCATATTACATGGAATATTTTAAACATCCATGCTTTAGTTAGCATATTTCATCAATGTTTCCTTGAAGGATTAATTTTAAAGGGTTTTTACCCTCATATTTTTGTAATATAATATTTTGGTGGTTAGCATGTTAGCTCACGTGAGTATAACCTACAACTTTTCTTAACTTTAGTCAAAATTTTAAAACCTTTGCATCATTTTATCAGGTTATATTCATTTTAGTTAAGCACTGATGATGATTGGTCAACCAATCGAAAACGAATTCTGTGATGTAGCCCTTTTTAGGAATTTTAAATATATACCTTTTATAAAGGATTTTATTCGTTTTTTTGTATTATATGCTATACAGAAAACTACAGAAAAACTTTTTCCCTTGTGGATTGTTAAAACAAAACGTTTTTGCAATGTCCTTAAGTATCCTTCGATGTAATTTTGCTTTGCATAAAAAGTTGTAATAATGTTTTTCGCTCTCATCATTGGTCCTAAGTACTCAATTTTTGTGCTTTAAGTGCTTTAAATGATTGTTCGCTGCAATTTATCTTGAAATCTCTCTAAATTTTGTTGTTGTCATTTTCAATGAAAACTAAACTCACTCAGTATTAAATACGTAGGCACTATAGTCCATTCATTAACGGTAAAATATTGTAAAACCTTTAAATTTTAAAGAACCGCTTGGATTGACATGAAATTTGGCATACACACAGCTAACAAGTCAAAGAAAAAAAGTGATATTGTGCCGATATGTGCTTTTGCCCTGGGGGTGGTTTTCACCCCCTCTTGGGGGTTAAAAAATATTCGTCCAAACAAAGTCAGGAAATGGGTAAACTGGCTAATTTAAAGTAACTTTTGTTCTATAGAGTTTTTTCACTAAGTCAATACTTTTCGAGTTATTTGGCAGTGAATATGTTCATTTTTTCAACAAAATAACCACGCTTTTAGACGGTTTTTCGCAAATAACTCAAATTGTAAGTATTTTGTCGAAAAAGCATTCGTAGCAAAAATATAGCCTATAAAAAACTTAAAAAAATAGTGAATATATAACGTTTTTTTATTTAGTAGAAGCAGAGTTATAGCTAATGAAATATAGGTTCATATTCGTCAAATTCCAAGTGGAATATTTTAACGTGAAATAACCAAAAATGAAGCAAATTTTGGGGAAAACTCATTTAAACTTATTTAAAGTGTTTAAAAAAAGCTTCATTTTTGTTTTATAAAAAAAATTTCTAGCATCAAAATTAAACAAGTTACGCTCAAAATAAAGTTAGTCCCTTTTTTTTTGGTAAAAAAATCGAGAAAATCACCCCCTAATTAGTACCTTAAATGAACTTAATCGTAACGACTTCACAAGTTTCTTGACTCGTTTATATATTGTTTATATGATCTGTAAGTTTCATCGGTTCAAAGTCCTTATTATTGAAACGGCTGTAGTTAAAACGGGTTGAACGAGTCACTGATCACGAATGTATGCAAATTTAGAAACACCAAATCTTGATCAATTTTTGTCTAACAGAAAAACAAAAAAATACATGATATTCAAAAAAGCAAATCTGACTTTTTTTGTATTTCGAGACTTTTGGTATCTCTAACAATTTTTAAGTTATTTTGAAAAAAAGCATATTTTTCAAAATTTAAATTTTTAAAAATTTTATTTTGAAACCAAATTTTTTCAAAAATAAACACTTTGAATCGATGAAACTTACAGATCATATAAACACAATATAAGTAAAATAATTTATGGAGCGGCAACGATTAATTTCATTTAAGTTGCTAATTAGGGGGTGGTCTTCCCGATTTTTTTTTGCAAAAACAAAAGGATCAACTTTATTTTGAGCGTAACTTGCTTAAATTTAACGCTAGAAACTTTTCGTAAAAACAGAAATAAAACTTTTTTTAAACACTTTAAAAAAGTTAAAATGGGTTTTCCCCAAAAAGTGCTTAATTTTTTGGATATTTCACGTCGAAATATTCTATTTGAAATTTGGTGAATATGAATCTATATTTCATTGGCTATAACTCTGGTTCTACGAGATACAGAGACCTAACGCGTACACCATTTTTTTTACTTTTTTATAGGCTATATTTTTGCTAAGAACGGTTTTTTCGACAAAATACTTACTTTTTGAGTTATTTGCGAAAAACCGTCTAAAAATGTGGTTATTTTGTTGAAAAATGAACATATCCACTCGCAAATAACTCGAAAAGTGTTGACTTGGCGAAAAAGCTCTATAGAACAAAAGTTACTTAAAATTAGTCAGTTTACCCATTTCCGGAGTTGTTTTGGACACATATTTTTTCACCCCCAAGAGGGGGTGAAAGTCACCCCCAGGGCAAAAGCACACGTCGGCACAATATCACTTTTTTTCTTTGACATGTAAGCTATACGTATGCCAAATTTCATGTCAATCCAAGCGGTTCTTTAAAATTTAGAGCAAAAACCGAGAAATAATGGACTACTAAATAAGTTTCATTTTCTATTCGCTTTGTGACATTCTTCGTAAACATGTAAGAGATATGATATCCCATATCACTGTTGACCAAAGAATGATCTGCTTTGTAGTATTTTTGTAAATATTTGACGTATAATACTCCCCAACGGATGTAGCTTAAAGGAAATAAAAATGTTTTGCCGACTTAAAAAATGATGCGGAATTGTGTTTGCAAACAATTAAATTATATTCGTATCGACGAGACAGACGAAAAAAAATATCAAAAAGCACGTTCGGATACAATGCCTTTATCTCCCATTTTCTCTCACCCACCAAAACCTTATTTCACTGGAAAAATAGCATTGGGTTACACAATCATATACGTATTTTTTACCTTTTTTTGTCACACTTCGAAATACCTACAGGGATCTTTTGCTTTTTTATTTATTAGATTTTAGCTCAAATATACAGGGTGTAACAAAAATATAGGTCATAAATTAAATCACATATTCTGGGACCAGAAATAGTTCGAACGAACCTAACTCACCTTAGTACAAATATGCACATAAAAAAAGTTACAGCCCTTTGAAGTTACAAAATGAGAATCGATTTTTTCGAATATATCGAAAACTATTAGAGATTTTTTATTGAAAATGGACATGTGGCATTCTTATGGCAGGAACATCTTAAAGAAAAATTATAGTGAAATTTGTACACCCCATAAAAATTTTATGGGGGTTTTGTTCCCTATAACCCCCCAAACTTTTATGTACATTCCAATTAAATTATTATTATAGTACCTTTTAAACTCAATGTTTTGCCTTTGTTTTAAACCTTTTTTGCCTCTTAGTATTTTTTCAGTAAGCCATTTTTATCGAGTTGCAGCTTCTTTTATAATATCTTTACATAAAAATTTTATGGGGGTTTTGTTGTGGGAGTTTTTATGGGGGTTTTGTAAACCCCTAAATGTTTGTGTACGTTTCAATTAAGCTATTTCAGCGGTACCATTAGTTAAACACAGTGTTTTTAAAATTTTTTGCCTCTTTGTATTTTTTCGAATAGGCACCTTTTATCGAGATGTGGCTTCTTTTTTAGTATGGTTCAAAATATACCTTAAAATTTAAATCATAAATAAATTTTCATATTATTACCTAGTCTCTATAATCGTACTTAACCATATACAAATATGTGGTTAATTTGAAAAATATGATTTCGAAGGATATTTCGTTTTGTTATCAATTTTGTTTTTCTTTCGCAAACATCTATCCAGGGGGACTTCCCTGCGACGCGACGGGGCAATATACAGAATTATATTTTATTTTTATTTTAATCTGTACATAATTACCTTTCTTATTTCTCCGTGTCTCCTGTGGCGTTCTAATATGTCATTTTCCGAGACTCGTTCCTTTTTCCGGTGTATGTGTTTTTCCTCTCTCCTTAAGTTTTTGTATTTATCTATTGTTGTCCTAGTTTTCCGTTGTTGTATAGAAAAACTAAGTAACCACAAATCCCCAGGCAGCGATGGCATCCCAGCAGAGTTATTTAAGCACGGTGGAGAGCAGCTCACCAAGGTGATGCGAGAAATTGTTTGTAAAATTTGGTCTGAAGAGCAAATGCCTGAAGAATGGGGCTTAGGTTTAATATGCTCGTTACACAAAAAGCAATAATGGAATGCAATAATTACTACGGAATAACTCTCCTAAATACAGTATACAAGATATTGTCAAACATTTTGCACGAGAGATTGAAGCCTTATACCGAAACGTTTCTAGGAGAATATCAGGCAGGATTCAGACGTAGACGTTCAACTATTAACCAGATCTTTACACTACGACAGATCCTGATAAAAGCGCAAGAGTTTAATATAGATATGTACTATATTTTTGTCGATTTTAAAGCTGCATATGACAGTGTTTTAAGACCAAGTCTCTACAACGCTATGAATGAGTTAGGAATTCCAAAAAAAATTATATGTATGATAAAAGTGACAATGGCGAAGATGATATTCAGCAGTAAAAATACAAAACGACTCGTCAACCCCATTTGAAATACATAGGGGTTAAGGCAGGGAGATGCGCTGGCGTGTCAACTTTTTAATGTAGCGTTAGAAAAGGTCGTACGAGACGCTAATATAGATAGCAGGGGAACTTCTTCTTCATAAGGTGCCGAGACCGCTTGTCGATCGTTGGCTCTCATGTTGCGCAGCATATTAACAATCATTGTCTTATTTACAGCCGCACGAAGTAGTTCAGTGCTAGTTTTCCCAAACCATTGGCGTAGGTTTTTAAGCCAAGAAGTTGTACGGCGGCCCACACTTCTTTTTCCCATTATTTTACCTTGCATGACAAGGTGAAGTATGTCATATTTTTCTGGGTGACGCATTATATGACCAAAGTATTCCAATTTGCGCCTTTTAACCGTGTTCACTACTTCGCAACTTTTATTCAAACGTTGCAAAACCCTTTCGTTTGTGACTCTTTCTACCCAACTGATCTTCAGAATACGGCGGTAGACCCACATTTCAAATGCTTCTAGGTTTTTTAAAAGCGATTCTGTCAGTGTCCATGCTTCAACCCCGTAAATTAGTACTGGGAATATATAACATCGGACCATTCTTATGCGAAGTTCCAAATTTAGATCATGACTGCACAGGATTTTCTTAAATTTCATAAAACTTGTTCTTGCTTTGGCAATTCTACTTTTTATTTCTGTACTAGGGTTCCAGCTTTCATTAATATGAGTACCCAGATATACAAGATTACTTACTCGTTCAATTGAGTCATTACCGATTGTTACGTTATAGTTATTATTATTTACGGCTGCCTGTTTACTAATAACCATAAACTTTGTTTTTCTTGCGTTGAGTTTGAGTCCATATATCGCGCAGAATGCCACCATTCGATTCAATAACGCTTGAAGATGTTCAATTGATCCAGTCAGCAACAAGGTGTCATCTGCGTATCTGATATTGTTCATAAGCATACCATTAATGAGTATTCCCTCTTTTGCGTTTTCCAAGACTTCATTTAAAATTGTTTCAGCGTAAAGATTAAACAACATTGGTGACAATATACAGCCTTGTCGAACTCCGCGCTTGATTTTTACTTCTTCAGAGCACTGATTCGCAACCCTAATACATGCAGCCTGGCCCCAATACAAATTTGCGATTATTCTAATGTCCCTACCGTCCAGACCGGTAGTTTTGAGAATATGTAGCATTTTTTCATGGCGAACTTTATCAAAGGCCTTTTCAAAATCAATCGCGCACATGAAAACGTCATGATTTACATCTCTGCATCTTTGAATTAAAACTTGGGTTGCGAATAGTGCATCACGCGTTCCAAGGCCACAGCGAAAACCGAATTGAGTACCTACTTGAGATTCTTTCCTCAATTTTTCTATATGTTCTTTGATGAATGATTCTAAGAAACGTTTTCAATACATGACTCATTAGGCTGATGGTGCGATAGTCGCTGCATTTTGTGGCTCTGTGTTTTTTTGGTAGTACAACAAATGAGGATTTAAGCCAATCTTTAGAAATTTTTCCGCTTTCATAGATTAAGTTGAACAATTTCGTAAGTATCTTAATGCCCTCGACACCTAAAAGCTTTAGTGTTTCTACGTAAATCCCATCTGGTCCGATCGCCTTTCCGTTTTTTGCGTTCTTTATAGCGTATTGCACTTCTTCCTTAGTTATTCGAGGACCGCTTATGTCATTTAGCGTTTCTAGTTCGCTTCTTTCATCATCGAATAATTCCTTTATATATTCTGTCCATCTTATTAGTTGACCTTCGATATCGATTATAATTTTTCCGTTTTTATCTTCGATTAGTGGAGGATTACATTTTTTATTCAGTCCTGCAACTTCTTTCAGTTTTTTGTGCATATTGAATGCGTCATAGATACGCTCGTAGTTCTCAATTTCTTTACATTGTTGTTTATGCCACTCTGATTTAGCTGATCTTATTTTTCTTCGAATCATACTGTTTAGCTTTTTTTATTCTGTCAGATTAGCATTCTTATATTTTCTTCTTGCATCCAATAAATTCAATATCTCTTCTGTCATCCACTGTTGCTTATTCCTACGCTGATTTTCCATTAGATGGTCTTCTTGGACTTTTTCCAATGTTTCTTTGCATGACTCCCATAATTGTTCTTCGGAATTTTTATTTCCCAATTTCTGAAACTGATCTTCTAATTTATCGGTTACTATTTCTTTCACTTCTGCATTTGAAAGTTTATCTTTGCTGATCCTAGGAGATATTTTGGGTTTTTTAATCTTTTTAAATTTAAGTAATACTTTAGCTGCTAGTAAGTTGTGGTTGGAGGGTACAGCAGGGGAACAATATTCAATAAATCTGTCCAAATTCAAGCATATGCAGACGACGTGGACATTATAACAAGAACCAGAGCGAGAACTGCGGAAATCCTAACCGAGCTAGTAGCAGCAGCATAGCGAATGGGGTTACATATAAACCGAAATAAAACCAAATTCATGGCGACTAAAACACAATCACAAGAGCTGGAAATCTTGACGCAGATCTAATTATCGATGACCAAAACTTCAAAGCTGTCAAAGAGTTCATATATCTAGGGACATCGGTTAACCCCAATAATAACACATCAGGGGAAATAAAAAGACAATAATAATTGCAAACAGGTGTTATCATATTCTATCAAAGTACTTAGCTAACAAACGTCTGTCTCAAAAACTCGTATAAGGCTGTATAGAACATTGATAGTCCCCGTTCTCACATATGGATCAGAGGCATGGACGCTAACTAAAACAGATGAATCCGCTCTATCGATTTTTGAAATAAAGGTGCTACGTAAGATATTCGGAGCGGTCTGTGAGAACGGAATATGGAGGCGTAGATATAACTTTGAACTGCAGAATATTTACAAGCATACGTTTGGTGGAAAAGATATTATCACTATAAATAAGCGAAACCTCCTGCAGTGGGTAGGACATGTAGCCCGGGCCCCTGAATCGAACATGATAAAAAAGATTCTAACAGCGCAACTTGTGGGAATGAGAAGACGGGGTAGACCAAAGCTGAGGTGGATGGACGGGGTAACACAAGATGCCGAGAAGATCGGAGTCGGCAACTGGAAAATACAAGCAAGGGAGAAAACAGAATTTCAAGTAGAAAGCTTAGGTCGAGGCCCTCTAAGGGCTGTAGCACCAAGATGATGATGATGATGATGACATAATTACCTTAAACATATTTATTTTGTTTTTAACCTGTGTTTTACTGAGTCTTTCGTCTTGACAGAGTTACCCGTCACAAATTGGCGCCCGATCAGGGATCGTATTTCTATTAGAGCTTTTATATCGTTACTACTCTGACTTTTACTGGTCTGTGATCGCATTTGTCTGTTATTATATATTCCTAATCACTTTTAGATCTTTCGTCTCGACTAACTATGTCCGTTTCCTATTCAGTTCTAGTCTGCTTTGTTCCAAAAAAGTGATTTTTTAAACAGTTTGTGTTGCAACAGAAAGTTAGTCAGCATTTCGCTTCTTTTGTTTCTTATTCATATTATAAAACCTCTACTATTATTAAAATGCATACCTTCATGTTTATAGACTTTTTAATTGAATAAAAAGAGAACTTACTTATAAATATCTCTCAATAGGAAAATCGTAGTAAGTTTTTGACTGTGCCAATTATATTTAAAGCGAATCCAATATTACAAAATATGAAATTAAATTAGTTCTGACTTCCTAAAAATACCTCATATTGCAGATTTAACATCTTTAATATAAATAGTTTGCTCCTAAGATATACTTACTTTTCTTTATATAAGTTTTATACAAGTTTCATATGAAATTTAATATCCTTTTTGTACTAACAAGTAAAAAATTTCCAAGATTACGAAAGTTATGTAACTATATATAGCTACATTTTGAGAATACGCTATACCTACTGTAATAAAAGTATACAATTCCTTTCCTTTGTAATTTTTTTATTCTGTTTTAACTAATAAGCGAAAGAGCTTATTTGATGATAGTTTTTGTATGGCGTCTTGTTTTTGCCTAGAAAAAAGGGGAAAATACAATAATATGTAATATTAATATAGTACCTTAGCTTTTGGCGTAGCATGTTCATCACGGAAATTAATTATACAGGGTATCCCAAAAAGATTGGTCATAAATTATACCACATATTCTGGGGTCAAAATAGTTCGATTGAACCTAACTTACCTTAGTACAAATGTGCTCATAAAAAAGTTACAGCCCTTTGAAGTTACAAAATGAAAATCGATTTTTTTCAATATATCGAAAACTAGTAAAGATTTTTTGTTGAAAATGGACAAATATCATTTTTATAGCAGGAACATCTTAAAAAAAAATTTTTCCACCCCATATAAATTTTATGGGGGTTTTGTTCCCTTAAACCTCCCCAAATTTTTTTGTACGTTCCAATTAATTCATTATTGTGGTACCATTATTTAAAAACAACGTTTTAAAACTTTTTTCCCTCTTAGTATTTTGTAGATAAGCCAGTCTTTATCGAGATGGGGCTTCTTTTTTAATATGTTTACATAAAAAAATTTATGGGGATTCTATTCCTTTAAACCCCCCAAATGTTTGTGTACGTTCTAATTAAACTATTATTGTATTACCATTAGTTAAAAACAGTATTTTTAAAACTTTTTTGCCTCCTAGTCTTTTTTTGATAAGTCACCATTTATCGAGATGTGGCTTTTTTTTCAAAATATACTTAAAAATGTAAATTATAAATACATTTTTAGATTATTAACAGGTCTCTATAATCGTACTTCGTACTTAACCATATACAAATATGTGCTGGATTCGACAATTATTCAAAATATCTCGATAAACACTGGCTTATGGAAAAAGTGTAAGAGGCAAAAACGTTTTAAAAATATTGTGTTTAACTAATGGTGCCACAATAATAATTTAATTGGAATGTACACAAAACTTTGGCGGGGTTTAAGGGAACAAAACCCCCGTAAAATTTTTATGGGGTGCACAAATTTCAATCTAATTTTTTTTAAGATGTTGCAACCGTAAGAATGCCACATGTCCATTTTCAATAAAAACTTTCTAAGAGTTTTCGATTTATGAAAAAAAATCAATTTTCATGTTGTAACTTCAAAGGGCTGTAACTTTTTTTGTGTGCACTATTTTATATAGGTAAGTGAGGTTCAATCAACCTAGTTTTGAACCCAGAATCTGTGGTATAATTTATGACCAATCTTTTCGGGACACCCTGTATATTAAAACGTGAATCAGAATATTAATTATAATTTACAATAATGAAATTTTGAATACACTGTTGAAACATATAATAGCGAAATGGTTTTGTATGTTCACCTAAATAACAAAATTTTTGTCTTTCCAAAATATATTTGTTATTTATTAAATATTACTTTGCAATTTTCATATGATGTTTATTTAATCAAAAACCGATACTATTAAGGTGTGTACTGACTAGAGAATTTTCTTCCGCAAAAACCAATCGAACCGAATCAGCCAAGCGCGTACAAACAAGTAAATGCTTAGGTCTTCGATGTGTTCGTTTTATTTTACCGCATTCCCATGCTCTGTTCATTTTATTTCAATGTTCGTCCGATCATGCTAGCAGAAAATCTGATCTTAAAGAATCTTGATCTTTCAACTGTTAAAGACACTCCTTCGAAAATGATCCGCTCGTTCGGTTCTGCAGAATTTTGCTCGCGAATACTTATTGACTAGAGCAAAGCAATCTGTTACAGCGTGCTTTGCTCGTTCGGTTCGTTTGGAGAAAAATGCTTGTCAGTACGCATTTTGAGAGTAACAAAAATTTTAAAAAATTATAAAGTACTTGCCATATTTATATTTTGCAATAAATCAAAAAATATAAAAAAAATATTTTTAAGTAACGCTTTTCTTTAGTTACGAGTGACTAAAATTAAACATATATAAAAAACAACTAAAAAGCAAAAAATAAAAAAAAATTGAAAAAATCTAAAACATTTGTCAAAGAAAACGTGGCGTGTCTTCATCGAATAAACGGTTTTCGCACCACGCTTTTTTTAACGAATGTGTAAGAGTTTTTCAATTTTTTTTTTATTTTTTACTTTTTAGTTTTTAGTAGATAGGTAGCCACTTGAGGACACTTTGACTTTTGACCCCTGACGACACAATCCTTCGAGAAGTAGATAGATAGGTAGCCACTTGAGGACACTTTGACTTTTGACCCCTGACGACACAATCCTTCGAGAAGTAGATAGATAGGTAGCCACTTGAGGATACTTTGACTTTTGACCCCTGACGACACAATCCTTCGAGAATCTTCGACGAACCCATTTCACTCACTTCACGTTTTTCACAGTCACTATCACAAGCGGGAACAAGCACACCCGTAAAAATTCTTCATATCAGAGGAACCTCTAGTAGTGGCCAACTTGTAGATGAAGAAGACCTAATTATGGCTTTTCCTTAACACTTATTAATCATCTTCTATGATCGACTTGCTCGGTAGTTAAAGATTGACAAAGCAAAGGAATCATCATCATCATCATCATCAGCCTCTCTCAGTCCACTGCTGGACATAGGCCTGCCCTGTTTGTCTCCAAGGTGTTCTATCTTGTGCTTTTTGTATCCAGTTTTTTGTTGTCTTTCGTAAGTCGTCTTGCCATCGTATTGGTGGATTTATTTAGTAGATTTTTTTATATGTTTAATTTTAGTCACTCGTAACTAAAGAAAAGCGTTTCTTAAAAATATTTTTTCATATTTGTTTATTTTTTGCTCTTTAGTCTTACACTTTTCAGACATTCAAATATATGGTCATGTTTATTAAAATATGTATAATATGATATACAGTGCGTCCATAAAGTAACGCATAAATTCATTATTTCGTAAACCGGCAACTTTAAAGAAAAATCCCAAGACAGGTCGATTTTTATTTTTAATTTCCGATTTTTTGGTATATATATCATAGTAGTGACGTCAGCGACCTGGGCGTGATGACGTAATCGATTATTTTTTTAAATGAGAATAGGGGTCATGTGATAGCTCATTTTAAAGGGTACTTAATTCTCTGTTCACTAATGTAAACATTAACATAATTATTTATACAGGGTGTTCAAAAAAAATTTTTAATTAAAATAATTGAGACAAAAAGAAGAATGTATGTAATTTATTTAATTCAAAATGCGTTTTCTTACTGGCAGTAAACAGACAAAAAAAAATAGTAGATAGGTAGCCACTTGAGGACACTTTGACTTTTGACCCCTGACGACACAATCCTTCGAGAAGTAGATAGATAGGTAGCCACTTGAGGACACTTTGACTTTTGACCCCTGACGACACAATCCTTCGAGAAGTAGATAGATAGGTAGCCACTTGAGGATACTTTGACTTTTGACCCCTGACGACACAATCCTTCGAGAATCTTCGACGAACCCATTTCACTCACTTCACGTTTTTCACAGTCACTATCACAAGCGGGAACAAGCACACCCGTAAAAATTCTTCATATCAGAGGAACCTCTAGTAGTGGCCAACTTGTAGATGAAGAAGACCTAATTATGGCTTTTCCTTAACACTTATTAATCATCTTCTATGATCGACTTGCTCGGTAGTTAAAGATTGACAAAGCAAAGGAATCATCATCATCATCATCATCAGCCTCTCTCAGTCCACTGCTGGACATAGGCCTGCCCTGTTTGTCTCCAAGGTGTTCTATCTTGTGCTTTTTGTATCCAGTTTTTTGTTGTCTTTCGTAAGTCGTCTTGCCATCGTATTGGTGGATTTATTTAGTAGATTTTTTTATATGTTTAATTTTAGTCACTCGTAACTAAAGAAAAGCGTTTCTTAAAAATATTTTTTCATATTTGTTTATTTTTTACTCTTTAGTCTTACACTTTTCAGACATTAAAATATATGGTCATGTTTATTAAAATATGTATAATATGATATACAGTGCGTCCATAAAGTAACGCATAAATTCATTATTTCGTAAACCGGCAACTTTAAAGAAAAATCCCAAGACAGGTCGATTTTTATTTTTAATTTCCGATTTTTTGGTATATATATCATAGTAGTGACGTCAGCGACCTGGGCGTGATGACGTAATCGATTATTTTTTTAAATGAGAATAGGGGTCATGTGATAGCTCATTTTAAAGGGTATTTAATTCTCTGTTCACTAATGTAAACATTAACATAATTATTTATACAGGGTGTTCAAAAAAAATTTTTAATTAAAATAATTGAGACAAAAAGAAGAATGTATGTAATTTATTTAATTCAAAATGCGTTTTCTTACTGGCAGTAAACAGACAAAAAAAAATAATAATAATAATAATAACAAATGATGGTTTTGCTTGTTTCCTTTACTCGGATTTGAGTACTGAAAGTTCCTCTGCTGTCCGTTTTTCCTAGACGAATGAAAGCGAAATGTGATCGTTTCCCTTTCGTTTTCTATATTCGTCGTCTGCTGTCTTATTAATTAAAAAAGTCGCAGATTAAGGATGTACCAGTAAGAACTTTCAAACACGAAAAATCTCAGTTTTCTACCATTTTAATTTATTAAATTGGTGGATTCTGCATCTGAGATTCTTCAATTTTTTAGAAAAAGAAATATTTGACAAATAAACATTGATTTTCGCTTGAACGAAATATTCAAACTACATAGCAAGAGTCAGGTGGGTGGCAGCTTTAACATTGAATTTAAGCAAAAAACAATATTTATGTGTCAAATAAACATTTGTTCTGTTTTCTGACAACATTTAAACGTATTTTGAATTAGATAATTACATATATTCTTCTTTTTGTCTTAATTATTTTAATTAAAAAAAATGTTGTTTTGAACACTTTGTATAAATAATTATGTTAATGTTTATATTAGGGAATAGAGAATTAAATACCCTTTTAAATGAGCTATCACATGACCCCTATTCTCATTTAAAAAAATCAGCTATTACGTCATCACGCCCAGATGGATGACGTCACTAGTATGATGTATATGCCAAAAAATCAGAAATTAAAAATAAAAATCGACCTGTTTCGGGATTTTTCTTTAAAGTCGTCGGTTTACGAAATAATGAATTTATGCGTTACTTTATGGACGCACTGTACAAACTTGAAAAGTAGTCGGAATCGGCAAAAAATTTGAAACTTTATTGTTTATTTATGAAGCATAACGTAAACAATTAACGTAAAAAGTGAATTTATGTATAGTTCATACAATTAGCTACAATCTGCAAAAGTTTCAAATTTCTTCATTGTAAAAAACAAGAGAAATCAGGCATTTTCCAATAAAATCGTTTTTTATTTAAACTATTAATAAACAAAAAAGAATGTGTGTGTACTTTGTACGCACGTAAGAAGTTATACTTCTATTATATGATTTAAACGAAATTAATATACTTTTTATTTATATTTTGTTTAAATATTAAACTAATTTATACTTACTACTTCTCAAACATTTTTATTAGAACAGTGCCAAAAATTAAAATAATAAAAGAATAAAACACACACAAACACATTAAACAAGCCACAAATGATGTCTGAACATTAAGTGTCGAAAAATTTTTTAACTAAATACGTATTTTCTGAAAATACAATTATATAATAAATATACTTACAATCATAACATGTATTAAAAAAAACAAAAAAGAAAGTTTCTATTGGGACTCGAACCAGCGCTGATAAGAGCGGTTGGTATTGGAATTCATTCGCCTTCTCCGCTTAGCCACGGACACTATGTGTCATTATTTACGAAGATCGCCTAACTAAACGGATTAAACTTGTGATACTTTGATATTTTGAAAATTGATCAAATTATTTTAATTTTGAATTGAAATGATTTAGAATTGAAAAAATACAACAAAACATAGAGTAAAAAACAATATATTAGGTGAATATTGATAGAAATTTTGATGGTAATCAAATTATATAAATAAAAGTATTACATACTATGTATTTTGGCAGATCAAATAGGTAGGTTTATACCCATGATACATTAACAATTATTACGTACCTGTTGCTTTTAAAAATTATTTAAAAGTCACTACAATATTATAAACTTTTTTGTTTCTGTCCTCACAACAATAAAACTAATATATTATACATTTGTTTACCTTTACCTTTACCTCCAAACCACAGCTGCCATATCGGATAATTTTTGACATGTCATTTGAACATCCAATCAGAACAAAGTTATAATGCGCATGCGCCGGGCTGATAGGTTTTAACTTATAAAATAATCACCCTCTATCGCCGGTAAAGAAGTATAACTTCAAAAATTGTTTTCTTGATTATTCGTGTATTGTTCCCGCAAATGCATATGTCTGCAAATTGTTAGTCATTTGCAGTGAAGAAAAGGCAGTCAAATTAACGTCCAAAGATTTGACCCAAACGATTGAACTAAAGAAAAGCGTTTAATTAATTAATACGACAAAATTAATTCTAATGTTAATTACAGCACAAAACGTCTCTACCGGTGGTTTTTCTAAGACTACGATAAAGACACGAATTTTTTTAATTCGAGTTTTGGTTGAAGTTTTGTTTCATATCGTATTGAAATTTGACACGAATAAACGCCGATTTATATATAAACAAATATATGAGCTTTCAAAATTTAAAACATTATTGTTTATTTATGAAGCATAACGTAAACAATACACGTAAAAATGAAATTATGTATAGTTCATATCATTAAAACTCATATCAAATTCATATCATTCGTAAAAGTTTCAAGTTTCTACATTGTAAAAAACAAGAGAATTTAAGCATTTTCCATTAAAATCGTTTTTTTATTTAAACAATAAATAAACAATAAAATAAAAATTTTATTAAATAAACATAAAAAATAATTGTATTGACTATTCGTGTACTGTTCCCGCGAATGCATATGTCTGCAACTTTTCATTCATTTGCATTGAAGAAAAGTCAGTCAAATTAACGTCTAAAGATTTGATGCAATCTATTGAAGTAAAGAAAAGCGTTTAAAAATGCCATTTTATGATTACTAGGCTATGAAGGTTTCACTCAATCTATCTGATTCTGATAGTAAAATTTGAGTGACTTTGGAGATTTTTCTTCTATTTCATTGCTTTAATTGGAGTTTCCTGGTCACATCTGATATTTTGCAGGATTGTTTGATTTACAATTAAACTGGTAATATTATCCCACAAATTTTTAAGTTGTCGGACGCACCAAACTTAAGAAATCTCTATATTTACGATACGCCCCCCCCCCCGAAAATTTTTCGTATTAGAAGAATTTTCCGAGGTCTCATGAGAAACGTAAGAATATTTTTTTGAAAGGAGGACTCAAGACCAAATTCCTTACACCACTGTTTGCGTTTCTTCCCTCTGTTTTTACCGTTTCGCAAAAATTACAAAAATAAGGAGAGAAAGAACAGATAATCTACTGTAAAATTCGTGGTGAACTGACAAGTTTATCACGCACAGCTGACTGGTATAATTGAAGAATGTGTGTGCTTCTCATACCTGACAGGTGTACCTAATAGCAAGTGGCCCCACAAATTGTTACTCTTTTTTCATAATTTGTCAAGATCGATCAAATGCTAGTTATATTATGCTTATTCGATATCGGCGCCGAACTCAAATTTTGAATATACTTACTATATAATAGGGTGGTGCGAAAAAAGTCAAGTTGATAATCCCGTATCGCTATGGTGCGGAAAAGTTGCGATTGGTAATTACAAGAAAAACAAAACAAAATTATTAAAATCGGACTTTATCTTCCGATCCCGCAACGGGCCTAAAAATTATGAAAAAAATGAAATTTTACCTTTTTTTCGGAAATTTTTATTTATCCTCCATGTACGTTTTATTTATCGCTATAGTAAAATTTATTTACAGTTTGCATGGTTGAGTAATAAAAACAACAGTTTTACGCATCTAACGAATATCTTCCGATCCCGCAAGGTCAATCAAAATCTATAAAAATTTGAAATTTTCGATGATTTTGATGAATTAAAAAACATTTAACTATCTCATTTTTCTCCTACATTGTGAAGTTTTTGGCTTGTTTATATATTGTATGACAATACTTAAACAACCCAGAACTCACAACGCGGAGGTGGTTGCACTTCTAGCTCCACACACACCCTTCTCTCCAACCAACCAATGAGTGTGATTTTTACATTATTTACATAGTAAATTTATTTTTCATGCTTGTATCCAGCTTTTAGACGTCAACTTTGTATTGTGATTTGGTGGCAGAATCTGGCAGCATGGACCTTATTGGTTTAAGTGTTGTCCTTATGAATCCATCTCTTGATTGGAGCCCACATACATTAGACCAGGGGTGACCAACTTAATCAGACTCGAGGTCTACTCTCTGCCTTTCTAATTCTCTGCGATCTACCGACTAGGAATTTTCGTAATATTTAGGATAGGAATAGGTAGGTAAGTAGATAATTTTTTCTTGCCATCGATCGACTGACCTAGGGGTCGCGATCGATGGGTTGGACTCGCCTGCATTAGACAATGCTTCCGTGACTAACTTTAGGAAACTCTCATCAGCTTGCATGTGTCAGGGATAGTTTTGTACATTCCAGTCTGGTATGTCGCCCGATGTAATGCAAGAACTTATATCTGCATTTGACACTTCGAAGAAGTGGTGGAGAAGATAGTTTTGCAACAGTCTGCAATAGTTTTGCAACATTATATTCCAGTGTATAATTTCAGTTTAGTCCCGTACTTCAAAAGTTCTAGTAGTAGGGAGAAAGGAAACACATTAGAGAGCTAAGGAGAGTGTTAAAAGCCGAATAGACTAAAGCCAAGGGCAAACTTATTAGAAATTTCATCCCTCCTACTTTAAATTTTGAAGCACAGGACTACACTGAAATATTAGATTGGAATGTTGCAAAACTATCTTCTCCACCAGTTCTTCAAAGCGTTTCAAATGAAGATATAAGTTCCTACATTACATCAGGCAACACGCCAGACTGGAATGTACAAAACCATCCCTGCCGTATGCAAGCTGTCTAGCGGTACGTACAGTTGGTCACGGAAGTATTGTCTAATGTATGTGGGAACCATTCATCAAGGCAACACTTAAATCAAGGTCCATGCTGCCAGATTTTACCACCAAATCAAAATTCAAAGTTGACGTTTAAAAGCTGGACACAAACAAAGGAAAAAGAAATGTACTATATAAATAATGTAAAAAACACACACTCATTGGTTGTATGGAGAGAAGAGTGTGGGTCGAGTAAAAAGTGCAACCACCTTCTTGTTGTGGGTTCTGGGTCGTTTAAATATTATTATACAATATCTAAACAAGCAAAGAGCTTTACAATGTAACAGAAAAATGAGATAACTAAATGTTTTTTAATTTATCAAAATCATCAACAATTTCAAATTTTTATAGATTTTGATTGACCTTGCGGGATCGGAAGATATTCGTTAGGTGCGCAAAACTGTTGTTTTTATTACTCAACCATGCAAACTGTTAATAAATTTTACTATAGCGATAAATAAAATGTACATGGAGAATAAATAAAAAATTCCGAAAAAAGGTAAAATTTCATTTGTTCATAATCTTTAGGCCCGTTGCGGGATCGGAAGATAAAGTCCGATTTGAATAATTTTTGTTTTGTTTTTCTTGTAATTACCAATCGCAACTTTTCCGCACTATAGAGATACTGGATTATCAACTTGACTTTTTTCGCACCACCCTACTATATAATAACTTACTATAAACTTACTATAAAATATTCTAAAATTATTCTTGCATTTTTATGAACATAATATAGTTGTTATAAGTACAACTGCATACCTAAGTATATATCGATTTTCACTTTAAAGCTTGAAGCATGTCTACGTTTTACCTCCAGTATTTTCTGAAAAAATATTGGATTTACTTCCCTTACCACAATGAGGAGCTCCAGATAACAAAGTTTGGAAAATTGACTTAGGAATGTAAGAAGGTTGTTTTTGTTTGGGGAGGCTTTGGCACTAAAGTTATTTATACGCGACTTCTAAAATTTTTTTTTTTTTTTTTTTATTTACACACATAAACCCGCATCAACCACTAAGGGTTATTAGCGGGGGGACATACACAAACAGTAAGATACATATTATTATATAAACATGCTTTACAATCTGGTGTATTGTTTAGTCATTTTGAGATAATTTAATAAGGAGTTTAGGTTTGAAGTCAGTACACTTTTAATATTGTCACTAAGAGCACACGCGATCCTTTCTTTCTGGTACACTGGACACTCGATAATTATATGTTTCACTGTCAGTTGCGTGTTGCAATTGGTACACATCGGAGCGGCCTCCTTGTTGAAGATATGCTTGTGTGTTAGTAACGTATGTCCTATTCGGAGTCGGTTGATGATGACTTGGTCTTTTCTATTTCTTGGTAACATGAGTTTAGTTCCTACTTGACTTAGGCATTCTTTTAGTTTGTTGTTAGTCTGATCCCAAGTAGTTTGCCACGTTCTGTGGACATGACCTTTGATATTTACTTTGTGATCAGTCCAAGGTATTTGATCTGTGATAGAAATACTTTGGTCGGTAGTTGCATTGCTTGCTAGAGAGTCCACTTCCTCGTTGCCAATTATTCCCATATGGGAAGGTACCCAGATGAAGAGAATATCTTTCTGTTGATTCCGTAGATAAGATAATTCTTCTTTGATTTTGAGAAGAATAGCGTGAGTTGTATATAGCTGTTTTATCCCAAGTAATGCGCTCATTGAATCGGTGATAATCACAAATTTGCTTTCATGGATAGAACCACATTTTTTCATTGCCTGGTGAATTGCTGTAAGTTCTCCGGTATATATACAACAATTTGTTGGGATTCGTACGGTAGACTTGATGTTTCCGCAGATATAAGCTGCAGCATGTCCTTCATCACATTTGGAAGCATCAGTGAAGATTCGATGAGTTGTTGGGTATTTGGAAATTAAATTTTTAAAAGCTTGCTGGATAAGGAAAGGATGTGTGGAATGTTTAGGGAGATCTTTTAGAGACATATCTATTTTTGGAGGATTGATCATCCAGGGAGGAAAATTTACATGAATGGGTATAGTGAGACTGAACTGTTCTAAATTAAAACCAATACGTTTTGTTCGCTCAGGAAATGGTAGCATATTTCTTGCAATGTTTTCGTAATGATCAGAAGATATATTTGTTCTGTAGAATATTGTTGAGTAGGTTACGTTGCTTTTGTTTGCTGAAATTCTGGCAACGTAATTCAGTGATAGAAGTTGCCTTCGTTGGCTTAAAGGGAGTTCATTAGCCAGAACTTGTAAACTACTTACTGGACTAGTTCGTGTGGCACCTAAAACCAATCTCAAGCACGTATTTTGAATGTAGTCAAGTTTTTTTAAAGAAGTTTTGTTAGCAGTATCGTAGCATAAACAGCCGTAATCTAATTTACTTCTTATTAATGATCTATATAGATTAAGTAAAGTTGTTGTATCAGCCCCCCAAGAGGTATTTGACAGCATTTTTAGTAGGTTAATTCTGGATTGGCAAGAACGTTGCAGATTCGTTACGTGGTTTTTCCATTTTAAGTCACGTTCAAAAGAAAGTCCTAAGAAATTTATTTCTTCTGACTGCTTCAGCATAACTCCGTTAAGTGTTAATTGAATATTAGGATAGTCTTTCCTTTTGCTAAAAATTAAATAACGTGTCTTTTCGCCAGAAAATATAAAACCCGTGTTTTGCGACCAGTTTTCAATTGTATGTAAGGCCGTTTGCAATATATGTGATCCCAGAGTTACATTATTTGTTTTTAGATAAATGACTAAGTCGTCTGCATATAGGCTAGTAAATACAGGCAGCTTTATTTGATGTATAATACTATTTATTGCAATCAGAAAGAGTGTAGGACTTAGAGTAGATCCTTGTGGAGTGCCATTTTGCAGTACTCGTCTGGAAGATGTGAATCCATTGGCTCTAACTCGAAAAGTTCGTGTTTCTAGAAAATTTTTAATAAACGACAACATATGCCCTTGGACATTCCATTCTTGAAGTGTTTTTAGTATAAGATGTCTCCATGTTGTGTCAAAAGCTTTTCTTATGTCAAAAAATACGGCAATAAGTTTTTGATTGTGCAGAAAAGATTCATGTACAGCTGATTCAAGGGTTATTAGATTGTCTGTTGTGGATCTACCCGTACGAAATCCACTTTGTCTGATACTTATTAGGTTATTGTTTTCGAGATACAATTTAAGACGATAATTAAGGATTTTTTCTAAAAGTTTGCAGGTACAGCAAGTAAGTGAGATTGGACGATAGGAATTTGGATCGTCTTTTGGTTTATTATATTTAAGGATTGGAATTATAGTTGCTTGCGACCATAGATCAGGAAAGTCGTGCTGAATGAAAATATTATTAAAAATATCAACTAATATTAGTTTTGCATTTAGAGGAAGATTTCGTAAGAAAAGAGGGTGGATATCATCAGGTCCTGGCGTCGAATTTTTTGCGCTTAAACAAAATTCTAATTCTTGAAGACTTATGGGTTTGTTTATTGGATTGTCGCTCTCGGTGATTTGTATATTTGACGATTCCATTAGATTTTTATATTCTAAAAAAGATATGCTATAGTTGGAATCACTAGAATTAAGTTCATATATATCTGCTAGTATTTCTGGAATAGCTACCTTGTTTGAATGCATTTGGTTATTGTATGATAGCGTATCTATGCCTCGGAAGTATTTTGTTCCTTTTATTCTGCGTACTTTGTTCCATATGTCGCCTATGGGAGTGGAAGGATTTATTGAAGCCACATACTTTTTCCAACTGTCTCGTTTTCCTTTCTTGATCAATTGTCTGCTTTTTGCTCTGAGATTTTTAAAAATTATAAGGTTATCGATAGTTTTATGTTTCTTATAAACGTTGAAAGCGTGTTTAGACAAAGTAAGTGCTTGCGCAATTTCGTTATTCCACCAAGGAACTGGCTGCCTTTTACTTGATTTTGTTTTCCCCACTGCGATTGTTGCTGCAGAAATAATAATATTATTAAATAGTTCCAGATTTTCGTTTGCGGTATTGGTTAAATTAAAGTTGTTTGTTTGTCCTTCTATAAGTGTTCGATACAAATCCCAGTCAGCTGACTTTATTTTCCATGTTTGGTGAATTGGAAAAGTCAATATATCATTAGTATCTATGTTTATTGTGATAGGGAAATGATCACTATCATATAAATACCCCAATGTGTCCCAGTATAATAAAGTAGCTAGCGACGAACTGCATAAAGAGAGATCTATAGCTGAAAATGTACCATTGTATGAATTGAACCTAGTAGATTTGCCAGTGTTCAGTAACACTAAATTTAAATTGTCGATGAGATTGTTTAAGAGATTACCACATTTGTCGGTTTTGTTACTTCCCCAGGTACTGTTGTGACAGTTAAAATCGCCTAATATTATTTTTGGGTGTGGAATTTGGTTTAAAACATTGCTTAGTTCAGTTATATCTAAATCAGTAGGATGAGGTAAGTATACGTTGCAAATATTGATTTTCATTTTGTGGGTGACTGACACTGCAACTATTTCCAGGTTTGTTTGCAGTTGTATTTCGGTTGACTCTATGTCATCCCTTACGAAAATTGCTGTTCCGCCGCTTGAATGATCTGTAACTCGGTTTCTTAGAAAAGGAACATAATTTTTTAATGTTACATTTTGATGTTTGAAATGGGTTTCTTCTATGCATATGACTAAAGGAAGATAATCGTTTATAAGAAGCTTGATGGATTCTATATGGGTAAAATAACCATTGAGGTTCCACTGTAATATGAATGTATTATTGGCCATTTTAACTATTTACTTGAGAACTTGATTCGTAGTCAGTTTCGTCAGTAGAAGAAAGACTGCTTAGAAGTAGTTTCTTCTTCAATCTGGTAATATTGTTTTTTAAACTTTTATTTTGTGTTTGAGAATATATAAAGTTTAGAAGTTCTTTGATTTCATCGCTTTCATTTGAATAATTTTTAGCAATAAGTTCAGGATGTTTTGAGTGAAGGGAATTTGACAGAAAATCACATATTTCATGAAAAGAAAGTGTGAAGGAAGGGATTCTATTTTCAATTTTTTCTTTAATTTCATTGAGAATATCTGGAATAGAATCTTGAGTTTTAGGCTTTTTATTTTTTTGTTTTTCAGTAGTGGGAGGAGGTAGGTCATTTTCAAGGATTTCGGGAGAAGTGGAAATTTGTCTTTTAGTAACATGAATAGCTTCAGAGATTTTTCTATCGCTTTCAATTACTGAATCTTGGGATATTTGTGCTTGTGACGAAATCTGTAGTTCTTTGTTTGTTTGTATGGAAGTGGTTTGGTCGTTTGTGGCTGATGTTAATTCGTGATTTTTTGTAATGTTAAGTTTCGGTTCCTTTAATGTCTGGGTACCTTCTTCGTGTTCTTTCCGTGGTTGTTCTTCTGGCTGGCTATATTCTTTATTGGCAGAGTTGAGTACGTTCACTTGATGGTCAGTTTCCGTTTGATTAATTGGACTACTTAATGATGATAAAGAAGGACAGTCAGAATCTTGATGTCCGACCGTCTTGCATCTGGAGCAGTTTAAACCGTCTATGGAAATGTATATTCTATATGATGTATTGTCGAATGAAATTAGGAATGAGTCAGGAATCGATGCATTTTCTAAAGGACTTATGAAGATTTGCCTTCTAAAGCTAAGCACGTGGCTATATTCCGGGTCTTGCATGCCTACTCGTAGAAACGTCATGTTGGAGACGGATTTTATACCCATAGTTTTTAGATGGTCTTCAATTATGCTATTAGGTATAGTAGGACATACACTTGATATGATTAATCTCTGGGCAGGAGTTATTAATCTTCGTACTTCAATTTGGTTGCCGTCAATAATTACATGTTTGTGGGAGCTAAGAAATTGGTCAACTATATATTTAGACGAGAGGTAGATGCAGATGCGGTTGTTTGCGATTCTGGATGCCCAAATAACGTTTTTGGGCTGTACTATTGATCCAACAGCTTTTACATATTCGAAAACTTGTATTCCTTGTATGGTTGAAAGTATGATACCTTGGTCTTTTGAAGGATGTTTAAAACTGTTTAATGCATGAGAGTAAGAGATATGTGACGTAGTCGGTGTATTTCGTGAAGTAGTAGCTAATTCCGGTTCAGCCATCGTCCCGTTGAAAATTTACATGCATTGGAACAGCGGATCTGAAGCCGGACCTGGCCTCTTAACAAAATTAGACGGCAGCCTAATTACTTGAATCAGCAAAAAGTTGTTGTCGATAATCGATAATTTGGATTGAAATCGATAAAATATTGCCTTTTAACTTCTGATTTTATGGTTAGATATAAATAATGCAATTTTGTACTCACAGAATCGTTGGTTTTTTAACACACTGTCACATTTAAACTTTATCTTGCAAACAATGTAAAAATTAAATTATATTTCAACTTTTAACTACTTGAATTTATAAATTTGTCAGGAGTGATATAAAGCTGTAAGATTTGCTTGCTATCAGGACCGGACTCTCGACTTCTAAAATTGTTTTCCTTATTTTTGTGGTATATACGTGGTGTACAGTATGTAACATAGTAAGTAAATAAATTCAAACATAACCTGTTTTTGTTAATATTCTAGTTATTGACAAACTATCCTAATTATAATGAATTATACATAAGTCCCATATACAACATTAATATTACATAGATCATTACTCTAGATAAATTGGGGAAGTAGAAAATGAACGTTAAAAATTTAAAAATGGCAAGAAAAAAACTAAAAATTCTTTCCATACAAAAATATCTTATGCATTAGATAGATGCAAAGTCACTAGATAAATGCAGCGCAGCGTTACAGGCCTATGGGTATTGGCTGACTGTAATTTTTTTCCAATTGGCTTCGTCTTTCATCTTTTACTTCTTTACGTGCCATCTCCACGACGAGGTTTGATAATCAGCATTGCTATTCTAACTTTTGATCCTACAGCCCGAAAGAGTTCAGTTGAGCTGTTCCATACCATTCTCTGAGGTTTCTTAGCCAGAACATTTTTCTTCTACCTATGCTGCGCCTTCCTTAAGAGGAAACAGTAGCGATCAACAGGTAGTAAAAATGCGTTCCAAGAATGCGGCTGTAATTTTGAATATTTTTTCGAGATATTTGGCACACGTATTCGTAATATAATAAAGAAGGCGGTACAGAGCATAATTTGAAAAAAGAATGTGTATGTACTTTGTACGCAAGTAAGAAGTTATACTTCTACTACATATTATGTGATTTTTAAGACAAAACCAAGAATTTAAAAAAATAAAAGAATAAAACGCACACAAACACATTGAAAAATGCCACAAAGAAGAAATGATTTCTGAACGATAATAATTGTTGGCAAACATTTTAAATACACATTTTCTGAAAAAAAATTCTATAACAAATATACTTACAATCATAAAATGCATAAAAAAATAAAAACTTGCATCGGGAATCGAACCCGTGAATTTCAGGGTGCTTTGATTCGTAATCGAAGCCTAGACTCACTCGTCCAATTCCACATTATTTGTCATGTGGAAAAATAGGGTAACTGAACGTTTTACTGTTTGACAGTTGTTTTGAATATAATTAAATTATGTAATTTAAATTTTGTGGAAGAAAACATTAAAATATAACAAAGCAGTAAGAAAACAATATATTACATGAAGATTGGTAGAACTTTTGTTGGTAATCAAATTAAGTATGTAAATCAAAGCATTACATACCTACTAGATAAATAAATCTACGCCAAAAAATCATAATTTAAAAATAAAAATCGGACCTAATTTGGGATTTCTCTCTAAAATCCCCATTCTTAAGAAAATAAATGTACAGTAGAGCGTCGATTATCCGAACGTCGATCAACCGAACGACCGCTTATTAGAACTATCGACTCCCGCGTCCCGCACTCGAATACTGAGCAAGCGTTAGTAATTGACGCTTAAAATATCTTCAATTTTCTTCAATATTGTATCCAAAAATAGTTATGTTGTTGCAAAAACTGCACTTTTTTGTTTAGTTGCTAGTTGTCATTATCAAGATATAAATAAATATGTAGGTATATAAATATGGCTTTTACTCACTTGTGGATAAGTATGTATGACAATAAATATGTATCAATATATTGTAGTTCGATTATCCGAACAAATCGGTTTTCCGAACAACTATGTCCCCCAATTAGTTCGGATAATCGACGCTCTACTGTATTTCAAACTAATCCAAATGTATAATTACAATATGATTATAATAAAAACTACTTGCCAAATTAGAATGAGTTTTCCTTGTCCAAAATAGTCCAAAAGTCCAAAAATATAAGTATATAAAAACTATTTAAAAAGGCAGTATAACTATTAACTAACGTTTGTTTGTTGTTTCTTTTCACACAAATTTTAAAACGCAACAACCATAAATAATCTAACTACAGCTGTGCCACAGCCGCCATATTGAATAATTTTTGACATGTCATTTGAATATCCAATCAGAACAAAGTTCCGGCGCATGCGCCGGGATCATAGGTTTTAACATATAAAAATTCACCCGCATATCGCCGGTAAAGAAGTATAACTTCAAAAATATATTATTATGTGGAAATTAATCTGTAATTAAATACAATTTTAAAAAAACGAGCCTGTACCTCCATTAAGAAGAACAAAAACATACACTTTCTTCAAATAAATTTTTTATCCGATGCCTAGATTTTGTGTCATTTTGGAACTACTAAAATTTTTTATTTCATTAGTAGTTCCAAAATGACACAAAATCTAGGCACCGGATGAAAACGTTTATTTGAAGAAAGTGTATTTTTTTGTTCTTCTTAATGGCGGTACAGGCTCGTTTTTTTTAATATTGTAATTAATTACAGAGTAATTTCAACATATTAATATATATTTCAAATTGGGCTCTGTACGGCCATTCTTTATTATATTACGAATACGTGTGCCAAATATCTCGAAAAGATATTCAAAATTACAGCCGCAATCTTGGAACGCGTTTTCGCAACCTGTTGATCGCTACTGTTTCACCTTAAATCTTTCCCTGAATTAATAATTTTAGGAGTTCATATCTGCCACGTATTATTTGACCCAAATATTTTAGTTTTCTTATTTTGATGGAATCCAGTATCTCCCTGCTCTTCTCTATTCGTCCTAGTACTTCTGCATTGGTTATTCTGTCTGTCCAGGAGATACTCAATATTCTTCGATATCTTCTTCTTCATGTACCATGTCCATTCAGAGCGTTGGTAACTGCCACCCTAACACTGCCACCCTAAATAGCATGCTTGTATCAACACCATACCAATCTCGCAAGTTCTTCAACCACAAGGTTCTTCTTCGTCCTGGACTGCGTTTGCCTGCTATTTTTCCTTGCATGATATTTTGTAGCAACCTATATTTGGGACCTCTCATTACATGTCCGAAATACTCCAGCTTTCCCTGCTTGACGCTTTTTATGATCTTAGTAGTCTTGCTGAGACGTTCTAGAATTGTGGAGTTTCGAATATTATCCACACAGAAAACTTTTAAAATTCTTCTATAGCACCACATTTCGAAAGCGACAAGGCGATTTAGATCGATTTTATTCACAGTCCAGGACTCAACACCATAAAGTAAGACCGAAAACACGTAGCAGCGAAGTAGGCGGATCCTCAATGCCAATTTTAAGTCTCTGTTACATAACACCTTGGACATCCATCTAAAAGCGGCTCTAGCTTGCTATATCCTAGATCTAATTTCGCCGTGACTTTCTGCGTTACAATTTGATTGCTGTCCAACGTAAACGATTTTATCAACTTGCTCAAGTTTGGTATTATTTACATATATAGACGGTTTAATATGCTGTTGTTTACTTATTACCAAAGCTCGGATTTATAGGCAACAAAAATTGAAAAAAAGGTGCCTCTATAGGCAAAGATTTTTATTAAAAAAGGCAGGAATATTAAAATTTAGGCAAAATATAGGCAATAAAGGAATATAACTTATTTATTGTACAAAGTGAATTAACGTAATATTAACTTAAGGCAGGTATATTTACACATCATAATCATAATATTAGTATAAATAAACTAGTAACTAAATAACTGTTAATTAATAATTAAACATTGTAACCACTTAAAAATTTATCATTAATAGGAACAACTAAATGTTTTTCAATATTTTCGGTCTTAAAACTATGTCTTCGATCACTTAAAATAAATTTGTACATTGAAAACGAACGTTCGACATCGACAGATGTAATTGGAGCATATTTCAGAGCGGATAATAAATCTGGCATAATTTGTAATTCCTCGGAAAATGTCCCATTCAAAACTTTAGCAACATTAGATAAAAACGAAAAACCTTCATTATTGTTGAAAACATATTTCATTTTTTTAAAAATTAATTGACCGTTACTTCCAGGTGCCGATTTAATTTTCGTCTTTAAATTATCTATTAATTTTACTGACTCACATAAATTTATCTCTTGTTTTTCTAATAAGGTAATTGTGGTAAATATTAATTTATAATTGTCATTGATATAAGCGAGTTCCTGTTTCAATTTGGGATTTTTTAATATTTTTTTTTGCTTCTCGAATGGCTTCGGAAACATCATTATCAAATTCTGACATAACTAATTCTATTTCATTGCAGTGTTCAAAGTAAAAAAAAACTGCTTAGAGCCAGGTTCCCCACCTTGTAATTACTGGTTTAGGTGGCAAAGGTTTCGTCTTTCTTTATATATTTGCACCCTCAACGGAGCCTTTACAAAAACTTTTTTCATAAAATTTATAAAACTATTTTCCAACGGAAACAGATTTCTTATTTCTTCAGCAATTCTATTTGCCCCGTGGGCTACACAAGTGCAATGAATTAAATTTGGATAAAAAATTTTTAAATTAACAGCAGCTTTTAACATATATGCCGCAGCATCTGAAAGCATTTAAACTATTTTATTCACTGGTATAAGGTTGGGTAAAAAGGGGTTTGTTAAACTATCTTGTATAAATTGACCTATTGTTAAATTGTTTGTTTTTTCCAATTCTTTAACGGCAACTAAATAAGGTTTTCTCGCAAAGTTTCCGTTCAAAATTCCAATAATTAAATTAGCTATATACCTGCCGCATACATCTGTCGTTTCATCCACGATAATATACAAAAAATTGCCCTCTAACTCCCGCTTAATTTTTGAAATACATTCCACATAACATTTTTCCACAGTATGTTTTCTCAATGTACTCTCGTCCGGTAAGGATTTATTAAGATATTTTTCGAAAAAGCATTTAAAACTTGGGTTATTAACTTTATATAGAGGAATGTTGGATGCAATCATCATCTGGGATAAATCAAATTTAAATGCGTCTTCCTCATTTTTTTTGAACTGCTTAAACTATCCCGCAGAGATATTTGGGCTAACTTTAGAGGAATTTAATTTTTTCAAATTACGTTTATGAAATGGGGTTCCACAATGCTGGTCAATAAAGTACTTTTTTCTACTTGAAATCTGAGAATTAAAAAAAAAATAATTAGAATTCTAAAACCGCTTTAGAATTTAGTTATGTTGTAGGACGAGAAAAAAAAGAGAAAAAATAAAACTTACCGATTTGCCGCATGGTTTAAAAAATGCTCCATATCCTTCTAGAGAAAGTTCCGAATAAGGTGCGATCCATAGCCTTAATTTAGATGTCATCTTTTCACACAAATGTCTAAAACGTTTTAAAGCGTGTTCTTTGCTTTTCGGTATACGCAACAAAATTAAACTAGGATATAGCAATTTGTGACTAAACTCTGATACAGTAACCGACTGTACAACTGATAATAAACTAATAAAGCTTTCCAAATAGTTAACTCTCAAGTCTCGATCAGGTACATTTTCCTAGAAATCTGTTATTTAAACAAACAATTGATATTTTATTATTGACCCAAAATTTTATTATAGAATGGTTTAGTAATAGAATAATATCATGGGTAGTACCATGAAATTTTAAAAAAGGCACAAATAGACGGAATTTACGAAAAAGGAAAAAAGTGCAAAAAACAATTTTAATAGGCTAAATAGGCAATTTTAGCATTTTGCCTATAATCCGAGCTTTACTTATTACGAGTATTTTGGTTTTCCGTATGTTCAAACCAAGACCTGCCTCCCTACAACTCTCAACGACACAGTTAAGTAAGGCTGGGTTGTATGAAAGGCAAAAATGAGTACATGTGTTTGACGTAGATTTTGAGAGGTTCAATGTTAAAGAACAGAATTTTTGGTATATATTTTTAAAGATTTACGGGTGGTTCAACGTACAAGACTACGTGGTTCAAGGTACAGGACTGGTTTGTACCTTGGACCAAATTAAGTCTAATAAATAAAATTCTAAAAAATGTGTTTGGTTTTGATTTATTAAAATAACCTTTGAATATAGTATACTATTATGTATAAACTACAAGTTAGTCCAAAAATGTTTCCTTAAAATTTAAAAACTTAAAAATAATTGAGTTTTGAAAAAATCCTGTTCAAGGTACTAGCCCCTCCCCTCACGATCCCTGTACGTAAAACCGTTTGGCTGCTATTAACAAGGCTTTTTTGGCAATCCATTTATCCTCAGTGTCTTGATTATTTACATCTTGAGCCTTGATTATCTACCGACGAGCCGTTCTATCCCCACCACTAGGGATGATAAAAACCTACCGGTTTAAGCCTAAAACCGGTTTTTTTACTTCGCAATAACCGGTTTTACCGGTTGTTTTTTGTCCCGGTTATAAGCGGTTTTTCTTTTTAAAGTAAAAACCGGTTATTAGGTTTTCACGGTGATTAGGATTAGGTTGTATTATTTTGGATCCCAATCATAATTATTATTCTCAAGTAATTATTCCAAACAAAACCATAATTCAAATTTTATTTTATTTCAGAAATACAGAAGCAAACTGAAAGTGCAATTTTACATCAGCCAGAAACAATTTATAAGTTTTATTATAATATTTCCTTGAAAAGGTATTTGTAATCATAATATTTACATAAGAAGTGATCTGGTTGAATTAGACGCAAACATCATCTATTTTTCACCCTTAACTCTTGACATTGAAAGTGGGTGAATGACTTTTTCTGATTACCAAAAATAATGCTCTGACTATGAATATCGAATTACTGATTAAGAATACGAATCTCCAAGAAATTCCCTAGGTTTTCAAAACGATACACCCATACAGGAAGTATTAAATGAGTTAAAATGTACCTATTCTACAAATATACAAATCTACAAATATAAAAATTTATTTTTAAATAAAATATTTATGTTGATATTATTTTTTTTAAATCCCATTTCAAAGAGTCTGGGAAATTTTTATAAGTTGAAATGGTTGGGGAATTTTTGGGTTTGGGAGGAGAGGAAAATTGGTGGGTATATTAGAGGATTATATTTTTAAATGGTAAATTAAATTTGCATGATTAATTGAATACAATATTTGCATATTATTTTCTACTCTCATAATATATTCAATTATTCAATAACGATAGAACCTGAATTATTTCAGCGCCCTCTGTTGACCAGTAGTATAATAATAATTTTGGTTTACTGTTCTCTACATCTGACTACTGAAATTCACAAATCTTTGGGATTCACACAAATCAAATTTTATTTCGATACAATGTATATATTAATCTTACGCTATATTATATTTAATAAAAATCAATAAATATATAATAATAATAAAATAATAAATAAATATATTAATTAATAGAATAAAAGGGTTTTATTACAAATTGTGTTTTATTTATATTGATATTGATGTTCTTTCCATAGTACTAATTTTCATCATATTGATATTGAGTCGAATAGAGTAACGCAAACTAAAGTGCATTGTAAATGTAACCGAAAACCGGTTTTTCCAAAAACCGGTTTTTTGGCCGGTTGAAACCGCTAGGTTAAACCGTTAGCAAAAAAAACACGTATAACCGAAAATCGGTGTTTTGTCAAAAATCACCATCCCTACCCACCACAAAAAATGAGATGACGAAAATGGACCTTAGATTTTGGCGGAGGCGTCCATTTTAATTCTTATGGGCGCATCCACCAGATCGCAGTTTTTTGTCCCCTAAGGGTTCCTTCACTACTATAATAGGGAACTTGTACATTTTTTTATTACATAATGATATTCACTTTTGTTTAAAAATGAGACTTCCAAAATTTCACGCTTAAGAAACTCGTAATAACTTAAAAATACAAATTTAAAGTCTTCTGTGGAATAAAATAGTTCAAACGACCCGTGACGTCACATAGTTTTATTATATAGTTATGATTATGGTTATATTTAGGTATATTCTTCTTCTCCTTCTTTAGTTTATTGGTCTCCACCTACTTGGGTATTTGGCCTGCTCATCGTCGCGAAATTACGGAAAAATATTTATATTCTAATGACATTTATCATATGCCATTGTAAGAATATATACCTACCAGTTTGTTGAGATTGGAGTTTGATACAGTTTTTGAAGGAAAGGAAAGAAGGTTTACTATGAAAAATAAAACCATTTTGTAAAAGTACAAGTTTTCTATGAATAGTTCAAACCAGTGGTTCCCAACCTTTTTCGGCCTACCGCCCATTTTTCCAAAAACAAAATACTTAACGCCCCCCTTAAAAAACTCTTCCATTCTTAAAATTAGTAACGCACTTTCATTCACAATTGTTTTACCTTTTTTGGGTCAAAGGCTACCTTAAATATGATTCGACGGCCCCTTAATTAATCCAAGCAACAACAAATTAAAAAAAAAATGTTTTATTCAAAAATACAGTCTTCATGTATTGATCAAACTTTAACTTAAATACATATCATAAAAAACAATATAATAATAATATAATATTGGGTCTGTGCCCATTGAATTGGCAAGTACCTAGCATCTTCGAGCAGGGAACCATGGCACCCTTTTAGCATGTGTTCCACTTTATCTATTAACATCGACTTGTAGTCATAACATTTTAACATATTACATTATGTAAACCATATATGATGATGTTAACACTATTTACAGTGTGCTAGTTTCAAAATACTCGGCAGGATGCACTGAAGATGTTCTGTTTAGAACGAAAACGTTCTGCAATTGATGACATTTTACAGTTTTAAATAAACGATTTTATACCAGAATACATCTCGAAGTTTTTACTTCTGTATTGGTTTTTTAAACTATGGTATACAGCCAACTACTGGGATTTTCCCATTGATTTTTTTTTCTTTTTAATAATATAACATTTTTAATGAGAAGGCCTTAGCTTGATGTAATGATAGTAATCTGTCAATATTTGGTTCCATACTTGTCATCAGCAATCTTAAATCACCGCGCTCCACTATTGACAGTCTATTTCTCTTCTTTGTTAATAAATTGCTGACTATGCTAAATCCTCTTTCGGCTAAATACGATGAAGGAAAGGCAATGAAAAACTTCTTTGATGCAGCCCATAAAGCTGGATATAATACTGAAATTTGACATTGCAGCCAAAATTCTTGATATCCATTTTTAAATTTCACTTTTAACTCTTCACTTGTTGACAATTCTATCAGTTCCTCCTGTAGTGATAATTCTGCTGTTTCTAAACTTGAGAACGGTTCTAGCACCCAATCTGGAATAATCAGACCAAGGATATCCTGAAATCTATTCCTAAAATCTTCTTGAAGTGCTTCCAAGTGCTGGCAATATACCAGAATGTCTTCATCATTTGTCTCCACAGAGGAAAGATTTTGAAACTGATGAAATTTTCTCCGACCCAAATTTTGCCTATACAAATTAAGTTTTGACACGAACGAGGAAATAGTTCCTTTTGCTTTGATCAAATTCAAATTATCACCTTGTAGCTGTAGGTTTGTTTCATTAAATTTATCGTATAAATCAGTTAAATAAGCAATATTGCTCTTAAATTTTAATAAATTGTCTCTCAAAGAATCATCTTGCTTTCAAAAAACTAAAACTGAGTCAAAGAGATCATAAAATCTTTTTAGACAGGTACCCTTCGAAATCCATCGAACTTCTGTGTGCAACAATAAACGATTAAAATTCTCGTCGTTTTCATCACACAGTTTTCTAAACAATCTATCATTGAGAGCACTGCTTCTGATCTTGTTAACTGCAGTAATTACATATTGTAGTGAACAATGAAGGCGATCACTAAGATTTTTTGCAACTAAATGCTGTCTGTGAATTACACAATGCACGGCGAGTATATTTGGTACCGCTTTTTTCAAATATGCTATCAGTCCGCGGTGTCGTCCAACCATTGCCGGAGCACCATCTGTAGCAACAGTTATGACATTTTCCAGAGGTATACCTTTATCTGTAAAATAGTGTTCCAGAACATCAAATATCGATTTGCCTTTAGTATGTGTTTCCAGTGTTCTTACAAATTACAGTTCTTGACAGATTTTTTCACTTTTTATGAAGCGAACGTACGCAAGAAGTAAAGACTCATTGTTTGGCAGAGTTGATTCATCAAGCTGTAAAGAAAACTCAGTAGTCTTTAAATAATCAGTTAGAGAACGCTCCACATCCTCAGATATTTCGTCAATTCGTCTCTGTACCGTATAATTGCTTAATGGAATTTTTTTAATAATATCAGATGCCGGCTGGTGCAGTCATCATCATAGTCATTAACATCTTAGTAGATGTGTTGTGGTTCATAATTGGGCTTCAGCAGCTCGGACAGTTTGATTGATAATATTTCTCCACTGGTCGCGGTCATCAGTTACATGTATTGCCTCAGTATACTGTTTGTTGAGAAGCTTTTTAGTAATGTTAATAACTGCTGGTGCAGTACAGTCCGCAAAACTTCACTTACAGCTGGCAGTATTAATTATTTGCCAATAGTATGGGGTTTTCCTGATTTAGCTATAAGTAAGAAAATGTTATAAGAAGCACGTAGCCCATCATGGTCTTGCTTTGATGCTGCTGAAAAGATACTAGCTAAAGTTGGACGTTTGAAATGTTGTTTTTTAAGCATTTCAAAATATGATAAATTTCTGTCTTTTCTGTCGGGATGTATTTTGGTCAAATGTTCTTGTAATCGTGAAGGTTTCATGGCTTCATTTGAGAAAACTCTCTGGCAAATTAAACACATTGGCAGTGCCTTATTAGAAGGCGACTGAATAAAACCATACTTCAAATATTCGACATTGTATTGTCTGCACTTTTTCTTTGGATCGGACATACTGTAGGTATATCTGTAAAAATAAATATGCTGTAGCCACCGCTTTGATAATTTTAAATAATAAACTTTTAAATATTTTTTTAGTTAGCAAAATCAATATTTCAGAGTGGCGGAATATCCAAGCAAGTAGTCGAGAAATTTAAAACATGCCACAAGTAAATAAATATACACTGAGAGAAGAATTTGAGGAAAAATTACAAAACAACTTATTAAAAATTACCATACTGTACACATATTATAAAAATAACTTTATATTCAGTAAATAGTTTATTTTTGGCAGTCTATGATCAGATTACTATTCAGTATAGTAAATTTTATTAAGATTTTTTGTACGTTTCCCCAATTCTTCTCTCAGTGTAGGTAGGTCCTAATTAACTTTTTACTTTGATCCAGTTTGTGCAAGTTGGTACTTTTTGAATATTTTACAATAACTATACATTAAGGAAACAAATTTAGATTTATTACATTTTTACAAAAACCTCGTAAATTACGATAGGGAAAAATAATAAAGAATTATAGTAAGTGATATAAATGCCACGTAGATACTTACCTTTGTGACAAATATGTATTACAATAAAATATATTTATAATAAATGCACTGCAACTTTCTGCAAATAACACACAGAAAATTCACCACCCTGATTTAGCGAAACAATCTCGAATGATTAAGTTATGCCTGACCATGCCGCTGCGCGAAGGAGGAGCCAAAATTCACTTAAAGCAGAAAGGTTCTACTGGAAGTGGAATTATACTAACCAAACTGAAACGTTCGACTGCAACGTCGAAATTGTTGCAGTGTTGGACTGAGTGATAAATAAAAAATTGCACGGTGCATAACCAAAATGCATTTTGTGCACTTCGTTTATATTTTCGGATTCACCTTCTCTATTTCTGTGTGAGAAGCGAAAAGCAAAGTTTTTAGAAGCAAAGAAGCAATGAGTTACATTAGGGGGGCGGCAGCTGTTCCTCAACGCCCCCCAAATTTTCCTTGGACCCAAAAAGCCCCCTTATCTCTCTTCAACGCCCACCGGTGGGCGGTACCGCCCCCGTTGGGAACCACTGGTTCAAACTGTTAAAAACACTTGTGACGTCACAAAACTGTATTTTCTACTGACGTTTATAATGTCCAATTTAAAATTATATACAATTACTTCTGTATACTTTGTTGGTGTAGAATGTAAACATATAACCGGATGACGTCACGACGCGTTTTGGGCTGGCTGGTATTGGCTCCGTGCGTCTCCCCTCTACTTACAGTCATGTGACACGCTGTCAGATTTTGTAAGGACGTTTTAACATTGAGTCTTATGGGATTATTTTGTTAAACTGGAATATTTTATTTTGTAGTGATAATAACCGAATACAATTGTTAGAATTCATTAGTCATTAATTTATACTGTAATTTATAGTGCAACAAAAATATTTTCTTTTTAGTTAATAAAGATTTATTGGCATAAACTGTGATAGTGAGGTTATGTATACAAAATCAAACTGATAATCAATAATGGAAAGTGAAGAATTTATATCAGATTAAGTGCGTTTCTATTTTCTGTTTATATTAATACATATCACTAGCGTGACACGGCATTTTTTTAAAATGTCTCATTTAAACATACACAAAGCGTCCTGATAAAATTTCAAAAAACCGCCACCATGGGCAGGTCGGTCGATTTTGCTTTGACACTTTGTTAACGCTCAGAGCGAATAATTTGAATTTTTAATCGTCTTTAGGGGACAAACGAAAGACAAACAAAACTTTTTTATCTTTGATACATGGTTTAAATTATGTTCTGTTGTGATTTGTTGCATTTTTTCGAATTTAAAATTTTATGCAAGTTCCCTATTAGCTATAGTCCATTAAAATGTTACATTTAGGTTGCACTTCTTAGAGGAGTCAATCTTATTTTTTTAATGTGTAGGGGGGTTCAGTAGAAGCTTAAGTTCAAGTTTTTGGGGTCGCCACCCTTGTCCCCCGGCCGCCATATTGGAAAAAGGGGTGCAAAGGGTTTTCGCGCTGTATCTTCTAAACTAGCAATCCTACAGAAAATTTAATTACACATAAAATGTAGCAAATTAAATTTTATACAATTTTATATCTATTACTCTTTATCGTAAAGTGATCAACAAAAAAGTTATAAATAAAAATATGAGAAAATTTTTAAGAAATTTTTTGGAGGTTATAACTTTTTTTCCGTTCATTTCACAATAAAATAGCATCATAGCGATTTTGTAGAGGATTTCCCAATGAACAATTTTCGATATAAAGTTGTTTAATTTTATTTATTATCTAGGTTTTACAGCGCTCCAATCTTGACCAGATTCTCGAATTCTCATAGGAATACAATAAAAAAAAAATACTTTTTTATCTATATATTAGTCGAGCGGCAGCAATCTTTATGCCGACCACGAAAATCAAATTTAAGGTGAATGACCAATTTTGGTCTATTTTATGTTTTCGAGGTCGCTGAATCCGAATATGAAATTTATTTTTATCTAGATTTGGTGGAACATGTTCAAAAATCAAATTTTATACAAAAATGCCGAAAATCAATTTTGATGATTTTTCAAATTTACCTCGCTGTATCTTTGCTCGCTGTAAATATTTCCTTTTGAAAATTTTACTGTTTAATCTCTGAAGTATGTAGATAACAATGGGATTTGTCCTAAATATTTAAATACATTAAGAAAGGAGTTGTTAGTTTTTAAACATTTTGTCATCATATTTCGTTAGTTTAATGTTTACTTAAAAAAGTTGAGTGACAAACTTTTAGTTTATAATTTTAACCAACACAACGATAAAACATAATTCATGAAGAAGTTTTTTGGAAAATTTTAAGTCAAAATATACAATAGGAAAAAAGTTATGTTACTTCATAAACAAGCGGCACACCCCAAAAACGCTTATATCTCGAGATCCTGACCCCGGTTTGGTGAATGGCTAATTTTGATCATACTTTATGATTTTGATAACAAAAATTCGTTTTTTGCTCTTCTTAAGAATTTTGCCATAAGCGATTGCGTCATTCTTCTTCTTAACCGGCGAATTTGTCCTCAAACAACTTCTTGGGCCGTTTGTATATATGCTTCGGGTTATAAATTTTACAGTGGGGAGAAAGGTCAAAAAGAGATTAATAATAGCATAGGAATGTTAAAATCATAATAAATTTTATGAATAAAAAATATATAGAAATAGAAAAGTAAGCCTAACTTTTGTTTTTATTATATTCCTATGAGCATCCGAGAATCTGGTCAAGTTTTGAGCGCTGTAACACCTATATAAATAAATATAATTAAACAAATTTATAGCGGAAATTGTTCGCTGAAAACCCTCTACAAAATTCGTATAATGTTATTTTATTTTAAAATGAACTGAAAAAAAGTTATAACCTCCAAAAAAATCTTGTTAATAATTTTTTACATATTTTTGTTTATATCTTTTTTTTTGGTCACTTGACGATAAAAAGTAATAAAAATAAAATTGTAGAAAATTTAATTTTCTACATTTTATGTTTAATTAGATTTTTCGTAGTGTTGGTAGTTTACGAGATATAGCGCGAAACCCCTTTGCACACCATTTCCAAGATGGCGGTCGAGGGACAAGGGTGGCGACCCCAAAAACTTGAACTTAAGCTTCTACTGATCCCCACTATACATTAAAGAAATAAAATGGACTCCTCTAACAAATGCAAGGTACGGCTTAAAAAATGTAATATTTTAATGGAGTACTAATATATCAGTTGATTTAGTTAGAATCTTCCCACTTAGTAATTTTAATGATATTTTTTTGTTCCAGGTCTTCGTGTGTTTTTTTTAATTTTGTAAGAACCTTTGAGTGTCTTAAAATAAGAGTGTTTTGCTGGTATGTTTATTTTAAATTTCTTCTTACGTGTTCCTACCTGTGATTCCGACGCACGATCCAATTATTGTTCTTAAACATTATTTCCATTTTGATATCAATGATTTATATTTGAGCAACGAAGGTCTTTGTTATTTCTAAGTGATGGAAGAGGGTTGGTCCTATAGTTTCCTTTTTCTAATGAGGTTACTTACTGGCTTAAGCGGGTAGGCGCAAAATCTTGGTTCAGTGCTATTTAAATTCATTTATTTTTTTTAATCCTGAGAAAACTAATAAGTAAATATTTTTGAAAAATTTAACCGGAGGTACGAAAGATTACATTATTACTAAGGGCGGAAAGTCCCTTAGAATAAACAAAAAGTTTCTTTTGAATGAAATATTTGAAATTCAAAATCAGACTAAATTTTATTTTTTATTTTCACCCCTCTTACTTAATAAAATAAACATTGGAGAAGTTTTAAGGGAATTTCTGTCCTCGGTAATAATGTAATCTTTCATTCTACGTTTCAATTTTTCAAAAATACTTATCGTTTTTTCAGAATTTGAAAAAAAAATGAATTCATTTATATTTGGACAAAGGTTTTGCGGCTTTTCCTTTAATAAATAAATCTTACTAATCAATGCAGGTATATGATGTCCAAACGTTAAGCTCTGCTAGAGCTTGGAAAATACATGACATACAGGGATAATAGACAGATATTCACACCGGAAAATTAGGTACAATAATAAACCAACAGAGACTGTATAATCATGTGAATGTTGAGTAAAATGAAAAGTATACTGAAAAGGAAAAAACCTTGAGGTATTCAAAGTGCTTAACCCTTAAACGCCCAACCTTTTTTAGGTTCAATGTACGCCCAAGGGTGGGTAAAAAATGTCCACCTCGAAAATAGCTAATACATATATTTATTGAGAGTTGTTGGAAATGGATTAAACTTAAGAATCTTATGCTTAATAAACACAGCATCTTCTAAAAGATTAATATAAACAATTTACAAACCTTTCAACAAAATTACAATGTTCATCAAAGTTAATATACCAGTAAAAGCCAGTAATTCAGATTTGTCGATTTTCTCCACATTCTTCCTTTCAGCCTCTTCATTGCAGATAATTATGTAGATTATGTAATTATACGTCGATAATTATATGGATTATCTTCCTACTAACGAGAAATTATATAGAAACCTTTAGTAACAAGTTTTACCAAAGGTGTACTTTTTATGCCCACCCATATTTAACTCAAGATGCTACTTTTATTTTCAAAAATATCGGTAGAACCAAATCAACATTCGATAGAGGGCTGTCTTTTTAACAATAAATAATTTTTTTTAAATTTTTTAAACATGATGTAATAAATATGTTACAACGGAATTCGCATTAGGTGGACATTTTTTACCCACCCTTGGGCGTTTAAGCGTTAATATAAAACAAGAGCAAAGTAAAAGGTAATGCTTCATGTTAAACTAGTAGAATATTTGTTACATTTGAGAAAAATCCATGAGTTGAATTCTTGGTCATAACTTGCATGAAGCTAGAGTTATAGAAATTAAGAAAATAGGAAAGTCGCAGATACAGAATCCATTATTAAAATAATAATACATAGATAATTATTTAAATTTGAAACTTTTCTTATTAGAACCCCTTACTGCTAACATCCTAAGTCTCCGCCTTTACAATTTATAAGACATAGAGATGACGAATATAGAATATCTGAGTAAAGACAGAAGTGAAGTGAAAAACCACTTATGTTTCATTCCGATTCAGAGGCAAATGCACAATCTACAGACAGCTGGTTCTGTTTACAACGTCGTCGTTTACATCTACACTGAAGACGTTCTATTTTGCCAAAAACTGTAACTCTAGCGAAAAACCAACTCTATGTCCCAAAAACTATAACTCTAACGAAGTGAAAATTATCTTTCACTTCGCCAGAGTTATAGTTTTTGGGCAATTGATCAGGTTACAATAGTTTAAAGTGTCGATTCGCTATTAAAAAAAAAAAGAATATGTGTGTATTTTGTTCGCACGTAAGAAGTTCTACTTCTATTATTATGATTACAACGAAATTAATATACTTTAAACAGTTTATTTATATTTTATTTAAATATTAAACTAATTTTAATATTTCTACTTTGCAAAAATTTTTATTGAAACAATACCAAAAATTAAAAAAATGAAAGAATAAAACACACAAATACATTAAAAAATGCCACAAATGATTTCTGAACAATAATTATTGTTGGAAAAATTTTAGCTAAATACTTATTTTCTGAAAAAAAAATATAATAATATCGTTACAATCATAAAATGTATAAAATAAATAAAATAATAAAAGTTTGTATATTGGGGATTGAACCCGCTTACATTGGCGCGGTTAGTTTTGAAATTCAAGTATCTTTAGATTTTGGCTACGGAGACATAGGCATTATGTTGGGAGATAGACCAACTGAACGTTGTAAACTTTTGACAGTTCTGATTTTAACCAAATTACTTAGTTTGATTTTTGTGGAATTTAAATATTAAAATACAACAAAACATAGAGTAAGAAATCAGTATTAGATGAATATTGGTGGAAATTTTGTTGGTAATCAAATTATGTAAATCAGAACATTACACACTAGGTAGGTTTTTTTTTACATTTTCCAAATAGGTAGGTAGGTAACTATGTAATTTTTTATTACGATACTGAAACATTTAGAATTACATACCTGTTGCTTTTAAAAACTATTTACAAAGTCACTACAATTTTAATCTTGCTTTTTTCTCTGCTCTCACGAGAATAAAAACTAATATACACAATATACACAATATACACATTGGCGCGGTTAGTTTTGAAATTCAAGTATCTTTAGATTTTGGCTACGGAGACATATGCATTGTGTTGGAAGATAGACCAACTGACCGTTGTAAACTTTTGACAGTTCTGAATTTAACCAAATTACTTAGTTTGATTTTTGTAGAATTTAAATATTAAAATACAACAAAACATAGAGTAAGAAATCAGTATTAGATGAATATTGGTGGAAATTTTGTTGGTAATCAAATTATGTAAATCAGAACATTACACCCTAGGTAGGTTTTTTTTTACATTTTCCAAATAGGTAGGTAGGTAACTATGTAATTTTTTATTACGATACTGAAACATTTAGAATTACATACCTGTTGCTTTTAAAAACTATTTACAAAGTCACTACAATTTTAATCTTGCTTTTTTCTCTGCTCTCACAAGAATAAAAACTAATAATATACACCACATTTGTTTACTCATAACCGACAAATTGAACAAATATTGACAGTTCATTGTAATTACCTAATCAGAGCACATTTATCATTTCAGCTGCGCTCAGGACCAAGATTTTTGATGAATTCGCGCACATATAAAGTACCCCGCACAAACCTTATGGAAATCGGGTCCCAGTGGATTTCGTTCATACTTTGGGAAAATACCCTTTGAATCATCCTGATAAAAAGTTCTCATGGGCACAACTTAGTCGTATGAAGGATTTTTAAGATATAGAGGCACAAACTCGGAAAATTATAAGATTTACTGGGTATTCCAATTCCCTGAGTTAGAAGTTATCTGGCAACATGTAGAAGTTTGGATCAAGGAAAAGTACTAGTAGCCTAGGATTTTTTCCTGGCTATCCAATGGCGATCTTTACTTTGACCTTGACCTTCAACGGACGTTATCTTCTAGAGTTTCGGGGGTTTTGTCATTAACTTGATATAAACAGATTACTCATGGGTTTTTGGGATCGCTAAACACGAATCATCATCATCATTGGCTCGACAGCCCTTTCTGGGTCTTGGCCTGTTCCAGGATTCTTCTTCACTCTGATCTGTTTCGTGCTTTTTTTCTCCAGTTTTTTATTTTTAAGGTTTTTATATCATTTTCTATTTGTTCTAAATATCTCAGCTTCGGTCTTCCTCTTGTTCTTTTTCCTACTGGCATCTGTTTGAATATTTTGTTTGGTATTTCGCCTTCTTCCATTCTTTCTACATGTCCCATC